>NC_083100.1:86124485-88524485 GCF_949774975.1 Lagenorhynchus albirostris
ATCCTGTACTGTTTCATCTTCATTTACCTTCTCTCCCTAAGTGATTTCATCTAGTCCCACAGTTTTATATGATGCCTACATACTTATATTTATATCTCTGGTGTTAACTTCTCCCATGAGGCCCAAATGCTTACTGACTACTCAAGATGTCCCCTTGGATATATATTGGCATCTAGTCATTGCAAACTAAATGTGTTTAAGACAGAAGTCTTGATTTTTCCTGGACTAAACCATTTTCTTTCCCAACCTTCCTCCTTTCAACAAAGGGCACCCGCACCCAGCACCTTAGACCTAGGAGTCCTCCTTGATTCCTTCTTTTCCTTCATCTTCTAGAGTCAACCTATCAGTGTCTCTTTCTGATTATAACCCCCAAAGATATTTCAAATCTCTTTATTTTTTCCCCCATCTCCACTGCCACATTCTTTGTCCGCACTGTCATTATCTCTTGCTTGGTCTGCTGAGATGGTGTTCTGACTGGTCTCCCTGCTCCCATTTTTATACTCTTATAATCCACTCTCTACCCAGAAACTAAAACGATCAGTTAAGCCTCTAAATCAGATCGTGTACCTCCCTTGATTACAGTGTTTGCAGGCTGCCAGTATCACTTAGATGAAAACCTGAACTCCTTATAATTCCTCATGGGACTGCATCCCTCCTTTTTGTATCATCACATAACACTCACTCCCTGTTTCAATATATTCCCGCCGTATTGCTCTCCTTTCTGTGTCATAAACAGGGCGAGAGAGCTCATCGATGTCCTTTTTGTTGCCTTTGCCTGAAATGCTCATCCCTGGTTTCATCACACATTGCCTTCTTCTTGTTTGTTCCTAAAATTTCCATTCAACTGTAACCATTCCTCATAAAGCTTTCTTGGACCACCCTATCTAAAGTAAATCTCTTACCACCACTCCTCTCACCCTCATAACATGATTGTCTTCATTTTTTGAGAGAAGTTATTACAAGCTGAGATTATCTTGCTTATTATTTGAATAACCGTGTGTTGTCTGTCTCTTCCAGTAGACCATAAACTACTCAAGGGTGGGAATCTTGTCTGATTTCATCTCTTCTATTCCCACCACCTAAAACAGTGCCTTTCCCATGCAAGGCTTGCAATAAATATAGGTTGAATGAATGAATGGATGATAATTAGTATTGCCCATCAGCAATTCACAGGTACAAGGAGACATGCCTGCAAGAGAGGGGAGAGCAGAAATAACTCTGGAATGGTAAATGTACATCCTGACGAGTCTCATAAAAAGTACTGAGTTTAGTTTTTTCTTCTTCAAGCAGAATTCCCTTGGTTAAAAAAATGATGACTCTATAGCATTTAATATGAGTGAACTAATCTGTATGTATCATCATGGCCAGATCTTAAGAACAAAATGAAAGCAAAAAAGTAAGTTTCAGAATAATGTATACTGTATCCATGTATAAAAATGTAAAACTCCATATGCATGTCTTGTTTACATATGCAGCTTATGTGGTAAAAGTAGAAAACACTGACTTTCTGGACGGAGCCATTCCATATTCATTATCATGGTTACTTCTGAGATGGGAAGGGAATGGGACTCAGGCAGCGAACAAAGGAGACTTCAATTTTATCCACAAAGTTTCATTTCTTTTATTTAAAAAGTCTGAAGCAAATTTGACAAAGTGCTAACATTCTGCAGTTGGGTGGGTTGATGCATGTTTATTATCTTTTTCTTTATAATTACTGTACTTTCAACATTAAAAATAAACTTAGTTAAGGGCTTTATATACCTGTGGTCTGAGGGGAACTTAAGGAATTGATTCATAAAATATAATGTCCTTGTATTTAAATCAGGGGTTAACTAATTCAATTTGGCATCTATCTTTATGATTCTTGGGTGGGCTTCCTTCTGGCTGGCGTCTGTGTTTTTGGGTCAGACTGAAGGGGTGTGGAATGTGGAAATAGGACGGAAAACATCTGTGCACTAACTCAAATATCTCTCCTCTGTTCCTACAGGGTTAGCTTTTTCTTTTTTTCTCCTGACATAAGAGTGGCAAAAATAACAAATGTCATTTATTGAGGACACACTACATCTTAGGGACTCTTTGTACACTATCTCATCAGTGCTCGTTCATGCAACTCATTGAGGTGGATATTACCACCCCTTTTTTTACAGGTGAGAAGATTAAAACTTGTGCCAGGCCATGCAGCCAGCAGACGATGGAGGTAGAGGTCAGAGCTAAGTTTATTTGACCCAAAGCTGGGGGTTTTCTATTCTACAACTTTGCCTATTGCTGTTTGACTGCAAAGTGCCTCTTTAACTTCTAGATTTTTCATTTCAGGTTTTGCTTCAGATTTAAAAGCTGCCTTCCTTTCACTCATGTACTTGGTCAATGATCTATCCCTTTCATGAAAGACATATTTAAACAGAGCTGAGTTTCAACTCTAAGAGATGAGATGGGGAGTCGTATTATTTAGTACCCAGTACCCCTGCTACAAACTGGAATTTCATGAATGAAAAACAGTAAAAACAGTCGAAATTTTATTTCAGTTACACACACACATACACACATATGTGTGTATGTATATATCTATGTATAAGTATACAGATATGTATGTATATATGTACATGGGGGATGTGTATGTCTTAAGAGAGTTTGGCAAAAGATATCAAACGAAAGTGGGGGAAATTTGAAGCAACAGATAAGTACTGTTAAGAATTGTACTCATAAAATTTTGGATTTGCACTAACCACGGCTGAGCTTTGTGAAATAGACAAGATTTATTTTCTTAGGAGCTATTATATTATTATTTTTTTGTCACTCTATGTAGCTAGCGCAGTGTTTCTACCTGTAAATTTCTTGAGTGAGTGACATGTTTCAACATCTATCCCCCATGTGGGACCCTGTCCCTCACCTCACTCACGTACCCCACCACTGAGTTTTCCGTGCTGGTCTGAGGTGCTGGAGCCCACCCTCCAGTACCCATCCTGAGTACTATTCCCAGTAGCTCCCACTTACCAAACACTCCCTTAAAGATGAGTCAGCCTTATTGCTTCCCGGTGAGAAAGACAAATTGGAGTGACTGTATTCATTAATGTACAAGGGCCAATATCTTAGCTGTAACAAGCGGTACATTTTCATTTTTTCTTCTATTTTCATATTTCATTTATTTTATTTTTTAAACTTTTTATTTTATATTGGAGTATAGTTGATCAACACTGTTGTGTTAGTTTCAGGTGTACAGCAAAGTGATTCAGTTATACGTATACATGTATCTCTTCTTGTTCAAATTCTTTTCCCCGTTAGATTGTTACATGATATTGAGCAAAGTTCCCTGTGTTGTACAGTAGGTCCTTGCTGGTTATCCATTTTAAATATAGCAGTGTGTACATGTCGATCCCACACTCCCTGATTTAAAAGGCCTGTCTCATTTACCTCCCACCCCCATGATGACTCTGTGAATTTCAGGCATCATGCCATAGAAAAAAAGGGGAAAATATTTTAGGGAAATGATCTTTCTACATGTCCCAAAGCAAGTATGTTGCTGCTTTTTCTCTCTCTTTGTGTGTTATAATTCTGGTATTCAGACCATCATGCTGGATCCCATCAGGACACTGAGAAATGTGTGACCATGCTTTTTTTAATGGAAGTATGTAGATAGTATTTTGTTTTTCACTGCTGATTGGGAATAGAGGTTTTTGTAATGAAGGCAGATAAAGAACATAGTTTAGATGTAAATAAGAGTGGGCAAGAAAGGTTTGATTTCTTTTTTAAGTTGTAGCCATGATACTGAAAATACAGGAAAGAGAAAATTTTTAAAAATTGAGACATGGAAACTATCAACTTAAATCAATGGAAAGTAACACGTTACATGAACATAGATAGGTGTATGTTTTCTCTCATTTACTACTGAGATGTCATTTTGTTTGATTCATCAGAATGTCAGCTTGTGGGCTTTAAAACAGATGTATATCAGCCAGAATAATGATACCAACAGGAACTGTAACACCACAGGCTTTTTCAAAGCCTTCCTCAGGATTTTGAAGAATTTAAAAGCTAACAAAAAAATCAGTTTCGTGGATATAGAGGGCAGTTCTATAAGTCACTTTGTGCTCACCTGGGGGAGTGGATTCACTTGTAGAAGTTTTAAATAAATCACCTAAATGGGAAGGAGAGATTAGATCATAGGATGGAAAATTTCTGAGATTACATATGTCTCCTTTGTGGCCTCTCTTTTTTTATTTCTTCATGGATATACTTAAGGGTCACCTCATGGTGGGAATAGCAGGAATGTTATCAAGCCTCAGATTTACTTAGAAAGGTAAATAAAGCTCTTCTCTATTGTCAAATAAATTAAAATGCACTAGGGCCTGTTTACTCTTCTCCACTGGAATAATTTCTGGTGGTTTCTTTTGCTTCTCTAGATATCAAGTCCATTTGAGAGCAATGGTCAGTCACAGTAATCCGTCACCCAATCTTGTTCACAAACTGATTTATCTTTTATACTTCTTAAATGTTCTGTGAGTTGATTGATGGTTAGGTGAGATAATTAATGAAAAGCCGCTTCTATCTGATATAGTTTTATTTTACCTTCAGCATAATTTCTGGATGCTGTAACTGTGTAACGGTAGCTTTTCAGGTATCTCTTTTTTAAAAAATTTGCAGTTGAAATGAGATGATGTCTGGGATTTGCTTTAAAATACTCAAGGGAAAAAAAATGGCAGATAGATGAGATAAGATTAGAAAAATGTTAGTACTTGTTAAATCTAGGCAATGACTACTTGGAGTTTAATACACTATTCTATCTACTTTGGAATTATGTGTAAAATTCCTTCTGCATTCTTAGTTACAATTCTTCTGTAAAATTTTTTTTTTCCTCATCAACTACTTGGCTATCCTGAAATACTACTGATAGAAGAGAGTCAGAATAAATACTTGATTTGTTTCCTTTACACATCACTTTTCAGAGTACTGTTCTATTTTCTAGGTACTCCTTTTTCGGTGAACTGTGAATTTTTGTTTCTTTTATTGGTATTATTATTTGATTAAAAAAAATAAATTTGGTATCTTTCAATCCATTGCAATTATTATACATTCTGGTGCTTAAGTTATCCCATCTTAGGCCAGTGGGAATCTCTTCAGATTGGCTTTTGTGCCCTTCTGACAGGATCCCACTAGTGTTTGGTGGCTTTCTTGTCTTTGGGCCGGACCAGAAGCTCCAGAGTCATCTTGTGCATTTCCGGTCCAAGGCCTAGAATCTGTTATCTCTCCAAGAGCTCAGGGCATTTTCATCTCAGCCATGGAGGTATCTGCCTCATCTAACTACAAGGAGGGGACACTGTGAAGGAAGGTTACATTGTGATGATATTGGTTAGCAGAAATGGGAAGGTTTCTTTGGACAAGCTGCTGCCAGACATCATTGTTCATTCTCCTGGGAGGCCCATGCTTCTCACAGATATCACTTGTTATTACAGTGAGCCTATGCCAGCCAACTACCTCTTTTATAACTTGCTCCAGACTTATTTTGGCTTACAAACACCGATCCTGCTGGCTTCTGCATGTCGTAGTTTCCATGGCTCAGTCTTTGCCCTTCAAACCTTTCCAGTGCCCAACCTCACCCATGGAATAATTGCCTTCTCACTTATATTTGGCACACACTCTTCCACTCAGTGTCTAAGTTAGAGAGTCACAATCAAACATCAACATCATTATCTTCATCCACAAACTTGATAATATTTTTAGGCATAATCGTGATTGCTAGAACAAGAGTTATCAAGGTGTACACACTTCCAATCAAGGGCTTTGTACACACAATTTCATCATCTCGCTTAATCCTCACCACAGTCCTATGGAGTGTGTGTTACTGTTCCCATTTTACAGGTGAGCACCCTGATGCAAGAGAGGTTAGGTTACTCCTTTAAGGAGCTGGGAATCCCACAGAGGACTCTCTGAAGCCAAAGCTGGCACCTTGAACCACGGTTTAATGCCTCCTCTGTCGCCCGGGAATGCCAGAGATACAAAGAAATATAAGACATGGCTTTTCTTCTCAAGGACTTTATAATCCTAACTGAGAAAGATCTTCACAGAAAAAAAATCAGCAGGAAGAAGCATATGACAAGAGACATGTAACTGTTTCCCTTCCAATCCACTTACCCTGTGCTGTCAGATTAATTTTACTAAAATGTTTTTGCTCTCATTATCCTCCTACTTCAAACTTCAGAGGTTCCCCACTGCCTTCAGGATAAAGTCCAACTTGCTTGCTTGGCGTTTCAGGGCTTCCAAAATTTGGCCCTTACCTATCTTCTCATGTGTGAAATTCCACTGTGAAGCTGGCTTGCGAACGGGGTTTCTAAGCCAAGGGACACGTCTGGTGCTCTATGCTTTTGTGTCCTAGAAATGTTGTCACATAAGGGCATCCAAGTTTTACTTAGTTCCGCCTTTTAAAATATGGTCCATAAAAGATGTAAAGTCAATTGCTGCTCTGAACCCTCCCCTGTTAGAACTCTCCATTGTAGCCAAACATGTCTTATTCTCCAAATGCATCTTCACAATTTCTGCCTCTGGGCCTTTGCTCATGTTACAACCTCGCCTTGATGCCTTCCTCTTTTCTCGACCTGCCCTCCTTCAAGAGCCATTGCCATCTTGAAGCCTCCTTGATTTCTTCAGGCTCTTGTTTAATATGATATCATTTGAAATTTCTCAGATCTTATTGTCTGTATCAATGATCATATACAGTCTCAGATTACCACTTATGTATATTTAAAATTGTATTTGCTCTTTTTCTAATTATGAAAGTAACAAATGCTCAAAGCAAAAACTTGGGGATGTGCCAGGCACAATGGGAGAAAATTAATTACTGATAATCTCACAACCCAAAGATAAGCACTGCTAATAGTCTGTTGTGTGTGTACATATACATTACAGGATATATAACAACAGTGGCATCACACTGTACCTATGATTTCATAACTCGTTTTTCCTCTTAACAAGATTTCTCTTGTCAGTAGTATTCGTACACATAGATTTTAAATGTCTTCATAACACCTCATCATATAAATGTTCCCTTGCTTAGTTATTCAATTTTATATTAGTAAATATTTACATGGTTTTTCTATTATATGTTGCAGTAAATATATTTTAGACTTCTTATCTTTTTAATATGGAGGAACTAAGAATATTTCTCTAAAGGTAGACATACCTGGTTTAAAACCACTTCCTAGCTCTTTTCCCTTGGGCAATGATGTAAACCTTTCTAAGTTTACATTTCCTCATCTTTGAAATATTCATGAAATCACTGCTATATCACAGTCTTGTTGCAAGATAACTGGCATGTGGTAAGTCAATAATAAATGTGGGCTATTATAAGTTTTATTTTTTGGCCTCATGTCTTTTCACCTATAACTGGATCATAAGTCCCTTAAGGGGAATACTTTGTCTCATGGGGCTTGTGTTGTTGCCCTCAGGTCTGTCCCACTGTATTATACAAAATTGGTGGTAAACCGATGTTTGTTAATGATCATAACAATGATACCTCAATATTCACTGAATGCTCACTGGGTAGGAAGTTACTCTTAGTAATAGTCCGGGGCAAACCCAAAACTTTTATTACAACTTAAAGACTTTAAACTTTTCTCTCCTCATCCAATGCTCATTTTTGGTACTAATCTTCGTTTTCTAACGTTCGAATGTTCCCCTGTATTCTTGACATCCCAGTTGTTGCCATTTTTGTTGATTCGCTGTTCTAGCTGTAGACTGTGTTTTAATAGCAGGATTTGGGAAGATCTATGCTACCCTCATGTGATGGTATTTCTAGGGCACTAATGCATGGCACTGGGAAACACATCTTTGGCTGAGCTAGCCAGTTCAAAAGCCAGCTTCACAGCAGAATTTCACACATGCAAATGAACCATTGTGATCCTAGTCATGAAAATTCATGGAATAGTGGCTAGTTCAGTGTGGATGACCTGTCAATTTGGCAGCCAATCATCTAGTTAAACATCCAAATTACTGGCCACTCAGACTAAAGCTAGTCTTCCTGCTTGTGACTGGGTTCTATGTAATCCTATTAAAAGCAATGACATTTCCTTTGATTTGTGGCAGCTAATGGTGTAGAAGTACCATGCAGGCATCGGACATGTTTCTGGAACAGTTTAAAAGTGGGCATTGTGAGAATGGACTGTTTGTGTTACTACTGGATTTATTCTTAAAATACTAAATATCTTCCTTTGAATAACAGGCAAAGTATCAATTTCATGGGTGCCCCTATTTACTATTTTCATCAATTGTAAGTGGGAGGTCCTCTAAGGAATGCAGCATCATTTTTCGACGTGCACTAATTGATTTTGTCGGATCTATATTTCACTCCTTGGACCAGCCCATCCCGTCAGGCAACCAGACAGAAAGCCATGAAGACCCCTTGGGGCCTGGTAGACCTTAGGATTTGACTGAAGTGACCCATTCTTAGTTTCAGATAAAAGGTAGTAGCACTGTTATGCTGGGAAGTGAATCTAGAACAGTAAACCCTAATCACAGACTTCACTGAGAATCTAATGAAAACTCCAGACTTTAAGTCGAGGGAAATGCACAAACAATCTAGTCTGAAAGTTCTGAGAGTTCATGTATCTGTCAAAGCCCAGGGGGTTGAGGGAACCATGAATTTTAGGTTAAGATTCCTGCTCTGGGTGTGAGAGTGGGGAGTGGGAATAAAGAGAGACAGAGGAGAAGCACAGAGATAGGAAGACAAAGAGAAGCAGAGAAAGAAACACAGAGGCAGAGGCAGATGCAGAGACAGGGTGTATAACTCCAGTTTTCTTAGCAGAATACAACTTCTCAACACTATGCTCATCTAGATTCTTTTTTTTTTTTGCGGTACGTGGGCCTCTCACTGTTGTGGCCTGTCCCATTGCAGAGCACAGGCTCCGGACGCACAGGCTCAGCGGCCATGGCTCACGGGCCCAGCCGCTCCGCGGCATGTGGGATCTTCCCGGACCGGGGCACGTACCCGTGTCCCCTGCATTGGCAGGCGGACTCCCAAACACTGTGCCACCAGGAAAGCCCATCAACTAGATTCTAATAAATGTTTTCACATGTTCCTAACCCTCCTTCTTCTGGTGAATTAAATCTCTCATATGAGAGACACAACACATCCCACACCCGAGGATTTTTGACCTTAGTGTGGAGAAACTCTACAGGGACACAGATTTCATTTTAAAGGCAAGTATGTAGGCCACTTGAAGACACAGTCTTACAGGTTAAAGGACTATTCGGTTTGTAAGTGAAAAAGCCTTTTGTGTACACTGAAGACCACTGATCGAATAATTGTACTAAAAATACTACTGATTAGGAAGCCTTACCTCATATATTTTTCAAGGAGTTTTTATATACATTCTCATATTTTATTCTCACAGTAGCCCTGATGTTAGGTAGGAGAGAAATTGCTATATGTATTTTAAATTTAAAGAAATGGAGACAGAATATGTATAGGGACTTTCCTGGAATCACAGATATGCAATAAATAAGTGAACTCTAGAAAACTGATGTTCCAATTTTTGATTCTAGGTTGAATCTATATACCCGTGTTGATAGTAACATCCATATAACCAGCATAAATCTTTTGTTTCCGAAGATGAAATATATGAATTTAAAATAGTGTTCTTGAAATGGGACAAAATAAGAGAATCATAGAAATTTAGAGGGTAGGCGGTCCTAGAGATGAATTTTAATCTGGCCTCCTCATGTTAAGGATGAAGCCCTGACTCAGAGGACCTGAGACTAAAGCAGGGCCTCTAGCTGGCCTGCAGGAACGTGCAGAGGTGACAGAGTCTAATACCATGAGCACTTGGTCCCAGATTTCTTGCTTTTGTTGAACTAGGAAGAAGTGGGGTGTAAAAGCATCTATTCTATGTCTTACGACGTCATTTAGGTAGAGTGACTTGGCGATAATTTTGAAATATTAGGTGTGAGTCAAATCCGGTCCTCCACTTAGGTGACGCTTGGAAAGTTTAAAATTCCAACAGTGTTTCTCAGAAATAGTTTTTATAGGATAATGTATAGTTCTGCACATTCTGTTGGCCTGGGAACACGTAAGGAGATATGACAGATTAACTGCTCTGCTTCTCAAGCTATAATAGAGAATCCTAGGTTAGAATAGGTAATATATGTAGCAAAGATGGATATATAACACATACATCTACATCCACATATATATATATTCATGTGTAAGTGTCTATAAAAATTAGGTCTTAGGGTTATTTAAACACTCTTCACTTATAGCTTGCTTTTGGGGAATTATTTAGTTATGCAAGATATCACCATATTCAGTATATATTTTTTTAATAATAAACATGTCTAGTCAAAGAAGGCATTAATGAAGTAATTCCCCAAATAAAACAGTCCATGATATCTGAGTTGCAGCAGAGAGAGAGTGTGGTCTTTGTAGTCTAATCAAGATCAGAAGACTTGTTTTGAGCGTCTGTCATCTTTAATTTTACAGCACTTCATTTCAGAGTAGGACTGCCAGGGTCACATGCAATTAAAACACAGGCAAGATTTGTCTTGTGAAATCTTAACATAAAAAGTAATGTGTTACTCCATTTTAACTTTTCTACTGAACTCTGTGAACTCACTAATTACTTTTCCCCCTTCCTGTCACCTTTTTGATATGACACGTATTTTATAGAGGAGATAGAAGTTTGGAATTTTTTTTTATATCATACATACGCTTGAGGATAACAAAATTAAAGCAGAGAAAAAAGAAACGCGTTTTTCAGAAATACATTTTTTGGTTAAAGAAATATCTGAGTACTACAGCTTCAATTACAAAGAACCTCATAGATCAAATTCTAGGAAATAACTGTTCATCTGTTTAACTAGGGCAGGTAGAAGTGTAATAACGGACCAGCGATTTTATGGAGGCCAGGATGGTGAACCGGAGTTTATTCTCTGGGGTGCGGGGCAAAAGGGCTTTTATGTGATTGGCTGTGAAAAGCATTAAAAGCCAGCGCCAACGCGGAGCTTTGGAGCGCCAGGAGGCTTGTTCCATCTTAGTGATCAGTAAATTGCATAGACCCTTATTAACCTTATTGATAAGGAGCTTAGGGAAGTCCCATTCAGGCCGCAATATATTCTTCTTTTTGTTCTCCCGTCTCCGCCTGCGATCCCAGCCGCTTTGTATGGACAGCCTTTATGCTGCGCCTCAAAATTCAGCGTGAGTAGCTGCGCCTTTAAGTTCCAGCAACGGAAGGGCGCGCAGAGCAGCCTGCCCAGGGGCTCAGGGCCTATTGCACTGGTGCTGCGGACACCTGGAGAATGTTTGAAAATTTTGTGCTTAAAGAATCTTTTATATTGCTCCTCTTTCAATGCAGCTGGGGTCTATAGGGATCAGGGGATTATTTTTGATACCTGTCGAAAAGAGTTATGTCTACACTGATTTTCCATCCCTCACTACTAATTAACCTTATTGTATACAGGAAACAGTCTATTTAATACCTGCATTCTTTCTGTAATGCCAAGTAAAATGAAATCCAGTGTGAAATCTAGTTAGCGTTTGCCTTTTTGAAGTCATTTTTAAGTTTCCAGTTTTAGTGACTGTGACCTTAGAACTGATAGCTAGAAAAATGGTGAGCTCAAACCAATTTTGGTTTCAATTGTATTCTTCACCCCCTCCTACTTAAAAGCTGCCTTTCACCTGGATTTGGGAGGAGACGTTAGGAACAGGCATCCGGAGCTGGACCATCGTTCCCTGGAGCCTTCCCCGTTGACCTCTCGCTGGAGTTCTAAGGCTTCCCTTCAGACCCTCATAGGCTGGCCCCTGGTCCCCTGACTCTGTTTCTCTCCTCAGCAGCCGAACACCTCTGTCCTCTTCCTTTCAATCGGGGAGGCTTGAATTTGACCAAGGGACACGTCACGGCAAAAGCAGTGCAGCAGCAGTGCAAATAAATGCTGAAGGAGAGGAATCTGAGCCCAGGGTTAAACTACTGAAGGGAATCCCATTGGTAGAATATTTGCGAGGGAAAAAAAAGGTAGGGTCTGGCAATAAAGGGCAGAAATTAAACCGTGCAAAAGGTCACCAAATGATGTGGAAAAATCTACACATCTTCAAGCATGCTGCACAACGTGGACTCAGAACACATTTTGCTAGTGATCTGAGAATGGTTAGTGCAAGTCCTGCTCTTAAAATGGGAGTGTGCGTGTCTCAAGGAAATGTGTCAGCTTAAATGGTGCCGGAGAAAGTGTGGATCTTTCAGGCCGATGCTTTGTATTTGCCGAATTTCTTGGCTTTTGAGATTTTCGTAAATTGGTCCAAAAGTCTATGCTCTATAGCATTTATCCGACTCTCCGCCACTGAGCTACTGGAGAGAAATATTTCTTGTGCACTTAGACTTCAAAAGAGGCAGTTGAAGGCCTATCTGTTTGTTTGTTGGTTTTTTGCGGTATGCAGGCCTCTCACTGTTGTGGCCTCTCCCGTTGTGGAGCACAGGCTCTGGACGCACAGGCTCAGCGGCCATAGCTCACGGACCTAGCTGCTCCGCAGCATGTGGGATCTTGCCGGACCGGGGCACGAACCCGTGTCCCCTACATCGGCAGGCGGACTCTCAACCACTGCGCCACCAGGGAAGCCCTGGGCCTATCTGTTTGATGATCCTTTGCAGGCGGGACTAGGAGTCAGTACAGATACCAGTGAGTTGAGACTACATAGAACTTGTGATGACTAGCTGATAAGAAACCCCATGGTGGATCAGAGTCGTATTTAATGTTGCTTATGTTCTGAGTGTCTGTCTTGGTTCGCTCATCCAACAAGCATATACTGAATACCAACTCTGGGCTTAGTGTTACCTCTCTCCCTCACTGCTTTCCTAGCACTCTCCTAATTGAATGAGGAGCGTTCTATAGAATCCAGCTGCTTGCTTAAGAATTTCGTGGACCCTGCATGCTTCACTTCAAGCATGAGATAGCAAAAAGCAGCTGGATGAGTCTACAAGGGATGTGTGTGTGTGTGTGTGTGTGCATGCGCGTGCACACACGCACGCCTGCATGTGCGTGTGTATCCTTCTGCCAGGTCTCTCACCGAGACAGCTAGATGTTTTCATTTTGACAACACTGCTACAGATAATTGTCCTCTTTTTGTACAAGATGTTTGCGGTATTCTCATCATTTGGGTGATTCAGGATCACTCTCCAGCAGCATGAGACACAGCGTGTTTTGATGCCTGCCTCTTTTTCAATTATATCTACGAGGAAGACTGCTGGGGACCCATTTTTTTTCATCTTGCACAGGACCCCTAAAGGGCCAGATTTAATTTCACTACAATATTAAGCGGTATGATATGATGAATGATAACAGGACATTGACAAATACAATCCAACACAGGATAATATGATGTAACATAGAGTAGAAGCCACCCAAACAAGCACTTATAAAGATGTGGGAAAGGAGGCTTCCATGCCGTCCTCTCCATAATGTAGTGACATGGTCGGTACAATGTAGAACAATGAAATGGTACGTGAATATTCAAATTATAATAGCGATAACATGAATGAGAGTTAGTCATCTACTCATAACAACAAAGGTACTCTGTATTTCTTTGGGGAAATACATAATATCCCTCTTGTTCTTTCATGAAAATTAGTGTGAAAGTGAAACTCTCATCAGGTGTTTTAACAGGGGAGGGAGGAGTTACTCACATCTGGGGTATAAATATTTAGGTGTTCATCTGCTTACATTTCTTCAACGTTTTTCTTTTCTAATTGAGCGAGCATATATGGTCTAGTGGTTAAGGCAGGGGCCTCTGGAGCCATATTATTTAGTTTCAAACACTAACCTGACACTTACTAACTATGTGAACTCGGGTAACTTCATTGTTTTTTCCCCTCAGTTTCCTCAAGTATAAATCAAGGATAATAGTAGTACCTTCCTCCACAGACTTAGGAAGATTAAGTGCAGCAGTATGTGTGAAGTGCAGTTCCTGGCTCTTAACAAGCACTCAAGAAATGTTCGCTAATCAAAAATTAGTCATTCCAGGACAAATTTTTCTTGGTGGTCCTCTGAGTGGCCAGAGAAGGCACACTGCCCCGAGAGAAGGGGGAGACATCAGAGCAGGTGAGATAGAAATGACCTGATGATCACCTGGGAAGCATGCTGTGGAAGGAGGCGGCAGCAGGCGTGCTCCTCTGACTTGGGTATGACTTGGTCCAAATATCTTAAGATGTTACTGTCAAATGTCGACTCATTGTCAGAATACCAGAATCTGCTCTGCCCCAACCCAGAAAAATTCAGCTGGAAAGGGGCCTGCTAGAGGAGTCCTGTGTAACAACAAATGCTGCTTTGCACGGAGCAGTCGTAATTCAGAGGTGGCGGGTGACGCTCAGAAATGCAGGAGGACGATGCTCCTCAGTATTGGTTTCTGAATCTTCTGCCACTGTCTGAATTCAGATCTGTGTTAATAGTATGATGGCAATGATCTTCTGTCTGGCAGTGGTGCCTATAATTTCTCCCTGCCTCAAACGGTAATTCATAAAGTTGCCAGGAGAATCTTCACAGCTTTGCTAAAGTCACTTCGCTGCTAAACAACCTTCAGGGTCTCAAAATTGACTATGGACTTAATATAAAACCTCTTGGGCTTCCCTGGTGGCGCAGTGGTTGAGGGTCCGCCTGCCGATGCAGGGGACACGGGTTCGTGCCCCAGTCCGGGAAGATCCCACATGCCGCAGAGCTGCTGGTCCCGTGAGCCATGGCCACTGAGCCTGCGCGTCCGGAGCCTGCGCTCCGCAAACGGGAGAGGCCACAACAGTGAGAGGCCACATACCGCAAAAAAAAAAAATCTCTTGGTATGACATTCGAGGCCTTTCGGAGTCTGGTTCCAACTTGCCTTCTCATCATCTTCAGAAGATCATAAAGTTAATTGTTAGTCAATAAGCTGGAAATCTATCATCTACCTCCAGACAGAGGTAGATGGGACAACTTCTATTTTCACAGTGTATTACCTGTTTTAATTTCCTTCACGTGATTCCATTAGACAGCCTTAAGAGGTGAGATAAGGCAAGTATGATTCTATTTCATAAACTGAAAAACTGAGACCCATTTTAGTTTGCAACCCTTGGTTTGAAGAAAAAGAAAAAGATCCACCTATTTTCTAAAGATGAGATGAAACATTTTTAATTGAGGAAATAATATGTGACTATTATGTTTGAAGAAAGTCTTTTCTTTTTTGTTGGTTTATTATTTTTTTTCATATTAAGATTTGAGTTTCCCAGGAGAGAGTTGATATTGTTTTGGTTTTATTTCTCATTTTTGACAACAGAGCAATTTGACCCAGAACTCTTAGTGACAGTCCTTTGGGCAGAAAATCTTCGCGGGACCTTTTAATTAGGAATTGACAGCATGATTAAACTTATAATTCACAAAAAATAAATGTGGAACAGAGAAGTACAGGTCAATTTCTAGCTGTGTTCAACTGTAAGGATAGCACCAGTGGCAAGTGATTGTTCCCTTTTAACAGCTTTTCTAATTTCTCTTAATTGGATCCTTTGTTTTCTAATTGGAGAGAGAGAACTATCACATGGCTTTCAGTTACTAGCTGTGGCATGGTGATCCTGTCATATGGCACACGCTAAGTAAAGTCAGACCTGCAACATATAAGATGGAATAAATACCATCTCCAAGAAGCTCTGTGAGTAGGAAAGAGGGACAAGCTCCCGTGTCCTGGGAGGAAAAGCCGTGCTGCAATTGGACATGCTAACTAGCCTGATTTTCCAGGCAGACTGCTTTGGACTTCCATTATGTTAAGGTTATGATTTCTTTAAAATATTTATTCATCATAATATATAAATGCTTCTAAGACTACAAGATTATCTCTTGCACTCCTAGAAAACGTTAAAAGCTGTACACACACACATATAAGGCCACAAACGAGAAAATGCCAGTGTCCTCCAAGTACCTTGTTTTCTTCTGCCCACTGGTGAATTTAGAGATTCTCTTTCTAAGAAACAAAGTTTCTCATTTTACAACCTCCATTGGATCTCTTTTGCCTGCAGGATAAAATCTAAATATTTTATCACGTCCTGTATCTGACTCCAACTCTATTCTCCAAAATTGCCAGGCGTGTGCTTCACATGAGCTTCTTACTTTTCCTTGGAGGGGTTAGGTCTTTCACGACTCTGTTCATGCCATTCCTGCTCCCTAGTGTGTCTTCTACATTTTTCTTTGGTTAGTTTTACTCATGGGTCAAGGCCAGATGGAAAGGGTTACCTTCCTAGTGACGCTTCACCTGACTCTCCCAGGCACAACCTGTTTTTTGGTTCTTTGTCAACCACTGAACTTTAACACCTCTGTACCAGCTTCTGCTCAGTCACCCATTCAAAGATACTTTCTTATGAATAAAACTGGAAAAAATACTTTTTGAGCATCTCTGTGTCGAGGTGCTAAACCCTGGGGCTACATGGTCACTAAGAGGGCTGAGTGCCTGATCTGGTATTGAACTGTAACTAATCCTTAGGTGATTGTTTTCCTTACCAGACTGTGAAACTGCCTAGTGTAGTAATATTTGCCTTACTTTGTATTCGATCAGCAGAGTCTAGACTTGCACCTGGATCAGATAAGGGGATTAAGAAATGCTCATTGTCTTTAAATGTCTTCTTGATGGAGAATGTTGATCAGTTTTATAAAATCTAACCCCTCAGCGAGGCAACCTAGTATACCTACAATCTTGGCTTTTAAACTTGGAACAGTGGATAACGAGCATCATCGTTGTCCCTGAGATGTTATGGAAGCTAATGACCTTTCGGCGTAAACTTTTTTATGCCTTTAGTGTGTATAAGTCAGATCCTGTGATGGGCGCTTTGGCTCAGCACCTTGGAACGGTCTTCTTCCAGAGAGGAAACACAGTCTTTGATTAAATGCCCTTAGCGGGCAGGGACAGGACACAGCTGGGGTTTGAATAAGGCTAAATCCCATCAGATTGGAAATCAAGAAGCTGCTGCTTTTGAAGATCATAAATCTGGAAGGCAGCAGAGGCAAGGGGCTGTGAGTCCCTGCTCAGAGAAGGTAGTGCCACGTCTCTGTGGCTGCTAGCGCTTCTTCTCTCTGGCTGTTGCCCCCAGAATTACTTTAAAGATGGACACGGGAAGGGATAAGAGTTTAACACTCGGACTACTAAGAAGCAATGAAAGCCTTGGAGAAGACCTAATTAAGAATATGAAATGTCATGGAAATGAGGAGGACTTGAATGCCAGAAACTCTTGTTTCATGTCTCCATGTTTTTCTGAAAGGCACAAGCACAACTTTGAATAAAAGAAGAGCTTAAAGCTGCAAGTCTGTTAGCTCATTGCTACCAGCAACTTTAGATCATGGGGTTCTGCCTCATGTGACTTTCCTTGGCTTTGTGGTATTTGTATATGTCCCACTCCATGAAACCACACTTCAGCATTTATTGTGGTCGCTTGTGTTCTTGGCCATCAGCCAACTTACTGGCGCCATTGCCAAAATGAAGACATTCAACAGGGGTAAGGGAAACCTCTCCTTCCTCAGGCAGCTCCGTGGATGCTGGAGCTGTGCACATCTGGCTGTCTCTCGAGCAGCCGCTCTCCCTCCACTGTATACCCCACCCACGCAGACAGTCCAGGCCTCTGAGCTCCTTACTGCTCTAAGTGTTTGCTCTTGGATCCGTGCTTCACGTGTTTTATTTACATGCTTTATTTTTCATTTTATGAACAAATCGATAACTAGACTTACTTTTTATCGCACTGGATTAGCTTTATTTATTCCGTTTGAATTTGATTAAAAAGCTGTCAAACATAAGTCTACATTTATATCAGCAGAATAATTTCACAAAACCGGCTATGAGATGTGTTCAGCTAGAACACAATTTTCAAAATAAAACAATGTTTGATATATTCTAGACAGTTACCCTTTTGTTTATCCATGACAACTGAAATTAACCATCAAATGGATAAAGCAATCCAAGTCCAGTCAAGTAATCCTTAGGGCATATGGAAAAAAAGCCTTTTTTAAAAAAGTTCTTTCTAGATGGATTTAATGTAATTCACCAATAAAGCATCCTCAGAAGCATAATAAAAATTCTACATAAAATGACATAGCCAGGGAAAAGGAAGATATACAGTCTGATGAAGATTCAAAATGCATGTTAACATTAAAAATGAACAGTCATGCAATTCCTGTATAATATAAAGATCAAAATTGCAGGGCACTAATTTTGCTTCTAATTTATAAGACAGTATGTTTATGGGACTGCAAATAGTATATGTAAAAAAACATATCCAGGGCTTCCCTTGTGGCGCAGTGGTTGAGAGTCCGCCTGCCGATGCAGGGGACACGGGTTCGTACCCCGGTCCGGGAGGATCCCACATGCCGTGGAGCGGCTGGGACCGTGAGCCATGGCCGCTGAGCCAGCGCGTCCGGAGCTTGTGCTCTGCAATGGGAGAGGCCACAACAGTGAGAGGCCCCCGCGTACCGCAAAAACAAAACAAAACAAAACATATCCAATGGCAAATGTTTTGAACTGCCATTTTTCTTCAGAAAAAATGCCATTCAACATGTATTTGTAAATTTCAGCATCTAGCGCCAAGGATAGCTGGACTAGATTTACGCTTAACGAAAAGGTTCTTGAAAGAGGAAATATGTCTATTTTGGTTGAGATCCTGATTTCCTTTGTTCTATTTAAAAAGTATTCATTTCTGCCTTCTCCCGTCTTTTGGTTCTACTCGTGTACCCGTGGGCGTATGGGCAGAGGCCTGAGGCAGCCAGGGTAGTGAAGAGGCTCACCTGTGTGGACACATACCCACACTCTCAATCACACTCACACTCACACTCACTCACATGTCTGCACATACACAACCACACATCCGATGCCCGGGAGTCGAATTAAGGCTAGTTTTGGATATATGCTGTCCTCTGAACAATATTCTATAGCATGGAGCATGCATAATGTAGGCCTAGAAGTGCTGGAATGCACAACACTGAAGGGGTTAATGTAGAACACATATAGGCAAATACTGTCAACTATTTTATTCAAATGTTTGGAACTTAAACACAAAATCATCATTAAGTTTTTACAAAATGAGGCATCTGTCTCTTGAATGGAAAAAAATATTTCAGAAATATGTTTACAGAAACGTAAAAATATGAGGCCTCGAGACAGATGTGAACATACTCAGTAACCCGTCTTGTCTGTCAGTCTTCCTCCAAGCCAAAGATCTTACTGTACTCGCTCAGCATGAGCTCGGCGATCTGGTTCTGGTACACCATGTGCACCGCCATGTTCCCTGTCTCGTTTTCAGCTCGCAGAAGGGTGGGTCCAAATACAATCCCTAGGCTTTGCGTGGACATGAGGTTCTTGGATGCCTCGGCCACTATCCTATGGAGACAGAGAGAAAAAAAAGACCCATTGGAGTTTGAATAAAATTGTGGCTACTTTTGAATTATAAAGTTCTGTGCTCTTGAATCCTTTTTCTTTGTTAAATTTCAACTTAAAGAAGGAGAATAAGGGCAAGTGATTGGCTTTGGCAAAACACAGAATGCAACACAAGCAAAAAAAAAAAAAAAAATTCAGGTTCCAGAAATACTACTAGACCACAGCATTATTTAATCTTCTACTCTGTGTGCTTTACTGTATGGAAATAGAACCTATGACTTTTGGGGGGAGGATTCTATCCCCATAATACCTGGCCATTGTGGGTGCTTAATAAATGTTTGTGGAATGAATGAATGAATAAATTAGCAAAAATGAGAAAAATTACTGTGGAGAGTTAACAAGATTCAACCTGTGAAGTGGTTATAGTCAATGGAGGAAACATGCACAGAATATATAAGAAGCCAAACACACAAAAAATAGAACAATAGATACATAATTCATGATGGAAGGACCGAAAAAATAATTAAGTTTTTAGTGATTAGCATGAGTAAAGCATTCCTGACAAATGCTAATTGCAATATGTTTTGTAGAGAGGGTAGGTTCTGGGACATTTAGGTGTATAACAAAATTCTAAGTGTCCCCACCCATTTTACTCAATTTAGCTCACATCTCAATAAAATGCAGAAGACTGTAGCATTTGCACAGGAGAAGAGTCCCACTGGAATCAAAGAAATGTTTGCTTATGTGAGGACTGTGGAGAGCTGGAATACCAATGAAACATTAGGATGTGGTTTTATTACTGGTAATGTCTTGCCTGCTTCAACACGGGACTCTTAAAAAGAAAATAAAGCCCCCTCCTATCAATTGAGACTTTAAAATTAAAAAAAATAATGCTTATTCTCACCATTAAAACCCCCTTGGTTTTATATTAAAATTAGGTTTTAGTGATGTTAGGGAAATAGGGAGAGCACATGGAAGGACAGGGTGCTAAGAAATACTGTACTCTGCATTCCTGCAGAACACCGACCCAAGGGAAATATAAGCTCAGAGGATAAAGTGGGGCAAAAGAATACTTTACTGCAAGGCAGTGGGGCATCCAGTCTCAGAGCCCACTGGGGCACTGGTTGAGCTCTAGCGGACTCTGTGTTTGGTCTGTGTGGGCCTACCTAGTTCCCACTCAGAGGAGGCAGGAGGAAGGAAGACTTGCTCTCTTTCCATTTTTCCACAAACCCAGATCTCTGACATACCATTTCGGTGACCAAGAGCCCATGCCTTCTCTCTCCTGAAAGAGACTGAGAAGGGCCAAAGCCTTCAGTTTGTGATTCCCCACAAGATGTCAGCAAGATGTCATTGACCTGATCAATATCAGTAGTAATCAAGCAAAATCAAGTATTATTCTAAGCAATTTTATTTATTTATTGGCCGCAGAGGCATGCGGGATCTTAGTTCCCTGACCAGGGATCAAACCCGCACCCCTATTCCACAGTGGAGGTGCAGAGTCCTAAGCACTGGACCGCCAGGGAAGTCCCTATTATTTATTTTTTATTTAATTTGATTTTTAAATTGAAATATAGTTGATTTTATTCTAAGCAATTTTTGGGTCTCATTTAACTTCATAACAATCCCATGAGGTAGTATCTATTATTTAAGCCCTTTTGACAAACGAGAAGACTGAGGCCAAGAGCGGCAAAGTACCTGATATCACACAGAGCTGAGGCTCAGACCCAGGCAGGTGGGTTGCAGCTCCCGTGGAAACATCATTGCCCTGGGGTGTGTTATGGCTCCTATGCTTAATAACTGGGCTGACATGTCACTGTACCATCTTCCACATGGTTATTGGTCCTTCCATAAGGGGGTCTGGAGTTTTATTCCTCACAGTAGCATTGTGATTGACAGCCTGGTTACAATGGATTTATTGTGGGGAAAATTACTCTTAAACTTGGACTGAATATTCAAGATATTCTGCCTCCCATTTTCACTTTTCTTCTCCTTCAAATGGAAAGCATTTGTACCTGTGCGTAATGTTGGCATGACTACGTTTCTGGAAGGGATTCTCACATTTAAAGTATCAGTGAGTTATCAGAGACTTCAAGTTTAGAGTTTCCTTTGGAATGTAAGAAACTGTGCCCCTTTGCTACTACATTTACCAAAAGTCTGTAGAATGAGTTTAAAACACTCTCCTAACCTGGAGTAGGCACAAATGGAGTGGGGCTTTGCTTCTCTTTAATACACCTATTTACCTTGGCTTAAAGTCTCTCTTGAGCCTCTCCCAGACCTCTTGATTATAAAAATCACTTGTATGATCCATTGTGAAGGAAGACAGTTTTTCTCTTTTGGATTTAAAGTAATACCTTTTTGGGATGCTAACTCATTCATTGACTACGCCACAATAATAATTTAAAATTTTGTTAAACAAATATGGAGAGAGATAACATAAGTGATCAATTAATTAACTATTAGGTAAAAGTTGCTTTAAAAACATTACCCATAGGTAGCAAAGGTCTAGGCTGATAAGAATTATCTATCAGAGAACAGGGCTCAGAAGGCATGGGGCATGAAGAAGGTAAAATTAAAAGCAAAAGTCTAGGGATTCCCTGGTGGCGCAGTGGTTGAGAGTCCGCCTGCCGATGCAGGGAACGCGGGTTCTTGCCCCGGTCCGGGAAGATCCCGCATGCCGCGGAGCTGCTGGGCCCGTGAGCCATGGCCGCTGGGCCTGCGCGTCTGGAGCTTGTGTTCCACAACGGGAGAGGCCACAACAGTGAGAGGCCCGCGTACCGCAAAAAAAAAAAAAAAAAAAAAAAAAAAAGCAAAAGCCTATTTAAGTATGAAGGTGAATGGCTGATATAGGGCCAACAGGGGAGAAGAAGAACATTAGGACCTGGAGTCCAGGGAGACTGAAAGGGGAAAGGGGTGACCTCAAGACAGATTGATGATGGGAGATATAGTTTCCTAGTTAATAATGGCTATAATTTCAGTCAATAGCAGGAACAATGAGATTTGGGGTATAGCTGGGAACCAGAATTGTGTCAAACTCAAGGTGAGGCTAGAAATCAAGGGACGTCCAAAAGCTGATTATTGGAAGGGACAGTTGTGGCTGTCATTATTGGAGATTATGGGGGTAGAAGCTGGAAGAGGTCTAGGCTATCTGGAGGAACTGGTGTGACTGGAGGGGTCTCCAGGGCATACAGGAAAGATATAGCTGGTGGGACTTGAGCTGTGAGAGGAGAAAAAGAAGGCTGAAATGGGACGAGATTATTTTTTAATTTTCCCAGTGTTCTTTATATTTTTCCTGCTCAGCAAAAGTCCTGATCTGAGAATCCAGAGGGACCAAATCTAGAGGAAAGCAAGGCTGAGTTTCAATGGAGTGAAGAGTAGGAGGCTACAGTGGGCTGTCAGAGCCCCCTCTGGGAAAGGATTCGCTCTTGGCCAGTGGATCATGGGAGAGGACTCCTGTAATGGATTTCTGCCAAGTCATCGGTTTCCTAAATTTCCCATGGACAAGTGTTCACTTTGAGCTCTTCTGCGTGTGTAAATGTGGAACATTCATGCCATCTAAACCTGTGTTATTTGTGTCCATTTCTCTTCACACTCTCCATGTGACTTTAATAAAACCAGTTTTAACTAATGGGTGCTTTCAAGTAATCTTGTTACATGTAGATTTTACCAAATAACACTTAGTGTTGTATTCTTGTTATATTTGCATTACTGCAGGTTAAATTTTCTTAGCAGCTTGGAATTTTTTCCAAGTTGGGAAAATTAAGTTACTTGCAATAACTTTTAGAAAAATCAAATGTAGTTAAGAAAGAATGTTAAGAAAATGTGGATATGTATTATACAGAATGCATGCTTTCTTGCCTATTCTCTGTTACAAAACATGTGCTTGTGTGTGTGTGTGTGTGTATGTATTTCATTGGCAATTTATGTTCTGAATATCAACCAACCAGTAGTTGGTATATTGAGAAATCAATCAAAATCTTTAGGTTAGAAAATGCTGAGGGTGAAGACTATTTTGGGGTCGAAGTCACCAACTACCGAACTATATGATTCATGTAGATAGACAAAAATATTCTCACATCAACATTCACATTAGATTAAACCCCTTTATAGTAAAGAGTGGTGATAGATATTTCTAGCAAAGAAGGCTCCCAAACTGGGGATGTCTGGAAAATGTATTCATGCTGTTATAGACTTCACTATTCAAATGTGAACTTACTTACGCTGTACCTCAACAGACTCTTAAATAGTTAAGTGGTTGATTTAGGACCACATAAGTAGTCAACCACAATGTCAAAATACAGCTAGAATACAATCCTACGAAATTATTCAAATCTCAGTTTTTTACCTCAGATCAATGGGTGTCATAATTTCCACTCTCACTATGGGGACTATCTGGGCATTGCAAGTGTCATTATTTCTGAAGGCTTCAACTAGTAAAACATATGTAGAGGAGAAATAGAGGCTATCGAAAGAAATAAAAGCCCTGCATGGAAAAAAATGCAATCTAGTATGTAAGATGGAAAGCTCTCAAAAACAGTAAGTTGTACTTCCAGTAGTTTAAAATGCAGTTGAGTTGTATTATTGGAGGGGAGGATCTGATTCAGAAACCAAATACATTTTTACTATGGGTTTGGCAGTACTTCCAAGACAGCTTTCACTAAAGTGAGTTCTGCAAAACACCATCTCTGTGACATACTTCACAAAAATAGCAATCTGGAGTAAGAAAGTTTTGGAGAAAATTATATGCCATTTTTCTTTCTTGGAAATTTACAATGCACAATAGCATAATAAAGGCTCTGACAAGTCCTGCAGAAAACTAACCCTGTTCATCTTTGTGTAACTCTTGTGCTCCCTAACTTACTTGCACGTTGTGGATCCTCTTTCTTGAGAGACAATAAACAGCATAGATTAAGAAATGTTACTTCTAGTGTGCTTTGCTAAGGATCTACTAAGTCTGAAACATTATGGATTTTACCCTCCTACGCCACCCAGGCTTCAGAACTCCATAGCAGCTAATTCAAAGAGGTCAGATTGTGGTCATTTCTGGCAAGTTCCACCCCTCTGGTAGGGCTTAGATTTCATCTGGCCTTAAACTCCATGACAGTGTTGTAAATTTTGAGCTACAATTTAACCTGTTTTCAGCAAAGAAATGAAAGAAGCTCCCTTTTTAGGACAAAACAAAGGCCAAAAGGCAAAAGACCACATCTGAATGAGAAAGGTGAGTGCAGAGACATGGTTGAGAGATTACCATACAGTAAATTGATGGATGGTAAGAAGGTGCAAAAACATTTAGATCTTAGATCAATATTTGGAAATTCTTCTACATGTTTGTTTACTCACCATTAGATTACTCCCAAGAAATCCTTATAGCAAAGATATGTGATTTGCAGCCACAAGAAGAGCTCAAAGTTTAGTGCCTGTGAATGCTTGACTAATAGGAAAAATACCCCAAACTGCAACTCTTTGGAAAAAGGCTATTTATTAACACTGCTTAGTTTAAAATAGCCTGACAAAAATAATTATGATTTTATGAATTTCTTCACAAAATAGCACTTGATATGTGTTCATTTTAAAAGAAACTCTTATACCGCTAAGTAAATTCAAGTTTATAAAATCTTGAAGTGGGTAAGAATTCATTTTTCTGGCAAGAGATCAAAAAGGTGATATACAGTTTACAGCATAAGAAGGAAAAGAAATACCAGAGCTACTTTTTGTTGGGCCCAAATGGACGGAGCAATGATCCATCAATTTTAGATTATTTTAGAAACAATCTATAATCCAGAGCTATAGATGCTGGACCCCAGGCAAAAAAAAATCCTCAGAGCCTTATGCTGGGTAAGTTTTTCCAAAAGTGAGCTGAATTGCTAACTCAAAGGAATTTCTTAGTTGCTTAAAGTCACAGCCAAATGATTCAAAATGAAAGAGAGATTTACTAGAAAACTAAAAATTAATGCTGAATTAAGAAGACCAAAGCATTTAATAATAGTCCAGCTCCAAACAGATATAAGGATGCAAACTTCCTTTTAAGTTTGTGCTTTGCTGTTACCATAGTGACTTGCAAAGCAAGTCGAAAGCCACATAATTGCCTACAGAACAAGCCTCAGGTTATTGGAGGTGTACTAAAAATATTCCCTTCCCTATCTCTGGATTGCTGTGATTTTCCAACAGACATAACTTTAGGATGGTTTAACTTGAATGGGGAAAGTGCGGTGGTAAACGTACTTTTGCCATCAGGTCACACTTGCAAAATACGGCTCATCCACTGTATGTGAAATGTTAATTGTGACTTTGACCATTTCAGTGAAGAGAGGCTGTTAAATATAGAATAAATTTTCAATGTGCTCAACTTATGTTTCCTATGTGCTATAACTACTTTGGGGGGGGGGTTCCATGCTAACCATATGCTTGCCTACTCTCAATTTGCACAAACTATACTGCTGTCTACACTGGCCTTTTAATTTTTTTTTAAAGATTGGGGACTTAGCAGGAATTCTACCTTCTCCCTTAAAGTCATGGCTGTATGCTAGAAAATTTTTCAAATATTGCAAAAGCAGAAGAGCATTCAGAAATGTTTTTGCATTTAATACTAATGTAGTTCGAGGCAGTGATTCACTGGTGATTCAGTCATTTTTTATATGCAAATTTATAAATTAATTGATCTAAACTAATTGTAAAGTCTTCAATTTTATACTTAAATATCATATTATTGTTTTCCAAAGTAAGCAAAAAACTATCCTCCTAAAAAGGAATTACTGCTATATTCTGACATTTTTGCTTTTAAATTATCTTTAAAGCTATGTGTATGTAATTCTTTCAAAGCACATCATGGAAAAGGTACTTTATATGGCAGTCGCACATTCACAGGTAACATGGCCTTATTCTTTGCATTTATTGAGTACCCTCTTTGCATTGATTTCATTGCAAAAGACTGAAACATTTTCAATTATTCACTTGTTTCATATTTATATTGATTGGCCATTACAGGGAGAGTCTAATGTATCTTTAAAGCAATATTCAGAACAGTAAGATAGGAGGAGTGATAAAATAAAAAAAAGTGACTAGCCCATAGACTTCAAAATGGCTTATTTCTGGTTGGAATATGTATTCTATAAGGTGATAACAACCATGGATAAAATGGGATATCATAGCCAAAGCCCTTACATAGTAGATAATATCAAAAGGAACACTAACAGTAGTCACTATTTGTTGAATATCTTTTATGTATTAATCACTGTGCTTCAAATATATCACAATTTTCAAAGGTAGACTTAAAAATCAGCTTTAATTTCTTTTGTTATGATTATAAAGTAATACATTCTATTAGAATTTGAAAATTTAGTAAAGAAAAAACCACACCAGCAACTGTGAACAGTAACTCAAGGTACCCATTATTCATTCATAAAAATCTGTTACTCAGTAGACCTGCTATTACTCAACACCTGCTAGGTGCCTGACGCTGTTCTGGATGTTGAGGATGGTGCAGTGAGTAAAACAAAATCCCTGCCCATATGCAGCATACAATCTAGTGGGGGAACCAGACAACGAACAATACACTAATCAGTATACGGTGTGATTTCAGGCACTGAGGTACTTCAAGAAAAACTAAGAGAAGTGGTGGTTCTTCCACTGACCCTGGGAGCCTTTTAAAAGTTTCTCCTGGCCTAGAATCCATCCCCAGAGATCCTTCTTTACCAAGAATGAGTGGAGCCTGGCTGGCTGTAGATAATACAGCCCCTAGATTATTCCACTGTGTAGAGAGGTGGAAAGTGCACATGTGGCAGACAAGGTGCTCAGAAGTTCTTTCTAAGGAAGGGACGCTGGGGCAGAGAGCAGCTTATGTGCACACACCAAGGGAAGGAAAACGCCAGGCAGGGAAAAGTAGGTAGAAAGCCCCAGTGGTGAAGTTGGGCTGGGTGGTTCTAGGAATAGAGAAGAGGAGAGTGAGGCAGAGAAGGTAGGAGATGCTGTGGGCGGACTCATGGGCCTTGGTAAGGATTTAGGACTTAATTCTAACAGTGATGGGAATTCAACCTTGGGTTTTGAGCAAGAGAATAACACTGCCAGCATTTAATATAAATGTATAAGTAATTTATTTACATACATATTCAAGAAAATACTTTCTATATAATTTTGTATTCACCGTTTTTCACTTCTATCATGAGCACTTCCCATGTTTTATATAAGTAGTATATATTTTTTACTCATTATCTTATATGGGACAGAATGGGCTGTACCCTATGATTTCTTAGTATAAGTGAAATTGATGTATTAAAAAATCTTTTTGTACTCTTTCTCCACATTTTGGAGTATTTCTTTAGGCAGTGGTTTCCAAATGGGGCAACTACCCACTCCCACTCCCCCTATTAGGCATTTGCAATGTCTGGAGACATTTCTGATTGTCATGACTGGGCGGGGTGGGAGAGTTGAGTTGCTATGGTATCTAGTGGGTACAGGCAAAGGATGCTGCTAAACATTCTACAATGCACAGGACAGTCCCCCAAACAAAGAATTTATCCAGCCCAAAATGTCAATAGTGTTGCTGTTGAGAAACCCTGCCTCAGGGTAAAATAGTAGAAATGTAACAATTAGATTGATGGTTCTGAAACTTTACCATGCATGAGAGTAATTTGGAAACCATATGAAACACAAGTTTGCTGAACTTCACCTTCAGATTTTTGGTTCAGCACCTCTGGAGAAGGACTTGAGGATATGCATTTGTCACAAGTTCCTAGAGGTGATACAACTGGTCCCGGGACCACACTTTGAGAACTTGTGCTAGATTAAGATCTTGGTTCTCTTTTATTAAAATATGATAACGTGGGATACGTAACATGACAACCCATAGTCCTGTTAGCATTATTATCACTTGGTTTTATTCTTTTTAAAATAATTGCTAACTTGATAGGTGAAAAATGATTGTCATTGTTTGAATTTAGGATTCTTTGAAGTTAGGTAATGGGGAAGAAGTTAAGAAAAGAACAGCCATGTGGATTTTTTCTTCTGTGAACAATTGTTCATATCACCTGCCTTTTTCCTATTGAGAGCATATCATTTTATTTGTTTTCTTAATCCACTTACTTATTTTGTATAACAAAACTAACACACAGTCTTTAACAGTGTGCTAATCAGGAGTATGTAGAATAAAAAGGTAAAATACTCTGGTTTTCTAGTCAAACTCCTTCATGATAACTCTAATTAACAGATGGGTGTTCCTTCTGGATGCTTTTCTATCTATCCATCTACCTATCTATCTATATATATATTTTTTCTTTTTAAAAAAGTACATAATATGGTACAATTTGCTTTATTTCCCCTTAACTATATATCATGGGAATCTTTCCAAGTCAGTACATATAAAAATACCTCACCCTTTAAAAAAAATGTTGTTACATTTCATAATATGGAAATAATTTATTTAACCATTCCCCTGCTGATGGACTTTTAGGTTGCTTCTAATTTTTTGCTGTTACAGACAATGCTACAATGAACATCCTTGTACATATAGATTTGTGAGTTTTTTATGTATTAAGATGCATAATACTTCATTACTTTTGTTGTACTTATATTCTCCCAATTCTTTTTTTCCTTAATTTTGTTTATTTAAATTTTGTGTGGTCACATCTAGCACTCTTTCTTTTGGAATTTCTATCATTGTTTTTGTTATTATAAAATTCATCCATTTAAATAAATCAGATAAATGTCATTAATATTTTTTCCTAACTTTAAAAAATGATTTCATTTCATATCCTCTAATTCATCTCAGTATATTTTACTGTTTGAAATGTGATGGTAATCTCAATCTTCTTTTTCTTCAAAAGCTAGCTGATTCCCCCAACCACATTTCTTGAATAAATTTCCATTCTCCATTGATTTGTGATGCTACCTTCCTACAACTCACAGACACACACACCTGGTATTTTTACTCTGTGGATGATTTCTGTGTGTATTCTTAGCTAGTACTTTGCTGTTTAAATCATGATAACTTTAATATACATTAGGAATCTTCCCATTTTTTTTCTTTTTCAGATGGGAAGGAAAATGTTCAGATGGACAAAAGGAGCCTGAGAAAGATTGAATAATTTGATCAACACCATGTAGTTAAGTGGCAGTAGCACCTAGATGAAGATGCAGATCTTTATTACTCTGGGAGATAGATATTCTTTCCACAAATAACTAAGACTCAAGAATTTGGGGTTTGAAATCAAGGGGTTTCTTAATGTTGAGACCTGAGGCCTGAGGCAGACGTGGAAGAGAAGTGAGTCAGAAAGTTGGCACAAGTCTTGGGTGACATAGTTTGATTTTTTAATCACCTAACTCACATCCAAGGATATATTTATAAGGATGAGAAGGATGTTCAGGTGGAAGAAAAACCAAATTAATACATATTGTCTTTTTCTCCAGAATCACACAGTGTTTTAAACTTCTGAGAGCATTCACTTCTCACTGTGAAAAGAAACGCACTATTTGTGAGATTGGTTGAGAGTTTCAGCTATTGTTTCCCTTAGCTGTTTTCTCTTAAGCTTTAAAATGGTTTTAGCCATTCAGATTTGACCTTGTCCGCAGTAAAAGAAGTCTTAATTTTTACTCCCTGAGCTCTGTTGATCTACCAATAACCATGGATAATATCACCATCCTGGGAAGACACTGCCCTGGATTTAGGGGAGAAAGGCTAGGAAATGTATTACATGTTGGGAGTATTTTTAGAAAAGAAAAAAAAAATATATAAGACTGTTTATTATTCTTTACTTGGAATTTGTCCAATAAGGCAGTTAAAACACTAGTATGTGCTAGTAACATTTTATATAGAACATTGGGGGTGTGCGTGTATCAGCATTAATTAGGCCAAGCAGAATAAGGCACCTAATTATAAGACATTAGTGGAAAATACAGAACTTAAATATTTGCCTTGTGATGTTAGATAAAACTAAAAGGAATACTATCAATATGCAAAGTCAGGATTCATCAACCTCTTTTTTTTTTTTTTTTAATTTCTTTTCACATAGGTGAAGAGAACAGCTATTTCGCTAAGGGCAACTATCAAATCTTCAGCAGGTTTCTAGAAAATTGTTTCCTTATTTAAAAGGTCCCAGAATAGCTGAAAGAGAATCACTTGTAGTTTGGGTGTCAGCATTCATTCGTCCACACTTAATTTTACTTTCTGAGGAAAAACAAGCTTTAGATGTTTCTCACAGTGACTTGACTCTGAGAGGCTGCACAAATAGAGGCTCCAGGGTGAAGGTGTGAAGCAGAGGGACAGGCTCCTCAGTGACACAGGGCAGGGACTGATGGTGTTTTGGTTTGGAAAAAAGAACAATTAGGGAAGCCACGATGACTGAAAGCAAAAAGCCATGATATGGAAGAAAAAGTCTATTTTCCTCTAGTAAATCCAGTTCCTGGAATTGGCCCAGAGACAAATTTCACCTCCATACGACGAATTAGAGTTATGAAAATAGACTAGACTCCTTCAAAAGATTCACAGTTATTATAGAAAATTTAGAAAATGTAGTTGAGTCAAAATAGAAACTAAAAATCCCTGATAAGTCCATCACTTAGATATTACTATTATTAATATTTGGTATAGATTTTTCCAAGTGTATACTAGAAAAAGAGGGGGACTATCTATCAAGGTTATTAAACATTCTGCACTTAAAAAGAACATGAGTTCCCCATCAGGAGGCATTCAGAGATGTTCCAGATTCCCGTATTGAATGGCAAAGTGAATGACATTTAAAGTGTGGTTTGGTTTGGGCTTCCAGATTAATGACGAAAGAATGAACATTCTGGGAAAGTCAAACTATCGTTAGAGATGAGGTGGGATAATATATACTAACTGAGGTTTCTTCCCCACCCTTCCTAATGCCTCTTTCTTTTCTCCAAGATTCAATCAGCAGCATTTTGTCTTCAGTGGAGGGATGGTACAACAGAAAAGCAGAGAAAGTGCTTTGGATTTTTGTAAGCTAGGGCATTTGAATTGAAAAGGACTCGGCCTAAGTGCCCTGGACTCAGAGTTGCAACGATGGCTTAACCAACAGAATGGAAGGTAGATCAAGAGCCAGGCTGCCCTGCTGCCAGACAAGAGAAAGATTTCTCTGGATCGGTAGAAAGAGAGTTAAAAAGAGAGCTGAGACTTTGGTGAGGTCCCATGAATGCGGCCCAATCCTGAGTCCTTCTTATCCCCCTTCCCTGGGGATGCGGGCTGTTGGAAGGTTTGAGGATTCTGAGATGAGATAGACCCATATTCCCCTCCTTGGGGAAAACCTAGGGTTATAAAAAAATTCCAGACTTCCTCATGTTCAGTGTATCAGGAATAAAGACAGATTACCGCACGGTGTATCTACGCAAGGGTGGCATAAGATAACTCCACAGTGTCTGTCTGACCAGTGACTGAAACCAAGACCTGGAATTGGAAGTTGGGGATGATGACAGAAAACCAGAAGGAAATGAAGACAAGCCAGGACAGGTGACAAAAGCCAGACACTTACTACCCTGCTTATCTGCTTTACTACCTTTCTCTAGTAGAATGTAAACGTCTTAAGGACCAGGACTTTATCTGTTTTTGTTTAGTGCTGTATTCCTAGACCCAGATTAGTGTTTGGCACATAGTACTAGGTGCTCAGTAAATACTTATTGAAATACTGTATAAACGGATGCTCTCCCTGCCCCCCACCAAATGCTGAGGCCATACGTAGCCCTCCAGAACTAGAAAGGATCCAGGAAAATGTCTAGAAGTGTCTAGAAGACACTCTGAACTGACTAAATTTAAATCATTTTGATGAATAGGGCTCACAGGGGAAATTAGTTTCAATTGTGGCACAATATTTACATTTCTGGCATACCTGAGTTTCATACCTACTCCGAGATGATGAGAACACGAAGGCAGAGATGAACAGAGATACTATTTCTTGACAGCTAGTTAAGGGCCTGTAAGTGTGCAGGTTGCCTTTCCTTCCCATGTATTATCTGACAATGAGATTCTAACATGTACCCAGTTTGAACAAAACTGGTGAGAGGAGTTTAGAATAAAATGTAATTTTTATCTGGTTTATACTATGGATGGTTGAAGTGAAAGATAGTGACATCATTTTTCTTGGCCATCTAAAATCTGACCATCAAATTCTATTTTAGGTAAAATGCTTGATGTATCTGCAGAAATATAAACCCCTTCAAAATGTTTATAATACTTGGCTTAAAGATAGAAACTATTTGTTTTGCTTTTACACACATGAATTTATAATCTGTAGTGTGGTGGAGAAATAAATTGTACCAGCTTCTGCATCTGTCCTTGTACATATGGACGTCAGGCTAACTCATGAGTCTATTGTTCAGCACACACCTCTGTAATCACCTGTTATGACTCAAATCTAGACCTTTTTGTGCCTCTCTCAAGTTCCATCTGCTGTTATCCATGCTGAGTTTTCATTCTTGCACATACATTTTATCATAATATTATATGTTAGTCATAAAGTATAATAATAGAGATAAGAGGGATTTTGAATTTAAAACATTGTAAAATGTGCTATAATTATTAAATATTAAAAAATTACTTCTTTCCCACCAGAACTAAACCATGTGATTTGTGTGCTTTTAGTGAGTAAGGGGTGAGACTATAGGTAACCTAAGCTATTTTTAAGTGTATATGAACCAAGCATAAATTAAATAAAGTGACACCAAGGCTGAAATAATGTAAGCAAGCACCAAGTGAAACACTGCAGTGAATTCAAATTAGAGTAGTGTTGCTACTGACAGTTCCCCTATCCTGACAGGCTGACTTAATCTGGCATCAGGAAGGAAGAGAACAGGATAAAGACAGAGAGAAGGATAAATAGAGAAATGAAGATTATTTTTAGTGTGATCATGACCAGGCCATTCATATTTCTCCTATAGCCTGGAACCAATCTTATACTTATTGGAAGGTGTGACCTTTAAATAGTCCTTACTTGCAAAACGACAAATATTCTAGAAGCTCGGTGTTAGCTTGTGGAGGCATCTGTCCTGCTTGCTCTTTGTGTGGAGTTTACTGCAGGGGGGGTGAAAATTGTAGATGAGCAAATGTGTTACTTATTCTTTACATTTGCAGACTTTAGGGTAAGTTCTCCTTGACAGCTCCCCGATTTCTTTAACGCAGCAAACCTTTAATCAGTCTAGATATGTTAAAATGTGACTTTTACAGCGAATTGACCTGAGTTGAGTACTTGAGTTGAAATGTGTATTTTTCACCCACAAAAGCTGACTTGGAGGAAAAAAAAAAATCAGATATTCTATGATATACTTTGCCTTAGTGACAAGATGTTTTGGGGGAAATCATCCAAGCTTGAAATAAAATCTTTATTGAAAGTAATTCTACATTCATGCCAGTCAGATACATTGTAGGATTAGACCGGATATCCCAGGGGAAAACTACGGTATATGCACCAGGCAGAGTTGATTATTTGGACCTCCTGTCAGTTCTTAACTTCCTGACAATGGCTGAAGCATTCACAACCGCTACAACTCCGTTTTCATCTTTATTTTGAGAGAAAGTTAATACACTTTACCTTAACTACGCCAAATGTACTGGAAAATAACCCAGTAATAAGATACACCCCGCCTACCAAGTGATATCTGTGTGTAGAGAGCATTTAGCTGTGCATTTTAAGGAAACAAATACAAGCAGCAAATGACAGAAAGATATTGTGATTATTTTTTCTACTTAAACTTTAAAATTTTTCTGGCAAAGCCTCCTGTGTGCTGTCTTAAAATCAACAATGTATACATAATTATGGAGCCAAATAAATGGCTTTCATTGAAAATTTCCTTCAAATGGCAGGTGGGGGAGGCTTTTCAAATTATTATTGCTAGAATAATTTGGTTATCAATGTTATTTGGTGTCAAAAAGGAAGACACAGGTACACCAGGTGACATTTGGCTCCATTCAGAGAATCAACAACAGCCTGGGATGTCACTTTTGAAAAAGTCATAAAATTGTTTCTTTGGATATAATTAACACTGTGACTAAAGAAGAGAGAAAAAGGCATAATTTCAAATTTAGATTTATAGTCTGATTTGCTGTGAAGACAAAACATCCTTGTAGTTCTAGAGGAAAGGAAAAGATATAAACCCCAATAGATGTTTGATAATAACCATGTTCAATTTAAAAATTCAGAACTTAATTTTGTAACTCTCATCTTTTGGTTATATATTTTTAAATGCTTTGCTTGCACATTACCAAAGAATGAAAGCAAAAGGGTGAGGTGGCCCATGACTCACAAGTATAAGGAGAGAAATGATGACCTACTATCATGTTATAGAAAATGACTACATACTCCCCTAGACAAAGAAGTCTCAAGGTGAAAAGAATATGTGTTCTGAGAACTGCATTTCCTACCTGAGTAATGCATTGGTTAAAAAACTTAAGTTGAAAAAACTTTGTTTTTAAATTCAAAAGATTATGAATGTCCTTTAGCGGGTGAATGGATAAACAAACTATGGGATGGAATAATGGAATATTATTTGATGATAAAAAGGAATGAGCTATCAAACCATGAAAAAATGTGGACGGGGCTTCCCTGGTGGCGCAGTGGTTGAGAGTCTGCCTGCCGATGCAGTGGACACGGGTTCGTGCCCCGGTCCGGGAAGATCCCACATGCCGCAGAGCGGCTGGACCCGTGAGCCATGGCCGCCAAGCCTGCGTGTCCGGAGCCTGTGCTCCGCAGCGGGAGAGGCCACAACAGTGAGAGGCCCGTGTACCGCAAAAAAAAAAAAAAAAAAAATTTGGACGAATTTTAAATGTATGTTGCTAAGTGAAAGAGGCCAGTCTGAAAAGCCTGTATGATTTCAAGTATCTAACATTCTGGAAAAGGCAAAACTCTGGAGATAGTGAAAGATGAGTGGTTTCCAGGAGTTAGGGGAGAGGGAGGAATGACTGGGCAGAGCACAGAGGATTTTTAGGGCAGTAGATCTATTCTGCATGATACTATAATGGTGGATATATGTTATTATATATTTGTCAAAATCAATATAATATACAGCAAGAGTGAACCTTAATGTAAACTATGGACTTTAGTTAATAATAATGTATTGATGTTGGCTCATCAATTGTAACAGATGTCCCACACTAATGCAAGATGTTAATAATAGAGGAGATTCTGCATGTGTGTTTGGGGGTGTGTGGGGCTAGATAGCATATGAAAACTGTGTAATTTCTGCTCAGTTTTCTGTAAACCTAAATCGGTTCTGAAAAATCTATTAATTAAAAAAAAGTAAAAAAAAAAAAAAAGATAACGAAAGCAGATTGCATTAATTCAGGGTCCGGAGGTCCATTCCCCTGTTTGTCTATCCTTACGGGCACACACATTTGAATGGCTTTGCACTGTATGTCAGTCACCGTATCCAAAACCATATTTAAGTTTGTTTCTACGAGGAAGCCTTTAAGAATTGTATTCTGATCACTTCGTTATTTGCTTTCTTGGCATTTAAACATTCAGATTGTATTACATTATTGTTGACGGTTTATTTTTATCTCTAAGGTATTTCATGCACATATGTTTTATCTCCCTCAATTAGATTGCAAAATCTTTGAGTTCAGGTGATGTGTTACCTTCTACTTTACTCCTGTTTTCATTGCAGTAGGAAATTTGGGTATTCTATACCTTCCTGTTATTACAAATTGATCTTGCTTTATAGGTCACTGGCAGGTTAAATTTTTCCTCACCCAGATGTGGTTTGCTCAAGCAGAAAGTGAGCTGAACTGAACAAAAATGAGGTACTCCCTTATACTTTTCTATCTACAGTCAGAGCAAAGCTGTCCACAGCTACTCCTTTTTTTTAAAAAAAATTAATTAATTTATTTTTTGCTGCGTTAGGTCTTCGTTGCTGTGCGCGGGCTTTCTCTAGTTACGGTGAGCGGGGGCTACTCTTCGCTGAGGTGCGTGGGGCTTCTTGCAGTGGCTTCTCTTGTTGCGGAGCACGGGCTCTAGGGCGCACGGGCTTCAGTAGTTGCAGCACGCAGGCTCAATAGTTGTGGCTCGCAGGCTCTAGAGCGCAGGCTCAGTAGTTGTGGCACAGGGGCTTAGTTGCTCCGCGGCATGTGGGATCTTCCCGGACCAGGGCTCGAACCCGTGTCCCATGTCTTGGCAGGCGGATTCTTAACCACTGTTCCACCAGGGAAACCCACAGCCACTCTTGTTAGCTTCTGTTTCTTAAGTCCAGGAAGGAAGTCAAGATCATCAGTGAAACCCTTGAGCCCTTTTCCATGTCAATCCTCTCCCTTTCTCCTTTCCCCTGTCTTCTCTTTTTACTTCTTTTGAAAAAAAAAATTACAGAGGATGACTGGAGAATTGAATTTGGAAATACAGCAATCTTATGTAACATTTAGAGGTATTTTTTTTTGGAAAAGAGAATTCAGTAAGTGCAAAATATCATCTGTGGATGCTCCGTTTTCAAAGGTTTTATGAGGTAGTGTGAAATTACTTTAGGTTAAGGTGTCAAAAATAGAATGCAGGAGTTATGAGGTTTGTGTTGAGCAGTCTTGCTTCTTCACAGAAATGTCTACATCATCCAAATGAGAAAGAATCCATCTCACTGACCTAGAGAATTGTGTAGACATCCCTGAGGCTTACTGACCCAGCACAGCATAGGAACCTGGAGAAAAAGGCGATTCAGTGAGGAAGCCTTTGTCTCGTAAATGCACACAATTTTAATTGATGTAGAAGATCAATGTGTACAAAGAAACAGAAAGCCTGGTTTCCTCCCCTGGCTCCACTTTTTACTGCATGTAGGACTTTGGGGATTCACTTAGCCTTCCTCAGCCTCAGTTCCCTCTTTTGGAAAATCAGACAGTTGGGCTGGAAGAGTTCTAATGTCCTTGTTGAACAATTTAACGCTTAAAAAAAGCTTAAACTCTTTTCTTCCTCAAATTTGAAATGATTTGTAAGGAAAGTTGACACGCTTGGAAACACATGGAAAGCATAGTACTCCGCTGCAAACTAAGGAAACCCTAAAATTTAAGGGGTTGTAATAATATCTTAGGTATATGTGTACACGCTTTAAATATAATAGACATATAAAGGGTATGTATGTATATTTTTGCTATAAGGCATACATTTATTTATTAAAATAAAGAATGAAACAAAAAGGCAGACACTGGGAATTTTTAAGGAAACAGACACGAGCCTCCTGTTCTCTTGGAAGCATAAGGGTGTGTCTGTAGTCTGCATTTTTGTTTTCATAACACCTATAAAAGAATAGCGGCAATGGACCAACAGACCTTCTCTGGCAGAGATGACACACAGGTTTGCTTTACCTGGCTGATGGTGGCTGTCTGCTCTGTGGAGAAGGACCCTGAAGTTGAAAGAGTGATGTGACCAATCAATAATGTCTACATGGGATTTGGATGGAGAATGGTGGTGTATGTGCCAGGAATGTGCCATTCAGGGCAAAAGTAATTTTGAAAGGAAATCAGATACATCTATAGAAGAATTACAAAGCCTTCCTGGATGAGAAAGAATCTGGAAACTTGAGAGGCAAGCTGTTGGGGGCATTTGAACCAAGTTGCCCTTAAGTAAGTATAGAAAAAAAAAGGGAAAATTGTAGCTGCATAGAGGTGTCAAAGTAGACGAAGAGTGAATTTAGATATATATGAGTTAAATTTCAAGGATAACTCTCTGAAAGAGATTTAAGGAAATATATACAAAAGATATAAATTGGTAGTCCTTTCAAATCAGAACATATATACCTGCTTCATTTTTTAAAAGAAATTACTCAATATTTATAATATGTGTTTTAAAAAACCCAGTTCCCAATGGATGTACATTATCCACCCCACCCCTATATTTTATTAACTCATAATCATCACAAGATCAGAGCTTTCTCTGGTTGTATATGAATACTGAAGAGAAAGTCATAGAAAGGAGAAATATAGTCTCTCTCTATGGTTAAAAAGATCTACTAATGTCAGTGGTTAAGTGGTAATTTTATTGAATAGTGATAATAGAGGGAAGACGTACAAGGCTGTGGAATAGAAGAGGGTCAGTGGAATCTATTCATTTTGTGTTTATACGTTTGTACTCTTGCATGGCGCCTCATTGCCATGCCTTATCTAGGAGGATTACTAATATGACAACACTCCTGATTTATAGAAGCCCAGTTAGGTTAAACAGTTTGATTCATTTCAATTGGATAAAAAAAACTCTTGTTGAAGCTGAATTCTTGCTTTGCAACGAACACAAACTCACACTCATTATTACTTATGGTGCTTTTCTTTATGGATGAAGTGCTTCGCAGCCAAGTAGCAGTAGTCACCAGCTGATGACCATAAGGAAAGGCAAACACTGTCAGTGGAATAACATCCTCAGCCAAGTGTTTATGTTGGATGCATATACAATACATAACTGTTCTTAACTAATGATACAAAGTTGGCCTCCCCAAGTTTCTCCTTTTGTATTATTTCTTGCCACCCATGTGTTAAGCAAGATTTTCTCAGGACCTAAGCCCCACCCTAAAAGTAAGTTCGGCTTCTTTGCAAGCTGGATTTATTCCTTCTAGCTTCCAGGGGAATATCATACATCAAATAACTGTGAGTTAGTTGTACATACAATTGTGGTGATGTGGCTGCTGATGAAGTTTCCAGAGGTGGTTAATTTATGTACGGAGTATCTGAAGCAATGAAATGACCTGGTTAATTGGGCATTTTTAATGTGGCCCTTTAAGATCTTTTGTTTATATTTTCTTTCCGAATCTATTGGTTTATTATATTCTCAATGAAAGCTTTTTTTTTTTTTTTTCCTGCAGGCAGGGAAAACATCTAAGTCTTCCTATTAAGAACTTTATTTTCTTTCTTTTCCTTGCTCCAACTTTCCTTGCTTTAAAATTTCTCTAACCTACAATTTGGAATTTTCTCTTCAATTGGCTGAAGTAATGTTTTACTGGCATTCCTCTGACCAGATATTCCCTTGATATGTTCAACACCGAGCTGAAAGATCTGGCCAACCGCTGGGACAGAGGGAATGAGGCATTGGTACATTAGGAGTGAGATGAAGCCAGCTAGATCAGACAGAAGCTGGTGCAGCCCAGACCATGGCTCTAGGGGCAGAGAGAAGCTACCAGAAAGAGTCAGTACTGAGATCACAAAAAGCTAAGCAACACAAGTTGGCAAAGTAGTTTTTAAAAGGCTACAGCCAGGGGATGAGCCATATTTGCAGCAACGACATGGCAACTGTCTAAGACAGTCAGTGTGTCAGTCTAAGACAGATAGACATGGTCAGGAACAGCGCTACTCATGACCAAGGTATCAGGCCCTCCAGTCGAAGTCTCTGCCCCTATTTTTCTAAACCTCAAGTGCTGTCTGGCAAGCCATCCTCTCTCTGATAAAGGAGCTAATGGTTGTTCAGTTCTTGCCTTGTGCCACTCAAATGCATCATCTTATTTTTTTCCTGACAACAACTTTATGAGATAGGTACTATTATTATCCCCATATTAAAGATGGAAAACTTGAGGCTCATGGAGGTTGTCCTGTGTCACACAGAAACGGTTGTGCTAAGATTTAAAGCCAGGTCCTCTGAGTGCAGAATATGAACTCTTCTTACATTGTTATCCCTCTGTCCTTCTCATACCTCACTGGTTCCTCTGTTTGCTATTCTTCCCCCCCAGTCCTGGGTCTCTTTAGTTCCCAATCAGATAGCCCTCATCTCTGTACCCAGAGCTTTGAGCCAGCCTTTCCCCCTCCTTCCCCCAGTCCCAGCTCACTTAACCCCAGCCCGGGTAAGAGCCCCAGGCCCCTTGCTTTCCTGGCAGGAGAATAAAGACAGCTGGCAGTGAGAAAAGCCTGTGAAGGAGAATATGAACGCAGTCGTGGTTATGGCTTTGCTGTCTGAGAACTCCCTCTGTCAGGGAACTGCTTTGGCTTCCCACACTTGCTACATGGACAGATGTTTTCAATTATTATCACTGACAAGCCTCCGGGCCAGGTTCCTTCTGATTGGCTGTTACAGGACTCAGAGGGGACTAAAGGAAACTGAGGCTAGGACACAAAACACCTCAGTCATCACTTTAATCATGTTTCTCCAAAGCAACTGGTTGAGTTGGACAGTTCACCCAGAATTGGAATCCTTTTGTAAACACAGACTCAATTTCCTTTTAAACCTTTCTTTCATTCTGGTTTCAATTTTTCTGCCCGTAGTTTTTCTGACATTGTAAGAGAGTGAGACATTTGTCATTTCTTTACCAGTTCTTTCCTTTTGTTGTTCATCCAGAGTTTTGGGTACATACCAGAGTATAGTGGGAGTTGTGACTTAGTGAAATTTAACCTGATACTACTAGACTTGGCATTGCAACATCATCTGCAAAAATGACCTAGGTCTGATCTGGAAGCACAAATATCATCCAATGTTTCCACCTATAGTGACCTGGGAAATGTTCTACCCTAAGTCCAAAGCCACTTCTCACTTAAGTTTTGCATCAACTATAGGAGCCATTTGACATATCTGTCCTGCATTACCAGGACTGTTGTCTAACTTTCTAGCTAATCATTGTATCAGCCATAATTACCCTGATTTCTTTTCCTTACCATCTCTGGTGTGTCCTAAGGAAATCCAATGACGAACTGATCCCAAGAGAAATCTGAGGGAAGCCTTGGCATGGTTGAAAATAGAAAAGAATGTAGACATGGCTCTCAGAAGCAACCCTGACCACCCTCTCTTCTATGTTCCTTCTTCTTCAATGGGATTAGTTATATTTGATACCACTCAGCCTCTAACTTCTCATTATTTATTCCTTCCTTCCTATTTCTATAATTAGAAGGGAAAATTAGACTGTCAGGTGGATTAAAGCTTTCTAAATTCATTTTTATTTCCCATTCTGTCATTTATCTGGTTAGAAAAAAAATGTATTCAAGATGCTCCAGTGTTTCTGCATATTAGTTTTCATGTTCTTTTGATGTCCTGAAGTTAGGTTTGTGTGTGGTCCGTCATGCTAAAGTCTCCAAACTGCCTTGTCTCTGCTGCCATTTTAAAACAATAGCAGCAGACACGCAAGTCACCAAACGTATTTGGTAAAACAGACAAAATCCACAGACTTAATCCTGAAAGCTGGAGTCTCCACGTTGATTTCTGAAAAATGTCTCCTTGACTTTCAAACCACACTCTGTATTTTAAGCCCAAAGGTAAAATATTATAGGATGTTAATTCATCCTTTTCAAAAAAGGCACATGAGGGTTAAAACATATGCTTTCTTCTTCACTCAGAAAAAAATTCACTCCAACCTTTTGGGGAGGGGAAATCACATGTAGCTCTAAAACAGCTGAAGCTAAAAACATCAAAGTTGGCATGACTTCAGTTATCACTGAATCAGGAAGATCAAGCCAAGTTTTTGAAGAAAATGGTTGAGCATTTTAAAACTAAAAGAAGTTAAAATGCTCTTTCTGAGCATGCTCGTTGGGAGGTTTTAAAATATTTTCTTTAGGTTGGCTTTATTTTGCTCATCACTTTGGAGACATTTCAACAAAAACTATCTAATTAGTCTTTATTAATATTGTTCATTAATGCCCTAGCCAAGGCCCAAGTGTCTGTCACCTGCTAAGGTAATGTTTTCGCCATGGTTGCCAAGGGACCACTGCTACTCAGCAAGGGTGAGTCGTCTTGGTCTTTCACGTTTTTGTCGTCGTTGGGTTCAGGTATTTGTGGTGGGACAAACACGGGGGAGGGTTGAGGGACAGGGTGTTGAAGCAGTTCCACAGCAATACAGTACATTGAATATAGCTGCTAGATCCTTGCCTGTTTTGACTTTTTCTCTCAATTATCCACAACTTCAGTATTTCCCCCCCAAAATGGGTAGGATGGTTTGAGTATTTGAAAAACAAGAGGCAGTTTAAATCAACTCCCAAGCACATAAATATGGTCCTTGAAATGGAAACTGAACAGACCCTATGTTCATGGTTTTCTGATAGAATTTCACTCTCTTTTAGGCACTAAGTAGCTCATGCTGTGCTTCTGACAGTTTGGGGGTCTGCTTTTATTTTTCAATAAGACAGTCACTGCTCTTGCTTTACCTGGGATGAGATCAATTGACAGACCTGGAGGATCATTGACACGGAGCTTGTTATCACCGCCATCCGATACTGTCTCAAGATGTAAATTTCTCAAATGGTATCAACAGCTTGGTGAGAAGAGTGCTTCTTGTAGCAGAGCCCTTTTACTAGTTTCAGCACCGCAGTTTCAGGAATTTCTTTACTGGAGCTCTCAGTGAAATCCTCCAATAGCATTTTTGAATTGCAATATCTTGCATGTATAATGGCCCAAGGGAATTGCCTCACTGGTGAGATTACTTCTACACCTGTCTAAATAGCATCAGATCTATAAATTGTCAAGAGGAAAGGCAAGAGGTAGGGTCTGACATGACTGTTGTTTCTAATATGCTGTCAGACAGTGATAGCCAGAAGGGCCAGCATAATACAGGGTATCCCAGTAGACTATCTGCAGGTCAGTTTAGATATATTAATCCATTCTTAGGTAAAAAGGAGGTACAATTATGCTCAACTTACAGATTCAAGTATACTGGGGAAAAAGTCTTATTTAATAGCTGGTAGCAGAATTCCTCTTAAGGGAAAAAAATCAGTTTTTCTTTCTTTCTTAGCAAAACTTTTTTTTTTTTTTTGCTGTGGTACGCAGGCCTCTCACTGTTGTGGCCTCTCCCGTTGCGGAGCACAGGCTCCGGACTCGCAGGCTCAGCGGCCATGGCTCACGGGCCCAGCCGCTCCGCGGCATGTGGGATCTTCCTGGACCGGGGCACGAACCCGTGTCCCCTGCATCGGCAGGTGGACTCTCAACCACTGCGCCACCAGGGAAGCCCAAGCAAAACATTTTGATGGACCATTTTGGAAAGATAATCCTTAGAACACAGCCAGAAAAAGAGATAGACAAATTCTCTGTATAAAAAATGAAATGGACTTATGAAGGTTGTGTGTAAAAAGAAAGAATATGAAAGAAGGGTGTTGGGGCAGAATTACATGGTGGAAAGTTGGAGGCCAAATGGAAGAGACAACCCACAAAAATTTCCTAGTGGAGGGTGTAGGGAGAATGACCAAGGTAGTAATAGGAATGCCTATTACTGAAGTTTAAATTTTCAATTATCTGCTAGGCTGGGTGTGATGTAATCTTTCCATCCTCCATGAATTTTCAGTAAATGTCTACTAAGTGCGATGTCCTGGAGTGAGCTTTTGGAAAGCAAGGCAGAGGAATTGTTAAGATAAGGGAACACTGGCAAGTGATGAGGCAATGCATGGGTTGTGGTTTCAGCCAAAGCAGGAAATCAAGCCAGAAACAACTAGATGAAACATAAATCCTTTCTGATAACCTGAGAGACACCAGGTTTCTAATTTCATAAGGATTGTAAGTTTGAACACGTTATTTTAATTTGAGTAGGAATGATGATGCAGACTGACAAAGGGTATTTCCTTGGGATTCCTGGTGCCATGTCTTGCCTGCCTCAGCTGTACCCAAGTTTCTTCTAAAGGGCCTATGCATCCTGCTAGTTCACAGATTTCAGGATGCAGCAGGACTGAGCCATATGTGCCCTGTTTCCCCAAGTGACCCTTCCATTTGCGGTTTTGATACTTGGTTCTGCCTTTCAATTCCCCCCCTCAAGGACCAGAACCCGGCTCTGAACACGAGAGGGGTTGCTGGGAGACTTGACTCTATCACCTAATATTTGCCAGCTTCTTCTGCTAAGGTTGTTGTCTTTTTCTGCTCTCCTAAGTATACCTGAACCACTATTATTGCCTCTCCCCAAACACGGGTTACAGAGCCTTCCAAGATAGAGTCTGCATGCACCTGGGCTCTTTTAGTCTCATTATGTGGATCAATGTTCTTGACTTGAAAACCAGCAGTGGCCTTCTGTTACCCATTAGGTAAAATCCCAGCTCCTTATTAGGATATATTAGCCCCTTCATAACCTGTTCCAGTGTCTTTTTCCAGTACTCCCCATTCAATGTTCTCAATAAGCACTCATCAGAATATTCCTTTTTCTCCCAGTGAGTAGACCTGGCCATGTTTTTTTATGGCTGTTTGGACCAAGGGTAGAGGCTTGAATCAAGAAATGGGACCAACCAGAGTGCCTTTCTCAGCATTTAAACTTGGTTTGAAGAAGGACATTCCAACCTTTGCAATGCCTGTTAATATAAGGTCTTCACAGAACAGAGCACGTGATTTGGATTGTGTAACTATTTCAATTAATACATTAAGAAAAACTAAAAAAGGTGCCTTGGCTCAGAACTCTTTTTCTCACCAAAAGTAATTATGAAATTTTAAATTGTTATTTATACCACGATGTTCAAAATTATAATGACTACATATGACATAGTTCACATAAGTAGTGAAATTAGTTGATCTCCATGATATTCGAACAGAGACCTGGAAGTTCAGATCTAAGGAACTGATCTGGTTTCAAGACATCTTTAATAGTGAACCATTCTATACAAGGTAAGTGTCTGCTGGGTGGCCAGTGATTACTAGAGAAAAATCTAAATCGTCTAAAATACAGTTGAGGAGTGGAAGAGGCCTTTAATGTTTAGGACTCTAAATTACCTCACAGACCACCAGCGAAAGGCACGTGTCTTCTGAATTTGACCAATTCTATATGACAGCTTATTTTCTTTCTCTTTTTAAATGTTTGCTATTGATATTTATTAATATTGTAATTATTTGCCCCGGGCTGGGCCACTCCAGCACCCATCCCAGGGCCCGCCCCTTGTTTTGCTCAGCACCCTCCCATTGGTTGAGACTTAGCAGTAATGATAGCTTATTTTCTACTCTGATCATAAAATTTTAACTTCTTGAGGCATGGATTGAACTACTTCTAATGCTCTTCTCAGCAAAAGTACCTGGTTACAAATAATAACTTCATTAGCTTTTAGCCTTTAATGACTATTACTTAAAATTTAACACAGAGTTATTAATCTCCCTCAAACCAACAATCTTATTAAAGTATATATGTTGTCCATGCTTCCCATTTTTGTGGCACTCTGATTTTGAGGTTTTCAAGACAGTAGACAAATAGATTTCAAAAATCATCATGAGATCACCATGGAGAATGGGAAGAACAGTCTCTTAATTTCATGCATTAGGACAGGCATATATGGGAAGCAACTTCTAATCTTCTTTTAGATTCTACCCAGTTGTTAGTGTCATTTCAATGTGTGAGATAACTTTCTATTTTTTCCTTCTAAGAAATGAATATATAACCTATTATTTAAGATTAGAGTTAGAAATGGATTTAGGGCAGCACCAAGTACTAATCCGTCATGTTCTACCATTTTCTATTCACGTTACATTTTTGCCCGGTACATAGTTGTGACTATAGAATAGGAAAACTGACCAGAAGGCAGGCTTAAGGTTCTGGTTATAAAGTTCTGATCATGTCACCTATAGAAGTTTAAAAAATACAAGTTAATATGGGACACATTTTCAAGCATCAGTGGCATTGAAGAAGATAAGAGCACGCAGAAGACCGCTACAGTACTGCAGAGGTTCCGGTGGCTCACTTCTACTTAACCAGCTCTCTATTTCCTCTGTAAAATATACTGACCAATGCCCACAACACACTGAATGTTCACAGCTAGTTAATGACTCTCAACTGTGCACATCTGTTCCCACTAGAGGAAAGTCCCAGGAGAGAGTCCCAAACAAGTTTATACCATTTGTACTTATTATTGTAATTACATAATTTAATTAAATATTATGTAAACTGATGAAATATGAGAGCAAAAAGGAAGACAGTTGCTTTGGGGAACACTTCTTTTGAAGAGAAGATAAATTCTACTAAATCTAAACTGACTAAAGGATTTTCTCTGAAGATGGGGTAGGTCTGGATGAATTCTCAAGGCTTTTTCCAAATCTATCGTAATAGATATTTCTTCGTTTTTAAATTTTGTTTCCTTTTGGATTTAGTCCCAAGTTCTATTTCATATGATAACAGCTGCCAATTACCATTTCCTGAGCACTTACTATGTGCCAGGTACTGTGTACAATGGTTTGTTTGCATTATCTCATTTGATAAACACAGTAATGACTATTAATTATTGAACAATGACCTTATGTGCTTGGCCTTTTGTTGAGCAAATTATAAATATTACCCATTTAATTCTTACAATACACCGATTTTTAGATACGGAAGCTAAAACACAGAAGGAATGGGAACTTTGTCTACACGTACGCAACTAATAAGTAAAAGAGCTGGGACTGAAACTCAGCTCTATGTAACTTCAAAACCTTATCTCTTGTGACTACACTATACTACTTCCACATAGAGGCTCTTTAAGGAGCTGCCTTATTTATTTTTGTAGCCTCAGTGCCTAGTTCAGGTCCTATCTCACTGTAGGGACTCACTAGTGTTACATGGATGAAGGAATGCATGCATGGATGGGTATTACTTCAGTTTTGCTTGCTAGGCCTTGATGTCACTTTGCCAGAGAGCACGGAAGAAAGACAGGCAACATTTCTTATTCGTAGACAACAGTGCTGCTTAATGTGACTTAGCCTCCATGTACGTCTCTCATTGATTGAAATACTATTATATTCAGATATAGGATAGTTGTGTTGGGGAAATAAGAGGTTGTAGTTACAATTTACTGTTGTGGACAAGTGGATTATTTTTTTTTGTCTTCTATGCATCTTTTTTCTTCCTTTTGGGGGAAACCTCTCGCCCACTCCCAGTCTCTGTGGTGTGAGTGGAGTTGACCCAGTCCCTGCCTCCAGGGTTGGGCTTATGTCCCAAGTCCAACTAATGAGAACCATTCATTCCTCTGCCACAGTGAATGGATCAGGAGCAAATACGGAATAAATATGGGATCGAAGCCAGGCCAAGGAGAATTGTTCCTGGGAATTTTCTATTCCCACGGCAAAAGAGAAACATACTTGCCCCTGAGGATGCTAGGCTGGTACGATACAATACTGCTGCTGCCATCTTGCTGCCAGGAGGAAAGATTTTAAGCGAAAACGAAGCTAACCCAAAGATGAGCAGAGATTAGAGATGGAAAGAGGCAAAATTCCCGGCAAGATACTTTGGCACTTGGATCTAGTCATGCCCAAAGTCATATCTAATCCTGGAACTTTAAGTTAAGTAATCCAATAAATTCTCTTTTATACCTAAACAGTTTGAGTTGGCCTTTGTCACTTGCACCGAACTTTAGCATGTCTTAAGAATTTATAGAAGCCTAAGAAATGTTTTCAGAGTGCATAATTGGGATCAAATGGATTGATCCAGAAACCATGGCTTGCAAATGTTTAGAGGAGAAAAAGAAATTACACTTAAAACAAAGCAAAGAAAAAAAATTAAACACAAAGCTGAATCTAATATCTGGCTCTAATATCTTAGCTCTAGCTAGTGTTTTAACTTTGGTGCTTAGTAACACTCTTTTGTTCTTTGATTTAAAAGAAGACTAGCTAATCTGCTAAGTAAAATGGCTTCATACATAACATTGCAAGATCTGAATTTCTTGGAAGTCTTCAGAACAAGTCAGAATATGCAGGGGGAATACCCCCACCATGTTTTCAAATGAATTCTTTAATTCAAGACTTCTTCAAGCAGCATTTTCTTCCAGCTCACTTGCAAAACACACACTTGTGTATACACAACCATGCAGAAACAGAAATCCATTCGGGTACAATCTAACTTGTAATCAAGAACTACTAAAATAGGACCTTATCATCAGCACAGCACATCCCAAAATGTCTTTGTAAAATAAATCAAATTATACGAGTTAATTGATTCCAGGCAACATCAGCAAGTGCAGGTGGAGACTGAAGAGCAGGATGTTTATTAATGAAGTACTATTAATCAAAATTGACAATACCAATTCCTGTTTGTTGTATCTGAAAGCTACCTTCAGTGGTTATAGATATATTTGTTGAGTTTTAAAACACAGTTTTGAAAAGGAAGAAAAAAAGGTATAGTAACACATGGGATTTTTAGCTTTGGATTTTGGACTACTGATATTTAAACACAGGAAAGATATTCCTAAATGCAATTTGACAAGCAATGCCAAAGATGCCAGTGGTAATTAATTAGCACTTAATTGAGACCACAGAACAACAGGACATAGGAATTGGTACTCAGTGCCATTTCCCCCTTAGGCTCCATCTCAGGAGGGTCAGGAGTGTGGCTGCACGCTGAAGGTCAGGAAGTAAATTGAGAGAACACATCGATGCTGGACATTTCATGATGGATCTCCTTCACCCTTTGCTGCTGCTCCCGGCCATCTCTGATGAGAAAACGACTGTGATTGTTTGAAGGGGAAGTCATTGTTCACGCACATCTAAACCAAGGTAAGCGCTGCCCTCCCATCCTAGACTAGTTAGGCTGGACACTTCACAAAAAGATAAAGCTCATGAATCAGATGTTAACATGAATGAGGGTAGGCCAACATAAAAGCAAATTAAATTTAGAGTGAACATTTATTTGAAGTTGCTGGCTTTGTTAGTGTATATTCAATTTTTGTAGAAATAAATTTAGACCAGGGTTTTTTATAGTTTGGACTTCTATGATGCATGTTAAAGACTTAAAAGACTTTTGGAAATTCAATCTAAGACCATCATACATACTCCCCCAATTCCTCTTCAAACATTGACCCTCTATCTTAATAGATAGGAGTCAACATGCTTTAACAGAGAGGAAAGAACATTCTTACTTCATTATTCCATGGACTGAACAAATGAAAAAAAAAAAGGAAATTAATTCTAGTCTCTGAATAAATCTAGAGACAATTTCTGATTGAAAGTTTATGGTAGCTTGTCATATAATACATGAATTGGGAAATAGGTTTGTTAAATTTGCCACAATATTTTTTGAAAAATTAAGTTGGGTCAGTTTTGATTTTTCCATCTTATAGTTGAAATCAGTAACTGAAGGTATAGTTCATTGATGTAACTGGGAAGCGATATCTGGGTTCTTGAGTAACAAACCCTCGATCCACACAGATTATGTTACTTTTGAAGGGTCTTCACTGTCCAAAAGGAGCTTGAATAAAGAACAAATGTCATACATACATCTGGAAGGAGACTCTTCAGGAATCTGCTTTACTTGGTCACACATGCCTGCAGTTAAAACCAACCAGATACCCTTCCTTTCAACACTCCTAGGAAGGGCTTGACTCTGATTCTTTGGAGGTCCTTGAGAATTTGTAGTAGACAATGACATCCACTGACAGAGCAGATGGCAATGACAATTTGGTAAGAAATACGTACTCCTTTTCCCCAACTGAGTTCCTTTCCATGGTTCATTCACGGAACTAAGTTGGTTCCCATGAGAGTCGCCTCAACATCACTGCTCTTTAAAAACAACTGGAAAAATCTGGACAAGGGATTTCTTTCTGAGAATTGAGATACTCATGTGATATGACTGGAGTAGATCAGTGGTTCCCAGCCTCCCTTATCATTAGAAAACACAACTAAGAGTTGGATGGCAACAGAGAGAAATACCATCTGGTAGCCTCAGAATTTGCAATCAAATAAGCTTCTCTTTATTGTCTTGATATTCATTTAGTTAAAAACTTCGAGAAAACCATAACTTTCAGTCTTAGTCAACCTTCCCCTCTGTGTTTTAAAATATCAGTTTGCAAACGTTATGGTATTTGAGGATAAAATCATTTTCAAACTCAGAGATCTTTGTACTGTTTAGTGGGATTAAAAAAAAAATCTATGAAAATCCCATATCTCTTCCGTTGGCCTTTAAACTTTTCTGATTTTAATACGGATAAGCTGCATCTTTAAATACCTTCTAGAACGCCACACATTTCAAATCTTCCCTAAAACACAACGTCACAATTATAGTCCTATGCTTTAATGAAGTAACACGTGAGGCCTGAGCCACCCACTTCTATGCAGTGAACATTTCTGAACTTGTTCTGTAAATTGGAGCACCAATTTTATTTTGTTAATTAATTTCATTTTGTATTAAATTGATTTATACTTCCACCTTATAAATGTATTTTACTGTGTAAAAATACATTACATATAAAAGGTTAAAATACGTTTAAAATGAGTGAGAGGGGTTTCCCTGGTGGCGCAGTGGTTGAGAGTCCGCCTGCCGATGCAGGGGACACGGGTTCATGCCCCGGTCTGGGAAGATCCCACATGCCGCGGAGCGGCTGGGCCCGTGAGCCATGGCCGCTGAGCCTGCGCGTCCGGAGCCTGTGCTCCGCAATGGAAGAGGCCACAACAGTGAGAGGCCTGCATACCACACACACACACAAAATTAAAAAATAAATAAATAAATAAAATAAAATGAGTGAGAAAATAAGGGCAAAGGGAAAATAAGGGGTTAGTAGAATATTTAAGGTGCATGTTGTAAAATTACAAATGCCTGCCAAGTTTGACTCGAGGCTTGTCATTCCCTGTGAGTCATATCACTTCCAGGTAGTCTGGCCGTGACCAACTTAACTGTTAACTTCTGAGAACATTTCTGCTTTCCTTGTGCTGTCTATGTGACCATGTCTGCTCAGAGGCACCAAAGATTCTGAATTTCTTCTTTTTTTTTTCAAGTCAGATTGGAGCAGGGAACAGTTCCCATATTAGCTTGTCCATTCATACAACTATTTAGTGACTTTTATGTGCGGGTTACTCTGAGAAGGGAAGCAGTTTTGCATAGAAGTTAGCTTTGGATTCAGAAAAACTTGCATTCAAATACTGACCCCACTACTTTTTAGTTGGGTGGTCTACGAAAAACACGTGGTTCCTCTGGATGCTAGATTTTTGGCTCCATAAATGGACAGTAATACCTCCTTTACATGGTTGCTGAATTGAGAGGATGTATTTCTAAATATTCAGGAGAGTATGGGACACGTCGTTGATGCTCAGTACACTATGTCTCTTCATGCTAGGTATTCTCAAGAACCAGAAAAGAATAAGAATAACTTCTGCTCTACATTCACTATGCTGTATGTATGTGTCAAGCTCCCCTTCACGGCTATGCCTTAGAAGGGCTATGAGTTGAGTAGGGAAAGATCTCCTCAGATGGGGTCAGATCTGTGATCAAGCAAATTTGAATATAGCTGGACACTGAGCCAGATGCTTCAAAGAAGTGGTAGCATCTGGGATGAGCAGAGAGCATAGAGAGGAGTCTGGGAAGGAGCAGAAGAATGTGGGCCAAGCCTTGCAGAGGGGGATGCGGGAGGTATGGGTGGAGCTGACGAGAAAATTCATTCATCTGATGAAGTGACACATTCGTTCACGGAAGTAATGGTTAGAATTCCAGGTAGAGCTAAGACAGTGAGAAAGCACTGACAATTTTATAGAAAAGGGACCTCTGTGATGAAATTACCTTCATCAGAAATTGAAAATCTAAGAACTTTAACTTTAAGAACCATCTAGAATAATTAGCCAGTTGGAGGTCAAGTGCCTTCGACATAGCTTATTTCCATTTTCCTTTTACCACTAAAGTCAGCCTGGGTTATAGGACCTGCAAACTGGCTAGATGACCTGGGAAAGCACAGGTTTGCTCATCTTTGCAATGAGAGCCTTGGCCAGCTTCCCTTCTGGCACTGACACCTCAAAAACCTATAAGCCATTTCACTCTTGAAAATGAGAATAAAGGTCAGATGCTTGCTATTGCTGCTGTACCTCAACTTGCCTTTTGGACGCCTCTGTTTAAACTTCCAGATGTCTGCAAGAAATCCTCTGCATGCTGAGTCATTTAAATTTTTGAGAAGGTCTTCTTCTTCCTCTTTTTTTTTTTCAAGGAGTGGCCTAGGTGTTGACTGGCCTGAAATTCCACAGAACTAAAGACAAAATCAACTCCTTTCCCCACCCCCCAAAACAAAAACCTTCCATATGTGTCTCTCTGTGAAGCCACATTACTACTTCTTGATTTTAAACTCAACAGTTACATTTTTAAAGAGACATCACACTTTGGAATATAAACGTGTGAAATCTAAATACAAAATATAATAAAGCAGCTTGAGCCAAGCCACAATTTGAACTTTGCTGTTGTTTTAATTTAGGGTCGTCAAGCACTTTTGAACTTGTTTCTAGCTGTGCTACTATTCTTTGGTGGGTTTCGAGATGAGGCCAGCCACCTTCCAGGGGCTTAATTCGCTCACTTTTGGAAGATGCCCCATATTTTCCTCTGCTTTGCAGCATCTTTCCTCTGAGGGGCTGGGGATACTTAAGCCTCAAAATAGCCCAATACAGAAGTGTATATAGTCTGTCTGCATTACTGATTTGAGATGGTGAAAGACAAATATTGCATACTTTTCTCTAAGCACAGGAAATGCCCTTTTGTGATTGACTCCCCATGTAGACTGAGAAAGACATATGATTACAGTGTGTGTTTAGGCCCTTTCTAAGCTCTCTGCCTGGGGATAATGCAGGACTGCTGAGGGTGGTGGCTGCCACCAAGCACAGAGGACCCAAGAAACATTCTCCTCACTTTGGCTACATTGTGGCAGCCCTTATTGTCTGAATTCCTACCTTAGTGTATCCCCAATTGTGTTACTAATGACATTCTTATGGTACAACAACCTCCGTAAAGAAGTTCTCTATACCTGGGGGTGTTTATCTTCTTGGAAAGCCTTCCATTAGAATAGATAGTAATCTGACGTTCCTCTACCTCCCTGACTCTTGCCTCTTCTGATATTTTAAATCCAATTACTGACCTCTATTTTTACCTTCAGGCTTCCTCAGAGGCCCCACCCCACATTCTAGAACACTTCCCAGTTTATGACTTCTCCCTCCCATTATAACAAAAATTCCTGAACTCATACTTATTTCAGAAAACCTTTGCTGGCTAAATTCAAGACTAGTCAAGATAACTTTCAACATATACTTTCTACAAATGCATTTGGTCACTCTGATTTAAAGCAATCTAAATCCTTATTTCATTAGATTTTTTACTCTGCATCTGGACTATCTCTTCTTTGCTGTGATCTGTCTTAGCTTATAACTTTATTGATGAAACAGGATGTGCCAAACACACTTTTAGACTGCTTTGCGGAGTGCTATGAAAATGTGTTGTTCATTTATCTCACAAACATTTATTGAGCACCTACTATGTGCCAGCCACTGGACCAGGTTCTAGCATTACAGGAATGGACAGCATATATTCACCATCTTGGAAGGCACGTAAAGCAGAAGAGTTGTTTCAGTAGGAGAAGGCAGACTATGCAATAACAATAAAAAGTCAGAAAACAAAAATGAGGTGGATCAGGCAACAGCCCTGTTGGAAAATGTGGGTGGCCAGTGAAAGTTTCTCCAGGGCCTTTTAACTTGATGAAAGACTGTATTAAATTGAATGTCAAGCAGATTTGACCTAGGAAATAATGACCAGTGAACAATATGCAGAGCATGATTGATTTCTATTTCCTGCATCGCTTAATAACCCTTTAAAAGTGTTATTGTAGTTGTCCTTGATTAGGGCAATTCATTTCCATTTTCTGAATTTTAGGTCCAAAACTATGTGCTTGCTTTCTTGCTTTTTTCTTGGTGTGGTTCTTAGTTTATTAGAGCAATGCTATGGAACGGCTCGTTTCTAAATTTCTTCAGCTATATAAGTGGCAGGGTAGCAGATAAGTTTCCTTTCTCTCTCTCTTTTTTTTTCCTAAATATGCACACACATACAAACACCCACCTTCAGATTTTTTACTGGCACCTCAAGGGGGAAACTTGAGCGTCAGTTTAAGGCTGTGTAACTGAGACCATAGCTCTGTGGCTTTGACTGCACTTCCCAGTGCCGAGTAGACTGCTGGGATTCCACAAATAAATAATAAAAATAATAATGATTTTTAAAGCATTTGGAAATGCTGAGTTGAAAGGTGTGGTGTAAGTGCAATGTTTTATTGTGAAAGTGATATCTCTTGCATTATCTTTTCCTAATGGAGGGTGGAAGTAATGGAGGCGGAGGCACTTATGCCTCCAGACCAGGGGTCCCTGAAGGCGGGGTGGAGCTCAGGCAGGCACTGTGGTAACACTTACTGTACTCGGTAACTGCTTCCTTCCAGTCTAGCAAGAAGGTATAAGAAGAGTCACGCTGCTGCTCGTTCTCCTAAACCTTAGAAAGTCATCCTTGTTTCTTACTGATGGAAGAAGTGAATGAGAATCATACTGGAAAAGTACCACAGATTTAATTAATTTATTATTATTATTTAAAATATATTTATATTTATTTTTGGCTGTGTTGGGTCTTCATTGCTGTGTGCGGGTTTTCTCTAGTTGTGGCGAGCGGGGGCTACTCTTCGTTGCGGTACACGGGCTTCTCATTGCGGTGGCTTCTCTTGTTGCAGAGCACAGGCCCTAGGCGTGCGGGCTTCAGTAGTTGTGGCACGAGGGCTACAGTAGTTGTGACTCGTGGGCTTAGTTGCTTCCCGGCATGTGGGATCTTCCCGGACCAGGGCTCGAACCCGTGTCCCCTACATTGGCAGGTGGATTCTTAACACTGTGCCACCAGGGAAGCCCATACCATAGATTTTAAAATATTAACTTTAGTTTTGGTCTCAAGTAAATACACATTTGGCAAGGGGCATGTCAGCAGCATGGATATTGTCTTGGACTACGTTATGGGCTGAATTGTGTCCCCTCCCCTCTGCCCCCACCATACACCCCAATTCATATGTGGAAGCCCTAACTCCCAGTACCTAATAATGTGACTGAATTTGGAGATAGGGCTTTTGGTAATTAAGTTGAAATGAGACTGTTGGGATGGGCCTTCATCCAATATGACTGATGTCTTTATAAGTAGAAGAAACTGGGACAGAGAGACGCCAGGGATGCATACACACAGAGGAAAGACCATGTAAGGGCACAATCAGAAGACAGCCATCTGCAATCCAAGGAGAGAGGCCTCAGAAGAAGGCAAACCTGCTGACACCTTGACCTCAGACTTCCAGCATCCAGAATTGTGAGAAAAGAAATTTCTGTTGTTTAAGCAGCCTAGTCTGTGGTATTTTGTTATGGCAGCCCTAGCAAACTAAGATAGTCTGGGATTATCTACATTTAGGATTCACACTGAACCAGACAGATATAGAAAAAGATAAGTATTTTCCATACAGTATAGTCTGAGTGCTTTCTCAACTAAGTCCATAACTTTAATTATAAAATGAACATAACCTGTATTAAATTATGAATATGTTAACATATTGAAGGGGGACAAGAAAAATAAACACCAGATTTAGGCTCTATAGGCACTCGAAGGTAGAGTAAAAAAATCTGGTTTCCTTGACCACATTGTCATAATATGCATATATAACAGTTTATTGAATCCAGGCTGTGTAGACAACCAGAAGAACTCTGGCTCCATACTGTCACAATGCATGCCCACAACAAAGACTCTGGGGGAACAGCCCCTTTCATTCGATCCCTCTAAGTATTGCCAACATGAGAGCTGAAAACCTTACCTCTGTCTGAAGTATATCTATATATCCATGCATAAGTTATTAACTGGGCTCCCTGGGTTCTGCTGCTGAAACTATCAATATATTCAAATCTCATTCTAGCTACTGCAAAAAAACGGTATGTCAGATCAATGTATTAGTATCTTCTTAGACAAAAGAATCTGGAATTTTTTTTTAAGTTTCTTTCTTATTCCTTGGACTCCAGTTGAAACATAGGTGATACACAGCCTAATAAGGGAAAGTGCTCACCAGGTGCCAGAGTGCAGGGCTGACTGCATCTATGAAACACTGTTGATTGTGTTTGACATACAGCACTCTTCCGTGAGTATTATGTGCTAAGTACTGTTCTTAGCATCCAATGGCAGAACATTTAAAAAAACTCTTTTAAACTTTCTTAGACATTTTACAGGATGGAAATGACACGGACTGTATCTGAATGCCCTTTAATTGCATATAATGTGACCTTTAATCTATCAGTATTCTCACTTTGGTGGGCTGTGTCTTCTGGACACAAACACAGCCTCAGAGGAGTTGAGAAGCAAACCTTTACTGAGAACCAGCAAGCCAAGCGGAAAACTAGAGAAGTTAAGCCAGTGATGAGAGGGGGTCATCCTTGAGATTTATCCTTTTAGATTGCTGCTCTGCATTTCTGGACCCCCCCCCCAGTTAAGAGATATATGTAATGACCAGCCCCTACACCATACAGCTTTGCCTTTCTGCTATTGGCTGCACTTAAGGCCTTTTATCAATGACAACAAGCGAAGTAGGTGGTCTTCTACCTCTTTCTAGCTGTAGAAAAAAAAAGTGACATAATTTTTCACAGCCTGAAATAATTGTGGAAGTACAGATACTGGTTAGCATCACTATGAATTATTAGTGGAAAAGTGGGTCTCAGAAGTACGTTACATGTGAAATATTTTTCGTCACTTGAACATGTGCCGTCCAGAGCTGGCCCTGTTCTAGCCGTCACAGGGAACAAACATTTCACATTCACAGATGCTCCCAATTTGGTGCGGTTTGGAGTGTAATTTAGATCAAACGTCTCCATGTAAATGAGTCAGGGTTTCTTAATTAGGTGCCTCTAAAGCAAAACCTTGGACCACATCAGTAGGTGTGGGTGTGGTGCCCACAATACTGGAATCTTTCCTATAGACCAGCCTCCTAGTATCATTCAAATAGAGCTTTTTTTTTTTGGTTGTTTTTCTCAGGCAGTAATAAATCTGCAGATGGCATAGACAGAAAGACGCTACTTCAGAAGAGCTGTCTAAAAACACTGCCTCTTTGGCAAATGCCTTAAAGTAGGTCATTCTGCTGTGATTTAGCTTTTTTCTTTAGATTTGATTGCCAGCTTTTTGTTCCCATTACAAGTAGGGTGCATTCCAGTCCACAGACTTGTTCTTAATTTTTCCAACTGGTATTTGTTTACTAGGATTTGCAGATCTTCCTACGAAAATGGCCAATATCCTGTCACAGCGCTAATCATGCACTTGACCGCAAAGTGAAATGGATCCTGGTGATAATCTGGTGATGCTGAAATATTAAATGCCTTAAACACCCAGTCTTCCCACAGCAAAACTGCATTGATTTATATGGGTCGGTTTGTTGAAATAATTGTCCCATCTTTTATACATGTGAAAAGAAGAGGTGACAGGATGTAAATGGAAAACTTTTACAAGCCATATAGCTGTTTGTATAGATATTCAGGTTATCCGCTTTTACACTTGTCATTGTTTGTGTTTTTTATAGGGGGAAAATCACTGGGTCCCATTTCCCCATCAAGGCTTCGGGATTTACATGCAGAAACCCCTGCAGCATTAATGAGTTACCTGCATAAATCCCCTGGCAATCGATGGGCACATAGACCTTGTTTTGTTATATTAATTATTCCTCACAGAACCTTGACACTGACATTAAATGAGGCCTTAAAAAATCTTGATGAAGGTCTTAAGGTATCTTTTACTGTTCAAATATTAGCATTGCAAAAACTATGTCTAAGGCATTATTCATTTTGTGGTATCACAGGGAAGGAGGGATTGAAATAAGGAGATTGAGCAAAGGGCCCAGGGGGTGAACTTTCTGGTCTTAACTCTTCACTGCTTGGAGGCCAGTTTTCTTAGGACCAAGTTATAATCCTCAAATTGTGATAATGATTAAAATAAATATTACGATCATCGTGAATACAGGAACTGAGTATGCTGTTTTCTCCAGATTGGTGTTGAATATGGTGTCTTCTCCACAGGCCAAGTTTTGTCTTGGCAAATCGTTGGTGTTTTCAGGTGAATTCCAAAATGTCAGTTAAGAAGACACAAAAAAGAGGGCTCTAGAGAGGAGATGTAAATTATTGGCTAGGCATGTTGCAAGATGGCTTGCTAAGTATGTACTTAACAAACAGACTAGGAAAATGGTTTTATGTGCCACTTTCCTTCTTTCCCAGTAAAGTTCCTTTACTTAGAAGGCCTGGGGAGTGTAAGGCTCTGATTAAGGAAATGCTCTGGTAAAAAACACTTACATTATATTGTCATATGTGGATTAGCAGGACTCAAACAACACAATTAGTATTAAAATTACAATGGACACTGCATTATCGTCCTTCGATAATTCACACGGAACTTTTGAATCGCGAAGGAACTTCAGTTGTCTCTGTGCTGGAGTGTGGTTACTAGATAAGTGGGTGGTCATTAGGGATTTCAGACTGGTGAAATGACAGCTAATTGAAATTTGTTTGGATCCTCTCTGAGTGGAAGGTATTTATAATAAGTTATACTAGTTGACGATGCTCTTCAGGTTTTTATCATGCTGATGATTCCGAATGATGTGTTTACTTTCTACGGTGTTTCCCTTTGCTGGTTAATTTACTGTGCTAGTCCCCAATTTGGTGTTTAGCTCTATCCTGCCTCTTCAGGCTCTGAACTCTCTCGGTGAATGTATCCACTCTCATGGTTTGGAATATTTACTCTAAAAAAACCTGATTCCCAAATCTACATTTCCTCCTTTAATATCATACCTTTACTTACCCACTTGCTAAAATGACTTCTAAGTCCCCCCTGTTGCTCTACCCTGTGCTGGTTACATGGGGCACTAAAGGAAGAAATGATTTCTGCCCTCAAGGAGTTAAAATTAACAACTACCTATATGGAAGGATTAATTAAGATTTTTTAACAGGCTGAGTAGAGCTGTCTACAGTTGCAATAGGAGCTTTGGGGGGCTTCATCTCTTTGGTGCTTTACAGTATATAACAGGAATTTTATTCACCTGTAACTCTGGATTAAGTCCTTTGAGGTATCAGTATCGTAATCTCCTCTAACACAGAAGAGGAAACTGAGGAAGCTGTTTTATCCAAGGTGACAGGGGTAAGGAGTCAGTGACTCAGGATCCAAACTCAGGTTTTCTGACTCTGAATCCAGTGCTATCTCCAGTCTCACTTGGATTCAGCACAAGATCAGGTGTCTGGACTGGACTCTGCTTGAATTTCCAATTATGTCAATCTCTAATAACAGTGTGTAGTCTTGGCTTTTACTTCCTTTATCTCCTTCGATTCGGGGTGTGCACAAACACACACACAAACACACACTACAGGGTAGATAAAGTTAAGTATTATTCCCATGCTAAAGACAATAAAGCAGCAGCTGAGAAGTGAAGCAACAGGCCTAAAGTTATTTGGGAAACTTATACCCAAGCAGGGGGCTGGAATCCAGTTCTTTAGATTCCTTCAACCTATCAGAGGCAAATGCATGAAGAACTTTCCACCCACAAATAACTCTTTCTAATTAGATTGGTAACTGGATAAGTTAGTTTTCCAGCTGGTTTTCTTGTTCTCCTAGAATGTATTCTCAACACAGTGATTCTTTTAAAACTGAAATCAGTTCATGTCAGTCCTGCTCCAAAATCTACAACTGGCTCCCCCTTTCTTTTAACTAAGAGCGAAGACCAGGTCCTTAATTTTTTTATTTTTAACATCTTTATTGGAGTATAATTGCTTTACAATGTTCTGTTAGTTTCTGCTGTATAACAAAGTGAATCAGCTGTATGTATACGTATGTCCCCATATCTCCTCCCTCTTGCATCTCCCTCCCTCCCACTCTCCCTATCCCACCCCTCTAGGTGGTCACAAAGCACCAAGCTGATCTCCCTGTGTCATGCGGCTTCTTCCCACTAGCTATCTGTTTTACATTTGGTAGTGTATATATGTCCATGCCACTCTCTCACTTCATCCCAGCTTACCCTTCCCTCTCTCCATGTCCTTAAGTCCATTCTGTACGTCTGGGTCTTTATTCCTGTCCTGCCCCTAGGTTCTTCAGAACCATTTTTTTTTTACATTCCATATATATGTGTTAGCATGTGGTATTTGTTTTTCTCTTTCTGACTTACTTCACTCTGTATGTCAGACTCTAGGTCCATCCACCTCACTACAAATAACTCAATTTCATTTCTTTTTATGGCTGAGTAATATTTTATTGTATATATGTGCCACATCTTTATCCATTCATCTGTCGATGGACACTTAGTTTGCTTCCATGTCCTGGCTATTGTAAATAGTGCTGCAGTGAACATTGTAGTACATGACTCTTTCTGAATTATGGTTTTCTCAGGGTATATGCCCAGCAGTGGGATTGCTGGGTCATATGGTAGTTCTATTTTTGGTTTTTTAAGGAACCTCCATACTGTTCTCCATAGTGGCTGTATCAATTTACATTCCCACCAGCAGTGCAAGAGGGTTCCCTTTTCTCCACACCCTCTCCAGCATTTATTGTTTCTAGATTTTTTGATGATGGCCACTCTGACCGGTGTGAAATGATACCTCATTGTAGTTTTGATTTGCATTTCTCTAATGATTAATGATGTTGAGCATTCTTTCATGTGTTTGTTGGCAATCTGTATACCTTCTTTGGAGAAATGTCTATTTAGGTCTTCTGCCCATTTTTGGATTGGGCTGTTTGTTTTTTTGATATTGAGCTGCATGAGCTGTTTGTATATTTTGGAGATTAATCCTTTGTCAGTTGCTTCGTCTGCAAATATTTTCTCCCATTCTGAGGGTTGTCTTTTCGTCTTGTTTATGGTTTTCTTTGCTGTGCAAAAGCTTCTAAGTTTCATTAGGTCCCATTTGTTTATTTCTGTTTTTATTTCCATTTCTCTAGGAGGTGGGTCAGAAAGGATCTTGCTGTGATTTATGTCATCGAGTGTTCTGCCTCTGTTTTCCTCTAAGAATTTGACAGTGTCTAGACCAGGTCCTTATAATGGTCTCGGAAGGCCCTGTGTGATGTGGCCTTGTCAACTAGGTGACTCCTCTCCCCACCCTCCCTCTGCTCAAGCCACACCGGCCTCCTTGCTTTGCTGTAGCTTGAAGACACTAAGATGCTGGATGTTCTCTACACATCTCTGGAATGCTTTGACTCCAGGCAAATCCGCCTCACTAACTCCCTCCCCTCCCTCAAGTCTTTTCTCAAATATCCCCTTTGTAATGAGTTCTTCCCCAATGACTGCAAACCACCGGACTCAGGACCCTGGCAGCACCCTTGACCCTCCTCACTCTGCCCCATTTTTGCTAGTTCCTTAGCAGCCATTATCTTCTAATATGCCATAGCATTTCCTTGCTTATTATGTTTATTTGTTTGATTTATTTATATTATGTGTGTTATGTTTATTATGTAAACTCTGTGAGGGCAAAGGTGACTTCTGTAAAGTTTACTGATGATCCTAAGCTCCTAGAACAGTGCCTGTCACATCCTTGGTTCTTAAAGTCCATCAATAACCCAGTTTCTATAAGTGACATCTCCACTCTTCTTTGTCTACAAATTGGACATCCTGGCACTGTCTCAAACTCTTTCCAGTCATTTATCCATCATATCAAACCTATCAGCAAATACTATTGACTCACTGCAAAGTTTCTCTAGAAATTCCCCTCTTCCCACTGAGCTCCTCAGCCAACACAGGACTAAACTGCTCCTTAGCCTTACTCCAAGCCTCCCCCCCCAAATCCATTTCACATTTGATCCTTCAATGAAGTGAGATACTTAAAACAGAAACCAAAGCAAAACTTCTCTTCTTCAACTGCTCCATAACCTGCCTTGGGCCCCTATTATCTAAGACTTCAGATTCTGACTTTCCTGCCAGGCCCTACCCATGACCTGGTCTCTCCCTGCACTCAGGTCCCTCCTCCTCCTTTGCTCCCTGTCACATCCTGGCTTCCTTTGGCTTTTCTCAAGTGGAAAAGTGCCAAATCCTACTTGTGTTTCAAAGCCTAACTTCAGGTCCACTTTTCATTGCAGACTTAACTATTTTACTCTACTTCTTCCCATACATGCTGTTTAACAGTTAATTATTCTCTACTCTTTTTCCTAAGTGCTTTGTTCCCTTTTAGATAAGTATCTCTGCAATGGCAGAACTTTATACTTCTTTTATCTTCCCAACCCTCCCCAGTGTGGTATGGAACACAAAGTGGGCACTCCATAGCTACTGCTGATTCACTGATTGATACTTATATTCTTCTGTTTCTTGTGTGTGTGTGTGTGTGTGTGTGTGTGTGTGTGTGTGTGTGTGTGTGTATGCTTTACTGTGTTGGCTTTAGATAGCTGAACATTTCAAATGATATATTCTGAATGATGGCAAGTAATAAGATTTTTGTAGCTATACTGATGAGCTACATATTAGGATAAATGTATATCTAAACTCCAGCCTTATCTAGTTTAAAGCGTGTTTACAGCATGTCTAAATGTAGGAACCCATACTGCTTTCACCAGGGATTAATTGGGTCTTGCTTTTAAGCATGTGTGTGTTTTTTGTGTGTGTGTGTTTCCATACATCTAAAGTGAATTCTATCATTAAGAAGTCACAAAATATGTAGATATTAGTATAAAAAGCACTTGGGAAATAACTAAAGAATATAATCAATAATCCACCCAACAATGAAGTCTTTAATAGTACATGCAGACTTTAGCCTGGAAGCCTCCACAGCACACGGCAATAAACTAAGTTTGCATAATATAAGCTTAAAATGGCCCATTCTTTGATGTTTTTCAGCAACTCTGATTTTATTTTACAAGGCTCTGCAGGAAGATTATTACTCCCTTCACTGTCCATTGGTCAAGCTTTGAGGGTCTGCATTCTGCCATCTTGTCTTCTCTTGACTCACCTTGAAAGACAGTTTTCGTTCTCGGGAGGTCATCTTAGACCACTGCTGGCTGGTGTGTCTCTGCTACAGCACCAACCAGTGAGTGGAAAATGCTACACTGTTCAGAGTGGGCATCTCATTCATGAAACATGTTCAGGGGCCAAATTCTGTGCCTCTCCCCATCCTCTAATGGCAGAAGCCATTTTAGGAGTGAGTTTTACGAGTGGATTGGATTCGTTACTATTTTGAACTCTCCAAGTTTCTGCTTCCTTTAGTTCCTAGGACAAATGAAAGTGAGCCTGATTATTCTGGGTGTTAAGTCTCATTTTAAAGTCCTCTTTCTCTTTGTCCAGCCTCTGCCCTCTTCCCTGCAAGAAATGACTTCTAAAAGTTTGGTTCCCGGACAGCAGCACCTGGGAGCTTGTTCTCGATGCAAAATCTCAGACCCCATTCCAGACCTCTTGAATCAGAATCTACATTTTTAACAGGATCTCTAGGTGATTTAATTGATAAGCACCTTAAAGTTTGAGAAATCCTGAGCTAGAACTTTCTGCAACGGTTAGGCAGCCATCGTGTTGACCACAAGACTAGCAGGTGGTGGAGCTCTCACAGTTCCCATCGTCCACCACTGGACCCCCCTGGATGTCCTCCACCATTTAAATCCCCCTCCACTCTACCTCTTCAAAGCTTGTTTCCTGAGAAGGCTGAACTAGTCACACAGCACGAGGCACAGGCACACCTGCACAGACAGAGGGCACTCTTTCTTCCAGCCACTTAGTTGATACCATTAAGCCCTTCCGATGGAGCCTAGGTTGTGAGAGGTGAGGCGTTCTGGATGGGCCCCGGGATGACAGCTTTTACCATTTGTGGTCACTGATGTTCCCGTGGTGCTTTTTGTGAGAGAAGGGGTTGTTAACCTCAGTGTATCCTGGCTGACTTCCAATCTGCATAATTGCATTCAGCCTACCTAAGTCTGCTCTGTAGTTTCAATTAAGTAAAGTATTGTTCACTTCTTGTACTAAACTGCTGTGTTGTGTGGCTACAGGCTGCTAATTAGCTGGTTTTTTCAGGTGACTGCGTTCGTGACGAACAAAACGTCTCTCTCTGGCTATCTCCCTCCCCAGTCCCGCTATCTCCGCGGCCACCAGCCCACACAACCTCATGCCTGTTTTCTTCTGTATCACCATTTCTTGGATAAAAGTGCTTTGGGATCAGAAATTACTAGAATGTGACAGTGGACCTTTCTTTACTTTCTCTATGTAGCCAACTGCTTCTTAGCCTACCTAGCCTATTGTAGGGTGTTGGAGGGGAAACTCAAGCACAGAATGGCAAGAATGTGATGAGGGGTGGATAAAACAGGCCTTCCTCTGCCAAGATGAAAGGTAAATGCCTGTGATTGCCAGGGAAGTATGAATTACTTTAAGAGCCTGGCACCCTAGGAATTGGTTATTCTCAGTGTGATATGAATGGAGAGTGAGGTCAAAGAGAATGGGGCGTGCATTTTATTTCTCTTTTCCCACTAGTTAGAAAAATACAGCTGGACATGTAAACCAGCCATAAAATACCTCACTATCTCTGTGGGGGATGTCTGACCCTAAACAGGAAATGTGGCCCCGGGAGAGTGAACGGAGTCCCTTTCTGATGAATCAAAGGTCAGTACCAAGGGAGCACTTGCAGCTCTGGAATGGCAGCCGGAAATGAAAGGAAGTGGAAAAAAGGTGGGTGAGCAGGGAGGGGACAGAGTTGTGCTCTAATCAAAGAGGAGACGCATTTGAGGGTGGAATTTTTCTGGGATGTAAAATGATTGCTCAAAAAGTGTTCAAATGGGAAAAAGAACCCAGATTTAGGTAAAGTATCACACTTTGCATGTGTAAAGTATCACACTCTGCATGTCTTTTCACTATGTGAGGACATTTATCCTGTTCTGATGTCTAAGCTCAGAGACGCAAATTAATTAGATAAAAATTCCTTTAGGGCAGGAGTAATTTCTTTTACCTTTTCACAGCCCAAACACTACGCGCTAAATGAATTCATGAATGAATGAATGAGTGAACTCACTGACGAAGGGAAAAGTATGTATTAAGAGGTATATGTTGACTGGGAGTTCACGGAGGGTAGGAAAGAAAATGCTTCTAGCTCTCCGGGTGCCAGCGCCCATGTCTTGCCTACTCCTCGCTATGGCCCTGCCCCGAAGTGTTCTACTTGTCTCTCAGAAAGTGGGAAAGAAAAGAAGATCAGGGGCTTCCTGAATCTCATCAATGGACTCACCGAACGCCTATTAACAGAGAGGCTGGTTTGCATATCCCTGCGAGGAGAGGAGGGGCAGGGCTAGAACCACAAAGTTGGGAGTGAAAGTCAGACTAAGGGAAGTGAACATTCCCAGATAAGGGCAGAGAGATTGATAACATAACTGAATGCAGTTCCCAGATGCTAGGAACTGATTGTTTTCCTGGTAAAATTATCCTTATTTCCAGCTCAGCGTCTATCACGTGAGAGGCACTTGATCTGTTATTTGTATAAAGAATAAATGGGGAGATGGATGACGTATTTGGCAATGCTTTGAAGGTGAAAAGAGTTCTCAGAGTGAGGGGCAGGAGGAAGAATTTGAGGAGGAGGGTGATATTGGGAGAAAAGGCAGAAAATAGAAAGGGGAAAATGTCAGCGAAAAGAGTCTGACAAAAGAATGTATGACACAGAGGAGAAGAAATTACTAGAAGTGAGGAAAAGTAATCTCTGTACAAAGGGCAATATTTAGTATAAAGCTTCTAAGTTCTGAATGTATTTCCAACTTCCTTTGTACACATTAACCTGAGGAAAAATTATAGACCAGAAAATGTCACTGAGGCAGAGATTAAAAAAACTTTAAAAAGCCTAACCTTCAATTCAAGCTCTACTGTTTTGTAGATGATTTCAAAGATTTTCCCAATGTCCTGATCCAAACAGCCCCTAAATTCATTTCCTTGTCCCCCAGAGGCTCTCATTCCAGGTAAGCCTGTGGTTTTAGCTGCGGACCTCTTCAGAGTCAACTGTGGGTTGAGTCTGCCACTGGCCACAGACTAATTATTACTTATGGTTGAGATTTCCTTCTGTCCATTACTAAAGCCCAGTCTTTTCTCAGCACAGCCAATACAGTCTTGGGATCTGAAATCTCATATACAATCTGCACTTTTTCCTGCACGAGGCAAAACCCCCCAGCAACGCGGAAATGTGCAGTTACCCCATGCGAACTATTCCTGGATGTCACCCTGCAGCTCTAATTCCTTCTTTCTCCTCTGCGTTTTGGGTGCTGCAGCCGGACCTGTCAGCACCTTGTCACGGCTTCCTCGTGCGTGGGCTACCATCGGATTCTGTGTTCTTAACAATTATCCGTAAAAAACCCCACAGAATCCTTCACAAGTAGAACAATTTATTTACATTAACAGATAAAAGAGAAAAAAAAAGAAAGCTACTTTAAAAATTTTGGTGTCCTGAAGCAGGAGCTATTTGTAAATGCTGCCGTGTGGCCTCCTCTTCTCCAGTCCTGAGATGCTCTTTTGTTCATGGTGTGACGAGGATGCAGGGAGTCAATTTGATTTAACTAAATAATACACAAATGCCAGGAATACTTTCATATCTCGTGTACAGACCAGAATAAATTACTCTGATGGAATGTTTTGTTTTCTTTTCAGGGAACAACCCCGCAGATTACAAGGAGCTAGGCTGACAAGGAGTGGCTAAGAAACACTATTAAAAGTCACCTATTTTAATGTAGGGCTAAATGACGGAGGATTTCACTCGGGTTCAAAAGACAGAGGCCTGGAGAGGAAGTTGACAGGCAGACAGCAGTGAGAAATTAGCCTTGTCCTGGAATTCTTACGGGCAGTGGGGAGAAAAATAAGTCCAACAAGAAATGAAAATAAGGGAACTAGTTCTCAGAATTAAAGGTGAACCGAAAGGAATTGGCAGCTGTCTGCACATGCCAGCCAGAGGGGCCACAGTATCTGATACACGTGACAGACCAAGAGACAACTGCAAAGCTCCCCAAACAACTCGCCTGAAGGGCTTGCCAGGAAGCCAGATGCTGCTTCTGGAAGAATATCTTCCGTGGTTGGGCATCTGGGTTCAGTGCTTTCCATTTAAGGAGGAGAAAGAAGGTGGTAAAAGACAGCACCATCACTGCCTTTTAAAAAAATGTGTTTTTTCTACACACACACACACACACACACACACACACACACACACACACAAGCATTAATAAATATGGTCATGGAACTTGTTTTTAAAAAGGACCCCCCAAAATAAAACTTTTCCCAGTGCTTTTTAGGTAGAAAGCAAGCTGTTAGAGGGAGAGAGACAGAGAGACAGAGATAGAAGGACAGACACCAAGAAACCCCTTATTTAAATATGTCACTATACTAACTAATTAGGTTTATTTAAAAGATTGGGATTATGGCTGATGTTCAATTTAAAAAGTTATTCAAGTGATGGGCCTGTGCCTCTATCACAGTTGGCCTGTCATTCTCCCTCTTTCTTCCCTGGAAACAATCGAGTATTGGTGTTGGCAAGGAAGCAGAGTGTGGTCTAGTGGACTGGAAATCAGGTGACCTGAGGTCTGGTTGATTTTTTTCCCCCTTCCACTTTGAAGTTATGTGTCTCTGCTCCATAAAACAGGAGAACCAAATTACTTTATACACTTTTTTTTTTTTTTTTTTGCCTCTCACTGTGTGGCCTCTCCCATTGCGGAGCACAGGCTCCGGACGCGCAGGCTCAGCGGCCATGGCTCACGGGCCCAGCCGCTCCGCAGCATGTGGGATCTTCCCGGACCGGGGCACGAACCCGCGTTCCCTGCATCGGCAGGCGGACTCGCAACCACTGCGCCACCAGGGAAGCCCTCTTTATACACTTAATAGCACAGGTCAAGTTTTTGTAATCATAATTTTTTTCCTTGACCCGATGCTAAATAATTCAAGGTAGTAGGAAGTCAATATTGGATCTGGAACAAAAGATGGACAGGGAGGTTGGCTGATATGATAGGAGACAGGAGTGATAGAGATTCTTTAATTTAGTAGTAAGAGTACTCACAGAAGGTATAGAACTAAGTTTTGAAATTCCAAGATCTGTTACAAATCCAAGATGATCAAGAAATCAGAAGAAATGGCAATCCCACCCTGGGCTGCACTAATTGATCTAAAGGGCTCCAACACTGGTCTGTGGTCACAGATTCCCTGACCAAGACTCACTCAGCAAGGTCAGCTTCCCTTAGCTCCCATTCATCATTATACTCCAGGCCTCCTAACTTGCAGTCTTAGTGATAATATTGCCTCTTTTGCAATTAAAACTGCTCTTCTCTTCATCACGATGAAAAGATAAATATCAGGTGAGGAGAGAGAAACTTGAGAAAAACAATTTACTTAACAATAACCTCAAAATGGAATATTCCCTAGTGCTAGTCTGAAGTATATCAAGTTTCCAAGATTACAAGCTTAAGAAGTTGATCTTAATTGGAACCACCAATGGCTATTAGATGTTCATCTTCTCTTCAATGAGTTCATGTGATTCCATTTGTTCAGCAAAGATCATTGAGTATCTATAACGTGTGGAACACTGTATTAGGCTCTGGGGATATAGCAAGAATCAAAATGATACAAATTCCTGCCCTCCTGGAGCCCAAGCACTAACGGTAGAAGGGACCAGGTCATAATTTCCAACTTTATCAATGTTTCCAGGACCTGACTATACTAAAGAACAAATTTTCTTTCTTCTGGATTACTATATATTCATTCCTATGGCTTTTCAGAAGCCAAAGGATGAATGTTAGAATAGGAGATCACATCACTAGAAATTCTGCCCAATGTCCCATTACCATAAGAATTTTCTAGGTCTTGTGGAAGCAATAGTTTTAACCACAAAATATAATACCTCTGGTCTCACCACGTTTTCTATTACCAGGCATGCTAGTCTCAGACCCCTTTCCCAGTATCCCTTCCTCTGGCCACTTCTTCAATGGGGACACCCTCAGGAGTCTGTCCTCAACTCTCTTCTTTTTTTTTTTTTTTTGCGGTACGCAGGCCTCTCACTGTTGTGGCCCCTCCCGTTGCGGAGCACAGGCTCCGGACGCGCAGGCTCAGCGGTCATGGCTCACGGGCCTAGCTGCTCCGAGGCATGTGGGGTCTTCCTGGACCGGGGCACGAACCCGCGTCCCCTGCATCGGCAGGCAGACTCTCAACCACTGCGCCACCAGGGAAGCCCTCAACTCTCTTCTAGGTTCACACCTTCCCTTGGGTTTATTCATGACCTCACCCCAAGGCCATCTTTAAACTGATGACTCCCAAATTCATACCTAGATTCCAATCAACTTTCCTGCATTCCCAACATATGTTTCTTATTCTCTAATGGAATATGAGCAATGACCAAATCACATCATGTCCAGAAAATTTCAACTTCTTTTATGTCTCCAATTTTCTCCTTTTGCTCTGTTTGAGTTAAGGGTATCACCATTCAGCTAGTTCAAAACCTGGGTGCCATCTTGGAACCTTCCTTCCTCTTAACCTCTTACATGCACTCAGTGAGCGTGTTCTATTGAATCGACCTCCTCCATGCCTCTTGTATCCATTCCTTTCCCCCACCCCACACTCCCTTACTATGGGATCTCTGACTTAGACATTATACCAGTCTCTTAACTGGTTCCACTACCTCTAGCGTTGCCCTCCTTATAAACACAAATCACATCACCTCATCTGCCTGCTTCAGACCTTTCAGTGATTTACCTAACATCCACAGAATGAATTTCAAACTCCTTAAGCAAAGCATATGATGTTCATCACAATTTAGCTCTAGTTTACTACATTCTGGGCTTATGTCCTGTCACCTCTTTCATGTTTCCTAATTCATCATTCCAGAGGAGTCAGCATGTCTTTACCACACTGTGGTTCTCCTTCTTCCTGCCTCTTTATACGCAGTCTTCCCTCTGCCTGTAGCAGGCCTTTGTCTGCCAAACTGACCTCCTTAAAGATAGCCATGTCTTCTCCTCTGGGAGGCATTCTTTGGTTTCTCTAGGCTAAATTTCAGCTCCTGCTTGGTGCTCTCATACTGTCTTGTGATATCTCACCACATTTATTATAATTGTTTATTAATTTATCTACCCTGGGAAACTATAGGATAAGTGAGGGTAGGAATCTTTTTTATGCCTCTGGTATCTAGGTGAAAGGTCAGTAAACTGTTTCTGTAAAGGGCTGGATAATAAATATTTTTGTGCAACTTGTTACAGCTATTTAATTCTTGCCGCTGTAGCATGAAAGCAGCCATTGGCAATACATAAACATATAGGTGTGCGTGTGTGTTTCCCAATAAAACTTTGTTGATAAAAGTAGGCAGCAGGCTGGATGTGGCCCATGGCCATAGGTTGCCAACCTGTGATCTGGTCCAGTGCCTGGCGTACAGTAGGCACTCATTTAAGACTTCCTAAAGGAATGGGTGGATAGGACTTCACAGTTAACAAATATTTTCTCAAGTGTGAATTTATTTGACCCATTTCACATATAGGCAAAAGGGAGGGTTAGAGGCATGAAAGGTTTTCCTAATGTTGTACAGTTTCTAAGGGCTGAGGTTGGGACTTGAGCCTATGTCTTCTGATTCCAAATCCTTGGTTCTTTCCATTAGGTGAAAGGCCAAGATTCACAGTGGAGAAGGGTGAGGCAAATTAAAAAATTTACCTCTTATGAGGGAAATACCCCCATAAGGTGAGCCACCGCTAACAATAGAGAAGACAGTGATAAATGGTCAGTAGCCATTTTAAGTTTTGTTTTGTTTTTTATTATTCAGTGGTTACTGTTAACATTCAAATGTTAAATCAAAAGATCTAAAGTAATTTCACTCCCATCTTAAAAACCTTATCTCCCAAAGCCTTCCTCTAGAACAAGGATCCACCACTGGAAGGATCATTGAACTTAGTCCCCAGCTCACAAACCTTATAAATCCCATGCCAAGATGTCTCCTAAGTAGATGACATTTTAATGATTACTACAGGGAGTTGGGAACTATTGCTTCATCCTCACTATCAGAGTAATTAATTTTCTTAACTACAGGCCAAATTCTGCCACGGGAGTCCAGTTGAGAAATTTCAGGCCCATAGGAAGTACATTAGCTCTTCAAAGTGATTAGGGTGCCATTTCAAACACACAAGCAAAGGAGCTATTAGGCTTCTGGCTTATTTCAAACAACTTGCAGCCCCTGTTTCTCAGGGAAAAAAAAAAAAAAAAAGAAAGAGAAAAAGGGAAAATAACAATTTGCTAAGGTTCTTTATTTTCCAGTAAAAACACCCATGGCCTGCAAGTCATTGGATATCAGGTATTGTGGCTGGGTGAGAGACCAAAGTGTACAGAAAAAGGGTGGAATGCCAGAAGGCAGCACAGAAAAACACAGCCTGCTCCAAAGCACCCCAGAGCTGAGCCTTCAGAGGCCTGACGGGAGGCAGAGCCTCACCAGCCATTGCTCTTGACCAGAGAGAAGGGTGCGGGCTCGTGGGCTTTCCAGTCCCTCTCTGGCCATGTCTCACCCCCCTCCCCACAAAATATCAGAAACGCTCACAATGCCATTTTAAAGACAGAGTGGATGAATTATTTCCTCACCATTGTTTCCTCATACAACCCCTATATTTCTAAGTCATCATCATTTGAGTTGCCTCTGACATGCTTTTGTAGAGTATTTATTTAACATCCATGAAGACCACAGAGAAGCTTTAAATATCGGTTTACTCTCACAAAATAGCCACAGCTCAACAGTTTCGCCTTTCAATGAGGCATTCAACTGGCATGCTTCCATGAGACTTGTCTATTCACCTTGGAATTCTATGAACAGCTGGACGATTTTCTTAGCGTCACTGCTCTCCTTTCAGCCTATTTTACAAAGTGCAAGTCTCCTATAAGAATGTTTATTTGCATCTAAAATCTGCAGCAAATATATTCTTCCAAGGCTATTTTTGAAAATCAACGAACGACATTATTTTATGTCACCTCTAAAAGCCACCCATCTCTAAGACATTTTGACTTTCTCTGGACAATATATACCTATGTGGGAATTGAATGCTCTTTTATATCCTCCCCCCCCCCCACCATCAAACATTTGAGATTGTTTTGGCTTCCAAAACGCATGCCACAAAGTAAATCTGCATAACAAGTTCAATTTAGCTGGGGGAAAAATATTTTTGTATTTATCCTCTAAGTTTTCTGTAATTCTCATGTATTACTTTTATCCCGGAAATAAAAATGTGAGAAAAGACTTCAGCAATAGCTAGGACAGCTTACTTATAGGAACGGCAACAGGAATTCTAGAACTTGAAAAGGTCAGTGTCCATTCTAGGTGGATATGTAGCTGATAAAATTCTAGGAGTGTTTACACTGGGGATTTGAGGCATAGGGTAAGGCCCTACCAGCTCCAAATTATCTCACTTACCAGGCTTCCACATGGCCAGTGTGCTGTTCTGCCTGGTAGGAAATTCTCACTGTGAGAACCATTCTGATAAGTTAGACAACAAGAAGAGAACCGTCCCTAGGAAACTGCTGTGATGGGAGGCTCTGGGCAGGAAGCAGAGGAGGACCTGTGTCCTTCTCCAGCGTTCCCACGCCTGCCTAGAAGTCAAGCGGACCAGACTTTCTTATCAGCAAGCTACAACTCTGAAGGTGAAAATAGTTGGATTTGAGAACACGGGACAAGATTCAGATCAGGTTGATGGAGAGCTGGCGACAGTACAGAATTGGGCAGGGGAATTCACACAGGGACTGGGCAACACATGGAGGCGTCACGTGGTTTGTCGAACATGTGAAAACAGCCTCACTGGGACTAGGGGAAACTGGCTGAGTCAGGCCAGTATAGCAACTCAGGTTTTGGCAAAAGATTCTGTGGTGGGGTAAAGAATTTTCTGGAAGCCAGGAAATTTGGCAACCCAGCCTCTGCAATTCTTCCTATATTTATTTCATTAGAAATAATTTTACATTTCTCTCCCTATAAAAATAAGACATGTTGATGTCTGATGCTTAACTAGAACCAACTATGTGCTAGGTATTGTGCTGGACTCTTTAAAAGGATTATTCCTTTACTCCTCACCAGAGAAATAGGTCCTATTATGATCCCTGTTTTGCAGATGAGAAGAAGGAAGCTTAGAGTTAGGTCAGTTCTAAGTTACATGCCCAGTAAGTGGCAGGCCCAAGGCTCACATTCAATTCTGCTTAACTCCAAAGCCTGTTCTCTTTACCGGTTCTCTTAACCTCAATATCTCTTTCTATCCCATTGTTAGGAGAGGAAAAGAAACACACAAAGAAAAAAAAAACTTTCGGGCTTCCCTGGTGGCGCAGTGGTTGAGAATCTGCCTACCAATGCAGGGGACATGGGTTCGAGCCTTGGTCCGGGAAGATCCCACATGCCGCGGAGCAACTGGGCCCGTGAGCCACAATTACTGAGCCTGCGCGTCTGGAGCCTGTGCTCCGCAGAGAACAAGAGAGGCAGCGGTAGTGAGAGGCCCGCGCACCGCGATGAAGAGTGGCCCCCGCTTGCCACAACTAGAGAAAGCCCTCGCACAGAAACGAAGACCCAACACAGCCATAAATAAATAAATAAATTAAAAAAAAAACTTTCATTGTTCAACAACTCTAAGAAATATTAACATCTCAGCAAATAGCTTTACAGTCTTTTCTAGATGCACAACTTTCCCACATATTTATACTTTCCTTAAATATATAAAATATTGTATTCCTGACTTTATTTAACTTAATACAAGCATTTCCCTAATTAAGAAAACAATTAGCTGTGAACCACATTTTATGAAGCTCATATGATGTACCATGTTCTATATAACCTTCCCCTATCACTGAACACTTAGGTTGTTTCCAAGTTTCTACCAGTGAAAATAGTAAAATTTTATCTGCATAAAGTGGCCTCATCCCCCAGCATTACTTAGGATAGGGTCCTAGCAATTAAGATGATTGGCTCAAGAGGCATGAAGATTGGAAAGGTTTTCATTCTTGAGCTATATTACATATGTGGCTTCATACCATGCTGGTTGGAACATCCCCACCAGCAGATCTAGAGGGCTTGATTCAATTCACACCTGACAAAATGGGGTTTACTTTATTTCATTAGTCTTCTATACCCTCATCTTAATCTTCCTCTTTCCCCTGTCTGCATTTCAAAACAGAGAAAAAAGTGCACCCTTCTAAACACTGTCTCCTTTTGCTTTTTAACTTGCTACCAGAGGAACTATTTTTACAATTACTCAGCACTGAAACCGCAGACTTATTCCCATGGCTGACTGGATAAGGGGGATAAAGAAATGAGAGAAATAAAAATTGTATGGAATTTTCCTTTGAAAAGTCTCAGTATTTGGACCATTGCTTTCCATTTTATGTTCATCACTCCAAACCAACTACAACTCCCATGTGGCCTCTTAGGTTTTTTTTCTCCTTCTATCTCGTTCACCCTGCACTCTATTGTCAGAATACTCTTTCATAAACACAGAGCACATCATGCAAATGTCCAGCAGATAAAGTCTCAATGGTCCTCTATTTCTTATATAACCTCTTTGCCTGGCTCTCAACGTCCAACCACTACCCATCAGCAAGCAACCCTTATCTTTCTAGGTCTTCCTTCCCATTAACTTCATCTTCACTTTGCCTGCCTGCCTTTCCAAAGAAGCAGGCTGAAGGAACATGCATTCGACACTTATATTTTAACAGAGATAGAACTTGCCATTTATATGATGATTCAGAGCTGTCACAGGACCTTCCAGTGCTTATCACTGTAATGTCAATTGGTGAAAGTGCCTATTAATAAAGGTTTCTGGCTGATGGCATTTTGAGATGATAGTGTATTCTGAATTCCTGGTCTCAATCTATCACAGCAGAAGCACATACTTCACCTTGACTTTGATCGAGAATGAGGACTCTGGACTCTGAGACTATTCAGTCTGTGCAGCTATTGTGTAATCTTATGCTTAATATAATCACAATCCTTTAAAAATTCTGGCTTTTGTGGACAGCACTTGCATCCACCTTCTAGCCCAACTGTGCTGTATTAAGCTTTCTCAGCTGGTAGTTGCTCTGCTTTCAAGGGAATGTTTAACTCAGAGCTTTGCAAAAATGGACTTCTATTCTGTTGGCTACAGAGTACAACGCAGGTCAAGTGGAATTTTTGGCACTTCATTACATTCCCTGACCCTCACTAAACAAACTTCAAAATATATATATATTTGCAGCAATTTGGAATAAACACTACATACAAGTGTTGATGGTAGATTTTCTGAAGAACTACCAAATGCATCAAGACTAAGGAAAACATTCTAATGATTCTTTCAAAGATGAATACATTTAAATTCTCGTTAAACAATCTTCTTATTTAGCCTTCTCAAGCTTTGATGACATGCCACGATTGGCTGTTTATCAAAAACTTAACAAGAAATGCTTAACAAGATATAATCATGTGCACACACTTCTGCATAATTAAACCCCGTTTATAAATCATTGCAGGGTGGAATATGGTCACACCACTCCAGAAAGGCGGGTGGCTAGCAAATAACACTTTTTTCTCCATCTGTAATGAAAAATCTTATCATGTGAATGCTGTGAAGGTGACATAATCATCTGATCTTAAATCTTAGTTAAAAACATCTATTTCCATCTCAACTGAAAGTTCTAACAAAATTAGGAAATTAATTTAGATATAAGAAACATGATCAGGCACTAATTGTTAATACTGGGATTGTTGGCATGAAGGTGGAAGATTCTCATCCTTTGAAGGTTTTTAATTGGATAGATTCTCATCTGTGTGTGTTTTTTTCAAAGTAGGATTTAGCTGATTCTCAGTTTCTTCATTTTATAGCTGTTCTTTCAGTTGGAAAAAAAAAAGGAATAATTGAGACTGAGTAATGGATATTTCTCTAGATCTCTGAGACTAGGTATTGCACAGCATTAAAGAGTACACTTTTCCATTTGTTTTACGACTTTGTCCAGTTAAAGTTACTGAGATAAGCACTCCAGTATTTACTTGTAACTTGAAACCCCTTTCATGGTGGGTCTGGATCCTAAGGGAAAAGAATTAACATTTGAGGAATGCTTACCTTGTGCCAGGCTTTTTATATGCATTATCTCATTTAATTCTCATAACCACAAGATACGGTTGATATTATTTAATCTGATTTTATGTGCTTGAGATCATGAAGGGAGTATAAAGTATAGAACAAGAATTTGACTCTAGCTTTCTCTCTTTATTTTTTTGAAGCCCAAGATCCTTTCACTTAACCACACTGGGTTTCCCACTGAAGCCAGTAATGTGGAGGTGACAAAAAGGGGCATTCTAACAATAAGGGATGTTCTGAACTTTGACATAGGTTCCTCTGTGGGAGTAAAATAAGTAAGAAGCAAATATGATGAATTAGATTGAAACATGTTCCCTAACGCAGTGCCCGGTGAAGTGAATTATGGACCATCCATACCATGGAGTACTATGCCATGAAATGGAAAGCTGTCCGTGAGTTGCAAAACAGTAGAAGAACAATATGTGCAGAATGATATACTCTAATGCAATAAACAACCACACAGAGGTATGTATGTCCTTAGGAACAGGTCTGGAAGGGTAGATACAAAAATGTTAGTTGCTTCTGCTCAGCAGGCTAAGAGTGACTAGTAGGCAAATTTGACTTACATGCACGACAGTTGCTTAAATTTTGTGTGTGTGCAATTCTGCACATTACATTTACAATTAAAAATCATGTAGTGGATGAGTTGAATAAGCTGTAGGAATGACTCAACCTAAGGCATGGGTGATTAAAGAGATTTAATCTCACAAAAGCAAAACGGCCCAATCTATTTGAAACTCTGTCAGGCTTCAACATTACTATATGCATATGGTGAAAGCTACAACCTCATCACTTGTATTGCACTTTGCATTATCTGAAGAAGGTGTTAACAGAAGGCAAATGAGGAACAGTCATTTCAAACTTAACACGTCCAGAATGAAGTTCTCCAGTCGGCTCTTCCTATTCAGCCCGTTCCTCCTCCAGTTTTACCCATCCGTGCCGCACTACCATTTCTCCACTTGCCCAAACCCAAACCCTAACAGGCACACTTAATTTCTCCTTTCCCTTCCCCACTGCACCCCAACCATCAGCAAATACAACCTGATCCATCATCAAAATACCTCTTTAAGGCCTCCACTGAAGTCACCATTACTTCTTGCCTGGACTACTATGGTCTCCTCCGTATAGGTTTCCCTGCTTTCACTTTTGCAAATCATTCTCCACCTGTCAGCCAGGGTGATCTTGTATATCCCTCAATTTAGCACTCTTTATGGCTCTTCACTGTATTTAGAATGGAATTCCACTCTCTCACTGTGGCCCACGAGAACCTATGTGATCTTACACTGGTCCAACATCTTTGACCTCAACTCCACCACCATGCCCCTTGTCCATTAGGCTCTAGCCCGCCTGGCCTGCTTTCTGCTTTGCAAATACATCAAGCTCTGTGCGGCCTCTGGGTCTTTACACTGTCTTTTTTTCTTCCAGAAATACTCTTCTTTTAGCTGTTTACATGGATGGCACCTTATCAATGTGAATCAATGTCTTACAGACGAAGGAATTGGATATCAGAGAGTTTAAGTAACTTATTTGTGGTCATCACTCTTGGTACGTGGTGAGGCTAGGTTTTGAACTCATGTCTGAATCATTTCAGGCTCTTGCCATTATACTAAATAACAAAGTAAACCCAGCCCATCCCAGGGCTCTGGCTACAGTTCTGACAATCAATCAGCAAACATCTACTTGTTGAAAAGCCAGAAAAAAGAAAGTATTTTAAAAGTTCCTTTTGTAGGTTCCCCTTCCTACCTCTAGTACATTCCCCAGCTTCTGCAGGAAGACGCAGATCAGCTGGAGAGGGAAATCTGAGATCGATGCATTCGGAAACTCTTGTATTAGAGATTTGAAATTAAATATTGCTCATTTAGGAAATGAGACTGTGACAGAACAACCAGAAACTTTGCAACTTACTTAGTTAGGTGTCCAAAGAGGACTTTCATGGTGTCACGATTTGGTGGAGGGAGTTTTTGTACAAGAGACTTTATAGTTTCAATTCTTGTGTTATTGTCTTGCTTTTCTGGAAAAAAAAAAAGAAATTAAAAAGGAAGGTTAGAAAAGAATGATATTTCTTAGGTGCATGAGGGAATTTTCTTAGGAGAATTCTGAACTAAGTCTGAGCAACTTAAAGTTCTAATTAGCAGCCAAAGGGAATAGTTATACTTGAAATCAGGATCATGAAGTTTCTTTATTTTGACTCTGAATTAGATCATGGGAAAATGAAAGCAGCAACAGTGTGGCTCTGACACGATCTTCTTATTAAGATCAGGTATTACATCCGTTTTCATAAATGCTTTACTATTTTACAAGTTGTGGCAGGGTAAATAATGGCCTTCCAAAGATGTCTTTGTCCTAATCTCTGGAACCTGTGAATGTTACCTTCCATGGAAAAAGGGACTTTGCAAATGTGATTAAATTAGGGATTCTGAGATGGGGAGATTATTCTGGATTATCTGGGAGGCCCAATGTAATCACAAAGGTGGCTAAGAGGGAAGCAGGAGTGTCAGAGTCGGAGAGAGAGGGGATATGACAATGAAAACGAAAGGAGATTTGGCTATGTGATAAAGGACCATGGGCCAAGGAGTAAAGAGAGCCTCTAAAAACCAGAAAAGCTGAGGGAAGAGAGCCTCCAGAAGGGACACGGGCCTGCCAGCACCTTGATTTTTGCCCAGTGAAACTGACTTCACACTTCTGGCCTTCAGGAACGTAAGATAATAAATTCTTATGGTTTGAAGCCACTGAGTTTGTGACAATTTGTTACAGCAACAATATAAAACAAACACACAAGGACATATATTCTCATTCAATAACCAACATTCTATTATTTTGCTTGATTTTGTGGAGAAGTAAAGAATTTTTAAAATTAGTTCTATGCTATCTTTTCTCCCTAATACATTTTGCTTTTGCTGTAAAACAAAAAAGTGCAAATAAATTTGAAAGCATAATACTTATTCATATACATTTTGTTTTATTTTTTAATTTGTATTTTTTATTGATTTTTAATTTTTTGGTCATATACATTTTAAAAAAATAGGAAGTTGTTCAAAACTACATACCATATTGGTTGTTTTCCTTCATTTTGTTTCTTTTTGCCTTTCTGGGCATGGGTGGCATGAGAAGAACTGAGTTACTTAGTACACTAGAGAATTTATCTTACCATAGTTTTAACCAGGACCCAGAATTATAATTACTTCTCAAACTTAAACTCCTTAGATACACTGACTCAGGTGCCTTTCCTTTCTATACTTTAACTTCTAGCACAGAGCTCCTGATGATTCTAAAGAGGCCACTGCTGGAAAAGATGATAGATAAGAGAATAATATGTAAGGCACCCACCCACGCAATATCCATTCTCTTCTTCTTTAGCTAGACAATCCTGCTGTTGAAGGGATGGCCACATCCTTCATCCTAGCTTCCTTGCTTGGCAGCTGGAATGACCGTATGACAGAGTCCAGCCAATGAGAAGGCAAAGTGTTATGTGGGACTTCCGGGGAGGCTGTGTGCAGGAGGCTAATTTATCTTTGTGGTCCTTTGGCCTTTCTGCTCCTCACAATGTAGATGGCATGGTTGTGCCATGAGATGACCTTGAGAACTGAGGCTATGCAGAGTGGGACACACAGTATAAAGAGTTTCCCTGAATCTGTGAGCAGTCAGACCAGTCCTGCACTGTTGGTCTCTGAGTTTCTTTAACATAATAAGTCCTTGTGTACTGAAGCCTTTGAAGGTGGGTCTCTAAACCAAACGTACTTCCTAATACAGTGTGCTTCCAAAAGCCCAGTTCATAATCACCTGTTATTAGGTATATAAACTTTATACAGTGGGGCAAGAAAGAGTTAGTGTAGAAACTGGCAGGGTGTTTTGATTTTTTTTTAAATACACTTTTGCAAAAGAAACTTTTTATAAGGAATTACAGGAAAATATCCTGCAGAAGATAGTATTTGGCTAAAGTAGGGTGGGGGCAGTCTTCCTAGTAGAACTCTGCTTGGAAGCGTTTCTTCTTCTTCCTGAAACCACAGAGGTCTATAAATAATGCCTCCCACAGTCTGAGCTTTCAAAACTGCACTTACTCTTAGAAGAGTTCCGGAATAATATGGATTGGACAACTGCAAATGAAAGAGACAAAGGGGAGAGAAAAAGAGAGAGAAAAACAGAAAAGCCAGTTGCAACATCACAGCAGACAGCAGATCTAATCTTTCTGCCAAAGGGTAGAAAGCCACCTTGTAGCTTAATGGTGGTAAGACAATGTGATGCTTCACAGGACCAGTTGGAGCCTATAGGATATGAGAAACTCAGAAAAAGAAGGAAAACAAAGTCAATAAAGATGAGAGTGAAATTGGTACAGTACATTCAGGACAGAGCACTTCGGGATACTTGGATACCTTGTATCTAGCCATCTGAAGCTAATGCAACACACCAATGATCATATACATAAACAGGTACATATACATACATTTATATATTTATGAGATGGGTATATTCTGCATAGTTTGGCATGATGCTAGTAGTTGAATTTACCTAAGGATCTGCTGAACTACTTGATTCAAGCAATTAAGATGAAATTAGGAGAGGAGGGAAAGGAAGGAGAGGATACCTTTCTAATTTCACTGAAGTCTCTGGCCATGGTTATGATTAGGTCAATGTCAGAGTCTCCAAAAATGGGATCTGTTGACATTGAGGACTATAGGAGTAGTGGCCATAATCTAAGCCTGACAGACAATAAATGGAGAGTGGTCTAAATGGCTATATCCAGCAAACCTCAGTTTTAGGGAAATATGCCCCAGTCTGGGTAGGTTTAAGAAAGGCTGGCGTTGCTTAACTGGAAATACTTGAATGTGCAAGGTCACTGCCATGGTGCCTGGGCAGGAATTAAAACTTTAGTTTGTCTGTTTAACCACTAGGTAAAAGAATTATGACCTTCCCTAGACAAAGTCCCTGTTCTATGTTCCATTGCACTTAGGACATTCTATGTAGATAACATTCTGCATGATATTTTCATGGCTTGAAAGCCATTCAATTTTTCCTATTAAACTGAGAATTCTCCCATAAACTGAGGCGGCTCTTATACTGGTATATAGTGGGTTAAATGAATAAAGAAAGAATTAGTGAACAAAGGAAAGACATGAACACAGATTGGAACAGACAGACCTTGGTTTGAATTCTGTAACAGCTTTTTATTAGCTGTGTGGTCTTGGACAAGTTTCTTATTTTCTTTGAAAAATGTCTGAGGCCAATTTTATGGATTGAACAAGATAGTATGTAATGAACCTAACGATGACTAGTAAAAAGTAGGTACTCCATAAGTGTTCACCCCCGCCCCCCCGCCACCTTTTTTGAGGCCCATGCTGGGTATGGTTCACCTTTTATCTTCAGCAATGAGCATACTACCTGGTTGCAGTGAGCGTTCAAAATGTAGTTTCTAATACTTGAACTGAGTTGGTGCCAGTGGGTGACGATACACTTGCTATGGTAGCCTGACATTTTACAGCACACTAAATAACTTGTGGTGGGCAGAGAGACTGATTGATGAGCAGCTCAGTTCCATGCAAGAATTCTTATAAAAGTACATGGTGGTTCCCATATCTGCTTGTAAGAAACATCCTACACGAAGAATACTTTATAGAAACATTTTTCTCTCTTCCTCTGCTTTCATACATAATTGAGGAACTGGAATGAATGGTGGTATATACATATTTGTGGCTGGGTTACACTTAAGTAGTGGAGGGGGTACTGGACAATGGCTTAGAGAGGGCTGAAATATTATCAAGGAGGAGTAATTTATTGTTCTTACAACATAATCAGAACAAAATCTTTGAAAAGGTTATAGGAAAGCAGTGGTTTCCCCTTCAAATCAATACCATACCCACTCTTCCATAGCTTGTAAAATCAGGAAATAACACAAACACTTCTAAGTAGAGGAACATCTAAAAATACAATTGGATACATTAAAATCAAAATGACACCTTTTCTGATCTGGTTTATTGATGTGTCATATTAGGAGTTGGAATCAGCATACATAATACAGCAGTGGTTAATGAGCTAAGATTCAGACACAGTTTACTACAGATGCGTCAACTGTCTTCAACTGATTCAGTGAGCATCTGAAAGACAGCATTTTCTATTAATATTTCTCCTTCAGCATATGGTTTCTCATTCTTGTGAAGTATTGAGAGTTCCGAGAAGACTTTGAGATATCTCTGACTCTTTTACATTATGTCTAAAAGGGGGGAAATGAACCTTTTCTACATGGAGAATTAGAGAACCTCTTAGGTAAACTGTATACTAAGAGACTTATACAAAATCTTGCCAGTCATTAAAAAAAACCTCCATGATTCTTTCCTTTTTCACTCACATTTGCTCCTACCTTCATTCCCTTATAATTTATTTTTGTATCTACTCAATGTTCTCTAATACGTCCGTTTTAGTTCCCACCCAGATCCCAATAGCCTCTCCAATCTCTGAGCTCTGAACCCACATTGCATACAAAATCTTTCTGTAGTGCTTCATTCTTGCTACCCAATAGTAGCAGAAATGTCTATGTAAAAATATGCACAGTGTACATGTACATATTGAGATAGTAAACTGTTTTTTACTAACGCCTATTCCTCACTCACCTGGCCCCATATTCTCAAACTACATTAAACTCTTTTGTAAATGAGCTTCTTCAAAAAAAACTCCAGGCCAGTTAGAGAAGTAACAGCTCCTACACGATGTGAAATAGCCTTTAATGTTATGGTAAGGATGTGGCTTTACAGTTTTCCTCTGATTCATGGTTTTGAGGACACATTTTTAAAAATATGGTTTATGATGCATTTGCATTTATCTGCATGAAATGTTGCTACTAAAACAAGGACATTTACAACCGAATGCCTTTTTCTGCAGAGATAAGAGAAAGTTATACAACGATGGAAAGAGTTCTGTGCAGTGCAAAACCCTGGACCTGGTGACCCCTGGACACTTTTCCGGCCTTATCATCTATGCATTTGTTATTCTTAACTTATTTATAGTCACATGTTAAATCATATTTCAAAATTTATTCTGCTTTGTTATGTAGGTTCACCCAGGGGAAGAAAAGACCAGATTCTCCCAGTAACCAATGTATCAGTAGTACTATTCTTTCTATTTGTCTGTAATTCTTAAAGGACAACTGTACCCCTTTGTTTTGAGGAGGTCAGCAATATCACAGCTGTTCTGCTTCTGAAAGTTACTCTGGAATGTATAGTGCATCCTGTATGAAAAAAATGGTAGTCACTTATATGTCAGGGCTATATTTGGAAGAAAGCAGTTTAGTTTCTACTCATTTTCTATTCTTTGTATCATCACCATTTCAGAATTCAGTTAGAGACTGTCCTGGCTTACAGGAGGAATGATTATCTTCAGAGAACATTTTATTTTTTTAGTGTACCATACAACTGGATGCAAATCTTTGAGGACATGATTTTTAATTATAAAATTTGAATTGGGTGTTGAGGAATCATCCAAGGCATGACAACAATCGCTTGATAACTTTCTTTAAATAATTTACGTTGAATTCAGGGAGGAACACTGGGGGGGAGGGGAGCAAATTCAAGACTTACAAATGGATACAAATAGAGACTTTAAATCCCTGTTATAAATTAAGAGAAGTGCTATATCATGAAGGAGTCTGAAAGTACTAAGTTAGAATTCTTGCTCTGCAGTTATGATTTGGGACAAGTTGCTTGAATTTCGATGCTTCCAGTTCCTTATTTAAACGCGCACACGCACAACCCATTTGTTGAATTAAATGTTTCAATGTACATAAATGTACATATTATAAGTGCTTATTGAATGTAAGTACCCTTCCCATTAAAATCTTTCTTTTGAATCATCCTATCTGCCCTGACACGTGATTGTTCATAGTTCAAGGCCATTTCCCAAATCATATGAAGCCATAAATACTTAGAATGCTGTCCATTATGAAAGAGTGTTTGGTTCTAATTCATAAGTAGACATAGTGTATTATAAATAGATGTGCCATTGCATCATAAAAAGGAAGAACAATGGACTTCAGGCTAATCTGGAGTTGGCAATTGGCAATTTTTCAAGAGTCTGCTCCCCTCGCCCCATCCAAACTGAAGAGCCATTTTTTATTTTTAGTTAAAAGGAAGACACATTCTTAATGTCTGCAGTTACCTGGTAAGTTTGATTTTAGGTACTGATAATCTATGTCAAGGCAGTTCAACTTGAGAACACAGGGCAGGAAAGATGCAGCCGGAACTGAATCTACTTTCTCTAGTAGGGATCACCTGCATATTAGATCTAATCCCCTCACTGGTACACCACATTTCTGTTGTATTCTTTGTTTCTACTTCCAGGAGATATTAATGTGCTGTCTGATTTTTGAACAATTTTTCCCTTTTAGGAAGGATTTTAAAAATAACTCTCCATAGCTAATAAATGTCAGTAACAAAAATTCTCTGGCCAACTGACTGACATAAGTCCATGGATTCCTCAACCTGTGAGGAAAGTTTCAGCATCCTGGCCAGTTTTGCATCATTTCCAGAGGCCATTTCTGGTCCTTGTGCAGGTGGAGCTAGGCCATCTACAGCATGCTGTTAGGGGCAAACTTAGTTTTGTTAAGGCTGACTTCTGTTTCTTTTCACCTCTACTCCTAGTCTCTGGCAATACCAACTAGAAAATTATTGAAAAGAAAAAAATACCTTTTTGTTAAATAATTTTTAGAGTATTAAACATATATATGTACACACGGTTGAAGAAAAAAATGTTTATTAAGACCAACGTGCAGCGTGTGGCAAACACAAAGTTGATCCCTATCTACTGTCATTTTATAGCCTAGAGGGGCAGATAAGATACAACATGTGTCCCAGAGATGTTTAAACTTAAGACATATCATTATATAGTTATCAGTGGAGTTTGTATCTTTCTTTTGACTGAAGGAATCCTCTAAGATAATTGTTAAACTTAAAATGCTTCTTGGGTGTTAGTTCCTTATACCAAAAAATTCAAAATAATTGAGAAATGCAATTAATACCAAGTCACAAATGTAAAATTTTTTCTAATCGATTTCTGAAGGTCTTCGAATCATTATCCTTAACTTCTTTGTATATCCCCAAATACATTCAAGAAAGTAATTTAATCACCTTTTCTTTTTCATGTGACTGTATCTATGTTATCCTAGGGACTTCTGGTGTATTGACCTCACACTGAGGGCAAGTTTGGAAAATGTATTCAAGTTTTAGGCTCTAAGTAACTTTTAATAACTTGTATTATTGCTTTAGTGCAATCAATTTGGGGATGGTAACATTTTCTAAAATTCACCAACCTGGAACTGTCTCTTAAAACAAATTTCCTCAGTTTTGCAGCAATGCCGCTCTTTGTCTGAATCAAAGAGTAAGGTAGTGGCAGCAATCTTCACAGGAAAAGCATGATCGTAGTATCCTCGCTAAAATTTCTTGTTTTCAAAGTAATTTTGCAAGTGTCATGGTGGCCAAGCACATTTCTGTAACTTACAAATGATACTAATTCATCCTCAGGTGAGAGTGTGTGCTGAGAAAATAAAGCTCACTAGTTTATTTAGTTCTCCTTTGAGAATTTTCTTTAAACTATATTTATCCGTGCATATCTGGTTTTATAAGCCTTTAAAAAAAAAACAGGCTTATCGTTTTGAGACATTTGACATCTTTCTAACCATAAACCAGTAATTCTTTTCAAATACTCAAGTAGCTATTTACATTAAGCATTATCTTTGTACATTTTCATGAGGGTGGCAATCCTACAAATACTTTTCCAGATTTAAAGTTTTAATGTGTCTACCTCTTTCCACTGGTAGACAAATTAAATTTATAGGGGATTAAAAAAAAATCACACTTGAAAACAACTAGGATCTGTCGCACAATTAAGAAAAATGTGAACGAAGAAATATTTTTCCCTGTCTTTTGGGTTAAAAATATTTTTTGAAGAAGCATATTCAACTTTATCCATAACTATTCATTTGGAACAAAACACCTCTCAAGAGGAGACAGTGGTTAGTATGAGGTGAACTGTTTCTCCAGCCAGTTCATTCGACATGGCTGCACAGTGACATTGAGAGCAGGGGAGAGTTAACAGCACAAGCATCAAACTCCTTTAAGAAATGGGGAATAAAATAATTGTATGATTCAGCTTTTTTTTTTTTTTTAATTGTGAGAGTATTGTAAAAGAAGAAAAACAGGCAACATGTGGTAACTTTAGTCAGCATTTCTGAACTGGGAATGATAAACACCTCTGCCTGGCTCTGGCATTTATCAGGACTGAGATATTATTACCACATAGAGTCACAGCATGGTTACCGTTATCATCGGAAAAAAGAGCCAGCTAATCTTAATGGTTTGTAAAGCCGTTACCTGCACTGGTCTGACATTTATCATGATCATTTTACCACATGGGTCCTACATAGCAAAGGTCTTTTATCTGGAAGGGACATCACTATGAATTATTATTTGCAGCTAGGTAGAAAATTGTATGTTGTAGATACCTTTTCTCATTATAAATCACATAGTCACATTTCACCGTTTCCCCCAGAAAGTTGCTGAGCCCAGGTTTTTTGCCACAGCTTGCTTTCCTCTCCCTCTCTCTCTTTCTTTATGGTTTCTTGAAATTATTAGCCACCTTTTTCATTAACATCCTTAACATAATCTTTGAAGAATCACACACATATGGACATACTTTCAGTAGAGTTAGGGGACTTTCCTCTACATCCTATAAAGGGACTGCACAGTCCTTTAGAAATTGAAGTTGATAAACTGTCCACTTTTTTTAATGCTTATTCTCTCTTCCATCTTGGGGGCCGGAGTTTTCTCTCTTCTTGACCTTGTCAATAGAATATTTACCAGTAGATTAGATGAAATTTCTGATGCTTGATTTGTAATACTCAAAACACGTATGCCATTTGTTGCCTGAAATCCTTTGCTTGGAAATGTGTTCTCATAAGGAGTACGATGTAGTTTACTTTGTTCGATTGTGAGTTTTTCCAGATTCTGTTCCAGTAAGTTACAATGAAGTCGAAGGTTCTGCCAACAGATTTGTTTAAAAAGGAGCTTAGGTTCTATCCCTAACTATCTATGTCCTAAATGACATACATTAATATATATAGAAGAAATAAGGATACTAAAAAGTATGATGTTTTTGAACCATGGGACCAGGACAGTAAAGTGAAATGCATTAATTTGACCATGGAAAATTACAATGAAAAGCCCAAATTGTTTACCATGGGGAAGAAATGAACAAATACTCTCTTTTAAAAAGATTGAGACAACTAATCTTCTGAAGGAGATATTTATATATTTTCTTCTTTCTCAAGTGTTCCATTAGGAATAAACAAACCAGAAATTCTGCACTTTTGTAATGAAGAGGGAGGAGAATTCTTTGCCATCTTTGCATTTAGGAAGAAATGTGCAAGAAGAATGTGACAATTTAAGCAAATCAAGATTGTTTCAAATGGATCACAAACAGGACTTTGCGGGATACTTTATACTAGCACGTGAAGCAGACAGTAAGTTTGAAAGGAGGATTTTCTCAATGGTCTAGTTCTGATGTGTTTTCCTATCTCTTTGTGTGCTTAAAAGAGGTTTGGATGTGGTGTTGAATATTGCTTCGACTTTTTTGCAAATGAGTTCTGGAGAAATATCCGCACATGAAGGAAAGCTGATGTGCTGTAATGCTGACAGCAGCTGGGGGGATATGAATGAAGAAACCAGATTCCCAAGCCTGGATTTAGCAAAAATAAACACCTATCATTCCATTAAAAAGTTGTGCCATTTAAAATGTTTACGGGCATTAATAGCAGACCTCTCTCCCTTTGAAAAAGCCAATATTTTTCTCAAAGAATTCCATTCTTTGAGGGGGAGATAAAAACTTGAATTTGACATGCAGTATTTTGCAATAATCTACAGTAGTTTGCCAGTCTTCCTACATTTGATTCCACATTCATGTTTGTATTATTACAAATTTCCTCCAAAGGATACAATTTCTGTTTCAGAGATTTGTGAGACGAACTTGCATAAATTTGGGGGCAGGGGGTGGAGTGGAAGATGTCGTTTGTGAAACCAACCTGTACTTTCACTGCTCAGAAAGAGAGCTGTACACACTTTGGTTAGGTCATCTAAAATTTCATTGTAAAGAGGTGGTCTAATATTCTAACACAATGTCTTACCCATCGAATGAAAGACTGCACTGATTTCAAACAAACAGACAAATAAACAAACAAGCGAGCCCTTTTATTCTTTTTTATTTCAGAATGACTCTTCCGTTCTAGCTTAACATCATTCTGCCATTATTGTCCCCCCAAAACTGTAACCTGGGAGCATTTACAATAATTAGTGAGGGGCTTTGGTGCCTGGGTTTTTTCTCCTTTTCTGGGGAACTGGGTGAATTGTTGAGTGCTAATGAAATTCGGAGACTTCTAGCAGTGGTTGAACCAGGCACGGTGCGGGCAGACGCGTTGAGCTTCCCACTGTGCTGCAGTACCAGCCTCCCCGCTGTTATGTTTACCATAGTTTTAATGTCTGTGAAAAAAATTCCTGATGCAACCGAATTATGTTATGCCCTCTTGTTTATCTAACCCCACCCTACCCCCCGAATTTAGCAGATTCCTGTTGCCCCTGCCTGTGACAGAAAGAGCCTTCTCAACTTGGTGGCCATCTTACCACGCCAATTCTCGCCACCACAATCCAGCTGCTATGCAGCCACGGCCGGAGGATCACACATGATCTATTTAGACGTTCCGGGAGGATAACACACACGCCTTGCTCTACTTATATCACCTCATAACAGATATCCTCTTCTCTACTGCGTGTGCATTTCATCGGAGGTAATGTTAAAGCACCGACATCGACAATGCTAGCTTAAACTGCAAGTGTACTTGGTGAAATGCACTGTGTCTTTAAAGAAATCTATCAAAAGACCTCAAACTATCACTGCAAACTAAATAATGTGCTCAAAGATGAAAACAACCGATCTGTGATCTGAGTTGATTTATTCTTTGTCCTTTTCTTAAAAATGGTTATCTTGAAGAAAATGACCATTCCATTCCATTGTAAATTGACAAATTCACCAAGTGTGATGTACAGTGAAGTTTTTAATGAATATTCATACAAGTCTTTCAGTCCATTAACAGGACTTAAGACAATGAGGATGCAACTCATTCCCATTTAGATAGTGGGGGGAAGGGGAATGCGGAATTAATAGCATAAACAGCACTTGGAAAAGTTTAACTTTAATGTATCAAACTCCAGGTGCCAGAGTTTGAAGAAAATAACCAATAATAGCCATTTTTAACATATTTGATGGGACTGATTATGCAATGTGCAACTCTAAATGGCTTATAGCACATTGTAGCATGGTTCCATCCCATTGGCTACAGTAGGGTGCAGGCAGATGGATGACAGTGACAGGGAGAGAAGTGCTTTTGCTTAGCCGTGCGTTAAGATGCCATCCAGAAGCTCTGTGCACTGCAGACACTTCATTAGGATGCCAGGATAATGGTAAACTACCACTCAGAGTGACACCCCATTTCCTGCTTACTGAGCGCTCCAACCTCGGCAGATGTCAACAATCTCACAGTGCTACAGAGCAGACCTAACTTTCCAGCCACTTTGACTCCAATTTTTTCCTCCTAACAGTGCCATACATTATGTGCAATATGTAATGGCAAACACCTCACTGAAAACAAAATCTGCCCAGTTCGTTATGACTGGAGTGCTTAATTTTTTTTTTTTCTTTTAAAAGATGAGGGACAGTGAGTTGGGTAAGAGAATATGTCCATTCACTATTTTAACCTCAAAATGTCTTGCTATGATTTCCATTTGCTAATCAGTTCAAAGTGTTAATTGTGTGGTGAACTCTGATTAATAGTAGTTAAACTCTGATCACAAGGGATACGTTTCTTTTAATTAATGTCCTTTTCAAAGGTAAGTGATTGTGGAATTCTTTTGTTAAAGACTGTAGACTCAGTTTTGCTATGGTTCTTAGCTGTCTGGCAAGAAAAGGCTGACCTGAGCATCTGGATGATATTTCCTCTGCAAATGTATGACTTGAGGCCATTTGCACACCTCCTTACCCGCAATTCAAGCCAATAGAAACTTTTTTTTTCCTATGGTGTAAAGTCCAAAATTCTTTTTATAAAGAACCAAGGTGTGGTTTAGACAATGAAAAAAAATCCCCCAAATGGAAAAATAATATTTTGAAATCGATCATTACGATAAATGATTGATTTACATTTTGTGATACTAAGCATATTCTTAGAAGCTCAAAGGGCCTTCCTTGCAAATGGCAAGACTAAAAATAAACATCCTCCTCTCAGGTCTGTTACCATTTCCAGGTAAAGATGCAAATGTAAAGAAGAAGTCATAGACAGAGGTCACACTCCAAGGGAGAATTTGAATGCAGACTTTCAATGTGATGTCCTTGATGCAAATCTTGACTTTTGGTTTAAAAATGGCATCTGATTGGCAACACCTAACCACCTCTTGGAACTTGTCACTAAATATGCTTGAAGACAAAGAAAAAAGACTAGAATTCTTAACCAGGGACTCACAGGCAACGTGGTGACAAAAAGTTAATAGTAATTTCCTTCAAGACAGATGGAATTTAACTGGAAAGTGGTAGCACAAGTGGGACCACTTGTGCTATTGAACTATTGAACCAGAGAGCCTGTCTTTCTCAGAGCAGATAGAAACATCCTTCTCTTTCTTTCTTCAACTCTCTGATTTCAGAATCAAAGACTCAAGGTCTGTGCCAACCAAAAACTCCCTTTCCTCAGCTGATAGTGTTGAGTACTGTGAATAGTATAGTTTCCTTCTTCCCTTCCTCACCTGTCCTCTGCCCTTCTAACTATAGATGAAGACTTCTCTTTTGCCTGCAACAATTTAGAGATAGCAATTTCCACAAAATAACCAAGGAGATTGAGAATGGAAGGCAGAATAATAATAACAACAATAATAACAATAATAATAATAATTGAGAGTGGAAGGCAGATGATGGCGCATATCACCATAGGAATTGTAGTCCCATATGTAAAACGTAGGAGGGAGGTGGAGACTGGCAAAATTCTATTAGGAACACATTCTTGGAATTCTAATGTTGTATGTCATTCATCTTTTAGAACGCCAGTGAGTTAAGAAACATGGTGGGAGAAATATCATCAGGATAGTAGGGCCACAAGTCAGTAAGTGTGCTAGAAAAGAATAAATATAAGAGCTGTGATTATCAATTTGTCAACTGGATGGTACTCCAGGACAAAGATTAGGCTAAAACTAAAGCAGAGGGTGAAAGGCAAAATGCAATGTGCACAGAATGTTGCATGCATTTCCACCTTTTGAGATGAGTAAACATAACGAACTTTCCAACAATGCATGACCTATGTAAAAACTCATTTCAGGTAAGAGAACAATGCTCAGAAATGCAGAACTCTCACAATGACCATGAGACAATTAGGAAACTACTTAGTATTTTCAACAGAATTTTGTATATCAAGGAGTCTAATCAAAAGGATCAGCAAGCCATAGGGAGAGAACTGGATAAGATGAAAACATACCAGGATGAGATGATAAGGAGATAGATGGTGAGGAAAGACAGTGTGAAATCTAAAAATGCAAAACAAAATTAAATTTTACATTAAAGGCCAAACTGTCATTGTAGAAAAATTAGGTCAGTGATATGGATGACAAACTAGAGAAGCTTCCCCAGAATGTGGAAACAAAAAATGATAGGAAGGAGACATGCTGGAAGTCAGAGAATTGAGAGATTATCTACAACTTGTAAGTGTACTTGAGGAAGAAACCAGAACATTTGAAAAATATTCAATAATCAAAGACAAAATTAAAGAAAATGTCTGTCTGTGAGTGAAAAAAATTCTCTCTTTACAAATGACAGCTAGGTTCTAAGAAAACATCATTGGGTAGATATATTATTTTCATATAGTTTGGCAAAACTTTGTAATGATGAAGATCAAGCACTATCATACAATTATTAGAACAAAAATAAAACTAAGTTAAGTAGTCATGCAGGCTTTCCTAAGACTTATCTCACTAAATTCTGAAGTAAAAGCAGTATCTGTTGTTCAGAGGGAAAACTGTGGTCTTAAAACTGTGTGCACACTTCAATCATCTTTTTCATGTTAGGATAACAGAAAGACATGCTCATCTATGCAAAGATTTATAATAGCTCTGCTTTCTTGAAAAGTTTACTTGAAGGTTTATTATGTAAGCCCTACTGACTAATGAATCAAAATTTAGAACTCAAGAAGAGAGACACTATAAATGAAACTAAGTATCTTTTTATACTTATTTGGACCTCAAACTCAGAAGGCTCCATTGAATTATTTCTCTCTGGCTTCCATTTCATTCTCAGTACCAGGAAATGATTTTCTTGGGCTCCACCCTTCATAGTTCAGGTGAAAGCTCTAATGACCATTTAAAACAGTGACTGATGCTATTCAGTTCTGGCATTTGTTAGCAAACACCATTATTAGAACGTTGCCCTGGAGAGTTACTAAAGTTTTCCCTTCGCAAAAATCAAAGCTTCAGAGAATAGCAGAATGTTTACTCCTGAATCTTTAGTAAATAGTAATAACTGTATTGAAAAACCTGAATCTTTAGTAAACATCCTTTATATCTATAATAACTGTACTGAAAAAACTGAATCGGAGGACAATTAAAGTGATAAAGACTGAACAATTAAGCAATGATAAGTATTATATACAAATTATCCTATGTTGCATATGTTTTAAAAAGTCCAGGGGAAAAAATGCAGAACAAACCGGTCAAAAGGAAATATCTACAAAATACAAGGATGAAATTCAGAGTAATTTTAATTTTTTTCTTTTTACTTTTCTGTTCAAGTTAGCTTCAATAAATATTTATTATTTTTGTAATCTGTTAAAAGAGACAACTTTAAATTGTACAATTGCTTAGATACCATATAATTATAGCTTTGCTAAACAGCTAATTAAAAAGACTGCAGAAAAATATACCAAAATATTAACCATGATAAGTTATCTTTGAATAACAGGATTATAGATCACTTTCTTCCCCATTTTAAATGCATTTTACATATTTTCTATAATGAGTAAGTGCTATCTTGATAAGAAAAATAATTCTCTGTGTTCGGTACAGAACTTTTAGTTGTTCTAAGCCATAGAAAAATATACTATTTTCACAGATCAAACCATTTCTAGGAAAATAATATACTGGACTTTCCTCTAGGTTTTTCTGTTGCAGTTAATCTTTTATTTAGTGACTAAATTCTAGAATCAAGAAAGCAAGGTTGGAATTTGATACTTTCTTTTCATGGATGAAAATATTGGTATAGGGTACTTGCAGGGAGAGTACAGAAAATGTAAAATGCCACAGGATTATATATTTGCAACTTGAAGAAAGACCCAGGGTGATGCAGTGCAATATATGTAAATATATTCTAGTTCCACATTCTGATTTCTGATTCTTCCTCAATCAAATCTTTTCTTAGGGAGTTACATCACCTATTGGACTGAACTTCTGAAGCGTGGGAAATAAAACCTATCAACACAACACTAGTTCAAGGATGAGACTTAATGGTGGTATTTCTAAGTGAAAAAAAAAAAAAAGACTGCTATAGAGCTTACATCGAAACACACATTTTATTCCTACCTATCCGTTTAAGTCATATCAATTTCTCTTCTCTTTTGGAAACTACATTCGTTAAAGCTTTCTCTACTAGTAGCGAAAAGTTGAGAAATGAGGTCATATCCAGGTAATTTAAACCCTTAAACTTTACTTTTGTCTCAATTTTTCTGTACATGTTAGATGCCCAATTAATACATGTTGATTAAATTATCCAGATAACTGACTTGGTTCTTCAGTTCACCTTGCATGCATAGTGAGCTGAGAAATTATTCTTCAGAGTTGGCATCAGTAGTTAGCTCCTAGTTTTACCAAGCAGAAACACAAGGAACCAAAAGTTAAATATTCTGAATGCAGAAGTTGTTAGACAATCAAAAATTAAATTTTTGATTTAAATTCTTTTCAAAATTGGGGTTAGATTTGAATGGACAACTAATTTGGGATGGTAGGAAGTCAGTATATCTGGGATATTTAAGAGAGCCCCCTGTTGGTTACTCTTAGAAATGTCTTCTGATTCCTTTCTGTCCTCCAGATGGCCAGATATATTTAAGCATATGTAATTGGCCATGTGTTTAAAAGTAAATTGGGATGGTGGCAAAGTCAGCCCCTAGATTTGATTAATATCATTTTCAAAATAAAACATTTTTCAAAAAGAATCTATTAATTCTTTCTCTTAAGGTATACAAAAAGACAATATCAGCCTCCAACAAATAGCTAGAAATATAAGCGATATGGAGAATGTTGTAAACAGAATTAGACTAAAAAGTATACTTGGGCATATTACAGTGGGATTCCTTAAAGAGGTTGGAAGTGATTGCTATAGTAAGGGACTGGTGCTTTGCAAAGGCTCTTCTGTTCTTTCTAAAACCAATTTCAGGCTGAATTTAAAAAAGAGAATAGAGTTATTTTCTCATATAATCAAGCAATGGCCCTTTTCACCGGTAGACATCTTCCAGGACTTTAAAAATTAAAAAAAAAACAACAATAAAGGATGCAAATGTTATTCTTTTCTAGCTAACATAATTTTTTTTTTTAAGTAAACATCAGCTCCTCAAGGGAGATTTCGATTTGAAGACTGTTTATTATATCATTTGAATAGGACTAGACCTGGCCTTTTGACTTTGAACCACTACCAAATTTCAGGCTGTGAGGAAATTGTTCTACATTTCCTGACAAATTGAGTTAAGCAGACATTAAGTGGGCTTTAAGAAAACAAATGGCCATCTTTATCACAGGTGGACACTGATGGCTTAATGGGGCCTGGGCTGATTGTATCACTTCTAATGGCTTGACGGGAAGCATTAGGGTTTTTGCATAAAGAACTGGCATTGCGAACCCTGCTAACACAGACCTGTCAAGCGCTCTGTATCCCTTTGTGCACGGAAGCAGATGTTTGTATGTATACTATGAACTGGCATTAGAGCAAGCGACAGATGCCTGTATGAATGCCAGGTTTGTGAATTTTTACAGCAGGAGCATGTTCTGAGGAAGTGCAGCTCTGCCCTCTATCATAGGTAATTCCCAGTGGAACTTGCTAAATCCCAGCTATGTTTTCATTATTTGGCTTTCCTAGCAACTGGATGAATGTGTCTATCCTGAAAATGCAAGATGAGAGCCCTACCAATCTTAGAGATTTGCAAATAGCTTGGACTTTCCAGGCAGCGCTTTTGCACTGTAATCGCAACCAACTTACTCAGAGAAGCGGGTGGTATTATGGCTCTCTAATTAAAACTTACTTCAATGTTTATCTGCCAGTCCTCCGCCGTGGTCTCCCTACATTCCCACCCCCGCTCCCGAGGAAATGCGAATTCCATTTGGAGGTTTTTCTCTCCTGCAACATTCAGAACTTACACTCTAGTTGTCTGTCAACAATAGAAACAGGTAGCTTGCAGTCCATTAAACAAACACAGTGCCCCCCTCACTTTTATTTGACATTTTATTTGGCTGTGACAAATGAGCAGCAGTTGGATTATAACATAATTTGTCTTGTCTTTATTACCAGCACAAAGGACACCATTCATTAATTATTCTGCCGTTGCAGCTTAACACTGACTGGAAAGGTCCCTCTTCGGACAGATGGCGGGGACGATGTTATTTATATCAATCAGCCAAAATCCTCAACAAGGATTACTGTTCCTGAGACTACAATGATTTATTTCTTTTTACCTCACCCCCCCTCAACCCCTTCTGCTTTCAGAGATTTCTCTATAAAAACGAAATTTGATGGGAATCTTAAAGCAAAGCCATATTTAACCTGTTAGCTTGCAAAACAACATGCATGCTACATCAGTTTAACTGCATGACATTAGCTGCATATTTTTAAAACTGCTCAGGGTTTTTTGATGTTCCATTCTCGAGCAAAAGATTAACCGAAGGTCCCAGGGCAGCAAGTTCAGCAGAAGTTTGCCTCTTCTGTGACATTGTATTGCTGTGGCCCATGGGACCCCCGCAATAAGGATATCATGCTAACTGTCCCGATTTTTTTTTTTTTTTTTTTTTGCCTCTGCTGAGATGAGATGATCCATCCTATTTCAGAGTCCAGAAGACTTTCTGCAAGATCAGCTCGGATGTTTGGAGAAAATAAAAATAACAACCACAACCACAAAAAGCAGAAACAACCTCATCTCCTGTCTAAGCTGGGGTTAAATGAAAAGAGTGCAGCTCTCCTTTGATTTCTCCTGGGTCCACATCTCTCTGTAGTATCACCAGGTGGTTATCAGGGTGGCGGTAGTGGGCGATTTACCTTTTGCTTGTTTTGTGTTGTTAACGATTCTGTCCAATACATGTTGATCGAGCACGAATAAAAGACTAGGCCGAACCCAGATGTGACATTCTTCTACACATTTTTCCATAGTGCTCCTGTGATGTGGCCATTTTCTCCACTTAAAATCTTTAAGAGAGGAGGAGTATGTACAAAAAAATATACAGATTGTTGGGGCTAAGGCACTGAAAGTTTTTATTTAAGTTTTCTGCTTGGATGTAATAAAGAAAATAATGCAGAAAGTTTTTTGTCTTCAGAAATTATTGGTATAACCTTGCTATCCTGATTAGTTTGCAAATATTAAAAAAAGTCCCATCAAGACAAATATCAGCAACATGCAAATACCCTTGCAGGTTGTGATTAAGATTTTAAATGTATCCTTTTGCTTTTAGTTAATGAAAAACAAAGTCTTGGAGGATCTAAGTTGTAATTTATTAAACATGAAAGGCTCCTTGATGAAATATAGAAATGAGATATATTTTGCATTTCAAAGATTTAAGCTGACAACTTACTTGCATGCAAATAAGAGCAAGATTTGTAAAAATATTTGAAAAGAAATTATTCCTGAATGTACTTATTACAATAATGTGGCATGTAGATAAGAGAAACACACAGCATTAAAAGACATTCATTTCTCCAAAGTCTTAAAATTAGCTTCTTTATGCCATTGTGTATTAATGTTCTTCTTCAGGAATGCAGCATATTAAAGAACTGAACAGAATTAGTAATAAATTTGTTAATTACAAATTTAAGCAACACAACTGTGTTGTTTTCCCAATATGTTTTTTTTAAAAGCAGAATTGCTAATGCATTTTAATCATTTATGTATAAACATTTGAGGATAAAATATTCTGAAGTTTATCAATTTCAAGAGCTGTTTATTTGCTAGCAAAATAGGCCATGTTATACAACATATATCTTATCATTTTTACTCATCAAATCCCCATTTGCTGAATGCAAATTTCCCTGGTCTAAGTGCTCTTGCACCTCAATTTAAATGAATAATAGGATCGACTCTATTAAAATCAGTTTAAGGTTGCCATGGGTGACATATCAGTAGGGTTAAAATGAGAAAAACAGGTCACAGAATCAGTCCTTACAACCTGTTTTTTATCATAATGAAGCATATGTAAGATTCGGCGAAGGCTTAAAATAACAATATGTCACTTGGGCAATACTTTAGTTTGTGGGTCTTCTTAAAAAATCTTTTTTTAACCACAATGTATTCCAAACAAAATAAACGTAAAATTATGGGGCCATCAATAACTTCGGGAATGTATTCAGTTGTGGTGAAAATTAGAGAGTAAGATCTTGTACTATTATACAAGACTGACGGATTGTGGATTTGTAAAAATAACAGAGAACTCGTCAAAAGAAAAAAAAAAGGACAGTAGGTACTTTTACTGCAGTAAATCTCTTGTTACAAGGACCCAGCTAGGTGTTATAATCAAATTAACAAAGCATACAGAAACTAGACTTAAACACTTCATTTGAGAAAAATTTTGCTTCTTCTGCCAACCAGATTTAAAGGATTATATTCATGTAGTTATTAGTAAGTATTGAAACACCGGCTGACGCCAGACGGAGAAGATATCCTGGAGCAAATCTTTGGGTCATAGGCTCTTGAAAGCTGAACAGGCAATACTTTGGGGCCGATGGAATATACATACGATCACATATATATGAATCTTCATATTTTAAAAGTCAATTCTATTTATTAAATTCACACTCAGTGCTGATTTTATATTATTTATGATTCTCATTTGGATTTCACAGAATCCCATTTTTGTTACAAGCATTATATTTCCTATCTTTTTTTTAACCTGCAATAAAAGGGAAAAAATCTCCTTATTTGCTAAGGTTACAGTGTTAGTTTAATTTTCATAGAAGCGGTGGAATATTTTGAAGTGAGTAACATTTACCAAGTCATTAGTTTTATGCAAACTAGGAAGGAAGATGAAAGAAAAAAAATTATCAATTATTTATAGATTGTTAAAATGTATCTTAGTGCACTGCTACTGTATAGAAATGACAATTAGCCAAACTTACCTTCTTTAATTAATAATGCATACATTATGCTCTTTGGGCAACTAATCACCAGCTCTACAAATTTGTTTGACACTGTTGAAGATACCTATCACATGGGTTAAAAAAAGAACAATGCTCTGCCAGCTGCAGCCAACGTTCAGCCTTCTAGCAATGCTTGAAATGCAGTAGCTGTTCCAGGGAGCAAAATGGTGGTCCTTCAGCTGCCTGACACTACGAACATGGCACCGAGCTGCAGAATGCTGCCTGCTATGCCTTCACCACCGGAGAATGTACCCGTTATCTCAAGTTGGTTACTCAGCAATGAAAACCCTCAATCTCTTCCTCCTATGTTCATTTCCACAATCTTTCAGTGAAAAACTCTTGCAGGTAAAATAGTCCTATTGCCTTAAAGCTGCATTTACCATCTTTCCTGAAGTAAAACAGGAACACATGGTTGGAGAAAAGGATGGACCATTTGAAAACTGAACTATTATAGAGAATCTGAGATGAATGGTCACCATGCTTACCACAGAAAATTGCCATCACACCTGTGATTGCAGCATTTTGTTGCTATGATTCTCTCCAATTTGTTTTTAATGACATAAGCGCCTATCTGTAAAGATCAAAAAAAAATTCTTTAAAAATTGCCTGTCTCTGCATCTCTCTACACTATAAGGATGGCAAACCCAGTCTCCTCATTTTACCCATATATCTGAGGGCAGTGGCAGCCACTGGGAAGTTTGTAAAAGTTTCACATGTGCTACTAAATTAACATAAAGCCCTAGGCATTCTATCTCTCAGAGGCCACTAAAGCATAGTATCATATTGAGCAGTACGCTCGAGTGGTCAACAGGCCAACTGACATTGGGACCAGGTAGACACTTGGCTGTCACCAATTTCATTCCAGAGTCACACACACCACAATGAGGTAGCAGCTTGTAACATTTGGAAGGAGAAATGAGACTGGTTCAGCTCCCTCACATATGGTGTTGAACAGACCACCCTTCCCATTTGCTCCTCCGAAAGGTGTGCATTTTCCAGGGATAATGCCAAGTGTTCTTTGTGCTATGGTGTCTTTCTTTGCATTGAAAGGTGATGTGTCTGACACATTTTGGCAGGCTACATTTTGAAGAGCTTTAGAATTTTCCACTGACTTGCAATAAGACTTAAGAGAATAAGAGTGTACTTTATCGAAGGTAATAATCTGACTTTTGGAATGACAGGGTCACAGTTCCGGAGTGAATTGAGACCAGGAGAACATGGATTTTTATTGATGATATTGCTCACTACCCTGTAAAATTTCTGCTTTGTTCCTTTTTTTTTTTTTTTAAAAAAAAACATATTGACTAGTGGATCTGCCACCTAAGCAGGTTTATCATTTTAAGTAGATTCTGAATTAGAGCTTTGAAACGTGGGTATAGTAAAACTAGAATGTGTCTTTCTCGTGAAATCCTCTCCTCTTTTTCAGTTGCTCTAAATGAAATGCAGACTAGGAGTCAAAATAAATGCAAGGAACTTCTCTCAGAAGCATGTGAGAAGAACCAATTCTATATGTAAACTGAAGGAAATCTTCATTTCTATCATGAACAGTGGATATTTCCCCACCCACCATTTAGAAGGATTTCTGTTAGTCTTTTGTGAAAGATTGCTCTCATTTATTTAACTCAGGCCACATGGCGTAGCTTCATAACCAGTATAGGGTTTCTAGAGATTAAAAAAATCCATTTTGTATCTATGGAAATATGAAACTGGAATTTAAGCTATAATTGCTGCAAGTTTTCCACATTATAGTATAAAATTGCTTGATTTATTAATGCTGGGCATACTTCAAGTACTCCGTGTTTTGCCCTGGTCAGTGGTTACCTGTCAAAATGTAAAACAGTTTTTAAAGAATATTCTGTGCCACAGAGAAAAATAATGTGTGGATTTTTTCCATGTTTTTGTTTGTTATAAGCAGAGTATTTGCAATAATTTATGGAAAGTCTTGGAATTATAAATATTACGCCATTGCCAAATGATTTAACTATCCTTCCATGGCAAATTGTCTTTAAACACTACTATTTTTTTTTCTTTCGTTCTTTTTTTTTTATCATTTACTTGTGGACCAGAAACACTTGCAGGCTCTTGCCCCTGGCCTTCTGTGAGAATGTTAGTTAGCAATGCTCATAAAAACTCAATTCATCAATGTGAACATAATTTGCTATGAACAGAAAGCTCACAAAAGGGTGAATTTGTCAGATAGACAGGTGGCCTGAGATCTCTCCCTGATACTGAATGATATGAATAATAGATTCTGGTAAATGTATGCCAAGACTTGAGCTGTAAACACAGCTGCCTCCATTCCCTTCCAGAAAAACAGCTTCGAGGACGAAAGCACAGGAACCATGGTTCCACCTGAGGACCTAAGCTTGTACACACACACACACACACACACACACACACACACACACACACACACACCCTCATTCAAGAAATAAATAACCTCCATAAAAAAGGACAGAGTTAGAGGAATCTTCTTGTTTTTCCCACTCTATGAGAGAGACATTTTAAAGCTGTCTTGGGCAGGGGAGACTAGATAGAGAAGAGAAAGAAGAGAAAGAAATGGATTTTCCTATGGTTCTGGTTCCATATTATTCAAATGTCTTATTTTATAAAATACACAAATCAACAGAACTAACAAACTTCACAATATTATAACTCCTGTTTTATAATGAGAAAAATAAGAGAGCAGGTTGGCTCTATGCAGAAGCACTGTGCTTGAAATCATTCTAGTAATTCATGGCTATTTGTCTTATGGGTTATTAAGTATTTATTAAGGTTCAAATGTAATGTAGCCTTTTCTCCAATTTACTCTGAACTTTAAAAATCTATTTTTGCAAATGGTTTTCCAGGTAATGCACATACTCACTTAAGAGTTGAATTCAGGATTTAGAAGATTCTGATTGAGTGCAACATATATTTTTTTAGTCTTTATAGATGCTAGTGCATATAGGTTGACCTATTCTGCTAACATTTATGATTGACGGTCAACTGGCAAAGACACTGGATAAGTCTTTTTTAATACAGTAAAACAGTGTTTCTTAAAGTAGAATATGCATATTATTGGTTGTATAAGAGACAAATTTAATGATTAGGTATTTATTTTCATGTGTATGAAAGCATAAGGAACACTTAGAATGTATGCTTCCAGGGATATTATTACTTGGGAATAAAGCTAAATCTATTTAAATAAAAATGTCATTTAATTTTAAGAAAAATATTTAACATTGATTTACTGAAAATACTATCCATGAAAATAGCATGTGGATTACAAAGTTTGGGAAACTGGGCAACCTCTTTCACCAAAATCACATAAAAAATTTTATTAAAGATAAGAATTTATTAAAGATAAGAATCACAGAGGCACAGAATATAGTCATGACATTTTTAGAGTTGGAGCAGACTTTGAAACCTTCTGTCCTATTCTCTAATTTTATGGATGTAAAGGTTATGATACAGGAGAGTAAGCCAATGAACAAGTCACCCATCCAGTTATGGGCAAAGACACAATTAGAAACCAGAGCTCCTCACAGACTAGGCTCTCATTGTTAGGAAAAGAATAAATAAATTTGGGAATCACTTCCCATTCACTCACACTTGATTTCTAGAAGAAATACTGACTATTCTTCATACAAAAGGTTATCTTCTTGACTCTTTGTTGAAAGAGAATTCCTAAAACTTCTTACTAGTATTTCTTTCGGCTTTCCCAACATGCATATGCTAAACATGAGTTAAATTTGTTCTAAAAGAGAGCAAGCCTCTCTAATGGGAGAGGGAAAATACAGGCAAACATATTCTTCCTCTTTGCATTTTCATAAGAATGTATCTCTTCCTCTGTTTTTTCACATGACTTTCCACTTTTTATTGTGTTTCAGTTATACACATTGTTTTTTTCCCCTGACAACCTGATAGAACTTTGCATACAAGAACTATACCTTAGTTTTCTTTGATTTTTTAATTTCTCATCTCATTATCTTACTCATGGTAAGTACTCAATAACTTTGTTATAAGAAGGCACAAATGAATCCAGCTCCTCAAATCCCTGTTAATATTGCCTGATCTGTAGCTCCATTACCTACAAAGGTTATTCCATCCAGTCCAATCAAATCCAATCCATCAAATACTTCAAACCTTACCAAGCACTCGATCTAAATTAAACAATGTTCTAGGTGCTATGAGATAATAAACAGTTTTTAGCCTTAAGAGCACACCAACTAGGAGGGGTGATATAACATGGACACAATTAAAATACAAGGCATACTAAAGAGGTATGAATTTCTATGTGGATTTGAAGAAGAAAAATATCATATTTATCTGGGATAATCCAGAAAGGTTGCATGAAAGTAGGTTCCAGTAACCAGGAGCTTTGTTCATTCCCTACTCTAGTGTCTAAAGATAAATATAGCAATATACATTCCCTGGTTTACTCACTGATTCTGGTGTCCAAACTCATGATTTAGTTACCAAGTACACCAACCATGTGTTCCAAAACTTGGTGTTCACAAAATGGAAATCCCCAAGACCAATCAGGTCTAAATCTTCTATTTCTTCTCTTCACTTTAAGCGTAACTAACTGGTACTCTGGGTTTTCACCATTTTCAGAGGCTCTGAGTCAATATTAGAATAATTGGAACCATGAAGAATTAATGAAACAATGAATGAGGTGTCTACAGGAACCATGTAGAGTGAAAACAGAATAACATAATAGAAACAAACCAAATGATCTTTCAATTATTGAAATACTTTCCTTTCAGTTTTCAGTTCAAGTAAAACTGAGTTAAAATTCAAATAGGGGAATGCACACATCTTAAGTGAACAGTTTGATTAGTTTTGACAAATGCATGCACTCAAGTAACGAACACCCCAATTGAGTTAGAACATGTATAGCACATCTTTTTCATTTCCAAAACTTCCCTCAGACATCTTTCCAGTCAGTCTCCATCTTTCTCACATGCAACCATTGTTCTGAGTTCATCATAATAGATTAATTTTGCTTGTTTTTGAACTTCATATAAATGCAATCATGTAGGTACATACTCTTGTGTGTGTGAATTCTTTTCCTCAAGACAAATTTTAAGATTCATCATGTTATTGTGTGTATCCATAGTTCATTGTTTTTTAATGTTTAATAGTATTCTGTTATGTGATTTGTTCACAAATCCTCCCTTTGATCAACAAATGAGTCATTTTTATGTTTTGGCTATGATGAACAAAGTTTGTGGATTTTTGTACAAGTCTTTTTGTTGACAAATGTTTTTACAGGTTTTGGGTATATAACTAGGGGTACAATTTTTGGATCATAGGTAGGAATAAGTTTGATTTTTAAGAACCGCCTAACATTTTTTCAAAATGATTGTACCATTTTACACTCTCACCAGCAATGTACAAGGGCTCTAGTTGCTCACTATTTTCACCAATATTTAGTGTTATAAGTCCTTTTAATTTTAGCCATTCTGACGGGTGTAAAGTTGTATTCTGTGGTTTTGATTTGCACTTCCCTGATGACTATTAATGTCAAGAAACTTTTCATGTGTTCGTTGACCATCTGTATGTCTTTGGTGAAGGTCTGTTCAAGTCTTCTGTCCATTTTTAAAAATAGGATTGCATGTTGTCTTATTGATTTTATAATATATATATGTGTATACATATATACATATATTTTTGTCAGATGTATGTATTATAAACTTTTTTTCCCAATCTATGGCTTGTCTTTTGTTCTTAATGATAACTTTTGTAAAATCCAATAAAAATGTTTTCTTTTAAGGTTATTGCTCTCTATATATTGTTTTTTTGTTTTTGTTTTTTGTTTTTTTGCTGTACGCGGGCCTCTCACTGTTGTGGCCTCTCCCGTTGCGGAACACAGGCTCCGGACGCGCAGGCTCAGCGGCCATGGCTCACGGGCCCAGCCGCTCCGCGGCATGTGGGATCTTCCTGGACCGGGGCACGAACCCGTGTCCCTTGCATCGGCAAGCGGACTCTCAACCACTGCGCCACCAGGGAAGCCCCACGCTCTCTATATATTGTCTAAAAAATCTTTGCCTACTTCCTAGGCCTTAAATGTGTCCTTCAATATTGTGTTCTACAATAGTTTCTTCTAGAAGCTATGTAGACTTAAATGTTACTTTTAAATCTATGGTCCAACTCAAATTAACTTTTGTGTATGTTGTGAGATAGGGACCAAAGTTTTTCCTTTTTTTCCCCATTTCCTTATTCAATTGTTCTAGTGTTATTTGTTGAAAAGACTCTTCTTTCCCCATTGATTTTTTTCTTCTTTTCACAATTGTTTCAACTGTTCCATGCTGTTTTCATTTTGTTATTAACTGTATAATCAACGTGTAATGTCTATAGAAACACTTGTTGGAAAGTTGACTGTGTTGACTATGGATGAATTTGAGTAGAGATGACATCTTACCAATATTGAATCTTTTAATCCATTATTTAGGTCTTTTAAATTTTCTCTCAGCAATGTTTTGTAGTCTTTGATTTGTCAGGGTTATATGACTTGATACATTTATTGCTAAGTATTCAAAGCCATTTTTAATGCAAGTTTTAATTTACATTTTTAAAATTTCTATTTCTCATTGTTTGCTGCTAGTATACAGATATATAATTGCATTTTCTTTATTGATTTTGATCTGTGATGTTTATAAATTTGCTTATTACTTCCAGTAATGTTTTTATGGATTACCTTAGGATTGCATTGGCTAGAAAATCCAGTACGACTTTGAATAGAAGTGGCAAGACACTGAGTTGACTTTTTTCCAGCACTTTAACAATGCTTTTTGTTTTTGATGAGAAGTCATTCATAATTTACAGTTTTTATATATGCATGAATTATATTCTTTTTCTCCATAAAGTTTTAAGTTTTTTATTTCCGTCTTTCATTTTAAGTTCAAATATGTGGTTTAGGGATTTTATTTTTGTTTTGTGTTGCACATTTTCTGCTTAAGGTTTTCTGAGCTTGCTAGATTCATAAGCTGAAGTTTTTCATAAAATTTGGAACATATCGATCATTTTTTTTCTCTGAATATATATATTTTTGTGCTCATTCTTTTTCTACTCTCCCACTGTATGTCCAATTATATGTATGTTACACTGTTTGATTTTGTTCCATAGGTCACTGAAATTCTGTTTCTTTTTTATACTTTTTTTTCCTCTGTTCTTCTTGCTGTATAATATCTATTGATCTGTCTTCAAGTTCACTGACACTTTATAATATAAACACCTGTCTATTGCTAGGCCCATTCATTTCAAAGTAAATTTGTTCACTTTGGATATTTTACTTTTCAGTTTTAAAACATTTATTAGGTTTTCATTCTTTCTCTTCCTTTTTCCCGCTCTCCCTCCCTCCTTCCTTCTGTCCTTTTTTCTACATTTCTATGCTGAGGTCCCCCTTCTGTTTACTCAATATGGTCATCTTTTCCTTTCAGTCTCTGGACACATTTATAGTAGCTGTTTCAAAATTCTTGTCTGCTAACTTCATTAACCTGGTCATCTTAAGGTCTATTTCTGTTGTCTGTGTTCTTCTTGATTGTGGGCCATATCTTCTGTTTTGTTACATTGCTAGCAATCTTCATTGTGTCCTTGCAGATGACATGTTGTATGGAATCTGTATTAGTCGCTTTTCTTTAAAGAGGAGAAGTTTTTAATGAAGGATTGTTAAGCTTCTGTCAGATCCTTTTGATCTTGTGAGGCTTGGCTATTTCTCTGTTAGGGTTGGTTTATTTCACTTTTGAACTCAATTACAGGTCTTGTTAGATATAGCTACAGCCTTTCTGAGGTCGTACCTAAATGTCAAAATTGCTCAGAGAGATTTCTCTACTCTGACTAAACTGAAACCCCAATGTCTCTCAGTACTGTAAGACCTCAGTACTGTAAGATATCTTGCTTCAACTGTCAACCCTGAAACAGGGTATCTCTGCTTGGCCTCATGGAAACCTCTGCATGTGTAACACAGCTCTCAGGCACACACATATACAGAATTGCCATGCAGATTTCTGGAAGCCCCGTTTGCAAAGCCCCTTCTTTTCTCATACCATCCTCCATGAATTCTAGCCAATTTAGCACTCCTGAACTTTGGCATCTACCTCTTTAACTCAACAATACTACCATCCGTTCTGGTCTCCATTTCCCTATGCTGCAATATCAAAGTGTATCCAGATAGAAAGCTAGAGCAATCATGAGGCTCATTCCATATGATTCCCTTCTTTTATTTTTTCAATATCTTAATGCCTCTTATATTTTGTCAAATTGTATAGTTGTTTAAAGTAGGAGAGAAAGTCTATTAGCAGTTATTCCAATATGGAGAGAAGCAAACGCTGCCTTTCCGATATATGCATTTTTAAACTCAACTTTTCAGTAGCAGTCAAAAGAGTAGGAATGCAAAATTATCTCTTTAATTTTTTTATCTGCTTATTTATTCAAATTAGAGTTTAAACTATAAGTGTTTTACCATTACCCTTGGATATTTCTACTTTAGGCAAAGCAAATAATGTAGATATTCATTTAGCTTAACTAATTCTCAGACCGGACCATTAAAAGTTACCATGGAAAGTGAGTAAAGGCCCAGTATTATAGAAATATTATTCTGCATTCTTGGCCCAGCATTTTCTTCATGATTTGTACATGAATCAGCAGGGCTGAGTTGAGGTTCTTTATCTTTTTTATTAAATTGAACCAATTTAATGCAAGTGCACAGTTTTGCTAAATTTTGCAATCAACCAACACTCAATCTATCACGTAATGTCTGTAGTGAGGTCCGTTAATTAACTTAAAAATCATTTGAATCTTCTAATATTTGTATATGGGAGATTTGTCTCATCTTTGGGCTCTTTATAGACATTCATAGTGGTAGTGCCTCATATTTAAACAATGAGCCAATTTCTGAGTTTTGTCTGTTACATATAAGCATTTTTCTGCTCCACTTTGATTTCTGACCTGAGAATATTGGTTTACACTGATGTTAAGGTCAGGTAAGTCTGCCAAATACTGTATCTCAACTTTTTAGTTCTACCAGAGTCAAATTACTCTATCAATTACTTATACCTCTCCTGAAATGAAAATCTACTGATACGTTCTAAGTAATGCTATTTATCTCCCATTTAGGAAAAATCTTCTTTTTATTAGATTAGGCATGGGATGGTCTAGGTTACAATTACTGCTATATTAATAAAAATTATTAATAACAGGCTTTTTTTAGCACCAAGTACACACTATTTGTCTGTGGCATATATAAAACTTATATAAAGTTTCTATCATGGAGACTTGAATAGATCAATAATGATAATTCTTTTCTCTTCAGCTGATGGTGTAAGAGGTGACAGCAGGCCTGAATACGTATTAAACAACTGTTACAACTCTACTCACATGAGTATTCTACATTACATTTAAGTAAATACATAAAAAAAGCATTCCAAATAAAGTGTTATAAGGCAGTTAATATGCTGTATAATTGTCTTTAAAGATTATATAAAGATGTGGATAAATGACAGACCACCTGATTTCATGGAACTACCCCCAGCAAAACAAACTGAAGGCATAACTATAGAGTAAAAATATATAGACCCATGTAGACTATAGATCATTACTAAATTAAACTGCATGTCATTTTAGGCCATCATTGCTTTAACTGGACACCTATAAATTTGTCAATTGTTTAATCACCCCAAAATTTTGCTAGAACCCCTTGGAACATAATCTTATTTAAGGTATCTGTAAGATGAAGTTCTTCGGTCAAATCAATAATCTTTCACTTTTGATATTAAAGGCAAAATTATTTCCTAAATCAGAAATGATGCATTGTAGCCAACTGCTCTAATATGTCGAAAAAAGCCATTGCAAATGAAAGATTCCAAGGAACTACTCTTTCAGGGGGCTACTAAAGTAGAACTACTCAGAGCACCACACACGCATACCTAGAAGCAAATCTCCCACTGATAGAAGGAAACTGGTTAATGGACCCTAACTTTTGAACCACTGAACCAAAATGATAGTTTTACAAAAGAACCATTCAAAACAAAACCTAAAGCTGCTTCTTCATTGCATTATACTGCATGAACATTGTTCATAGTAATGTTCAATTACTGTTCAACCAATAACATAGACTATGTTATTTAGCTTTCTGACACATTTTCTCAGTAGGCGTGCCATTAGCACATTGTTCTCAGAGAAAATATAGTTGTAGAATGGAGGTAATATAGTTGTAGAATGAGTATTCCCAATAATTCTTTTCCAATAATTTCGGTTAGTGGTTTCTTTTGGCCTGGGCCTGATGTTTTAACCCAGTTACCTCATGCTGTTTAGCGAGTCAGGTCAGTTTACCAGCTGATTAAATAGGGATAAAGTATTCATCTTTAGAAACCTACAATATGCAAAACAATTTAAAATACACAAAACAATTAAAAATATGCACTAAACAGGAATTTTTGTGTTGGTGATGAATTCAATATATAAAATTCAGTTTCTCTAGATTTTGTTAATAGGTCCGACCCAGTCCTGCTGTCTGAAGGGGACCTGATATTAGCATAAGAGACAATGGGGAATTTGGTAGAAATAACTTTGGCATAAACAGAACCATGGTTGTAGGGTGGACTGGAATGGCGGCGTGGTCACCACCACCAGCAGAACAATGCATAGGGCAGGATGTTTGCAGAGGGTTCTGGTCTCCAGTGACCCATTGGATCCCTCACTGTGTGCAGGCTGTTGAAAGCATAAAATTTAGGATTTGCCATTGCATGGAACTGGCAGAGGCAAGCAGAAGTGTCCACATGTGTATCCTTGGTTTTATGTGTCCTTTGCACTGCCTTTTGCTGGTCTGGTAAGGTGGTATGACAAAAAGAAAGCAAACTGAGTCTGAGGCATCAGTCTTACAATCTTCAAACCCTTTCTATCATACTCCAATGTATGATAGAAAGTATGACATGTGTGGCACAGAAAATATGTTGACACCAAGAAGAAATAACAACAGCACTACAAATACAGAAAAAGGTGAGGTTGTATAGGGGAGAGAAAATAGTAGATGTTATAAATTTAAAAAAGCTGGGATGAGGTTGGGGCAGAGATGGGGTTTGCTCTAAGAACTCCGAGAAGCAGCAAGAGCTTTTTTAGGTGGAGACTGACTCCTAGAATTTCCAAGTCTCTTCTGTCCATCCATGGAACACTTAACTGCCACCTGTGAGCCCAGTTCCTCCCTAGTGTCCAAGGTCTGCCCTGACCTTAAGCAGTAGTGGGCACTTAAGAAACTCCAGTCTACATGCCCTACATTGGGGACCTGTACACCATGTCACCTCTGCTGCTTGCCTCAGCCTAAAATTAAATTCAGTGTGAAACACTGGACTTCCACTTGGTCCCTTTTTGCTTGAATCTTTGTGTTGGTGATGAGATCAGGTATATCCTGGATCCCTCTAATAACTGGAGCCCTATGGTCCTCTCCCTACCTTTTTTAGGTAGAAATATTTCTACTCAAGTATAAACAGAGCACCATGCACACATACCTAGAGGCAAATCTCCATTTCCAAGCTTCACTTCCCGCTTTCAAGTCTGGAATCTGTCCTGCATTCTCACACCTTCACAGTTTGCTAAGACAGTTCTTTGTCTAGGTTATAAAATATAACCTAATCTTAGATTCACCATTATAGCTTCATATGATATATGTCTCCTGATAAAGTCCTACTGGACTAAAGCCTGTGAGTACACAAGAGGTTAAGTCTTTGGATCACGGAACCAGAGAGACCTGGATTTAAATCTTGGGGTCTATAAATTACTAGCAGTCTGACCATGGACAAGCCCCATAAACTTCTAGGTCTTAGTTGCCCTATTTGTAAAATGGGGAGAGTAATAGGTGTCTGATCATGGTGTTTAAGCTACATAGATTACAGAAAGCCTTTAGCACAGTTTGTGTATATAGCTAGTGCTCAACAAATCACAACTGTTGCTGTCATTATCTTTTTGGATTTCCATATGGTACCTACATTTGTGTTTGCCCTTCAAATGTTTGACCCATGACATGGTAGATTTAGTTTGTTTGTTCATTCATTCATTCAACCCGCTGCATTCCAGGCACTGTTCTGGGCATTAGCTCTAAATCTGGGCTTTTCTCACTGGGCTCAGTCCTTGGATAGGTAACAGATTTATGGTCAGCTATGCTCCAAGATAAGAGACATGGGAGAGCCAATATACTTTGCTGACTAAGGAAGCTAGCTTTGGCACCATACTGCCTAGGTTTGAATGCCAGTCCCTCTACTGGATGGCTGAGTAAACTAAGATAATTTTTCTATATCTCAAGTTTTCTATACTTCAATTTTTCTTTTCTTCAGAATAGAGATAATAATAGTACATATCGCCTAGGATTGCTCTAAAAGCTAAAATTGAGACCTTTAATGTGCTTAGATCAGTACTTGGCACATAATAAATTATGGTAAGTTAGTTACATTAAAATTGTAAGGTCTAAACTCAGGGATCTGCGGCCTAACAGAATGTAAACTTTCCACTTAGCTACCAATTCCAATACCCCAAAACAATTAAAATTCTGATTCTTTCATACAGGAGAGAAGAATATATTTACAAATAAATTTATACCCATATGAATTCAATCATTCTCTTATTTCTCCTCTTTGGGAAGTGCTATTGGGATAAGTTTTGTGTTGTGAACTTGAATGATTCTGTAGCTCTCTGTGGCCTGTATTGACCTTACAGGATTGTCTATGTATTCAACTTCAAATAAAAAGTTGGAATTACTCATCAAAGGATTGGAATAAAGGTGACTTGAGCCACAAGTACATCAGAACTCTGGGCTTCTCTAAGAAAAATATAACTGACAGATCAACTGCAGAAAAAGGAACAGGGTGACTTATTCAGAGTGAGACTGTCATGTAGACTGCACAAAAAAGGAAGAGTCGGAGTACAGGCTTGTCAAACAGCAAATTGTGTCTGCAAACAAAGGACATCGTTTAAGGGCATGGGGTTTTAGAAAGGAATGCTGGTCTCTCATTTGTCTTTTCAGCTGGGTCTGCATACATGGGTGATATTGCCACAATCAACCATGTCATCTTTGAATAGGGAGGAATAGAAACTCACACAGAGCTTGCACCAGGGAGATCCTTCACACAGATGAACAATTCATTAGTCATTCAGAACTCAAAGCTGTTGCCAAATTTTGCTCTGTATGCTAAAAACAATACCATGATTGAAAATAAAAAGAAAATAGAATCAAGACAGTGAAGAAGCCTTTTAGGAGGAGATGGGAGTGTTACATCAACATACTGTCAAGCTTCAGATGAGTATCTTCACAGTATTTTCCATCCTATGGGCTTTGAAACTTAGACTGCATATAGGTTTAACAACAGTGTTAACTATTCTCCAGTCTAATATTATGAAACCTACAAAACACACTTCAAAACTTTTTCCTTATTTCTCATCAATATAATTTTCTTTTCTGAATCTTTATCATGATTTATACTAAATTATAGATTGCATTTTCTAGAAGATTAAATCAACACACTTCTGTTGAGCACTTATTTTCAAGGTAGTTATCACTGATAATTTTATTTTCATAGTAAGAACATATACTTCTTAAAGGTATGGATTTTTTGCATACCCTTATGGGGTCTTTCTTTTTTTCAGCCTTGTATCCCTCCTTATCTCCTCCTACTTCTCTCTTTATTCATAGTTGACATTCATTAAACATTTGTTGCTTCATTATTTTGGCAAGGACAATGCAAGATTTCAACTATTTATCATTTAAGCAATGTTATATCCTACTTAACATGTGTGGTAGGCAGAATAACAGACCCCCAAAGATGCCCAGGTCCTCATCTCTGGTACCGAGGAATATGTTATCTTCATAGCAAAAGGGACTTTGCAGATGTGATTAAATTAAGGACCTTGAGATGAGGAGATTATCCTGGATTATCTGGTTGAGCCCAATCTAATCATATGGTTATTTAAAAGCAGAGATTTCCTGGTAATGGTCAGAGGGAGATTTCTCCTGGTATGGAAGAATGTTCAGAGAGATACAGTGTTTCTGTTTGTTGCTGTTGCTGATGATGGAGGAAGGAGGCCATGACCTGTGGAATGTGGGTGGTCTTTACAAGCTGGAAAAGGCAAGAAAATGAATTCTTCCTTAGAGTCTTCAGAAAAAAACACAGTCCTGCCAACACCTTGATTTTAATCCAGTGAGACCCATGTCAGACTTTTAAGCTACAGAAGGGTAGGGTAGTGTCATTAGGTTTGTGGTAATTTTTACAGCAGCACCACAAAACTAATACAATGTGGAATGAGATAAATGAGGACATATCCTTATGTTATTTCCTGGCCATAACAAACTCACTTTGTTGCTACTACTCCTAGGTAAAAGGTCAGGGGTTAGGAGAAGATTTCTCTCAAGGAAACACATATGATAGGTCCAATCTTTTTCTTTCTGTGACAATTTAGCACCAACTTCTGTAATTTAACATACTTATACTCAAATAAAGATAACCCCCGTGGAGACACATCACATGTACAGTTCATTGATATTTATGCAGGTCTATCTCTAAATGAGTAATTTCCTGATATCTTTCATTAATAATTCATAAGCTGTGCATTTTAGGATTGATTCTTGTTCTTATGTTTTGTTTTGTTTTGTTTTTTAACAAAATCCTCTTTTTTTCACCCTTCACTCCTTGGCTATCTTAAGCCACTAACCCTGCTTTAGCCTCTCAGGGCACAGATCTCCTTTCTGTTTCCAGAAATGTTGCCCAGAAATACAGAACTTTAAAATCTGGTTGAGAGTAATAAGCAAAGTTGACTTTTATAAATGCAATTGGTGTCCCCATTGGTTCTCCTAGAATTCCTGGGATTACAGAGTGGAAAAGACAGTCAAAAGTTGAAAAATTAAACCAAATGTGGAGGAAGAGTGAGAAGTAGATGTACTTTCTGAAAATAGATAGAAGCAAGTATGCGTGAATAGATTTTACATAGAGGAAAGTTTGAATGTAGGGGTTAGTGAGAGCATTGAGGACTCCATCATTTCAGGCTATGAAGTTTGCAATGATTTTTGTCACATAGCAGTAAAACATCTTGTTAGACTCAGATCTGTTGTATTTTGGAACACAGACCATGTGTGTATCCATACTACCCTGTTAGGAAAATTGGTCAGAGAAATTTGAAATTCAGGATGTTCATCTATGTTGGCTATTTCTAGTGTCCTTCCATAAGAAGAATATCCATCTATTGCTTCAGTTTATCTTGAAGAATGTTCTAAGATGAAGATAGCATCAACTAAACAGAGTGCCAGAGAAATGGGCAGAAGACAGAAGCTTGTTGCTAAGAGGCTAAAATTTCCAGAATATGATCACAAAAGATTTCTAAAATTATTGAAAGCTGATATAATTGACTAGAAACAAATAAACCCAAAGTATTCTCAATTTTTAAAAGGGATTCTGTTACCAGATAAATCCATGTTTGCCTAGAAGGACAGACAACTCCTTAAAATTTCCCTGGGACCCTGAGGACAAGGATGCTGCTAAAGGCTATCCTTCACTGTACCTTTCTCCACTGTGACTATGGAGACAATGGGTAAGTGAGAATTTTCCAGAAAGTAGAATCAGGAGCTGCCAGACTAGCTGATCCAGAAAATCATTCCACAGCCAGGGCACGGAGCTCATACTTTTCTTCTCGGCAGAATCTCATATATCCCTTGGACAAAGCACTATCGTATGCTCTCCATTGTTCACTTTTACAAATAGAAATCTTAGTGGTAGTTATCTCTTTTTCCTCTACTCTTGAATAGTAAGTGCTTTGGTGGCAGACGGATGTCATTTATTCAGAGAAGTCACATCATACCTGATAAAGAAAACTGAGCACAAACCTTGATTCTTGGAACCAGCTACAGTAGCTGGATAAGGCTTTGGGGAGGAGTGAGCAGTTTCAAGTAGTTGTGAAGGTTTCAGAGGTAAAGGCTGGAGCAGAAGGGAGCATGTGAGTGTTGGACAGTCAGTGAGCTGGACTGGAGATACCGTTGACTGCCTATCCTACATCTATTCTCCTCTCTTTCTTCTAAATGGAACTTTCATGTTGTTCAGGGATCTGTTATCTGACTAATCCTTAGCAGACCCCAGTCCCTGATCCTGGATTCAGCCTTGCTTAATCGAAGCCAATGTACTTTTCTGGGCTATTTTAAGAAACAGGCGTGTGATACGATTCAAATTAATTAGCTGAAAGGAGATGTTTGCTTCAGATTTCTGGGAAATGGGCTCTTCTACCTCTCACCATATGTAACAGAGGAAGGACATGGTTTGTGTTGCTCTTGGTGGTCATCCTATACAACGAGGGCAAATCAGCATTAGGATGAAACCAGCCTTGTGGATGGCAGAGCAATGGCAGAATGGCCTTGGGCCATGATGTCCATCTTTGAATCCCTGTATCAATAAATCCTGTAATTCCCCCTATCTCATGTAACCCTTTCTCATTACATGAGCCACTGCTTAAATCCTTTTGAGCTGAGTTTCTGTCAACTGTAGTCAAACACAATCCAACTGACACAGTATTTGATAGTGACATAGGAATGGCTAACTACGTTAGTAATTTATAGGAATAAATAACATAGTAAGGTTAAATTCTGGCTCCTCAGATGAGTATTCCAGTATGAATGTAATAGTTAGGAGTATAGGCTTTTGAGCCAAATATACCTGAAATTCTACCCTGCTCTTTCCATTACTGCCTATGCTTGTCTTCTCTGAACTCCAATCTTCATACTGGTACAATGAAGACAATGAACCTATCTTATAAGACAGTATAGTGGTAGACAGTACATGAGATAATGCACGTAAAATTCCTGTCATGAAGTAGATGCTCAATAATTGCAACCATCATTTTAAGGAGAAAAAACATTGCTTAAGAACCCTTAGTGAGAATTTTTTTATAGGAAGATGGCTCAAGAGAAATAGAACACTAAAAAATGAAATTCAGAAAATACAATGGCAAATGGTTATGATAAGAAAGAAAATGAGCAGGTAGCTAAGGGAACTGATGTAGCTGTACAGGAATATTTTCCATGAACTAAGGTAATTTTTAAAATATATATATTGAAAGAGAGAAGAAAAGTCTTACAACCAAGAATGGATATAAAAGAGAAGTGCCAGACTCCAAGAACAGGATCGGGAGGGTTGAGGCACAGAAAGAATATCAACTTAAAAGAAGGCTCCAAAGCCACAACAATAAGAACAAATCAATGAGACACATGTAGAGACTCTATATTGTTAAGAGGTGACAAGGAGAAAATAAGACTGTTTAAAAACTGAACTGAGCAACAAGCAATAATAATATGCATGATATAGATGGAACCACCAAAGAGTAAAATAATTGTCTACCCATTTTCAAGGTAAGTGTTAGTTCTATGAAATTTTAAATTATACTTTGAAACATTACAGGCCATGTTGACTTATTTGTTACTAAGTTATGAAACATAATAAAAGTCTTGGTAGTACAAAAGGACAACTGCTCTTTATCCTGAGGTCTGTACTGGCAAGCTACTACTTTTCTGTATAAGCATGGTATTCAGTTTGCCTCAGTGCACAGAAATAGCTTTCTAAAATCTTTGATTAGCTTTAAATTATAAAAATGTTTCTTAGTGATTATACTAATGGATAATATGCCCCTGCCCCCAACACACACACAGGGAGAGACTGGGAACTGGGTTCAGAACTCAGACAGATGCCACCATGTATATGTGTCTTGCTAAAAACATACTCATACACACACACACACACACACACACACACACACACACACACACACACACACACACACACACACACACCAGAACTTATATCCTAAGTTCTCTGTGTCTGTTAGTAATAAAAGTCCGAGGGGGAGGCCTTCGTTACCAAGGTTAAATTCAGGTCTGACCTAGTTCAATCTCCTAGAGAGGAACAGAAGGCCAGGAAAGAACACAGCTTTCTCACCAAGGAGGTCCTTGGACATAATTCACCTTAAGGTGAACTGCTTTTAGAAAGCACTTTTCAGTTACCTGCCCCCAGAGTGAAGTTGAAAAGAAAAGGGAGTAGAATGTTCTCAATCAAGATCTCTGGGCTGTGGTGTTTTCTACCACTGGAGAGTTGCTTGATTCTGAACATTATCACCTTCAGGGACAGGAAAAAGTCATTTCTTTACCCAGACAGTCTTTTAATCTTGGAACAAGAGGCCTAGAAAGCTATTCTCACTGAAGGCTTTTCTTGCTTTTAAAAACGCAATCAAATTGGTTCCAGTGGAGTGGGATATAAGGAATGTACCTCCTCTACTTCTACACAAGTAATTGGACTAGCCTAATTAGATTGCCCAAGTGTTTAGATACCATGGTGATAGGCACTTGATAAATACTGTATGTAGCTAAACTGGGAGCATCCCTTGTGACAGTAATAGCCATACAGTTATCTCTGATAGGTTAGCAAGATGCAAGCCAAGTGCTTTGCTACATGCCATAATATTTATCGATAGTTATTTATGTTGACACTTTCAGCCATTTGTGGTGTCTTTTTACTCTAGACCTGTGGGTAGTGTGGTCAGAGATGACTTCTACAGACAAAGATATCATCTTGTATGCAAGGTAAGCATCGTTGTGGATTCTGCCCAATAACTAAGAAAACTATTACAACTTATAAACAAATGCCATCCAGAAATCAAGTTGCACTTAATCAGTTTAGAATTAGAACATGCTTAAATGAGACCTGCTGTGAGTGAAAACCACATATTGCACAGAAGCTAATGGTCTTTGGTCCTCGAAGAAAACCAAAGGGTAGTCTCTAGTAGAAATAAATCCAGAAAATAGCCATACTGAATGCTGAATTGCTTTCTTTCGTTCTCAAACATTTTTTCTGCTTCACTTGTCAAGCTGGGGCAACCTCAATGAGAAAACTGGGGTGAAAACACAAGGGGTGTTTCACTTATTGGGGAATTCACTTATGTGAATCCATTGTACCTACTAGGCTGAATCAGTGCTATACTGATAATGAAACATTATTAGGGAACTGTAATATATTATGCTTTTCTTATCTCCTTGTTAAGTAAGCTTTGGCAATCTCACTTGAAATGACTGCAGGGACAAAGAATTATAATGCTGATTTATACAGGTAACAAACTGGGTACCTGTCTTTTTGGAACAGAAAGGTTTCCCCTACTCCATTATTTTTAAATTTACTTAGTGGCACCATAAATCCAATCAATTGCTCAAGCTATAATTTTGAGAAGCTGTTCTGTTTTCTTTATCCTCCCATTCCTTACACTTCATTTTCACTCATTCTCTACTGTAAGTGGTCAAACAAATTCTGTTAGTTTGATTCCCCAAACACTCCTTATATAACCAATGTCTTCTTAACCAGCTCCCTGTCTCCAGTCTTCTTTTGTTTGCCACCATCCATCCCATAAGTACACATGTTGCAATGCAAATCTCAGTAGGTCATGCACTTATTGAAAATCTTAAGGGGACTTTGTTTGCCCTCAGGTTAAATCTACCTCCAGAGTAAGTCACAGAAAAGCATTCAGAATCTGGTAAATGATTATGTTAATTCATTTATAACACATTAAAATAATCATTTTTAAGCACCTACCAGGTGACAGGTACTGTGTCGTGTTCTGGTGCTATGGAAGTAAACGAAACAGACAAACAACTAATCACCTCAAACTATTGATGTATAAATAAAATTAATGAAAGTGCTATGACTGAGGGAAAGTACTGGGGGTAGGAGATGCTAACCCAGACTGAGGGGCAACTAGTACTATCTGAGGAACTCTTATTTCTCACCTTTTTTATTTCATGTTTTTAAAGATCTAATCTGTTTCCTAAAAAATTGTATTCTCCTCTTTGAGGCATCTTTTCCTTGTCCCTTAGAATGATCTTGAAAAAAACATAGAAGATGCTAGTTACTAAGGTCAGGGATGAGGAAGATCACTATATATTCTATCGATAATAAAAGAACAATAAGAAAACATTATGCCAATACACTCAACAAATGAGATGAAATTTAGAAATTTCCTAAAGACAAAATCTACCAGCACTCACACAAGAAGAAATAAATAACCTGAATATTCATGTATCTAGTAGAGAAGTTGAATTTTTAGTTAACTCTTTCTCACAACATTGAAGAGAAAGAAACAGTTCTTCATTTTGTTAGGGCCAGCACTGTTGACAGCAAATAACAAAACCATGGAAATATATTACAAGGGAAAAAAAAAACCTTTGAAGATGAATATCCTTCATGAACATAGATGTAAAATTCTAAACAAAATTTTAAGAAATGGAAATCAACAATGTATAGAAAAGATAATAGATCATGACCAAGTGGGACTTGTTCCACGAATGCAAGTTTGGTTTAGCATTTGAAAAATCTATCAATGTAATTGAATACTTTCCATCTAAAGGCAACAATAAGACAAAGATGTCTTCTCTCATCATTTCTATCTAACATGGTACTAGAGGTTTTAGCTAGTGCAATGAGACAAGGAAAAGAAAGAAAATGCATCCAGATAGGAAATGAAAAAGTAATATTGCTTTAATTTGAAGATGACATAATCATCTATGTAGAAAATTTGATGATGTACCAAAAAACTACCAGAACCAATGAATTAGTATCACAATGTTGCAGGATATAAGAACAAAACATAATATAACCGTATTTCTATATAGAGGTGAAGAACAACTAGAAATTGAAATAAGAAATATATAATAGCAATGAAAAATATTAAATATTTAAGGATAAATCTGACAAAAGATGTGCAAGATACGTATAATGAAAATTGTGAAACATTGCTGAGAAAAATTAAGATATAAATAAATGATTAGATATAATTTGTCCATTGGTTGGGAGACACTATATTGTTAAAATGTCAATTCTTCTCAAATTCACCTATAGGTTCAATTCAAAGCCAACCAAAATCTCAGCAAATCTTTTTTTTTTTCTTTTTATAAATTGACAAGATGATTCTAAAATTCATGAGAAAATGTGAAGGACCTACAACAAGGGTTAGCAAACTATGACTTGCTTTTGTAAATAAGGTTTTATTGGAAGATAGCTATATTATTTGTTTAAATATTGCCTATGGCTGTTTTTGTATTACAGTGGCAGAATTGAGTACTGTATGAGACTATATAGCTATAAACTTTAAACTATTTACTATCTGTCCCTTCAGAGAAAAAAAAAAACTTTGCCAATCCCTGACCTAAAATAGCAAAAACAAGTTTGATAAAGGGTGAAGTTGAAGGAAAAATAATACCTGATCTTAAGACTTATTTTAAATTTATGGTAATAACTTGTGGCACTGGCACTGAGTTAAAATAAATCAATGAATCAAAATGGATAGTCCCCAAATAGAACTACAATTACATGGACAACAGACTTTCAGCAAAGGTGCAAAGGCAACTGAGTGAAAAAAAGGGTAGTATTTTCAACAAAGGGTGCTGGAAAAATTGGATATCCATAGGCAAAAGGAGTGGACTTCGATCCATACCTCTCAAACTTATACAGAAATGAACTCAAACTGGATCATAGATTTAACATAAAATCTAAAACTATAAAACTTCCAGAAGGTAACACAGGAGAAAGTCTTTGTGACGTGGGGTAATGCGAAGATTTCTTAGATATGACACCAAAAGCATGATCCATAAAAGTAACAAATTTATAAATTAAACTTCATTAAAATTAAGAGCTTCTGGTTTTTAATATACACTGCTGGGAAAATGAAAAGACACAAACTAGGAGAATATATCTGCAAAGCATACATTTAAGAAACGGTTCATATCTTGAATATGTAAATAGCTCTGAAAACTCATCAGGAAACAGACAACCTGATCAAAAATGAACAAAAATTTGAACAGACACTTCACCAAAGAAGACATAGAGATGGCAAATAATGACATGAAAAGATGCCCAACATTATTGGCCATTAAAGAAATGCAAATAACAACCACAGTGCGACACCTCTACAAAACCTGTTCGAATCGCTAAAATTTAAGAGACTGACCATCCCATCTGTTGATGAGGATGTGGAGAAATGAAGCTCTTACTGCTGGTGAGAATGAAAAATGGTACAGCTACTCTGAAATACAGTTTGACAATTAATTTTAAAGTTAAATATACATCCACCGCATGACCTAGTCATTCTACTCCTAGGTATTTACACAAGAAAAATGAAAGTATATGAGGACTTATACACAAATGCTCATAGCTGCTTTATTTGTAATAACCAAAAATTTGACAATCCAAATGTCCACCAACAGGTACTTTGCTAAGCAAATTGTGATACACCCAAACAGTAGACTACTACTTAGCAATAAAAGAATAAATCCCAATATGCACAACCTCAATGAATTTTAAAATAATTGTTCTACATGAAATGCACCAGACAAGTATATATTGTATAATTCTACTTATATAGTACTTTAGAAAATCAAACTAATCTATGGTGATGGAAAGCAAATCATTTGTTATGGGAGGGGGGCACCAGGGGTGGAGGGAGGGAATTACAAAAGAACATGGGGCAAGTTTTTGGGGCGAAGGATGAGCTCATTATTTTGACTGTGCTGATGATTTCATGGTGTATACATATCTCAAATTGTGTCTAACTTATCAAATTGTATACTAAAGTTGTGCCCCAAATTATACCTTAATACAGCTGGAGAAAATCCACATGAATTGCTCCAATACTGAGCATGTTTACTTTTTACTACTACAGCTTTTATCAAAAAAGAAACATACAAACAACAGCACCCAGATTTACATGTACCCTGGTCTTCACTCTGGGTAAGACCAGGACATGTGCATTGCAGTAAACCCATTGTATTTGACTTCTTTTCTGCCGATGCAGGCGTAAGTAATTGACGGTTTTATGTACTAAAAATCTACTAGTACATCGATATATAGGATTTCCCTCCAAGAGTCCTCCAGGTCACCATGGGAATGTATTTCTAGCACAGAAAAAAACGGACAACATATGAGAATGTGTTGATTTTGGGGGAAAATGAGCCATGTGATGGGTGCTATGTAATCATATGCTGAAGTTAATCTTGAAGATAAGATTTTATTTTAAGGGGTTTGATAATAAAATAATAATTGATTATCTCTCAAAAGTTACCTAATAGAGAGGTATATTAAGTGCCACCAAATATATGACAGATTAAGTCAAGAATCTTATTTTGTCCCCAGTACTACAGAAATCCCCACCAATACCAGATAAATTATATTGGCAATAAGGATTTGCTATGCATAAGGATCTTTGATTTTACCTGCCCCAGAACAAGACAAAGGTGCTTTCCTGATTCTTTCACTTGGCTGGGCCCTTGACATAGAGACTACTTACTTGGGTGGGGTATACAAGACTACAGAAGAATCAGACAAGAGACTTGACTTGATTCACCAAGAAACTGCAAACTTTTGAGGAAGGTAATTTGTAAGGTATAGCACTATAGCCATGGAACTTTAGAGTAGGATGAGATGGTTAGAGATCCCTTCGTTCAATAACCTCCAGTATCAAGTCTGAGAGGACAAATTACTTGCTTGATGTGGTGGAGCTAATTTGAGCCAAACTAGGAGAATGTAATCACTTGTGAACCCAGTCTTTTCTTAGTAAACCATACTTGCCCTTAGTTATTCATGGTGCCATTCAATGTAGGTGACAAAAAGACCCACTGAAATTTTATCATATTATTTTGAAAAAAATAAACTGTACACCCAGCCTTGATCTCCCAGCTCATCAGGACACAGAGCTAAGGAACACTTTCGAAGTTGTTCCAGATATAAATGAGTTTCTGATCTTTTTTTTTTTTTTTTTGCAAGGTGCTAATTGAACATTTAGGTTACTGAATGAATTTAAAAGCAAAGAAAAAAACTCGAACAATATGAAACTGCAAGTTCATTTACAATCTTTTGGAAAATATTAATTATTCTTAGTAAAGAATACTTTTTACCAAAATGATTATTTTTCATTTAACTCTGGCAATCCCTGAAGTATGATGTACTTTATAAGAGAGGTCCTTTCACTGCTGTGATTCATGGTAGTATCCCAGTTCCTTCCATCTGTAAAATGGGTATAACCCTGAGTTCTAGTGATCCAAAGTGATCAATTCTTAGACTACCCAGTTATGTACTTCAACAGTATTGATATGCAGGCAGAATGTTGTCATTTTCATTCCCCTGTATTAAAGGGCACAGATTTATTCAATACCTTCTTTATTCAATGATTGTGGAAAACAGACTACATCTGCTGGAGAGCAAACATTGTTTCTTCTCTCCAGATGTCTGCTTTTTCTCCCAGAAGTTGGAGAGCATTGGACAAGCAATAACAGATGAACACATGCATAACTACAAATGGGCAAGCTGATTGTTTTCAAAATTGGTATAAACATTTGCTCTTGGGTTGAGATCTAGCCCATAGCAAATCTTTACATTTGCGTTATAAACTCGCAACTAAAAAAAATGTTTATAATGGAAGTGCTGACAATGTGAAAATTCAGTTATGGTCAGGATAGCAGTTTTGTTTAAAAATGCCATTTTGTGCTTCCATATTTACTTCTTAACCAGTGACTGAGATGTCAATTTCTCCAAAGTTTTCTTTTCCAGTCCAAGGAAGAATTTGACAACTGTTTTGAAATGAACAAGAGATCTGAATTTCAGCCTCTTGCTTCTTCAACAAATACTGATTAGAGGATAGATCCACATGGTGGTTACTTAACTGGTTACATAGATGATGACGATGTTGATGGTGATGATGATAATGATGAATGAGACAGAAGACAGTTAAGCTTGCTGCTGAAGTGAGGTTTTGCTTTTATACACGATTTGAAAAAGAAATGGCAGCAATTATTAGGAAATACTTTGCATTCTCTGAACTTGAGTATGCTAAAACACAGTGAGTACATTGATTAGAGGTGACTAAGTAAGGTCAGAGAAATTCCTTGACTTGCCTATAAGTCACTTGATGTAGAACTAAATGTGTGGTTTTCACTATGGGGTTGGTACTACAGTGAGTCCAGTGGGCTGAATCAGGTTTTCCTCATGCGTCTCATGATATAAATACATATATGGCCCTCTTTTACATAGTTGAATTGTAAAGACTACCCTACTATTCACTCCCAGAATGGCAAACAAATTTAAAAAAAGAAAAGAAAACCAATAAAGACGTAGACATGTGCTAACAATGCATCTTTATGAGCGAGGGGTTTTCTTTTGGAAACCTGGTTGGGTGGAAGTCATAGGAAATAAGCCAGTGGTGGGAATCTCCGCCCTAACTTTTGGATATCAGGCGACTATTTTCATTTAAATATTTACAGCTATTATTTCTGATAATCTAGATTCTTACCTGCATTCTCACTTATTTGCAGGGGAATTGAAGTATTTTTATTATAGAAGGGGAGAAGGGAGGGGAAAACCCAAAATATCTCAAAGACTCAGTTGACACGAATAGGCAAGGACTCCCCATGTCCAACTTCAACATGTGGTTCTGAGTGTAATCCAGTCCTACTCTCTTAGGTTCAGACATGAAAAGGAGGACAAATGACTTATCCTAGACATAAAAACACCTCACACATTTCTCTTGAAAATGTTAGAGCCTCTTGAAGGCAGAAAAAATATGTTAAAGTCTGAGTTCCCTGTAGGCTGCTAATACTTAACACTTGCCCAATACTGTATTCAAACAATTAAGGCATACATGTAAAATTTTAACATTTGTATTCTCCTGCATTCAAGCACACAAATAATAGGATACTGTGCTCACCATAACTCTCAAGTTAATGCATGAAAGAGGGCTACTGCTCAAATCTAGGACCTGGGTAATGAGAAGCCATTCAAGCATTAGAAGAAAATGTGGATTTTGCCTTTGTACTTTTGTTTTCAAGTCTCAAATCATGTAAATGTTCAACCTTACCCAAGGTTAAGAAGACTTGCATTGATCTTATTAGTATTTGTGGGGAACAATCTGGGTGGTGGTAGAGTAACAATCCTCTGAGTGGCTTGACATTCCGAGTATTAATACTCAGCCCTCTCTGGCTGTTAGATTTCTGGAACTATTTTGAAAAGAGTGTTATACACCATCAGAACAAAATGAAGAGGGCATGTGTATGAAAACATGGAGTCCATTCTCATTTTCCATATTAATGAAAGAGTTAATTTACTTAGGACACTGAAATACTTTCACGTGAAAGGCATACCTTGAATAAAATGGTACAGCATAAACCTTAGATAGCTAGTTAATATTGCTAGTCATTTTGAATTTTTACTGTAATTTAACATTTCATAAAAATTATGTATATTTGTAAGTTGAGTTAAAAGAGCACTGATGGACAGAATAAAAGCAGAATTAAAGATAATTTTTTCCCAAATGAAATCTTTTTGGCTTGTCCTTTTACAATTATTGCTCGAAGGACTGGAATGTGTTCTTTGTTTATAACTCAATGATTCCCATAAAGGCAGCACTGTATTACCACATAAAATAACTATAATAATTTGCCGTAATTAAAGAAAAATGTGTTTGTGCAGAAAGCACCTAACAACCACAGTTTTGGTGAATTCTTTTCATAATCCTTTGATCAGCACTGTAATGTAAGCAGATTTAAAATATACTTTCTAGTAAGTGGCTTGCCTTTTTTTTTCTTAACTACTTGGTGATATCCTAATTAACCATGCTCAATTGATTGCTTTCAAAATAAGAACTAAGAGCTCTCATCTAGTCAAGTGGAAGCTAATTCAACTCTTTTACACTATGGCAATGATACATCTCACATACACACTCATACCCACACCCACACACCCACCACATGTAGCATAGTAGACGTACTACATTCTGGGTCTCTTGGTTTGAGTCAGTGTAGCTTGACAATCACATTTCTATGGATTTTCGTGTGTTATTTTCTTTTAATGCTTATGAGAGTGAGTATAAATGTTAATTTTTCATTCACAGATTGAAATTGTTTTCAGAATTTTTTTTTATGTCATTTGACAAACTCTCACATCCAGGAAATATGCTGTTCACTTGGAAGAGAGCAAAAAAGTAAATGGGAGAAAATGAACTCCAATCAGGCAGAAGCAAACTCTGACCATTTCATGTCTTAACTTATCCCAGTTGCCTCTCTCTTTTTTCTTTTCAAGTCAGAATTAAACACATCTAATTTGGGTTGACAAAACACTTAATCATTTGACTATGAGATCATCGTAAGAAGCCAGAGCATCTATGTGCGTGATGTTATTTTGCAGTAGAATACAGAATTTTCAGATCCTCGTTACTGTGCATCCCACGGACATCTTCTCCAGCCACATGGATAAACGGGGGTAGGTGATACAATACGTGACTACATGTCATGCACAGACCTGAAAAACTGGTTTCAGCCTATATAAATCTCACTCCAGGCATTACACAACAGGAGTTTAAAATGTTACATGTAAATCATCCAGACTTAAGCTTCTTAGGAAACACAAACCATTCTCCAAGGACATATGAGACCAGAACTTCAGAAGATGTTGCCTCACTGTGGACGGCAGAAAACAACGGTTCACAGACCACCCTGGTGTGCAGTAATCAACAATGTAGTGGCCCACTTTATAAAGGCGTCAGACAGTCTGTAAGCAAAAAGGCAGAGCCTCCAACTGAGACAGGCCCTGCTAATAAGTGGCTTCTAGTAAAAAGAAAAAAAAGAAGCCAGCTTTAACATATGCAACAGGTCTCATATCGCAACATATTTACTTCTTTTGTGTTCTATCTTCTTCCTTTCGGAGCATCGTCATCAAGGATGTCATCTTGAAACACCATAAGCAGTGGAAGAGAGACGCTTCATGTGCTCAAGGCCTTTCATTTCTTCACTGTGGGGCTGCCCTTGTAAATATCTCATCACATGCCTGTTTCACCTGCTGGACTGTGAATTCCATGAAAGTGGTAGCATGTTCTGTTCATCTTACTGTCTCTAACTTTCAATATATTGTGTCCATAATAAGTCATTCAGGGCTTCCCTGTGGCGCAGTGGTTGAGAGTCCGCCTGCCGATGCAGGGGACACGGGTTTGTGCCCCGGTCCGGGAAGATCCCACGTGACGCGTAGTGGCTGGGCCTGTGAGCCATGGCCGCTGAGCCTGCGTGTCCGGAGCCTGTGCTCCGCAACAGGAGAGGCCACAACAGTGAGGGGCCCACGTACCGCAAAAAAGAAAAAAAAAAAAGTCATTCAATACGTACTTGGAGAAAAAGTTGTTCTATTCCAGTACTGCTCTTAGTGAACTGGGAGATTCTGGACAAACCACTTCATGGTTTTAGCTTCAGTTTCCTCATGCAACTTTAAACATTTGACAAAAAATTAGCAAAAGAGGTGATATATTTGAAAAACTTTAAAAAATATTTTTATAAAAAGCATGTGTTTGCAAGGTGCAGGTTTGGGCACTTCTTGCAATATACACTAAATTATCTGAATAATAGAATTATTATATGACCTACAATAGTTTAATTGAAGTTCTCTTATTCTGACAGACAGAAGTTATGTGATCTTATGTTAAAAAACATTCACAAGAATGTTGTTAATTTCTGTAATGTATATAACACATTAAATGTTGAAAAATAACAAAGCAATTACTTCAGAAAGTATTGAATATATTTCTGTTTCCCTATAATTCTGACTTTATATCAGCAAAAGTACCTCAGTGAGTGCTCATACCTGCTGTGACAGAGAGACTAAACCACATTTTGTCAATAGGGGCAACCTGCACAAACTGGGCACACAAATAGAAAATAATAATGTTGAAGAAACTGTAATTAATTAATTCAAGCTTCAAGATAAGATCACTGGATCCTGCTGACCTTACATGTTAATCAGTTGATTGATTAATTGCCACAATCATAATAATTATATGGTGCAAATCTAAGTACACTTAATGATAGTGCAGACAGAGTTAAAAGTTCTTTTCAATCTGCATATCTTTTCTCCTTCTTGAATCAAAGGAGTTGGTTTCATTTACTTTAAGGATATCTTTTGGTTTGTAGAGCTTTTGTCAAAATTAGTCAAGGTTTAAATTTGCTTGTCCTGTTAACCATTTTTTGGTCATTTTTCAATGCTCTGTTTAAAAATTTAAAACAATCTCACCTCTGAAACAGTAATTTTACATTATACATATTCATCAAATCGTATTACTTTTTTCACATGTGGAAATCCCAATTTTAGGTTTTAATATTTTTTTGCTACACACACACACACACACACACACACACACACGCATCAGTATATATGATGGTATCTTGGATTTTGCCAAACATTTCATTCTGAACAATCTCAACTTCTGATCAGCTATTAGGTGTTCGTTCCAACAGCTGTATTCAGTTGGGTTATCCTGGAATAATTTCTTGCAGCACAAAGGTACACTGAACTGTCTTGCTCTGAAGTCTATAAGAACAATGCCACGAAGAAAAATCAGTTCATAGATGAGTTGTGTTTGGTCCGGTCTTCTACTGCATGCAAAACAGTCATCATAGCTTCTCTATTTCTGTCAAATACAGTTCTGTTCTCTTGGTCATGCAGGTTTAAAATCTGACCATGACTGTCTATCCAAGTTGCCATTAAGTCTTTGCAAATTTTCTTTTTTGTTGTTCATCTTTCTTATCTATACTTTCTTCTTTTCCTTTTTTTTTTTTTTTTAAAAAAAACCGTCAAGGATTGGTGAGAAGCTTAGAACTCATCTAGCTACTAGATGCTTCTTAAACTTTTGCATGCAGATGAATAACCTGGGGAGCTTGTGAAAAAGGAATTCCTGGGCTCCTTTCCCAGAGATTGTCATTCAGAAAGTCTGGAATCAGGCCCCAGAATTTTTACATCTAACAGCATCCCAGGTGATTCTGATGCTACCAGTCTTCAGACCATGTTCTGAGTAGCACATATTCTATAAATTTTTGCAAGGTCACATATCTTCTGGGAATCTTGTCCCAGAAAATACACAGGTGCACATATACAGAAACCTGGCCAACACTTTGGGCAGTGGATCATGAACCTCTTGCATATCTATGTATCTCAATTTCAGAATTTTGACATGGTACACTTTCATTACTTTAGAGAGAAAAACTGAGTCCATGAGTAGTTAGGTGACTTGTCCAAGGTCATACTCGACTGGTAGCCAGGTATAATGCCAGGTGGATAACACAATAGGGTTTTATGTCTCCTGTCTCTCCTCTTAAATACATCTTGTCAATTGCCACTAAATAATTTCTCTAAAAAATATTTTTTAGTTTTTCACTACTTTCCTCAAAAATGTTTAATGGGGTTTTCTCTGCTGTGGATCAAAATGAAAACCCTTCTGTAGTATTGAATTCTGTGCAATTAATTAGTTAATTTATTGACCAAATATTTACTGAGTAGCTTTTCTGTGGAAGGTATGGTGTTAGGTGGGAGGTTACAGGATCAAATACTACAGTTGCGGGCTGCAACCTTCATGGAATTTATAACACTGGCTTAACTGTATCTCCACTCCTTACCTTCTGTTGTTATCTCCACAATCTTTACTGCTTTTTATTCAGATTCTTCACTCTCCCCAGCATAACACATTCATCTCAGGGCTGGAGCCAGTACTCATGTTCTTTCCCTGACTGATTTTTCAAACTCCACATACACTGAATGACTCCACAGTGAAGTTATTGCAACCACTGTACTTTTCTCTCTCTCTTCTGTAGAGTGTTCATTGTCTTTATCCCTTGTTGTGCCGCTAGATCGTACAGGGTCGCATATTCTTCTCTAGTTTAGAGAATTTACCTCTTACTTCTGCAGTATCCCACTCAAGGATTGCACACCTTGTTTTGGGGTAAGACACTGTGATACCAACAGACTATGTACAGAAGGAACATAGTCTGTACACGTTCTCCTTTTCGGCTTCATCAAGGAGAAAGGACAGAAATCGATGGTTCCCAAATCTGACTGCACATCAGAATCACCTGAGAATTTGCTCACTGCTTTTTAGTAAAAATTTCTCAACCTCATCTCAGGCACACTGAATCAAAACCTAGCAGAATGGGTCCAGGAATCTGTTTCTATGAAGGTGATTTGGGTCAAAACCACTTTTGGGATCCTCTAGAGTAACTGCTTCTGGGATCTCTCACAATACCGTCAACTCGCCCTCTTTTTATACTTTTTAGTTTTAGTTTTGTTTTTTTTTCATTATTACAGATGTACTTATTGAAGAAACTTGAAGAACATAAAAAAGCAAAAAAAAAAAAATGAAGGCTATATAGTCAATCAGAGACAACCCCTGTTAATATTTGAAATAAATACTTTGTCCTTTCTCTACTTATAAATAATTACATACATATTTTAAAATAGGTTAATACCTGTACACCCTTATGCTCTCTTTTAATATTTACTGGCACTTTACCTTGTAAGTAATGCTTTCTATAACATAATTTAACAAATGTATAATATTTCATTATATGAATGTGCCATAATTTAACTTTCCCCAAATTTGGACAAATATGTTACTTTTACATTGTTCACGATTATAAATAACATTTCTATGAGCAACTTTGTACACATACTTGTGCATATCTATAAAAATTTTCTAAGGTAAGTTTCTAGATAGGTAGTAGTCAATACATAGGTATGCAGATTTTTAAACCTTTTGGTGTATATGTAGTTAAAATGCCCTCAAGAATGTTGCAAGACTTCCAGTTCTAAGTAGCTAACAATTCTTGCCTCATCATGAACTTTAGCTGGCATTTCACCTGCAGCCAAGTGTTTATATGATCAGCAGTTCTTTACAGGTATCATCAACTTATACCTGTACAGCATACTCCACTACGTGGAAACTGCATCTTTTGTTAAGGTTATTAAATTTTTGGCTATCTTCCTTGCAGGTTGCCACCAATGTTAGAGAAAAGAGATCTCCAAAATAATTAATCTCCTGAAGTAAACTTTGATGAGATGTAACATTAAAGCTAAAAATCCGAGGCAGGAGAATGCTATTTTCTCGTGCGATACCTTATTCTGGCCATCTGTTTAACAAATATCTGGTTCCAAAGAGTGTCAATTAAAACTGATGACAAATCTTAATAACATCGACTTGTGACTATCAGCAAGACCAACTTTGTGCTATTCACGTAGTTATCTTACGGCAGTTGAGGTACCACCAGATTTTACATGGATACACAGGGTGGTTTTTGCTCTCTCTCTCTCTGTTTTTAACCTCTCCGAACAAGTAATCCAGAACATCCACTGTTAAGCAAGTTTGTAAAACACAGTACAGCTTAGCATTGGGAAATCCCAAATCCGGTGCCAAGAAGTTCATGAATATAGTAATGAACCCTCCCGTGTCAAAAGTGAGCACTGTTTAACAGAGCAAGTAGGAATGGCCCTCGGGATGCTCTGCAGCTGGGGTTTTTCTATTGCAAGAGAGCAGAAACTTCATGTTGGTAGTAGTTGTAACACCAGATCCTGGAAAGGCTATCTACTCAGTCTGCAAAGTAAACTAAAAGGAACGGCTGCTCACATTTGGTCCTGATGCCACCGACATAAGAAACTCAGCAACAGGAGCAGTAAAATAGGAATTTGGTGGCAGATGGAAAGGTCTGTGGGAAGTGTCCACCCAGTTTTGTTTGGCCCATATTCTGAAACAACTAGAATAAACACTTAGTGTCGTAATTTATACACATATCAGTCCCAATAAATCAGAATCATGCAAACAGTCATGTTTATTATATTCTTGTTGCTTAATATTCATGACAGTAATTTATTTTTATAGTACAGTTTCACTGTTTTCTCCACCATTGCCCTGCATTTAAGACTGGCAAGTTGTATTAGCAGGAGTTCAGGTAACCCTTTGAATACTGCAAAAGTTCACTAGCCTTATCAAAATACTTTATTTGCTCATTTAACATCCCCTTTCTTCTCTCATAAATTTTTAAACCACCAAGATGAAGTCTTTGTAAATTATATAGTAATACCATTTTGACATACAGAAAATATGAAGACTAGAGTCAGCATATTCCTCTGAAGGTAGCTGTAAAACAGAGCTTTAAAGACAGATAAGAACATCTGGAGAGATGTAAGCAGTTAATTCTTAAATCTGCTCTCAGTAAAATGGGCTATATTAAGCACAGTTTCCTCCTCTCTTCTTACTCACCTAACTCACCACCAGTCCTTCCCACTCCCCCACCTCAACAGTCCATTGCTGCTAATTACAATGGATTGTTAAAGGAGGAATTACATGAAACAACCAACACAAAGCACGTTATGTTTTTGCATTCACCTAGTAGCTGCAGCTACAAAGATACTAAAACATGGCTCCTACCCCAGAGATCCTTAGGTCAGATTAAGAGATGGAAAACAATATTATACAGTTCTATACCTAGACACGAGACAGCTTAGACTCAGTTTCATACTTAAAAATTCAACAGAGATAATTTATGATTAATCATCAGAGAAAAGAGTCACAAACATATAAGCCTGGAAAACCAATTTTATAAAAAATAATTCCCAGTTAACAGCACTCTCAAGATCGGTGTAGTTTTCTGTGTGTTTGCTCTGTTTCAACAAAGATGTTAAATGTTTTTTAAGAAGTGGACGATCATTGCATGTGAGTGGACATAGCATCAGTATTTTAACTCTGGTTGGGCTTTTTCTGTTATGAATATGATGGGTTGAAATAGTGAATCTATTTTATAGACTCCATGAACATATATTCTAGCACATGACATGAGGGGCAAAGCAATGCTTTGTTGTAGTTCTACCTTTCAATTAAATAACACGTATCATGAAAGTTGTAAGAAATTTTATGCTATTTCTTAATTCACTTGCTAGAAAATGTAATAAGGACATAGTGCCTTGTTTCTACACTTTAAGCATTTTCTCCTCCATCTGCTAGAAGTGTTTGAATTTCACTGGTGCTTAACTTTATTTTTAAAAGTTTTTCCAGTGATGAGAATGAGTACCTGTAATGTTGCCTTGGATACAGAAAGCTATAAAAAATTTTGTTGAATTTGTTTTAAGTTGAATAGCCAGGACAGAAGCCTTTCTTAAGTAAACAATGAGGTTTTGAGACCATGTGTATGAACAGCAATTTATTCATGTTCTACTTAGCTTCCTTTCATTATAATTCTTGACAACAGAGTCTTCATCTGAGCCACATCTAACTCTACTAATTATCTGATTTCTAAGTAGACTCTTGCTATCACTGTCCAAATTAGGCAAGACTGTTAGTTTCCTGGTTAAGAACAACAGCTTTGGAGTCTACCAGATAGGGGTTCAAATCTCAGTTCTGCAACTTTCCAGCTGGTAGCCTTAGGCATGCTATTTAATGTCCAAGAGCCTCAGTTTTCTAAATTGAAATAATGGGAATAATAATATCTATCACAAAGGAGTGTTTTAAATACTAATTTAAATGGCAAACTGTACATATTGTACTTGGCTTTATCCAAGTGAAATTATGGTAAGTAAACCGTAAATTGAAACTGTAATTATATGACCAGTTTAGTTTACAATATTTATAATTCAGATTAATTCTTAAAACTGTCCAAATGTCTAAAGAATTACACTTTGTAAATTTTTAATGCCCCTCTCTACAATTCTTAATGGCACAGTATTTGAAATTCTTCCCAAAATGTTATAAAATTGTTCTCCCTCGTTGCCCCATTGTTCCAAATGGCCTTCCAGTCTATGCTATACGGTCTTGAAATGCACTCAAGGACCTGGATGTGGGTATGGAATACACATTGTTCAGATTTGCAAATGTCATAATGCTGAGAGGAAGAGTGAGTGATGAGACTGAAGGATTTATGGTTAAAAACTTGGATTTTGGTCCCAGTTCCAATTGTTACGTGACTCAGGTGAGATTAGTCTTGTGACTATGCAAAACTTAAAGCAAAACTCCACTGCCAGTGTTATTGTTTTGACAGCCTGGGATCATGAGGGAAAAAGCACAATGGGTTGCATGCATATTTCTGCACGTAGGTTAAAAAACACACAAAATTAATATGAGAGAGAAATGGGTAAAAGTGACACCTGGAACTTTAAATTCAATTTTAGACCCCCATAATATAATTAACTAATATTAATAAAGAGCTAATTAAATCGTGTGTGGCAGTAATAGAAAGATATTGCCAGAATAAGGGAAGAAACTTCATCCTACACTGGTTAAGTTGTACAACTAAAGTATTCATTCAAGTATGATTTCTGTTATTGCCTGAAAGTTTTTGTTCCCCCAGTCCCCCAAATTCTTTTTTTTTTTTTTTGTGGTACGCGGGCCTCTCACTGTTGTGGCCTCTCCTGTTGTGGAGCACAGGCTCCGGACGCGCAGGCTCAGCGGCCATGGCTCACGGGCCTAGCCGCTCTGCGGCACGTGGTATCTTCCCAGACCGGGGCACGAACCCGTGTCCCCTGAATCGGCAGGCGGACTCTCAACCACTGCGCCACCAGGGAAGCCCTAATTTTTTCGTGGTACCCCAAATTCTTATGTTGAAACCCTAACTTCCAACGTGATGCTATTTGAAGGTGGGGCCTTTGGGGGAGGTCATTAGATGCTGGTGAGGTCATGAGGGTGGGGCCTCATGATGGGATTAGCATCCTTCTAAGAAGAGGAAGAGACCAAACTTGCTCTCTCTCCACCACACAAGGATACAGTGAGAAGGTGGCCATCTGCAAACCAGGGAGTGAGCTTTACTGGAACCCAACCATGCTGGCCCACTGATCTCAGACTTCCAGCATTCAGAACTGTGAGAAATACATTTCTGTTGTTTAAGTCACCCAGTCAATGGCATTTTGTTATGGCAGCCCAAGCTGACTAAGATAATTTCCATACTTTAGAGGGGCACACTTGGAAGAGTGTGATCTTAATTCTTGAGAATGATTGAAAGAACAGAGAAAGAAAGGAGAATACTACACAGAGGTTGGAGCTTATGTTTTAGGTCTTTTCAAATATTAAGGAACTGTTAGAGAAAGATGGTGTTTGGATTCTGACATTGACCAGTGTGATTCTTCTAGTTATGTTCTAGTTGGTCTGTCTTTCCCCTTTGTGGAGAACTCTGGGTCTTCTGCTTGGCTAAGACATATTCATTTAGGGGTCCAGCTCTCAGAAGCCCTGAGCATTACAGATCCTAGCATCATAGACAGGGGTTTCAGAGGTCTTTCTGTGTCTAATATTGCTCAGGATGATTTTTTCCTAAAACATTTTCATAACAAAGCACAAAGGAGTAGAAATTTCAAAAAAATATTTCAATGACGTAATAGTTCCTTCTTAGGTGCCAATTAGATATTCAGAGAATAATACACAAAAGGTGTCAAAGAACAATCTTACCATGGTGCTTAGAGTTAGGGACCTGGAGGAGAAGCTCAAAAGATCATTGATTTCATGTATTGGAAGGACAGTATCAGCCTGCAAACTAGCATGACAGACGGCAATATTGGGTCTACCCATCCGTTACTTGGCAGACGAATGGACTTGAGATCTGAAAGAGTCAACCTTTCACCTGCTGGACGCTCCAAGTGAAAAGTAAAAGAGAAAGGGGCCAAGAGCTGATTGGTTAGACAGTAATCATGGACTCAGGCCCTTAGACATTTACCCTTTTAGAGTTTCAATTTTCTGAAAAGTGAAGGTGTTGCATGAAATAAAAGGGACTGCACATTTAAATAGAAAACTATAAATAAGTCAATGAAAGGAGGAAACTCATAATTATCCAGTGCAACTTTTTTCTATCGTGCATGGATTTTTTAAAAAATATGTGTTTGCTTTTGTTTTTTCAAGCATATTACTTTAACTTACAAAACCAGCACTGCTACTTGCTTTCTATAAAAGGGTATCCATTTTCCATGTTTCTGTTTCCCAAAGTGTAGGTAGAAAATGTGTGAGTCGATCCTTAGGGAAAGGCTCCAATCTCCAAACCACATGGCAATTCTCAGCAAGTATATTGTGCTGTTCCAACATGAGCAGAATTCCCCCAGGAGATGTATAGTACTCTGGCAGACATCACTTCTAAAGTTTAACTCTCCAAAACAATAAAGAGTGAGCCAATGAAGACATGCTGCATTTCAAGGAGCCCGTGATAGCCCTAGAAGCTATTAGAAGAAAACTCTGTTATCAACTGAGAGGTGGAGAATTAGAGTAAGGACAGGTGCCTGAGCCGATGAGAGCATGTGCCTGCCTGTAAGCAAGCAAGAGGAAACAGGGTAAGGGATCAGTTCTCACCCCATATCAAGGTTCAAAAATAGCTCAGGGAGATTAATAGGAAAGTTCTCTTGAGATCATTGTAAAAGTTTTTTCTTTTTGGCCGTACCGCGTGGCTTGTGGGATCTTAATTCCCCGACCAGGGATTGAACTGGGCTCTCGGCAGTGAAATCGTGGAGTCCTAACCACTGGACCGCCAGGGAATTCTCCAAAATAAGTCTACCTTTTAAAGCTAGAATGTCACGAGTTGTGAGAGCTGAAAAGAAAAAAAATGAAACATTTCCGCTTTGGAGAATGTGTGTGAGTGTGTGTCCCTGTGTCTATGTGTGTGTATGAGGAGGAATGACTTCTTGTAGAATACGGTTTAGTTGACAACTCTTTGAATGTTTTTTTCTGTGAGAAAGATCTACAGTGTTACGAATATGTGCACAGCCTGGTGTCTAGCCTCCCCCTTCCACACCCTAAACTCCTCTCCTGCCAATGAGCCTATAACCTTCACAAGAGAAAACACAGGAACACCCTCAGCAAGGAAGCTAATTTCCCAATTGGGAGAAGGCATTACTTTGAAGTTGTCTTTTCTGGTGTCACTATCAATGTCACATTTACTAATATCCATTAGAAGTAAGGCAGCGTCAGGTTGGAGAAGATGGTTAGCCTCTGAGTTATGATTAAGATGTATGTTCTATAATGAAGTAACAGGCTTTGGAATAATCAGGTGGAGTTGGGCTGGGAACTGCTGACAGAACAAAGGAGAGATGTCATGAGATAAAGAAATGTGGGATTTGCTGGATCTCAAAGCAAGAGAATATCCTGGATTATTATCTTAAACATATTTGGAATTCTGGAAACAAATATTAAAGCAGAATAAAGATGATCATATGTGTCACTTGAGACACGTTATCGGAGGAGTGGAAAGATTGTGGGAATGGACAGGAAGGTCATTTGAGAGCGTGGCCCGAAGGATAGGCTGATTGTACACTGATTTGATATTACTAGCTGATGTTCACTGAATGTCACGTGCCAGAAACCCGTAAATAAGTGCCTTGTCATAATTAGCATTTCATTAAACTCCCTACAGCCCCCATGGGGAAGATACTACTTTTACATCCTTTTTCTAGTTGTAGAAATTGAGGTGAAGAGAGGTTGAGGACTTGCTCAAGGTCTTAAAGGTAGTAAATAGTGGACTCAGAATTTGAATGGAGGTGGTGGTGTGCCCCACAGGTAGAAATGTTAGCTTCTCTGATGAGGTAGGCCTCACTGAAAAGTGAACATGTGAGTGGCAACATGGGGACATGCCTGTAGCAGAGGGGTTGAGCAGACAAAGACCCTCCATATACCTGGGGTATTCAAGGAAAGGCCAGGAGATCAGCGGGCTTGAAGGACATGGTCCAGGCAAGAGAACTTTCAGGTAACCAGACATGAAGGGCTTTGAAGACCTCACAAAGAATTTGGCTTTTCCTCAAAAGGAAACGGCAAGCCAGTTGCATCATTAGCTTATCTTTATAATTAGAACCACGCTGGACTGGGTGAGAGGAAAGAAACCTACTGGGGAAGTAGGAGAGTTCATTCTCCCAGAAATGTGGCCAGAATCAGAGTTGGGAGTGCGTTGGCAGAAAATCTTTTGGAAGGTCTCTCTGTGGTGATCACAAAGCAGTACTGGTGTTAACCTGAGAATGTGAAATGAGACTGGCATCTCAAAGGCCACAAACCCTCATTTTTCATTAGGATCTATTGATGCTGTGACCCTGATAACAGCCCATGAAAACCAGTGACCTAAATCTACATTAGAGGACAGGGTCGCGATAACTGTTTTCCACTGAGGCACTGAGGAGAAATTCTGCATTTTGCTATATGTTTTTTAAAAGCACCTCTCTTCAGTGGGAGCAGGGATGCTCAGGAAGGCTGACTGGCTCATCGCTCAGCTTGAAGTTTATTGCTTTGAAAACTGACCTCATAAGGCTATGGAAGAAAGAAGTGCAAGAAAGTTTTAAGGAAAAGCAAAAAGACAAGCACCACGTTTTCTAATGGAGCTGATGTGTTACCACTCAATTAGTTTCAGCGTCGAGGTCCAATTTTAGTTCTGAATCACCTTCTAGTTTTACTTATAAAGGACTTTTCATTAAGCCAAATTAAGTAGATGGAGGTCCAGTTGTTTATTATCTAGCACTAAACCATTCCTACAAAAAGACACCTGTGCAAGCCATTTGGCTCTAGTCAACTATTTTTTTTTACAATTTAATTATGAATATAATTAGAATGAGTTAAGAGACAAGCTAGGCATCAGCCATAAAATTTCTAGTTTGCTAAAACACACACACACACACACAAACACACTGATTAAAAAGCAACCACAACAAAAACCCCGCCAAGTCTGTGAGCTTGAAGTGGAAACTGTAGTTAAAGGGGAGTATTTGTAAAAGCTACCTTTATTTTAATTTCAAATTTCCTTGAAATGGTGCTGTAGAGAATATTTTTGTACTACATTATTTTTATATCTCTGCTTTCTCTGTGGTGACCCTTTAAACCCTGTTTTTTCCTTTCTCCGGTCTTAAGGTAATTTGTCACTATCATGCTTTCATGTTTAGCAACTATTCGTAGTCAAGTGCCTTGCAAGCTCTGTTTCTTTTCTCCCAGAGTGTCATCATGGAGTTGATGATGCATCAGAAATAGTTTGACCAAAGGGCAAGATAAAGTCAAGAGTAAAGAAAATATTTGCAAATATACTTGACTAGTTTATTTTCCCAATTACTTATTGAAAGTATAGTTTAAAGGTAAAATGGCATGATGGCCATAGGAAAAAACCCATTAAGACATGCAATAGATACTTTCTGACATAGGGCAATGTCTTTAATTTAGATTTTTTTTTTTTTGCGGTATGTGGGCCTCTCACTGTTGTGGCCTCTCCCGTTGCGGAGCACAGGCTCTAGACGTGCAGGCTCAGCGGCCGTGGCTCATGGGCCCAGCCGCTCCGCGGCATGTGGGATTTTCCCGGACCGGGGCACGAACCCGTGTCCCCTGCATCGGCAGGCGGACTCTCAACCACTACACCACCAGGGAAGCCCTAGATCATTTTTATACGAGGATGGTGTGACTGACAGATGTATAGTAGGATGAGTTATATTTAAGGACTAGGCATGGGGTATGCTCTACCTTCAGTGCCTTGATTTTAAAGATGCTTAGTCAACCTTATGGATACCATTTCTCACAATTTGTTTTACTGCTTAACTGATCAGTGTGTAGCAAAACTAGGCATAAATATTGTCTTCAAATGAGTGTGTGACTACAACCTTTAAATTGAAGACTTGTATGAAGCATCTTTACTGTCTCAGTTTGTTGCTGGCTTGCCTAATCTCCAAGTGTTATATACATAAATACATATATATATGTATATGCACATATATTAAATAAACACGATATATAACAATATGATGCATAATAAACATGATATATAATAAACATTATATATATATATATTATTATTTAAGAGTAACTGAAAACGAGGATAAGGGGACTGCTATTGGACCCATAAGGTTGTTTTGATCTTGGAGTTAGCATTGATTGCATTCCCATGATGGGGCCCTGCTCAGGGGTGGAAGGAAAAGTAATTATTTTTATACACAAAAGGCAACTTTGGAAATTTAGAATACAACAAATCAACAAACCCTAAATCATGCTCTAGCAAGAGCAGCACAGAGCTGAGGTGAAGGTGACCAAGGTGAAATTATCAGACAGTCCTTGAATAAATGAGCTTTGGCCCAGGCCTGACACAAATCTCTAAGCCTATCCCACACAAATAATAGATAAAACATCTTGTAAGGAAATTCACAAGGTCATTTCTCTTTATTTTCTGCTCATCTACTAATCAACCTATGGTTTCACTGTTATCTCAACTCTGATGATTCTTTAGATTTGAGACAGGAAGATGAAAATTGATGGATGAAGCACATTTGTGACATGGGTGTAGAGAAGGTGTAGGCAAAAAAAAAAAAAAAAGGCTCCATAAAGATGTCCATACTTTACTTCCTAGAGCCTGTGAATATGTTACTTTACATGGCAGAAGACATTTTGTAGATATGATTAAATTAAGGACCTTGAGATGGGGAAGTATCCTGGATGATCCAGGGGGTGCCCAATGTAATCACAAAGGTCCTCAAAACTGGAAAATGGACTGAGGAGAAAGTCAGAGGGAGACTGACTACAGAAGAGGTCAGAGTGATGTGATGTCATGTGACTGCTGCCTGTGAAGGAGGTGGAAGGGGACCACTGGCTAAGGCATGCAGGCAACCTCTAGAAGCTAGAAAAAGCAAGGAAGTGGATTCTCCTGCAGAACCTCCAGAATATAGTCCTTCCGGCACTCTGATTTTAGCTCAGTGAGACTAAGCTTCAGACTTCTGTCCTAGAGAAATATGTGGTAATAAATCACTGTTATTTTAGGCCACTGAGTTCAAGGTAATTTGTTACGGCAGCAATAGGAAACTAATACACATGTCCTATGGGAAACAGTGCCTCTAATTCAGAAAACACAAAGAAATCTGAACACCCTGAAGCAGCCCTGGAAGCACCACTCCAATATGAATTAGAATGGCAGAAGCCTCTAGAAAGAAGCCATCCTGGTAAATCGGGACTCTGCGCAATAGTGTCAGAAATGAGTAAGGACATTATAAAAGAAAAAAAGCAAAGAAAAAGAAAAGCAATTACAGACGCCAGGAAAAAAATAAATAAAAAATCTGCACAAGAAAAGCACGATCCAACTATAAAGGGAACCAAATGTGGCCAAGAGTTTAAGCAATTTTTGGAGTGTAATAAAATAGATTCTATTGGACCTGGTGAGGAATACTCTTTGACAAGTGTAGGGATTGTGACAGTGAATTCTAAAGAAGGAATCTTTGTGAAACCTCTTGGACAGGTAATGAACAAGACTTACAAACTCATAATAATGCAAATATCAACGCTGTTTATTAGTTTTCTAATTGGTCAAACTATTAAAATTTAAAGGAGTTAATAACCAGAGATTGTGAAAGAAAGGAAGAGAGGTAAAGGAAAGAGTAGAAAGGAAAATATATTTACCTTACAAAGGAAAGTTAGGAGTTACTGTAGAATGCTCAATGAAACAAGAAACAGAGGTTTATGTGTATTATTCAACATCTACATATAATAATATGACTATCAAATGCTGGAGGAAGTGAAGTAGAATAAGTTAATATTTCATATTAGGTATTATCTATAGTAGATAAGTCAAGAAGTAGAGATATTATCCAGAGTTATGAAAGTAACGACTACAAGAGATGAAAACTGAAATAGTTGAAGGAGGTTTCCTCTCATGAATAGGCCTGGGGATGTGAAGTGATAGGGCCCAATCCATCACTTTCCATCATAAACTCCTCTGTAGAATCTGGTTTGGTGCATGTTGTAATTTGATAAAAGTGAATAACTGTATAAAGGAACATTAATAACACTTCAGCTTGAAACAGGTACTCATATGAAATAGGAAAGTAACATTGTATATAATCTAAATGAATTTCAAAAGGGGATAGGTGAAAAATTGGTTACAAAAATAATACAGTGGAGGGTTAAAATGTACTCAAAGAGGGCAATATTTAAAGCACTGATGCTTTTAATATCTAATAGTAAATACTGAAACATAGCTCACTCTTGGAAAGTTTTAACTTATTTCTAACCTAGAACTCCAATACTAAAATTTCTGATCATTTCATTCTAACCTTGGTTAAAAAAAAAGACAGAAATGACACGATCTTATATAGAATGATATGGGATATATAGGTTTTATATAGGATGATGTAACAGACAGATATTTGGCAACAGCTAGTTTAGTTGTTAGTTATTCTTCCAGCAAGATTTCTTTTAGATAAACAGTCCCAGAAATGCAATGTAGGATGATGGAAAGTATTTATGTTTTAGAGTCTGCAGCTTAATGCTAAACCTAATCTTCTGAGCCATATGAACTTGGGAAATATTTTGTGACTTACTTTTTTCCTCTGAAAAATGAATTTCTTTCAAATCATTTATTGAGCACCTAATATAAAGGAAATGTTATGTTGTATTATTCTCATAGTAACTTTATGAGCTAGAAATTACTTTCCACATGATTTTTCCATTTCTTCTGTGTCTCCTGTGTTATTTTCAGAAATAAATTAGGTAATTATAAAAAGTGTCAACAAGTTTTCCTCCTCTCTTTCCCTTTCCCAGGAATTTTGGAAAAATGCAGATAGTAAAATAGAAAAGACACTGTTTGTTGTCTCTTTTCTTTGGATCGGTAGCGGTACCAGAACAAAAGAGATGGGAATAGAGGAAAAACTTCGTACATTTCATAGGATTTAGATGTACTGGAAATGTCCAGACCCCCTGCAGGCTTTTAGCCACAAGATTGCATCACCTATCATAAAACTCTAAAGTCATGCTTTTGTACTGAGTTCACATTTACAGTATTAATAATGCCTTCAACACAAGTCATTTCCAGGGAATTAAGTCCTTGCAGTCAGTGGGTTAAATCCCCATGAAATAACCTGCAGGTGACCCAGTTGCATTGACCTCAAGTATAGAATTTCAGATCAATAGCTGCAGTACTTGGATTCTGAAATATGAAACAATCGCTAGTGTTTTTGTTACCCCAATGGGTGTTATCAGACAGGAAATCACTATGGCAATTGTTGGTTCTTATCATATTAATGCTTGTTTTTGGTCCAAAAAGAAACTACTTAAAAAAGTAAATGCCTTCTGTTCACTCTTCTTGGAATATGTAATGATGACTTTCAAACATATAATAAAAATTAACAGTATTTCAAATAGCACAAATGATCATTAATTGCTTGTACACGAAAAAACATTTCTTCTTCAGAAGCAAAGCATTCCAGTTGGATGTAAAATTCCTTTTGGTCTATTCACCTTTTCACTCTGTCATGAAAGGGTAACAGAAGATCTCTCAATTTGGGGCCAAATAGAAATCTTAAGCCTTCACAAACTGGGCTTGGGGGTAGTGAGACAGTAAAGGAAAATAACGTTATAGCTACATGAACCATGACAGTGACTGGCATGGAGTTTTGCTAGTGGCTAACCAGAGACCAGACATCACTTCAAGCATTTACACCAACAGAGGGAATGATTTTGATGCAGGGAACTGGTTACCCATGTGATGAAGAAGCTGAGAGCCAAATAAGGAAGCCTGAAGTCACCAAGAAACCAGCCACTGCAGGAAGCCACTACCAGGCTGGAGGGACAAAGGGAGGAGGGTCCACATCACCAGATGGAAGATGGAACCAGAATGGGCTGAAGACATGGAGGACATCATGGATCCTCAGGTAGAGAAGCTATCTGAGGCAGATGGGTGGGCAAGGGATAGGGGGTGGAGGATAAACTAAAAAAACTGGTTGGTCTTTTCCTTCCCCCTCCCTCTGCCATCTATCACCAGAGAGTTCCACTGACTGTAGCAGCAGGAAGCCAGCCCTCAAGAGCACCTCTGCGATACAGCTGGCTAGGTACAGCTGTACCTTCCACAGGTACAGAGCAAAGAAGTGATGGATGAAGATGGTCAAAGAAGCCTAGAGCCAGCCTATATGGACATCTCCCCTGCAGACAGACCTCACCTGGCTGGTTCCTTTTCATAAAGAGCGAAGAATTCATGGGCAGGTCTGTTGAGCTTCTCGTGGTATAGATTTTACAAGAGGCAGCGAGAGCTATGATAAAGCCCAGCACTTCTCTGGGACTGGATATGGATGTCCTTATATTTTGGAAAAACTTTTTTACTCAGTTAGTGCACCGTGGAGTAAAAGTGCCTCCTCTGGTGTGGTTTTGCCATTTCCAAAGAACTATGTGGCCATTCTGCCATTGCTTAAGGATATTTAAACATGAACTACAACCTCAAGCTGAGTTGAGAATTCAAGAACTAATGTCAAGGTTATGTCAAAAATGCATGGATTAGCAAACATATGTCCCTTTCCAACATCATATTTCTCAGCCATATCAGCCTCTTGGTTAGTCCCTCCATTTGACATATTAAAAATACTACATACTACATGAGTTAGGTAAGGCAAGCCTGCTGAGGGTGATTCTCCTTGCCTTGAGCAATGAAGGAAAAACTCCCGTCTCTTTGCTTCTAGATTACTTTCTCAAACAAAGCTCATCTGGAGAAACACTGTTAGCATTTGTTCAGTATCTTACATCTTTAAAGGACTTTCTAAAGCACTATCTCATTCATTTTCTCCATAGCCTATTTGATAGGTGTTGGAAAAAATCCTCTCAATAGCCATCAGTCACAACAGCATGCTGCCTACCTCAATTCTGCTTTGTTAAGTTCTAACCATGCCAATAATTCTGAAATTCTGTCCAGTTTGGAGTCAAGTCTAGGATAGACCAGAGATGGTCCTCCTCTTTATGGAAATTCAAAGGACACAACCTCTCATGGGTTTGAGGGCCTGCTTCCCACATCTCTTAGACTAAGGGAATGGCTTGCCTAATATCTTCAGAATCAGGTTAACTAAAGGAAGCTTAAACGATGGGTATCCTACATCATAGCCCTCAAATCAGCACATGCACAAGTATATTTCCAAATGAGACAATTCTCACTTAAAAGTATGGCGACCACAATGTGAAATTTGTATGAATTCTCTAAATATACATAATCAGAAATATGTACCCAAATGCAAAAGCCCCCAGTGTCTTACCAGAACACTGTCTTCGCATTATGAGTGATCTTCCGTGCTTGAGTGTTCCAAGATGGAATATCAGAATAAACTGTTAGGGAAATTCATGCTTGTTTATTTTTTCTTTATTCCTCCTTTTAAAAAGAAGTGAAGAGAGCCTGGGAACTATAAAATACTGTTCTTGAGAAGCAGAGGGCTCATGAAATAAAAACTCTGACAGGGGATATGAGCTCCAGCCTCACTTCAAAACCCATATTTAAAGCACTGCTACTCTATTCAACAACAACAACATCTGAAATTGTGAGCAGGCAGCAAGAGAAAGACCTTGGGAGAATAAGCTCTGCTTTATTCCTCTTGATATCATTTTGCCAGAGCTTTAAACAAGCGTGAAGACTTTTGTGAAATGAAAAACAGAATAAAAGGGCATATTGAGGGGCTGTTTCCAACAGGCTGCCCATATCCCACTCCCCCTAATGCGAACACTGTACACACAGCCATCCAAGATCAGACCTCCTAAGTAGAGCACTTTTTTTTCTTGGAGATTATTCTCATTTGGACTTTAATTAAGCTCCTGCCAGGCTTGCAAGCTTTTTAATTTTACCTTTCTTTCTTCTTTCTTTTTCCTCCTTGAATCAGCTTGCTTGCCAGGAAACTTTTTCCAAGCTGTCACAATCATAGTAAGTACACCCTAAGATGTTAAATTTAGAGATGTACTAATCGTTGCTGCTCCGAGAATCAATAGCAGAAGTTTCCTTGCATTTGGAAAGATTTTCATTCATTCATTCATTCGTTTTTACGTGTGTGTGCGCACGCGCGTGTGCGTGTGTTATGAATGAGAAAATAATAGAAAGGAAGTTTCAGGGAGTATACAACGACTATTGGCTAGTAAGTGATACAACTCAACCTCCCATAAGGCCACCAGCTTAACAGAAGAAACTTTCCATTACTTAATTTAATATTCACACTGTTTGTAAGCAAATTGTAGCCAACTCTTTACTAGTGTTGGTGGGTGTAGGGTGAGCAAGCCTTGAGAAGGTGATGCCTCAGCTGATGATTTAACACCTCTTTAATGAAATGTAATAGTTAATTCACTTCGGTTCTTTTTCAAAATCTCCTTGAACTCAATTAAACTCACGGTGATTCTGAAAGTATAAAGGTAGGGGCTAGGGAGGCAGAAGGTGGCCCCTGTAAAGCAGATTGCATGAGAAGCCATTTTCATTTGAGGAGGCTTAGTTGAAAACTGGCCACCCTAAACAGGATGCCTTCTTCTTTTTTTCTTAATTTTTCAAAACATTTAGATAATATTGCAGAAATAAGAATAAGCCATCAAAAACACCAAAACTAAAATGAAAGCTGTGGAGCATTGGGGATATTATCATCACCATGATTGCTATTATCACCATTCTTATTATTTACTTAATAGTAATTCCACACTGCCAGGTTATTGCACCAACTGCTCCTGTCTGTAAGGTACTTACTGATCGCCTCCACAAACCGCTCAAAGAAGCTGTAAGGGAAGAGCGGCTCAGGCAGCTCCCGGAAAAACATCTTCAGTGCTCCAGTGACAACGTGGATGTCCTCCCACTGGCTGTCGTCCAAATTCAGCTTCTCTTCTGGGAAAACACGAGGAGAAATGGAACAACTGGTTTTAATGAAACAATTACAAGACACTAATTATTATGTTAATGTTTGCCTACTATCATCAGCAACCGTTAACAGCCTTCTGCACCTAGAGGTTTGGTGCTGTGCATGGTTTTTTTTTTTTTTTTCCTTTTTTCCGTAGGACGGGAACATTTTCAATGGAATACCATCTGTAGGAGTGCAGCTAACAAAAAACAAGAGACACAAAGAGACAGTGCCATTGACACAGTATGTCAGATACATTTATTCCCATAATGCATCAGTATGAAAATTAGCATCACAGCTCAACATGATTCAAAGCTATTTGGTTTTGAGGCCGAGGGGCTAAGAGTTGCCAATGATGGCCGGCTCAAGGGACCGGCCTAAAGGCCTTGCTGAGCCAACAGGAGACATATGCTAAACATGGCAATAGAAAATGAGTTATTGCTTTACATGTGTTAGTCTTGCTATGTACAAGGGAATAATGGGTAACACTTTTTTCCTTTTTTCACTGAATATAAAGTCAGCAAGGAATAGAATAGTGAGTGAGAAAGGATATTAATTCCTTCTTCCTGCTTCAAAAATATCTTTTTTTAGTTTTCATCTCAGCAAGGAAAATGTGCCCAGCAACAATATTAGACAGACCCCTGTTGGCCTACGTAGGCTATGCAAAGCTGTCAAAAATGATAACACACTAAAGACAACCCACAAGTGCTTACCAACTCCTCTTAGAAATAACAGAAATGTTTGCTTGGGAAGCTTGAGTGAGTTGAGACATTTAAATATTAAAGAAAATAAAGGCCACAATAAAGTTCTTAGAAGAAATAAAGAGACGCTGGGCAATTATTTCCTTCCTTTTTGTCTTCAGTATGAAAGTCTGGAATCATTCTCACCCAAAAAGTGGATGTAATAGGGTCTGAAAGTCACATCTTTGCATACAACTAAAAGGAAGCAGGCATAAAAGCATTGCTGCTGATCCACAGTGTTTGTCTTTCTGAATGTACAACACAGAAGAGATTTTGGATTCTGGGCTTAATGAAAACTAAAGCTAATCATTCTGGACAACCTGGGGGTTAATGGGAAAGCAGAGTATCCTGGCAAGAACTTAATAGGTATTTGGTCAACTAGAATTGTGTTTCCTTACCGACGTCCGAAGCTCACATTCAGATGCTTGCTTGTGTCAGTTTTATGAATGCAGAGGAGAATTGACACCAAAAATGTAAGAAAAGCTGAGAATTGTCACTATAGGGGATCTCTGCATGGGCTGTTCTGCTAATAGTCTTCATGTCCTTTTAAAAATATTAGCCGAAATCTTTATCAGATCTTTTTTTCTAAATGGACTATTACTTCCAGGGCTAGTAAGTTATGTTCCTGCTCAATTGGCTGTTTGTAAAGAGAAGGAATGAAGGTGAATCTGTTTATTTCAGACGGGCTATTTTCTTCTCCCCTTTCAGCCTTCATTCCTACCTCGGTCATAACACAATAATTTGATCCACAACAAAATCAGCAGAGGAGACCTTCTTTCTGCCCTGCAATCATTTTTGATTGATTGTATTTCAACAATTAGTCTTTTATTTGGCTACACACTATTGAAATAGGACGACAGCATCTTAGCAGGCCAGCTTTAAACAGTCAACTGTTAACAATAGCATCAAAAAGGGAGACCTGATGGGGTTTACTGTCACTTTAAAGAAGGGGTTTTTCACGTTGTTGAAATCTGTCAGATATTTTGAAATGTCCCTCTCACTATGGTGCCACACCCCCTGCGTGCCCTTATAATAAAATTGGTTTTACTCCTGATTAAATCATTTTCTCCCTACCCACTACCATACTTCTCATAATGGACCTGTGCGTTCTACAGCTGGTGTTCTTCCCATGGTACCAATTCTTACTTTATCTTTTAAGCACTTTGCTGCTAAGATCTCATGCAGAGTGCTTATGTTTTGTTAAGAGCTTCATTCTTAGAGAAATAGCTTAACACATGTTCTAAAAATGTTGTACAACTTATTGCTTAAAGCACATTTAGAAAATGTATAAGTACGGTAGCTTTGGCACTGAACTTTAAGTGGAAACCTAAATAAACACATACACACACACAACACACACACATGTTCACACACACAACTATCTCTACCAAAAATTTATCACAAAAGTCCAATACAAATTGTCGTTTTGGTGCATAGGTTTAAGATCGCCAAATGAAAGTGTTCAGCAGGTAAAAAAAGACAATGATTTTATCTTGAACAAGAAAACAATAAGAACAAATAATTGCTTAACCAAAGGCAGATGCCAGTAAACATCAGTTAATTCAATTGACTGTGAAAATGAAATATTTTAATATACATAAAAAGATAATTTACCAGTCAATAAATACCATTTGATTATATCCACTCAAAATACCATATAGCATATCAACTTGTGTTACTTAAACTAGCATTCCTACTATGTAGTCTTCACTTTAAAAAGATAATTTGTAGCCCCTCAACAAGTAGCTTCAATAAATAATATGGCAAGTGGTTGGAAAGAGTCTTTTTGTATATAATACCTAATTTTTATATTAAGATTTTTTGTGAACAACCAAGGTTAAGATTCCTTGTAAACCAGAGGCCTTTAAGGCATATTTTTCAAGGCCACTGTGACTTATTTAAACATGCAGTTGTGTCCATATTTGCACACCTTCTCATGAATCCAATCAGTTCTGAAGATGAAATGAAGATGAAGTGATACCTGTCTCCACGTTAACAGGTATCATTATGAACACATTTGTATTACCTGATAGGCATTTTCTAACTAATCTGTTGGCAGTGATGACGTCTTCTGCTTCCCCTCTTTTCAATAGAGCAGGATTTCTCAATAGTGAAGCACTGTTGACAGTTGGGGCTGAGTAATGCTTTGTTATAGGGTCTGTCCTGTGCATTCTAGGATATTTAGTAGCATCCCCGGCCTCAGCCCACTGGATGCCAGTAGCACCTCCTAGGGCTGCTGATGAAAAATATCTCCAGATATTGCCAAATATCTCCTGGCAGTGAAAAGTTATCCCCAGTTGAGAACCACAACAGTGGAGCCTGTAAGAGTCTATAAAAGTTACTCAATAAATATCGATTTATGAAGTTTACCTTAGGTGGGCAGAGAAATAGAAAACTAGATATGTGAATACTGAGATTTCTTTAATATGAACCTAAGAGTTGGTAATTATTATTGACAGAATAAAAACCTTTTACAGAACAAAATTCAAAATTCATATGACTATATTTCAGGAAGCTTTGCAACAGGAAGAATAACCAACAGTTATTCAGTGCTTACACCATACTAGGGACTATGCTATGCACGTTCCATTTATTACCTAATATAATTTTTTTCCAGTAAGACAATGAGGTACATGCTATTGTTATCATCACGTATTTTACAGACAGGAAAAATGAGGCATGGGTAGATTAAGTAACTTTTCCATGGATGACAAGTAATAAACCCAGGATGTAAGCCTCCCCTCAAAACCACTATGGTCAGACTAATCTTGGCTGGAAGAAGCTGAAAGGATAAAGGCAAATAAATAGCAATTGCCAGTGGTAGTAGATTGACTATTACTTCAAAGATAGTGATTTTTATATTTTATCCCTAAATATCTTACTTGAGGCTACACTTTTACCTGTAAACTTACTCTGGTCTTTCATAATTACTGATTTATAGAAGGAACAGATTCTTATATAAACAGATATAAAGCGAATTGGCAATAAAAAGAAACTGCATTAGGAATGGGACAGAAGATGTAGCAAATTGTTATGTGGTGATGGAGTGAAGAGGAAATATGATAGGGTGAGAAAGAGATTATACAAAACACCAGGTCTGGATTTACCACTAATTCATTGTATATCTATTTATTTATTTGTGAAATGAAGATATTCAGAAGGATAGTTGTTGGTATCAAATGAGAAAATGTGTCTGAAAAACATTTGGAGAGTAAATATATATATATATATATATATATATATATATATATATATATACATACATATATCTCTCCAAGACACCACTATGATGAGGAAAGTGAATAAAGGCCAAATAGGCAAAATACATTAGGGATTAAAGCAATGGAAATACTGAGCAAACATCATAAACCATTCTGGTTGTTTTAGAGGATTTACCTCAGTGTGATGCAATCTGTCATATGAACTCAACAAAAACTTTACATGCTGGAGTTCAATACTGGGAAGAAGTCTGGTTGAATCAAGATATCTCACAATTATCATGCTGATAATCTGTGCTGGTTTCTCCTGGCCCTCTACTTAGGCTACCGTAAATTCATTTTGGTCATGGCTTTTTGCTTAAAGCATTTAAACAGAATTGAAGATAGGTTAACCTCCAGAATCCAAAGTCACTATGTGACTTTTATGATATCACAAAAAATATATTTAAATATTGTATCCAAGCATTGAAGTGCATCTTGAAATGTCCTTCCTTGAAGGAACTTTTGTGTATTTTATTTTTTAAATAAAAACTTACCTATATCCAGCTAAAAACTATTATATTTAAAATTTAAAAATTTTGACAATAGCTATTAGGAATAATCCTTTTTAAAAAGGAGAACTGAAGGATGGACCTTTTGATAGCCACAGTAGGTCATGGTAATTTCCATGGAAAAAGGCACATTTAAATATCACTAATAGCTTAATCACCACTTTCCTCTTGTATTATGTATTGCTCTATAGACTGGTGTAACCAGAAGTTGCAATATCAAGACCGACTTTAACTAAACTCACTGTGTTAACCTAGTATTGGTTGAAATGCAGCTGAAGATAAACTTGGACTATCCAGAATAGAATAGTTATATAAGAATAAAGAGGCACTTCTTTGTGTATTGAAAAACAAGTACATTTTTACCTTGTAGTTTTTAAAGCCCTTTACTAACTTTTCTTTTACTGTTGCAATAAAAAAATAAAGAGGAAAAGACAGCCCAACTTTCACAGGATATGGAGAAAATAGCTCTGATTTCATTAATATAGTGACAAGAACCTATTACATCATGAAACTCTCATAAAAGGATGTGGCATCTGCTTCCAGTGCAGATGACCACTTAGAAACCTTATCTGAAAGCCCTGCTGGGTCCATGAAAGTCACATCATGAATGAAAGAGATGCCAGAGAGACTATTGATCTGAAAAATAATAATATGTTTGTCCAGAAAATCAAACTGGTAGATATAAAAGTGGATAAAACATACTGTTTATCTATAAGGATATAGCTGATTTTGAGTTTAGCATTTAAAGGAGTGGATCAAAAGGAAGTTGGTTGAATCATTTGACTAGCTCGACCTTTCCTGTTGTGTTGGCTCCTTAAAGTGACAGTTCAATCTGATCTCTAGTGGATTAGAGAGGTTCCAAATTCTCAAACACGGTGATATAAACCCCGTGCCAAAACCATCCTCTTTCCACGCTGCACTCGCTAAAGCCCCTCCTATAACACCTTGGGTACAACATGAGACTTCAGTGAGGACAATATCTTTGAAAACTAGGCTGGTTGACCAGTTAATCTGTTTGTTCACTTAGTTTTTATTAAGCAAATATAGATTGAATGGAGACTACATACCAGGAACTGTATTTTGTGCCTTTCAAAGCTACAGCTGTTGAGGCTGCTTTATATTCCTCAAAGGAGAGGGCTTTACCAGGTGCTCAGAAATACTACTCAGGTGAAGATAAATTAGGTTCTAGACATTTTACATCTTATTTCTGTCCCCTAGAATAATACTCTTTTGATCTTAATGAAAAGCAGGGACAAATTCACCCCCCAAATGTGCTTTATGTTTCTTATGGGCTGAATTGTGTCCCCCCACCCCCGTGAATGATTTGTAGTCTCAACCCCCTGTACCCCACCATGTCACTGTATTTGGAGATAGAGCCTTTAAAGAGGTAATTAAGGTAAAATGAGACGATATGGATGGCCTTATTCCAGTATGACTGGTGTCTTTATAAGAAGAGGAGATTGGGACACAGACATGCACAGAAGGAAGACCATGTGAAGATATAGGAAGAAGACACGCATCCATAAGCTAAGGAGAGAGGCCTCAGAAGAAAGCAACCTTGCCAACATCTTGATCCTGGTCTTCTAGCCTCTGGAACAGAGAGGAAATACATTTCTGTTGTTTAATCCCCCACACCCCCATCCCCCCTAGTCTGTGACACTTTGTTATGGCAGCCCTAGAAAACGAATACGATGTCCAAAGATTCTGTGCAGAGAAAGATGTCATGTTCCTAGATCATATCTAGACATTTTCTCAACACATGGGCTATGCCACACTTATGAAATATTATAGACAACAGAAAGAGCTGTTTAGGTAATTCAAATTAAATAAAAATAATTATCTAGATTCTGAGAAAGGGTTTGAAGGTGGAATAAGTTGAATAATTGCTTGCCTATTCAAGATCAACCTAACTATTTCTAATTACTTGATCTATAAACATGCAGGATACTCTCTAGCATGGCTTCCAGACAAAGAATAAAATCATGATTGCTATTTTCTTACTCACTCTTTTTTCCAGCTACTACTTCAAGAATAGAAATATTTCATTGCTGCTATAGACCAAGACATGAAATACTAGGGAACATTTAAAAAGTTCTCAGGAAAACTCAACACAAGCCAAATCAACTCTCTATGGCCATGGTATCTATCAAAGAAGGAGGAAAGTGGTTTTAAATATGAAACTTCATATTCCAAAACCAAAGAGATGTATTCCTTACAATGTATCACAGTAACCTCCAGGAAGCTATTAGGATGCTTACATTTGAAAATGGTTACTTCACTGTAAGAGGAGATGGTTTGACCTATGCAGAGAATGGGCACTTTTGCCACCTGGTCTACCAAATCCAGTTTTGTGTGGCCCCCTTGCAGTAGGAAAGAGGGAGGAACCAAGAAAATAAGCAGAAATTCTCTAAGATACTAAAACCTTATTCATAGAAGCTTTTATTTCTTAAATCCACTGGGATATTTTGGCATGCCATGTTAGCTTGCTTTCTATGGACTTCATGCTGTGCATATTTCTTTGGAAATCACTTAAGAGGCCCAAGGCATGCAAATAATGTCACAGGCTAATATGAAATATCTTTCGTTACTCTCTTTGAAGGTGGTGAAGCAGCCTTCTACTATATCCAATACAGGAACTGAGTCAGGAATGAGTATGTCTTATTTTTATTTTTCCTCAGATTTCATCAGAATGTAAATAATAACATAATAAATAGGTACAACTGAAATTTGTGAAGCAAGCGCCACAGATGGAAAGTATAACAAATGTGTCATTGCTTTGTGCATTTTTAATTTATAACGGCATAACATAAAACATCTCCCCATCATCATAACTCCATGTATAATGCCATCTTATAAAATGATGTTACTGACATTATGCTTCTCTCCAGGCTTCTAGGTTTTTTTGTCTAGGCATCTGAGGAGAGGTAGCCCTGTTCAGACTCTAACAACAACAACAATGACAAAAATGAACTGACTTTATTTGTTAGGATCATAAATGTTAAAAAGGATGCATTTCATGATACCAATATATATTTCTTTAATTACTTTCTTACTCAGAGCTTCCAACACTGCTCTTAATTCCATGCAGTCAAAGGCTTTTTGTGCTCTGCAGACACTATACACAATGGTTCGTTTTATTTGACTGTCTTCTCCAAACAGATTCTGAATTTACTTGAATTCCATGGATGATTTCATACATTACATACTCCAAAGGGTAGAGAATCCGTAGGATTAAATTTCAACAGAGTCATTTTTGAAAGTTTTCTTTGTTATCGGCTCTAAGTTTCAACACTATTGCTATTTGTTCTCTCCAAGTTATATTACATTTGTAAATACCAAGCGGAAGGTCAGATCAAAACATATCTCATAATGATATCTAGGAAATAAACATAACTAAGTCCTATAAATACCCATATACAGATAACATGTCTATTGTAGGTATATGCACATATACAGAGTTACTTAATGTATTGTTTCCTCACTTGTCTAATGAGAACCGTCATCTCTCCCTCCTAATTTTGTGTGAGAATTCAGTGAAGTAATATACGTAAAAGTTCTAGCACAGGTTTGTTATAACATTATTAGAAAATTTATTTGGACATTATCTTCTTTGTCAGCCAGACTTTGGAAAATATTTCCAGAATTTAATATACTTTCTTGCTCCAACTATTCCTTTTACTACACTGTTGGTGTACATGGGGTTAGCAATGGTATTATTTAGCAGGAAAAAGACTGGGCTTTTTACTAATTTAGAAGTCTCTTGTCTGGAAATATTCTGTCAGAAAAACAGAAATAAAAGGATAACAAAAATCAACAAAATAGAAACAAAATGGATAGAGTAAGACAGTGCCGCTCTTATTTCTTGAAACCATTTTACACCTGGATAGGACAAAAATTAGTTGTCAATTAAAGACAACCAAAACGAAGAGACGATTTCTAGCAGTTATTGAGGATAATCTTTTTTCATATAAGTTATCTTTATTAATTGATCCATGGTAGTAGTTGAGTAAATTTTCTACTTCATATCACAAGAATAGCCAGAACTCTGCAAAGGTACATACAATAAGAGTGGAAGATTTATAAATTTTACAACTACTTGCATTAAGTTAGGATAGCTAGAGATCTATGCAAAACTTTCTTTGTGAAACCACACGATAACACTATCTTCTTAATTCTGCATCTATACAATATTCCAAGCCCAGAATAGTGACATAGATTCTTTAATGGACCTACCTATTATCAATAACTGTTTTTGGTTTTTTCTTTGTGAATGAAAAGTTTTAGAGATTTTTTTTCCCACCTCAAAAGAGAGTCTGCCTGTCTGACACCAGAGGCCTCCAATTATGAAGCACAAAATTACTCTTGTGCTCCTTTCTACCATGACTTTGAAGAATCATAATTCATACAAATAATTCACAATGAGGGTTGTTTTTATTGCAAAGTAGCTATAAAAACTAGTTGATAAAAATTGTCAAAATACCTAATAAGATGATATTCAAAAACCTACAATTGTTTAATATGAAGTGTGTGCTTATTGTTTTTTGAACACTTTTATTTATTTTATTTTGAAATAATATATTTACAGGAAGTTCAACATACATGAGTATACTGCAAAAGTCTCTTTCTAGTCTATCCTTAGCTACCTAGTTTACACCTCTACAGAAAACCTATATTGTCAATTTCCCATGTATCCTTTCAAAGATGTTTTCTATACTCAAGCAACATTATCCTCAACTACCACTTTTAAAAAAAAACACTAACAGTGGGTGAGCTGGGACAAAGTGAGAGAGTGGCATGGACTTATATACATTACCAAATGTAAAATAGATAGCTAGTGGGAAGCAGCCGCATAGCACAGGGAGATCAGCTCGGTGCTTTGTGACCACCTAGAGGGTGGGATAGGTAGGGTAGGAGGGAAGGAGACGCAAGAGGGAGGGGATATGGGGATATGTATACATATAGCTGATTCACTTTGTTATACAGCAGAAACTGACACACCATGGTAAAGCAATTATACTCCAATAAAGACGTTAAAAAAAACCCAAAACACTAACAGTGATATCTATGCACTGTTCTGCATTTGATTCTTTTCACTTGATTATATATCATAGAGATTACTCAAAATTGGGACACAGAGAGTATTCTCTTTCTTTTTTTACAGCTGCATATTTACTTTAATGGATGTACAATAACTGACCAGTTTCCAAAGGTCAAATATTTTTCATAGTGCTAATGTGAATAATCTTGCACTTAGATCATTTATATCTAAGTATGTATCTGTGTGAGTAGAACAAATTCCTAGACCTGGAATTTCTAGGTGAAAAGTTGTGTGTATATTGTAAACTATTGATAGACCTTGCCAAGTTATCCTCATAGCCAGTGAACCAATTTATGTTACCATCACAATATTTGAGAAACTATGGTTGATTGGGAATATATATTCATTACTGCCTGTAACTCTTCTCAGATGCCCATGAATAAATTGTGCCTTTGACTGCATAGTTGAAAAAATACATAACAAAGAGTAAAATGAGGAAAGATACAGACTAAAAATATATATAAAGTCTTTGTTAAACATAAGAGAGACTTGTGAGAGATGTAACTTCTGATAAAGAAAAGTCTGAATATTTAACACAATTGATGTTTAATAAATATATAACAATAATACAGTTGATCCTTAAACAACCTGGGTTTGAACTGCAAGGGTTTACTTATACACAAATTTTTTTCAGTAGTAAATACTACAGTGCTACACGACCCATGGTTGGTTGAATCAGCGGATGCAGAACCGCAGTTACAGAGGAACTGCATATATGGAGGGTGGATTATAAATTATACTCTGATTTTCAATGGCATGGAGGGTCTGCTGCACCTACTCCTTGAATTGCTCAAGGGTCAACTGTAACTACAAACAAAAAATAAACCCAATAACGATGACTGTCTTCTGATGAAATAAAAATCTAAATAGGAACAAAGTCAAATAAAAGAAAAAGGACTGAGCATGCTGAAAATGAAATGAATGAATGGAATTCCATCAATTATGTCAATTTCAGCAATACATTTATAGTGTAAAGTGAAACAAACCCATCAATCAAATAAATTAATATAGTCACTCATTAAAAAATAAAACACCTATAAGATGTCAGATGTGCTAAGTGCAAGAGGTATGGGTGGGAAGGCAGTTATAAATGAGGATCGAAATATATCTAAAAAATGGTATATAATCTCTTAAAGTCTGACAGTTCTTAAGTTCTCTAACATCACTACTAGGATTGTGCTGTCTCTAGGGAAGGAGCTACCCCCTTTAATTTTATTTTTTTAATTTTATTTATTTATTTAAATTTTTTTGCCCCCTTTAATTTATATTTGCTTCATTAGTACACAGACATGCTCAATTAGTTGCTTAATAAGTACCTTTTAAATAAAGATGATGCTGATGATGATAACTATATAAACTTCCAAGTCTGAGAGTTATCTACAGTTCCTCTTGTAGAAAAATAGGAAGACATCATTTGCTATGGTCTCAGGTGACCTGTTAGTAGTAAACACATTTCCATGCAGCCTAGGCAGTTCTGGCCCGTATGAGCCTCATCCCTCTGTAGAGCAGAGATGTACTTAGGCTAACTTCACCACACATGTTCTCACACAAGAAAGTCAGTGGAGGAAGCTGTAAATGGAGGAGTGATGTAAATGGAAAGATACAGGCTTCTTCGGCCAGGTGCTCTTCTCCTTGCTTTTCTTCTCTTCCAATCTAACATGAAACAAATCTGTGGCACTAACTCCTGGGTCTCTGCCTCTGGTTCCTGATGTCACCCATGTCTATGCTGCTAATCTTAACCCTGGCCTACATTCTGCTTCATTTCAGATCCTCTTAACTATGTTACTCATCCTAGCCTGGTAATCCCATGACTCCTGGGGCACACCCTAAATAATTGAACTACAGCAGTCTCCTTTCATCTTTGGTTCCCGCTTTCCGCAGCTACCTGCAGTGAACCACAGTCTGAAAATACCAAGTGATAAATTTTAGAGATAAATAGTTCATAAATTTTAAGTTACCAGTCATTCTGAGTAGCTTGATGAAACCTCACCCAGTGCTGCTTGGTCCCCCCGGGACCTGAATCTTCCCTTTGTCTAGCGTAGCCTCCGTTAGTCACCTAGTAGCCATCTCGATTATCAGATTGACTGTCACGATATCACAGTGCTTGTCTTCAAGTCACCCTTATTTTACTTAATACTGGCCCCAAAGCACAAGAGTGGTGATGTTGGCAATTCGGATATGCCAAAGAGAAGCCATAAAGTGGCTTCCTCTAAGTGAAAAGGTAAAAGTTCTAGACTTAATAAGGAAAGAAGAAGAGTTGTATGCTGAAGTTACTAAGGTCTGTGGTAAGAATGGATCTTCTATTCATGAAATTGTGAAAAAGGAAAAATAAATTCATGCTAGTCTTACTGTTGTACCTCAAACTGCCGAACTTACGGCCACGGTGCTTGGTAAGTGCTTAGTTAAGATGGAAAAGGCATTAAATTTGTACAATAAGATATTTTGTGCGTGTGAGAGAGACCACATTCACGTAACTTTTAATTCAGCATATTGTTATAATTGTTCCTGTGCATTGGCAGGAGTGAGCAGGATGGATCAGAGTGAGTATATGGACGAGAGGTGGTGTGTCCAAGAGGTACCAGGAGCAAGGAGCTCAGCTGAGAGGCTCTGTTGTGTTAAAATACTGCATATTTACTGTGGAAAAACAATATTTTAAAGGAAGTCAGGAAATAAGAGAGAAAAACTCAGGTGTATTCATGAAACCATTGCACAGTGGAGAAAGACGTCTAGAGAACTGATGGTTAGGCATGTACAAAGGATTAAAGTTCAGAGACAATTATTGTGTATCACATTTATCATAAGTTTGAGGAAGTCAAAATATTCTATTTTCCTGAAGTTTATAAAGATCTGCTGGTGGTTGGAAAGTGAGAATCCGTTTGGATTATATGACCAGAGATAAGACTTCAATGGTGTTTCAGTATCACGCGCTGCTTTACCAACTCTACAAAAGGGAATTACAATTAATTGGATTATGCTGGTCTCCACATGCTGATTGTAAGAAAGTATAAAAGTGTAACTATTGCTAACAGGTCATACCTATCATCAATCATGGGATTTGCTTTTTACTTACCAATAAGATTAATTCCTTCTTTACAATCTTTCAATTTGAAGCCGTTTTAATTATAGAGTTTAGAAAATTCAAAGGAAAAGGCAAACCTACTTTCAATGTATTATTAATAATTGACCTCATCTTTATTCATCTTTATAATGAGGGAAAAAGAAATGGATGGTTTATTTATTGTTTAGAAGATTTTTACTTACTTAAGATCCCTTTGCAATCTTTTCTGAATTTCAATTTAATTAAAAAAGTTTTGTACTTGATTTCTGTAAAGTGCTAAGCCTGGGGCTATGTTTCTGGGGATTCATGGAGATGTGGTCTTTGTTTTCAGGGAACTTAACATCTAATAAAGGACTTTGGTCTGCAAACCCCAAACGTCATTACATGGCTAAGTGGAGTGTTAGATTAAAGGTATGAACTACTAAACATAATATCTTTGAGCCCTTCTCAGGCACTATTCTAAGTGCTTCACGTGTATTAAGTTATTTTACCTTCACATTAACACATGCTATAGGTGCTATTATTTGTTCAGTTTTACTGATAAGGAGATGGGTCCAGAGATTAAGTAATTTGTCCAAGTTCACTCAGGTATTTAGCTAGAGTCCAGTCAGTCTGGCTCCAAGCCTTCAGAACCCTTAGTCCCTCTGCTAGCACAGAGTATGAACTGGTGCATTCTGACTAGAGTGACAGATGAAATTTCTCTAAGGCAATGGCAGTAAGGGATTCATAGGATTCTGATGGACTGAGATGGGTAAGGAAGGATGTTCTAGGTCATACAAATGTGGCCTCAGGACTAGCCATACTGGCATCACACAGGACATTGTTAGAACTGAAAATTAACAAACCATATCGGACCTACTGAATCAGAATCTCTGGGGTACAGCTGGCCATCTGTGATTTAACAAGTCCTCCCAGTGATTCTGATGCATGCATGCTAAAGGCCGAGAGCCACGGTTTCTAGCAAACAGATACGAAATGGATGAAAGTTTGATTATTGTCAAGCACCCTCTTTATGGCTAGTGCAAAGGTGGGTTATGAAATGTGGTGAGAACTTAGCTTGGAAGTCGACTGCCTTCACTTCCATGCTGAGAGATTAAATGTTCTTCTTTAGACAAGAGAGAACCATCAAAAGTTTGAGTGGGGAGATAATACCATTCAGACTGTATTTAATGGACACAGTATTTGAGAAATGAAAAGGTAGGAATACGCAAGTTATTTAGGAAGCTATTGCTGTAGTTCAAGGCACCATGAAGGCCGAAACTAAGTGGTTTTTGTAGAAACGCAAAGAGGCTGAGTATGTGAGGCCTTAAAATGTAATGAAAGTAGTGGTGGTAAAGGGAAAAGAGAATCAAGTGAAACTATTGTTTCTAGCTAGAAGGATGTTGATGTGTTGACATAGTTGTCTTGTATTAGACACCTGAGAAAGAGTGGCTAGGAATTTTTTTTTTTTTTTTTTTTTTTTTTGCGGTACGCGGGCCTCTCACTGTTGTGGCCTCTCTCATTGCGGAGCACAGGCTCCGGATGAGCAGGCTCAGCGGCCATGGCTCACGGGCCCAGCCGCTCCGCGGCATGTGGGATCTTCCCGGGCCAGGGCACGAACCCGTGTCCCCTGCATCGGCTGGCGGACTCTCAACCACTGCGCCACCAGGGAAGCCCTAGGATTTTTTGTTCACTCCATTTGTTCTCAACAAGAAGATGCTAGGGAGTATGAGTTTGGTTTGGGTATGCTATTGACGTTTTCAGGTGGCAATGTCCAATAGACATTGGGATATTTGAATATGAAGCTTAGCAAAGGGGATAAAGATTGACTAGGTCAATTTGAAAATTATCAACATAGAAGTAAAAGTTGAATAACAATGATTACCACAGTAATGACAACAAAAGCTGTTAACCGAGCACCTTTCATGTGCCAGTCACTATGATAGGCACTTTACACACATGATCTTAACTTCCACAGCAATCAAGGAATGTAGTACTATCCTCACTTAACGTGTTAAGATGTAAGAACCAGAGAAATTAACTTGTTCAAGTTCATACAGGAAGTTAGTGTCACAGCTAAGTTTTTAACATTGTTTCCTGACTTGCAAACTATTTTTTTGCAAGACTACCTAAAATAATAAGGGAGGAAAATGGTCATGTAGAAACAGAGCAAGAAGAGAAGAGTGCCATTTAAATATATGTTCTGGAAGTAAGAATATAATTATTTTTACATGAGTTTATATGCAAACAGCTCCAGACTATGAGCTCCAACCAACAACATGGATTCTTGTGTTAATAGTTAATCTCCCCAAATCAGCATCCACACAAATCAGCTTGCTTGACAAGGTAAATTCCATGGTCTCTAGAGGAGCGGCAGCAGTCTTAAGACCACGGAACAAGTCACACTTTGTGATTCAGGTCATCTGTCCTGAAGAATACCAATCACTGCAAACCCAGTGCTCTCTGATGTGTTACTGATTAATAACAATTACTATGTTGTAAAGTTTATGGAGCAAAACACATATAAAGTTGAGAGAAATGAAACACACGGACTGATAGGTGTTTCCCAGGTTCAGTGGCCATGTCTATGCAAACAACAAGTTGATAGTTTGAAGTCAAATTGGAATCTTGTTCGGTCAAGTACAGATAACCTGTTAGATTTACAACTCTCCCCCTTAGTCCAAAATATTTAGAAAGACAGTGCTAAATGGTGACTCCTGGTTAAAGGTATAACATGATTTTAGGAACATTATGTTTTAATTTTCTGAAAATCTAGGTTACATTTCCCTTAATGAACAGAGCTATTTTTAAGTGATAGAACAGCCATAAGTTAATTTAAATGTGTGATAAGGCACTTGAATAAGCCTCCACAATACGTATCATTTACAGATTGTATTTATATACTGAACACACCTTTGTAATGTACTTTAAAGACTACGATTTCTTATTCCATCCATTCAAGGCCTCTACTATGTGACACAACCTGCCATTGAATCTTAACTTTCCACTTCACTCAGACCCCTGTCATCTGCTCCTGTTAAACTGGTGTACTCACTATTTCCAAACAAGAGCTGTACTTTAAAACCTCCATACTTTGGTTCTTGCTCATTCTTGACCTAAGCTATCATAGCCACTCCCTCCTTCTACCCCAACGTACCAATTCTTTAAAGCCCAAAGGAAGCCTTCACATCTCCAGAAATCCTGCCTAGAGCGAGCCACTTTTCCTTGATCTCACTTCACTTTGAAAGCTGAGCACTTATTGCCTATGACGCTAATTTGGGGATTAGGCATTAACAATCACTGCATTCTTGCACTGTCTCCTCCTGCCCTCTGCTCTCCTGCAGATGCCTCCTATTGGTTCAATCTAGTTGGAAGCCTTTTGGTAAGGGGGCCTTGGTGATATAGTGCATATAGGTCAGATCCTGGTTACGGAGCAAGGTAGTGAAGAATGCAGAACCAATGTGGGGTAGGGAGGCAAACAGAAAATTACAATCATATCAATCCAATAGTCTGTTCGTTGACACCTTGGAGCCAATTGCCCAGAGAAATATTTCAGAATCTCCAAACAGTGTAACTTGGTTTTTAATATTGTAGAAACTTTCTGGGTGGAGATGGGAGGGACAAAAATCTTTTGTGTAAGGCCATCCCTAACGTCCTTAATCCCATAAAGACTCACATGTACATGCACTTATTTCAATGTGTAATTATTGACATAAACACAGCTGCTCTCTATGTTAAAGGAACATTAAGCTCACAAAAGCATGGAAATTCCTACTTAGAGTGTCTACTCCATTCTTAACATGGCTTGTTGTGCCCAGATGCTGCGTGTAGTTTTGCACCATTTAAAAGGCTGATGTACAAAAGCAAAAAAGGTGGTAGAAAAATTAACTGAAGAAAAGGAGAGAGCCATGTAGAGTTGTCCTATTCTTAAATTTTATTATGCTCTAATCTTCATAATGGCTAGGCACAACAAAACAAATTAAGAATTAAAGAAGAGATAATTTGACCGTGGATTTTTGGATTTGGAGGCAGGAAAGCTACACATTTAAAGAAACACAAGACACGTACAGCCAGAACAGAATACTGAAATTGTGTAGTTTATGTTAAACTTAAAATAAATAGAGATTTACACTTCCCTTTACATCCAGAAATACATGAAAAGTTGCAAGCCAGCCCACAACAAAGCAATTGACAAGAAAGATAGCATCTGCTTTTCTGTCTATTCAAGCTGAAGTTTTTCATTCTAAATGCAAGCAATGCTTCCCAAGTTAACATAATTAACTCATGACAATCCTGAAACATCATGATATAAGATACAGATGGAAATTCAAAGCTTAAGCATGTCAGCTAACTGCATCAGGATTATCACTTTTTTTTAAGTGAACAAATCATAATGCTAATTAAAACAGGTGTTTTTATTTCAAACCCTTTTGCATGTTATGAAATTACAACCAGGGTTATTTGTTTATTACTCTGCTGTGAAACATACATCTTAGAACAAGGGGATCTGTGAAAACAACAAAGTAAAAAGATAAAAAGAATGACACTCAGCACTGCTTTCTGACACAACAGAGAACCAGTCGTTCAATTAGTTAGTAATTTCCCTGTGACTACTTGACAGAATCTACTAATTGTTAATCTTCTACTAACTATTGCTTTACATAATTAATTATATCCAAATAAAAACAACAAAGACATGTGGGCCAGTTGCCCTTTTGAGAATGTTTTTTTCACGACTGTTTCTGCTTACTAACAATATTTCCAGTATGAAAAGATATTAATCTCACAGGAGAAAAAACACATTAAAGTGCTAGCACACTCTGTCTTTTACCTTACTTATAGAGCACCCGCCACCCCTCTACCACCACCAAGGACACAACTACAAAAAACCCTGAAGCTACTGACTGCTTTACACAAATCTATCCTCCAAGCAATTCGTAACAGCCAAAGTCCTTTGAGTTGGGATCTTTCATGTTAATTTAGCATTGCATAAAATTCAGAGTAACCCGTCCAGAGGTCAAGCATCATTCATCATTAGTTGAAGTGACATTTTCAACCCTTCATATTGCAGCTGCTAAGAAGTGGGGTGGAAAGGTATTCTTTGGGAGGAAAAAAACAAGACTCAGAACACAATCCTTGCTCTATCCACAGAAGAGAAAACAAGGTGCCTCTATGTCAGCATGATAATATGCTTAAATTTGGTGATGTCATTCTTCACTAACCCCAAAGTCACTAAGCACATGGCAGCTGCATTCCTCCACTTAGGAGTTCTAGTGGAGATCAGTATTAACCATTTTAGATGTAAATGAAATCCTTTAGTGGGGTGGAAAACATAGCTTTGTGAGCTGAAATGATGATTTATATCCGAATCCTATCTTGTTTTTGAGAGATTACAACTGTTAACAAGGATGCCCTTGTTCTGGTGGCATCCTCCAGGCATAAAAAATTCTGGGAAGCTGAGTATGATCACTTTTGAAACTGCAAAACAGCATTCCAAGGCTTTGCAGTAAACGCACTGCCAAATTAGGGTCTAGGAAGCTTTGCAGTTCACAAATGAAAGATCACTCTCTTGTGGGATTCCTTCCTTTCTCTGAAACATTAAGGTCAGGACAGGAAATGGAAGCAATTGAAATGAAAAAGCAATCAGAAAAAAATAGATAACTTATATTTAAATGACTAGTAATTCACAGGGCTTTTGATAATGCATAGATGTTTGCAAAATTATGAGACATCTCTGGGTTCTAAAATACCAGGATATTTGCTCTAGGAAGTAAAGTCTCTCTGGCAAATATTGAGAGTTCAGACACAAGTATTATGAAAAGTTCCAATGAAAGAGGTGAGATCTGGAGGTCTCTGCTAAGACTCTCTAGTCTCTCTTCGAGTGGCCTTAAACTCTGACCCACAGGGTAGAATTTTGAAACATTGTAGAATTTTAGTGCTAATTCTCCTCCCAAGTCAGAGCAGTGTGATTGAAAGGTATCTGTAGTAATTGTTTATGATGTGTAAAATAACCATTTTCCAAATTTTGCAAAAATCAAAATTAAAAAGGACATTTCATTTGGGAGAAGAAAGTAATTTCAAGGACTCCTCCACGTTGATGGATTTGAATTATGTATAAAGTTGTAATTCTGTTGCATTATGTCAAAACTCATATAATGTAGCATTTTCATCTGTAATGATTTTCCTAGTATTATTTAACCTTCTCATCCACTGTGTTTGGCTAGGATCATACCTATTCAAAAGAGGCAAGTGGAGTAAATAATGGCATATGATTGTAGCAGGTGAGATCACAGGTCCTGTGGATTCTTACACATGTGGTCAGAGCCTGCAGTGGTCCAATTTTTAGACTTGACCCTGAGGGAAATGTACACCTTTTACTTACATCAAAACCATATGGGATTTCTGGCATTGAAACTTCTTTACAGAGTAGGCTTTAAGTTTGGATATGAATGTCTCATAAACAAGCTGACAAAAAAATAGAGGCTGTCCATACACAGGAGTCCAAGGACTGTTATAAATTACAAATGTCTTTTCTATTTCACTGCTAATTACCCTGACATGGACTGAGCACACACAGAGATCAAATTGGGGTGTTAAAGGGGTAGTTATCTGAATAATTTAAGAAATTATTTTTACTAAGCTACTAAACTAATTGAAGCAAAATAACAGATTATGTTGGTATCATGCATCACAGATAAAACACACTCACATTCAGCATCTCATTAAATACAACAATCCGGGAAAAAGTTACTATTGGCATTCTCTGCATTTTAGAGGGCAGTAAAAGGAGGTTCAGTGAAATAACTACACAAACACTGTAAACAGGAGAACCAGGATTTGAACCAAGTCTTTGAGTCAAACACTCTTTTTGCTGCACCATTATAGCACCGTTGCTGCTGTTTAAATCAGCTTTCCATTTTAATAGTTAAACCATATCTAGGTGGAACTATGAAGAAAGCATTCAGGGATAAAAATAGTAAAACCATTTCAAATTCAAAACACAGGTAGTTTGAAAGTCCCAGATGAATGGTTTTAAGGTAGGTCTCAATTAGCTCCCTGTGGTCAATTAATTTCATCTCTTTATCCTGGAAGGGGAAAGTGTCTTTACATTAAGTGCCCTGAATCTGCTTCATAGTAGTATATGTTGGCATAACTGTTACTTGGGGATCATTTATGCTTTTTTCCTGGGACCTGTCCTATTTTCAACTGTGGGTTTCAAGCACCTTGACATGAGGTGCTATGTCTGACACTTCTTCGAGTGCCTTGCTTCTGTGCAGGTAGGTACTTTTTACATTGTTCCCTTAGGACTATGTCTTTACCTGGATATATAGTTCAAAGTGCTAATTATGTGCTAGTCCCAGTGAAAGAGAACACCAAATGGAAAATGCTTCTCGTGTGAGAGTTCAGCCACGGAGCAAAGCAGGAAGGAGCTGAGAGTCAGAACTCCTTACTTCAAGTCTCTGCTCTGTCCCTTAATCTCTTAGCATCAATTGTTGGGTTGTTGTGAGGATCTATTAAAGGAAGTATATGCAGAAGCAACCTATGCAACTGCAAAATATTACGCTATATAAGGCATTACTACTCCAATCTTTTCTTCACCAGAATAGAGATGCTCAAGAGAGTAGGACATTTAGGAAAAAGCACAGAACATGTATTTGAGATTTAAAGTTGTCTGAATGTCACTATTTAGTTGCAGCAAATTCTGTTCTATATTATTTAGTTTTAGTAGGAGTATAACTTGCATGTATCAAATCCTGGTCATCAGGACTAAAATACTAAAGCTTTATCTAGAGGAATTAGGGAATATCTCAGTAGCTACCTACATACAATACTTTCTCTGAAGGGGCATTTTGTTTATACAAACAGGCAAAATGCCCAAAATGGGCACAATGCTGATGATCGAAAGTTTTTGTAACTGTATGATGTTTAAATTCGATAAATATTGGGAAGTCGAGCAGAGAGAATTCTCTAAATGATAACTGTGATGACTCTTCTGCTTCGGATGTTTGAAGAACAATGTAGAAACACAGACAAAACCAGGTCTCTATGTGAGATTCCATCCCAGTTTCCCAAAACTGCTTGCAAGGATTCATAACAGAGGGTGTGGAAAATTCCAATCCTATATTTGGATCTGAATTTTCAATCCAACAAACAAAAACAAGAGAAACAACTAGGCTCAGAAGAACTGGTCCTTCCAACCGCCAGAATAAAACTCTGCATTTGAACTTGCTGTCTTCAGTTTAACCTTAAATTTTAAATCTTATAAGCAATGCAACCACTACTTTGAGAAATTATTTTGTAGTCTAATGGATCTCATTGTCAGGAAATAGTTTTTGATTTTCAGCCAAAATCAAGCTTTCCAGAAACAAGTTTTATTCGTGCATTTCCCTCCTTTAATATTTGTGGCTAATGTAGATATTTCATTTATGGGCTTCTTTTTTAAAGCTTCAAATTGGTAGATGAGGAAAGGAAGAAGAGGAGTTTATCCTTTTCCTTTGAGAATTTCTTTCTTTTTTCTCCTTATCTACAGTAAAGTTAACTGCTAATATCGATGACTGCTTTTCCACCGAGAACATGAGAAATCCTCACAAGGAGAAGCAGCACAGATAGGTGGGAATATTTGAACAGTACTTTGCAAGAGCTGGAAGTTCACCAAACAGACTAAATCTGTAAGAAGACTACTTCAACTTCAACAGCTTTAAAATTCTTTGTATTGCCATCATTCATTGGTAACTGGGGAGTTTTTACAGCCTTTCAAATCTTAGAGTCCTTTCAATCACTAGATGCCTTAAAGGGACAGAAGGCCTTAAAATGTGCTCCCGATCTCCCTAGTTGAAAAAGATACATAGACAGAGGGGGGAAAAGTCAAACAACAATACAAAAAGCATTAATGCAAAGAACAGTGGGGTCTCTCCCTAATTTGACTTTCTCTACAGGTGGCCTGCAGCTGCGTCCAAACAGGTTAGTCCAGAGCCTTCCCATGAACACGACAACAAAGTACTATCTGTATTCACAAGAATACATTTTGTGGCAGAGACTGATTCAGGTCTAAAAATAAGAAAAGAGCATTTTTCCTGCATAGCCTGAGGTAACTCTGTACACCAGCAGAAGACAGTAGCACTCTTGTCTCCCTGGCTGTGCCTGAACATAAAGGAATCAGAAACCTACTTCACATGACTCAAGGAGGCCCAGGGCCAGCAAGCAGTTGATTCATTCTACATACAACCTTAAGAGTCCCATTGACTACATACAGCAGCTGAGCAGGCAGAATTAATAAGGAATATTCTGTTTTCAATTGACTTCAAGGTAACTATACATACAGATCTCTGAGATTGATATACCTGCTTAAATAAGTATTCTATCATGCTGGTCAACATTATGCTGAAATACGCAAAATTAGAGCATGCCTATTTGGTTTGGCTTAAAAATAATTGATCAGACCACCTTCACTAATCTCCTTTAAAGACATACTCCCTGCCTGCGTGGTTACTTAGTGATGAAATGACAAAAAGAAGAAAAGCCTGAAAAATGTTTATACTGGATGGATAACCCTCCTAAAATTGATTTATAATTTATGTATTAATACTTAAATAATATCTTTTGAAATGGGATTTCAATAACATTGCTTCTTGTATGTAACATGGACACGTGAGGGAGTTCAGCTTGTTTCTGGAGAGTTTTCCTATCCTCCCTCTTTCCTTCCTCCTTCCTTCATCCCGTTCTTTTTTTCCCATTTCCCCTCTTATCTCTAAGGCATGTATTCATACTTTTTTTTTTTCTTTTATGAAATCTCTACTCTTTTCCAATTCATCACGCTGATTTAGGAGCAAATCAGTAAAAGGTGCTCTCCCCATTCACCTCTGCCAATAAAGAAATATCTGATCCCCTCCATCTTCCCTTGAACACAGTTGGATTTCCATTCTCATGATCGAGCAAATCATCTCTGAGATATGTTTAATTCCCTACTGACCCAAGAAGTGTGAATCTCCACTCTCCTTCTAAGTACAGGTCTTATGAATAATTTTATTTGTTCAATTGCTACACTCCAGAACTGTCTTCTTTCTAAACTTTTTGATAGCTCTGTGTTTGCCCATCCACTCAGAAAGCCATACAATGTTATTTTTGTAATGTGTACATGACAACCATTAGCAAAAACTTTTCTCTACTTTGGTTTCCAGATGGTTCCAATTTCTTTCCTTATTTCTCTTTAAACCTCCACCTATATTGTTTTATGAAGATATATTATTTTAGAATACCTCATAATAACATACTTTTGCTGATGCATGCCAAAAAGAAAAAAAAGACTAGCTGATTTGCCTTTTAAATTCAATAAAGAGAAAAAGAAGAATGGATTTAATAATGATTAATGAATGCTTTACTGTTTTATGTTATATAGGAAAAAAACCCTGAAAAATATATCTTGGAAAGGATAAGTGTCCAGTAGTCAATGTTCATTGTAAAGTGACGGCTCACAAATGGGACTGGGGTAAGATTAGCGAGTCATTCCCAAAGAAAGTCACAAACAATTGGGTGGATTTAGGAAAAAATAATCCAAGCTAAGCTATATAATAGTTTTCTTATTTTAAGTGAAACACACTTAATACAATGTGGTTTGAAATAAGACTTTTAAGAATTAGGATGGAAAACTTTAAATCCTGCATCATACAAAATTGTCAACACCAGATGAAGTAAAAATGCTCACTTATGTTCTCATGATTGAGATATGAAAGACAAATAGTTACCAAGGGAAAACTGAGAGTCTCCAACTCATTTTACCAGAGAAATGATAGAGCTCAGGTTTTAAATGGTCAAGACCTGTGGTTAGGAAACCTCCTCCCTCTTGTGTTTGAAACTAACAACATTTGCTTGATTACTGGCTAATGCTAATTTTTAAGGTTTATGAATGCTTGCTGTATCAGAGAAAACAAAATTAATATTTTAAACTTACTCTTTGCCTTTTACTTCTTATCATGTCTACTTCTAATTTCCCCTGGCAAGAAACCTTCTTTGATTAAGGACAGTAAAGATTTTTGAAGAGACAACAGTACAGGTTGTGAGCAAAATATTATAGACTCATGAAATCCAAACAAATTTACAGATCTCCACATTGTAAAATACATGTTAAAGATATAAAGAGAAATTGAATCATGTTTGGAGAGTAAATCAGGTAAGTTGCTGAGGTTCCTTCAAACACAGCAGTTGTATTATTCAAGCCCTGAAGACCAGTCTGGGACTTCTATAGCAATCGATGTTCTCCAGCCAAACTTTTAGAACTACTGCTTTAGTACAGGGTTTGGCAAACTAAGGCCCATGGGCCAAATTCAGCTCATAACACAGGCAGGTAACATTTTAAACATAGGTCATATTTCAAATATGACATTCTTCAAGAAATGTCATTCATATAGGTGGCATTTTTTTAAATTATATTTTTATGTGAAGTTCCTTAGTTCTCAAAAAAGTATTATATTGGAATAAAAAAGAATACAATAAAAAATAAATGTACATTTGTGAAGATGAACTGTTTACCTAAGATCACTTGTCAGTTCCCCAAAACCATCTAAAATACTACATTAGCCAGTACCATTTAGCTCACGATAGACAACGACTTTAAAGTTTGTTTTTTCTGGCAACTGATTTAATTTGCTTTATGGGACTCTAAGCTCCTTCAATATAGTGGACAATTTCACATGGTAGTTAAATGAGATGAGGTTTGTAAAAGCAATTTAAAGCAGTAAAGAACTATGTAAAGTGGTAGTCATGGTTGTGATACTAGTAGTAGAAGTAGGTGTTTAATAAATATTTATTGGATGAATTAAATGTTGGCTCCATTCTGAACCATGATTTTAAGAGTTTTAACTGCTAAAAAGAATATCATGCAGATAAAATGTCTGTTTCAGATATGAAAGTCAACTGAGTTACATATAATATGAACACTCCGCTGGTTATGCAATGCTTGGAATTCCAAGTGGGAGTTTTACTCATAGAAGAAATACAGTATATGGCCCTGTGACTAAAAGATAATAGGAACTATTGAAGATGGAGATTTTTCCACTTGGTCCTGGGCACAGAATCAAAATCTAAGTTTAACTTGGTGATATTTAAAAATGCATAACATGCAAAAGTCTGCAATCATTCTGTTTCTCAGCTAGTGAAAATAGAAGTCTACAGCCTAGTATGTGTCAATTTTGAAAATATAGCCAAATCAGGCCGACAAGAAAAATCTTAAGTAAATAACTTCATCCATGTGTTTAGTACCATCCATGACTCTATGCCAAATTCGCTTCACGTTCCCTTCTTCAGCAACTTCTTTTATAACATGTGCCTGCAGCTATTAACTATCTGAAGTGTTGATGAGGCTAGGAAAGAAATTACTTTCATGGTTATGTTTTAGGGGGACATTTGGAATTCAACAGTATGTGAAAGGACCAGCTTCAGCTTGAAATAATCTGCTAAGAAAAACACCTGAATTCTAAGCAAACAGTTTAGCCTTTAAAACTCATTGAGGCAGATATACATGGTAAGAAATAGTAAAACTGAAAGAGAGAGAGACAGACAGAAAGCGATCCATGAACATCAGTAGCAATGGGAAGGGGCTTAAATAGGTTAAACTGGAAATACATGATGAATGCAAACTGTATGAAAATACTGGACATTTAATTTTGGACAGAAAGTGCTTTCTGGTCTTTGAGGCTTATTTTTCTTGTTTTGGTAGTGATGTCTTCATTTCTTTATCTTTATTATTTGTTTATAATTGACAGTTTTTTCACTGTATTTTTGTTACTACAAAAGTCATTTTTTCCCTCCTAACTATGAAACATTCAAATGGCTCATCCTCGAATTTATTTTTGAAAGAACTGTGCATTAACAGGAACTTACAGGTGCACATATATGTTTCTCAAAGTACATTGGTCTCTGCTGGTAGGAAAATTACTTAGGCTCTCATCTACGGACAGCAAAAACACTATTCAAATGTCCACGTTTATTAAAATGATCTGTTGCTGTTCTTCCAAGTGGAAGCATCTAGATGTGTGGCATTCTGTGAATAGACAAATAAATAATTTTCTCAATAGCTAACATTCCTTCCAGAATACATCACTTGTATTCCTGTTTGCTGTTGATGTTTGGTTTTTAAGCAAATGCATAGACCTCCTTGTCTTTAAGACTCTTAAGTTTACTTTTCAACCCTGAGAAATGTATCTCTACTCTCCTTCTATCCAGTATATTTCTTAGGATTTCTATCTTCTGGTTGCACATTTTCTATCCTCAGCAAAAATAAAATAAAATAAAACTTCTTTTTAAAGAGTGGAATGCTCACTGCTGTGGAGGACAAGCAGGGTGTGATAAAAGAGACATCTTATTGGCTGGCTGATCCAACCCCACTCCTAACCTCTTTCCCTGTGGCACCTTCCAGCTAATGGTGACCATGTGACAACACAGTGGCCTAGAAATTTTAACATGTGTATTTCATTTAATACAATCTAAAGTCTTTACATCCCTTCATAATTTTTGAAGACCTTGGAAGTTTTTTTTAACTTTGTTTACTCCCTTACCCACTTATATACTGTTTTTGACCAAGATTTTATCTGTGTCTAGATTTACGCTCCACAAATTTCTCATTGTTTTACACAGTTTCTTTAGATTTACCCATAAGTTTAGCTTCTTCACTAATCTTTTCTTCTAACAGTTCAGACATTTCTTCTGGAATAATTTAATTTCTTCCTGAAATACATCCTTATAATATCTTTTCAGGAGAGTCTGTTGGTGTTAAACTCTCAAGTTTCCTTGCTTGAGAATGTTTCTATTTTGCTATGGATCTTAAAAATATATAGACACACATTATTAGTTTGAATGTTATTTTTTCATGTGAGAAAATGCCACGTATCAAACTATCTTTTCTATCTTTCTGTACCATTTTTTAAGTTAAGTATTTACCTTTTGAGATTAAAGGCTCTCTCTCCCTTAAATTAGATTTGGGAAGGAACAATAAGAGGGAATTATTAAGCTGATTAAATGCCCCCTATTAAGCTGCTGACTTAACATGTTGAGGGAGAGCTGGACTGAGTCGTTCTCATGAGTGGCCTCCTGCTTTCTTCTAGAAAGGCCCGATGAGGGCATTTCCATATAAACTGGATTAAAGGTAGATTTTCTACCTGCATCTGCATCTGAATTAAGATCTGTAGGCTTATATATTATATGTAATATAAACCATAAATAATAATTTTTCCATAGCTCTTACAAAAGTGTATCAATTTTATATGTTTATCTCTTTATTATCATATTTTGTATTTAAGCAAATCAACTAACAAGTGATAATAAGTCCGGGGTTCTACCATGTTTCCTGAATTGCAAATTCTCAAAACTTCTTATTTATATGGTTATATTTTCAATATGCCTATAGACATGTATTACTGTGGGGCAAAGGTGGTGGTTGAAGGGAGGGTTAGGAAGAGGAAAAGAAAAGGAGAGGCATGTTTAAATTAGTGAGAAATAAAATTATGGTCAACTTTGATATCATTTAAAATAGCATTGTTATATATTACTGAGGATAATAAATGATTCTTGGTGGAACTGCTTAGAGGATCTGAGTTAATGATTAGTGATGAAGGTTTTATAGTTAGAATACCACGTTGGTGAAGAAAAACAGATACTTCTAAAAGTAATTAAGAATGTTTAAAAATGTCCCTGGAATTTTGCAAGTATTTTCTTTGAAGATATTTTGCGTAATAAACAGGTAAACATCAACCTATTCTATCTCAAGTATATGTGAATCATTAATTAGTGCAACCTAAATTATTTGGAAGTAATGATACAGAATATTCTAAAGAACTGGCTTAATGATTCTAAATAAAAATAAGGATAACAATTGGGATAAGGGTTAAGATAAATGTTAGTTTATATGTAATTTACTTTCAGAAGTAATCATTTTATTTTGGGCAAGTTGGGTAGATTCACAAATGGTGACTTTTATTCAAGTAATTATTGTGCTTCTCTTCCAAATGATCTGATTCCATCGACCCCATTTCTCTGGGGTTGTTATGACATGAATTGAAAGTTTTAGCATTTTTTGAACAGTAAAAAATAAAAGCTCTTGCTTGTTTCTAATTTCAGTAGAAAATTTTGCTTCACACAGGAAATGGCAATACAGGTTGAAAGGGCTCTACCCAGATGTAGCAATCTAGATGTTTCTCTTCATATTGACTCAACCGAAAAATTTCATTTTAATGAGAATTAGACCATGGAATTTTTCCTTAGCAAAACCACATTTCTATTCTAGGGTCTGTGTTTTAATTCCTGGTATAATCTGTGTGCTCCGTAATCCTGAAGTGCAGAGTCAATACCACCTCCTCCCTTGGCACAAAACAGGAGTGGTTTGGGAAAAATTTGAGATCGTCTATCTATTAAGGGAAACCAAAATGTTACCCTCACCTTAAAAATTCTTCTTCACATAAAAGGAATGCCTAAAATCCTCAAGTTAACAATCAATCTTAGTTTAAGAGCTGAATCTTGGTTAGAATATAAATTCTCCTGAAAAAAGACAATACTTTTGAAGATTCTTTATACTTCATATCTTAATATTTGTGGGTTTCAGATACTTTTCTGAAAGTAGGTTTTAGACGAGAAAAAAAAAGAGAAGAGTATACAGGAAATATGCTTCTTAGGGGATTTAGAAGGTATCCTGAAGAAAAGGACTCGTGGACAAATGTTGAAGCAAATTTCTGCTTCCTCAGAATCTTATTTACCGAGGGCTGCCTCGATATTCATGCATGTATACCTTCTTTCATTCACTTGACTAGCTTTAATTTGGTACCTCCTGTGTTCCAGGCAGTGCTAAGGATTGGGGGTGCAAAAATGAACACAATATATTTTCTGTTTTTAGGTATTCTACTCTAGTGAAGGAGAAATAAACCAACAATCAAAATAAATAGTGACAAATGTGTAAGGGAAGACTCTAAGGGATTCCACTGGAGGATTATGTAAAATAGAGGGACTCCATTTATCTATAAACTATTTTTGAAGTTAAAATATTTATTTACGAGACTATGAGACGATGCTCATTTAGTATAATGTACATTGAATACAGTCAACCATTGCTGGCCTTACATTACCAGCTCTTGGAATGCCTCACTACATTTCTTCTCTGAAGATACGGTGCCAACAAAGCTTAAAATATTTTAATATCTGGTCAAGTCAGCTGCTCTGACAGCAATTGATTTGCTGAATGTCAAATGTGTTCACTCTGGAATTTAATGGGTTTTAATAAGGTTCGGGATGGGATAAATCTAAATAATGTTTGAGCAAGTATTTACCAATTTAACTTTTTATATTTTGGTTGAATAGGAGGCATTTATATCTCTCAATATGGATTTACATCATGGGCATGAATGCAGCGCCACTATTCATTTTATGGATTATAATATATCTTGACATAATCCGGGGAATTTGAAGGTAGAGTTGACACTCCATCATTTGCTTGCACAATTGTGTCTTTTCCTAAAGCTGAACAACTTAAGAAGGGGGTGATTATAGATGTTAACTTTGATGCTGCTGACGTTTGTCACCTTATGTCATAACCTTAACATTATTTAAACATATTTGTGGAAGGGCTTCCTGATTGTTCAAAGCACAACCTAGTATTCTGAAATGTACAGGCTCCTGTAACATTTGCTCCATCAGCAATCAACACATCAGCTTTTCTTTGAGAGGTAAATATTATGTGTCATGTTCCATAGGGGAAAACGTTAAGAACTGCTATGACATGGTCTTTGATAATTTTTCCCCCATTTTCCCTTTGTTTTAGAGGTTACTTATATCAGAAATGAGAATTTCTCTTTGTCCTTCATCAATCAAAGCTGATCAATTATAAGACCAGCAAAACTGGATCACAACTCCAAGCTACGTGGTCATATTACACTCATATTATTACTAAAAGCCACATCTATATTCCAAACTGGGATACTATAACCCCTTTGTCATTTTCCAATAAAAAGACCATACCAAATAGGCAGAGCACACCGTAATTAGCAGCTGGCAGAGAAAGCTGTAAATCTATATGAGTTCTGAACGATTTGCTTACATTGTTGCTTTGTTGACAAATGATGCTGTACATGTTAATGTTCCTGAAATGTCCCCATTGCACCTGACGTGCCAATAAATGCCAGCCAGCTGTATGAATTATGGAAATAAGATTTTTGTTTATGAAGGTATCCCAGACATTTATTTTACAGCATTCCTCTCGACAGATTTAATGTCTGGAGTTACACTGAGAAGATATTTGCTACCTGACATAACGGATAATGGAAACTTTAAAGGCTCTTTTTTTTTCTCCTTTTAATGGTAAGATTAATACCTCCACCCACGCACACACATGCACACACATACATGTATTTTAACATTTACCTTTGGACTTTATAATTTTCTCTTAATTTTTAAACATCACACATTCCTGCTCAAGAGTTAAATAAGGTATCAATTTCCAATTAAGACTAGGAGTGAATATTTAGAGTTATATACTGATAATTTTCATTTCCATTCCAATCATTCTTTTAGTGTGTTATGTGAATAGCACAGAAATATTTTGTATGAATTATATTTTATATTTGTTGATCTATTTATTGCTGGTCTAAAAGAGCTTTACTTGTGGGTATTTCTTTCATATGTTACAGGAGTTAGTACTTCTGTAAATATTTTTATATTAATATACTTTAAAATAACAGATTCTATGGCTGGGGAAACCCACAAACTTTGCCTCATTGCCCATTGCACGACTTAAACCCCTTATTCAGATAAGAGATTTTATTAATTATTTTTAAAGAGCTCTCACATGAGATAAAAATTCCCTGATCTTACAATAATCATAAAATAACCACTGATTCTGAATCTTACAAACACAGTAATAAAATAAACCATACTAATTTAAAAACCTTTCCTCTAACATAAGTATAAAATGTATAATTCCCAGATATGAATGCCAGTCTTCTCAAGTTTTAATCTTCGAAACATTTGTGTGATAGATGTTCACTATTGTCTTTGAATTTTTCTACTTTGCCATAGGTCAAAGGGGACTAGAAATTATGATTTCTGGGCTATAGTAATATTTTTGTCTTCTGTTTTAATACTTAAGAATGGACTGAATCGGTACCTAAAACAGTTGATGCTATGTGGCCAATAAGATTTTGAATTTGATCATTCATCTCCAAATGATTTGCCATATCATATGGCATGTGATTTCGAAAAGAACCAATGAGTACAGGCTAATTGGCTCTCTCTGAGTGACTGGTTGCATGCTTTTTCACCTGGGTTAAATTGTTTAGTTGATTTTTACATACATAGACCAATGTGCTTTGTCCACAGAATGTTTGATATACCTTCCCACATCCTATTCAAGATCTCTAAGCTACCTGAAGTCTCAAAGCAGTATGAAAAAATGCCTCTTTATGGAACTTTGAACAATGGAAGCTTAGGGATGATTAACATATAAATAGGGAGGAAAGTCAAATCACTTTTGTGACCAAAGGCAATTCCCCTCAAATGTTTCTTTCCTCACAAAAGAATCCAGATGGCAAAAATGATGCTTAAATAAATGCTGGCTACAGCTCAATTCTTCTGGTTCACACTGGCTACAATAGACACTCACATTTATATATTAACCATTTCACAGATTTTGTGCAAAGAGTAAGCTACTTGTCCATAGGCCTATCGTGTTTAAAGAGTTAAGTCTCCAGTTCTTGGCATTGCTGCTTTAGTCTGTATTTGCTCAAAGGAGGATTAAGGGTAATGTGCAGCAGAGGAACAACGTAAGGAGACCTGGACTATATCTCTCTCCTCAATATACCTGCACAACGGGAAATACAGGGCTCCAGACTCCACTCTCCATGTTTTCTTTCACGTGCATGGAATTCATTGAAACTAATGGGAAGGAAATTATAGTCGTCTCACAGGTCTCCTAACTACAGGTTTCTGTGTGGATAAATTTAACTTGTCAAGGTTTCTTACAAAATGACACAACGAAAGTCAAATAGTCAACGAAGAATAGCAGGAAAATCTAAAAGTATTCAATTCCCCCATTTCAGTTAAATAAAACCAGATACATCATAGGCAAAGATCAGAGTTTGACTGGAGATTTTCCAAAATGATACTGTAATTTCTTACTGAGTTGTGAAGTTAAACACACACAAAGTAATAAATATCTGGAAAAATAAAGATAGTTCATCTAATTATCTCAGAGTATAATTTAAAAAATGAATTTTTTATAAACAAATCTTTTCATATACTCCACTAGATATACTAGGATTGACATTAGAAAAATTGAAAGAAGGAGTTGCTGAATGTTGTCTGACTACCAATCATTCAGAAAGAGCATTTTATCCAGGAAATACTGAATATAATAAATAATATTTGAAACAGAGAAATGGGCTATGCTGCTTTATTGGGGCAAACTAAAGCAGTAAAAGAAAGTTTCTTCAAACAAAAATCCTTCTCAAAATAGAGTTACGAGAAATTTTATCCCAGCAATACTTGCAGAATAATAAAATAATAATAACCATTTACCTCATTTGCATTTTATGTTGGAACTTCATAAGGTAGGAAGGATGATTAATTTTGTGTTATAACTGAAGAAGCAGAGTCCTGAGATGTTTCAACCTATTCAAGGCTGTTCCAGTTTTACAAAGCAAGGCTTGAATTTATCCCAGGGCAATGTGATTCCAGAACTCACATTTTAAAGCACATATTATTTTGTGCTTAGAAATGAAATATGCTGATTATCACAATCTAATTTTAGGATTTAATGAATGTGTTTCGGAAACTTTACCGAAAAATGGAAAGCAAAGCCAAGTGGATTGGGGAAGAGGATCCTTTGGACAGAACGGAAGTTGGTAGGAAAGGAGAGGCAACAAAAATAATTAACCAAGCAGTTGTGAACAGTAAGGTGGACATGGTACACCAAATGGGTACTTTCGGAAATTTACCAGAAGAATCTTTTTCAGGCTCCTGAATACATGATATCCCAAACTCACACGGGTCATCATCAGGAGAAGCCCTGAACTGGAGGCCTAATTTTTGAGAACAAATTGCTCCTGAGTAGAACATAAATTACAAAATGAGAACTTGTCCATCTCACTGTTCACAATTGCTTTATTATCTTTGCTACTAATCATTTCCTACAAACTTCTGTTCTGTCGAGAGGATCCTCTTTCCCAATTGGCACTTGGCTTTGCTTTCCATTTTTTCAGTGAAGTTCCCAAATGAGACTATCATCTGTAACAGATAGTGAATCAAGGGAAAGAAAATGTATATGTATTAACTACTAAGAGCTAATTATTTGAAATTGCAACTATAATACTCATCAACTCATGAAAGATGCCCACCCCTACACCAAGCTTTAGTCTCACTGTTTCTCACTAGCCCCAAAAGTCCTCTGAGCCAGGGCCACATCTTATTCATTTTTATACTCTGTTGCATTGTGCCTGGGACATAACAGCCATTCAATTCATGTTTGTTAAAGGAGAGTGACTGCAGACTCATGAAGCCTATCCTAGACCTAGAGAGAGGCAGAATTTAAGACAACACTGCATCTTGACTAAAAGCACACTGACGTTAGATTCAATCAATCCCAGGTTTGAATGTTGGCTCTGTCACCTACTAGCTGTGTGCCCTTAGGCAAATTAACCTCACTAAGCTTCAGTTTCCGTGTCAGCACCACTGAGACAGTGATGTCTACCTCTTTGTAGTCTACGTTTATTAAGTGAGGTAATATTTGTAAAGCACACCATGCCATGGTGGTATATAAAAGTGTTCAAGAAATGCTGTTAAAGCTGTAGTAGTTGAGATGGTCAAAAAGCAAGTGCTGGAAATTTTTGACTCAAACTTGTCATCCTAGGATAGTAAGAGCAGTCAACTGCTGTAGGCAGTAGAGTGTACACAGAGAAGTGGATTCCTCAGAACAGAGATTAAGTTTCTCTATCATTCCAGTGATTAGTGACCACTTAAGTAGAGATATATTTTCAGGTAATGAAAATCACACTTTAATAGTATGCTGAAAGGTTGGAATTAAGGTATAGAAATAAAGGCTTGAGAATAACTTGATTGCAAGCGACAGCTGAAATATGCAAGTTCTCTAAGGAAGGAGTGTGTAGAGAAGAAGGCCTGAAGTTGAACTTTCTCCAGCCTAGTTCAATAGGTGAAATACAGTGGAGGAAAAAGCAAAAGGGACCTTTAAGGCGTTTTTCAAGTCTTGACCCAGGAAGTAGGTAAAAAAGGCCATAGAAGAAGGCAGATGGTTGGGGAGGCCAAACATGAATGTAAATTCACTATAGAGCATTGGGAACATGTCCAAGCCAGAAAGGAAATGTATTAAACTGGGCAGAAAATAACAGATTCCAGAATCATTTATTGTTCAACATAGTACAGGTGATATTTTTTAGTGGGAGAATTTCTGATGGGTATGCCCAGGATGGACACAATCTAATTTTAGGTATCCATACTTTTCTCTTCTGCCCATAAAAGCAAACTGGGATGCCACGGGAGCGGGACTTCTCCTTTTTCTTCTTTTTTTAAATGAAAACCTTGATTTTTCTCCAATTTACTTAGAAGGTAAATAATTTGAAAACATGAGTACTTAGAGCAATTGAGATCACTGTTCAAGAATGTGATAAAGGGTAGAAAGCCAGACACAGGAGCTGCCCAGAGAGTACCATTGGTGCTCCAGAGAACTTATCCAAAAGGATTTTAAAAGGTCACTTAAAATGTAATGAGCAGGGCAAATTTATATTACTAGAACTTCTCTTGGTAGGAGAATTGCATACAGTTCTTTGATAAACTGTTGGAGAAGGAGAGGAGCTAAAATCCTAGGTTATGCTTGAGTAAAACCAAAATACTGTTAAATTGTCTTCTAAGGAAGTTGAGCCCAGTTAAGAGAAAGGCTTTTGTTGTGCTGAATGGGGTCTGTAAATTGAGAGGCTAGCAACAGTAGATTTTTTTCCTGCTCTTCCAACCCCCAATACTTGAATTTGTCTTTAAGAAATGTTTAATAATATTTATATCAGTTTAAGGAAGTGACAAATTATTGGTGTGCTTTGCAGGTCAAATGATATGTTTGACCATAGTGCAAAATTATTATCATGCCAGTGGTGTCCACGTCTCCATTCAATTTAGAGGGAGGGCTGGCACTACAGAAATTGTTATGAAAGAGGAAAGATGAAAGAAAGGAAGGTCTTTATCCTTCATTTTGGGAAGGATAAAATCAACTAAAACAAGAGGGATTTGGGAAGGAGTAGTATATTTGATTTGTTTAAATTAATTCATTAGAAAGGAAGAGATTTTTTTCAGGAATATGTGAATAAAGATCAAAACACAATGAGACAAACTTCAAAAGTCCAGAGGAACTTGGGTCTTAGATTATTTCCTTTAAAAAGCATCTGGATTGAGGGCTTTGAAAACATACCAAAAGCAATAAAGACTGAAAAAATAGGGAACCACAACAACAGCAAAACCCCTCAATCTTCAATAAAACAAAAATAGCCACAGCTTCAAACCATACACAGTCATGTGTACTGTGAAATACTGTGGAGTCTGTGCCACAGTGAGGAGAGAAACTAAGAGCCAACACAAACTTCAGAAATGGAAGAGGAAAGGGGTTTCCTTAAAAGGGTCATAGTTTTGAGCATGGTATCTGATGATCTGATAGAATATCAGGCCATGGGAATGGAATGGGTGCAGCCTGTGAGTAGGGAAATATGCTAGAAATTTATGACACAGAAAGTCAAGGAAGGTGGCATGGAAGCAAAACCATTTTACTGTTTATTCCCCAGTCACATAGTTTAGGAAGAGTTCCAGGGAGGAAGCTGCATGAAGGAGGGTGAGGAGACAGAAATTTCCAGGTTCCACACACACAGCTGTGTTACTGAAAGAGAGAGAGAGAGAGAGAGAGAGAGGTATTAAATGAGCCAATTCAAGGATTATTAGTAATCAGAAAAATTAAGTAGGGATTACAGAAGCACCAAGGGATCATTGATTAGACAAGAATAAAAAAAGCAGAGGGATATAAATCATAAGAGGAATTATTCAAGAAACCAGGAGAGTTCAGACAAATAGTTATTCTATGGTTGCAAAGAAATTATTTACACAAAATGTATCAGGAGGAATTTTTAAAAAGAGCTATATGTATTCAAAGGGAGGAAAAGCAAGTTTATCAAGCTCAGGAAATAAGTGGAATAAAAAAAAACCTACGAGTGTCAAAGTAGAAGAAAAATTGAATATATATAATTGAAAACAGAGGATGACATACAGACTAGAAGAAATTATACAAAATGAAAAGGAAAAGATTAAAGACATAAAATATGCCTATGAATAATTTTATCTATATGAGTAAAGGTGATTATAATACAAAGACAAAACTAGTGCTCTTGAAGATCAAAGAGCAAATGGAACAGAAAAAAACAAAGATGTAACAGAAGAAAAGTTTTTGGAAATAGTGAAAGACTTAAATTTGCTTACTGAAAAAACATACCTAGTCCCAGGAAAAATTGATACAGCATGATTAATCTAACATATCTTAGTAGGGCTACTGAAATTTAAGGATAAATAAAGAGCCATATGGTTTTCCAGACAGCACAGGTAATTCATATTAAGAGAGGGAAAAAAAAGGTTGGTCTCAGAATACTTCACAGCAATACTCAATGCCTGATGAAAAGGTTTGCAAAATTCAGAGAACTTCATTCAGAAACTTGAGAGTAACTTACTCATGCTCCTTTCTTGGAAATGGAACTGGATGACAAAACACAATAAACAGAAAGCTTAAATGAAGGCCTTGAGAATGGAGAAAACTTGGTAAAATGACTAGGTGTGAGCATTTTTTCCTTTGCAGCATAGAACTAAGTCTAAACAGCATTGGGAATGATGATTACAAATGTGAATGTTAACCTTTCAATAAGAAAATCCTAAATAAATTGGAAGACCATCTGGAAGGAAGAATACCTTCCAAATCTTCTAAATAACAAAAGATTTAGTCTAAAATGGAATTCTTTTAACTTCAAAGTCTTAACATTTTCCTTAAGGTTAAGTCATCTTTTAGGAGTTAATTGTTCTTGGGTCAAGTAAACACTTATTTGAAGTTTAGGCATTCTTTCAAGCTCATTTAAACTTCTTTTTCTTCTTAAAATTCAAGTAAAACTAAATGTAAAACATTTTACTAAGGAATAAGCGCTGTGGGAGAGTCGTATTTTTATCTATCTTATTATTCATCTCTGTGTACATCGCTATATCAAGCGCCATCTTGAATGTTATTCACTGAATATTAACATGTTTATATGTATGTGTATTTAATTATGTGTTTATTTATGGAATGACTAGGTGACAATTTTTTCTTTTTCTATTTTTGTGCTGTTTGAATTTTTGTAACAGTTAATATTTTAATATAAAAAGTTTTAAAATATTCTTTTAACAAACAGCAATATAGCTGCATAAGATCAGGGTTGAAGAGTTTTTTATCATTCTTTATTCAGTCAACATATGATTATAAAAAAAAGTACAGGGTTACACAAATCTCTACATTCTTTTAATTTTAGTCTAGGGAACTATGAACCTTTTGTAGGATTTATCTTGCATTTGTCTAAATTTAGAAAGGACGTTTTAAATCTCAGGATGCTTTCTTAACACCCAGAATGTTCCTGATCCATCTCTCTGTGCCTTTATCAATATGCTTAGGAAATATAAAATTGTTTTCATAGCAAAAAGTAAAATACAAATATAAAGATATTTGCAAGATATTCCAAAGCCAAATACCAATTATTTGGGACTATTTAGAATTACAGATCTCACGTCCAGTCGTTCTGATATTGGTCATATTTCATTTTCAGAATTTTTCAGGTATTTAGATTTAAAATCTTGCAACTGAGAATAAAAGATGTATGATAAATTATTTTCATTCATAAAGACTGCTTTGCTGAATTATAGCTTGACTTCAATTAGCTTCAGTAGATACGTGCTATGTGTCTATATTGTCAGATTTTTTTAATGCTCTGATTATCCAGATTATGTTGCAATAATATTGCTATTCTCTTCTAGAGTTTTAGTTTACCAGGGTGTTGCAAATAGATTGTGAATGTTCATGTACTTTGATATCTGGAAGACTTTGAATGTACTGCTGATTCTCTGGCCTGCCTTGTGTCTATACTGTTGAAATAATTTTGTTCAAATTCTTTTGGACGTTTACCTTCACGACACTTCTGTCCAAATATCTGACTTCAATAGAAGGCATCTTTAGCAGTTCCAAAAAATAAGAATGGTAACTTTTGGGTGATATTTTCTCATAGTGCATTTATTTAATCTATTAGTTAATGGAGAATACAAAATATAATGTTTCAGTTTTAAACTTTCAAATTTACCTAGAAACATCTCAGTTTAGATAAAAAATAAGATTTAGTTGAAACTGTGAGAAATGACAGGAGAAACTAGTTTTCTCAACCAATAAAATACCTAAAAATTAGTAGTAGACATTTAACTATAAGTAAATAAAGTTAGTATTTTGCAGTAATTGTACAAAAAAAAAATCCTTGGAGAACTCTCTTTTATTCAGAATTATTTCTAAACATAAGAATTGCTAGTTTATCTTTGCTCACAAGAGGTCTTCCAGTCTGAGCTTTAACTTGATCTCCATGTTTAAATAAACTCAGACAAAATATTAGAAATATCCCTAACAGAACCTAACTCCCTACATTAATTTTCGATTTGTCTAAGAATTCAGAAACATTGTTTTAAACAGATTCGGTTAAGTAAATCCATGTCATCTACCTTTCTGACTCTTTTTTTTTTTTTTTTTTTTTAATGAATGCAAGCAACATCCATCCTGAGTAACTTGACTTTCTATAAAAGTAACAGTTCATAAAAATCTGTGAAACTACTACTGGGAACAAACGAATTAAACAAATGACAATGTAAAATAATAAAACTGCTGTTGTCCTCCTCTGGTGGAAGAATTGCTTCTTCTGTGGGACTAATACATCTTGCAGAAACAATTTTAAATAATATGAAACATATGGATTCAGCTTTTATTATTCTTCTAAAAGAAGACAATTATATTTATGTGATAAACTGTTCAGTGTTAGTAACATGATGTTTATATTACTGGCCACTTAAATAATCTTTGACATGCTCCTATGTGAATCAACAGCCCTCTTCTCTTGAAATCCCTCTTACAGTTTAAGTCCTGTCTCTTCACAATGGCGCTCATGTGCCTTTCAGCGCATCAGGAGTGTAGCAGAGCTCTTCATGAGATCAGGGAAGAAACAATTTCCTTACAGTGGATATGACTAACGTACATTCGTCTCCTCTTCCCTTCCACACACCTTCCGTCTGAGTTCTCTCCTATTCCTGAAGAGAACGTTGGGACTTGACCTCAGTCAGTGTTTGGTGGAATGAAAGGAAACCAGCTTTTGAAGTTTTGCTTTTGCTAAAGGAACAATCAGTTTGGTGTTACCCGTGAAAAGTTTCTGAAATACTATCTCCTCCTCACTCTTTGGTTAGAGATGTTTTTTATATTATTTTTAAAGAAGTTTTGCAGAGTAGAGAGAAACCTGTAGACATTTGCTGAGTTGCCTTCCACAATTCATCTAAAAATGCTTAATAAAAGCAGAGAAAAGTTTGTCTCCTCATCTTTCAGTATGACTGGCCCTTCACCCACATAGACATTTCTGGAGGAAACAGATTAATTTCCAAATTGTCACTTTGGCTCACTCATCGGTTGCTGCTGTGTGTTTAGATAACGCTTGTTAAAAAGTGATGGAGTTTGCTCTGCTGCTTTGTGCTTCTGAAATGAATCTCTTACAGAATATCAGTTGGCTTAGTATTTACCCATGCCCCTCCTCATTGCCCTACAGAGTGAGTTGAATAATTCTAATAATCAAAGGCACAGAGTCTGCATCTAGTTTGGAAGTGAAACCATGGGTAATTTTCAAATGGGGTGCTCTCAATTTTTGATGAACTGTCACAGAAACAGGAATTACCACAATTCAAAAATCCCATCCACTAAAGGACAGAGATCGGCATCTGTGGATGATTTCTTCTAACCCACTACCCTCAAATTTCCTTCCCTGCCCCCCTAATAAAAACACACTCTTGTGCCTCATGCTTCCAATTTAGCGCAATCATGCCTCTTACTGGCCATTGCCTTGCAGGACACCAGCTGTCAAACACATAGATGCAAGATATGGGGTTTGAAATAAAAAGCCTTATTAAGGTAAAAGATGTGCAAGTCTTTATATCACGTCCAATATTAGACTCAAATAAGACTGCTCAGCATGCAGAAGCAAGAACGCAACTGCATCATAAATACTTGAGATGAAGGAATGCTAAATGGCTGTTATCACTTTCCAGAGTCTTTAGATGAGTAATCTAATCTCATCTCAACTCATCTCATCTCTGTCTTTCAGAGAAAAAACTGGTCCCGTTCCCACCCCTTCTAATCCCCTTCCCACCAATGAAGTGATTGTGAGAGAAGCTCTAATCCTTGGAAGGTTTTAAGAAACTGTCTTTGAAGATAAGATTTTGCTCTTCCATAGATTCTGAGAATCTGAAGTTGGGGAAGCTGCCAGGGGAGCTCAGAATGTGCCATTTCTGGAATTGGAGCAGCTAATATCATGCACAAATAAACTGCACTTTTTTTCTTTTTTGCAATAACTCAGTTAAGACTCATTTATTTATATCACTTCTGCAGTAGTCCTTATGCCAGGTAGTAAAGGCAAAGGTGAGACGCAATACTTGACCTTATGGAATTCAGGCTCTTCAAAGTGAGAAAATAATGCTATGAAAAAAGCATGTATAAAATGGAGAAAGACAAGAGGAGAAAGGGAGGGGTTATCTGGGCCTGAGGGATTTAAGGACAGTTTCAGAGATGTGATGGTTTTGACGATTTCAGCTTGATTTTGAAGGATGAACAAGGAATTTGCAGGAATTTGTGGGGCTGTGGAGTGGAAGTGTATTCTGGGAAGGACTAAAGTGTGTGCAGTGGTTCATAGTTATGCACTAGCAGACATAGCAAGTTGCTGGTTTGATACCATTAGCCCAGCTCTTCATAAAGTGAAGCTATAGAAAATTGCAGCTTGTTTAACAAATGTTACAGTATATCGGGATAGATGTTGCTTGGCTCCTGCATCTTTTAGCTTTTTGTGGAGCTAATCAAGCAACTAACCTTGAAAACATGGATTCTGTTTAAGCATATTTGTGTTTGACTCTGGTTACCAGCCTCATGTCCTTAGTCAAATTCCTTATCGCACTATACCTTAGTCTGAAGATGAGAATGATACTAGTACCTGCTACATAGGATTATTGTGATGATCAGTAAGAAAATGCCAATCGAACACTTAGCACACACAGTACCTGGCACATAGTAAGTGCTCAATAAACATTAGTTATCATTCTCACCATCACTATTAAGCATCCATTATGGGCACTTTGAGGGTAAAAAATATAGAATATGATATGAATCTACCCCTGAGGATCTAGATATTTTTAGTACTAGGTACTTATGTAATGAAAAATACCCTAGAAAACAGAGCAATTTACTTTAAGGCATTAATTATTGTATTAACTTTTTTAAAAACCATATAATAGGAGGAAGAGTACAGAAATAGGTGAATTCATCAAAGGAATTTGGAACTTGACCTGGGTTTTGAAACATGGTCTAAGCAAGGGAATATCAGGAAAACAAAATACCCAGAACATGGGATCTGTTGCTACCATCAAGCCATAGAAATGTAAATAAACATACCATTTTCTGCCTGTAATAATTACATTCGCTTGCAGGAGCATAAGATTTATACTGGGTATGGGTTGAAAATAATAGCATGTGGTCAGCTTCTGGAGAACGTGGTGAACTCTGAAGAAATGTATCTGGCTTTTGTACTAACAGATACAGGAAATCCTCAGTTAAATTTTGTCTTTTCATTTCCTATTTAATTGTGATAGCACAAATCTCTGAAATAACTGACATATTGAATACTCTAAGTTGAGACAATTACTTTTACCTATCTTTGGCCCCCTAACTGAGTCACTACTAAATAAATATGAAACAGAAAATATTGTTTGAGTTTTTCCTCTAACTTTAGAATATACCATCAACCTAGTCTTCTATTGGCTCTGTCTCCAGATCACTGGAAAATTTAGGCAAGATTGTAAATAAAAAGGCTTTCCTCATTTCCCAGCGTTCTTCCTTAATAAAACAAACAAATGTTGTTCCAGTGCTGGTAATAGAGGGAGGAGCTCTGTGTGGGGAGAGCTGGGTAAAGCTCAGAATTGTTGCTCACTTAAAAGTGTGCCCTTCCAAAATATTTATTAACCAAAAAATCAAGCTTCTTCATCTATTTTAAAAGTTGCCTTAAAACACTGGCCTCTCTTGACAAAATATCTAGCTAATTTCCTCCATGTGAGGCATATCCTTTGAGCAGTTTTTCTGGAAATGGGGATGGATCTGTGTTGCTCCACTTATTCTTTCTGGTCCAGCTCCCCTCATGATCATGGGCACACATTTCTGAGAACACGGATCTGAATTAAGGGCACAATGTATACCCACGGAATATAAAGAAAGGATCAAACTGACCCACGTGGAGACTAGAAGTATTGTGCCCTAACTCAGCTAACTAAACACTAACAGTGTTTTCTCAAGGGGAGAAAACCATGGTAGGTCAAATTCAAACAGACTCAGATTTGTCAAGATAGTGCCCATGATGTGAATCAGCTACAAGTCCTCTTCTAGCAAACTTGTGTTTGAATTAGTTGCCCATTCAATAGCAACTATGAATGGCAACTTTACACCTTCTGATTTCACTACCCCCGAGAAGACCATGTACTTAGACGCCTCCTATCACATTTTAAATGCTCTTTTAAATATTCAAATTATACAATTATGTCTAATTATACAATACATTGCATTTGATTACAAAATAATAATACAGTTTGGGCATCATTGTCATCTTACAGCATTTGCCTTACTATGCTGTGGCATTTTCAGTATTTTTGATCAAACAATATAAAAGGAACAGGTTTTGCATACTGGGGATCTTAAAACCCACTTTAAAGATATTTACTATCAAAGCACATTTTCTCTTTGGCTGGAAAAAATAAGAATTTTGTAGTGTGTATTATGAAATGTTGAATACTAATACTATTTAAAGTTAATGGTATGCCAAATAAAATGGCTAATAATACATTATACAATTAAATGCCTATCATATTAGTTCATCTATTAACAAAATAAAATAGAATCAAATAGAAGGATTCTGATTTGTAGTTTTTTAGCAAGAGTTGCCCATGTGTAAAAGCTAAATTATTTATTCAATTTTTTACTGCTGGATACATCAGTTTGCAATTATTTGCATTATATTTGAATGCTTTATCATGGGTCCGTGATACAACAAAAAAACGTTTTCTCTTCTTGTATGAAGGCGTCTTCGTATGCACAGATGCCACTAACAACGACAAAAGCATCAACCAAAAAATCACCTTCCCCTATGCCTAGAGAGTCATTAAGGATTTCTAAATATCCTGGAGTCACCAAAGATCACAATACTACTCTTTGAGATCCTTTGCTGAACTGTATTTGTTATCACAACTTAACCTGTTTCTGGGGTACATAGTTCTACATCATTATTCTGACTCTCCCAACGTTCACCTTTGCCTGTCCAAGGTTAAGTCTCTCCTTTTTAATACTCTATGTTGTAATTTTGCATATCTTGGTCCATGCTTGTATACGATCAAGTGTTTTTTTTTTTTTTTTCAATGTTGGTAGCCTAAAATACTTTGAAATCGTGTAAGTTTTGCTCCTAAAACATTTCAAAGATTATAGATTAATTAAATGCTGGGAACATGTTAGGGCCCATGCTTGTGCTGGAGCAAGCTAACCAATTTAACTGGGATGCAATTACCCCTTTCCTGAACCTATCAATTACAGCAAAGTTTGTGTACATCATCTCCCAAAGCAATTACTGCATGTTTAAAAAAGCTCCCAAACCCTATGAAATGGATTTATCTAAAGAGTTTTAAGCATGTTTGAAGCCTGTTTGAAGATAAGAACATTGCTTTAGTGATGCCTGATATCTCTTGCACACACCAATCTCCATGGTATGACATTCATGGTCTTAACAGTAAAAGTTCACCTACTCATTGTAGAGAGCATCTTACTTCTGGACCTAGTGTACCAAGTTTCCTTGGGGGAACATACTTCTCCTTCATCCCAGTTCATGTGATCTGGATGGGACTCTACCCCTACCTCCAAGTATGGACCATGTGATGTTTGTCTAAGCCAATCTGCCCATCTGATTTTCTTAGCCACAGTGGTTGACTCAGGAATATTTGTTAAGGAGCCAATTTTGGTCATTAGTACTCAAGTCTGTTTAGGAAAGAGATTCCCGATGAACTAGAAGCAGGGACCTTGTTGACCCAGAGATAATTGCAGCCACTTTTGCCACCATGTGAAGCCTAAGCAGAGCTGAGGGATCCAGAGAGACTAGGTCCCGATGAAGCTGTTTAAGTGACCAATTTTAGTCATGCTTGAATCTGGATTATTTTCTGACTTTTCTAGTTACATGAAAAAAAAATATTTATTTTAAGTCAGTTGGGATTGGTTTTCTATGCCTTGAAATCAAAAGAATCCTAAGTGATTCACCTGTAAGTTTTATTTATTCCTTTGTTTTCTTTAATGGTGCTGAGTTTTTCAGCTGCTGCATAGTGAGAGACCGAACATGTCAATAAATGAAAAAAATCAACATTTCATCGTTATCCCCAGTGAAGGGGACTGTATTTTAGCTGATATAAGGAATGGGCTGATAGTATGTTTAAACTCAACAGACAACTTAAATTGAACATTGAGATCTTGAATGCAGATGGCAGTTTCATCAATTTTTTAAGGGTCTGTCAAAAAATGTGACTTAACGAAAATAAATCTCACCAACCTGAGCCCAAACAAAGTGAAAGTAAAGTGGGAAGACTGTGGTTAGATACATCATTTTAGTTTTTCTGTATTTTTTTTAAAGATCTTTTTGATGTGGACCATTTTTAAAGTCTTTATTGTATTTGTTACAATATTGCTTCTGTTTTATGTTTTGGTGTTTTGACTGAGAGGCATGTGGGATCTTGGCTCCCCAACCACGGATCGAACCTGCATCCCCTGCACTGGAAGGTGAAGTCTTAACCCCTGGACCGCCAGGGAAGTCCCTAGTTTTTCTGTATTTGTGACTTGCTTTTATTTCTCAGTTAGGGGGTTTGTTCCATCCACAGTTAAACGACAGCTTTATAGACAGAAAGACAGTGTCTGTGGTCATCAGCTGAAGTCATGAAGTGGGATGGGACATTTCCTGTCGGGAAGATTATTTTGGACTTCCTGTCATTTCAGTGGGAGTCAACTCAATATATGGTTTGCATAATGAACAAGAGTCAACCAAACTAGTCTAGTCATACCTTATACCAAACGGGGGATTTAGTTAGTGGGTAAAACAGGGCTAGTCTTAGTAAAATTGTTAAGTAAAATGTGGCTTTTTCATCTAACTCATTGTTAGAGTCAAGGCTTTTTTGTGCTCTTAAGCTTCTAGGACTTCTGAGTTCTTCATTCTCTATCATATACTCCTCCTCTCTTCTGACTCTTCCAAAATCTCCTACTCTTTGTTGTATTCTGTTGGAGGTATCCTAAGATATATGCTATCCTGCCTGATAAACAGATTTGTGTTCATTAGATTTCCTTAATGTGTAAACCTCATATGATATTTGAATTCTAATAATCAATTTTTATTAATGCAATACCGTAACCCAGAAACAGAAAACACGTGGCAAGCATACTGAGGCTCTTTTTAAAAAATAATGCCAATGCCACACATCACTAATGGATCACAGAACTCATTCTCTTTAGGACAATGCTTCAGTATCCTTCTTAACACAACCATCTAATCAGCCACTAATAATCAACTGTGTTTAGTATAAGAGGTAAAATTATTTGCCTTTCCTGCCCTAGCTGATGAATTGATTTTCTAATTGTGGCATTTCAGGCACAGTGAAATAGTGGTGGGAAATTATTTTGTATATAAAGAATTTCTTCATTGGCACAAAGCATCCACCTACACTGCTGTCAAATCAGGTTAGTCCATGAGTATTTTAAACTTGTTAAATAAGAGATATAGATTTGGGTGTTACCAAACAGTGCTTTTTATACTGTCATTTGAATATGGATGTACTCAGTGACCTAAGTGAGTTTATATTCCACCTCCTCCAGTTTAGATTATTTATAAAATAATTCAGGGCACTTCTTTGTCAAAATAACATATTCCATCTAGAGAAGGCTAAATCAAGTACTCCAGTCCCTGCTTTCTTTTCCTTCCCTCTTGCCCCCAGAATAGGACTATTCATATGGAAAACAAAATACAGGCACCATTAGAATGGTATCATCTCTTATTTACTTCACAAAACAGAATACAATATGGGTTGCTGTGAAATACAAATGAACTGTAATCCTCATCAGGTTTGGAAATAATGGATTCAGGCTAACATTTCCAGAAGAAATATGAAGGCAGTATTCTAAATTTCCTATTCTTTCCCAAATGAGTTTGCACAAAATGTGTCGCTACGAAGAGTAATGTGCCCATCACATAGTGAAATTTCCCACTTGCAAAATGAAAACGAAAAGTCTGCATTTTAGGATGGCGTATTTAAACACATGCACCATGCTGTCTGTACAGTAGGGAAAAGAAAGCTCCCCCTACTGGAGCATAAAAAGGCCTCATCGCTTTCCTGCACCCCATGGCTCCGTCATATGCAGGAAGGCACAGAAACATATAGTCTTCCCATTATCCCGCACATGATCCTGGTTCTCTCATCAGAACATTACATTTTCCTCATTTCAGTTAATTAAAGGACAGCTGGACATTTCGTTATCGCACCAACCTCAGCTCCGACAAGTTGAAATGGGGCATGTAAAGGTCTTGGTCCCAAAGACACTTTCTCCTGAGGCAAACGATTTTAAAATCCATGCCTCTAAGGGAGAAATTTTAAAAATAAATAAAAATAAAGTGTGTACATATGTGTGCCTGTGTATGGTTTTCACAACATACAAGTGCATACATAAATAGGGAGAGTGAAACTCAGCATGGAAGAATTTTACTAGAGAAATTATACTTATACATATGGAGAGAGAGAGAGAACACACAGGCACACATATGTGCATACTTTAAAGATTACTTTTATTTCTTTTTCACACATATATGTAGAAAGAAATGAAAAAGGAGTCACGTGATTGGTGAGTTGTTATTAATGGTTGGTTATTAGCATTTATTGGCAAATCTCTAGACATGTGAAACTCAATATGTATCTATCTTACTCTGTAAGCATAAAAAGCTACTGTAAACGTGAGAGGTTTAGAGGTTTAGAGGCACAGCCAAACTAAAGATAAAAATAATTTTTCCCATGACAAATATGAGGTCACATGTTTTATCAAGAGGGCAAAGGGTTTTATACTGAAAAAGATTCTAACAAAAATTTTCCTCGAAAGAATTTCTAAGCTTGTATAGTTGAAGTATTTGCTGTCCACAGGAAAAACATCTACACTACCTGCTTCTAAAGCAGCTTTAGACTCAACAGTAAAGGTCTCTGGGCTTTAGTCAATGGAGACTTGGTCAGCAAGGTTCCCACTCCTAGAAATCTGAGGTAGTACACTCACATGTTTTTTTCTTTTTTAATAAATTTATTTATTTATTTTTAGCTGTTTTGGGTCTTCGTTGCTGCACATGGGCTTTCTTTAGTTGCGGCGAGCGGGGGCTACTCTTCATTGCGGTGCACAGGCTTCTTATTGCGGTGGCTTCTCTTGTTGCAGAGCACGGGCTCTAGGTACGAGGGCTTCAGTAGTTGTGGCACGTGGGCTCAGGAGTTGTGGCTTGAGGGCTCTAGAGTGCAGTCTCAGTAGTTGTGGCGCACGGGCTTAGTTGCTTTCCGGCATGTGGGATCTTCCCGGACCAGGGCTTGAACCCGTGTCCCCTGCATTGGCAGGTGGATTCTTAAACACTGCTCCACCAGGGAAGTCCTACACTCACATGGTTTTGAAAGCCATACTGATTGGAGTTTTGACTGGATGATTCCAAACTCTAAAGGGTGTGTGAGGATGAGGAAGTGTCTGTGTGCTAACGGTCATGGTATAGAAATAGAGATCGTGCATTAGAAGAAGTTCTTTGCCCCTTTTCTTGTCTCCTTTAACAGACTCAGGAGCAACTATTTTCAGAAAAACATGTTTTGCTATAGCCATCCATACAGTCTAGAAACCATCCTCTACTGTTTATGCACATTTTCAAGAAAATAATATAAATGGTCACAGAACAAAGATAATTCAGACACTTTTTTCCTCCTCTCAATCCTGATTTTATCAAACATAAAATATAGAAGATGCAATTTTTCTATAAGTGGACAAAATATGATTATCTTCTGCAGTGAATGGGGGAAATACATAAGTCAGATTTGTCACTGTATCCAACAACTAGAACTGGGTTACCTCTTATAAAGGAAGAGTGCACCTCCAAATACACTATACTAGGTATGTTGGAACCCATAAACTTTCCAATTACTGCTTCAGAATTTATTGTGCACATATGGAAAATAATACTTGTAAAACAGAAAGGGGTTTTTGCCTTGTGCTGTCAATACTGTGAAGGATGGGGTGATTATAAAGCAAATTAACAATACTTTTAAATGTGCATTCACTTATCTTTCCAATTAAATCCTTGTTAAACAACTGCACAGACAGTAATGGCGCTTCTGCAAAGCACTGATCAAGACAGTTTTATTGTAATTTTTACTCTGTAACAATTAATCAAGTAGGCATTTTCTTTATTATTAAATTATTTAGTTAATAAATATTCTCAATTGGCTAACATATTTGTAGTTTCCATGTTATTTTTGATTTTCCTACAGTGGAACATATTTGGGAATATTTCCATTTTCAAGCAGAGAGACCATTAAGGGATGTGATTTTATAAATTTCTTTTCTCTAGAGGAATAACTGTGAACAAGAGAAGTCCTTGAAACTTTAAACCATTCAAAAACCCTATTTCAACCATTTTATTTTGTAAGGGATGCAAACACATTGCTTTCAGCAGATAAGAAATGAGAGGTTTTGCTCTAAGGCGTCTTTCTTAGAGGGGTAAGCATTAAAATTAGCATTTTAAAAGTTCATTAATACCAGTTACAGACCTTTGAGTCATGAGGCTGCACTGTGGTTAGCATTTTCTTTTCTTATCCCAGTGAAATGAAAAGTTCCTGAATATTATTCCTTCTATAAACACGCAAGGTGGTATAAATGAAGAAACAGATATAAAGATATCTAAATTTTTTGAATCTTCATTTTTGTAATTTGGAGATCTGAATTTATCTAGCTGGAATACCTAACTTTTAAAGTGCTTCAGATGGCTCTTTATATGGTCTTTTTTGTTTCAATTGTATTTTGTACATTTAAAATTTTTTGATTAGAAGAAATTTCTAGGTAACTAGATTAGTATTGAGAACAGTGATCTCAGAAATTACACCTGGATTTAGGATTCAGGAGTGCTATATTAATTCAGAAGTAAGAATAAACATATGAGAGAGACAACATTTTCTTGAGTCATAAAAAGAAAATTCCAGGCATAGTTGGCTATAAAGTTGTCTAAGTGGTGTGATTTGAGGTGAGTCAACATTATGTTTTGAAAATACCTTACGTAGAAACCTGATATCCTCACTATTGGCCTGGTTATAGGAGGCCCCTATATTACGCTATTATGTAGTACAGAGCCTGAGCTAGTGTATTCAGATGAACAGATTGTCACCTTGGAAGGTCTGAACAGACTCTTGGGAATGGGGCTGATAAAGTTCAGCAGAGGGTAAGGGAAAAGGGAGAGGGAGAGATGGAATTGAGAAGATGGTTGGGTGCTGTGAGTATGAGCGTGGAGAAAGTAGGCTTTGGAGGTGTCAGAGGTGAAGGTAGAATGACTTGAAGGCTCTGCAGCCACTTCGTCCCTCTATGCTTTGGTTGATGGTTGACCCCAGTTTCAAGTCAGATAACTCTCTGAGGGTAGAAGTGTAATGCTGATGCCAAGGCATACACTTCTCTTGGCTGAGTATTTGGCAAGCAGAAATTACAGGTTCTGGCAGGTACAACTTTACTGAGGGCCTATAATGTGCTTGGCACATCATGGGCATAATGGGAAATCCAGAAGTAAGTGTGAAGCACATTTCACTTCCCAGCATCTAACAGTTGGGAAAGGGAGAGAGATACGATACAAAATTGACTAAAACCAGTGCTAAACCACAGGTACGAATGCTAAGGGAACATAGTGGAAGAAGCAGCTAATTCCTGTTGAGATTTATAGGAATCGTGAGATCTGTCTTAAGGAGGTGAGTTTACCAGTCAGCAAAACCAGTGATTGTGTGCCTCTTGCTCAGAAAGATAGATCTGCTGTTCCTTCCATTGGGACCAAACAAACAATAATACACATACGTACTCCAGTCCCTGTGGCTGATGGGACATTGAATTCCAACATCTTGAGCAGAGAAAGGACAGTGAATCCCTAATGGTTGTCAGAACATTAAAGGAATGAATTAAGTAGAAAGGAAAACAGGCCACTCACTGGGGAAAAACGTAGCCGGGAGTGGGGAGACCACAAAAAGACAATTTGGAGAACTGTAAAAGATGAGATAGTGAAACAGCAAGAAAAACTGCTATTTAAACAAAATTATTCCAATGAGCTTCTCAGAATCTCATGGACATTATGTTAAGCAGACTATTGGACACCCTGCTGGCCTTAGAGTCTCCAAGATGGGGGCCAGGCATTAGAAGACCATAGCTGGGCTTTAAATCCAGTTCATCTCTAGATTACCAGGAGACACATAGTGCCTTCTCAAAATATCAGTTGAATGAAACAAATGCAACTTTTAGCAATTCATTTAAACTCATAGGGACTTTCATTCATCTATAAAGTGAAGAGCTCTTTTATAAAGATCTAGTGAGACAGCATTGAAAAATGCTTTAGAGAACTCAAGTACTGACATTACCTTGGCATGTTCTAAGGAATGAACATCATTCTCCTGAAGTGGATTTACTCAATTCTTTAAAACAAAACATATATTTCTTTTGTTATTTCAAAAGAAACGTATTAATTGTAGGAAGTTAGTACACAGTTTAGAAAAAAGAAGACAATAAAAGTCACCAGCACCTAGTGACTTTTCAAACATTTTATGCTTTTCTTGCCATTGTTTCTTGAACAGAGTTCAGCAATATGCAATGACACAGTCCATGTCGAGAGTGATCTCTAGCATGTGCAAAAGGCTTTTTCTTTTTACATGAAATGTCCCAACTCTGGATCTGATCAATATATTAATTAAAATGTATAGAGATTCTATCAGGTGTGAGATATTCTTCAAAGTGAAGTAGGACCGACGGACTTAAAAGATATGAGCTCTGCTCTTAAGAAGTGTTCGGTGTGTTGAGAAGATAAGATAGGCACATAATGTTTGCTAATAATATATGACAATATACACAATATGAGATTTTTGTGAATCGAGTAGTTGAAACTGCAAATATAGGATTTAAAAGGAGCAACAATTTTTTGTGCATTGGGGTGATCCAGGGAAAATTTGAGTGACATTTAAATAATCCAAGGAGGACATGAGATTAGCCCTTTCTCAAGTATTCTTTCCTTTTAAAAAACATATACTTCATCCTATATCCTATTAAAATAGATGTCTCCATCAGGATAGTTGTCAGGGACACATTTCGATATAACTTTCATTTCTACAGGCATACATCGAAGATATTGTGGGTTCTGTTGCAGACCACAGCAGTAAAGCGAATACCACAATAAAGTGAGTCACACAGCTTTTTTGGCCTTCCAGTGAATATAAAAGTCATATTTACACTATACTGTAGTCTATTAAGTGTGCAGTAGCATTATGTCTACAAAAACAATGTACATACCTTAATCACAAATAATTTATTGCTAAAAGATGCTAACCATCAACTGAGCTTTCAGTGAGTCATAATCTTTTCTGTTGGTGGAGGGTCTTGCCTTGATGTGGATGGGTGCTGACTGATCTGGGTGGTGGCTGCTGAAGGCTGGGGTGGCTGGGGGCAACCTCTTAAAATATGACAATGAAGTTTGCCACATTGATACTTTTCCTTTTACGAACTGGTTCTCTGTAGCGTGCAGTGCTGTTTGATAGCATTTTACCCACAGTAGAACTTCTTTCAAAATTGGAGTCCATCCTCTCAAACCCTCCCACTGCTTTATCAACTAAGTTTATGTAATATTCTAAATCTTTTTTTTTTTCAATTTCAACAATCTTCACTGCATGTTCACCAGGAGTAAATTCCATCTTAAGAAACCGATTTCTTTGCTCATCCATAAAAAGCAACTCCTCACCCATTCAAGTTTTATCATGAGATTGTAGCAATTCAGTCACATCTTAGGCTCCACTTTTTTTTTTCCAATAATGCTTTGCTTATTAATTCAGTTTACATACACTCAAGTTTGTTCTTTTTGTTGTACAGATCTGCATTTTTTTTTTTTTTGTGGTACGTGGGCCTCTCACTGTTGTGGCCTCTCCCGTTGCGGAGTACAGGCTCCGGCCGTGCAGGCTCAGCGGCCATGGCTCACGGGCCCAGCCATTCCGCGGCATGTAGGATCTTCCAGGACCGGGGCACGAACCCATGTCCCCTGCATCAGCAGGCGGACTCTCAACCACTGCGCCAGCAGGGAAGCCCGGTCATCTACTTTAAATCCAGCAGTGTGTACATGTTAATCCTGAACTCCCTAATTATCCCTGCCCCCACCACCCTTTCCCCCTGGTAACCATAAGTTCGTTCTCTAAGTCTGCATTGACAGAGGAATGGATAAAGAAGATGTGGTACATATATGCAATGGAATATTACTCAGCCATTAAAAAGAAGAAAATAATGCCATTTGCAGCAACATGGATGGACCTAGAGACTGTCATACTGAGCAAAGTCAGTCAGACAGAGAAAGAGAAATATCATATATCACTTATATGTGGAATCTAAAAAGAAAAAATGATACAAATTAACTTATTTACAAAACAGAAACAGTCTCACAGACTTAGGCTCCACTTTTAGTTCTCTTGCTCTCTCCACCACATCTGCAGTCACTTCCTCCACTGAAGTCTTGAGCCCCTCCAAATCATTCATGAAGGTTGGAATCAACTTCTTCCAAACTTCTATTGATGTTGATATTTCAGCTTCTTCCCATGAATCACTAATGTTCCTAGTGGCATCTAGAATGGTGAATCCTTTCCAGAAGGTTTTCAATTTACTTGGCCCAAATCCATCAGATGAGTCACTATCTATATAGCTTTATGAAATATATTTCTGAAATAATAAGACTTGAAAGTCAAAATTACTCCTTGCTGCAAGGGCTGCAGAATGGGTGCTGTTAGCCGGCATGAAAACATTAATCTCATTGTCCATCTCCATCAGAGCTCTTGGGTGACTAGGTGCATTGTGAATGAACAGTAATATTTTGAAAGAAATCTTTTTTTCTGAGCAGTAGGTCTCAACAGTGGGCTTAAAATATTCAGTAAACCATGTTGTCAACAGATGTGCTGTCACCCAGGCTTTGTTGTTCCATTTACAGAGCACAGGAAGAGTGGATTCAGCATAATTCTTAAGGGCCCTAGGATTTTCAGAATAGTAAATGAGCACTGGCTTCAACTTAAAGTCACTAGAACATTAGCCTCTTCTTATAAGAGAGTCAGCCTGTCCTTTGAAGCTTTGAAGCCAGCACTGACTTCTCTAACTATGAAAGTCCTATATGGTGTCTTCTTCCAATATAAGGCTGTTTCATCTGCATTGAAAATTTGTTGTTTAGTGCAGCCACCTTCATTAATTTTCTTAGCTAGATCTTCTGGACAACTTGCTGCAGCTTCTACATCAGCACTTGCTGCTTCACCTTGTACTTTGATGTTACTGAGACAGCTTCTTTCCTTAAACCTCCTGAACCAACCTCTGCTAGCTTCAAACTTTTCCTCTGCAGCTTCCTCATCTCTCTCAGCCTTCACAGAATTGAAGAGCGTTAGGGCCTTGCTCTGGATTAGGTTTTGGCTTAAAGGAATGTTGTGGCTGGTTTGATCTTTCTATCCAGACCACTAAAACTTTCTCTGTATTAGCAATAAGACTGTTTCACTTTCTTATCATTTGTGAGTTCACTGGAGTAGCACTTCTAATTTTTTAAAAAAAATTTTTGCTTTGATTCATAACTTGGCTAACTGGTGAAAGAGGCCTAGCTTTCTACCTATCACAGCTTTTGATATACCCTCCTCACTAAGCTTAATCATTTCTAGCTTTTGATTTAAGTGTTTACTTGAACACTTAAAGGCCATTGTAGGGTTATTAATTTAATTGATTTCAGTTTTGTTGTGTCTTAGGGAATAGGGAAACGTATGAAGAAGGAGAGAGACTACGGAATAACTGGTTGGTGGACCAGACAGAACACACACAACATTTATGGATTAAGTTCACTGTCTTACCTGGGCGTGGTTCACAGCACCCCAAAACAATTACAATAGTAACGTCAAAGATAACTGATCACAGATCACCATAACAATCATTATAATGAAAAAGTTTGAAATACTGTGAGAATTACCAAAATGTGACACAGAGACACAAGGTGAGCAAATGCTGTTGGAAGAATGGCATGGATAAACTTGCTCAGGGTTGCCACAAACCTTCAATTTGTGAAAAAGGCAGTGTCTATATGCGCAATAAAGTGAAGCACAACAAAACGAGGTATGGGGTAGCATTTTCCAGTATAACTGGTTCATTATTTCAAGTGATTAACTCATCTCAAGTGAACAGAAGGTCTTGCTTTAAAGATAAGAAAATTGGCCTGTGAAGGCTAAGTAACTTGAGCAAGAGGACACAGTTAATAAGAGGTGATACGGAAACTGATCTAAGTTTTCTACCTCCTGGACATCAGTGTTCTCTTTGCACCTAATGGCCTAAAAGAAATTGTTCAAAAGACACATAGAAAATGAGACAAAGTACAGTAGAACATGGAATTTACCTCATGTAAACCAGTCACCATTATTATATCCTGACTGACCTACTGTAATAACCTCCTAACTGTTCCCCTGTTTCTACTCTTGTCTACTACAATCTATTCTTCTCATAGCAGCCAGAATGACTTAAAAATAAATACTCATAGCAGCCAGAATGATTTAAAAATAAATAATGTCAGATCATTTTCTGATTATCTCCCACCTCCCTCTACCCCAGTGACTTTCCATTGAACTTAGAATGAAAGGCAAAACTTCTTATCTTGATTTGCAAGGGCCTCCCTGGGCTGGCTTTGCCCACCTCTCTAACTTCTGTGTCCTGATGTCATACAAGCCCTCATTCCCTGGGACCAGTTTTCCTCTGCCTGCTCTCCTCTCTCCCCACATCTTTGTGTTCCTGTCTCCTTCCTATCAGGGCAAGTTTCTACTCAGATGGTACCTCCTCAAAGAGATCTTCCCAAATCATCCAAAATGAGGACCATCACCCTCATCTCCTTGGTTATCCTCTATTATGTCACCATCTTGACTCTTGACTTGACCTGTAAGCATCTTGTGTATTTGATTATTATCTGTCTCTTGACACCAAAATGTACACTCCACCAGATCCTGATTCCCCTGGGCTCTCCTCAGTACCCAGAAGAGATTCTGACTCATAGGTTTTCAACAGATATTTCTGAATGAATGAATCTCCATTTCAAGCTGTCCTTAGGCAAATTAAAGCCTTATTTTATTCCTTAAACTAATTTTCCTCCTTTCCTGATTCTTCTCATATACTTTTCATTTTATGATACTTCTGTGGGGGGCGGGCATGGTAAGACCAGGAAAGTCCCTTGCAATTTGAGCCTTGCAATTTGAGCCTTGCAATTTGAGAGGTGGCTTTTGGCAGACTGACGTGGGGCTGGCACAGCCTTGTGGATAAGCAATATTACCGAGAGGAATCACACTGTGGACATTTACATAAGCAGATGACAGTCCTGAGTGTGGTCTTACCACCTGGACTGGGAGTCACCAATTGTTTAGGCAGCCTTTCTTGGCCTCTTAGGCCAGGATGTTAGAGCTGGCTATGGTCTTCCATCTTGATAGGTGTCTCTTATTTTTTCTTCTTTTTTTTTGGCCAAGTCTTTCTTATGTGGTCCATGTTGGACAGTCAGATTATGACCACAGGTGGAGATGGGAGGTGGGGAGAAGTTTGTGACTCTCAAATTCTGAAGATTTTTTTTTCTTGAGGCTATATTGTATTCTGGCCCTAAAAGCTAAGGTTACCTTTGATTAGGGTCTAACCATCGCTGTGGTCCACATTATTCATTAATTTCCTTATGGAATTCATTTAATATTCAACAAATACTTATTTGAAGGCTATTATGTGCCAGGTACAGTAAGAACTGGGGATACTTAAGAGACCAAAATAGGCAAGAGCTTGCTTGTATAGAGGCTACAGTGTAGAGGAGAAAGGCAGCCACTGAAGCAACAAATAAAGAAGCAAGGCAGTTTCAGATAGTATGTGTTCTGAAGAAAACAAAACAAATATTGGGGTGGAGAGTGACTGGGTGGGCATGGTGGAGGCATGTTTCAGAGGTGTTAGTCATGGAAGGCCTTGCTGAGAAGATGATTCAAATGTTGAGAAGAGTGAGTCCTGTGGGCGTCTGGAGGAAGCACATTTCAGGTACACAGGAGCAAAAGCCAAAGCCCTGGGAAGGAAATGAGCTTGATGTGTCTGAGGAAGGAAGAAAGGAAGGAAGGAGGGAAGGAAGGGAGGAAGGAAGGAAGGAAGGGAGGAAGAAAGGAAGCCAGGGTGGTTGGAAAATAATGAGATGACAGAGAGGTACGTGGTGAGATCAGAGAGGTAGGAAGGAAAAAGAATCTGTGGGGCCTGCAGATCCTAGAATTTTCTTACTAATTTACATTGAATAGACCACCAATCTTCTTGGCTACTGGATTGGAATATCCATGGAAATAGAGGCTCTGTGTCAATGAGAATGTCATTTGTTGTATTCACTGCTATTTCCAGCATCCTGCATGTTGCCTGGAATAGTAAGAACTTTTTAAGTGTCTGTCAATCAATGAATGATGTAAAAGCCAAAATCTTATTTTATGGAGCTCACCTCTCAGTTCCTTATCAATCCTGATGTGCCAGGACCCTCAGAGAAAAGGAAAGCTGACAGGGATATCTGCCACTCCGTCTCTGGTGGGCCATGAATGTGAGGGCATAGAGAGGATGGGTTTTGAGTTCTGCATGACTCTAAGTCATTCAGATTTTCATCTGATCGTTGCTTCAGCCCCTACCTTTGTAAATTTTGGATGCTTCTCTTCAGGGAGTTTATGGAGACCCCCCAAAATTCCTTCCTGCCCCTACACCTGTTCCTTTTTCTTTCTAGAAGCAACTTTGAAGTAATAAGAATACCTTTTTTCCTATAGCACACTTTTGTTAGGAGCTCCTTCTAAACTACATGGAGCACCTTGAAGAAGAGGTGCCACATAAGTATATGTGAGTCACTGAAGCCACAATTATTGGCAACAGGGACCTCCTGGGTGAAAACAAACACCAAAGCATACTTTCAAAATTCAAGGCATGGACTTAACAAGAGCAATATAATTAATTTCATTTGCTATTTACTCAATTCCTATTTTCTCTCTACTTAGTCATTTCCAACATTCTGGAGAGCCAAGATGGCAAGCGAAGTTATACCACTACTTCCTGTGTCGTGCCTGACTTGCCCAATTGCCAGTGACACAAGGTAAACCATCTCTCCTCAAGCTCTGTCTTACTGAGGCAGAGAATGGGAATACAGGATTTTTCACTCTTTATTTCTGTCCCACGATTTTTTTACATAGTCTAAAATTGTCTTAATTTATAGGAGTCTGGGAGAAAATAAATGTGAGATACAGCTTGAGTTTTCTTTACTGAGACATCCAAGAAGTAGAACCTAACACAATGTACCAATGAGACCATTTGATAGAGAGTTGATTTGTTTAAGAAGTTCATCATTCTCTTAATTTGTTGCAACAAAACTTTAACCCATAAACAGTAGTGGGCACTTTGTTGTATTGGGGATACAAAAATGAATCAAACTTACTACCCTTCATGAAGTCACAGGCAGTTAGGGGTTATTTATTGAAAGGACATTTTAAAATGAAGTTTCCTTTTATAAAAGAGTCCCACAGACTGGACACCAAGAATGTATAGTATTATAATGAGAAGAAGTGGTTTTTGGTTCTTTGATGTTAAAAAGAAGAAAATGAGAGAGCTGCTCCCTCCCCTACAGTAAATTGAATCCAGCAACGAGCAATATATTCCTTGGAGTAAGTTTAAAATGGGTTCACCGTCTGGCTTCAAAACATAATAACTTTGTAACCTTAAGAAAGTTACTTAAACTTTCTGAACCATGATTTTCATGTGTGAATAATGTGGATAATAAAGTTTATCTACCTTGCAAACTTTTACGAGGGTTTGAGATAACTCTAACTTTGCATACCTGCCATGTAGCAGATTCTCAGTTAAATGCTGGCTATCATCAGCATCAGTATTATTCTGTTACATTTTAAAATATTATTTACTCTTTAATTTTGTTAGCAAATCCTTCGGTAAAACAACTTTCTTTTTCTCCAAAATCTATAATATTGGAAAAGGATTGCAGCTATGAAAAATGTCAGCAATTTTAATCATATGAATAATATACGTGTTATATTCATGACATTCATTTCTTAGTTTTATTCCAAATCATGACTCAGAGTTCATAAAAGTTAGTTAACATTATTATATCAATCAATAGTCAAAAAGAAAACTTCTCATCACTAGAAAATTGGTTAACAAAAAAGGGTTCATAGTCTATTCCTGTTTTCCTCAAACATAAACTTCACATATCTTATGGCTTGTAGGTCACATCTCCTCTAAATAGCCAGAATAAAAGTAGCTGGATACTGTGCAGGAGTTCCCAAACCTGGCTACGTACTTGAGTCACCTGTAAAGTTTTTCTTTAAAAATGCATACTTATAGCTCTAACCTCAGGTTTTTACATCAGAGTTTTTATGACTGAGCTCCAAAAATCTTCATTTTTAAAAAGTTCCACTACTTGATTCTCATGGCAGACAGACTTTAAAGTGATCCCTGATTCTCTCCTCTTCCTTGTATTCATGCCTTCTGTAATGCCCTCCTCTAGGGCATGGATACAAACTGTGACTTGCTTCTAACCATCAGCATGCCCCAAAGGTGCTGAGTTATAACCTTCATGATATATTACAAAAGATTATAACTTTGCTTTAGCTACTGGTCTATATCCCTTGCTGCTTTGATGAAGAAAGCTGCCATGTTGTGAAATGGCCTATGGAAATGTCCACAAGGACTTTGGCCAACAGCCAGTAATGTTGAGACGTTAAGTCCAACAACTCACAAGGAATTAAATCCTGCCTACAATCATGGGAGCTTGGAAGCAGACCAGTCCCCAGTTGAGCCTCCAGATAGGACCCACCCCTGGCTGACACCTTGATTGTAGCCTTATGGAGAATTCAGCTAATCCATGCCCAGACTTTTTTTTTTTTTACATCTTTATTGTAGTATAATTGCTTTACAATGGTGTGTTAGTTTCTGCTTTATAACAAAGTGAATCAGTTATACATATACATATGTTCCCACATCTCTTCCCTCTTGCGTCTCCTTCCCTCCTACCCTACCTATCCCACCCTCTAGGTGGTCACAAAGCACCGAGCTGATCTCCCTGTGCTATGCGGCTGTTTCCCACTAGCTATCTATTTTACATTTGGTAGTGTATATATGTCCATGCCTCTCTCTCGCTTTGTCACAGCTTACCCTTCCCACTCCCCATATCCTCAAGTCCATTCTCTAGTAGGTCTGTGTCTTTATTCCCGTCTTACCCCTAGGTTCTTCATGACTTTTTTTTTCTTCTTAGATTCCATATATATGTGTTAGCATACGGTATTTGTCTTTCTCTTTCTGAGTTACTTCACTCTGTATGACAGACTCTAGGTCCATCCACCTCACTACAAATAACTCAATTTCGTTTCTTTTTATGTATGTCCAGACTTCTGACCCACAAAAACTGGGAGATAATAAATGTGTGTTGCTTAAGCAGCTAAGTTGGTGGTAATATTGTTAGGCAGCAGTAGATAACCAATAAAATTCTGAAATATAGTCAGGGTTGGGAACCAGTGCTTTAAAGCTTGGTTAGAGCAGAAGTAAGCTTGGTGTATTTTTCCACTAATTTTTAATGACTACACATTAATTCTTATGGTGATGATAATGACTGATGATGATGATGGATTTTTATAAATATCCTTAGGGTTTTCCTTGAAGATTGGCAGTGGCACAACTCTGACAGATTTAGTTTCTGGACTCAATTTCTTGACCCAATGGAAAAGCCACAACTAAACTAGGCCCTAAAATTTCAGTAGACTTTTCTCCTCCTCTCCAATGAACATGAGGCTAGTCTTTTGGAATCTGGAATCTCCCAAAAGCCTATGGATAAGATAAAGCCAACCCAGATTTCCTATGAATTTGGCTAGGAATGAGACAAATCATTGGATAGCAGGGAGTCTCCAAAGAAAAATAATCTTATTATAATCAGAGAAAACTCAATCATGTGGAAGCTAAAAGCCATATTTGATTATTAATATTTAGTATCATGCTATCATTAACACAACTAAGTAATATTGATCTGATTTCATGTAACCACTTGTCATCTTAATTAAAGTTAATACTGATGATCGCTTGGCTGATTCAGAATTCTTAAAGTCCTAACATTTTCATTATTATTCCCATTTTGGAAATGAAGAGTCTGTGATTCAAAGGGGTTAAAATAGTTTCCATTAGACTAACGAATAGCTCAGAATCAAGATAAGGAGGCAGTTTCATCGATGCTTATCCAGTGCTCTTTCCCCACTAGATGGTCTCTGTCTTTGATTGTTTCACCACACAGTTAAGTCAGTTCCTTATCGCTTGGGATGTAATGAATTATAAAATATAGTCCACAATAAATGGATGGTATAATTTGCTTTAACGTAAGTAGCCAGAATTTGTTTACTTTAGAGACTATATTCAGAAAGTTGTTATTTGAATATTACATGAAACTAAAAACTATATAAATATATATGTATGTGAAGAGCTTATTGTTTTGACCTCTGTGTTTACCATTATTTACTAATGACAAATACATTTTCTTAAGCAGCTAGAAAGCAATACAAGTCTTTGAGCTCTCTGACTCAACGTAGCTAAAAAAATGAGGTCTAAGAAAGTTTCCAAAGCCCTGAACGATGTCAGAGTCTGGCCCTTTTATGATCAAGTGATCTTTTCAGCTTCAATGGGAAAAATAAATCACTGTTAAAAGATAATCTTGTCACATGGAAGCCAGAAAGGTGCAATATCAATGATTCAACTTTCCAAAAACTGCCCTGTGGAATCGGATAAAGCAAATAACACAGTTTGTTTTGTTGTTGCTGTGGTTGGCAGTGAGAGGGAAGTAAGCTTAAGGAAATACCTCATTTTAAAAATAATAAAAGGGCAACATAAACTCACTTAATAGAAAAATGAACGGACTTGATGAAAGGTCTATTTTATGAGAACAGAACTAGAAGTTTTGAAATCCTTTTCCAGATCTTTTTCTGTTTCATACAATTGCTTATTTCATGGTGAAACTGCCAATTGTTCACATTCTTTCTTGCTTTCCTCTTCATTTATTCAATTTTTAATGCTGCAAATAATATGAAAAGCGCTGGGATAGCTACTGAAGTTAATGCTTTGCTTTCTTTGCTTTGTGGTACAAATCTATAAAAAAGTAGTTTAGATATAGTTGGCAACACAAAATTGTTTCTCTAATGGTTTATTTTCAATGGAGCTTATTCTTAGCATGTTCAAAATAAGCAAGTTCATCTCTTTAAGCCAATACTTAATTTGGATCATTATGTCAATAAGATCTGGATGAATAAAGGTATGCAAAGTACAAGACTGTAAATTAATGGGAAAAAATCCTCTTCCATTTTAAAATAACACACACACAATCGTATGAACACACACGTACACACACCCACACACCCAATTAAGATTCTTGGCCATGTAGATTTATGGCATTTATATATTTTGTTCCTCCGGGTGTGAAAAAGTGAAGGAGGGTGTCCCTAAGAATGTTCCTTTAAATTATTTTTCTATATATGGAAAACATGTCTAAAATCCTGGTAAGAAGTAACTTCCTCCAGTTCAGAGAAATGCTTAGAGGGAATATTTGTTATTGTGTGCTAAGAAACACCAGTTTGGAAAATTCCCAGTCAGTTCTTCCTTTACTGCCTCAGAGTCCTCCCATTGGCTTATGGGCTTGGGAAGCTTCACAGTTAATATCTTCCAAAAAGGATGCCAGTCTTCCTTGTCCCTTTTTTAAAGGGTGAAAGAGAACATTTAGATGTTCTCTTTGTAATACCAAAGAGAGTCTGAACTGAATTTGGAGTTTGAACAATAAGCTAGATGGGCAGCTCAAGTCAGAATTTTGATGTCAGAAGGAGGGGGAATTCAGACTGGTGGGACTTCTAAGACCCACTGTCAAAAAGTTCTCAAGACAGTTATGCAGCATCCTCAGGGCTAAAGTTTGTCCTCTGTAAAAGTACACCACACAAGAAAACCATCACGTCACAGATCATCCCAAAGAATCGACGCAGTCTCACAGGCTGATGACAAGTTGACATCTAAGGTCACAGACTAGTTTTCTTTGGGGATGCCCTCATAGAATGGAAGAGCAGCATCAGCAAAATGTCACTGAAAGCTGTCACCAAATACAACAAACAAGGCAGAGCACCACTCAGTAATGCATCAACAGCCCAGTAAATCTAGAGTCTTCAATGCCTTTCCTGAAGGTTGCAACAGAATATTGTGTTAAAGTAGTTTCTCGGTCCAAGCATAGATACATGAAGCCCTACAGAGAATGGCAGTGCCTGCCTTCTTCCTAACTATGGCATTTGGTGTTTTCCCAGGCATTTCTCTTTCTTGAAAAGTTTTAGCCAAACTCCTATGACAGTACTTGTCACTTACAGAAAACAGAAAGTCACTAACAACTGGGTACAGCATGAAAAGACTGAGCTCCACTTTTCTAAGGAGGTAATCAACAATCAGTGAATAGGAAATGTCAAATCAGGCAGTGGTTTTTAGCATAGGCTCTAAGACAGAGAGACCTGGGATCTAGTCCTACCTCTTTCACTTATTGCTTTATGACCTTAGGACATTATTTAACATTTCTGAGCCTCAGTTTCCTCAACTTTAAAATGGGAGCAGTAATAGAACACATTCTATGGGATAGCAGAAAGGATTAAATTAAATGATATAAGTAAAGCGCTTGGTACAGTGCCTGGCACATAATAAATTATGAAAATATGTTAGCTACTTTTACAATAATAATAATTATTATCATCTTCATTACTAGTTATAATTAGGAAATACTTTTCAAAAGTGATCACTTTGAATTTAATTTGCATGCCATCTGATCTGGAAGTATAATAAGGGTATCCAATTCCTACTGATTTAGTGAGTCAAACAGAAAACCAAAACAAATTGAATCATTCAACTGGTGTATTTAGAATTGCTGATGATTATAGCATTCAAGAAAGTTAGTGAAATACATAAATTGCAATTAAACTGTTCTTGAAAATTCCTAAAATCGTTTTCATTTGTCTAGTCCAATGGTGGGTAGGGCTTGTTCATTTTAAAAACTGTACGTTTAGAACCTTCTGAAAAGGAAACATTGTGGAACGTGAACATGGAGGAGATAAAAGGTGTTGATACAAAGAGGGTATGCCAAAACCATCTCTGTTCCGTCTCTGAATACAATGCATTGCATTCACATATTCCTTTATGCTTTTCAAGGAATTATCACTGCACTGCCACTTCATTGCACACACTCACACACACACATACACACACAGAGGGGAGACTACAATGTACACACTCAGTCTCTTTGTATCCAGCACTGATTCTCTCCCATATCAGCTCTGCTGTCAGCAACCAGCATGCAGATGGAGGGGAAGGTATGGTGTTAGAACAAATGCTACAGGTCCACTCCTGAAAATTTCATTCACAGGATAATCTGATTAGCAAAATTTGAGAGAGGATGGTATACGTATATCTTTTATCATCTAATTCAAAACAACTCCACAACACAGCTTGGACAAAATACTAGTATCAAAGGTTCTAATATAGCATAATTTGTGTTGAGTGTGTTGCATTCTGACAGTGGTATAAACCAGGGAGACAGTTTACTGACAATTCTGTGCTACCAGATACCAACTCAGGCCTCTGTCCAGCTTTACATTGTCAACTCTCATGGAAACATGAGCAGTTACACAGCCCCAGAGGATGCTGAAGTTTGGATTGCAAAAGATGAGATGGACAGATTTCATATTCTCACTGCAGATTTTTTTTTTTTGCCTTTTCAGACTGCTGAGCATAATTGTTTTTAAAGGCAGGAAATGCAACTAGTGTTTGTTTCTAGCATGGCTTCTGTTTTGAGATTTCTTCTTTGTAGAAGAAATGTGTTGCCCACCTGTCTAGAATCCCAATCAGGATATGGTTTCAGTATGAAATATATTACAAGAATGATTTTAGCTGGTTATAAACAGGAATGGTTATAAAAAGCTGGGGTATTGTATCCAATTTTTATCCGCAGTGGGGTACTTTGGTTCAGACCAATGGCCAATATGAATACATAAGGTAATGTTCAGTTCCGTTTTTTGCCCAGGAGGGACAGTAATTCTGAAAGACAATGGTGCACATTAGTGAGCAAACAGATTCTAGGTTATAGAGATGTTCAGAAATAAGAATCGTGTGGCCACTGGCCAAAAGCACTGCAGTTAACACTTAAAAGTATGGTTCAACCCAAGCTGAAATGCTGGAGCGGTTAATGATTCTCTGTATTAATACTTCTACTATTTGCAACACACACACACACACACACACACTATACGACAGATATTAAGATCTCCCTGTATGGAGGCTCCAGAGCTACTGGTGGTGAGTGAGGGAAGATATAAGGCTAATTTAAATCCTACCTTTTTAGGTGTATAGAGATTTATGGAGGAGACACATATTTCAACCAATATCCTCTTTTTTTATTCCAAGACTTTCAAATTTTAATGTTTGTGAAATATAATCACTGAATACATTTGATAAAATTCTCTTTAAAAGATGGCATTAAATCTCTGGGTCTTATAGTAGATGGAATTTTAGAAGTTAGATGTGCCGGTACGAATGCAAATTTAACTACCCAGCGTAATGGGCACACAGAGAAGGAATCTGACTGAGGGATGTTGCAGGCTCCCTGGAGAAAACTATTTATAATCTGGGCTTTTAAGAATAAGGAGAAATCTAACCAGGCAGGAAGCTTTTGTATGTGGGATGGGAAGGAAAATATAGGAGAATATTGAAAGTAGATGGAAGAGACTATGCAAAGGCATTAAGAAATACAACAGTATGTAAATAAGGAAGTACAGTTAGGAATGTATCATGAAGGAAATTCAGAGGACCTGCAGTCAGCTGGAAGTAGCTGGGAAGCCAGATTATGTAGACTTTGTGTAAATTCTCCTGAAGGTAATGAGACATCATTGACTTTTTTTTTTTTTATCATTGACTTTTTAAGTGAAAGGGAAACTTAGATGTACTGAACAACTACCATGAGTCTGTTATGTTACTAAGGGAATACTACACACTATCTCATTTCATTCTCAAAAATATTTCCAAGGCACTTCCATCCTGTTTTTACTGATAAGAAACAGAGCATAAGGGAGTTAAATAAGATGCCAAGGACACAAGGAGAGAGTGTCTGGGTTTTACTCCATGTGTCTAATTCTAAACCTGTGAGCTGTCTGTAACACCATCTCAAGATGTTTTAGTCTGTTTCTCTTTCAACATTTCCTAATTTTTATTTTAAAAATTCACTGTCTTTTTTAGAGAAGTTTTAGGTTTACAGAAAAATAGAAAATACAGAGTTCTGACATACTCCCTCTTATGACTGACCACTCCCCCCAAATTTCCCCTATTAGTAATATCTTGCATTAGTGTAGTACATTTTTTACAATTGATGAGCCAATATTTATAAGTTTTTATTAACTAAAGTCCATAGTTCACATTAAGGTTCACACTTAGTGTTGTATATTATATAGATTTTGACAAATGTATAATGACATATATAATGGCATGGATCCACTATTACAGTATCAAACAGAATAGTTTCATGGCCCTAAAAATCCCCTGTGCTTATTCTTCCCCCTCTCCCCTCAAATCCTTTGCTATCACTGATCTTTCTACTATCTCCATAGTTTTGCCTTTTCAAAAATGTCATATAGTTGAGACAACAGAGTGTATAGCATTTTCAGACTGGCTTCTTTCACATAGCAATATGCATTTAAGTTTCCTTGAAGCCTTTTCATCACTTGACAGCTCATTTCATTTTATCATTGAATAATATTCCATTTTATGGATATTTTATGGTTTGTTTGTCCAGTCACCTATTGAAGGATATCTTGGTTGCTTTCAAATTTTACCAATTACGAATAAAGCTGCTGGAAATACTGTGTGCAGTTTTTTGTGTGGACATAAGTTTTGAACTCATTTGTGTAAATACCAAGGAGCACAACTGCTGGGTAATAAGGTAAGAATATGGTTATTTTCATAAGAAACTGCTAAGCTATTTTCCGAACTAGCTGTACTATTTTCCATTTCTACCAGCATGAATGAGAGTTCCTGTTGCTCCACATCCTTGTCAGCATTTGGTGTTGTCAGTGTTTTAAATTTTAGCCATTTTAATAGGCTTGTAGTAGTACTTCATAGTTGTTTTAGTCTGTAATCCTTTGATGATATTTGTATTTCCTGATTTTTAATTCTTTTACTTACCTATTATATATTTTTCTAACATCTGTGATCTTGACTCTTACATTTTCCACCATTCATTTATTTATTCATTTATCAGCATATATTGTGTATTATATACCAGTAACATTTTTCAAAGCTAGTTTATTTTTTTCCTTTTATTATTCTCTTCTTCATTTTTAGTTTGTCATATTTCACTTGTTATTTATTTCACACAACATAATAGTTAGTCTCTCTCTTTATTCTATTTACCTCCAAGTAAACTGGTTATCTTTTACTTCTCTGGTAATAATTGTTTAATTTCTTCAAATTTCTCTCTCTCCCTTCAAAGCCTTTATCAGTATATATTCATAATACATATGCAGAGAGTGTGAAATATTGTTGGAGATGAAACTACTTGTAAAAAGGTCTGAACTGAAGAAATCACTTACCTTGGTTGACAATAAATCTTAACTTCTGTATTGTTGCTAGATTGCCACTAACTCGATATATTCCATCAACATCTAGACCTGAAAACAAAAGGGCATGTTTTATATTCACTCATATAAAAACTGAGATGGCAAAAGAAAATAGTAATAATAATTATGGGAAGGTAGTAAATCACCACCAACTCTCTCTTCCTCACAGAGAAAACAAATTTCTATGTCCTACACCAAGCAATCTTCAATATTTTAATACAAGCAAAATAATCATTAAGTTCAGTAACAGTTAATCATCAACAAACTTGAGTGCAGTTGAACCATAAAACAGCAGTAGGTAGCATGGGATTTCACAGTATAGTTAAGATTCATTCCCCCGAAAAAGACAGGAATCAAACTTGGGGTGGAGTAGGGAGAAGAACCTTCATGTATATATGTATTATTGCCCCTTGTTGGAAAGATAAATAACCCAAAGTGCTTGTGAAGTCTTCTTTCCTTAAAATCTCCCTCCCTCCCTCCCTACCTTCCTTCCTTCCTTCCCTCCCTCCCCTTTACTCCCTTCTCACTTCTCTTCTGTCTCCCTTTCTTTCCTCTTTCCTATTCTTATTCTATTCTGTTTTATTCTATTCCTAGGGATTCCAATCCATTTCCATTGTTTCATTCTCTTTTCCTGCAATTACTATAGCATAACATATATTGGTCTGATTATTTGAAACTACAGAATGAAAATTCTACTACAGATGTATAACTACTTTGAAAATCTCTAGTGTATTGTAGGTAATGGGGTGCTCCATTATGGAGGGAAAAATAAAAAGAAATCTTTGACAAGATGGTGACATTAGTTCCAGATTATTTTAAAACTAGTTATCTATAATTCAAAATAACTTATCCTGGCAGTTGGTTTGGATAATCAACCACTTGTTTTCCACACATTTATTTATATCATCAGGTTATTTCCATGTCCCAGTTATCAAAAAGATGAAGAAACAGGAAAATGAAAAGAGAAACATTTATTCAAACACTATTATTGTTGATAAGAAATGTTGATAACATAATTTTAATGTCAGGATTGCATATTCCTTGACGTGTCTAGACCCTCAAGGAGGCCTGGATGAGATTACCAGTTAATGTAGAGGTCAGTATCTCAGCAGTTTCTCTAGGGAGGTGGTATAGTATCATCATTAAACATTGTAATTCACAATAGATAGTACTAGATAAATTGACAGAAATTATTGTCATAATCTAACAGAATTAAATTTTTGTAAAGCTCTTTACTGACATGAAATGAGCTCCTTTATTGCTTTACCATCTCTGTTTTTTAAGTATCAATACTTTATAGTAGGAACATTTCTGCTGCTGTGCAAAATATATCATCAGTAGGTTAGGACAGAATGACATAATGTGTAATACTGATATTAATGGCATAAATCAAAGCCATTATTCATTCAGTTTTAAGACATTATTTTTTAGAGCAATTTTAAGTTTATATCAAGATTGAAGGGAAGGTACAGAGGTTTCCCACATACCCCTTGCCCCTGCACATGCATAGCCTCTCCCATTACCAACATCCCCCATCAGAGTGATACATTTGTTAAAACTGATGAAAACAACATTGATACAGCTAGAGTCCATAGTTTACATTAGGGTTCAGTCTTGGTGTTGTACATTCTATTGGTTTGGACAAATGTATAATGACTTGTATCCATTATTACAGCATATACAGAGCATTTTCACTGTGGTTAGGACTCCACGCTCTCACTGTCCAGGTCCCTGGTTCGATCCCTAATTGGGGAACTAAGACCAAAAGCCGTGCAGCACGGCCAAAAAAAAAAAAAAGCCCTCTGTGTCCCACGTACTCATCCTCACTATACTCTTCCATGTAATAACTTACATATAATGTCAATAAAATGGAATAGCTATTAACAAATATATTAATTTGTGAGTTTTATAGTTCTAGAATAGTCTAATAATAAATTAGTGAGCCTCTGTTCCTTCCTGAGTACTATGAATCTGTGAATTTGTGAGGAATTGAGATGAGGCTGGACACCTATTAGTGTGTGGTGAAAATGTCTAAGACACATACATTTATAAAAATCAAATGCATTCTTTTATTTTGTTTTCTGATGCACAAAATAGCTCCATTAATCAAAGGGCACTCCAGTTCATTTTTAAGTACAATGTGCTCTCGACAACTTAAATGTGACAATCATCTTAATTAAAACTTTCCTAACGTTTGATTTTTAGTTTCAGTATTAGATAATGCTGGTCTTCAGTTTATGCACATGTGCTCAGAAACGTAATAATTTATCAACTATTTTCTTTTTTTGCTTTGTCATTTAGCTAGTGTTTGGTACTTAGCTTTAACCTATATATTTAAAAAATGTGATAGATTTTTAAAATTTTAAAACTTATGCATTAAAGTGTGTCCCTTTCAAAGTTCTCCCTCTTGTGGGTATCTGTACTTTTTCTAAACATGTAGTCCTTAGGGAAAACATTTTGAAATTCTTCTCTAAAATGACCTCCAGTGACTCCATATTGTCTATAGAAAAATGTTTATTGATGCAAGTTGGGGCCTTTGGTGATAGTTTTTGGTTTGGAAATAGTCAAAGGTCATTCAGAACCACAAATGGTGAATAAGGTCATCTTCCTTGCCACCACAAAGTCAAACAAAGTTTCACCAAATGAAAGCGTTCATGATGTTCCACGAGTTATCAGTTGCTCTGAAGGAACTTGAGAAAAATAATACTTCGGAAAATAGAAACATTGATGCAGTATGCAGGTCTACATTTTTCTCAAACAAGAAATCTTAATATATGTTTTTTTGTTTGTTTGGTTTTTTTTTTTTTTTGCGGTACGCGGGCCTCTCACTACTGTGGCCTCTCCCGCCGCGGAGCACAGGCTCCGGACTCGCAGGCTCAGCGGCCATGGCTCACGGGCCCAGCCGCTCTGCGGCACGTGGGACCCTCCCGGACCGTGGCACGAACCGGTGTCCCCTGCATCGGCAGGCAGACTCTCAACCACTGCGCCACCAGTGAAGCCCTTAATATATGCTTTTTGCAAAGAATTGGTCAAATTAGCCCTATTTAAAGTAATGATTAAAAATGAAATGTCAACAACTATTACAATAAAAAATGAGAAAATTTACCATATATTTCTTTTTAAATTAATTTTTGTTTTGCTAATTAGTTGGACCTTTATCAAAGGTCAACAGTAAATAAAATTATTTGAATCCCAACAAATTTTTATTACAAATAAGGACCTTAATTAAGCCTCATTTTAATAAGCATATCTCTTTATAGGTCTAAATCAAGTGCATTTTTATTTTGAAGCTAGAACTGTTCCTTTTCTAATATTATTTTACATGTTATTGAAATGCATGTGTTGTCTAGAGTTGTAAACCGAATTTCAATTAATGAAATTCCCTACTATCTGAAAACTTTTTCTCTTATAGAAATTTAAAGTTACAACATAGGAAGTATCCCTTTGATCTTTCATAAATTTCAGTACAAGGTTTTTTTTTATTTTTAAGTTCAGTAATCAAAAACATTTGAAAGAGCAGTATGGGTTGGTTATATTACGTATGAGCAATTGGAAAGCACTATACTGTTCAAACAAAGCAGCCTCATCCTAAATTAATAACCTAATTTTCTTCTGGAATAAAAGAAGGGAGGGTTGGGAATGGAGACAGGGAGGGTAACTCAGACCAGTGTGACCACTGTGGTTGCAGAACTAAGTCACAGTAGAGAAACTGCTTTGTGGCTTACGTTAGAAACCAGAAAGAAGGAGTAAAGCAAAACACATTAGATGCAATTTGAATCTAACTTGACAGAACTTCCAAGCCCTTTAGATATAGAGATATGAACACCATATATCTTATGAAGGATAACAATCTCTGACATTACTGGCTCCTGCTTTGAATGGCTCATGCTCCCCTGCTATCATACTTTTTAAATTACATAAATAGAGTGAAAATGACAAAGTATATATTAAAAAGGAGGGTATTACATTTTGCAAAATAATCTGGAACACATCAGTGAATTTTAGCAGTTATAAATTACATAGGTACAGTCTTATAGTTGATTAGCTCTCCCCCGAATGGCTCACAGAATGGCAAACCCTAAGTCCTGGGAATCGAACCCAAATTAGAATGATTCACGTGCCATCCTCTTTTTGCTCCAAGAACTTTGAAAGTCATGCCAAGCCAAACCAATGTAAATTGGTGGATTTGGACATCCTTTTCATGACCACATTATCCTTGCTGGATTGGAAACTACTTATTTTGGAAATATAATTAGACCTCTTATGATTTTTAAATGAGCAATGTCTTCAAGGTATCCATGTTGTGCTTTGGTGAAGTTTGGAGAAAAATCACTGAAGAGGTACTTCTTTTAAGAAAATACCATGACTGAAAATGCTGACAGGAATTTTGCCTGTTATGCTAAAAATACTTTGGGAACACAATGAAACTAAAACATTTTACATTTATTTTTATCAGACCAGCATTAATGTAATGTTAATGAAAAATTCTCTAAAGAAATTCACATTCACCGAAATGTCTTTTATTTGTTCCTCATCAGCTGACCTTCTTAAGTTTCAAAATAGTGTTTACTGTTGACAGAAATCACTGGGTACTGCTGTAGGGGATTTTCAAAAGTCTTCCCCCCCCCCTTTTTTTTTTTTTTTCCTGAAGAAGCTTAGACTAGGATAGACACACAATTAGGAGTTATTAGACCAAATGGTGGTCTAAACCCAGTGGAAAGAATGCAGCTGTCATGTGTAATTCCCACCATAAATCTTAGACACTTTCCAAAAAGAAATCTAACAGACCAGCACTGTTTCCAGAGTTGACTGACTTATCTGCCAAAATATGGGTAGTTTTCAACAATGCAGTTGAGTCTGTTAAAAATAGCTGCAAACTGTGGATTAGGTAGCATTCTTGGTAGCTCAAATTATGGACAAATCACGAAGATCTGGAGTTTGAGCCTGGTTGAGAGGTGTGCCCAAAAAGCCTGCTTGTTTTTCTGGAATATAACAAAATGCATCTGAACCTCTGGAGTCTGAAATATGGGCTGGGAATTTTACACAGTCTCTCTCCTGAGATTTATGGCACTTCCTAATTCCTAGGAGGCCAGAGCTACCGCAAGAAGAGTCATTCTCGCAATGCTTTGGTCTTCTGGCTTCTCCCTCTGGCAAGAACAAGTGAGTGCAGGAACGCCCAGACTGCCCCCTAAGAATGCTGCACGTTTCTTTCTCTATCCTTCTAAAGGTCCTGCCTGCTTGGTTTCAGAGCTCAGTGTGAGAGGTTTTGGATCATTTCAAATGGCACACATTTCCTCCTCCTTTAAAGTGAAGTGTTTCCAACTTTATATTGCTAACTTATCTGATCACACACTTGAAGTTCAGTGACTGAGAGTACAGGATATAAATGGAAACTCTTTCTAAATTTAATTTCTACTCTGTCTCAATGGCTTGTATTTATCCTGTATCTTTTGCTGGCTCTATTTAATTATTACTAATTCCTTGTGAGATATTCATCCTTCAAGAACAACTACCTTAGAAAATAGTTGACACAATTCTGATTGTCAAACAAGGATTTTATTCTATAGGAAAACCTTATGACTTTATAATAGCCATTTCAAATGGATGTTTTTTTTTTACTATAGAGGCAATATACTTCCTTGTTAAAAATGAAAATTTAAACCACACAAGATTATACAATGAAAAGTAAGTATCTACCTCATCCTGCTGTCCAAATACAGTCATTGTTAACAGTTCTGTTTTAGTTCTTTTATTGTTACTCATTTTATGTTAATGTATCACATTTCTGTTTATTAATTTATTAACTTTGGTATTTATTCACTCCCTATCATAAAAAACAAAGAGTCCATAGCTTCTACCACTTATCTATGTACGCTTTGTTATTAGTTACATTTGTCTATTTCTATATCTTAATATATCAAACTACCTCTGTGTATAAAAAAAAAATAAGGAACTTAGTGCATTTACTCTTCCTTCCCCTTCTCTTCTCCCTCATAACTTCCAACTTTATTCTTTATGTTATTTCTTATTTTCTCAAAGTTTAGAACATTTTATTCTTTATAAATATTTTTGACTTATCTATGGGTTAATATAAGTCACTATTAAAAAAACGAATGTGATTGGGTTCCACATTAAAATTTTGTTTCACAAAGATCTCCCCAAAGTCAAGGTCTCATGTGTCTTCTTCTATTATAGGTTCCTTCATATCCTCAAATTAAGTGCTGCCCAATAGAACTTTCTGTAATGGTGGAAATGTTCTATATATTAACTCTCCAGACCAACTGTCACCGGCCACATGAGGCTGGCTGCTGAACACTTGAAATGTGGTTAACGCAACTGAACAACTGAATTTTTATTTTATCTTATTTTAAATAACTCAACCACATGTGGCTTATGACCACCATCTTGGACGGTGCAGCTCTAGGTCAGAGTCAACTACTGCTCCTCTCTTGTATTCCACTGTTATTCTTTCTTGGATTTATTTTTTGTGTTTTTTTTTTTTCACAAAAGTATGTGGTTGGTAAATTTTCTTACTTCTTCCATCTCAATGACTGTTTTAGATAAAAAACAATGTCATACCGTATAGCACAGGGATTTATATTAAGTATTCTACGACAAACCATAATGGAAAAGAATATGAAAAAGAATATAGATCTCTATATGTATATATGTATAACTGAGTCACTTTGCTGTACAGAAGAAATTAACACAACATTGTAAATCAACTATACTTCAATAAAAAAATTTTTAAAAAGACTGTTTTCTTTTGCTTCATATTTAATTGTTGATTTAAGTATTTGAGTTTTATTATTTTTTACTTTTCTAACTTTGAAAAGTAATGTTCCACTATCTTCTAGCAACTAAAGATCAAGTTGATTCTTAATGTTTTGTAGGTAAATCAATTTTTCGTTCATGATTTTTTAAAAAAAGATTTTCTCTTTAAACTTGTATAAGTAAAATTTCACTCAGATGTATCTAAACATTTTCTTATATTATTTGCTTTATATACCCTTCCCTCTACTGTCTCTTTTCTTTCCATCTAGAATTTCTTTAAGATGGATGTTCAAATATCAGAATACTCCTATGATGAAAGACAAAATTAACTAGAATAAATGATGGTCATGGGTATTTCTGTATTTATACACATCTTTTTACCCTCAACAGGCTTCAATCTTAAATTGTTAGGCTCAGTGAGGGGTTCCTGCAGTATCAATGGGTGGTGAGTAGATAGTAGGCTAGAGGTCTCAGTAAGGAGGACTGAAGTAAGGAGGACTGATTTTGGGATATGGAATACTTTAACTATTTTGCTTCTCGGCAAAGTTCTCTAATTCTATGCCTGCTGTAGAAGACCTGAGATACTTCATTCTCCACTGCTTTCCTTCTTAGATGCCAGCATCCTCTTATTTGTCCTTGCAGAACCTATTCTCATGCGAGGACTTCCTTGCTGCAAGGTAAATGGAGAGGGGCCCAGCTCTCCCACGCGTTAGATCCAGTATTTGGTGCATTACTTTACTTACTGTCCTCTTGCCAATTTTTGCTCTTTTTATTTGTTAACTCTAAGCTTGGATAATCTCTAGGACATCCCTGGGAAGAACTGTGCCTAATTATGGTGTCTGAGAATGGTGTTTCTTTTGCTCTAATATCTTCACTTGTTTGATCCCATCTGCTTTCTGTCTTCCTGGAATTTCTATTTCTGGTCTGCTGATGGTACCTTTTCTGTTTGCAGCACGACTTTTTTTTTTTTTCTTTTCCAACATATCTTTTCTATTATTTAATTGGGATATTTTTGAGGAAGGAGAATCAGACATGTTTTTTCAGTCTGCCAACTTAATGGCGGGGGGCTGAGTTGTTTTTCATAAGGAGAGACTTTTTAATGCTGAAAACAAATGTTTCACTGGATTGTAAAGCTACTGCTATATAATAACTTCTTTTCAGTAATAACCTATAGGATATAAATGATCCATGTGAGATAAATTATGAATATTTAAAACACTTATTATGTGAATCCAAATCTAATGTTGGCAGAATTTGTTCATACAGGGTCCAGGATCAGTATACCCCTCATTTTTTTGCCTCGCTCCTCTCCTTTTCTTTGTCTTCAGAAGTTCCTATTGTCATTAATGCTTTTTCCAGTGTTCCCTTTATTACTGAGATTGTTTTATTTTTCTCTTCCATTTGTTTCATGAGCTCTTTCTTTTTAAATTTTTATCTTATTTTGATGTTTTTCCTACCTTCCTTTTCCTACTTCCTTATTCTCTGCAATAAATTCTTGTTTCGTGGAGACAATTGTTGCAATAAGTTTTTCTTTTTAATATCGTATCAAAATACTTTTCTTCAATTTTCCTTTACATTTTGTTTGTTTGATTTTGTTAGCATTTTACGTTACTCATTTCTGAATGAAGTAAGTTTTTCACCTACCAGATATTTTATAGTATATTCATATGGAAAAGAAGAATTTTGTCTTCTTAACACATGGAAGAACCAAGTATTTGTTGATAAATTAAAAATGTTAGACTTTAAATAGGTCACCAAGAAAAGGGTATTTCCCCCCACCCCCCCGCGAGAAAACTGCTTAGAAACTGTGATGCTAATAAATGAACCATTATTATATATTGTTTATGTAGCCTACTCTGTAGATAGGAGCAAATTCCAGACTTAAATTAAATATCCTAAAATTGAAATTGCAAAGTAAATGAAACAATATATGAGACTAAGGACAAAATGATACCAAAAACGAAGAATCTTGGCTCAGAAGGAAGGATGTTGATTTCCTCTTCAAGGACTTTTCATTGAACACTTGAGTGGTTAGGATCATTATCAAATATTTCCCACCCAACCTCCCCATCTGTTTAAGCTATTACACTAGGAAATAAAATTGTTAAGGGTCCTAGCAAAAAATTCTTTATCTATCTATCTATCTACCTACCTACCTACCTATTTATCAAGTCATATTCACTTTTCTGTGCAGTCCTAACATCTTAAGCAGCCTGGGAAGACAAATTTAAAATTGGAAGAGGAAAAGGACAAAATATCCTGAGTGTTAATGGTGTTACTGATCCATTTCTACTGGGCTGTACTGTATCACTTATGCCTTGAAAAGATCTACAACACTAGCACTTAGGGATTGTGTATGGGGGGGAAGAGCTGGCTATCTTACTTTTCACTATTATTAAATATTCTTGTAAAGAGTTACATTGCTAGAAAGTAATTGTTTAAACTTAGCTGAGAATTTGAGGCCTATGAGTATGAGCCTGAAGGATGGTAGAAATAAACATAATTTACAGAATTACACCAATCTTAAGACTTGAATAATATTGGAAATAAACTCAAAGTAAGAAGAACCTCAGAGAGAGCTTGAGTATGCTTGTGAAATTTGACTAGGAATCCTAACCTCTTTGGTTTGATAAGACTAAAGATAACCACCTGAAATGATTTCTGGAAAGTGGAAAACAAAGTACCTAGAAATAGTCTTTAATAAATTCTCTTACATGTTTCTTTCTTTTAAATGTTAGTCTTGAAGACAAATACTGGTGAATGATTCTAAGTATCATTAAGTGAGAGCACTTGTCTTGAAGGAAAATCACATGTGTCTGGAAGACATTGAAGTTGGAGGTTGTATTTAGCTCATCTCCTATCGTTCTCTGAGTTTCTTGTAGGTTTGAGTTCTATTGTTATGTTATGCTGTGATCATGCTGATGTAAATAAATCATTCTTTTGGTATTGTGACTTGCTCAGTGTTTCTCTAGAATAAATAGGAGTCATATGAATAAACAGTCTAATTTGGTCGGCCATTATCATCTGGTAGTTTGCAAGTAAACATGCCAGCATAACCTGAGGTCCAGACAGGAGTGGATGGCCACAGCAGGTTTATGGATAGAAAACTAGTTGCCCGACGATGCCATTCCTAAGGAAAGCTTGAGGCCTAGGGAAGAGTAATCTGTAGACTATGCCCATGTATACTTTTTTTCTTTTTAAAATTCTAGCAACAAACTCTCTTATAAGTTAAAGATACGCAATAAAAGGCTTACCAACACAAACAAGAAGAAAACACTTAAAAATTGCCCCTTGTGTGATGAAGTCATTATAGTTATATGAAGTCTAGACTTTGATCCCATCATACTTGAAATCGATATTGATCTAAAATTTATAAATTTACTCTCATTCTTTTCAGTCCCTCCACCTCTATTTTTTTAAACATCTAAACAAAGTGACCTCATTGTTTTCCATTGGACTTTTTTTTAAAACATTGGCTGGGATGATTGAGATTCAGGAATGTGGGAAAATGGATTCCCAAACCACGTCCCCTCCCCTTTCATTCTGAACTGTAATTTTTGGCTTGGCTTGAATCACAGTCATCACATTTCAGCCTGAATCTCTCTGTAAAGTGATCTTTCTTAAACATTTCTCTCACTCATCAAGGGATCAGAAACAAAGCCATTCTAGCCTTTCAGCAAAACACTTATAAGCAGCTTTTACAGAGAGGTTGCAAGAGCTAAATTTCCTCTAAAATTGTTTGAAAAGTGAACATTTTCAGGGCCTTGTTGTCCTTTTTGTGAATCTTGTCATCTGTATGCCATGAGCTCCAGCAGCTATTTTAATCTGTTTTTGTTTGCAATCCATTTGGTGTCCATCCAAGGAAATGCAGGTGATTCTAATTAACTTATTGCTGAAGACGTAGGAAAAAATATCTCAATTGTGTTGCAAAGAATTATATACTTAAAACTTTTCTTCTATTATGTGCAACATATTATTAATGAAAATGATTATATGAATATATTTACCACCTAATTCATTGCTGTTCACTTGTATAAATCAATGAGGCTTATGGCACAGGAAAAAGCCACACACATACAAATACACAGACACAATACAGACCCCAAGAATGCTTGCCAACTTTTACTTAACAAGAGTAGCAACTTAAAAATAACATTATTTTTACTTTGTGCAACATAGTTTAATATCTGAAATAACTCTGTTCCAATAAAAACCTATTGAAATACTCTTAGGCCTAACTCTGCCCTGAGGTAAAAGTGATTAATTGAAAGATTTTGGCAGATCTCTGCTCACCACCAGGGCAGTTTAATTTAGAACACATTCAACCATTTCTCAGTGTCTCTGTGTTGGTGGAGCATAACTTTTGATCTTCTTTGGGGAGGTGCCTCTAATTCAGACCCTTTGGCTAGCCACTTCCTGGAGGGTTTTGATGGCTTGGCTCTGCTAAGCATTCAGGTGAGAGAGAGAGCCCATTCTGGCTGCTGCTTCTAGAGTGGGTCAGGGAAGCTGAATTCCATCCACAAAGGCAAAACAGTCTACAAACCTGTTTAATCCTATCAATACCCACAAGTCCTGTTTAGATCACAGACAAGATGGTTCTTCTCAACTTCTTAATGCTCTCCCAAACTTCTGAGAAATTCTGTGTCATTAGACTCTTTCCTAGTCAAAGAATATGCTTCTAACCATGACAATGGATGAGACTAAAAAGACTGAACTTCCTTTTCTCAAGAAACATAAGATTATTGCTTTCTTTTTGAGAATACAGGATAAACTACTGAGTAGGTACTGTTAATACTCCTGCTAAACAGAAACATGGGGCTAGTGCATAATCCTCCCTATTTGGCAGATGGACCTGTGCTAGATTGTGGTTAAATGGAAGGACAGAAAAATTTCAATACATTCTAGATGGAAAGACCTTGAGCTGGTAAACTCCAACTGTCTATGCAATTTAACGAATATTGATTAAGCACTTACTATGTAGCAAAAGTGTGCTAGGCACTTGGAATACAGCAAAGAACAAAGAGTACACAGTCCAGATGTAATGGAGCCATAGCACCAGCATCTTCTGAAGCAACAATGCATTAGTGACATGCATTAGTCATGCATCAGTGACAATGGCACCTGTAATCTCTAATACTTTTACATATACGACACATCCAAGCAATACACTCAGGTTGGTATATAAGCTCTGTAGTCAACTTTAGAAGGTAACACCATCATGGTACATATTCAATTTCACATTATATCCTAAAACTGTTAAGTTTCATATGTGTGTATATAGATGTTTCATGTAAAATATGTAGGCATATAATATATATGAAACTTTAGCAAACAAATGATAATTATGATATTTATTTTATCACCAAAGTATTATGTCATAGATTACATTTCTTTCTTATGATATGGGTGTGTGTTCTGAAGGGCTCATTTGAAAAAGATTGGGAGATTATCCTAAATCTACCATGTCCTTGAATGTTCTATTTTATACCTCTAATTTAGCTGAAAGATGCTTTAAGACCCATGATATCAGATTCCAAATCTTTAGGTGACACAGTAAAAATGTCAAAATTTAAGTATTTCACAAGTTACTGGACAAATCACACCCAGGTTTGGAGATATAAATATAAGTCACTGGAAGAGAGATAAAAAGACAATCATTTCCCCTAATAAGAAGCTCTAAGTATACCCAGACAATTTAAACCATTGATTTTAAGACTTCTACAAAATGGAATATATAGATAAATGCTCAGAGCTATCACTGAGGTCGGCTTTTTAAATTTCTATTATCATATTACAAGCAGAAAGATTAGGGGAAGACTTCTTTTAGTGGTGTAAGAGAGACCTATCTGCTCAGCTTCATTTTTGATTACTTGAGGACTGTTAACTATCTAGCAAACAATTGCACAGACTCTAGTTGCTCAAAACATTACTTGTTGCCTTAAAAAAAGGCATTCCAGTACGAATTGTTCTCTTTTTAAACTCATTAGCACTAGTGTAATACAAACCAGATTTCTTGCTTCTGAATGATTTTGTCACTTGGGTCTACATCAAAAGTCTTACAGAAATATTTGTGTGTGTATACATACACACACATATTTAACATCTATCATTAGATATTTAGCATCTATCACTTCTTTCTGACCTGTTGTCATGGAAAGAAGGTATATTAAGCAAAGATGTGTTACATATGTTGATGTTCATTAACACACTATTTACTGAGTGTCTCTTCCACATGTGTGATTTTTTGAAGTGGTAAGAAACCAAGTTACAAATGCATTTCATGTTTTCCATTGTCTTAAATTTAAGTAAAGAGTATCTTAATTTTCCTAATTCCACCAAGGTCTGGCCAATCTTGAACTTTGAAAATAATATTAGAAAATCCATCATCAGTTACTATAGCTGACTTTCAGGGCTACAGAAGACAGAAATAAAAGACTATCAATTTGATGACCTAGATTTTATTTCATTGGTCCCCAAGGTTAGCCCTAACATTAATTATAGAGGCTATATTTACAATTTTTTTTAGAATTTTGGGAAAGATAATTTCATCTTAAAATATTTCTTTTACATAGTATTGCTTACGTTCAAAATTCTGTAATTAGAGTTTTATTCCTTTGTCTTTAAATCCCATGGAGGGATTTCACATAAAACTTCACTAATCATGTACACTTTAGTGTGGATCAATCTATTAGATCTTGTCTTGAGAGCAGACTTTAGCTAAAAGGAAGGCAAATAGAGCAAGAGTTCACTTGTGGAGGATGTGGAACAGGAAGAGATGAAGGATAAGTGTCAAGTATAATAAATAATGGGAGAAGAAAAGAAAAGGAAGTGGATGTAACATGTTGGGTTCAAGCTAATGCAAATGGATAGTTGCTATTATCCAAATGCTCACCCTCATATTCTCAGATACACTGGACATAGGAAAATGGAGTGTTCTTACTGTATTTAAAGATTTGTGGGGAGGAGAGGCACGTTTTTCAGTTTGACTAAATACAATTTATTCTTAAATATGATTTATTTTTATTATCATGATAATTTTCCAATATATGGTAAGTGTAATAAATGATCTATCTTTCTTCTGGGACAACTTATACCACGCTTTTTCTTTTAGGTGAGTGTAATGCTCTAAACTGAAGTTCAAAAACTGAGCTTAGGGGCTTCCCTGGTGGTGCAGTGGTTGAGAGTCCGCCTGCCGATGCAGGGGACATGGGTTCGTGCCCCGGTCCGGGAGGATCCCGCATACCGCGGAGCGGCTGGGCCCGTGAGCCGTGGCCGCTGAGCCTGGGCGTCCGGAGCCTGTGCTCCGCAACGGGAGACGCCACGGCAGTGAGAGGCCCGCCTACCGCAAAAAAAAAAAAAGAAAAACTGAGCTTATATAAATCCATATAGGGCTTTGCTCTACAGATTGAAATGTTGTTAAGAGACACACTGTTCTTCCTTGGAATTATGAGACCTCTGTGTCTCCTTGGAATAATGACGTACACAAGCCTGCCTCCTCTGGGTAGGGCCTGCAGAAAACACAGTCTGGCATCATTCTTCTCTCACTGCATCATTCTTCTGCACCTGCACTGCATATGGAGCTGTCTGTGTATAGATGACTAGCTCCATCAGACACCTCTCCTCTCTCGTGTCCTTAAGTCTCTCAGTAACTTAGCCTAAAACTCTCCAGCCTCAACTGGGGATCACATGGCACTGAACAATGGCGGACTCACGAGGTCCTAGATTCCCAACCGACTCTCAAGTGTTCAAACAAACCTTAACAAAGACTACTATAAACAAAAACAAATGCATTTCTACCAACCCATTGGTTAGAATATAAAAACAAAATAATGACCTTATTTTGCCAAAGTTTAGAGCAAAGTGTACTACAAGCAAAAGCCCTAGAGAGGAGGAAGGTACTAAGCTTGGGAACATAGCCTGCTCTTAGAGGTGTCAATATGATTCCCTTTTCCCTTCTTTGCCTTGTCAAACAAAACAAAACCCCTTCTCTGGTGCTTGAATATACTCTAATAAGAGACAAAGCCATTTGATGCCAGTTTATTGATGCCTTTTAGAACAACTGTACTCAAGGTAATATTCAGTCATAAGGGTGTCTGAACTTCAGGCTGAAGTATAAATGATATTCTTGAGGCAGGTTGGCCAGGAGAAGGGTACTAGAGGTCAGACACAGTGCTGAAGGGAACAGTATGGAGTAATGCCGCCATCCAGCAAAGAAAAAGAAGGAAGGGGGTAAATGAGTACCCAAAATACATCATCATCATCCTGGAGTTATCCTTGTTCAGAACTCATGTTTTGCCCCATAAGAAATTTCATTAACAGGTTTGTAATTGTCTTCTTAAGGTTTCAGGGTTTCAGACTCCTTTCAACTTCAACTCTGTTACCTACCAGTATTAATTATAAAATCTTGCTATAAATATGAGCTAAAAATTTAATATTTGACAATGTTTGACAAGTGAAAAGCATTTCCCCCGCCCAGCATGCTGTCAAACAAGAAAATGACAATAAATGATTCCGGACTTTGAGTATGAAGGTCTGTTTTCCCTCTTATATGCTAGGTGTGTTAGAAATAGTAAATAAGAAGAGATTTCAAATACCTTCAAAAGAGAGGTTGTTCATAGAATAGCATTGCTGTGCAATCTCCAACAATTTTAGTTAAACAGAAGTGCTATAACCTTTTTGTTTATTTTTGTTTTGGTAATGGGAATTTGTGGCAGTTAATTTCAAAATATGGAAATTTAAGAATTCTTTAAACTCTTTCTCCTCTACACAAAACTCTATCCCGCTAATTTATCCATGGGATTAAATATGCAATATCCCTTTAAATATTAAAAGTCCCTACACTTTAGTCTTTAAATATATGAGAAAATATGACCAAACTATATTATTTTAACATGTGATCTTCTTTTAGAGCCACTGGTATTGCTTTTTGCACGTGGTACTCTAATTGTTTCTGTTGGTTCCTCAGGAATCTACAATCTAGTTCTAGAACTATTTTCAGTTAAGAAGAGTTGCTTTCTACCATTAATTCAATTTCTAGCTTAATAACTTTTCCCTTAGTTTACCTGCTAAGAATAATTGTTTTATCTGCTCGTATTCATAAACAGCTTGTGAAAAGAAGTCTTTCTTGTGGGAAAAGAATTTGTATGGAAAACATGCTCATACATATATCAGACCAAGGATTAAATGATGAACATTATATGTGAGGAAACATTACAAGAAGGTTTCACTATATTAGTTTTTCCAAGTCAGTATTCCAAGCCAGTCTTGGATTGTGTGTGAAAAGTAAGAACTCTGCACCATAACAGGTGCTGGCAGGAAACTCCCATTAAAGCTTATGGAAGTTATGCCTGTAAAGTCTTGGCATCTGAGAAAATTCTCTCATAAGAATGCATCATGCATCAGATTTTTCTCACTGCAAAAACAATACAAGGCTGTAACTGCTTAACCATATTCCCAGTCACTATTTTGTTAACACCGTGCCTCGGTGATGACATCTTTGGTGACCTTGCGCTATATGTAAAGTATGTATCAGCCTTAATTTCAACATTGCAAACGTGCATTATCTTCTGTATATAACAATAGAGATGCTGGTCTACCATCTGTCTGTCCTGATCAAAGCATAAATTTGAAAGATTTGTTTCCTGTGGAGTCAATGGATTTAAACTAATTCACCCACATTCTGAAGACTGACTTTTCATATACAACATGGCAAATGTTTAAGAGATTTACTGGAATTAGGAATACAATTTGGAGTATCAGGTAGTAATTAATATAAGCTTTAAATGTATAGTACTGACTCATGTTGGAAAGCACTAGCATTATGTGTCGCACATAGTGGGTGCTTAATAAATGTCACCTTTGCTTTCCTTACATAAATCATACCATATCTGTATGAACACAACTTCAAAGACTAATGGTGTAATTCTTTGCGTGTAAACTTGCCTACCTTAAAGTTAACAAGTAAGGCTTCTTTCTCCGATCAAGTTCAATTTTTCAGCCTATTAATTCTAGAGGTTAAAATATTTTTACTGACATTTGCCTGTGGGATACAACTGAAAAAGTTCTCTGGCTTTATTTTATAAGTCTACTAGTTATAAGGGATTTGATTTAAACCCAATGGGTAATTTGGGTTTAAAGCTTTTGTCAAGTTAAGGACTAAGATAAAAACTTAGACAGTGGTGAATGTTAGAAAAATCCTGCTGAAAATAATTGCGAGCCTGTGTATACCCAGATGCATATATTCACATCTAGGTTTGTGGCTACACTATGGAGTAAATGTTACTAGCTTACATTTATATTTGTATTTATACTTTTAAACGTGCTTTTCAGATATCAATAAATATCTTTCATAAAAAGTCCTCAGTTGGGGTAATAGAGCTACATTCCAGAACACGCGCACGTGCGCACGCACACACACACACCCCGCCCACCCAGCACCAACCCAGGCAATCTGCCAAAGTGTAGCTGCTGTGAAGGTTTTCCTTTAGGGCAACAGCAAACTAGCTCACCGCCCTGCTGCCCTGTCCACTCCTCACCACATGGTTCTTTGCTGTATCTTTAACTTCCCCTCCTACAGTGAGGGAACATTTCTTCAGACTGTTTTATTGCCAATACATTTTTACTTTGTATGATGAAATGAAACAAGGGACTGGTTTCATTAGAAGGAAAGGTAAACAGAGCATTAATTAAATTTGCTGATGATACTAAATTGGGAGGAACTGTGGACATCTGTGAAGACAAAAGAATCATACAAATGGACTTCAGGAGTTTAGAAATACGAGCAGGAAATAATAAAATGAGATTCAGCCTTAAATAATGCAAGCTAATACATTTGGGAAAAGATAATCAGAAACATGGCTATTCAGTGGATGGTAGATGCCTGGAAAGTGGTGATGGTGAAAGAGACCTAGGGGGTGATAATGGGAAAAATTATACACAAACTTACAGGGAAGTAGGCACAATGCCTGGAGGTTTATATATAAAAAACATAATTTTTTGAACCAGGAACATGATAGTTCTACTCTTATGACACTGGTAGGTCTCAAAAGCATTAAATTTCTCTTTAGTTAGTTGAATCTCTCAGGTTTATGAAGCAATTTAACACTGTTTGTTGAGAGACTGGTTTCTGCCTCTTAAGGATAAGCAAGTCAGTTTTGTCTGAAACCTGTCCTAAACACCAGGGTCATTGCTCTATTTTTGTTCTGTCTTATCCTATTAGAGATTATTGCTAATATGGTATGTCATATAGATATAAACATGGATATAGACTGAGGTGGATATATATACACATATCATACCATGATGCAAACGCCAAACAAAACAAAACAACTCTTTTAAGGCAGCTTCTTTACCTTTCCAGATAATGTAACTTTACATTGTGTTTTAAGAGACATTTAATCACTATCTCTTCTAGCAGTTCAATGAATCTTCAGCATAGAATTTTTTTTAATATCTTTATTGGAGTATAATTGCTTTACAATGGTGTGTTAGTTTCTGCTGTATAACAAAGTGAATCAGCTATATGTATACATATATGCCCATATCCCCTCCCTCTTGTGTCTCCCTCCCTCCCACCCTCCCTATCCCACCCCCTCTAGGTGGTCACAAAACACCGAGCTGATATCCCTGGGATGAAGTGAGACAGTGGCATGGACATATATACACTACCGAACGTAAAATAGATAGCTGGTGGGAAGCAGCCACTCAGCATAGAATTTGATTCTCTAAGGATGGATGCTTGGGTGGATGAGTGAAAAGAAATCTTGGATAATATCCATCTATTCATCCATTTAATCGTCCATCTTGACTGGAACCCCTACATATGCCAGCTCTAGTGTGCTGAGCAGTGAGGAGGCAGGGATGAACCAGACCGTCTCTAGACTCCAGGACTCACATTCTAGGTGGGGAAAGGGCTATGAAACCAGCCGTTATGGTTGCATGCAATAAAGGCTATGTTGGGGAAGCAAAGCTCTTACTGGAACACTGTGGAGAGGGGTGGCTACTAATGTTCAAGAGACCACAGAGAGGTGGTTGAGGGTATGAGTCAGAGAACATTCATTGTTGAGGGTGACTCTGGTGCTATGCCCAAGAGGATCAATCGGAATTTGGCAGGTAAATGGGTATGGAAAGGGTCTTTAAGGAGAGAAAACAGTTCATGGAAGGAATATCAGCCTTTGGAAAACTTCATGTAGTTGGAGCATAGGAAGCCGTTTATGAGGTTATAAAGCTGGAGAGTAGACAGAGGTCATATGCTTCTCCTTTTTATGGTAATAACTAGTATGGTATTTTGTTTATCCTGATGGGAAGGCTCTCAGAAGGGATAATATAATCCTATTTATATTTAAGAGGGATAATTTTGGCAGCATGGAGAAGAATGGCCTGGGAAGAAATAAGAACAAAGGCAGTGATATCAATTAGAGGGTTTATCTCAAAAGAAATTATGGGAGCACAATTAAGGCCATGGGAGGTGAGAGGAAGAATCAGCTTCAAGAGATAGTATGGGCTTCCCTGGTGGCGCAGTGGTTGAGAATCTGCCTGCTAATGCAGGGGACACGGGTTCGAGCCCTGGTCTGGGAGGATCCCACATGCCGCGGAGCAACTGGGCCCATGAGCCACAACTACTGAGCCTGTGCTCCACAACAAGAGAGGCCGCGATAGTGAGAGGCCCGCGTACCGTGATGAAGAGTGGCCCCCGCTTGCCACAACTAGAGAAAGCCCTCGCACAGAAACGAAGATCCAACACAGCAAAAATAAATAAATTAATTAAAAACAAAAGTACCAATGCCACCGTGGATGTGAGGATTAAATTAGTCAATGCTTAAAAAAAAAAAAAAAGAGATAGTAAAAAAAGTACAGATCATTTGATCTGATGAAAGATGCTGTACATAATGAGAGAGAAGAATTTAAGATGTCCAATGAATTTCTTTTTAGGGCAATGGGGAAGTAGTTATGAATCCACTGACTGAATTAAAGACTAAAGGAGGAATAGCAGGTTTGTTGAGGAAAGTTATAAGTTCAGTTTAAAAAAGTTGAATTTGGAATGCCAGGGAAAAACTCAAAAAGGGTTGTTCCTGGACCTCAGGTCTGAGTATAAAAAGGTAGCTTGAGGAGGCTTCCCTGGTGGCGCAGTGGTTGAAAGTCTGCCTGCCAATGCAGGGGACACGGGTTCGAGCCCTGGTCCGAGAAGATCCCACATGCCGTGGAGCAACAGGGCCCGTGAGCCACAACTACTGAGCCTGTGCTCCGCAACAAGAGAGGCCGCGATAGTGAGAGGCCCGCGCACCGTGATGAAGAGTGGCCCCCGCTTCCCACAACTAGTGAAAGTCCTCACACAGAAACGAAGACCCAACACAGCCAAAAATAAATAAATAAATTTATTTAAAAAAAAAAAAAAGTAGCTTGAGGAGTCATGCCCGTTTAGGAACTTTAAAGTCATTGAAGGAATCATTGAAGCTTTAGGGGCATTGAGATCACACTGAGAGAATGAGTAGCACGAAATGTCAGTCAAGAATTAAATCCAGAGGAAATGCGTGTTTTTATGCTGTCAAACTCTAGGCCAGACACATAGGCTCCAATATTATGCTATGCAATTTCACATACATGCCAACTGCTCACCTTTAAGAAAGTAAAGAAAACTTACCACAGTGATTACAGTGCTGTTGGGTGTCTCACCACTCTGTAGGGATACTCAAGAGTTAAGTTATTAGCCCAAACTGTCAAAAGTGCAAAACATAACTTGAAGAGCATTATGTTTAAAACAAGAAAGGTAATAGTCCTCTTTTAATGACACTGGTGTATTCTAAGTCTTTATAGAGCTTTTGATAGTGTCAGCAGAGTTTAACTTTTTTCTGCTGTGAAGTAAATTTTGGAGAAAATGCAAACAATATCCAGTAGCAAAACCATGTCAGAATGTAGAGGATTGGTATCCTCTGTTCATTAGTTTCAAACTGATAGGTCTGTGTCGTTGACCATATCTTTCTTATTTCAAATTCTTTGACAGAATCTGTAAACTCAAAATCTATCTTCAAACTAAGAATTTCCTGATACATAGAATTTCTATGATTACATAGAAAAGAAACACTAAATCAGGAAGGTGAGATATTCACAGGGAAGTAAACTAACACAGAGGAGCACCAGCATGGTATTCCAAGTCTGAATTAAAGGAAAAGATGTGGTGCTCAACTTTCTGTGTGGTTATGGGACCTGAGCCTATGCCTGACCATTCTCAGACATGTCACTTACAAGTCATAGTTGCCATTCAATTACTAAATTAAAAACAGCAGGCTATTGGTGTTGAAATAATGCCTAATGGGATATGACTTCCTCTGATGAAATGAGAATGGATGTTCTATTAGCTGCGGAACTTAAACGTGCTTTCCAAAAATTGATGAGCATAAAATCTTAAAGTAAACATAACTTCGAATGTTTAGCATAGCTGAGTATCAATGGGAAAGAATGATGTCATTTAGAATATAATATAATATCATCAGAAATGGTTTAAATGTTTAAAAGAAAGATTTGCAAGCTACATTTTTCTCTGCACATCTTGTAGCTGCCTTCAACCAACAACTGCTGGTCATTCATCTTTTTAGTTGCAACCATTTGCAGGTGTAGCAATGGAGTGCAACTTTCCAATCAAGATTTAAACAATGTTGAATGTAATTTAACCATTCTTTCATCATTTATTGAGAATTCATCACATGCAAGGCACTGTGTGAAGAGTTAAAAATAAATTCATGCTCCCTATAGAAAGGAGCACACAATGTACTGAAGATGATGTCTTAAATACTTTCCTTCTATAAGTGGTGCTTTTACCCTACATCTCAGGGCATTCTTATTTTCTTAAAAAGAGTACGACTTTACATTTTGGGTCTATGGTCTACTAAAACCTCAAGAACTCTTCCAGCAGTATCATTTCAGACTTATTTTGGTTTTGCACGGTCAGTTTTTCTTTTCAAAGCATCCTGCCCTTGGTTTGTTTGTTTGTTTGTTTGTTTCTGAACTGAAAATAGAAGTGGCTTGAAGAGTATAGAATTTGGCAAAAGGAATAAAACTAGCAAAGAAAAGATTATTTAAACACAGGAAAAACATTTCTAACTCAACAGCCCATTAGACTATAAGATAACCTCTCATAGAGTTCAGAAGAATCTCTAAGACACGAATCTATTAAGGAGATGAGTAAATTACTTTAAAACATCCTGTAGAGGAAAATATGCCACATTCAATTATGCAGACCAATGCAACTATTTCTCCTGGAATCTGTACGTCTCTTTTACGGTATACACAGATTAATGATTAATGCTTAATTTGGACACACTTCATCTGAAAGTGTGAAAATTCTTTGGAAAAGGCAATTTTTTCTAGGCATTTAGAAAGGGAATGTTATTCATTAGGAAACCCACAAAAGAGTATAAAATTTTGGTCTTGTTCATAGCTTCCTGAATTAACTTAAGGCTTCTCAATTATCATACATTTTTAAGCTCTAGGGAAATGCCTATCAAAATATAACGTATATATTTTTTGTTCAACCAATAAAGAATAGATTAATTCAAAAAAGAAAGTGACACTCTTGTGAAAGTGTTGATAATTTACTTTTTCATCAATTGGTTCACATTATGCAACAAGAATAAAAAAAATATTTAAAAACTACAAATCCATTTTTGAATCCCAAGGCAACAAATATCTGAAAATCTCTAACTGCCTTATTATTAGTGGTATTATTATCACTATTACTCCCATTTTTTAAAAAACTGAAAGCTTTCCAAAAGCATGTGATTTTTTTTCCTTCAACATTTGTAAACACTTGCTTTCAGGCTTAAACATCCTGCCAACTTTCAGCCAAGATTATTTTTATGGTTGAACTATTAACTTCTGAATATTGGGGTTTATAATGGACAAAACTCCCAGACCCAGAACTCCCATCATATAAATGACACCACTAAAGGATAATTTAGAGTACTGCATCTTGACATGTTGAGGTGTTGCATTATTTAAATCCTCCATCCACAACAAAAGGCTAATTTCCTAGGGTATTAATTTTGGCTGTGTTTCCTTCCAACTGACTCCAAAGGAAAAATATGTTAAGAACCTAAACTTTAGAAAGGGGATGGGAGTGGGGGCAGAGGTTGGAAATTAGACTCAGGCTTTATCTAGGAAGAGACATTATTTATTCGTATGCATTCTGGACTCAAAAGTGTGGGAATATCCGCTGACTGATTTGACCAGGGCCACGTTGCTGGATACGTTAGATAGCCTTTCTGGTTATTGAACTGCACATTCATTTCTCTGTTAACTTCTGTTAGTCTTAAGCTCTCTTTTTTTGATAATAAGACTGTTGTGTATTGCTCAATGTAGATAAACTCCATTAAATGTCACTAATAAGTACAGTGAACTAATTCGTAGCCACGTCTATACACAGAATTTGTGAACATTCAGAATTTGTGAACATTCATGGCAAGATTTAACTGACAAGCATTTTCTGGAACAGCAGTATGTTTCTCTGGAACAGGGAAGTAGGCATTAGGTAACTATGGCAGAGATGGTAACTGGTGCAATAGTCTGTCTTCTCTTCATTACAGACCTCACAAGCAAGTCCTTTTATCCATATTTGTTTTCTTAATTGCAAAACACAGCTTTTTTCTCTCTCTCCACCTTGTCATCTCTGATTTCTTTTGGTTGTCTTTTCCCAGTTTCTCTTTTATACTCTCGCTGGCTGTTTCCTGTTTACTCTTTTTTGATTTTTGTCTTCCCCTCTAGCCCTGAATGTGGCTTTCTTACAGACACAGAGGCCCCAGCATGACTACCCCAAAGAGCCAATTCCAACTTGGACCCACAAGACTACTGCTGTCAGGAAGGTGGCTGTCATTGGTTGCATTAAAACAAAACATAAAACACCAAAAACGCTAAAGTGGACTTGATTTTAACTCAGAATTAAAAACTAAGGAAAATTTGCTGTAAACTTTCATGGAGTTTCTTGGAGGATCATTGCTATTGTAAACGCATGTGGATGCCTAACTTTAGGCATAAAAAGCAAGCACTTAAAAAAAAAGGAAGACATAGGTCAGTGCTCTTAGAAACATTTTTGTTCAGTCCACAAATATTCTCTGGGGAAAAAGGAATACTGCTTATCTTGAACTCTTGATTTTATTTTTTGAACATGTCATTTTTATCAGTTTGTTTTGTTTTTGTTACTTTTTTTTTTTTTTTTTTACTCACTGCTTTTAAAACTAGCAAGCAGAAGTCCCTCTGGAACAAGATAGAATCATACAAGTTTTCAAGAATCTCGTCACAAACTAAACAGTACAAATTACACATTCTTCATGGAAGTATCAGCCTTTGGTGCGTGCCTGGATCCAACTATAATAGATTATCCCAAAGTGGGAAAGAATGAACAGGACAAAATTAGCAGAACTGGGAGCAGAGCTTGTCTAGGGAAGGCATTATGATCTGCCCTTCAGGGGTCTAGATCATCAGGCAATGGGAATAGACCATGTAGTTTTATTTTTGCAAGTGAACACTTGGTAGTATCTCAAGAGGCAGACTGGTGCACTGAATGTTGCTTGTTCTTTTTATAATAAGTACGTACATGGGCATGCCTTACTTAATTTGCAAGTACATGTTAAGTAAGCAAGGCACGCACTATATATAATAGTAAATATCCATGTATTTACGTATCGTCCTTGTTCTGAATTTTTATGACTCGGTAAGTATACTCCTGTGTAGGTGTATAACCTTACCTTCTTATGATATTAATACATACGTCTAAATAAATACTGACACAATTAGAGAAACAGATTTCATTTATAATGCCATGGGATTCTTAATGTGTCTTTCTCTCAAACTTCACGTTAACAGCAGCTGAATTACCAAAAAGAAACAGTTAAGGTATAATAATAATCTTAGCCATTCTTTTTCCAAGTTGCTATAATCTACCCAAAGATAACTAATTGTTCAAAGTAAACATTCCACTCTGACCACAAAAGGAATCCATTACACAAACATATAATTCACAGTCATTTTTAGTGGGTTGTAAACAGTTTGGAATGAGCATAAAATGGGACAAAAATCAAAGTGAGCATTTTGAAATGAAAAAGTGTTTGCTACAAAAGGTCAGTCCCTTTGCTTGGCAAACTATGTAGAAAAGCCTGGGAAAATGCTGATCACACAAGCAATGAAGGAATTTTAAAGCCAACAGCCTCCTTGTTTCTTTAAACAGACATCGGAACCTATAACTGGATCCTGTCAAACAAACGACAGCAAAAAAATATAACAGCTGCTAAGAAGTCAAGTAGAGAGATAAAGTTTTTGAGGCTAAGGACCTTCTCAGAAGTAGACTAAAGGTCTTTCTTAAATCTTTAAGCAAGGTTATGGATCCCAGGGTGGCTTTTAGGCACCAAGTCAAATATGTAATTTTGTGTATCATTCTTGTCATAGTATTTTGTGTTCCAGAAAAAAGAAAGAGCAAAATTGTCAGTTAGCATCTGCTGAGGCATTCTGCAAAGTAGCTTATAGCTGGAATCATCAAATTTGGAAGACCTGGTATCACTCATTTTTAACTGTGGTAAAGAAAACCACATAATATAAAATTTATCATTTTAACCATTTTTAAGTGTACAGTTAAGTGGTGTTAAGTGTGTACACATTGTTTGCAACAGATCTCTAGGTATCATTTTAATGTTGTTAAATAGTTCAGGGGCATAAAAATCAGAACTGGGAATCATGGAGGAAGAATGAGTTGTTAAACCATATTCCAAAGGATGAATGCCAATCCAAATGTAATTTAAAAATTGTTTTAAAACCAGCCCTATTCCTTTACAAACAAAAATATATTCAATGCATAAAAATACATTTAGTGTAGAAATGTGTTCATTCATTTAGTTAACTCCATTATTATATAAAGGAAGTCTTTGGCAATGTATGGTATTGTTGTGTAGAAAAAGGACTGGTTCATCATTTATGGCATGTTCTTTTGGGTATCTCACACCAAGTGACACCTTGTATTGTGCTGTCACAATGTGTCAAGAAAATAACCTGGGAAATAGGCTGTAATTAAACTTCTGGTCTTATCAGGAGGCTAAAACCAGAAGAGTATGTGTTTTATTATTCAGGGTTTATAATGTCATTTAGAAATATATTCTAAATAAAAATTATATATATATATATATTCGTTGTTTTGGTTTTAATTTTTTGCGGTACGCGGGCCTCTCACTGCTGTGGCCTCTCCCGTTGCGGAGCACAGGCTCCGGACGCACAGGCTCAGCGGCCATGGCTCACGGGCCCAGCCGCTCCGCGGCATGTGGGATCTTCCCAGACCAGGACACGAACCCGTGTTCCCTGCATCGGCAGGTGGACTCTCAACCACTGTGCCACCAGGGGAGCCCCAAAATTATATATATTTAAGGTGTACAACATGATGATTTGATAGACACAGCAAAATGACCAACTAATTAACATATCATCTCCTCACATAACTACCAATTTTTGTCTGTGACGAGAGCACCTGAAATCTACTCTCTTAGCTTAATTTCAGTATTCATCACAGTATTGTTAACTCTGGTCATCATGCTTGTATAGTAGGTCTCTAGACTTATTCATCCTGCATAACTGCAACTTTATGCCCTTTGACCAAGATCTTTCCATTTCCCCCATCCCCTATTATGCCATTTTTAAGCTGACAAACTTCTCCTATTGTTTTTTTATTATTACTGTAGTGGTTGTTCTTTCTCCTAGCACAATATCTATTCTTTTCTTTCACAGCACTTATCACAGTTTGTTTAATGTATATCTGCTCTATATTCTCAGCTGGTAGTATGGAGACTGACACAGAGTAGGTACTGAATAGTTACTTACTGCCGAAATGCAATAAAAACTAGTGTCTGTTACTTCAGTGAGTGTTTACAATGCCGCACACACTGTGTGCCGTTCTTTCCCAATATCAGTAACTGGTCTTCACAAAGAGTAGCCAGTCAGTTACATAGTTTTCATATAAAAAACTATGGATTAAGGTCTCAGTACTAATTATACCAGTTTAGTACTTTGTTTAGTTCATGTCTCCTAGGTCCTTGTCTCTAAGTGATACAGCTGACCCTATTTTTAAGTAAGCAATTTCTAGACACCTTTGAGGTCATCATAAACTACAGAAAGTATTTTATAAAGCACTGAAGACTGGACTTCTCCCTCTTTGGATCTACATACCACCAGTGTGTCACAATCTTATCCTCTCCAGGCTTGTCCCCCCAGACCTCAAAAAAGTATCAGATGATCTCCTGCTTTTAGTCAGTTTACCATATGTATTGAGCATTAGCTGAACAATAATTCAATATTTTTGCAGAAACTGCTCTGGAAGAAGAAACATAAGTTGAATTTTTCATTGGCTACTTATGATTTCACATATATATATAAAATCTAAAACTGTAAAGGCAAGGCAAGGGAGAATGAACCACTTGGAAAAGCTTTAAAGACTAACACACTCCTTTACAGTTTGCCCTCCAAGTTTTCTGTATGTTTTCTAGGCTGAGCAGACAATGTCAGAAACCACAGAAATAACTTTAATCTAGTTATAATAGTTGGTAAGAAGGAGAATGCTCTGGTGGTTTAGAGGAATAAAGGAAATCCAAATCAAGATAAGGAAACATACTAAACAAGTGATTCGCTAAATTGGTTTACATTCGGCTCACTAAGAGATTTCTTTCTAGGTAGGTCCAAGAGATGCAAAATCTAAAATGTAACTAATACCACTGTACCAGTGATGAATAGAGAATGTATCTTGTGCCAAGGGCTGGGTAGGATTTCCCTGTGGAGACTAGAGGAGCATGGGCAAACTGGCTCTGCCAAGTGCAAGTAACTAACTGAATGAATGAATGAATGAATGGAGGAATGAATGGATAAATGGTGAGAAATGCCCTCCTGATGTTGTTTCATTTGAAATCAAGCATGTCAGAAGCATTAAAAAAATCCAGCTACAGTTTGTAAATTATTTTTTTAAGGTGGGGGAAATAACCTCAAGAAAAAGAGGGAGAAAGGAAACAAATATTTTTTATAACAGCTGATGTGCTGCTGTAGTGAGGATTGAGACCATTTTCCTAAGACTGTGAGAGTAAACACACAGTTTTCATTAAAAGTGCCTTTCCCATAACTGGTCCATAAGCATTTCCCATGACTCTGCAGTTAAGTATCTTGGCTGGAAGAGGATCTGGCCATTAGAAGGAGGGCTCTAGATATGCAGAGTCCAGCCGTGCTGAGAGACTTGGCACCTTTATATGCTACTTCCTAACAACAACCCCAGCATAAAATGTCATCAGAAGCCTGCATAAACATTGGACTTAGATTCACATAAATTATTTCTGTCCTGAGGTGCTTTATGCCAAAATTTAGTAAAAACAACACTTTGAGTAAACAGAATTGGCATATCAATGTAAGAATATTAATCCAACAAATGATCATAGAAAAATATAATCAAAAGCACACACTTGTAAATCGTGCAGTGATGTGAGAGGTTTACCTTGTGTCTCTGAGTTTTTGTCGAACATTTCCATACAGTTCCTTCAAGCTGACGTTGCCAAAATGCTTTGAATTATCAGTTGCTTTATGGAATTGCAGTCTTTGAGTTTCATTAAAACACTTAGGAATTACTTTAATAATCATATGTGATTAGTGCCTGTTCAGTGCTGAATCTACAAATTCATTTTAAGAGTAAACATTGGGACAATGAAATATAATGCCAAATATGATTGCCCCTGTCAGAAAATACATTGTCTTATTTTATTAAAAATCACCAACAAAATACCATGAACAAAACATACAGTTTCTATTTATGGGCATTTTCTATTCTGCAATACCATGGTGTTTGCATGCCACAAGGCTGTATCTAGCAGAGTTCTCATTTTGCCTGGGGTATGTACATAAATAGAGAGTTATAGAACCCTTTTTTTATGGGCACACATCTTATTATGTACAGCTTCCCCCAAAGTCCTATTTGGATTTTTGCTAATATAACAGTGCTCACACCATCAGTGCTGAGTATTTATAAGAGAATGAAGATTTCCTGAAAATGATGATAATATAACTATTAGCAATAATGGCATTATAACATTTTCAGTGATCCATTTGGCTTTAAGTACTTATTAAATAATATTTATTCCTAAAATATGTACTTACACAATTAAATGAGATTGCAACATACAATAAAAAGACAATTCTCTCTAAACTCCAATTGATTCCATTCCTCACAGATACCTCTCCTTGTGTTCATTCTGCTTTTACTGTTTTCTCCTCTCTCTTTGAACCCTCAGCTCTTCTCTCTGATGTGTTGATATGCTTTTCCCCAAAGCTGCTCACTTTATCCACTTTCTCTACCTACTCGTCCCCTTCTTGTTATTCTCTCATTCCCTACTGACATGGGAATAATAGGATCCCAAGGCTGTCCTTACAGTATAATCAAAGTATGAATTTCCAGGAGCTGGAAATTGCAGACCATTTTTATTATGTTTCTATAATAAAGCCAGGTAACATCGAGAGAATTAAAATGGCTTTTCCCTAGCAGATAACTTGGTAAAGATTTCTTCCCTTGGTTCTATTGTTTTAAGAGACTGGGAGCTGAAAAGGGGAATAGATTCACCACTTCTTTTTCTGGAAACACCTCTGTCTTTTACATGATATATATTCCCCCAGATCCTGGGAATATGTTGTAAACTTGTAACAGATGGTGATGAAGCTTCACATTTCTATACAATATATTTTTTGAGACTCTGCACCTACTGCATGTATCTTTCAGGGAAAATGACCTTGAATGAATAAAGTCAGAGTCTGAAGGAAACACACCCCACAGATAGACTAGCATAGAAATGATGAGTCAAATGGGTTTTGTTCTGTTCCCCTCAGTAAGATGAAATAATTTCAAATGGAAAACAGAATGTTGAAATATAGGAATCAAAGGTCATCTCAACACTGGAGGTGTGTCTGTTAATTGTTCCAGGAAAACCAGTTAGGCATATTCTGTGCTGAACAGATACACGTGGAAGATGCAATATCACCATGTGCAAGTAGAAACGCTGTTGGCTTCACTTGGGTAATGTTGGGGGCTTACCAGAGTACGTTCTGGCACAAAATCTACCAGCATGAATGTTAGGAGGGTTCTAACACTGTGAGTGCTGACATTTTATGAATGTTTTATCACTGGCGAGAAAACAAGAAGTTTGCGATTGAATCAACAACATGTCAGACAGAAAAAAATATTAAAAAAAGAACATTAGTGGGAATTATTGATGTCCCTACTGTGAAAACAAACTGAAGTTAATAAGAAACTTGATCCTCTTAACTGATTAACAAAAGTCAAATTTTAATTTCATAGCTTGTCAGTGCTGTTAACTTGAGCACTGGTTGTGTAGAGGGTACAGTATTGGGGGAAATTGCTGTATATTCAGTTACCCACCTCTTTTTTCGACAGCTTCAATGCACTGCTTTACAAACCGCGGAACTGTGGAATTTTCACGTTCACACACTGTGTGCAGATGAGAGCCAAAAATTTGATCTGCAAAAGAAACAAAGATGAGCTTCATTAAAATCCAGGCTTGCGTTGTTCTTTAATTTGATTCTGTTTCCATATCCACTGAATGATGAAATCTGCATCTTGCATAGGAATCGATTTTTTGCTTTAATTCCAAAGTGTCTATTGCAGACATACAAAGACCATAACTCCCTTCTCTATGGAACAGGACTCCGGCCCCAGAGAAAGAAAACTAACACTCTGCCATCGATTAGGCAGGGATGACTGAGTAATTTATAGTCTCTGGGCTTAACTTTGTTGTCTATAAAATAATGACAAGGAATTAAGAAAACTTCTATAAAATAATTAATCTTAGCGAATTGGTGTCTTAGCGTTTGAGAACAAATTTGTCAACGGTTATCAAAATTACGATGTTGTTAGTATATGTAGAAGACTCACCCTGTGGCTCAATGATATTCGAAGAAAGCAAGTTCCCGGAGACTTACTTTGAAGTGAATTTCTTCACATCTCTCCTGCCTTGAATGCCCTTCCTCTTCTCTAATCTAAGTATCCCCTTTCTTTTAGGGCTCAGCTCAGATGGCTCTTTCTCCATAAACTCTATCCTTCCTATCTCAGCTTTATGTCTCCTGTAACATAGGTTCTTTGCAATACCAGTTCTTCAGGATGTTAATAGGCGATTTTGGGGAAAAAGCCTGTAATCAAAAATGGTTTAGCCACATTGGGTTAAACAAAGTTAAACAGGTTTCTTTCATGTGTACTTATTTTTAGAGCCTGTGTTATGCCAGTGTGCACTGGGAATCTCCAGGCGGGACTGGAGGATGCATTATTTCCCAAACTTATCTGAGTAAGATCCTTTTATTTCAAAGGGCATCTCTCCAGACTAATGTTTCCCAGAACACACTTTGTGAAATTCTAGCCTAGCCCTCTCATTTGGAACATGATTTATGCTACCTTGCATTGTGTATTTACACTTATAATATATGGAATGTATTTTCTCAAAGCAGATTCTGAGTGCTGCATTGCTTATATGTTCTTACGGTCACCAGTGCCTAGCACAAATTTGGGTCCACGGCATTCACGCAAAGATTTTTTAAAACTGTGTTAAAATATATGTAACATAAAAGTGTCCATGTTAACCACTTTTATGTGTACAGTTTAGTGGCATTAAGTACATGTGCATTGGTGTGCGACCATCACCACCATCCATTTCCAGAACCTTTTTAAACAGCATAGATGTTGATTACTGATAATGAAACAAATATTTAGTAGGTTCAAGGGCTTCCCCTCTACCACAGAATGAAATCCAATTCCCTAACATCACTTCCAAGGCAGTGAACGACCTGACCTTCCACCAATTAACTGATTTCATTTGCTTCCTCTCTACTCTTTCCCGCTCATCACTTGCCTGCCACCACTCTGTCGACGTTGCTGATTCATGCTCTGCCTCAGGGACATTGCACTTATTATTTCCTCTGCATGGAGCTCTATTGTCCTAGCTCTCTGATCAAATGTCACCTTCTTATTGTAGCCTTTCCTATCCACCTTTAAATAGAACCTGGCAACCACTGCCAATAGAACTCTCCATGCTGCCCCACCTTACTTTTCTTGGAGCACTTTTCTCCACCTGACATATTAGATTGATATGTTTACTGGTTAGTTGCTTCCCTTGCTTAGAATGCAAAACCCAGGAGAGTAAGGACTATTCCTATTTCCTTTATTACTGGATCCCCAGTAACTCGACAACGTTTGGCATACATTAGAAGTTCAATAAATATTTATTGAATTATTGACTGTAAGACAGCATCTTAATCATCAGTGGAGGTCTTCAATGCATTTAAAACATATTTTTAGCAGAAATGGGGAGAAAAATATAAAATGCAGCATAACAGAATGCTAAACGATGCATTATTACAAAGGGGTAGTCAACATGGACTGTGGTGAGACTTCAAGAAAGTCACGATTTTCATCCATTTCTCAGAAAAGGTGATGGCTTGAATTGAGAACTTAGCAGAGAGGGAAAGAATTAAGGCTAAAACACCAATAATAATGTACTTCAATATGGAAATGTGCATTTTTTGCAAGAGAGAGAAAGAAGATAAGCTCAAAACACAGTAACATAGTGTAGAGAAGTGGGAAATAATCATAGGTATTTCCTTTGAATAGCTGGTCAAGTAACAAAGATTTGTTCAAAAACAGTGTGTCACCACTATAAGAAAGGATAAAATAAAATATTACTTAAGAAAAATAATCCAAAACTTCAGATTTGATCATTTAATTTGGCCAGAGGTTACAGTCAGGGGGAACTGTTATAGAGTAGAAAATCCTTTAATAGTAATCATAATTCAAATGAATTTCACAAATATTTATTATCTTCTATACTTGTAGTGATGAAGTAGGCATATTAGGTTGTGAAAAAGATATCAAGAGGTCATAATACTGTAGGGCTGAAAGAACTATTCAAATAATATAAAAAAATAGACTATAACAGGTATCATAAAAGGTACTCAGTGCTAAGGAGGATGTTCTATAGTATCGAGTTTTTTGTGTCATGTAGTGCAGATGTGGTGTTTGGTGGGGGCAGAGTGGAGGGAAGTTTATGAGATGGAGATCATTCCAAAAAGATAGATTCCTGAATGGAGTGGTGTTAAAATCTGGAGAGAGGTTTCGTTTGTTTATTTTTTTTCTTCTGATAGGCAGATACAGGAAGATGAAGATGAAGGCATTCTAGTGTATTTACAGTTTCATTCACTCAGTTATTTGCCAAAAAAAAAAAAAAAAAAAAATTCTGAGTGCCTGCTCTGCATCAGGAACTAGGAATGGCACTGGTAACACAATTACCAAGACTCAATTCCTATACTCTAAAAGTTTCTTGACTAGTGCGGGCATCATATAAGTAAACAGGTAAGAACATATCGTGAAAAATATTATACCTGGGGAAGCACAGATACATGTGGCAGGACAACCTGAACAGCCTTGAGTGCACATGGAAGACTTCCCAAAGAAGAAATGAATCCTCGAGGATAAGTAAGACTTAGATTGGAGAGGTAAGAAAAAGGACAAAAAGGGCATTTGGAGAAGATGGAGGAGAGGCAAACAAACATATCAATGATGAGAAGAGTGATGAGAAGGATGTGGTGTGCTGAGAAAAACATTCACTCTTTCTTATTTAGAAAAATCTTGATGTATTAAGCTTTAAAAGGAGATGAAGATTATGTTATGAAGAGTCTTAAATATTAAATCAGGCAGGTAATTGAGAGTGTACAAATACCATCGATTTCTTATACACATGCTATTCCCCTCCCAACTTCTTTCTTGTTCTTTTTTTTTTTTTTTTTAGAAGATGTTGGGGGTAGGAGTTTATTAATTAATTAATTTACTTTTGCTGCGTTGGGTCTTCGTTTCTGTGCGAGGGCTTTCTCTAGTTGTGGCAAGTGGGGGCCACTCTTCATCGCGGTGCGTGGGTCTCTCACTATCGTGGCCTCTCTTGTTGCAGAGCACGGGCTCCGGACGCGCAGGCTCAGCAGTTGTGGCTCACGGGCGTAGTTGCTCCGCAGCATGTGGGATCTTCCCAGACCAGGGCTCGAACCTGTGTCCCCTGCATCGGCAGGTGGTCTCTCAACCACTGCGCCACCAGGGAAGCCCCTTCTTTCTTGTTTTTAAAGTCCACTCATAAGACAGAACCTGAAAGTGTTCTCCATTGACTTCTGTTTCCCCTGTAGCTTTAGTTAGTTTAAATTAGATAGTTCTGGTTGGTAAAATGTAAGGGAACGTGACTTGGGAATCTACAAGAGAAGATTTTTTTCCCTGATAAACGGAGAGGGGTATATGAAGACATTCTTTCTTTCTTCCTTCCTGCTTTGAACATCACTGTGCAATCATGCAATGCCTGGAGCTACTGCTGCAATCTTGTCACCACGAGGCAAGAAGCTTGCAAACAAAAGCTAAACATGATTAAAAAAGAAGGTACAAAAACCTGAGACCTCAACAATATTGTTGAACTTTTAAACCTATCCTAAAACATATTCTCTAGACTTCCTGTTATATGAATATAAATATAATAATAATTAAATATAATATAAATAATTTTTAACTGGGTATTCTATCACCTGTAACCAAAAGGTTCATACAAAAATGGGGGACATAGATAGTGGGGAAGACTGAACACAAAGAGATTTGTTAAGAGGCTAATGTGATTGCTTGGGAAGACCAGAATCAGGATAGGCTTGTGGTAAATTTAATCATCATTGAGAATTCATCTCATCTTCTCTGAGTTAGATTCATACATTGACTACCTCTGCCATCTGCCTGTGTAGTAAAACTCACTACAGTGGGCAACATTTTCCTCATTTCACTGCTATAGGGCTTGGCCATATGACTTGCTTTGGATAACGTAGCATGTGTGGAAATGATGTGTCAATTCAAGACTGAGGCCTTCAGACACATTACAGATTTCTACTCATCTCCTTGCTTCTTCACTATTGCCAAGACAAGAGTTTCCCTGGGTAGCTGCTGCGCCTTCAGTCTGGGCTCCAGAGTAAATACATATAGCACAGAACTGAGGTCAACCCTCAGTGAGGAGACAAGTCCAGTCAGACCTACAACTTAAAGCAGAGCTGTCCATTCAAGCCTGCCGTAGACTGACCCACAGACACATGAAAAATAAGTGCTTTTTGCAGTTTGCCACTGAGATTCTATGTTTGTTTGTTAGGCATCAATAGCTTACTGATAAAGATGATAATAGGATTCTGGATTTTTGGTGATCTAAGCTATGCTGTGAGAATGAAAACAGAGTTGACAGGACATGGAAACCAAAACTGGGGAGCAAATAAATAGAGAAAAAAATCTAAATTTGGTTAGAACGTGGAAATATGCATTTGTTTAGAGTCAATCCTAAGAAGGAGTCTCAAAGGAAATTTCTCTCACCTTAAAATTTAAACTCATTATGTTTTATGTTATATTATGGCATTTCTTATTATGTATTCTCTCCAGATCAATTCAATGCTATTTAATTCAATTCAGCAAATATTTCATAAGCACCTACCATATGCAGGGCATTGTAAAGAATGCAAAGATTGACATTCATCCATAGCTATCTATTACATGCCCACTGTTGTCCAGACAGTGTGCTCCATCCTAAAGATGCAATGATCCATGAAGCATGATCTCCCACAGTGTAGGGGGAAGAACAGCTCTCAAAACCAGTTATAATATGATGTGATTAGTGCTATTGCAAGGACGCTCAATAATAAATAGCGAAGATATATTTAGCCAGGCAAGGGTCAAAGTACGTTATATATTTTAACTTATTTAATCTTTATAACAATCCTTAACACTTTGGTGGTAGATACTATTACCATCCTGATCTTATAGGAGAGAAAAATGAGGCACAAAGATATTGAGTCGTTTGTTCATAGTTACAAAACATCAGGCTCTGGGGAAAAAAAAAAAAGATAAGGACCTGAACTAAGACAACGAAGAGATGGGGTGATTCAGTGGGATTTGTAAACTGGATGCGGGAGGTGAGCCAACCCACCAGGCAAAGAGGACTTTCAGGTTTTTTGCTTGGTTGAAGGAGACTAAGATGCTGAAACCTGAGGGTTTGGAGAAGAAAAGAGAGATTGATGTTTAGAAGTTAGGATAGCATTTCAGACCCAGCAAAACACTGATGGGATATCCAGGTGAAATTCAGAGACTATTGCTGATCATAAGGAAAATGGCTTTCATAGAATGAAACTGAGAAGCAGATGTTTGTGGTAAAGATTTGAAGAGAAGGTAAGAAGTAGAGGTAGCAAATAGACCCCCTTTTTTAGAAGTTTAGTGGTGGGAATTCACTAATTATAAGGAAAGACGGGACTTGGGGAAAGATTTTCATTTGGGGTGGATAGGAGAGAATTTCAATTGCAGAGTGTTTCTGATTGCCAGAATGCTCTAGAGGGGGTGAGACGCCCTCTTGGCTGTTTTTGGTTGCTATAATGCCTGGGGTGGGGGAGGTGTGCTACTGCCACTTACTGGGTGGTCCAGGTAAGTGCAGGCAATCCCTCACTGGGAGAGAAAACAATCCCTCCCTGATTGCCAATAACGCCCTGGTGAAAAAAGAGCTTAGATATGTTGAACTTCATTAGATAGAAGGGAGACGTTTGCTTTCACTAGTTACCAGAAAGGTCAAAAAATTCCATCTCACTTATATCCTGTCTTTAAAGTGGCTATACTTACCCAAGAAGGTATGGCTCTGTAGTAGAAGGACCTAGCCTTTCAGGTAAACCTGATTGAATCAAAGGTTGTCATGTGGCCCAAGCTGGGTCAGTGCAATTTGTCCTGCAAAAGTTTTAGAATTGGGACACTATAGACTGAGGTGGTATCAGAGATACTACCTGCTCCAGGGATTTGAATTGAAAGGCCGTCTAGATTTAGACACTGCAGGGCAAAAGCAGCCATTTGGGGAGATGGTGATGTGCAGTGAATGAGTGTTACTGAAGCTAATATGCAGACAGAGAGGTGAATGAAACAGACACACCTCAACTTCTCACTTCCTGATGCCTAGGCACCATATATGGTTGCCATGGGGTGCATTAGAAGTTAGAGGGAATTTCAGTTTAATGCAACTAGACAAATTTGGCTAGTACGTGGATAGCATTGTCCACAAGGTTTCGAAGAGGGCTTACAATCACAATAGAAAGGACTAGCCTTGGGAAAATAACTAAACGAGACCCCCTGTTACAGATGATGCTGGTTAGGAAGAGTATGTTGTATGTCTGTTCGTTTTGCTGGCCCTGGAACTATTCTTCTATCCTCCGGTAAGAGCACCCTGGTTTTCCTTTGGGGATGATACTTTCTCATTCTGCTGCCATTTGTTTTGAGTAGTGCTGACCTCACCAGCTCCAGCTCCAGGGATGAACATGCATTTCCTCCCCCGGCCACAGTAATCGGTTCAGACATGAACACATGACCCAGCTGGATCTGGGCAAGCAAATCCTGAGGCTTCCTTTTTTTAGTGCTGCTGGGAAAGAGGAGCCCTCTTTCTATAGGATTTGGTAAACTATGAGGATATGAGTCTAAGCTTCTAGAAGTTATATTGCCAGCTTCTGGGAAAACATACTGGAGAATGAAGCCAACAGAGTGGAAAACAGCTGAGGGATGGAGGAGATAGATTCGATAGCATTTTGTGCCCAGAGGTCCAGTCATGCCTGAAGCTATCCTTGTCCCTTGGACTTTTCAGTTAAGTAGTCCAATAAATTCCATTCCTACGTTTGCAATTTAAATAAGTTTCTATCAATTACAACTAAAAACCAACTTGACTACAACATTAGCCTTCAACATTACATGGTGAATTATATAACGTGGAGGAGATGGTGTTATACATGAAACGACTTTGCAAAGTCAAAAGTGCTATATCCAAAGGAAGTAAATCATAGAGATTTAGCTTAGACATCATTGTCCAATTTAGGGGCTGCTGTAAGATTGCCACCCATCTGTAACTCTGATACAGTCCAGAGTTTGATACACCAAGGAAGACCATTAAATTATAGGAATGTCTTTGAACCACAGAACCTTCTTTCTTAAAACCGTGTAAAGAAAGGGGGAGGGAGAGAGAAGGTGTTTTGTTTTCTTGGCAAGCATTGATGACCTAGCTTTTGCCCCCTAAACTTCCATGCTTGCTAGGCTGGCACAACATTAAGGATTGTTTCTGCTTTTCCCCTCCTTATGGTATTCCAAAAAAGGGAGCAGTCCCAGAACCCTGAGCTCCCGGCTCCCCATCTATAGTCCCATCTGTGGGCTCACTGGTAATCCTTTATTCCTCTCTTAACAACTTTTTGTATTTAGAAAACACCTCTTGCTAGGGGTGCCAATATTTTCAGAATGCTCTGCACATGCCTATGGCCTTGGCTGGTGTGATCATTACATCTTTGTTCTCCTGCTTCAGCGCTTGTACCAGGGGTGGCAGGCAACACATTGGTTGGAGAAAATCCATTTTCTGTAATTTTTCTTTGAAAGCATCTTTTGGTGAGAAAAACAAATAGACCTTCCACATGACTGCACTTACAAATCACGTTGTTTACATAATGAATTAGAGTTTAACTAGGGAATGGTGGTTTTTAATCTTTAAGCTCTCAAACTTTTGACCGATTTAGTTAGTTCATCAGCATAACCAGGTTAAGCCTCCCAGATCACAAATTAGCTTCATTCTCCCTCATCTCTGCTATGTATTTTTTGACAAAAAAATGAAAAGAACACCCAGTAATGGGATCTTTGTCAGTTAGATTCCAAATGAATCAAAACTATGAGGAAAACTACTCAATAGAGGCAGTTAAATGTTCAAATAATGTGACGGTGTTATCATCATTTATGCAGGGAGACAGTCTCCACATGCTTTTCAAAATGATGTTATTCTGCTTTCAGGACAGAGGCCCATTGCGGCCACTCTAGTGAATTTTAAAGAAAAAAACAAAGCACCTAGAACTACATACATGAAGAAATAAAGAGGGGAAGAGAAAACAACAACAAAAAACTGAACTGTTCGCACACACACACACACACACACACATATTGGATAATTATTTTGGTAATGAGGCATATTCATCAAGGATTTTGGCTACAATAGAAAAAAATCCACTGTGGCTATCTTAAGCAAAGAAAAATTTATTCAAATGATGGTGAAGGATAGGGGTAGGAGGAAACTCAAAGAATTTACTGAGAACTAAAAGTAATTTATAACTGAATCACTTTGCTGTACACCTGAAACTAACACAACATTGTTAAGCAACTATACTCCAAAATAAAATAAAAACAAACAAAAAAATTAAAGTAATTTATTAATTCCTCAAAGAAAATACTGGAGGCGAGGGACCAGTCTTGGAGATGTTTAATCCAAGGTTCTCAGGAGATCCACGAAATAAGAAAAAGGAAATAGAGCAACTGCCTTGTAACTTTGAGAGCTGGGTCAGGATGCTATACGCATTGTCACCTCCACCACCATTACTGTCCTAGCGACTTCTGTTCATCAATTACTCGAGATCTGAAGTTCCAATAGACAATGTCCAACGGGTTGAGATTTTGTCTAAAAAATGGGTTGAAATGAGAAAAAATACAGCCCATGTAGCTTCCATAGTAGGTAGCATTCACTTGGAAATTTTCTCCCTCTGGACTGCCATACACATGGGCAGATCATTTCCCAATAGGTTGCTATAAGGGCAGGGCAGTGGAGAGTGGAGGGCTAAAATAATATTCTCAACACAGGTAATGTCAGCAATTTCACTGATTTCATCTTTTGATTTTAAACTGTAAGTGACATTTGCTTTTCCTTTTGGGAGTAGGTTTCCAGACCAAAACTTTCAGATTGCTTATGAGGGAATCGTATTTCTATCCTTATATTTTCTCCACTTCCATTCTTACATTTTTCTCTTCCTCACCTTTAAAATACCCACTATATGAGCCCCCATCATATAACTTTCCCACAACTTTACTGAATAGTTTTGGAGAAATAGGTGATTTAAGTTAAGAACTATAGTTTACTGATGGCTTATGTCTTTGAATTAAGATGCGGAAAAATACGTTTAATGCTAAAACACTAGCACTGAACTTAATCTATCTTAAGTGCTTCGGAAGGTACCGCATTGCCTTATGATGTCTCAGGGCTTTGATTAAAAATATCAGCTATTGCTTTTTGTTACATAGATATCAAAAATTGGGCTGATACTCCGTTGAGTCTCTAATATACACTGAAAGTAAATCTCTCTCATTGCCTTGTTTACTTGTGATTTCTTTTCTCATAAGAGGCAAGTACAGGGAAAAGCTTAATTATTTTAACTTTTAGGTAGTTTGGAATCTAAATAAATAGGAATTAAAGTATATACACTTCTGTGTATAGTTCCCCCCCACATGTTTATTCATATTTTTGGATCTCATCTACAAACAGACTTTAAAGTCGCTGGTGGAAAATGATAATGTCTACTCCGGAAAGGCTGGCCTGGAGGAAACTGGCTTAGGCTCTAGGGAGAAGATCTTCTCAAACAAGGGTAGGCTGGGGTCTGCAGCTTCCAATAGGCATTAGACAGTTGGCTGCAGGGGTGGCATCCTTTGACAAGATCGGCCCAAAGATGACTGTCAGAGACAGGCTAGCTGCCATCCAGATGGTATGGTGAGTTCTTCCCCAGTCCTTTCCATGTTTTCTCCTTCTTCCCTTTTCAGGCTTCCAGCCATCACCTCCTTTCACAATTTCACCCTCAACCCCAAACAATGCTTCTATGAAGTACCTTTTGGCCCCTTTGCTTTAAGCTCCTAAACTCATTAAAAATAGATCTCAACTCAATTTTGGTCCAGTTAATGCAACGGACACATTGGTGGGTCCACTAATCAGGAAGGAATTTGTATCTTAAATGAAGAGTTTATTAACCCAAATGTAACAAGGAGAATAAAATTTTTCTGTATTTGTCTCCCCTAGGCAACACTTTGCCCTATACTTCTCCTTACCTCTGCTTACCCAGAGCAGCACAACACATGAATTAAACACACACACACACACACACACACCCTCCCCTTATACGTGTGTGCACAGAATCACAATACTAAAGAGAATGGTTTGACCAAGTGAATGTTACTGCATTTTTGTATTCATCCATTCAATCTATCCATCCCTGAATATTTTTCAGTGCCTTCGGAGGATGGAATAATGAACAGAACACTCTCTGTCTTTACACAGCCTGTATGTAAATGGAGGAAACAAACACATAAAGACATTAACATGGAATGCAATGTCAGATAGTGATAGGTGCTATGAGAAAATAAAGCGTGGCAGGGAGATAGAAAGAGAGAGGTGTTGTCAGGGCAGACATTTGCTAGACAGTGGCATTGAGCAGAGACCCAAAGAAGTGAAGGCATGAGCCATACCAATACACAGGCAGAGCATCTCATCAGAGGAGTAGCAAATGGGAGTAAGTTGCATACCCTGGAGAAGCAGCAAGAAGGCCGGTGTGGCTGGAGTGAAATGATAAACAGGAAGTATGGCTGAGGATGAAACTGATAAGGTAGCCTGGGGGACAAAGCAGGTAGGACCCTATAGGTCACAGGAAGGGCAATAGATATTATTTTAAGTATGATTTTATTCTAAGTAATTGGAAATTATTGAGCAGGAAAGTGACTTAAAGTGATTTATGTTTTTAAATGATCTTTCTAGCTGCCATGTGGAGGTTATATGTAAGGGCGTCAGGAAAAGAAGCAGAGAGGCCAGTTAGGGGGCTGGTGAGATAGTCCAGTGAGAGATGATAGTGCTTGGGTAGGGTGGTAACAGTGGAAGTAACTGAGAGTGGTTGAATATAGAATATATTTTTGAGGTGGGATTTGTTGATGAGAGTAGAAAAGACAGAATAGTATGGAGGGTGACCCCGGCTGGCAAAGAGCAGAGGTATTTCCTGAGGTCGAGAACACATGGAAGCCATGGAAGCCATTCGGAAGCCAAGGTAAATAGTGCTCTAGGTAAATGTGAGATGTCTACCAAACATCCTAGGAGATGTCAAATAGATGTTTGAACATGCAAGACTAGAGTTTCAAGGGTCTGGAGTTTGAAGCTGAAGTACTAAGTTTGGAAAGCTTGCAGATGGAATCTGAAGCCACAGGGCTGGAATATTTCAGCAATAGTGCTCAGTAGTCTGAAGGAGAAGGAAAAGAAAAGAAAAGTCCAAAGACTTAACATAGGAGTAGCCCAACACTGTGAGGCTGGTGGGAGGAGCAGGCTCTACCAAAGGAGCACCCATGGGCAGAAGAGTTTCCACAAGAAGGGTGAGAAATTGTAAATAAATAGCAATTCTAAAACCACTGAAAGATTTCATGTCCTGCTTCCTTTCTTTCCTACCCTCTTTTAGGCAATAACAAAGCAGAGCGAAGTAAGGTGATCTCTATCTACCAGAGATAGTTCACAGGCTCCTTGGAAGGTATTAAAATATTCAACCACTGAAATTATAGTTTGGGGATAAAGAAAAGAGAGGACTAATTCAGAATGAGGAAGACAGGGATGGATTTATGGAGTTGGTAACTTTGAGCTGGAGGACTAAAAATGAATAGAAGTTTACAATATAGAGTAAGCTGGAGAAGAATATTCAAGGTGAAGGAAGCTTTACACAGTAGAACAAGATCAATGTAATTTCTTCCTCTTTCCTATAGAAATAGATGTACTTCTTTTGCATCCTATTACACTCCCTTCTGGATGCCAAGTGAAATATGTATGAATGAGTGAATGAATGAATGAATGAATAAATGAATAAGGGAATGTATAAAAGAAAGTGACTTTTATGTAAAGATTGTGCCACGGTCACTTGAGTATGAAAGAAATATATTTCAGTTTAGTTTGCATTAGTGCATTTTGGATGACTGACATGGCCAAATTTTGCTTAGCAAAGACTGATTATTTATATTTTGGGTTGACAATACTTTCTGGTTTTCCTTTGCCTGTCCTCATTTTATTAGAATTACACAGGGGTCTACAAAAGGAAAAGGGAATAAAATTCAAAGATGTCAAACTTTGCTACCTTAACCTTATTTGTGTACATTTTATGTTTTTAAAATAGAAAACTGTCCATGGAATTCAACTGCTCAAGCACACAACTTACTGCAATTATTCTGAAGTTAAAACTTTTATAGGTTGGGTTGTCTACTTACTTTACTTAGTAGGAACTTCACTGCAGTTAAAATTACTGTGAAATCAGTACTTTTATTTCTGTTTGAGTGATGAGACTAAGAAGAAAACTTGAAACATAAAATTTATTCAGATATTTGATTGAATTAATTCTAAATGATTTAATAAAATTACCTTTTTAGCTCAAACAAATATGGACTAAAGTTGGAAATGTCATTCAGTGATCGATAAAAGTTGAAAGTTTCTTCTAGGGTGGAGAAGGTGTGGAAATTTTGAGTCACTCTGGATTTAAGTAAAATCTAGGAAAGAACAATGTACTTTTCCAGATATCAGCATAGATTTGTTAGAATCCCAGGTGGTAAGACTTCAATTTATTTGCATGAATGCATAGTTCAATAAGAAAAGATTCAAATTTAGTTGGAGTAAAACTGCTTAATGATTTCAAATATTACGTGTAATATATTAATATAACAGGTTTGAATATCTATAATGGAGTCTCTTTCATTTGGTTCTTAAGGGTGTTCTCACAGCAACTAATGCTGAGTGCTAGGTACATGCTGAAGCACCTAAGAGGAAAGCACTTTAGGTTAAAAGCACTTTCTCTTCTCAGCCTCGGGTTAAGAGCTATTTCAGGATTCTGTTAAAGGCATTCTTTGGTCCTCAGCTTCAGCTTAAAAGCTGCTTTGAAGAAAAGTGCTTTGAGGCAGGTAAAGGATTTTATAATAAACCATATTAAGAGCTGGGGAATCGTGTGGTTCTCTGGAAGTGTTGGCTAGCTCCATGGAGGTGTGGTACATACTCTGCGCAGGTTTGCCTGTTCTCTGTGGTCCACTGATTATTTTATGCAAAGAGACTGAAAAACATTTCCAGGAATATAATTGGAGAGAAGGGGTTCTGAGCCCAAATTTAGTAGTCCATGATGCACACATTTCCGAAAACATTTTGTCTCTTTTGGGTTTCCAGTCAAACACGGTGTGTATTTCTTTTTCGGCCCTTACTGTAGAAAGCAACTATGCAGTAACGTTTCTAAAACACCTTATCCTGTCCCGAAGCTGTCCACAGAACAGAGTAAATAGATATCTCCCTGGGAGATGCACTTTGCATATTGCACATGAAAATGCAATACCAGTTTATTTCATACTCTTTATTTATATAACTTTCCCAGCTAACAGGGCCTCCCATGGGGGGATGGGCACACTTAAAGATAAAATGGAGTACCTCAGTTGGGTCTGCCTACTGAATTGGCAGAATCATGGTCACCACCCAGATGTCTAATTGCAGGTACTGATATTCGTTGGTGAAAACACAGTGACTTCAGAGGAATTTTGAGCTTGTGGAGGTCAATGGGAATTCTGAGAGATGCCAAAATGGTTCATGTAACCCAGCTGAGTCCCAGGGAGTAGATCTGAGTTCTGTTGAGGAAAGGGCCTCAGACAGTATGGAAAGAAGCTGTTTTCTCACTTTGTGAGATTCAATGCCTAAGCGCTATTGCTTTAGGACCTAAAATACCAAGTGAAATATGCAGGTGGCTGGGGAGAAGAGCATTCTTCCTGTTTGCTCTGGAGACAGAGTGAACCCAGAAATGCGGTGGAACCAGAGGAATCAAAGCACTGTATAGCACCCAGAAGTTTTTGTAGGTTTGGAAACTCCTGGACAGTACCTAGGCAGTGAAGCAGGCATCGACTGGAAGATGCTGGCTGCCTGTGGCCTGGTGAGGTGCCTTCCTTGGCCAGTTTGTAGGCAATGGGGTATCAAAGAAGAAGAATCAAAGGAGAAGAACATGAGAAGGGCAGTTCTCCTCAGATGTGATACATTCCAGGTGCTCCCAGAAATAGCTAGGGAGAGCTTGGAAACAGAGACAGGCTGAATTGTTATGATTGTACAGGTGGGAGCCATGACTTGTGATAACTGTGCCTTAATGTCGGTGTTACTTCACTCATATTCACAGGATGCTGGAGCATGGCCCATTGAGGTTATATAGGAATTAAGTAAAATTAATTCCATAGTATAGCTTTCTAATACAATCAGCCCTCCACATATGCAGGGATGCAGAACTGGCAAATACAGAGGAACGACTGTACTATGGCATTTTATATACTGGACTTGAGCATCCTCAAACTTTGTATCTGCTGGGGTCCTGGCACCAATCTTTTGTGGATAGTAAGGGACAACAATATATATTTCCACTGGTCTTTTAAAATGGAGCCAAGTTGGCAGGGTATGGACATGAAGGTTTTTTTTTTTTTTTTTTTGATATAGAATACTTCTTCCTAGGCAGTGTCTAATTTTGAAGGAAGGAATCTCACATTATACATCTTCATGGGCCCAGTATCCAGCCCATCACTTACCACATGGTGGGTCTGGGTCTTCAATAAATGTTCATCAAATAAATGAAAATATATAATGGGTACTGAGTGAATAATAAAATTGCTTATAAAATAAAGTACAAGCTCCTTAGCCTGGCACTATGCAAGACACCTGCCACAACGACCTCTCATCGAACCCTCTACGTTTCATCGAAGCCACCATTCCCCATGCTTTCCTACAATTGGGCACCTTGGATGGCTTACCCATTTCCTCACATATCCAAATGCTCTAAGTCAAGACTCAGCTTAAAGACCATAGAATAAAATAAATATTAATCTTACCCACACTTTTTCCACTTGTAATTTTCCCAAATCTACAACCTGAATGTCCCTGGAAGCATTTGACATATTATGCCGTATTTGTTGTACGTTTTCCCCCCTCACTCACTTCTTGGGGGATTCTGCTTTATGTAACTTTGTATCCTCTTAGAACATAGTGATTTACAGAATATGTATGAGTAGGCAATATGAAAAACCATCAAAGCATAAAGAAATGTAAGCACAGTTTTTTTTTTTGTTTGTTTGTTTTTTTTGCGGTATGCGGGCCTCTCACTGTTGTGGCCTCTCCTGTTGCGGAGCACAGGCTCCGAATGCGCAGGCTCAGCGGCCATGGCTCACGGGCACAGCCGCTCCGCGGCATGTGGGATCCTCCCGGACTGGGGCACGAACCCGTGTCCCCTGCATCGGCAGGTGGACTCTCAACCACTGCGCCACCAGGGAAGCCCAAGCATAGTTCTTTATTCTCATCATTGGATACCGCATGCAATGCTACAAGCACAGTGTGAGGCACACAGAATGCTCAACATGTTGGCTTTTTTAATGCAATGTCACAAAAATCTCACCATATTTTATCTGGTTTGCAATTTTCAGAATACCTACTCTGCATTCAGGACAAGGTGCACTTGCAATATGTAATGCGATAATAAGAGTATAATTAGGAGTATAAGAAGGGATAGTTATTACTTGCTACGCTGATTGTTCTTTACACGGTATCAACATTCCTAAAAGGCATTATCTGGAAAGTGTTAAGACAGAAAATTTCATTACCTTGCCCTAATTCACAAAAAATAAGTAGCAGAGCCAAGACTAGACTTCAAATCTACTTCAAAATGCAGCCATCTTTAGGGCTTAGTGACAGCAATACATTGTTTCCCTGAGTAAAGTAGAATACATATAGCTCTTTCAAATAGCACAGGGCGAGTTTGTCACTACTATCTCATCACTTCACACCACATGTCTCCAGACCCAATAGGGAAAATAGTCTTTCATATATTTCATTATTTCAAGCGTTCTTTATGTACTTAAATATCACACAAAACTAAGTACAGTTTTGTATTCAAGTATCTCTTTTTCCCAAGAATGTATGGCATTGCTGCGTTTCTTGGTAGATATTCTTGGAGTCTAGGATTCTAGGCTGGTGATAATGGAGCCAACAGCCTGGGACCCTTGTCCAGCAAAGGCTGCCTCAACCACTTCTAGCCTCCAGATAGTGTGGCAAATGGATTAGCACAGACTCCTTCTAGCAGATCTCAGTTGAGTGTCTGCCATTTAGCTCAGTAGGCGAAACTGAAGCTCAATACACATATCCATGGCAGCTTCTCAGAATCAGAGAGCTGCATCTGGGAGACGGAAGCCTCCTCTGGGCTTTTGGTAGTGCTCATACTATAATAACTGATTGTACGAACAAATGGCTTTGGATTAGCACATGGAAGTATTTTCCACTAGAACTTTACGCAAAAGTACTTACTGCCTTCTCCAGAATTCCTCAGATTAGATGTCCCATCTCCTTAACTTTCTCCAATGTGCTATTTATTCTCTACCTTCTTTCTGGTCCTGGACCAGGGTTGTGGTCTTTGTTTCTCCCACTATCTACCTCCTACCGATCAGTCCCCTCTGAGGTCACAGTTCCCTGGCCAGGGTTTCTGCTTCCCATTCTGTCCTCCGCGATGCAGCATGAGACAGGCGTATATCTACTAATGTAGTGCCCTGGTATGTGGCACCGTATGGTCACATTTGGAAAGCTTATATTCCTACACTGCATAGCCACCCTTGAAATACTTTCTCCATATTACTGTGGCATCTTGAGTTGAACATAACCTCACACACAGATGTAATTGTCTCTCCTCCTGTGTGATGGACAGCTTATTTCTAGCCAATATTACTTTTCTTCAATATTATTCATTCATACTATAAACATGTGATCTTTCTGATTAAAGAGGTATGCATACAAGTGTGTACATGAATTAAAAAACCTTATGCTAGAGAATTTGAGACATCTGACATCATTGGGAATACTGCCTTTGATGAAGAGAGGATCTAACCTTGCTTTTTTTCCCCCTAAAATGTTTGACTTCTTCAACTGGTAATTATGTAAACAGATTTATAACCAAAAAGGGCTCTCAATTCTTCTTTTGACATGTTAATTGTTTCTAAAAAACATTAAGTGAGGTCCTGTCAAATTCTTTACATAATATTGAATGTTCTCCTATGCTAATTACTCTTTTTAAGATGGAAAAATTATAACATGCTCAGGGCTCCAGTGCATTTGAAATGTAGAGTCACCAAAGATGTAAATACAGCATCTCACTGTTCAGAGAAGGAATGTATGAAGTGGTGCAAATGATGAGGGAGTCTGGGTGAATAATGGCTTTTCTGAAATTTAGATTATTTGGAATATCAAGATACAAAGATATCCTCAAGACATTATTTTCAGACCATCTGCTTTCTTACTTCTCAGCCTCTAGTGCATCATAGATTCCACCGTTGTGAGGTTAACTGAGGCCAGTCCTCTTCCGCCTGCATCATTTCTTTTCCTTCTATGAGTTTGAGTTCCAAGTTCAAAGGGATAAGTTAGGAGTGATATATTCAAGTTAATGACCCTCACATGTGTTTAACTTGGATGACATCTCCTCTAAAATCTCCCTCCTGTCTAATATGGGTAGATAAGAAAATCATTAAAAAATTGGAGCTCAACAACTGCTGAAAGAGAATGAAAATTTCTCTCCTTTGCTCTTACATTTCTAAGGGAATTAAATCTTATGAAAATGTCAAACCTTGTAACAGCCTCTTAGATGACTATCTGCACAAGTTATCCATCACAACACAAAGCATGATTCAATGCCTGCATGCATCTCAGGAAGGCATGGAGTTAGGCAAGTTTAGGTTATAATTTGGGGCAAAACTTCAGCAGTAAATATATAAAAAATTTTCTTATAAATATTGGCCAAATATATACGACTTATTTTGCTTTAAAATTATAGTCTCCTTTATAATTTGATTATCTTACATGTCTGAACATATGTATCAGTATCCACTGACATTATTGTCAAATATATCTAAATTTCTTAGTCCACTAATTTTAATTAACACTTGACATTGCTACATATTTAGGGTATGCTAGCTGGGCACAATGTTTTAGTTTTTCTTTTTAAAATGTATAGGTGAGGGGCTTCCCTGGTGGCACAGTGGTTGAGAGTCCGCCTGTCAATGCAGGGGACACGGGTTCGAGCCCTGGTCCAGGAAGATCCCACATGCCTCGGAGCAACTAAGCCCAGGCGCCACAACTACTGAGGCTGCACTCTGGAGCCGGCGAGCCACAACTACTGAGCCCATGTGCAGCAACTACTGAAGCCCACGCACCTAGAGCTCATGCCTCGCAACGAGAGAAGCCACCGCAATGAGAAGGCCGCGCGCAGCTACGAGGAGTGGCCCCCGCTCGCCGCAACTAGAGAAAGCCTGCACACAGCAACAAAGACCCAGTGCAGCCAAATAAATAAATAAATAAATAAATAAATAAATAAAATGTATAGGTGAAATGGGTACATGATATTTGGCTTTATATTCCTTCAACAAACCCCGACTTTATTATTATAGATTGATGTTCTCTATCAGTTAGCAATACAAAGTGCTTTGAATATTTTTTAACAGACTATCAAAGGTAAAAAATACTAGAGACAACTGAAAATAGAATGGAGTTAGGTTACAATATTTGATAGTAAAGGCACTGAACTCTCGGAAAAATCTAAGTTGACGAAGACGTGTATAAACAGATATTCCTTTCTTATAGACTTCTTTAAATTTCTCTGTATTCTTTTCTTTACTAGGCTTTTTCCCTAAGCTACTATAAATTGTGAAAATACATTTTCATAAAATTTTTTTTATTATATGAGTGTTGTTGATTTGAGGAGGGGGAGGACAGTTTTCTTATTTCTCTTTTGTGTCTTTTTTTTTTTTCCTGTGTGAGAAGAAAGTGTTCAGATCATCTTTTTAAATAGTGAAAATAATAATAACTGTTCCCAGGAGAATAAGACAGCAAAGAAGAGGTTTTGTTGGACTTATCTGTGATAAAGCACTTTAGTGCTTCGGTTTTTGCGAGTTGAAGAAAGAGATGTACACAACATTTCAACCCTTCTATTATGACAGTTTATGCTTCCTGTATAGCTTATCTAACTCCAATGCCTGGGAAATAGACACGATTACCACCTTATGGAATGCTGCTTAACTTTAAATGTTCCCTACAGACTAGAAACCCACTTCATCAAAATTTATCTCAGTTTCTCAGGAATTATTTCTTCTGTAAGCTTCTGAATATTCCTGTGCAGTTTTAAAATTTAACCCAAGATTGCTTAGACATAACTATGATATAAAAAGACAGAAAAAATTCCCACACTAAGGGAGTTTGTTCACAAGAGTTCCTGTGAAAGAGCTGTGTCCTATGCCCATGTACACTTTAATCACTCACTCTTTCAGCTGTTATCAATTTAAAACCAATGAAACTCCCACACTGAGTCCATTTGAGCAGTCAATTTTAATATCTCAAGGCATCTGTAGTTATTCTGAATTGGCTGCAAAAGCAGAACTAACAAGTTAAGCTCTAACCATAAGTCGACATCAGGCTGGTAAACCATTCATCAAACACAGACAGTTAGTCAATACTCCAGTATGAAAAACCAACTAGCATTTTTAAGAAGAGCAATATATTCATAATATGTTTGGCAGTCTGGTTTGCATTGCTTCCTTGATGGCTGTGCATTTAACTTTCTAGTCAACAGGGTGCTTCTTGCACTGCCAAGGCAACGTGTTTGAGGGAAAACTGGTCAGTCTTCCCATGTTTGGGTAATATTTTTACACAAGAATAAAAGGGATGGAGGAATGTGCCTTTTGTGAATAAGAATCTAGAGAGTGTCTTAATAGTTGCTTTTTATAAGAAAACTCTTTCAACCATATGTTCTGGATCTTTGAGCACAGTCTCCACTTCAAATATTATGTCACTGTCAGGCCATGTGTCTCAATTTTGTGTTTGGAAAATATGGTTGCTTGAAATACCTCTTTCTCTCCCAGGAATGACTCCATGACAGGATTGCTGCCTCCCATAGAGAAAAGACAATGAAGAAGGAGGAGTATTCAAACAAGATCAAGGCAGTCATCACTTCAATCAAATTATTTCCAAATTTCAGGAGCTCTGGGGGCCTTGCGTGAGGGGGAGTGAAGGGTGTTTATGACATATAGCTGCCTATTCCCAGAACTCTTTTATGTACTTTTATTTTATCTTCAAAAAGAAAGGAATATTAAAGAGAAATATCTAAGGAGGAACAATGCTACATAAAGTTTATGTTTTCAGATCTGTTGCCCCAGAAAATGCTTTGATAAAACACACTTAGAGCTACATAGTCAATTTCAAAGGGAAGTTGGGAGATATACCTCTCCTTATTGCAATTTGACTAATACTGACACTACACCAATTATGAATACCCAAATTCTGATACGGCCTCTTGCCTCTTCCCCACAGAGGAAAATAGAATATGCTGGAATAGCACTTTTGCCACACAGAGTTATTTTTTTGATGACTTAATTTTACAGAGGCTGGTCAAATTTCAATGTCTATAATCAGATAGGGTAACAAGTCAAAAGAGATATTTTTATACGGAACAAAATTTGTCCCTCCCCCAAATAAAATGATACAGTTCTTTTTTTCTTTATGTTGGGAATTTGTGGAACATTGCTGATTTATAATAGAAATGAATTTGCGAGGAAAGATTTGTAGGCCAGATTGTCAGTGATGCTAAAGGAAATATTATAAAAGAACAGTCTCTTAATCTTAGGATATGTCAAAATGAATTGTTGATATTAATATTTCCTGTACTTGTAGCAGCCCACACGTCTGCTGAATGTGGACCCTGATGAGAAGATGCAGGTTGGGAGAGCTCTGATATGTACCATCTTTAGAAACACATTCAACATACGTGTAATGTGGACTCTCAAATCCCAATCATAGCATGAATACCTCCTTTCCCAAGCACTATGAAAAATTCAATTCATCTCACTACAAATGAAGCATTTATTCACACATTTGTTCAAATTATCAGTCTGCAGGTCAGGAAGAAATTCTGCTTTCTGCTCCCTCAATTATCCACCACACCACAAAAAGAAATCAACGGCTAGTACTTTGTATAAGCGGTAGAATTATAAAAACGACAAAGGAGAAAGTGAAGCGCCAGCACTGGCTTTGGATACAGTTCGTATAGTCTACCGAGGCCCTGAAAAGCTAACAAGAATTAAGCTGAAGAATCTTCCACTGTCTGTGAGCTGGGTTTAGGAGTCATGAGGGAACTATGTGGTACGAGAACACCTGCTGGAAAACAGCAGGGTATCAATAATAAATGCTAACCTTTAAAAAGGGGATTCTTGTGAACACTGAGGAGAGCCCTGCATCTTTTTCTTCTCTTCAGGTGGTTTCATGGAGGAAAGATTTAGGATGTGATTAGAGGACTGAACGGGTCATAGACCACCTCTCCAGAGGGCAGTGCAGCAGCCTCCCGGCACAGGAAGGAAATATCACGTTGGCCTGACTTTTGGTCATCTGCAACTAGTTGAGGATATGCTTCAGAGAGCATATAAACTTGGGCTGGTGCAATGTCAGGGATGGGGAGGGGAGGTTTCCTAGCCTTTATACAGTCTACACACACACACACACACACACACACACACACACACACACACACACAATTTGAGTTAGAGCATGCTTAAAACATGGTTTATTATGAAACAAGACCTGTCTCTACCTGTTACTGTTTCCTTACTGGCACTCATGCTGATTTCTTCTTATTTTAAGGAAACTTGTCAGTCCTTAAACTGGAAGGCTTAAAGACAGTATTTTGAACTGGCACTAGGATTAGACTAATCCTGTAGGGCATGCCAAAACTCTGGACAATCTTTTAATGATAGATAGTCCATGGAATGATTAAAACCAGCATCTACTGCCAGGGCAAGAATTAACATGGGTTTTAGAGGCAACTGGCTAACAACAAAATACCAATATGCCGGTTTCAAATCAACTGGGTCTTATTCATTTTATATTCTCAGCATTTAGCATGCCTGTTACCAGGAATCCAGTCAGCTTTAAGGCTAAAGTCTATTATCTGGAACTTTCTTTTACTTAAAAAAAGACAAAGATCTTGAGAACTTTACTCAAAGGCAAAGTAATATAATTTAAAGGAAGAAAAAATAACAATAATAGAAAATATTATTTGCAAATATACAAAATATAGTAGGTTATACCAGGAAATTACTGGTAAAACCATTTTGTAGGTACTAAAAATCAAGTATATATAAGTCACCATCTCAAATAATATATTCGAACTAATCCTGTGTGAAAAGGTCTCCCTCCATAAGAAAATAAGTTCTTGAACCTCAGGGAAACCAATTTATTATTCTGGCTCATTCTTTTCCTGCTTACCTAATTCACTCCCATTTCTGGACCTCATTTTTCTCCTGTTGTTCTAAAGTTATTTTGATTTTAATATCTCATAATATCAGGATCATTTCCTCCTTGGATAACAAGCTTTTAAAAGACATGGGCTTAACCTGCTACCCAGGTGCACTTTTTTCTCAACATTTGTCACCTTTCATGGAGACCTGTATTTTATTATTGAACAAAAGCTATCTATGTGGTACTCTGTTACCAACACATTAGCTCCCAAGAGCCTTTAAATAACAGAAATTGCCTGGGAACTCTAAATGCAGAGGAACCAGGAAGCTTATAGGCCAAGATAAAGCAGCTTAAGGTTGGCTATTAATTTTGGCTAATATTAAATCATGACACAGCTCACACGTAAGGATCACAGTTCAATTATGAACCATAAAGAAGTTTAGAGAAAAGAAGATTTACAAGATATTTTTAAGCACATTATGCATATTGTGGAAGTTGTGAGAGTATTTCAGGCCCCAGCAATGATAGACCCATGCCCCAGTATATAAATTCAAATATAATTATTCTTAGACTAACACTGATAAAGTGGCAAGTTGGAGCATACCTCTACTCAAAGGTATATTGCAGTGTTGCGCATATATTTTTTGCTTAAATTAATGATGTGACAGGTAGGTTACTTTGTCATACATCAGTTCTAACAAATTATTTTAAAAATACTTTCCTCTTAACGATTTTGCTGTTCATAAACATAACTGTTGAACCTTTAGGGCTGACAACTTGTATCTGAAACTTGGATAGCAAAGCTTTCTTTACTTCTCAATATAATTGACATCTTTTACAAAAGTACTGTGATTTAAAAGACATTATTTTCTCATATGACAAAAACCTTAAATAATTAGTTGTGTGGGTAATTATTAAACATTCTAGCAATTAGATGACACCATGTAAATGGGTGTAGATAGGAAAAGAAAATGAGCTCATGCCCATTTGTGTATAAAGAGCACCATGATAAAAATTACCAAAAAAGATAAACATGAGCCAACTGCGAATGATCTTTATACTTTCCTTAAAGTAAATGAGTTACTGCTGCCTTTCCTTGACACTTGTTTGGATTGATTTCTCATACACTAAAAGAATACTTGGGAGAATGGTTTCCTAGGGTCATCTTGGCCATGATTTCCTCCATAAACATAATTAAGAAAAGAAAGAAGCAGGAAAGAAAGGAAAGAAAGAAAGATGAAAACAAGGAAGCAAAGACAGAAGGAAGGAAGGGAGGGAGGGAGTTGCTGAATGGTTAAGATAATGGTTATCTAATGGTTAATGGGCACTGTGTGAGATTCTTTACATATATCATTTAAGTTTTATGATGTAAATTTTGTATATCAAGAAGTCGATAACCAAATATTAAATTATATAGCTGGTAAATGACAGGATCTACCTTTAAGCTTAGATTAGTCACATTCTAAAGCTGCTCTACTTTCAAATAAATTCAGTTTTCTTAATTGTAAAATAGAGTTGAAAATTTTCTATCACCACAAAAAATTCTATAAAGACTGATTCAGTTTATCCAGAGTATATAAGACATACTGTATCCAATGGAAATATTTGATATTTGAGACAGATGTGGTAGTCCCTATAGTCCAGCAAAAACATATCATTGACAAGCTACCTCTACCCATGTATGCAGAGTTCCAGCTTATCTTGTTGGAGCCTCATTCTGTAATAAGAATGGACAACCACGGCCCACCAGATATTTGAGTCAAGTCACTAATGTGATGGAAATAGAATGAGAAAAATATATGAACGAAAGGAACCAGATGAAATTGATGATTCAAAGTAGAGAAAATTTTAAAATAAAAAAACCTAAAAGTACAAAACAACAAATTTTAATTTATATCCTTAGGTAAGTTAGAAAAAAATATAATCTATTGGGCTTCCCTGGTGGCGCAGTGGTTGAGAGTCCACCTGCTGATGCAGGGGACGCGGGTTTGTGCCCCGGTCCGGGAAGATCCCACATGCCGCGGAGCGGCTGGGCCCGTGAGCCATAGCTGCTGAGCCTGCGCGTTCGGAGCCTGTGCTGTGCAATGGGAGAGGCCACAACAGTGAGAGCCCCGCGTACCACACACACACACACACTATATATATATATATATATATATATATATATATATATATGTATAATCTATTTTCTGTTTTCTCACTTATTCAATTAATTAATGTTTATTGAGTGCTAAGTGCCATCCTCACTATTGGGAATGGGAGTAGCATGGTCAAACAAAATTTTTGCCCTCACAGTATGTGAGAGAGTGAGGTATGCAAGAAAGAACAGAGAATAAGAAAGACATCTAGAAAATTGAAAATATAATTGCTTAAGTAAAAATAAATTAATATAAAGGTGGAGGGGGGTGCTTCCCTGGTGGCACAAAGGTTAAGAATCCTCCTGCCAATGCAGGGGACACAGGTTCGAGCCCTGGTCCGGGAAGACCCCACATGCCACGGAGCAACTAAGCCTGTGTGCCACAACTACTGAGCCTGTGCTCTAGAGCCCGTGAGCCACAACTACTGAGCCCATGTGCCACAACTACTGAAGCCCACGCACCTAGAGCCCGTGCTCCGCAACAAGAGAAGCCACCGCAATGAGAAGCCCGCTCATTGCAACAAAGAGGAGTCCTCGTTCACCGCAACTAGAGAAAGCCTGTGTGCAGCAATGAAGACCCAACACAGCCATAAATAAATAAATAAATAAATAAATAAATGAAAATTTAAAAAAAAAAAGGGGGGATCAAACTGAGAATTCTTTCAGAACATGAGAAAAATCAATCCTGATGATCTAACACTCACATCATAAAGATCACAAAAGAGGAAACAGAGAAAACTGATGGGAGAAACTTATTAACATAAATAATAAAGAGAAAAAATTCCAGAGCCGAAGAGTCACTGTTCCTCAATTTGAGTGCCAAGCAGAATAAATTTTAAAAATTCTGCCAATATACATTATCTCGATTACAGAATCTCAAAGACAAACAAAACCCAGAAAACAAAAAAAAAACCCTCAATGATTCTGAAAGAAAAAAAATTCAAAGTAACAAGAGTAAGAATGGAAGCTGCAACTCTGTATTCTAGAGGCAATGGGATTTTATGCCCAACTAAACTATTGATTAAGTGTGCCTGCATCCTGAAGATATTTTTAGGCAGTCAAGTTCTCATGTTTCCTAAACGAGTCACTGGAGTTACATGGAAATAGAAGAAATTAAAGCAAGAAAGAAAAGGCATGTGATTCAGAAGACAGTGAATACAACTCAGAAGATCAGTGAAAGGAAATCACAGGGTGATAAATGTGAAGTCTGGAAAGCAACCAATACAAATGAAGTAGGATGGTGGAAGGACTTTAGAAAACATCCTGGGGTAAAAACCAGGGAGTCACAGACTAAAGTATATAGAATGTTTAATTGAGAGGATTAAAGCCTTTGAGGATGTACCGGCTCAGAAAGCAATAAAAAATAAAACTCTGGGAGAAAAAAAAACATCTGTACAAGAAATTCACAATCCAAAAATATATCAAACTAAACAATAGCATGATTATAAGCAAATGATGAAGCATAAGCTTTAGAAATAAGAACATTATAATATGTGTGGCCGAAACGAAACGGCATAGCACTGGACCCATGGATAAGTTAATCCAATCTGGCAAATTACCTGGGGAAAAATTCCATAATATTTACATGATAAATATGAACTAAATGCTCATGACTAACTGACTGTTTTTTTCACATTTAGATTCAAAATATGCGGGGGGCAGGGTGGGGGGTGGGAAATAGAAGACTTGATTGTGGTTGTGAAACAACATAAACTTACTAATATAACCTTCAAATGTAAAAGAAAGGAGAATCTTTTTCACCAGGATCAAGGTGCATTTCTCTTTGAGAGTCACAGGGTCATGATATTGTAAGAAAAGGGAAGGAAGTCTAGTACTTGGTGCTGCAGTAAGCAGCCTTACCTAATCATAATCATACGAAAGCTGTTTTTTTGGTTTTCTGCTTTTAGAGTCAACCTATAAATAAGTCATAATTACAGAAACCAGTGAAATAATATAAAATTTCAAAACATAGAAGACTCAATAGCAAAGGCAGAGGAGATGAAAGGGCAAAGGACACTATGCTTCTCATCTTGCCAATGGATGCATTAAGTCTCAATTTTTCTATGGTTAATAGAACAATAAATAGAGGTTCAAGTATGTTGGATGTTTCAGAGGAAGCCAACAGTAACAGCAAGACCGGCTATATTTGAGTATTTGGGGAAGAGAGGGCCAGGTAGATGAAGTCTAGTTTAATTAAGTCAGAGTCATTGTAAAATAAATCTGAGGTAATGTCTAAGCTTTATAAATAAAGATATTAAAACATTACAGATAAGCAAGATATTGACAAAAATCTATACCCCAATAACAATAACGTAAGATAGGGAGGCAGCCACCAGAAGGGCTGCGAACAGAAACCATTCCAAACGGTGCCCTGCAAGAAGGAAAACTGGGGTAAGGCAGGAAAACACTGCTTTTCATCATAAATCCTGGAGGCATACTATTTCATCCTCAGACTGGTTGTTTCCTCTACAATATACTGAGTAAAAAATACAAGTAGTGCAGCGTTACTCTCAATTTCTGCTAATATCATCCAGTATGGTTTTGTCCATACAAAGATGAAAGAAACCACTTTCTAAATATACAGTACTTTCTAACTCTATCATTTTGATATAAGGAAACACTAGTTGCTCCTAAAAAACCAACCAATTGTTATCTTTTCTAAAAATTGCACTGCCAAGTGTTTTCTGTTCTTGGATGTCAATGCTGCCATTTGAAAGATTACATAAGGTAGTTTGGTTGACGCTAAAGAGCTATAATCTCAGTTCCAAAAGCAAGTAGAGGACATGTATAAGCACACCTACCACCCTAAAATGTACCCTCTTCCCTATAATTTACATATTATACTGATTGGAGTTTTGTTTTCTATGAGAGGCTCAATGTAATAAACTCATACTTTTAAAAAGCTCTTGCCATTCCCTTGGCAAATGTGAAAGCACTTGGAGAAATTGAAAGCTTTTCAGAAGCTACCCCTGCAATGGCACAATGATTGCAACGCCCACCTGAGCTATTACGATTTCCTTCCACTGGGTGATCATTCAGAATTATCTGATGGCCCCTTTTTGGCATCACAATGTACCCTTCTCATTAGTCATATTAAAGAAATCAGAAAATGCAGCCCCATCAAGAGACTGTTTCCAGATCTAAAACCTGGCCAAAGAAATCACATATTGGCTGGGTCTCCGTGAGTCCTAAAAACAGGTTTTGAAGAAAGGCTTTGTGACTGAGCTTAGACTGTGTGATACTGGGACAGTTTTCTTTTCACATAAAGTACTTTGTGAATATAGTTCTGCTGGGCATTTAAAGTCCATAAAACACAGCCTTTCCTGCCCCATAGTGAGGGCTCAATAAAGGCTGGCTGAATTCAAAACTCAGGCCTCTCAGTCTGTTGGGAACACTACATAAAAGAGTAAACACTTTGAAAAGTGTCTGTGGCCTTGTCAAGCCCCACCCCCGCCCCCCAGGTATCAGGAAGCACACTTGTAAGACGCAAACTACCAAAGCTTTCCCAAACCTTGGTAATGGAGGCCTTTATTCCACATGTGGAAAATTAGACAGTTTAAAGAATTTGATATATATTCTTTGGTCAAATGCACTGCAGAATAAATTTAAAGGCATTATCCCTCTTTCTAAATAATTCTTCTCTTGAAAGAGTTAAGTCATTTTACTTGGAAAAATTAAATATTTAACTGTTAATCATTAATTTATGTTATGTGAGTTTTCATAACCAATCAGAAACACTGATTTCATTGGTTTTTTCTAAGTCTTTGCCTTAGATATGCTAAGAAAATGGACTTAAAGTACTAAATTTGACTAGGCCTGCGTTTTTTAAAAATTGGTTTAATCCTTTCTACTCGGTTAAAAAAAAAAGTCTCAGAAGAAGCCTTACAAAAAATTCACAGTTAAAACTGAAACAAGCCCAAGAAGTGACTATATTTGCATAACTTGAACTGTATTTGGAAGAAAATTCCACTGAAGACAACAATGGAAGCTTATCAAATTGGAATTTCACATAGATTTTCCATAGCCCTACTAATGAATACTGACTCATTGGTCAGCTATGGTGAAAATGTAATGGAGCTCTAAGATAGGAAATGTATCATTGGAGTGTGTTCCGTGGTTCCATTACATCAGTATGAAAACTGCATCAGGCATCCGGTTTCTCTGCCGCTTTCTGAGACCAATTCTAGAGCACTATGGTTATTAATTCTTTAGCATTTTGACTGGGGCCAGACTGTGCCACTGAATTAAAACCCTTTTATTTTGCCACAGTCATGAAAAATTTGGACTTTATGTCAGATTGCGATTGTTTGGGCTACTTATCTGGTTTTATATTTTGTCAGGATGGCAGGTAACATGCTACTGAATCCTTTCTAAGAAACTTTTAATCTAGGGGATAAATTCAAAGGCAGAATTGAAGGTACTACTGTATTACTATATGAAGTTGGATCTGTAGAGGACCAAATGCTGTCCACTGAAAAGGACACTTCAGACAGTAAAAGTCTGAGCTAAGACTGATTTAAAGCACGTTCTAGTTCTACTTGCAAATGCTTACATTCTAAGAATTTTCCATTCTATTAGTGATAGGTATGTTCATGCTGCATAAAAGTTCACCTTTCACAATTGGTTCAGAACGCTAGATGATTTTTGTGATATGTTCACCTCTTTTAAAATGGACTGAAATTGATAGGTCAAACAGTCTAAACTATTGAAATCATTCTCATTCTAAGTAGTGCTGAAAATATTATCTGCTTTGTCCTGTTCCTGAGAAATAATTGCATATTAAATCACTTCTTGATTTCTATAAGGATCAGTCTTTCAACTTTGTTCTCAAAGTTTATTTTAGGACTTTATTTTACCCCAATTCTTTTCAAATTCTTTCTTGTAATTTAACTTTCAAAATATATGCATCAGTTAGAAAATTTGAAAACCAGAGAGAATAATGGACTTGATGCATGTTTTCTTCTTAGGAAAATAATATATTTGCCTGTGTGATCTAAATGATGATTTCCAGTGATAGAAATCTACATCACTGGTTTTATCTGTCCATCCATCCTTCCATCTATCTGGTACACTACCGGTAATAACGACAGTAATGAAAAATAATGGCATTAATAATAGCAGAGGACATTTCTTGAATAATTATGTTCCAGAAACTCTGTTAAATCCTTTAAATGGATTATCTCATTTATTTGTTTCAGTGGTCCTCTCGGTGGTGGGTATAAGTATACCCATTTAACAGAAGGGGTATCTGAGGCTCAGAGATCATAACTTGTTCAATGTCCATATTAGTGAGTGGTAGAACAAAGGTCTGAATTCCAATTACAGTCTCTTGCCAGAGTGTTTTTTTATTCTGGTGGCTGGGCTGGTCTAGGATATTTTATATACTTTAGATATATTTGCAAAAGTACCTGCTTATTTCAGTTTAGATTGAGTTCTAGGTTCTCCAGCTCTCAAATCTGTAAGTTTTCATGACACTAGTTTATCTTGGACTTTCCTCCTAGCACTTTCTTCCTCGCACTTACTTCAGACTATGACTACATGATCAGACAACTTACAGTACAAATCAAGACTCGTCTGAGAATGAAAAGGGCTGCTGTTACTAAGTATTCTGGGACGACAGGTATAACTAGGATTGTCCAGGCATGTGGGGACATGGGATCATTCTGATGGGCCACTAGGATATTTCTTCTCGGCTGCTGGTCCAGAGCCCAGATCCTCTGAGGGCAACACTAGGTGTTTTTTTTCAATGATCCTCTGATACAACCTTTATTTTCTCAGGATTAGTTTTCTGGACAACTATTTTTTCCTCTGTTATAGAGCAGAACATTTAATAAGCAACCTAAAAAGACTAAAATATCTTAATACTCCTTTAGAGCTGAATAACTATGGACACAGAGGCACATTTATTTATCACTGTTACAGTAAAAGTATAAAATGTTCTATACCTTTAATAAGTCCTTTTTCTTGCAGAGTTTTCAGGGAAGGTCTTCGGGTAATAAACTTCTTTAATCTGCTTTTAACTCGGTTTTTGTCGCTTGTATCAGAAGCACTATGATGCAGTCTGAACACTGGAGATTTAAAAAAAAGAGGCTTTCAGTAAATTTTTCCTTTATGATTATTACTTTATGCAAATATGAATAGAAAACAGTAGTTATGGGACAACTACCTGAATTAATAGCTCAGGCCCTTCTGTTTAGACAGGGCATAGGAGTAAAAATTTGCCCATATGAAAATATTAGCTCTGTTGCAACATGCATGTGTAATGAGAATGTGGTTAGCTCCATATTTTCACAATTTATTTCACATTCATTTCCTCATATTTACCACAATAATCTTTATCTGTATAATTCCACCTAACTGTATCCATACACAAAATTGTAGAAAAGTTAATCTAACTTAGAGATAAAAAAGCTCTGGTTGGGCTTCCCTGGTGGCGCAGTGGTTGAGAGTCCGCCGGCCGATGCAGCGGACACGGGTTCGTGCCCTGGTCCGGGAAGATCCCACATGCCGCAGAGCGGCTGAGCCCGTGAGCCATGGCCGCTGAGCCTGCGCGTCCGGAGCCTGTGCTCCGCAATGGGAGAGGCCACAGCAGTGAGAGGCCCGCATACAGCAAAAAAAAAAAAAAAAAAAAAAAAAAGCTCTGGTTAATTTCAATTAATTGTGATTATATACTGCCTGTAGGAAATGTAGGCATTTTCAAAGATCCTGCTTGCCCAAATAATTTCATCAATTTTCTTTATCAAGTTAACCCAAAGTGATTTCTTTTTCAGAAAGCAGATATTTCTTACTCTTCTTATTTGTGTGAAATTACCACTAGGTGAAATTCTGTAACACATATTGCCTCAAACTTTTGCCATGTCTTCATCAGTCCCCCATCCTCAGTTTCCTAGCCTCACTGTTATCTTCAAAGTTAGGTGTGCATCAAATTCATTTCCTAAGCAAATATTTGCTGAATGTCTACTGATTATCACATCCCATGCTAAACGCTGTGAATTCAATGATGAAGGTGACACTTAAGGTCTGTACCTTCATTAAGCATGGAGTCTAAATACATTCAAGTTATCTTATTATTAATGACTTTATTAACTAACTTGTTAACAATGATTCTTATCATTAATAATTCCTGAAATGATAGGAATTTATTATCTGTATGACCTGAGATACAGATCGTAAGTGGGCCCTTCACTGTCTTAACCTAATTACTGACGTCATGTGAGGATTTGGGGCACTTAAGGAGGAACATAGAGGTTCTTTTCCTCTCAAATCATATTTTAGAATAAGCCAATCATTCAGTTGGGTTAATAATAATATGACTAAAATGTATTGACACCGTAATTTATGCTTGATATTCTCCTAAGCACCTAACATGATTTAACCTAATTCTGCTGCAATGTAAGCTACATGTAGCAGGGATTTTTATCTACTTTTACAAATGTTGTTCACTAATGTGTCCCTAATACCTCAAACACTTTAGAATTAGTAAGTGTTTAGTCAATATTTGTTGAATCAAATCTCAAATGACCTTTTGAAGTATATAAACTAATTCATCCATTTTAGAGATGAAGAAGCTAAGTCAGAGTCAAGCTAAGTAACTTGTCCAAGGTCCAGTTTGGATATGGGACCAGTCTCATAGGATTTTTATCTGGTATTCTAATGTATTGGAGTATTGGTGAAAGAATGGAAGGGGAAGGAAAACAGAAATATCAGGAGCTCACGTAGTCATTTCAAGTAGAATGGTTTTAATCAACTAAAATTTTTTAAGTAGCTATTGGGTGCAAAACACTTTACTAAGTTACAGCTGTAGGGGAGCTTCACTTGAGTCATTCTATCCTCTCCTGAGGAACTCAGAAGAGAAAAGAGAGAGACTTAGGAGGGAGCTGCAGCTGGAAGAAAATAAATTGCCTGAATTAGAGGATCTGAAGTCAAATTTTCCCAGTGGGGTCTCCAAGGAACCCGCAAAAGTGCCTAAGGGAGAGTGTATGCTTTAAAAATTCTGCCAGGCCTAGAGTGTGAGAAGCTTTCTTATAACTGGTCAAATAAGGACATTTTTGCAACCTCCTTCCTCTAGCTTTGACCACAAAGTAGTTATAAACTTGTGTTAGCAAAATGGGGAGTTGGAGTGAAGTGTTAGGCTAAGGAAAAGAAGAGGAAGACATCCTGCCCCCCTCCTAGCTAAGTGTAGAGTGGAGTTTTAATTTTAAATTAAGTTCAAAATTTTGATTATCACATGGGGTTATACACTATTAAATACTGAGTTGAGACAGTACTTGCCACTTATAAGACCATAATATCTTCTATTACCTCAAAGTAAGGTTCTCAATCTTAGTACTATTGATATTCTAGGCCCAAAAATTCTTTTTTGCAGGGAGTTGCTCTGTACAGGATAAGGATGTTGAGAAGCCTCCCTGGCCTCTACCCACAATATGTCAGTAGCACACTCTCCTCAGTTGTGACAATCAAAAATGTCTCCAGACATTGCTAAATGTCTTCTGGGGTGAGAGGGGGAAAAAGTGCTCCCTGCCGAGAATCATTCCCTTAAACTGAAGGGACAAGTTATAGGACCTGCTTCAGTTCTTGTTTATTGGTGGTGGAAGGGCTACTCCCACGCTGACAAAATGTAAAGCAACAGTGAAAAGCAAAAAAAAAAAAAACCCTATTATTTTAATAATATATCTCTCTATAAGTAGCATGTATATAAAAATATATATGTAAAACATACATATCTGATCTATCATCTATCTATTGTCTATCTATCTGCTATCTGTTAATTAAATGAGCTGTTTATAAAAGTACAACCACTCTCATGTGAGTGTGGTCAATGGGTCTATCACTTGAAAAGGTTGGGAAGCACTGCTGTAGACCAGAGCGTCCCAACTATTATATCTGACAGGATGGTTATGTAGAGTGAGATTTACGGATGCCCTCAGCACTCTGTGTAATTGAGCAGGACCAAGGCAACCTGAGCCCCTGGGAAATTGTTGTTGGCTATGAGCAGTCTTATTTATTTGTTCCAGTGGGCTATGCAAATATTATCATTTTTTTTGTGCATTTGCACATAAAATGGTTTGAGGAGCACTGCTTTAGACCTGTGTTGTCCAATATGGTAGCCACTAGTCACTCAGGGCTATTGAGTACTTGAAATGCAGCTTGTGCCGTAGGTTGAAATAATAATGTTTTGGATATTTTTGTTAAAAAATATATTGTTAAAATTAATATATCATTAAAACTTGTTACTTTAAAAAATGTGGCTATGAGAAGATTTTAAATTACACACATAGCTCAGATATTTTTGGACAGTGCTGCTAGGTGATACACGCACACACACACACACACACCCATACACACACACACATTGACCACCTACTGAATACATGGCAGTGCTGGATTTAACTGTTGTGGATAGAAATGCATACGGTCTATGTAGTAATAATACATCATGATAAGGAGTTTGAAGTATAAGAGACTAAGGGTTCTTAGAGGAGGAACAGACCTCAGGTCATTTTGGAGAAATAGCAAGTGCCTTGAAAACCCATGCAAGCCATAGTTGCTTTTACAGGACCATGAATGTCAGGCATTAACTGATTCAAAACTGTATGATTGGATGAGTCATTCTGAGTGTCTTAATATACTGTGCTTATATGCTATCCTATCAACTTTCATCTGGGTCCAGTCATATATAATCTGCTCCAATTGATAGCTGTATCAAAGCCCCGTGGCTCTGGGTTCTAGTACTGGGAGCTAAAGGAACACTTATCCTTCAGGAGAAATCTACCTCAGTAATTCTGGTCTCAAGTCTGTCTGCCTTTGAAATGATATGGAATAATCAATCTAAATTTTCACAAGTTACCATTTTCTATGTCTAGTCTCACCTCAAAATCTTGTCATTTTCCATGATAGAATGTCAAGAAATTAAGGGCCAAAAAAGGTATTTTTTTGGCCAGTTAGGGACTAGTAAATATGATATGATTAAAAAGTACTTTTTAAATTAAAACACATACATGTGGTATAAATGTGAGATTATGGAAGTAATTATATAGTGTATATATATATATATATATTGTTTTCAATACCAACTTCTGCCTCCACATGTGAGAAATGTATGTAAGGTACACTGGTTTTTCAAGAAAAATGAAAGTGTATTTTAAAATGTTTTAGCTTGTTTCTTTCTCATACATTCTGAGAAACTAGCAGAGTCTTGAATATGATTACACAGTTTTTAACATAGCCAAACTATCCGAAGTTGCCTCTAATGATGACTTTCCTGGAGACAGACTAGAGTGTCAACTTCCATTTCCTGATGCCATAAATAATCGTCCTCAGATGACAAGTCAAATTGCCAGGCCTTTGCCATCATTCATTCTGCTCACTTTGTTCTAAGAAGAGATCCGCATAAGTTAAAGTCAATAGATGACTATAATATATGGCATAATTTTTATTAACCAAATAACTTGAAAGCGCTGTAAATACAAACTAAAAATGTAAAAAGCACATGGTTATAAAGCAAAGTCCATCACTGGACCCCTGTAAACAGCAATAAAACTCTTTGAATATTGTTGTTTACAAATCTGATTTTAACAGCCAAACTTATAAAACAGTTTACGCTTTTCTGTTGTCAAGGGAGAAAAACTTGCCAAATTGTTCATTTTAAGTAAATACAACATAACCAATTAAGGAAAGCAAAATTTAAACACATGCCTATGGTAATCAGGACATAGTTTGCTTCTGATTTCACTACTGATTTTAACAGAACAGTGTTCCTTCCACTTTCCCACAGCACCCAAGTGACCCCACACATACTTTTAGAAACTTGTAATCACACAGTGCAAATAAAAGGACACTTTACTGGAAAATACACAGTGTGGTACAATAATCCATCATTTATGAAAAATAGAATTCAGCCTTTTCTCTTTCCTCAGAGATTCAACTACTTTTTGAGAGTGAAGCTTACTGCAATTTAAAGATTTATGTTAAGCCAATGAGCAGTTTTTTTCCGTTCCCATTTAAACTTTTTATTCAAAGATGAAAAGAGACTGAAGAGATAGGGGTTTAAATTCCAAAGCATTTAATCTGATTTACAGAGGAATCACTCCTAATTCTACATATTTTCACCTCCACGAAAAGTTAACTTGAATTGGATTAGCTTTCCAGGTATTCTAGAATTTACTTTTATTTCCTTTATGCTTTCTCTTTTTTTTTTCCACTGATGGGTGATCTTTTCTTTCAAGCCCAAACAAATAGACTATTTTTCAAAGCGTAAGAATTTTGAATAACAATATGCAGTTTAAGTCTCCACACTCATAGGCCAAAGGCATTAGCTTTAAGCACCATTCTTAACCAGTGGAGAGATTTAATTGGTGTTAAAGCTGCTCACACCAGACAAGAGTTAGGGTCCTGGGCTTTTCAAGATGATCTTCAATAAATATCATTACATATGAGAATAAGGCATTAGCCCAACACAAGTTTTATACCTGACGCAGCCATTATGGTGTTAAAACCACCTCTAGAGGTAGGAATGCTTATTGTAAAGGATGCCCTTTGTATATTTATTTCCCAACTTTAGTAATGGGAGGAGGAAGCAACACAATTTAGATGATGAATATCCACTACCATTCTATTAAGGGATGGGAACCACAAAAGAAAAACCTTCAAATCTTCCAGAATCCAACGGTTTGGATAATATGATCCAGAACTGTGCATCTGCCAGAATTTTTCTTGCTATGGACCTTATTTTGAAATATCCCCTTTTCCTGCCAAACTGCTGTTCTCGCGGTATTCCCATGTTACAATTACATGTTGTTAATATTATTATTTTTTTTAAATTTGGAAATGCTGGGAGAGCTAACATTTCAGAAATGTTGCTAAAGGAAAGCAGAGTCATTACCCTTCAGAAATGCTATTACAAACAAATTTCTAGGCTACTTGTTGTCACTTTTTTGATAGGGTTTTACATAGGGATCAACATCAGGTGTAGATAGATAGTTGTTAGCAGCTAAGAGCTCCCAACACAGAGTCTGGTAGGATGTTCAGAGCAAAACTGGTGGCAGTTGCTTAGTGCACTCATCTTACCGCACTGCAGTGTTTGGAGAGGGAAATCCAGAAAGAAATGACAAAATAGGGTTATATCAGGCTCTTCATCCCCAGAGATTCGAAAACACTTCTCAAACCATCACACGGATTACATAACAAAGTGCTGATTGTCTCCTTTCATATTTTCCAATATGACCTTCTTGTATTTGGAATTACCCTGTTGTACCACTTTCTAAATTACTAAAACAAGAGCACCTTACCCGAAGTAGAGAAATAAAGTTTATTAAATTTCTTGCCAGTCTCCTGCCTGATTCCTTTACAGGGCATATCTGCTTGCCCTAATTCATTAGGCTGTAATAAATACTGCTTTGCTCTCTCCAGAGTGTGGTTTTAGAGCTCAAAAACTTTGCACATAACTCCATGTCAGAGTGGGCAGAAAGGGTAAGTCTGGATTTAATGTACTGAAATGTACTGTTGGTCATTTAATCTCTCTTTTTTTTTCACATGCTCAGTGTAAACAGAAGTCATAATTTCAATCCCCTGAGGAGCTAAGTTATTGAAACTTTAAGTGACTTACTTGAAACACAAATCATGATTAAATCTGGAAATAATTGGAAGAGGGAATGCAGGGCGTTTTAACAGCAGTGCTTTATTTTAACCACTTAATTCCCACTTAGACATTGTAGAAATATAAAATAAATAATCAGTTGGAAACAGAAGGGTATGAAAACGTTCTCTTGCCAATGATTCATAGTTATGCTATCTACTCATTTAAAGAGGAGTGAGAATTCATGCAATGAAATATGTTTACTTTTAGGCTAAATCACCTAGCTTAAATAGACAAATCTACTCACATTTTTACATTTTCAGTGTCAATAAAGAGCTGGCAGTTTACTGTCATGGCCCCTGTAACTCAGCCATATGGAAATGCCATTAACTGCTTTTTCCAGTAATGTATAAATTCTTTAGTGTCTTTTCACGTATTGACCTAATATTTTAATTTTGCTCATGATATATCTTAGATGTGTCTGTGTTGATAATGCATTTCTATAATGTGAGTCAGGGTATTATATTTAAACTCTTTTTACAGTGTTTAGCATAGCACTGAGTTACTTAAAGAGTAACTTTCAGGATGGTTATGATGATGATGATGACAACTTCAAAACTGTACTGCAAATATTGAGTAATTTCATCACAAATATAATTTTCTTTCAATTGTTAGTCTATCTGGTTTCTTTCTATAAGCCAGAGTTGCAAAAGATTTTGGCATCAAAGGTTATGGAAATACTACATATTCACAAAAAAAGGAAAGAAGAAAAAAAGAGAATACACCTAAAGAGCAAAAACCTATGGTGTATGTAGAGACATATGATGATATTTCTTCCTGAAACAGAATCAGATACAGATACAGTATAAGATGTAAAGATTCCGATCATCAAGACATCTTCTATTGACTAGATATTTTATCTTGGCTTCTTACAACTTAATGTAGTGTTGGTAAAACTTTGTCACTTGAGAGCTATTTCAAAACTTTGATAAATTTGCTAATAGAGTAAGGGGTTACTGAGCTAAGGCAGTAACTGATTTTGAAAGTAAAATTACTAAAGAAAAAAAAGAAAGAAAGAAAAAAATAACATACGGCACCAATCCAGACAAAGGGCACCATGAAGTAGAAACATGTTTTCCATGAGGAAAGGCTGCATATTAAATACAGGGATGGGTTCTCTCCTAGTGATAGAAAACAGGCCATGGCCAAATCAAATGAGAAGAGCCTTACAGATGAATGTGAACATCAGTCCACAAACAGAGAACAAAATAAAGAAAAAACAAAACAATAGGATTGTAGGCATGGCAATTCCCCCCATAGAGGTAGAAGCATGACAAAATTCTAGGAAATTAACACTTAGATTTCTATGGAAAAAAAAAGTCAAGTTGGAGAAAGAAATAATATTCATATTTTAGAGCACCAGCCAATTTCCATGCTTACTTTACATACTGACTCATGCTTAGCAGTATTTGCATTGGGTGGGTGGTATTAAAATCTTCTCTCCATACAGACATAAATAGAGCTATCACTATGTATTTTGTGCACGTGTATGTATTTGTACCTTTGTGAAAATGTGTGTACAGATACTGTATTCTCAGCAGGCATAGGGGGGAGAAATATATAACAACTCTGAAGCTTTTTCTTTAATCTCTAAACTCTTGGCCCTATGTGTGATCAAGAATATTTTACAATGTATCCTTAATTTTGCAAACATAAAATTTGAAACAGGACAGGAAAATATATAGTCAAAAAAATCAATATTTAAGAGGAAGTGGTGGAATAAATTGTTTATTTAGATTGTGAGAAAAGTTAAATAAATATATATATTTAACTTTTCTCACAATCTAAATATTATAATTATATATATATAATCATCTACATAATTACATATAATAATCTATATAGTATTGATTCTTTTAAAGCCGTCTCAATTTCCATTTTGACTAGTCAATCTGATCATTTTAAAATCACATGTATTATTAATAATGACTAATGTTTGTAGAGTACTACCAGTGTGACAAGGAACTGTACTAAGAATGTCATATCTCATGATTATTCAATGTGGTAGGTTCTCTTATTGCTGTCTACTCTGCAGATTAGGAATCTGAGGTTCAGAGAGCTTAAGCCAAGTAGCCAATAGTGGCCGAGCCAGAAATCAAATGCAGGGCTGTTTGATTTGGAGCCCCTGGGCATGCCTAACCTGCCCCAGTGCCTGCCTCTCTATCTGTTTGGCAATGCTGTCAAAGTTCTCAGGACATGGAGAGATGCAGTAGCCTCCCACTGTGGTCAACTGCTTCCGACCTAAGGTCTTAAATCATCTGCTTCAGGTGAACTGCTGACAAAATTACTCTAGGTGCTGTGTGTCACTGTAGACCTAAAAGGGAAAATGAGTTGCTTTAGGCGAGATTAGTGAATCACAGGACAGCCACAGTGTTGACAGCTGAATACTCTCTGGATTGTCAGTCAGAACAGCTGAAGATGGCTTCTGGGCTGCACAGAGCCATAACCATCATAAACACAAATTGAGCTCTTCAGCTACTGGGCAGAAGGTGAATACAAGGATCTCTCACCATGCTCCAGGTGGCTGAATGTAGCAAGACAAGAATGAATATAGAAATAGAGCTATTGGGGCTTCCTTTTAAGCCAAAATGCCTAGTGACCTAGCCGGTTCTCTCAATTTCTTAGTCCTTGTTCTTGATTCCTGTCATCATGCAATCTTTTTTCAAAAACAGATGATGCACCCTTAGCCCACAATACATTCACAATACATTCAAAGCACATACATTCATGTCTACAGACTCCTTAGTTCTTCTCTCAGCCCAACCAGGAATCTCATTCTTCTCTATATCCAATCACAGAGTCTGCTTGTATTATTCCTAGTTGCTTCATAGGAGTAAGTTCAGGGTCAGCATTTAAGGGGAAGGCAGATAAGAACCACTAATATGTGGCCTCCTTCTAACAGCTAATGCTGTTCCTTTTCAAAAATGTGTGTTCCGTTCTCTCTCATGCATTTTTTCTCTCTTTTGAATACTACCAGTTTTGGATTTTGAATTTCAACTCTGATACTTAACAGTGGTAAGATCTTATTTAAGCAGTATAAGTTCTTTTTGCCTCTATTTTCTCATCTGTTAAATGGCACTGACAATATCCCTACCAAGGATTGTTATAGCAGGTAAATGCCCCGATATATGCAAAACACCAGCACAATATCTAGGGTATAGTAAGCATTCAATAAAAACTAACAATTGTTATGAACTGTGAGGTTATGAGAGTTACCCCGTATCACAATCATGGTTGTAATAATCAGTAAGTAAACAGATCAGGTGGTATGAAAAGTGCACTCTTCACCTTCCATCCCAGTGCCTCTCATTTTATCAGCATTTACTTGGTCATTTATTATGTATCTGGTATTATTAGATTATACCTTTAGCTGTTGCATACATTAAGTTTATATTAATTTATATGATTAATATATATTAATACATACACATTTTAATTGACGGCTGTTTGGCTCTCAGTTAAAAAAAAAAACTTGTATACAACCCCAAGAGTTTATCTGTGATTAATTTCTGCCAGGTAGAGTGTATTTCAAGACTTTGAACATGTGTTGAAATCATTGGGTTTTGAAGAACTATCCATTAAAGACTTTCTGAACTGTGACAATGGATATTGACAGTGCTTGTCAGACTAAACCACTATTGATTGGCTCACATCATGTGTATAGCAAAACCAATTTCTTTCAAGTGCTTCTTCCTAACTGAAATACATTATTGCAGCCTTCCTCTCTGTTTATTTTAACACCAAAGCTCATCGCATGTAACACATCCAGCAAAAAGGTTTCACAATGAACAAAGCAGCAAACTGCAGCAAAGAGAGAAGGGAAGGCACTTAGCAATCCAAACGCTCTTGTACTGTAAGTTGCTATCCCTTTGGAAAATGTCAATCTCTTGCAGAGTCTTGTTTTTATTTTAGAATCCTCTTGAATATGGAAAGATCATGGACTAACAGAGCTTTGCTATTGTTTAATGATCCTGTGACTCTCACGGTTTCTACCCCTGAATGAAACTATTTTAAGTATTGTGTGTATGTTTCAGTTGTGGGAAAGAGTTTATGTTGGGTCATTGCTCCCCTGTCCACAAACATACACAGCTCTACACACACACACACACACACACACACACACACACACACACACACACACACACACACACACACACACACACACACACACACACACACACACACACCAGGGATGTGACTTTTCCCAAGTCTTAGAATGTTTTCTCCCATGAGTGACTCAGGCCAACTTTGGCCATATGCTACACATTGTACAGTTTCATTACTAATTTGAATTTGCATTGTGCCTTTCTTCCCAAGAGGGCACATTTCTTACTGAAACAACACTCTTACATAACAAAGAACAGTTCTCATAATACCCTCATGAGTGGGAAGAATTCCAGATTTATTTTTTTATTTGAAAATATTATTAAACAAAATCTAAAAGCATACCTTCCCCAAGTACTGACTGATCATATCTCATGCTTCCTGCAGTGTACGAGGAGCATTCCAGGGCCTAAAGAACCTTCAGTCTTAGTTTTCACCCTCTACAAAGCTCAGAGTTTACTGTATGCAAATGCCTGGGGAAAGCAGGGTATTCCTCGATCTTGGGATAATTCTCAGAATATTCCTAAAATTGTCAACCCTCTAAAAAAGTGATCCTTAGAACTCACGAGTTACTCTGATGATAAAACAGGGAAGACTTGGTTAAGTCTACAAATACTTTAATTAAATCTGCTGTGGTGCTGTCAGCTTCTTCCCCAGTCTAAGCATGCCTGGAAATTTAAAGGAAAAAATTTGCTTAGAATGCTGGCAAATGCTACACAAGCAAAATGTATCATTGTGCAAATCCCCTCCTTAAGTGAAAGAGTTCCAAGTTTACTTGAACATTCGAGACTAGGATTTCTCCCAAGAAAAGGGTCCCATTGAGCCTTGCTTCCTGCTTGTCCATGCTATGGCCCAGCAGAATGGCCTCACTGAGCCCCCTGGACCATGTCCTTCCTCTGGCTTGGCCCCTTGGCCACGGCCTTCTCAACCCTCACATTCCCTAGCTCTGAGACAGGCTCCTGGCCTTGGGCCCATTCTCTTGGCACTCTCTGTAGGGGTCACTCTGTCCTGAAGAACGGCTGGTTGTCAGCGTGGCAGCCTCCTGTGCCTTTTTCAGGACATCGGAGATCAGGGAACGTCAGGCCAGAGTCAGTTAGTCTCTCACAAAATAGTTTTGCTGGGATAGGACCCTCTAGTAGAGGCATCGTTTTGATGTAAGCTTCAAGCTATTTGCTCCAAAATGTGCTTGTAAACCACTGAGACCCTCCCCCACAGGAAGGGTATTGAAAATGCAAAGGGTGGGCTGAGCAGAACTGAGGACACAGTATGCAGTCTACAGCTAAGTGATCCGGGATAGTGGAGCGGTTTGTCCTCACAAATGCTGACAGACAGCTGCAATTTGCAGCTGGCAGTGAGTTTATGCTTGCTAAACAAAGATCTAGCTGGAGCCGGTGAATACTTGGCTCCATTGCAATAATCATAATTCATAACATACATTGCTAAAGAAGGAGAAAAAACTAGGAAAAGACCCAGAAAGACCCATATCATTGTGACACTTGAAGCGGTCAGGATATACGCTGTTTTATTTGTTGTCTATTTGGAGTCTATGTGGGGTCCTTTATGGAGACGATGGTCCCCAGGTCTGTGACAAATGAAACTGCTTTCTGCTTTCCAGTCACACCTTCAGATTAACTCTTCTTTCCATTAAAAAATAGTGATAGGAGATTTACTTTCTGCCAAAATCCAATTATTATCCCGAATATTTTATTTCTTTTCCTAGATGAGTTAATTGTAATCAAGTTGCCAAGCTTTTCCTTGTTTTTGACCATCAGATAACCCCATTCTTGGGGGCAGTTCATGTTGGAGTCACGGAAACATGAAATATTAAATCTGGAATGAACTTGAGGGAACATAAAATAAATGCTCCTTACTTTTTTAAAAAATAAATTTATTTATTTATTTATTTTTGGCTGCGTTGGGTCTTCGTTGCTGCGCATGGGCTTTTCTCTAGTTGCGGCGAGCAGGGGCTACTCCTCGTGGTGCGTGGGCTTCTCACTGCAGTGGCTTCTCTTGTTACAGAGCATGGGCTCTAGGTGCACAGGATTCAGTAGTTGTGGCACGCGGGCTCAGTAGTTGTGGCTTGCAGCCTCTAGAGCGCAGGTTCAGTAGTTGTGGCGCATGGGCTTAGTTGCCCTGCAGCATGTGGGATCTTCCCGGACCAGGGCTCGAACCCATGTCCCCTGCATTGGCAGAAGGATTCTTAACCACTGCGCCACCAGGGAAGCTCAAATGCCCCTTACTTCTGAGATGAGGAAAAAGACACCCAAATTGTTTAAGTCACTTGCCTTAGGCCACAGAGTAAGAAGCAGGGTAAAGATTCTCTCCAAAGTCTCAAACACCATCTCTGGGTTTCTGTCAGCACATTTTTTATGTCTCACTAATCCCAGATTTAACTTTATTGGAAAAACTGTCCTAAATCCAGAAGAATGTTCTACAGGAGCCAGGTCTGTTGCTCTAGGCACCCACTACTAGCCCAAATCTTTCAGTGATCAGGTATTTTAGATTTGAATCTTAATGCAGTCATTGCCATCAATTAATTTCATTTTATTGTACATATTTGGAAAAAGAGTTTTGAATAGAATATGGATATATATATATATTTTTTTTTTATAAATTTTTTTATTTTATTTAATTTTGGCTGCATTGGGTCTTCGTTGCTGCGCATGGGCTTTCTCTAGTTGCAGTGAGCGAGGGCTACTCTTCATTGAGGTGCGCGGGCTTCTCACTGTGGTGGCTTCTCTTGTTGCAGAGCACAGGCTCTAGGCATGCGGGCTCCAGTATTTGTGGCACACAGGCTCAGTAGTTGTGGCACACAGGCTCAGTAGTTGTGGCTCGCGGGCTCTAGAGCGCAGGCTCAATAGTTATGGCACGCGAGCTTAGTTGCTCTGCGGCATGTGGGATCTTCCCAGACCAGGGCTTGAACCTGTGTCCCCTGCACTGGCAGGTGGGTTCTTAACCACTGTGCCACCAGGGAAGCCCTGGAAATATATTTAAATTCATATGCATAATTATGCATACGAATATGAAAAATACATGCCCCAAGGGGGGAAATTACAGTAGCCTTGCTTTTGACATGTAGCAATGCTGTGTTTGCTATTATATTTTTCTTTAACTTTTGGTAACCTGAAATCTGTAATAGATTATTATTATTTAGGGTTCTGACCCTTCTCATTCCCTGTGGGGAGAATATCCTGTTGCCAATCGCCAGGACACTCCTCCAGACACAGATGTCACTGAGGAGAGTCCTCTGCTGGATATCCCCTCCATGTGTTTCAGCCTAAGCTAAGAGGGAATAAAGAGGATTGAGCTAGGAATGGGAACATGCATTTCACCAAGTTCCAACCCCTCTGAAATTCGAACTTTTGGACTATTGAACAGGCTGAGATCTTGATTTTCTTCAAGCTTGTTTATTTTCGACAAAATAGAAATTCTGGTCTTGGGGAAAAAAAATGTCTTTGGGTTTTAAAGGTCTCTGAAAGCTTCTTGAGACATTAAGTATCTCTTGTATAAAAAATAATACAGCGATGATTTAAGACCAGAGAAACTGGAAGTGCGCGGATTAAATGACCTTTAAAATACACATAGGTTTAAAATCAAAAGGAAAATGCACTTAGCAAAAAAGCATTTGGCATTTACTTCTAAAACATGGTTGGAAACATTAAGCAAACTCAAAATGAGGCAACACACACACATCCTTATTTTGACTTAAAGATCTACTTTAAATAACACAACAGATGTGGTCATCAGCATCTATTCCAACAGGGACACAGTGAATGGTGAGAAAGACGCGGTCAGACTTGATAATAACAATAACTACTGTCATTGTTATCCCTTAATCCTTCAAACTGTCAAAGCACAACCAAGAGTAAAAGGGGAATATTCTAGCAGGATGTGACTCCCTCCCCATTTGTGTCAAGCAGTTCAGTTAGGAAATTTCTATCAGGAAATATTCCCTTAAATTAACCACTGGAAAGCAAGTTTAGCTATTTTTCACTCTGTGAAATATTTTTCACACACAAAAAAAGGAAAAAAACACCTGTGGACTTCAGTCTGAAAACACGCCTGACAACAAAAACAGGTGTTGGCTTATGTAATGGCTCAAGAAAGCAGAGGAGAACAGAGTCGTGAGTCAAAGGTGGGGCCTTGCAAAGGAAAATTGAACTTAATTGCTCCCCTGTGAGGGAATGGCCAACCAAGAATTATGTTCTCTTGGTCACATAATAGTTTGGCAAAAATACTTCTTTTGCCAGTTTTGTGCCCACATGAAATAAACTGCTGTTGGAATACACGTGGAAGTCAAAGATGAGGGTGGGCTAAGGCAGATCTTCACATAGCACTTTGGAATTTAAGGGTGTTCCCTATACACTAATCAAGGCTGACACAGAGTCAGTAGTCAGTTAAAAAAATGTTTAATAATTGAATACTCTCTGAGCAAGATGTATGGTGGAAAGCACATAGGCATTTGGGCTAAGAGACTTGATCTTGACTCCCAGATCCACCACTTAGGAAGTATGTGACTTGGCTTCCCTGAATCTCAATTTCCTTATCTGTATAATAGGGATACAAAAGCTCCAATGCAATGTTGTAAGGATTAAATGTTATGATGTAAAATATCACAAGGCTTTGTATGAACACAAATATATTACTATCTTTATGCTTTTCCTCCACTTTCTTCCACATCTTCATCATTCTCACCATCATTACCATAAATTACAGCTTGCACTAGACTCTGTAAAGTGAATTAAACAGAGATGGTCCTTGGACCTTTGGGAGCTAACAATTAAAAATTACAACACTGATGTGTCTAAACAGAAAGTAGATATGGATAATTTAAGAAATTTGGAGTAAGTGTATAAAAATTAAGTTAAGCTTATATTAATAGTAGCTGTCAGTAAAGAGATATGTATATATGGCATAGGAAGAGCCCTAGGAATTGCTGGTTGAGACAGAGTATACCTTCTCACACTTTTAACACACTGTATACCAAATTCTCCACCTGCATGAATGTTTATTTATTGCAGCTTTGATGGCAATAAGTGTCCTGGCGGTATAAACCCTCCCACATGAATGCATGATGTGAGTTACCACAACAACTTCTGCTAATAATAATAATTAAAAAAATAATAAAGTATTTATTTATACTTTAAGACCGAAATCTTGCGTCTACCCAAATAGAAATGGCAGAAATTTTTCTTTGATAAATATGGTAGCAGCATTGTCTTATATAATGGTACTTCTTATCAGAATTGTGTCAGAAGTACATCTCATGCAGCCTTACAGTACACAGATAAGTAATTTAATAATGACAGCTAAAACATATTTTATATATTAAAAAAATTTTAAAGACCCTTAACACTTGATTAATAGCGGATGGAATATCAGTTTGGGGGAGAATCTGAAGATCTGAGGAGCTGAATTGTTTGTGCGGTGGGGAGTAAGGGAATGGGTTAGTAGTCAGAAGACTCTTTGCTGTTGTACTTCATAGGGGTCATATTCACAATTTTCAAGCAAGATCAGCTCTGACCAGTAGAGTAAAAGAAAACTTCTCAGAATTAGTGTCTTTCTGGTAAGCTTCCATACCCCCAGATGGAGTAGATCGCTTATAGTTCCTTGTCAGTCACTACTTTTACTTTAGATACATTGAACTTCATTTTCTCTCCTGAGCACATCCCACCTCAGGGTCTTTGCACATGCTGCTTCCTCTGACCCAAAACTTTTTTTGGATATTTGCATAGCTACTTTCCTTACTTCTTTCAGATCTTCCCCTAAACATCACCTCTCATAGGTTTTCCCTCTCTATTTAAAATTGCAAGCCTTCCCCACTTAGGTGCTATCTCCCTTCCTTGGTTTATTTGTTTGTTTATTTAAGTTTTTAAACTTCACTGTCTCACTAATATATATTTTACTTCCTTTTAACATCTATTTTTCCCCCAATAGAATGTTAGCTCCAGGAGAGCAGGATTTTTGCCTATGTTTCATTGTATTTTATTTTACTGATTTTTTAAGAGACTGTAATCCCAGTACCCAGAACAGTGCTGAGTGAATGATAAGTGCTTAGTATATATTTGTTGACTGAATAGAAGAATACTCTGATTTTTTTTCTAGAAAACTGAAAGTTCTAATTTCTTTTATTCAACATTTTTAACACATGAATAAAACCCTATGTTCTTAGAAAGTAAACCTTCACCTAATGTTTTATGAAGAAAGGAAATTATGATTGGTTATTATCATTGAATGACAGTCTGAGTTTATATCCACAACAGGTCTGAGAAAAGAAACAGATCCTGGCCCTCAGGCCCTTTTCTTCAAAGCTTGAACATCTAGAAAGAGTTGTGGTATTCTTTCCTTATTTACCTATTCACAGATATGAGTGAAAAATTATGTTGCTATCCTTATTATCTTATTTAAATAAGAAAAATAGAATTCATATTAAAAACATTAAATATCTTTTAAGGACACATACATTCAAGGATATATTAAAATTATTCTATATGGTATTTATCGGGAGGAAGGTGAATAAGAAAGAAGAAAATTGTAAAGAAATAAGAAAGAAGAAATAAGAAAATAAGAAATAAGAAATAAGAAAATAAGAAAGAAGAAAATTGTAAAGCTAGAGAGTTGCATGGCTAATGATAAGGATGACAAGGATGATGAGGATGATATAAACTCAATTCTCTGTATCAATTAAGCAGACAGAGAGAGAGAGAGAGAGAGAGAGAGAGAGAGAGAGAGAGAGAGAGAGAGAGAGGCTGAGTTTCCTCAAGGGGCTGATTCTGGTCTCTCATGTGGCTGAGATTGCAGACCTCCTAGACCAGCATTCTTCACATATGTAATTATAAATATGCTAGTAGTCACATTAAAAAAGAAAAAGCAGACATTAATTTTAATAATTTGTATATTTTATTTAACCTAATCTATCCAAAGTATTGCCATTTCTCCATGTAATCAAAATAGACATTATTAGTGAGATATTTTATATTCTTTTTCTTATACTAAGTCTTTGAAATCTGGTGTGTACGTCACACCTACAGCCAGCGCCTCAATTCAGACTAGCCCCATTTTAAATGTCCAATAAACACTTGTGGCTAGTGGCATCCGTACTGGACAGTGCAGGTCTAAAGCAAGCTTCTAGGTGTCATGTCTGAAGGTGGGCCTTACCACAGCAGTGGGCAACTGTATGTCAGAAAAGAAAGCTGCAAAGTCATGTGTCTGGAATCAGAGCCACCAAAACCAGAGACTATTTCTGAATTAATTTGTGATTCCAGTTCTTTCTCCACCTAGCTTTCTGTTAGTGTCTAAGTAAGACAATTGCATGGGGAAGCCAGAGTGATTCATCAAAAAGGACAACAGTTAGGAAAAAAGTAAGGTGATTTTACCTGTATCTCAAGCTGGTAAAGCAGATCAAGTAAGACACACTCTGTTCTTTTCACTGTAATACTGATAATTAGGCTTCTGAATTTTAGTATGCCTACTTTCAAGTGCTGTTCTGTTGAAACTTCACATGTGCTAGTCATCTCTCCACCATAACTGAATTTATACCCAAACCTTAAAATATATCTGGGAGGACTGAATGGGTTAACTCTAGGTTCTCAGGGGTGCTGGGTGTTTTAACTTTATAAGATGTACTCCCTGTGCTCAGGACAGTTACAACAGTTCAGAGTGGTAGTCCTTATTTGACCTTTCTCATGTTAAATGTATTTTATTTTTGAAAATTCATGGCAAGGTAAAAATTTTAAATTATCACGAAGGGTCAGTTTCAGATGATCTATTTTAATATAAGAAAGACTGGATGGGCACTGTCTGCTTTATAGGACATTATCCAAATAATGGTTTTGGTCTGGTGAGAAAAGTTGGAGACACACACACTCAGACATAGTATATGCTTAGCTACAGAATAAATTGGTTTTGTTCAATTTGAGTTTTGGTTTTGCTCTTAAGTGCCATATATTTAGTTGACTTGACTTGTACAATGATTTGAATAGACTCTACTGATTTTACTTTTATATCATTTCCCTGTAAGGGAATCAATTCACATAATCTCGGCCAAAAATTATTCAAACTGAGAAGTGTGTATATCTCTCAACTTTTACATCACACACACACACACACACACACACACACACACACACACTCACAAGGCAACAAACAGTGTGGGCTATATTGTGCCATAACCCCTAGGATTTAATAATAAAACGAACAATCCATCATGGCACTGATTTCAAGCAAAGCAAATTCTGAGAAAGCTGTTTGATTAGTTGAATAATAATAATCAATATTCATTTCTAAAGGGTTTATGAAACCCTCGAACCAGTTCTCAAAACCAAAGCCACATCCACCTGATTTTCAGCTGAAGCTCTGAGCTTCAGCTTTACCTTTCCCCACAAATGATTTTGCTCTTACTGCAAATGATCACTGGAGAGCATTTAAATGTGTTCATCTTTAAAGTCACCCCGCTAAAAAAGGAGAATACAAACAGAACTTCACTTTAATTTTAAAAACAAGAGTGTGTCTTAAATATGAGTATGATGGAAATCTTGCTAGAAAAAAAAAAGAAACTGGCTCCTCCCATTCCGCTTGTAATTTTTAGTGTGTACAAGTACTTAAAATATAAACTATATAGCAATTGACGCTGTGAAGCAATACATAATCAAACAAGACACCATGAGGCAGATTGAAAACTTCCCTCGATCATGTTTCCCAGCTTTAAGGATGCAGAGGTCTAATAAACATGAACTTGAACTACAATGAACATACTCAAATCATCCTTAAAAAATAGGTATTTACAACAACAAAGTAGTACTGTAATGGCAAAGATAGATGAACTAAGTTTAGATATGTGTAATATAAAAAAGGAAACAATGATTATATAGTACAAATAATTTTGCTGTAATATGACAGCCTAATGACTTAAGTGCCCAATATCGTCATTATGGTTCTGAACCCCATGTGCATTAGCAATAAAGACTCAATAAAACTACTGTATAATTCATACTTTTCCATGAAAATCTTGTTCTTCTTTTAAAATACTTGTGTCTCGAAGATCTGTAAGCCTAAATGGAAAAAGTTAATAACTTGAATTATGTATTATGCCTATGTTGTGATCTGAAGGTGGTCTCAAGGAAATTTCTAAGCAATCCTTTTGATGGAGAGAAACAACAGTTTTGGACACCTGGCTTTATTTTAAGTTTTTTTAATCTAGTAAAAAATGCTTACTTTGTTATATTAATGCATTGATTTATTGTGTATATAATTCCCTGAAGATTATATACTCCAAATCCAACTACAATTACTTATCTGATCAGTGCATTTTAATTTTACTCAAAAGAACAAATAATTGAAAGTATGACAAATATTTAAAATGTTCATCTTTACTTAATATTTGCCACACATATAGCTACTAGTTTAACCTTTTTTTTCAAACAAGGTAAATGAATGGTATACAGTAGTGATCAAACAAAAGACTGCAAAAATCTCCCGGAATAAGCGAACAGCATGACAAGGCATTATTTCAAGTTTTCAGATTCTCTTCCTTAGATCCCCAAGTCTTTATGTTTGCTAGAAATCTTCCCTCTCTCGAATTATAACATGAAGGAAAACACTTAAAAGTGTAGCAAGAGTAGGTATTTTCAGGCCACTGAGCCATGTATCACGAAGCTGTTTTTCTAAGAGATGCTGAGAAACATGAGAAATTAAAGATGTTATTATCTTTTATTTTTGCTTTTAACGTTTGTAAGGCAGCAGCTGTGCCCAATTCTTAATGTAAAAGGAAAACCATATCAATTTTTTTTACTCATTTTTGTGTTTGGAATGAACATGTGATGAGAAGTACATTTTGCCATTATCAAATCGGGAGATGTGACAATAATTGTAATGGGTGTTGTTTCATCTACCTGCTAAACTGGTCCTCTTTGCTCAAAATATGGTGTTGTAGGGTTGTATCAACCATCTGGCAACACAGAATGAGAGTTTCACAAAGAAACTTCTTGGATATCTAAAAATGATGTGAGGATAGACAAGCCCCTCAAGGGTGTCTGCACAGATGCAAATCATTTACATTTGCAAGTGTGTGCACAAAAGAGAGGATGGAATTACCAAGCGAATGGCTCCCCTCAATTACCTGTTTTGTGCCTAAATATGCTTGATTTATGAGTATAGGAGTCAGGAACTTGAAGAACTAAACCAGGAGACAAAGCCTATCACATGAAATACTCTTTTCCACTAATACTCAAACACAGTGAATGTCTGGACAAACATATATGCTCAATTTAAACAACCGACTCTTTTTCCTCATAAGCTGAAATTGAAAAAAAAAGATTCAACCCAAGCTGTCTTTTCCAAGAGTGTTGAGAAGTTGCATTGTTTTGAAAAAAAAAAAAAACTGGCTTCATTTTCACAATTAAAAAAAAATGGATATGGAAAGAATAAGATTGTGCCCATAAAAGCCAATTGTTTCCAAACCGCCCTTTATTATTTGGCCCACATACTTTATCCTATATGGATGTAGAGAACCATGATAGACTGAAAATACAATAGCTGATCAAAATAAAATTTCTATTCTGGAATAACTTTATCATCCTGGGGATATTTGCCGAGACCCCGACCCTCCCCCCGACCCAGACCCAGTGTGACAAAAACAAACTAAATAAAATATTCAGTTTTCATATTAGGTCATCACTGCTCAAGGAACTGGTTTGTTGACTGACAAACATGGGGTTTCTGTTAAACAGACCCTAAAGAGAGACACGAAGTATCAAAGGCAGGTGAGGGATTTTTCTGTCTTCCAAAGAAGGGACTAGAAAGCTGATGTGAACTGGGGCTTGTGGAAAGTGTCATACCTAAGCACAAATGGAGGTAGTGAAGCTAATTTAAAATATCACTGTTGCTAATACAACAAAAGGTGGCCTTTAGTTAATTTTTATGTGGGGAGCTGTCAAAAAGTAGTGATGTAAAGAAAAACATATTTATGCTTTTTCTCAGTTGATTAATGTCGAAAAGGTAACTATATTTTCAAACATTTTATGCTTTTTTATATGTAATATATCAGCATCTAGACTTTTAAACTGGAAAATATAAAGCATTAGCTTTCTGCTTAAATAAAAATGTAAAAAAAAATGTAAACGAAGATTTTAAAATAAATACCTGTGTAAGTCATACCCTAAAAATGCAGATATCAATAAAATAAAGACCATCAGTGACTAGATTCCCTGTACTCTTAATAGCCCATATTCATTACATTTAAAGGTAAATATTATGGCAATAATCCATGATTCAAGGACTGCAGACTTCTTATTACCAAGATCCTTCCTTTTCTCTGATTTGGACTCCTCAGTAAATACTGTAGAATTTTGGACCAGCTCTGGACATGAGAGCCAGCTGCAGAAATTAGTTTAAGACTGATAGTAACCCCCACTGTTCATCTCTTCTTCCTCCTCCTCCCTCTCCTGCTTTCTTTGCCTCCTCCTTTGTTCATCTTAAATCTTTTGGTTAATGCTCATTAAAGTGTATTTTTAAATGTTAACGGAACGCCAGCTACAGAAGAACAAAAACAGGAGGAGGTTAAGTGGGGAAGAAATAAGAAAGAGGGAAAGAAAATAGCAATGGGAGGGATAGCAGAGCCATTTTGAGGGAATGATGGGAGAAAAATCTGTCCATCTCAACATTTTAAATCTAAAACATCTTCATTAAGCTAAGGAACTATTTTTTTAAACAGGCTTTAAAAAGTTTAAAAAAGTAATACTTGTTCTAATACTTGACTGTGAAAATGACATCACTGCTTTATAGAACATGAAAAGGATTTTCTTATAAGATAAAGGAAAATTATCAAATAGAAGGCTTTAAGTTGATGTGGTAATCCAAAGAAAATCAATAGGATTTTTATTTCATAATTACATAAGATAAAGGGAAAAAACTAAGAACTAAGAAACATTATGAGGGTGTAGTCTATAATAAAAATCTCTAGAAATGCAATCACCCTCCAGCACAAACTTCTTGAGATGTCTTGATCATCAACAAGAAGCCAAACTAGCCTTGATTACATCATTTCCACTGTAACAGAAGTTGTCTTGAATAGAAATTGTCAAAGAAGTTTCTGTTACTTACATTTAGAAATATAAATAATTTTTCTGGCAAGACTAAGCACGGCTTTCCAAATTTACATGAATATACAGAGGGTTATTTATTTACTTATTCTTGCTTTTTATGTTTGCCATAATATGTTTGCCATATTAATAGAAATTCATCTTAGGTTATGTTGTTGTATGTCCTCAATCACCAATGCAATTCGTTCTGTTTATTCAAGGGTAGACCTTTATTTTCTTTAAAATTATTGTAATTTCGGTCTATTCCTTATATGTATCAAATTATATCCAACTTACTAATTACCATTAAAATAAATACAATTAAAGAAATTATAATTGTTTCTTGATTGTCCTAACATCAGTTCGATAAATTAAAGATGTTATTTAAATACATTTCTTAAAATCTAATCAGCTGAGCTCTTTAAAAGAGGGCTTAAGTCTTCCCTGGTGTCATAGACTCCAAATAACTCCTGCCCAGGGAGTTTCAGTTTTTGCCTAATCTCCCTTTTCTTACTGTCCATGGACAAGTAGCTTCAGCCCTTGCCTATGGACTTCCAGCCTGGTTGTGGTCTTCCCTTTCTGACTGCCTTCCCTATGGCCTGCAGACTTAGCTGGCCCCATATCTGTGTAAGTCTGTTCCTTGTTATCTATCTATCCCTCTCATCTCCTCTCCCCTCCCTTTCCCTCCCCCTCCCCCTCCCTGCCTTCCACCCAACTTCCCTCCTCTCTCTCTTCCCCTCTGTCCATCCTTCCTATTAGTAGTGGTTCTGTGTCTCTGGTTGAACCCTGACTTACACAGTGGCTTTTGGACTAACTTTTGTCTTTTGTAAAAGTAGAAGGTTGATTAGGTGTAGTCTTGAGTTACCTCAATTCTCAATGCCCTTGGCCCTGATATTAGGGCCAGCATTCTCTTATGTGTGGGACATTTTTGGAGAATATTAACTAATCTATTGTGTTCAAAATTATATCTCCAGTGCATAGGACAGTGTCTCATATATGGAATGGATGCATGTATGGATGGATGAATGGACGGAACTCTGTTCTCTGTGTCTTCTGGAAATGTGAAATATATCTAACCTTCAGTGGGGCTTTGTATTTTCCTATCATGTCTTTGTAGAAGGTTTAATGATTAGGCATGATTTCTTCCTTTCAGCCTTTTAGTTTTTTTCCAGAGTTAAACTTTAATCTGTCATTTTTAGAAAGGCAAACTTCTACCACAAAACAAATTAATAAAAAAAAAATCCAAGTAAAGAAAACAAAAACCCCTGGCACAATGCAGATGGTGAGTCAAATACACTTTACAGCAACCGTTTTTACATATCATGTGGACCTACTGAACAGTCCATTTTTAATGGTAAACTTCAGGCCTGTTGGAACTAGGATTAATGCCTATTTGTTCAGTGAACTTTGCTGAAGAAGACACCCCAAAGGGGATTCATATTTACGGACAATTTCAGAAGCAGAATTAACTGGTACCTTCATTTTTACAATTACTAAATTTTTCTTTATAGGCAAAGGTACTATAAGTCATACTGATGAAAATGGATACTGAAAAAGAGTGGGTTTTCTGACAGTTAAAAAAAGTTTCCTGGGCTTCCCTGGTGTCACAGTGGTTGACAGTCTGCCTGCCAATGCAGGGGACACGGGTTCGTGTCCCGGTCCGGGAAGATCCCACACGCCGCGGAGCGGCTGGGCCCGTGAGCCATGGCCGCTGAGCCTGCGCGTCCGGAGCCTGTGCTCCACAACGGGGAGGCCACAGCAGTGAGGCCCGCGTACCGCAAAAAAAAAAAAAAAAAGTTTCCTGATGAATTTACTAATGCTCTTACATATATAGATATATTCCATTATTTTAGTTTGCTTTCTTTTAATGATGGGGGAAGTTATTTTCTCTAATTATAGTAAAACTAGTCATTTAGTCCTTACATTTTTCTTATAACATTTAGCCCAAATGAAGAAATGATGCATCTCCCTGGGATTTCCTCCAAGTTCAGAGGAATGAAGATCTCGAATCATAAATTCACTGCCCCACAGATGTGCCAAAAGTGAAAGGATAGTTTAATAGTACAAGTCAAATCTGAAGAAAATGTTCAAGGATTTTAATTTAAAGATGGGCTTGTGTCTTCTAGACTCACTAAACATTTTAAAGCCTGAAGAAAAAGCTATGGTCTCACTTCAAATTAAAATTTTTTCTGACAAAAGGGGCCTCTATCCTGGGGCTAAATTCAGGTATGTTACCTATGTTCTGTGTGTCTGTTCCCCTCTGACAGGGTGGCAGAAGTACTCAGGGAGCTGCCAGCTGTTCAACCCAACAGGATAGGGCCCTTTCCCTGAATCATGGCACAATACAGAGATTCAGTTGAGGCCATCTGTGCTCTTGGTCCCTTTCTTAAGTTTCCTCTAAATGGCAATACTTCAGCTTTCTCCTCCTTCTCTCATTTTCTTCTTTTAAGGAGAGGAGGAATCACACATATATGTTAGTTAAAAAGGATCAAAGTTTAGGTAGAATCTTCCTAGAAAACTGTATCATTTCTTGTCTTAAATCCAACTCAGAGAAAAAAAAAATGATAGTAAAGAGAATAATAACCTTAATGCAATTACCATATCAAGCAATAAACCACAATTTGTGCCTCATATCTGAGGTTTGGTTAGTATAAAATAAAGATTCTAAGTTATCATTATTCAAGTAGTTTGTCTTCTAAACCTTTGTATTCCAGCTCTTTGATGAGAAATTATGTTTTTAGTCTCTGGATATGTATTTTTCCAGACGTGTCATTTGTGCTTTCACATATGCAGAGGATAAAGTGAAATTAATAAAACTAGTATGTATTGTTTTATATATATGTATACATGTATGTGTGTATATATACATATATATATATATGTATATATACACACACACACATGTAGGGGCAGTAGATGAAATCTGGGGGAGAAAATTGGTGTGAGTAGACGCAAGAGTTTTGAACTTGACCTGAGAAGAGCCAAATACTCATAAGTACAGTCCAGCAGACACTTTGTGAGGTGTATTTCCTGTACATAATGTCCATCTTTTACAATAATGCCCTATTTTATATTTTTTCTGATTTTGAAAGCAAATATGCATTTATTGTGAAAAACTTAGAAGATACAGAAAGAACAGAGAACACAACAATAAAAGAAACCAATGACAAATTTATTACTTAGAAAAATAGCAACCACTGTTGCTGTTGCTATTTTGGTGTATTTTTCTTTTATATCGTATATTCATTCACATACTTAACAGTATTTAATGAGCCCTTACTTTGTTTAGAGATACATCTCTGAACAAGTAGATCAGGCCCCTGCTTTCATTCTCCTTATCAAACAAGTTCTGTGGCTTGTTTTTTCTTACCCCCACTTCACATTATACCATGCACATTCATTCTGCAATTGTTCTTTGAAAACAAATTTTTATAGTTGCATAACACATCACCATATAAATGCACAATGACTTATTTAACAAATGCCCAATGTTGGCAATTAGATTATTTCAAAATTTTCACTATACTCAAACGCATTTTAATTTGGAGTTTCATATTGTTATTATTTTCTTTGAACAGATTTCTAGAACTGAAATTAAGTTTGGAGACTACAAATATTTTCAAGGTTCTCAGTGCTCAATTCCAAATTGCTTCACAGAAAGCTTATGTACAATACAGGTGGAATATTTGTATATACACCTGCACACACACACACATGCTTTTATATCTACCTGTTTATATACAAGGAAGTATAATAGTTGATAAAATTTATAAAAATGTAATATGTTTCTTTCTGTTTAATTTTATTTTTGTTTTTAAATGATGGATACGAAATACTATGATTTATTCCATCTTTATGATTCAAAATGTTACAGGGAAGCATGGAGAAACAAGGGAAATAAAGCATTCTTCTCTTCCTCATTTAACCAGATGCATCATTCTAGCATTTTAATAATATGCAGATGCCTTGACCCTTTGACTTGGACTGGATGCTGGCAAAAGCAAATCTTTGCAACTTGGATCTTCCTCTATGGCCACTCAAATCATCCTTCTTCTTGTACATCATTGTAGCTCTGAGATGGTGTTCACCGTGACCTTTCTTGAAGTCTTCATGTCTCAATCTGACACCCCTTTTTAAGGTAGGAAGTAGGCTGTTAAAACCTCTCTCCTCTTGACTAACCCAAGCTACTAGCAATCTTAAAAATTAAGTCAAAAAAATTAACTCAGTATATAAAAATATAAAACTATGGCTCCAAACATTGAAACTATGTTGCTAGGATGATTTTCAGAGCACTAGTTCTCTGAGGCTAAAAAAGATCTAGCCAAATGCTTCCATAAAAACAAAAACAAAAGTATGGTGTACCTAACAGCCAGACTTAAGAGGTCACATGGCCTTGATTATCCTGACTAGTTTATCATTATTTACATCTCAAGCTGATCACAGATCAAGTATTGCAACCATCATTCAAAAAAAATTGTTCTGTGTTGCCACATTTAGTTGCTGTGAGATGCCAAAGCAATTGAGTCTTGACTTCAAAGCAATGAGTGATGGTTCATTCCCAAAGGAGAGAAAATCATTAAGAAGGAGAGAAAAATTTTTCTTTCCTCTTAAACTATTCATCAAACAGATGTCTATCTTGATGATCTTAACTGACAAAATCTAGAGTTCCTATCTTCCAGATCTGAGGAGTCCATTTTCAACAGTTAAGAGCACTAGAGACTTTCCGACTTTCTTTCCCATGGCCTATGATTCCCAGCCCTTCAATAGGAAAATCCTTTCCCTATAATGTCTTCTGAACACACTGCTGGTAGTGCTACAAGAATCTGTGTGCAGGTCTCCAGAGCTGACTCCTCTGAGGAACTTCGTGGAAAATCAGGTTGGAACTCTGGTCATATTTAGCCTTCATTTCTGTGCAGACGACCCCCACTGTTCATTACAGCTATGGCTGCAGTGGTGATGTATGCTCTCTATTGCTTAATTTTGCAGTTCCTTGATTATATGGGTACTTTAAGATTTTTCTCATTGATTATTTGTGTGCTTTAGAATGCCATGAAAATGATCTGCTCTTTAGAAAACTGACATCAGTAAATTTTTAGACCTGTAACAGTTTTGAGGCAGATTTTGAAGAGATATTTTAGAATATTCTACTTTCTCCTTATTTCTTTTGGTTAATTTTTCTAAAATAACATATTTCACTGATTTTCCATTGATGAGAATTTTATATACTATTGTCTTGAAATTTAACTTCTATATCTGCTTCACATTTTAAATTTTAATTGTGCTTTATATTCTTTTAAATTAGAGTCTTCAGTTGTTTTTATTTTATTCTTAATAAGATTATTTTCAAAGGACTCTCTCTTAGTTTAAAAGTAATTTTTGGGCTTCCCTGGTGGTGCAGCGGTTGAGAATCCGCCTGCCGATGCAGGGGACAAAGGTTCGTGCCCCGGTCCAGGAAGATCCCGCATGCCACAGAGCGGCTGGGCCCGTGAGCCATGGCCGCTGAGCCTGTGCATCCGGAGCCTGTGCTCCACAACGGGAGAGGCCACAACAGTGAGAGGCCTGCGTACCGCCAAAAAAAAAAAAAAAAAAAAGGAATTTTTGTTTTATAATTGACTGGTTTTCTTCACTTTACCACTTTCACCTTCAAATTTCTTTAGTTATATTTAGTTATTAAAAAATGTTTGAGTTAACTACAGAATTGTTTAACTTTCTTTATAATGCTAAAAACATTTCATGCTATGCATTTGCCTCAAAATAATATTTTGGTTGCATACTATTACATTTGATATTTATTGGGCTCTTCCATAGGGCAAAAGCAATTGAAGGAAATGTTATTTTAGCTAACAAGTGACTTGGGGCATTTTGCTTAATATCTTGTTATCAATTTCGATTTTTCTTATATTTTATTATATCTTATTCATGTCATGTTTCTTTGTAATCTCTACATTTAGGATTTAAAAAAAAATTCTTTGTGGCTCTAGTATATGATTGATAATAATAAATATTATGTGGGATATTTTAAAATAATGTGTTGAGTCTGTACTTCAGGTACAAAGTTTAATATGTATTTAGTAATCAAAAATACAAATATGTGAAAAATGTTTTTACCTCCAGTATAATCTTATGGACATTTATCTAGAATTAAATATGATATTTTCATACTAAATATTTGTACATATGCAAATTTCTAAACAGAAACAATTAAATAAATGACATAAGTCATTTGGAAACTTAAAGGTTAGAGTTATTTTAAATATAATTAGAAAATAACAAACATCTGAACAAGTTCATAGAGTAATTTCACTAATTTTAAAAATCAAACTACATTTTAAGCTTTTGTTTTTACTTTTTAACTCATCATCTGTTAAATCAATAAATGCTGGAGTTTAATTTTTGTTATTATACATTAATTTCTAAATCAACCTTCCTTGACATTTATGCTTTTTCCATCTGTCAATATGGCCCTTAAATTTTATTTTTATATACTGTATATATGCACACATGCATTTATATCTGTATAAAGATCTCTTTATCCTTCAAAACACACGTACAAAAATCATTTAACAATATAATTATTTATACATATTTGCAAGTAAAACTTAAAGAAAGGTAAGAGAAAATAAAAACAAAATTGTACAAAGCTTAAAAGATACAATGTGTGCTTAAGTTAAAATCTGGGCTCCAAAACTAAAATATTTGTGTTTTCTCCTCTATAAATGAATATAAAATTGTTCTTATTATATAGGGTGTTTTAAAGATGAAAAATGAGAAAACACATGCTATGTGATTAGAGCAAAACATGGCACATCTATTTATATTTTTTATTAATACTGATATTAATATGTAAATATTGACAAAAATTATTTCCCTTGTAACAGGAGAATCCTTTAACTTTTTGGAAATAAAGTTAGCCATATCACTTTATATCTTTGTTTACTTCATATCATTACATAATGTATTTAATCTTAATACATAAGACAATGGAAAATGCAAAATTATTATTTTATTTATAATTATTCTAAAATTTTCTACAACCTCCAGTTAATCTTCCACTCTGTGGTTTATATTTTTACCATTTGTTTTTAAAGTTAGTCAAGTTATATAAATTGTTAGGTTTATTTGGTCTAATAGGAGTCCCTAATATGGATAACTGACATTTCAAGGGCACTTACTCTATTCTGGGCAATGTTCTAAGCACTTTCAGGGACTAAGTGATTTAGTCCTCACTGCAAATCTATGAGGAAATGTTACCCAAGTCACACAGATGGTCCTGGCAGGGCCAGGACCTACACCCAAGCCATCTGGGTCTAGCATCAATGCTTTTCATCACCGCACTGCAGCTGGACAACCAGGTGAGCTCCTAGCCTAATCTGCACTTACTTGCTTCCTAACAGCTGGGCTCTAGGTCATTTAACACTGTTTCTATTACTGTAAAGTGACAGATTCTCATTCCTAGGGCCAGATAGGAAACAATTCCAGCCTCTAGAAGACTGAGGAGGAACAATGACACTAGGACTCAAGCTTGTAGCATTTTGACTTATCAAATTCTTCCCTTATGAACTCTTGGTGGACCATGGCTCATGGTGCTACTTAACACTCCATAGATAGGAGCTTGGTCTTAATGTGGATGCAAAATTTCTGAGAAGTTCAGTGTGAGATATAAATATAAACTCAAGCAAAGTACTTTGCCAAAAGCATATTTAACCAGTCATTATTGTATTCATTTTGTTGAGAAAATCAAAAAAGGTATATTCTAACAATATTTCATGCATAAATTCATCATTAAATCATTTTGATAGAGAATAGTAAATACCTACTTAAAATGTGACCATAAACACTCTTTGTCAATGTAGAATTGAGAGCATCTGGCACCTCTTTCACATCAGTGCTTCAAACAGTGCAAGCAACTTCTCAAATGCACTTGTGACACGAATGTGTGAACTGAGTGTTTGTTCCCACTACTCTAGCTTTTAAGGGTTCTTGTCAACTTTGCTTAGACCTCAAATATCAGTTCTAGCTTTTTAGAGCTTATTTGTCTTCCCTCAGCCCCCAGATACAGATCTCTCTGATCTGAGTTAATCCATTTATATTATGAACATATTATAATACAGGGACATTAAGAATGTCCCTCTATAATTGGAATGTAACAAATACATTGAGAGGAATATTGCTCTGTGTAACTTGTTTCTTCACTGGTTTTCAGAGTTGATTGGCTGATCTATCTGGTTGGGCCTGGGTCCCTTTCAAACTTTATTACCATTCCATCTAAAGTCATTTCCTTTCTATCTATTCAGTGGAAGAAAAGCAGAATTTAAGAGTAATGAAGAGCTTTACTCCGCTGTTAGAACCGCCAAATGAACAAGCAAAAAAAACAAATATAGAATGGTTGCTGGTTAGGCTGTTTTCCAGACAAATAAAGCACATCTCTGGTGGTTTTAAATATCAGATTCTGATTTTATCCCAATATTTTTCCTAAGATATTGAAAGAGTAAAATTATCTATATATGATTCGCCCCTGACTTACGATGACCTTGGTCCAATAGTGAAAGACTAGTGAAAGACTGGGTAGGAAAAAAGAACTCTAATTCCTGACTTTCTTGACAAGCCCTTAAAATAGCAGTTTCTTTACTATTTGAGCCTGAAGTCTAGGTATCAATTACTAACAAATAAGAGGCCTCAGGGCCTCTCAATGACCGTGATTACAAAGGAAGGCTTCTGGAACACTCTTTCCACCCAACTCTGCAAGGATCAATTTGTTCCTTTTCTGTTTATTCCCAGTCAAAATGCTGATAAGTAATTTCAGTTAAAGTCCTGCAACTTCACTGCACTTTGTAATTCCGTATTATATTGCCAAAGCTTAACCCCCTCAGTAGGACCATCCAAGTTATATAATTATACCAGTTAGCTGAGTTTTCTGCTGTCTTCTGAAGTAAGGCAAATGCACTGAAGCATGTGTTCTATCAGATTTGGCAAGAGGAGTCTGTCTCTAGAAACAAAGAAATTGACTCCTATCTTCATCATCTCTTTTATGATTGAGTAAATTTGTTTTCACTAAGTAAGCTAATATATCTATGTTAATTCTGAATCAAGACTTTTATAAATGGAAACAAAAGAGGACAATGTCTGACTAAGTTCAGACTGACTACAGTTCAGTTTTCTGTAAGTCATTCCATATGCTATTTTTTTCCCTATAAATCCCAAAGAAATTTTGAAAATATGTTAGTCTAAGAGACTTCAATCATCTATCTCTAAGGTAACCTTTCCTGAACCAAATTAGGAAGACTCTTCAAAATACTATGGATGAAAATTAAATATGCGTACCAATGTTAGTATTAACATTTATTGAGTTCTTACTTTATGCCAAGCACTGCTACAAACACCACATACATAATCTAATTTATGCTTCCAAACAACATAGGTACTATCGTTATTGACATTATCAAGACTGTAAAACAGAATATAAGTGAGTTTTACAAGTTTATAGAGCTAGTAAGCAGCAGAAACCTTCAGCCTCATTCCCAAACCCAGAATCCTCACGGAACAATGGTTATGGCTCCAGGCTGTGGATTCAGAATCCTTGTGTTGAATTCTAACTCTGCCATTTTTCAGCTGTGTAACCTTGGGCATATTGACTAACATTTCAGTGCCTCACTTACCCACTAGGTAAAATGGGGATGATGGTAATACCATTGTACCTCATAGGTTTACTGACAGAATTAAATGAGAGAGAACATGTACACTGCTTAAAACGGGGCCTACAGCCTGGTAAGCACTCCCAAACAATAGCTATTTCTATACCATACTTCTGTAGCATGGGGGACATGAAAGCTCCATTCTTACAGTACTGTTCATAAATTTGGCATAGGGATGGTCCTTGAGTGATCATCTAATGATGATTTTCCTACCAAATATTTTTATAATGGGAAATCTTATGTTTATTTAAAATTCTACCATATTGTCCCAATGTTTTCTTGTGATAGTTACTTAGTTATTTATTAAGATAGGAAGAAATGATACAAGATTAGAAATCCACAGAACCTCTGTGAGAGGACTAACTGCATCTCTTTTTAGGTTTTCCCTCCTATTCTCTCATGGTCATATGAGCCCTCTCATTTTAGATTGCTAGGCATTGAGAAAAACCATCCAAAGGGGTCACAGCTGGGGACTTCTCCTACAAGGGTGCACCTCAGCACACAGAATGTTGCACATACATCTTTTACATACTTATCCTTAAACTGTTTATCTGGCACATCGACAGGCAGCTGGTGGAACAAATAGGAAATCCGGGGAAGCACATTCATTTTTAAAGTGTTAATGCGTCCAATCCAAGAGACAGTAATGTGCTTCCATCCGTTAAGATCCCCTTTAATGCTTCGAATTGGAGGGCCATAATTTAAATGAAATGTGTTATCCAACCTGGAAGGTATTCCACATCCTAAATATTTAATTGATTTCTCCATCAGGGGAAGATGAGCCTACACAATAAGCAGATCCTGTCTATATCTAAGTGTCTGATTAATAGTGTCTCTAATTTAGGGTAATTCAGGAGTTTACAACTTATAAAATGGCTATTTCTTCCACATTCCTCCCAAAGTACCAAGAGAATTGTGTCTGGATTAATTGCAAACAGCAGACAATCCTCTGTGTATAATGAAAACTCAGAGTCAGCATCATCCAGCCATGCACCTATAATTTGAGATCTCATCTGAATATTTTTCACAAGGGGCTTCACATCCAAAGTAAATTGAAGCGGCAAAGGAGGAAAGTTCTAATTGTTGCATCTCCCTATTAAAAAAGTTTAACAACTCAAGTTCATTCCTGCAGGTTTTTACTTAGTTGAGTCTTAGCTAACTGAGTGAGGAAGATAAATCAAGCTACTTGCAGATTTTCCTAATGGTGCAAAGTTTGGCACCCTGAGGACTATGGAAATGTCTATTACTACACTTGTAAAGGAGAGAAGTGGAACAAGACTGTGGGTGGCTGGATCCATATGAGTGATTTATTACCCCTGAATCCACTTAGTCATTTCCGGATAAGCACTTAAGTGCCAAAGGTTATGGTCATTTTCAGTTTAAGAAAAGAACAGGGTACATTTTAACATACAAAACAGATATATTATTTGGAGAAATGGTCGTTTTTTTTCTGAGTTTACTAGCAAATTGGAAAATTTGAGTTTATATGTTTAAGTGTATCCTTGAACTTCACCTAAATATGTTTAATTCTGATTTTATGAGGTCCTTTCAGTTCCACTTGTTTTTAGAAAAAAAGGTGTGTTCTGTTAAATTTTATTTTGGGATTTGATGCCTGAAACAAAAGAAATTAAAAATTTAGTGGCATGTCAGGACTATAATTTGTTGATGTTAAATTTACCTTTTCTGTGGCAGTTTTTCTCTGTATTCTGGAAGAGCTACTTTGTAAATAGCTTAAGTTTTGTTTAAATACAAATTAGAATCAATTTTCTGGGGAAAAATAATCAGTATAGCTCCTGTTCTCCACAACAAAGAAAATACATTTGTAGACATATTCTGGAAATTTAAATCTCTCAATGCTCTTCTGAGCAAGTCCGAGGAGATTTGAAGACTGACATTTTGTACTTTGCTATTCCCAAGAGGCATATGTATGATCATCTTTACTGAGGTTTGTTCCAGTTCCTGCTGAATTAATATGCATTTTCGTTAACTAATCTTGAAACAACAGGAATAAAGTTTATCCAGGTCTTTTATACCTCAGAGAACAAAACAAATACTACAAATCTTTAGAGAGAAAGGATATACAAAGGGCTTGAGGTGAATATTTCAAAGCAAATACTCTTTAAATGATGTGCAAATTATTTCAGCTCTTGAGCATGATTTATGAAAGGGGATTAGCCCACTGAAATAAGAACCGAGTTTAAAATGTTGGGTTTCAAAGTCAAAGACGAGAAGTGGTTACAAGAAAAGGAAGGAGAAAGGCGATAATAATTTAGAGGAGGGATTTGTTTTAGTTTTTCCTCTAAACTGACTCACCTTAAATTAAGTATCACCAATTGTTGTACTTAACTGCAGTAGAAAATATTGCGTTTCTCCTCTAATTTTCTCTAAAGTTAAGATTGTAATAATTAAGAAACGATACTGGAATATTTCAGCAAAAAGGTCTCTACTTGCCATGTAAAAAATATAATCACAAACTGTGTTAAACAAAACTATTCAAGCTGAAAAGGATAACTTCTAAGAGTCTTGAGTGAGAGAACACTTTTTTTCAATTCACAAGTCACATCTATAATAACACAACATAATACATTCTAATATTCCAATATGCTCTTCAAGTAATAGTTAAAAGCTTCTTCTAAGACTTATGAAAATGACTGCTTTTATGTAATTGTTAAGAGTATTAAGTGAGCTCACTTCTTATGATTCTGTAATGACCTGCTATTGCTATTCTGGAAGGTAAAGGAAATTTTAATGATTCCACTTGCATGTGATTAATATCTAATGCTTCTTGACTAAAATTCAAGATTTTGTTCAATAAAAATGAGTTAAGCAAAAATTGTATGGGTTCTCAGTCAAAACCTTCAGTGAAATCAGTTATGTCCAATTTAAAAATAAGGCATGGAACCTCAATAACAAACCTAGGTACTGACGAGGAAAAATAAAGAAGATTAATTATTCTTACGTAAGCCGTCCTGGAGTAATAAAACTAAGTGAAGTGTATCCAGGCACTACTAAAATTTTGAGGATACTCTTTCAATCTGTCTCATTACTATCCAACAAGTTTTTAAAAGACTGGGCATTTAGGGGCAAATTTGTAAGAAAGATTCTTACTTAGAAAAGATTATCATTTGCCCAGCTCAGTTTGCATTTCCTAGAATAAATAAAGGTGGATCTGAGAAAATGATGCTTTATTTCCGAGATAGTTATTATTACCTCTTCCTGGTGAATGAAATTTCATACTACCAGAAGGAGTAATCAGACTTTGTTTGGAATCTATCCTTTACTTTTTGATCACTAAATTGTGAGCCTACTTTTTTTTTGGCAATTTTTCTAAACTACTTCACTACATGCAAGCTGGTAGGCCTTGATTGTTTTGGCAGGCACAACAGATAAACTTACTCTATAGGTAAAACAGCTATATCGTGACTCATTCAGAATTATGACATATAACCTGAAAGGCCAATGAGAAATGAATTCAGGTACCCAAGAACAACATTAAAATAAAAGACATTTAAGCCATAAAATACTATAATTCTTGCATTTGGAGAAGAAAAATAACAAAAAGAAGGCTATGTATGAGACTGTGTGCTCCCATAAGAGTCAAATGGAAAATAAGAGGTAAATAGCCTTTCAGATGGACTTTGCACGTGAGCACATCCAGGGAATTCGTGAATCACTTCCAAGGAATTGTTTGGAGCTTTGGTTTCTTGGCTGTTTGTCTTGGTGAGGGTAGTTTATTCTTGGCTAAATTTTCATTATTGTGGTTGTTGCTTGGCTAGAGCTGTTGACTTTTTGACATGGATAATTCAGAGTTCATGACTTGGGTGTTTGCACAGGCAAAAGCTGTAAGGAAAGTGTAAGTCGGTTCTGTCTCAGTTAGTCTGCAATTAGGGGTTGAAAGGGGTTGGTGAGATGAAATAAGTACTCACCATCCAAAATCAGTGCCATGGCATGGCCAACGTGATAATAACCACGTGTAGGGTTATTTTACGTAAAGGCAGACCAGATAGCTCTTCTACATAAGTAGGTCTTGTCAAAGTCTCAAAGGCCACTCTCTGGCTCAAGACTTCCAAAAAAGTACTTAGAGAAATTATTTTTGTCATATGGGAGCATCCTTCTCAATATTTAATATGCATATAAATCACCTGTTAAAACAGAGATTCTGTTTAGTAGGGTTGGGATGGGGCTCCGGATTCTGTATTTCCTGATAAGCTCCCAAGTGATATTGTTGCTGCTGATCCACAGACCATACTTTAAGTACAAGAATCTAGCAAGATCCTAAAAGAACGAGACATAGGATGCCAGTTCTGTTGAACTCTTAGGCATCCTGATGTTTCTTTTATCCTAACCACAGAAGCAATGGGTATTTGGGAACTGCCAAGAATCTTCCCAATACATATCAAGAAAACCTGTCAATATCCCCTCAGAAATTTCTGGAATTTTCTCCCTTCTCCACTCTAATTACCTAGTTTCAGCCTGTATTACGTTACTTGGTCCACTGTAATAGTTTCCTGATGTATCTCCTTATATCTGATTTTTCACTTTTTTTGTGCTACCTGTCTCTTTGCCATTCTCCACATTTCTGCCAAAATTATCACTCTGAATATCAGATCTGTAAATGTCTCCTGCCTGCCTGCATAAAAGTGTGTCACTAGGCACCCATTACCTATAGTATAAATCAAAATTTCTTAGCATTCTGTGCAAGACTCTTTGCCAATGTTTCCTGCTCATTTCCAATCTGATCTCCAGTTGTTGCCCTAATGTTTTGTGTATTACAGGCTCGCAAGTCTAGGATGTTCTCCAAACATGTTATGCTCTAATAGTTCTTTCTTTCCTATCTTAATACGTACCCATTTTCTTCTCTGCCATTCCTGTCTTCTCAACCTGAAAAACTCCCAGCATTTCATAGCAGTATTAAACTCCAGGTAACTTATATTTTCCTTTGTTGCCTTCCTTTCCCTGGTTCTCTCCACACCCCCATCTCCTACCTGTATTTCCAGGGATGACTTCCCAAAAATATTACCTACACTCAAATCTTTGTCTCAGGGACTGTTTCTGAAGGAATCCAAACTAAAACACCCATCAAGAGGTCAGTGCCTCACATTTCAACCTTTCCCTTCATTTCTCATACATAAAATTCAAAATTGTTTTCTTTTTTTTCAGCTCACTCACTCTGTCATTTATTTACTCAGTCAGACATTTAATATTGAACACCAATATATTTTGGACTCCGCCCTTAGGTAGCGGGGATGACGAGGAGTAATCATCAGAAGGTCATGATTTATACCCTCAGGCACTTGCAAGCTAATGGAACAGGGAGATCCTGGCTTCAGCAGATGACAGAAACCTTGGTCAGCTAGGGTTGCCCCTCCCACATAACAACCCCCTTCATTCAGATAGAGTGGGCCTAGGAGGCATCCTGGAATGCTTACCAGTCTGTCAATAGAGTGTGCTTTGGTGAGACTAGATCTTAAGCATCTCTCACTTTACTCTGTATAAGTGGCTCTGTATTCATGTGGGTTTGATAGTTTTACTTTAGTCAAAAAAAGCTATCTCTTTATCACCAGATGTGTTACGACATTTGGCTTGGTTCTAATATATATATACATATATATATACACACACACATATATAAAACATTAAAATTAAACAATATCTTTCCTTGTTTTTAAGTGAAATTACATAACTTTCTGTCAAAACTCTACCATTGCATCATTTTGCTCTTTTATGCAAGAATGAAAAGGCAACTGACACTTCATGACATTTAATCTCTAGAGATTGCCATAACATCAGGTTCACACTCAGGAATGGAAAACCAAGGGTTTATTCCCCATAACACTCGGAATCCCTTAATAAAACAGAGATAAAAGTGTACATAATGCTATGAGTCAATAGAATAATGAAGATATTAAAAAATTAAGCCTTTGATAAATTATGCATTTGTTTGATCTGATTTCGCCAACTGTTCAAATCAGTGGCAAAGTGCATTCCTGCTATATTTCTAAAGAGAAAATTTGATGAACTTATAGTAGACAAATGTCATGATTATTTTACTCAGAGTACACCCATTTAGAAATCATTATCTAATATTTATACTGTAATATAAATCTACATAGTTCTTAGATATATTTTAGATCTAGTATATACACTATCCTTAGATCTAATATATTATTATCTCCTTAGATCATATAATATTGTATATATGCTTTATATTTATATAAAAATTATCCTCTGTATTTATCTGAAAAGTCAGTTTCTGGAAACTTAAGAAACTTGTCCAAATCTTATAGTTAGCTTATCTTGGCGGTAAGAATTGTACTTAAAATACCCGATTGTTAGACACAAATTTCTGACACAATCCCATACAACCTTTTGAAGAAGGTGCATACAACACTTTTCTAACTTTTGTGTGGATTTTTATAAAATTACTGGATTTTTATAAATATGCTGACCTTAAAGAAAACTATTCTCAGAGTCTTCTAAAAATGATCAAAACTACTATCTTTTTTGTACATTATAGAGTGTCTTCTTCTTTCTCGCCTCCAATACAGCCTTGAAAATTCTAAGTCAGAGCCCACAGAACAGCATCAAGAATAATTATGAACCAGAGTGATTCTCTCAAATAAAATAGAAGGTTATTGTAAATAGTGCCAACCTAGATGTCCATCAACAGATGAATGGATGAAGGAGATGTGGCACATATATACAATGGAATATTACTCAGCCATAAAAAGAAACAAAATTGAGTTATTAGTAGTGAGGTGGATGGACCTAGAGTCTGTCACACAGAGTGAAGTAAGTCAGAAAGAGAAAAACAAATACCGTATGCTAACACATATATATGGAATCTGGGGAAAAAAACAGCGTTCTGATGAACCTAGTTGCAGGGCAGGAATAAAGACGTAGACATAGAGAATGGATTTGATGACATGGGGTGGGAGGGCGAAGCTGGGGAGAAGTGCGAGTAGCATCGGCATATATACACTACAGAATGTAAAATAGTTGGCTGGTGGGAAGCAGCAGCATAGCACAGGGAGATCAGCTCCCTGCTTTGTGACCACCTAGAGGGATGGGATAGGGAGGATGGAAGGGAGGCTCAAGAGGGAGGGGATATGGGGACATATGCATGCATATGGTTGATTTGCTTTGTTGTGTAACAGAAACTAACACGGTATTGTGAAGCAATTATACTCCAATAAAGATCTACTAAAAAAAAATAGAAGGCTAGAATGCATGATAGAAAGATACTGAGAGGACAGTAACTTTAAGCAAAGGGATTAGGCTTTTCTCTTTTCTCTCCCCAAAATCTTAGTCACTTTTATCCTCATTGAATGATAAAACACTTACTTATACATGACTTTGCTAGGTACAGTACATGAGACCTGCAAAAATATACCATTGCTTTGAGATTTACAGTTTTAAGAGAAAACTAAGAGAGACATACAAATAGTGACCTTAAAATACCAAACCAGTACAAGTAGTCAGGATGAAGAAATAATCCATTATTGTTCCTAAAAATGTTTCAGCAATTTTATCTTCATTTTTAGCACAGAATGAGAAGTACATTGATAATGGCCATTTGAATATCCTCATCCATTCATTCACTAATTTAACACTGCACATTTTGAGTACTCTCAAATATCATCAAGCCACTCTGATAGTTGCAGATAAAGGTAAACTAGAGTTCTCTTTAGAGTCTGGCAGTCTAGTGGACAGACAAACAGACATGGATAATTAGCTTGTTGTAACACACTTTGGCCACTGCAATGGTAGAGATATGCACTGAGTACTAAGGATCTCCTAACTCACCACAGAGGTTTGGGAAAGCTTTTTGGAGGAGGTGTGGCTTGAGCTGAGTTGAACAGGATGTTAATTTAGCAAAGAGAAGACACTGATTTAAATATAAACATCAGAACAGAGTAGCGTGCATCAGGGATTATAACTGTCATTTTCCTGGAACATAAATCATGGGTCAGAGAGAGGTGGGAAAAAAACTGGAGAAGGGGACTCAGTGATAGCTTTCTATTGAGGAACTTGGACTTGAGCCATTCCAAATGCAGTAATTTAATTAGAAATTGTTCTTAACCTTTGACTTCAGTTTGGAGGTCACCATCTCTGACGGCACTATCCCAGTCCTACATTTTGTATTTAGCCATCGCATCTCCTATTTTACCTCTATTTTTTTAGGCCAATTGATTTTGTATACAAAAAGGGTATATTTACATTACTGAAATTGGGTAGCAGGAGTATTTAGGTTCTATTTAAATAATCAGAGAAAGATGAATTGGCAGACTGATTTACCATTCTCCAGACATTCATAAGCCATTTCTTGAAGGAAGCTAAGAGTCCTAATGTTATAGATCACATTTTATTGCATTTCGATGGATAGAGCTGGTATTTTTGGATACAACTCATACTTTGGGAGGAAAGCAATACCTGATTTTTCCTTACATGGATGTGGGCTTTACTATGAGTAATGAGAAATAAACTTATTTTCCAAGAAAATCTCATCGATTATACATGTTTACAGTTAAATGTTTTCCCTAAGCATACTTTTGGGCCTATTTGGGACACCCAAATAAATGCATTAAAAATCAAATTATTTTGTTTTAGGATTTTGAAGAAAAATAGCGTTATTCCCGCACTCCAGAAACAAAAAGGAGTATACCAAATAAATTCTGTACACAGAAAGAGTTGATCATTTGCATTCAAAAGAATGCTTTTTTCTGCACAGGGATTCACTGTAAGAATGCTTTAAATATCATGTTTAGCTAAGATACTTTAAACTTGATATGACACCAGTAAACTAATATCATATACCTAACTTTACAAGAAAATATTAATATATGCCCATTCTAGGGTCATGGAATAAAGAGAGGAGAAACTTTCAGAGGAGATCAAAGGACATTTTTTTCTATTGTTTACAATCACAGTAGTGTATTCATGCTAAGGAAGTATTGCTGGAGAGTTACAGCAAACAGCCCTCTGGATCTGGCCTATTATTGAAAGAAAGATGCCATTTGACCTAATGAAATCAGAAATTGATTAAATGCAGTTCATCTAAGGGGAAATATGGTCAGGGAGTTACTGCCAGGGTCAAGAGGAGATGCGGTGATCTAGTGCTTGAGTGCTGATAGGGTTAGATAGACTTTCAGAGTAGCTGATGCTACAAGATACATGACAATGGACACTGAAAGGTCAGAGAGCGAGATCAACCCCTTAGATGGGAAGGAAGAGATTAATCAGAACATCCTTTGCTCAGCTTATAACTAAGTCCTCTTATCCAATGATTCACGGAGAACTGAATGTTTTGAAGAGACTGTAATCTATGGGTCCCAGGAAACTTGAATTGCTGCTAACTGTCTTGGAAACACATGTCAGAACAATTGCTGTGGTCACACAGTGCCTCAGTGAAGCCCTGGAACCTTCGTGAATAGTACTGGTTTTTGTTTTTTTTAATTAAATACTGTTTTGACAAAGTAATTCAGATGTCTGATTATCAAGTGTGCATTTAATCTTTACTGTTTGTTTGTTTGTTTTTCTCATAATGTTTAACTCTTCCAGCTTTGGCAATGTAAATTTTCTTTTAAAACTTTTCATTTTTTTCTTCACCAAACTGGAATATTTTGAAATAAAGAACTCCCTTAACCTGTGGGAAACAATCAAGAAGAGAGCTGACACTCACCGTTCCTTAGATATTGTGTCTTAAATGTCAACTACGAACTGGCATTTTCTATTGGCACTTGCCATCTACCTCTACAAGGATTAAATCATGTGTTGCTGCAGCTGCTGACTTTCAACACCCCCTGAAAGGAGTTCAGGTGGAGAGCAGAAATGAGGCACTCTGTGCTCTGAGAAACACTGGCAGAACAGGTCTTCAGATAGTTAGATATTTTCAGAAGCCAATTTTATGACCCCAATTCTTGTATCTCTTCATATCTGGAAAAGTGCTAAAATCCTTCATGGTGACCTCTGCTCCTTGTGACTAGCAGTAACCTGCACGGGACTAGCAGAAACTGTCTGTAAAAAATATGTGCTTGATTGCATGTATTCCCCTTCACCAAAATCACATATATACTGACCTTGCCCCCTGCCTGCCTCTGTGAAGCAGTTTCTCAGAGCTATCTGGGATGCTGTCTCCCGGGCTGCAGTCCTCATTTTGTCCCAAATAAAACTCTCACATTGTGCGGGTTTTTTTTAAGTCAACATAACTATAGTAAAACAAATTTATTTTTATTTTCACACTTCAGTTCAATAGTTTATTTTTCTCAGGTGGATATTGAATGAAACTGGTGCCAGGGTACCAATATTGATTTTAGTGGGAAAAAAAAGAATCAGATAATTGACCACCTTATCTGAATCTGGATCTTTCTGACAACACGTTCACCCATAATATTCTACACAACTATTATGATTTTTTTCGTGTGTGTCCAGGTAAGAGCTTTTCTGTTTCTTCAGAGCTAGATATAATTTCTTTGTGCAATTTTAATATTGTTTTCATTTTCTTGGCAGATGGCTTATTCATCTTACTATTTTCATGCATTGGCAAGATTAGGCTGTTTTATACAAAATTCTTAATAAGAAGAAACTTTAACATATGTATTTATATGACTCTCCAGAACAGGCCTCACATTATGTTTTGAACAATTGCTAATTACATATTCATCCAGGAAACTAGTATGACTTTTCCATTTCGGATAATAATGAACATTTTAATAAATTTTGTTAATTATATAGTTACCAGAAAGGTCACAATAGTCACAAGAAAAAATATATTGGCTTTTGGAGAAAAAGTAGGAAAACAGTGATTTATCAATGTTTTACATTTAAAGAGGTCTTAATGTAACTCATACTCAGAAAATTTGACTTTTCTCTTAAAATTTTCAAATTACAATTAGAAAATGTATATATTCTTTTATTGAATTGTGAACATGAGTAATGCCTTATTGTGTATGTGTGTGTATATGTGTGTATATACTCCAGTTTTTGATTGTGAAACTTTCAAACATACAGAAAACAACAGCATCATGATCACTCCTATAGATACCACCTAGATTCAACAAATGTTAACATTTGGGACAATGCCAGACTAATCTCTCATTACATACATGTCTTACAAAGAACATCTGACCTTGCTGAGGACTCACTTCCCCACCCATGCTGCAAAAACTTCCTCTCCAGTCCTTCATTCTCTCCTTTTCTGACTATTTCTTCTGGCTTGGAGGCCTTGCATTCCCTCCTTGCCATCACTGGGGATTTTCAGGGTCCAGGAATCTCCTGGCCAAAGCCATTCTGAGAATCCTGATTGCATTGGTGGAGTTGGTGTAAGGGTGGGGGGGGGGGAGAAAAAGGGAAACCAGATGGAAAGCAATGCTACTGGGAAGGCAGAGCTCCTAGGACAGAGGTGCAACAAACTCAGAATGAACTGTTCCCTAGAAACAACATTCAAAATGATTGCATAAGATTCAAGTGTGCTTTTGTGGCTAGTACATGGTTTCCTTACAAAAGTGTGTTGAGGTCTAAGCCACCAGTTTACAATTGGATTTTGAGAAGTTAGTCTACATACAGTTGTGGATGGCCAGTATTATAATTATTTAGATTAGCACAAAAATTAACTGTCTTCTCTATCACACTTGTTTTCACTTGGCATGACCATTATTACTTTGCAGGCAAATTTTTAAACAAAAATAACACTAAAGTTTCACAAGCATTTTCATTTTCTGCACTGTATAAATATCTCAATCCAATTTTTCCATTCTTATCTTTATTCCTGTAGCCTTGTACCTACGTTCTTGTTACATACATCACTAAGGAGCTGTGGAATTAGGAAATCCATATCTAAAATACTTTTAGGATTTCACCCAGAATACATTTGGTTTTTATGATGCTTTCATCAAAAGACAGTTAATAGGAAACCCATTTCCTTTCGGTTCTATTACTTTTGATTTTATTCTTCTAACTTATGTTCATTTGGGGGTGCTTATTTATAATGCTAAGTATCAATTTTGTATAAACTTATTCAAGATTTCCATACATGGATTTACAGCTTAGCAATTGATTAGCATGAGATATACTACTCCTACAGCATAATCTAAATACAAAAATAATTTTTAAAAGTTTGAAGTACAGATGTGTGGAGCCAGGAATTTTAGTGGTGTGGCTTCAGATATATCTATTAATGAAAAATAATAAACACATGAATGAGGGAATAAACTAGAGGTATGGCTAAAGCAATGGTGAAATGGCTAGATGCTGAATCCTTTCCATCAACTGGAGTTTCTTAATGAACTGCTCTTCTGGGCATAAATGAATCAAGAGTATTTCTTGGCTCCCTTGTGCTAGTTCCTGGTGTGCTGCTCCCAAGAATGCCCTGGCTGCCATTTTCACCTAGGGAGTCGCCAGGGAAAAGACCAGCTGCTCATATTCAGATTTTTGCAGCCATAACTCCCATATCCAGTTCTGGCTCCTTTCCCCTATTTCCTCTACACTCAGAGAGAAGATGTCAAGTATATAGGCCTTGCTCCAGTCTTCTATCAGACACCACCCTTGGCTCATGCCCTAGTTTGCTGCCATCTGCTTGGGGACATAGAGGGCAATAATAAGAGCTCCTACTTATTGAGTGCCTGCTGTGAGCCAAGTATTTACATATCTAATTTCACATTCTCACTTGATCCTGCAAGGACAGTATTAGATCCACTTTTATAGATCTAGAAAGTAAAGCTCAGAAAAGTTCAGAAAGCTCTCCAAGGTTTCTTGGATTTATATTTGAGCTTTTCCTCTTTGCCATCAGTGGAAGACGCTTCTCTTTCCTCGGAAAAATATGTTAGCATTTTCTTTGACTGACTCTCCACTTTCCATAACAGCCCTCCCTGGAGAGCTGCTCTCCCACTCTCATCCCATGCTGGTGTCCTGAATTTCCCACAGTGATTTGGCCCTTACATTGAATTTTCTGGCTTCTTGTCTGTTAGACTCAACTGATATCTTAAAATATCTGATTAGTACTTAATAGTGTTGGCAGGTTAGAATCATATTTTAAAAAGGAAAGTATATTTAAGCACTTAACTTTCTGATTCACTCACTGAAAGTACATATTTTTTTTCCCATGTTATACAGAGAAACTGGACAATGAAATGACCACCTGTTAGCTGCTAATGATGTTCACATGCCTTTAAAAAAAGTAATTCTGGCTTTATCTGTCTACAATCTTGGCGACAAAACTCGTGGGAACATCAAGGGCACAGGAAGCCAAAGGCAGCAAACTGACAATAAAGTTTGTTCTTAGACTGCTAATAAGGAAGGAGACACTGTGACTCTCTAACTCCACATAATTATTTAATCTCAAGAGGGTGACATAAAACTGAATTCATGCTTTAAAAACCTAAGTTTGGGTGCTCAAATCTGGGACTGAGATCAGAGGGGTTTCACAGAGCGTATTTCCTACTTGAAAAAATATTTTAAAAAGCATCAAATATAAAATATGCCAATCACTATTTTAAATGCATAGCTAATTTGATATTGTGTGGGTGGGTCAATCATTATGCCTTTCAAATGAAAATGAATATGTAAATACCGAATGAACTTCATTCAAAGTATTAGATGGATATTAACTGTATCCTACGTTGCAAAAAATATACTAGTCCTAAAAAAGGCTTACAACTATAAATATCCACCAAAATACAGTAACGAAGCATTTTCTAAAATTAGGGCTAGCAGTAAAGATTAAACGACCCTTTTAGTTTAACAGTGAAATCAAAGTCCAAAGGCAACATCTGGTTTTAATTCTTTTGCTAATATGTTTTTGGGTCCCTATTTAAGTTTATTGATTTATATGGATCTCATCTTTAATGTAATATTTCCACCCAAGGCCAAGGTTGATATAAACTAAGTTTACCTTTTATTTGTTCATTTCACTATAGTGTGATGGTTAAAAGCACAGACTCTAATATCGGTTTGCTTGGGTTTGAAACTTGTCTCCATAACTTGTTTTTTGTACAAGTTGCTTTAATTTTCTGTGCCTCAGTTTCCTCATCTATAAAATAGGGTTAATAATGGTACCTATGTCATTGGGTTAGTAGAAGGATTAAGTAAATCAATATAAGACAAGCACTTAGAACAATGCCTGAACAGTAAGTACTCAGTATTTGCTAGCTATCATTACTTTTTAACTGCAAAGAAAAAGGTGAATATGAGGTCATTATACAGTTAAATACATTTTGAAATGAATAGAATGAATTATATGTCTCTTTCCTTGTCTTTAGACAGGATCGAATTTAAGCCCAAAATAGACAAATAACTGTCTCTCCCAGTTAAAAATAAATTCTAAAGAGAAGCGGCTGGTATTCTACCTGTAGGAATTTTTTTCCCCAGTATGGTCTGGAAACATTTCAAGTGACTATTGCTGAATACAAAATCCATTTACCTCAATGTTTCTCACACACACAGTTTTATAAACCTTTATTTTCTCCTGAGCTTTAGGCTTCAGAAATGTGCCAAGGTCTCCTCCAAACCAGCAATTATATCTGAGATTCCAGAGCTACTGCTCATTGCCTCATGCATCCTTTTATATCCACTACAAATGTTTATGTAGTTAACATTAATTATGTACTCACAGTTGAATTCTAATTCTAAAATCTTATGTCTGATCCCATATGAAGTCAAGAGGGACAATGACCAGGAATTCAAGAGAAATCTTCAAATGAGATAACTTCAAACTGTACCATCATATGGAAAACTTTTAAAAATGGCATTGTTTATCTTCCACAAATAATTTGGAAAGCACCATACAGTCCAAGACACTAACATTGATAATTTTAAGCTCTAAGTTAACACAACTGCTACCTAAATAATGTACCTAACAGTTGTTGAAACTATGGTATGGTTCTTTGAATAATGACAGTTTTGAAAGGGTGCTCTTACTCAAAGCTGTCATGCTGTTTCTAGATTTGGGTTCCTAATAATTTAGATTTGGAAGATATAGTATCACATATAAATAGTTTCCCTCTTTCTTGTCATGTGGGTGAATGTACATGTACATTTATGTATAAATATGTATAATACTCTCTAATGCACACAAATATGTGTATCTACACATATGGTCATCTAGCATATTTACTCATATACATATGTAGATAAGGAGATATTCCATAATCAGCCTTTCTCTACTTACTGAGTTCTCCTTAAGTTCAAAAAGCTAGGATATAACTACACTGATCTTCGGTCAGAGGGAAATTGCAGAAAAAATGGTGATTCAGAAGATTCAGTGTAGGTAGACAGATGATGCAAGAAAGGTATTATAATTTACAAGACTTTGGGAAATTGTTTTTCTCTAATTCCAGAGATATCTACTTGTTCTTTTAGGAAGCTGAGACTCATGTCAACTCTGTGAGATATGCACGACACTTTTTCATAACTTCCTTTATTGAGGAATAATCAGAGTGAAGAAGGTTAAGAGATATGCTCAAGGTCACTATATAAGTGGACAGGCTGGTCCTTTTCATTTCAAATTCATTTCTTTCAGAATATTAGAAATAGATGTGACCTTGGAGGACATCTAATCCACATTCCACATTTCTAAATCTTTCTGGTGGTCTAAAAGTGTAGAAAGTTGCATAGTCTGTTGGTTTATGTTGAGCCAACTATGCTGGTCACTCATATATCTTTTAACGTATGGAAATCAAATAGTCAGCTTACCAAGGTTTGGAGACACTTGACATTTCCCACTCTCAAAATCAATCACCAATCTGAACGCCATGGTTATTACTCAGAGATTCAGAGGTTTGCTGTAAGCAGAGACCATGACCTTGGAACAATTATTTTTTCAAAAGGCATTACCAACAATGACGCATGCAAAGCGCCCAGACTGCCCTCCAGTGCATGAATCCCTGGCCAGAAAATGGCTACGAATCTTCCATGAGTAGTATGAGTTTGGCTCAAATCTCATTTCAATGCATTTATATTTCATAAGCACTGCATTTAAACAGAGTTAAAATGAGCAAGTCAAAAGAAAATACTTACTTAAAGATTTCCTGTTCTCTGGTTTCTGTTCTTTTATATCACTATCATAGTGACTTAGTAGTTCAGTACTGGAGGATCTCTGAATTTTAAATAATTCCAGGTTTCTTGAAGGACTACTTGGATCCTTTGGCTGGAAATGACAATTAGATGGGATAATTTTACAAGGAAGAAAAAATGCACTGAATAGTTCTGTGATCTATTTTGCTGTTAAAGAGAAGTTTGAAATAAGATAATTATTTTGGAATAGGGCCCCTAAGCTAAGCTCAATTTTCAAATTTAATAATGATATATATATATATATACACACACACACACACACACACACATATACATATATATATATATAAAAAACTTACTAAATGCTGTGCATACCCCAAGCACTCCGTGCATTAACTCAATCATCACAGTAATCCTATGAGGTAGGTATTATTATTATTATCCTTATTTTCCAGACAAGGAGACTGAAGCCAAAAGAGATAAGTAATTTGCCTAAGGCCACACAGCTAGTAAATGATAGAACCTGGATTCAAACTTTCAAATGCAGGAAGTTTGACTCCAGAGTCCACTCTTAATGAGAACAGCAATCTGTGTGTGTGTGTGTGTGCGTGAGTACTCATGTGTGCCTGGATAAGGGAACTATATTGATGATGGGGAAAAGTCAATTTGTTATTTTATTTTTTAAAGTTTTGATCCGAAAGTTATATAATGGAAGTGTGTGATTAAATCACAGTAAAATTACACAAAAATGTTGTAGTTTTTGTATACATTATTAAAAACGCTCAAGAATATTTTCTTCTCAAGATTTTGCAAATATTAGTGTCCTAAAATAAGATGTTTGGTCGAGAAACAGTATAAAATGAGTAGTTTTAAATAATTTGACTCTTTTAAGAACATACTCTAAATGTGTGAATTTAGGGTAATTTCATGAAGTTCTAGATACATAATTTTCATGAGAAGAACAATCTAGCTTAGCTGGAAGAACAATGAAAATCAATACAAAGGGTTATTGTTTACTGGTATTATAACAGTGAGTATGGGCTTAAATACATTGATATTTATTTTCAAGAATATGCATTATAGATTGCATAAACTGAAAATGTGAAAATTCAGTAGTTATTAAGTTCTTGTGTGCTTTTCACAGACTTCAGTGAATGAACGTCTGTGTTATTTCAGGAAAAAAATGAATGCACTGTGTTTTTGAAAGAGAGAAATCAAATGACATTTAGTTCCACAAATCCTCTCTACTGAAAATGGTTTTCCTGGACTATTTAAACTTAAAATAACTTACTAACTCTCAATTCATAGGATCTACTTAAATGCATGTGTGCTTATGCCTAAGCAATAGATTTAAATGACTACATTCTAATTAATAAAGGTAACAGCCAAAACAAATACATACCAATCTGTCAATTGCATTTTTGATAGCGTTGAACCAATCCAATATGATGAAGTCAATATCTGACTGCAGAAGGAACTCAGTTCCTGATACTGTTGTGATCTAAAAAAAAAAAAGTTGAGAGGTAAGCAAACCATATAAAATAAAATAGATCTCTTACATTAAAAAATATATACTTTTTTAAAAAACACACTTTAATACACTCAGATATTTTCTTGTATTCCAGTAATTGTCTTTCTGGAAACTGGGAGACTAGGATCATTTTGAACTGCTCTCTATAAACGATTTTTTCATGTCATAACAAATATATTATTGTTTTAATAATAGAACAATTAACTCAGAGTACGCCTAAAGCTGAATTACTCCAACTCATGGAGAAAGGAAGCCAGGAAGTTCAGAATAATGCAGACAGTATCCACTTAAGTCAGAACCTCAGAAAAATGCACTCGGGTGTGTCAGAATTCATTCTGCACTTTTGGCTCTTTCCTGTTTGTCTCTTTCAAATCAAATAGTATCTCTATATTTGATTTCATTTTATGGAGGGCACTAAAACAGATTATTTACCAAAGAGACTAATGCAGACTTTTCTGAAAGGTCATTCTAACGAATAACATTTGGCTACTTCTACTTTCCTATCATAAAGACCTATAGGAAAGCAATAAAGGACCAATTTCCCCACAAAGGGAGTACATTAGAATAAAAGTTCATTTACATATTTGAACCTCTCATGGAGAGTACTTATCAAATGAACATTCCTGTTCCAGACTCTTAGGGCTGTTAAGTAGTTGGCAATATTTAGCATGCAACTATACGTTTTTCATTGCAGGGAATCTTTTTCTCCCTGGAATTGTGAGAGAAGAATGTGGCCCTATAGAAAACAGAGCAATGCTCTTGATTTCACACATAAAGGACTACTTAGACAAGAATTTGATTAGAGTGGGTGTGGACACGCTCTTCGTATTAAGCTATCAATCTGAACTGTGAAGATTTTCCCTTTGTATTGTTGACTTTTTGTTTCAACAGGAAGATGAACATTTCCCAACTACTGTCACACATCAAGCAAAGCTTCAGAGGTTTAGAGGACTGACATTTCAAAATACTCAGTCAGGAGCTAGTCACCTCTTCTCAGCCTTACTTCCTCTAAATAGGAGGTAAATGTTGAAACGTGGCACAAGTTCAGAAAATCACAAATCATGCTACAAAATGTCTCTGTAATTCTATCATTAAAGTGACAATTATTACCCCAAATAGCTCACTCTGAAGGTTTCAGTGATTCTTATGGCAACATTTAATGACAATAATCCTGGAGTTTTAAAGCAATCTTTGATTACACACATACATATATATTCATTTGCATTGATTTTTAGAAAAAACTATTTAGAGATGCAACATTACTCAGTGCTGCAATGCAACCATTCTTGAGTGAGTTGGATTCCAACTTTTTACAATTGTAAGAAAAGGAACTATTCAAAGTACATTCAAATTATGAGAAGTGAAAGATTAGAAAATAAGAGGAATTTAATTATCCACACTAGCGTTTGACAGATTACCAGGGCCCATCACTCTTTTTTTTTTTTTTTTTTTTCGGTACGTGGGCCTCTCACTGTTGTGGCCTCTCCCATTGCGGAGCACAGGCTCCAGATGCGCAGGCTCAGTGGCCATGGCTCACGGGTCCAGCCGCTCCGTGGCATGTGGGATCTTCCCGGACCGGGGCACGAACCCGTGTCCCCTGCATCGGCAGGCGGACTCTCAACCACTGTGCCACCAGGGAAGCCCTATCACTCTTTTTTTCTAAGTAAAATTGCGTGCAAGAGTCGGGATGGCTCAAAATAGCCTCCAAATAGTCCTCTGTTTTATGTATCTAGTAAAAGACAGTTAAGCTGATGTTTGCTTAATTATCTGAACACACTTACAATGGTCTTTACTTACATAAAGTTCCAAATATTTACTTTATAAAGTGCTGCCACAGAAATAGTCCTCTAAAAATATAAGGTCACTTCTAACTAACGCAAGAAAACTATGTCCTTGACCTCTACCTTCATCCTAATCTGAAGGTAAATATTTTGATTAAGAATGTATTATATAATGTTACGATTTGTTAACATACACAAAGAAAAATCAATTAGCCCAAATGCAGTGTACAACCTATTTCTCTGTCATTATAAATAAACCATTATTAAAATTATAAAAAGGAACATTTTCAAAGTACCAGAAACAAACATATTCTGAGGGTTTAGGAAAGAGCCAGTATGGTTCAGTTTTCAGTCTAGTAAATTCAAACAGTGATAAAATGTAAGTACTTCAGCAGTGCATTTGCAGTTTTGGTGCCTGCTACGCAATGCAAAGGGGATCTTTACTCCTAACACAACCAAGAGCAAAATGTACTTTAAAAGTTTCTTTGTCCAAATATATTACTGCATTAATTGTACATAACCAGTGATTTATGAATTCATTTTGAGAAGCTGGATCAGAGAACTATGTGAATGCAATTCACTCAAAACATACTATCAGAAAGATACAGTTTACATCCTTTCCTTGGTCTTCCCACTAATCTTTCAAGTTACTAGGCAGTCTGGAGAAGTCTGCTACTGCTCTCTACAGTTTAAATGCATCCACTTCTTAATTACAGTCAGTAATTGACTGTTCTGCTCCATTCCAATCACTCACAGGAAAGCAGTTTCAAAGTCTTTGGCTGGTAAAACACATTTAATTCAGGTTTCTCAATCCACTTTTTTAACATTACCTCTTTAGGTTTTCTGATAAATGGTTTGCTGAATCATACTTGCACTTTGAACAATCAAATTTTCAACACTCTTAAAAAAAAAGATATCAGTAAATGTTAGCTTTGACTAAATGTTTGATTATCTCCTGATGACACTATAGAGTGATATAGAACTGATAACAGACATAGAAGATTTGATATTAAGCCAGGCTAATGTATTCTTTCTGTATCGTGCTTTGTCTAACTGACAGATGCTGGAATACGGTAGATGAAGGAAGAACTTACAGAAAAGATGGGTTTAGGCAAGAGCTGTTGGTCTACACTTTGCTTCAAAGCCTACTTTAGACAAATGCCTCTTGAAATCCCTTATCTCCACGAAGTTGTATTTTGAAGGGATATATCCTGGCACCAAAGCCGTCTCAATGAAATTTTCTGGTGTTGTCAAGAATAGATATATTTAAATACCTGTCAGGAAATTTGCCTGAAACTTTTTCTCGCTAAATAATGACCACCTGAATTCTTGCTGGTAATAAGTGTATGCCTAAGAAATTATATAAGCATATCCACTGGGCAACACGCAGAACAGACACATTCCTCAAGACTCTGGTGTTAATTCTGCAATAGTTTCCCTGGGCAAGGGACATAACTTAGTCTGTGTCCTTGTTAGGGCTCCTCTGAAGATGAAAGCAGGTACATCCCAACTCCAAACTTCACTGATTAGAGACAAGGAGAGAAGAAATTTGTTTTCTAACCTTTAATTAACAAATGGAGTATAGTTATGCTAATTTAAAGCTGCTTAAAGGACTTTTAATGAGTAGGGTTTATGTTTAAGTATTGCCCTTTTCAATATTGTCAATTAAGTACTGCTCTTGTCAAAATGCATTCTGGCGGTTAGTCTTTCCCCTGTTGGATGTTCACTTAAATGAGAAATTAATATGTAGGATGGTATTTATATTATTAACATTTTCCATACTTTGGTTTACCAGAATAGAAACAAAAAATTTTCAGAACATCACTTTTTTTTTTCCTGATTGTAAGACATTAAATTTACTGTGGAGAATTTAGAAAAACTAAAGATAATGAAAAAACAAATTAAAACTATTCATAGCTCCATAGAGGAAACATTATAGACATATTACTTTAGTTATTTTTCAGTCTTTTATAAATAATGACCAAATGTATGTGATAATGATCAATGAACAACTTTACGTTATAGATGTCTCATCAGTAAAACATATTTGATGGTTAAATATTGTCGGCTACTTCCATTCCAGTTGACCTCAAATGAATGTTGGGAGACTATCAAAGGTGCTAGAGTTAACAAGTGACATGTGTTCCCCTCTTTGATAGTAACAACTTACCTACTGCAGAATAAACCCCACACATAATTTTAGTTCAGGAGAATGAGAAGATGTATTTCTCACCGAACATCTCCCTAATCATCAATAAGGACTGATTAAACATCTATTAAGTGCAAGGCGCATTGTTAGAAGCTAAGAATACACAACTCTCACCCTCAAGAGCTCACAATCTGTTTGGATAAACAGGACATATGAGTATAAGGATAAATAACAATAGAAAATGGCTTATACTAAGTCCCAATGTGAGTGGCACAGACAATGCTCATGCCAAGATTTCAGAGGAGGGAGTAATTACTGCAGACACATTTGTATCATGGAATTATATATAAACTATTGGTCATGATATGTTATTCTTTAAAGGTTGACTTTATCAGAACTTTAGTATATTAAGGATATGAATACTACCACTTGGTATGCAAAGTGATAACAGCTTTAATGATCTCAAAGCACATATTAAACATTCTTCAAATGCAGCTTTCTTCCACTATCATAAAGTAATTTTGCAAATGAAGCAAATGAAGCAAATGAGGAAAATGAGAATGCCATTCTATCAAATTGGCATCACTTTAAATGACAGAATTAAGAGATTACAAAGATCTTGATTTCTAGTTCACTAGTTCTTAGCAAACAGTTGTATACCAGTCAAGGACTCTGCATATGGGAAAAGGACCATGATGATTTGGTTTCAGTTGTGAAATTTGGAATATAGATCTTAGACAAAAGTTGCTTGTTTCTTTACTGTTATGCTAAAGATAGCACAATTTTCAAAGATCAACCAATATTGTTTCTCAGATGTTTTCTTTCTTTCTTTTTTTTTCCCTCAAAAACAGCTACTATCCTGCTACGAAAAAAAAAAATATATCTAAAACAGAATTGGAGCACCCAAAAAACTCTTTGAGATTCTAGAAAGAACTAAAACAATCCTATGTTTGAACTAAGTATCTTTCACATTTTGCTTAGGATCAAACTTTGATGATGAGCCTAAGGAGGGTTTATTCCATCTTAATAAAGTTGAAACTGTATATAGGAAATGTGTAATAAAATATGCCAGATATCCAAAGAGCCTTGAAAAATGTTAAATCGTGTGTCTACAGTGATTCTACAAGTAAGCAGATTACCCATTTAAGAGGAATGGAATTTAATTGCTACTATATTTGGAGACACTTTGGACTTCTTGATGAAACCATTATGTTTAAATTAAATTAAGTAGATATAAAAAGTTATGTCAAAGTATAGCAAATTCATTTGAAGTGAAAATAATTTTTTTATTAATTTTGGTTGTATCTTTATTTAATTCTAATAGCATAAGAAATATATATCTTGGCCACATCATAGTGAGATGTCAAGACCTAAAATTGAAGCAATAATGCTTTGAAAAAACCCCTCAGATTAACATTTTTTTTTCATCTTGCATCACACTCCACATTTGATATGGACGTTGTCATGGTTATACTAATAGTTAAATTACTTGGTCTCAAAGGTGTTTATGACCACCAAAGAAATTACATTATCAAGCTGCATGTCTGTCTCAAATTACAATCTGGTTTGAGTAACTCCTAACATTTTTCTTAACATGTCGAGCAAAGTTAACATAAAACTGAGGGTAAAATATCAGTTAGAAGTAAAAGGTCTTCAATTTGTCTTTCCAAAAATGTTACTTGTTAAAACATTTTGTGAGAAAGTATCTGCCTTGTGTTCCCAATGTTGCTAGATGTTAAGTAAATATATGCTGATTAGAAAAAAAAAGTTGCTTTGGCAACTCTCTTATTAAAATGCATTTGTAACCCCCATCTGTCATGAAAGTTTTGAAAAGTTTGTTTACTTTGGATAGCAGCCTTATCCTAGCAAACAATGATAGCAGTCTTCAGAAGTCGGGTGAGGAACAAGCCACTAGGGATCCATTTTCGTTTTAATTGGCACACACAAACACTTTTCTGGTCTGTCAAGAAGATCAAGCTAATATGCATGGAGGGTGTTATATTCTCAGCTTTGGGGACCAGTAAAGCTCCCTTTATTTAAGTAATTTAAATGATAGACTGCAAAAACTTTGCAAGTCAGAAAAATGTTTTATACTTTCTTAGGGAATATTTGTTTTAAGCAACGGAAAATGTTCTACATATCTAAAGATGTTGAACCTTATGTTATAATTACCCTGTTTCTTCTGACTCTGAGAAATGTTCTAAAATCCACACGCTACTAAATGAGCCTGGCCACCAAAGGATCCTGTGTATCCACAACTCCCTTTGTGTTAACAAACGTGAGTTCATTAGTTTCGAGAGGTTTATTGGATATGTTTTCAATGTGTTTGGGGTTGATTGATTTGCATGTACATTTACTGGAACCCTCAGTGGTGTCATCATATCAAAATAACCTGCTCATGTAAGCAATTTCTTATTTAATGGAAAGTAAACAAATGTTGGGCAATATACACGACAGATTTTAAGTGTGTTCTGAAATCCAAGGTTTAAGGTCAAACTTTCAAGAAACAGTGTTTTTTAACTGAAATTGAGCTGTACCTTTGACACTCAAATAATTTGGTCCCTGCATTCCTACAACACAGATTTGTTCTGCGTAATAAAACTGGTCCCGTAGTGAACATTCACACCCTGAATCACTTGCCCACTCTACCTTTCTGTTTATGAATGAAATACCCAAACCCAAACAAAGAAAAAAGAAAAACAAAACTCGTGTTCATTCTTTTACCTGTAGTAAAATACTTTAACTACTGAGAAACAGTCTTCTCAATATTCATCAAAGAATACTATCCAAGTAATTAGTAGATAGTTTAGCAGTTTCTACACGTTTGCAGTCAGCTACACCAAAACTTTTGCCTGTGGTGCTCATATGAAAAACAACTGAAAAAGTGACTAATCGAAGCAGTTGGTGTATAAAGATATCAGCTTAGAGTTTTATTGCTGTTAATGTTAATTTTTAAACTTGGGGGGAGCAACTGCCTCTAGGTAAACTCATCATCCCAGGGCTCGTGTTCGCTGGTACCCACCACTCAATCCCTGCCAACCACAGATCGGCTTCTAGCTTGAGCTATGTTCACTGTGCAAAATTACTCATTTAGTCACATGACATTTGGGAATCTACTGTTCCCACTATTTTCAAATTGGAATGGTTGTCACTATTTCTGTGTTTACTTAAGAAATGCCCAATTTAAAGTTTCTTACCAAATATAAAAGTATAACAAACACAAAATTTCCCTTTTCCCAAGGTACACCAAATTGCTATCGTTCAATTTTTTTGATTCATGGATAAACATTATATGTGTTTATAATTTTAATGAAAAGTCATGTATACTGTTATGGAATTTTAATGTATTTAACTATGTATACTACCATCATCTTCCACATGGATTTAATGACAATATCTTTTTGTCTCCCCACCATCTCATCTATGTTTTCCCTTCCAATCCATGCTCCATATTGTAGCCATAGTGATCTTTCTGAAATTTGGATCTGATCATCCCATTCCTCTGCTTGATATCATTCTGAGATTCCCCACAGCTGTACACTGCAGTGCAAATAAAACCTTTAATTCAGGCTGCCAGACCCTGTGTGCTCTGCCATCTACCTGCTCTGCAGCCCCCCTGTTCCACATTTTCCTCTGCACCTCTACAATCCAGCCATATTGATTTTTTTCTTTTTTTTTTTGTCCAGCTGTCCCATACTAATTCTTATTTCTTCCCTCAGAGTAGGTTGTTTCCCTTGTGCAGAACCTTGTGCCTTCCTCTATGATATTATTCAAATCAATTTAGATGTCAGCTTTTCAGGAAAGCGTTCTCTGAAATAGATGTTCCTCCTAAGTGCTTCTGTGATATCCTGCTTCTATTTCATCATAGGACATACTGCTCTCCATTGCAGTTCCCTATTGATTTCTCTATTCCCCCCACTACACTATAATTACTCTGAAGCCAAGGGCAATTGTCTATCCAGTATATGGCTGCACAACCCACACCTAAGGGGCACTAAGTAAGTAATATATAGGTGAGCTATATCTATCTTATACGTTTCACTGAATGCATTACATCCTATTGTTTGATATGCCATAGCATACAGTATTTAACTCATCCTCCATTGTAATAGAATTTTGAAAGTTAAAATACCATTGTGTACTGTCAGGCAACGTAAGTAGTTTATTTGGATATCTACTAATAACACTTGTTTTTTTTGGCGGTACGCGGGCCTCTCACTGCTGTGGCCCCTCCGGTCACGGAGCACGGGCTCCGGACGCACAGGCTCAGCGGCCATGGCTCACGGGCCCAGCCGCTCCGCGGCACGTGGGATCTTCCCGGACCGGGGCACGAACCCGTGTCCCCTGCATCGGCAGGCGGACTCTCAACCACTGCGCCACCAGGGAAGCGCCCTGATAACACTTTTTATCAGAGTAGAGTAGGCAATCCATTTTGAAGACTGGGAACAACAATCTGAAACTATGTTTTCCCATCAGTCAATAAGCCCTAGACGTCAGACAATAGGACTAAACGTGGAGGGACTCAGGAAGCACCAAAAGTGGGTCTGTATTTCAATGCATATTGCTAGAATAGAATGTTCTTGATTATATTCCAAAGCATGTGTTTTGCAGGGGTAATCTATACTAGATCATCCAAGAATCTTGCCCTATGTGTGGATCTTTCTAATTGAGCGTTGACAATACTCAAAACTGGATACAGTTGAAGATTTTCGAGAGTTAATCCTAAGGTTAATGGGTCAAGCCTTTAGAGAACCTCAGTGATGCAAAAGTGCTCATTGCTGGTCCATCAATGTTGCAGCCATTATGTTCAGTAAAGCATTATCAACATTAATAAACAAGCAAACTTTTTATTTAGAAGTATTAGTTAATTTAAGATACAGTGACTTAAGTAGAAATAGGTATTGTTGCCCCTAGTTTATTACTCACACATGTCTTCTGTTAATAAGTGCTGACATTGCACAACAAGGATGAAAGATGTTGAAGTATGTATCTTTATGCTATTGTAACATATTTGGCCATGATTATGAGTATTTATAAAACATTCAAGAATTGTTCCATGTCTACTTACATTAATGAGAACACCTGTTAACGTGAGTGCTGTACAGACTTATTTTGCAGTAGATTCAGGTTTTTGCATACTGTACATCACTTTTTGAAACAATTAGGTGCTTATAGAAAAATATAGCTAAGCAAAAAACAGCACCTTGAATGCCTTCCGGCTCAAGATAATTCAACTCCAGGTTTCAATGAAAAAGAGAAATCTGCTGAATTACAAAACTGCCAGTGAGAAATGAATGTAGGTGTATTTTATATTTTTTACATTCAGAGAACAGAAGATACATATAAAAATCTGTGCTTTAATCTTCAAGTAAAATTACAGCCAACTGAGACAGTTTCCAGACAAGGATGCCAACAAGAGAGAGATGGCAATGCCATCACAATGTTGATTCTCCATCATCTTGGGGACCTCTCTAAAGATGGACTCTTTACCAGTCTGAGAAAGCTGGATGGTTCCCACAGGTCTTTTGACTGAATGAGAAAATTTGCAGACTATTGCTCACTTTGTTTTGTTTATAACGCTTTGCCATAGAGCCCTTTCTATGTGATGCCAGAACTAAAAGAAGGGAAGGAGCTGAGGACTCCCTCTGAGTCAGTCATTTCCGGGCCGCTGCTCCCAGCACAACAAAAGCCTACCAACTTAGAAAACGTACTGTGATTTCCTTGCAGAAGCCAGTGAGACTGCCTTATTCATAACTCAGAGAAAATAGTTGCAACTTTGGTAGGTCCCACTCTGTCTGCCACTTCTCATAGGATGTTAAAACTTCTGCGATTTAAATATTTTCAGTTATCAAAAAGGGAGCACTTGCACAAATCTGTAGATTCACAGCCTCGATTATCATCATTATATTTAAGAGGTGCAATATTTACATCAAAATGACTCAGTTGGTGATATATTCTAAAGATAAATGTGTATTTATGATCTGAAGAAATGTGATTTATAACTACTTTGTCAGACATAAACAGAGCGCCTCTGTGCTGTTCTAGTAAACACCGATTACCCAGGCACAGATGAACTATTCTCACAGAATTAATGCCACTTCAACCTGGGAAATGAGGGAACTGAGAATTACTCTGGGAGAATGTGTAGATCACAAGAACGAAGGGTATCTATTTCCTTCTCTGATGTCACACTACATGGTCTGGGCAGAATGACAAATACTCAGTGAGGATTTGGGGATCAACTAGTGAATTTTTATTGTCTGGAATCGAAACTTCCTAATCCAAGAAGTAAAGTTAATACTATAGCAAAACCTTACTTTTGGTTTCTGAAAATTTTGAAATTGTATTTAACCAAGAGCTTGACAATCTAGATTTTGGCCTTTATAAAACAGCATCATTATTCACTAAGGATAACAGACTAAGTATATGTGTAATTAGGAAGTTCATGAATGAGAAGAAATTTCTCTTTCCCCATGAATTATAGGTTTAAATAAGTTGAAAATGATGAAACTTTCCCTGAAAATGAGCAAAAGTGATAATTCTGCTTTGGGGAGAAAATCACTGTTTATTCAAAAGGGTTCTCTTTAAACAAACATGTAGAAGTATCTGACATTTCTAAAACTATAATTTAGTGGCATAATGTGTATATAATACAATAGTAGATATATCATTTGATGTCACTTTTTAAAAAATAAACCACTCATGACTTTATAATAGACAATGACATCTGTCAACTGAAAAACAGGCCAGTAATGGGGACATCTGACATCTGGAATGACATATTACTTATGCTACATGTGTGCAGAAAAACTTTAACACTCCTTAATTTCCAAAACAGAACTATATTTGTGTTAGAAATAGCACCATTTTAAAATGCTAGATTTTAAAAAAATATAGATTGCATTATCAGTAGAGTGACCATATAATTTATTGCCTAAACTGTGACAATTTTGAAGGCAAAAGAAGCACTACTAGTAATTGCACCAGGACAACAGGTCCATGTACTTTGTGTATATTGGGACATATAGATCACTATTCATCACATACAACACTGGAGAGCCATTCAGCAACCACTGATCATTAGATGCCTAGTGAACACCTATTAGCATTCAATTCTAGGAATGATGAGGTGTTCCAAAAAAAAGTTAACAGTGACCCTTGCTCTTAACAAGCTTAAAATCTAGGGTGACACGGAAAAACAACTAGAAAGCAATAATTAATCATGATCCAAGATGGGACATACGTACTAACTTTTAAGGAACAAACCAAAGTTTCTCTAAGGGTAAACTTGCATTTCAGGGAAGAATGTTGCAGAAGGTCCTTACAAGGACAGATGAGATTTAGTAAAAGAAAAGGAGGGGGAAGAGAATAACACAGGTGACAGGAGCAGAATGTATAATGGCTTAGAGGCAGGATAGAAGTTGGCATCTCTAGAGGACATTAAGAGTCTATTTCTAAGTCCTCTTTGTGGGCTATTCTCCCTTCACTCACCCTTTAAATGGAGGTGTTTTATCAGCATTCTCTCATAAGCCATGATTCTTCTCAATTAGGGACATACTCCTGAATGACATTACCCACTTTGTTATTTGTTTAAATCAGAATTATAAACTAATGAATCCTTAATTACTATCTCTATTTCAGACATCTTTCTTGATATCTATTTTAATTCAAGCCACTGTTATTCCCTGTCTGATCTCCCTACTGCTGATTTGTGTTGCTACAATCCAATCTCTACATCTACTCATTAGCGAATTCCTAATTTGGCTGATATCAGAATTGTCCTTCAAGGTCTTTATAAGAAGTATTGATTCTCATGCTCACAGGGACCTAAGGATCAGATCCTTGGAGTAGGGATTAGGAATCTCTTTGTTTACTGAGTTCCACACATGGTTTGGAAGTTACTCTGTGTTGGCGCCTGCCACTCCAGACTATAGACAGATGATCCATCCAAACCCATGTTGTTCACCTGTCATTTAAGAGTCACTGACTGGATCCATATTGTCCTCAAGATAAAACCCAAATTCTTTAATATGGATTACCAAGCACTTCATGATTTCTCTTTCTGTCTCTAACCTTTCTCTTCAAGTCCTCTATATGTTAACTGCATAACTTTGAGCAAGTTACTTATAGTAGAATCTTTGTGTTTCCATATCCTCACCTATAAGCTGAGGAAAATAATAATACTTACCTCATAGGACCAGTGTGCAGGGTATATGAAATATAATTCAGGAAAATAATTTAGCATAGTATCTGTCACATAGTAAGTCCTTGAAACTATTGTGGTTGTTATTATTTGATTGACTGAGTCATTGATTGTCTCTTGGATTTTTGCAAACTCCTCCTCTTTATTCAGGAAACTACTCAGACATCACCTATTTAGGAAAGGCTCTTCTAACCTATGGAGGTCAAAACGGAAGTGCCCCTTCAGTAGCCTGTATTTACTCCACCATTGAGTTCATCTCACTACTGTAAGTATCTAATTTCTTGTTCCACCCTTGCTACACTTTAAACTCACTGATGACAAAGACCATGTGTCCCAAGCACACAGCTGAGCACCATGGGCCCTCAGAAGGGTTATGGAATGAATGATGGCTCAGTTGAGTTAGGTTACTACTGTAGAGTTGTGATATTCAGATAAGAAAAGGCCTTAAAATTTAGAAAACGTAAGTTTGATTTGATATGTTAGGCAAGAGGAAAACAGCACTAGATTCCTGAGCAGATATATCAGTAGAGCCATACCATAGTGTTAGAGGAGTGGGGGCATCTTAAAGCTGGATCTGTATTGCAACTTCCCTATTAGCATGGCACTGCCTTCTACGTTTGTGACAATGTAGCTCTTCTGAAAGGTGTACAGTGCCTCTTCCATGGTCTCCTGGACTTTCCAAGGCTCTTGTTGGTTTTCAGTCTTTTGTCCCTCCTTTCCAAAGAGCTCAAGTAGTCTGTTTCTCTGCCTGTGATTTTAGACGCTAGGCTTTTGGGATGCTTGGCATTGAATTCAGACCTTGAGCTCACTCCTAGGTGGCTTGACATGATCTCAGACCCTGATAGTTTAGAATGTACCCAGTTCTCAATATCCTGTCTTTGCTGAAACTCAGTTCTGTAGCTTTACCCTTATCTTGTTTCTTGGCTTCTGATTCCGTATTCTGATGGCTTACATTGTGCACCAGATCCTCTCAGGTGGCAGGAGTGCTTTTTGCTAGTATCCCTTTCAGGAACTGGGGCTCTGCTGAGCATCTCCTTGATCCTCACTGCCCACCCCCTTCCTTAACTCCACCTTCCATCTGTCTCATCCACCTAAATTACTAGACGTGTAATCAAACAATAATCCTTACTTGCATTCAAGGCAGATGGTCATATAAGTACCCCAAAATGAGCCATTTCCGGGTATTCATTGATTATTCAACTGGCCTTTTAAATATCCGTTTTATTTCAAGTTGGAACTCACACTCTGACTCTAACAGCTTGGACTGTATTCCGTTATCTTAGTTATTGGTTCTGTAGTATGTCCAGCAGACACACTTCCTTTCAATATTATCATCTCAAACTTTTCCCTAGCACCTGTCTCAACTATAGTTTTTTGCTGGCTTCATCAAGATGGTTCTATTGCCATCAACCAGATTACTCTTAAACCTAAGAAATAGTCCCTATCCCTGAATGATATTATAAGTAAGTATCATCAATACAGTGAGTTCCTCCCTCAATTTTTGTGGCTCACTATGAACTATTGTGAGATTTATCATTTTCTAGGATCCTGAGGAGTGGGACATTAAGAACACTTTCCCATCATTGGAACCACTATCTGTCTGGCTTGTAATTTGCTACTCTTGATGAATGGCTCATGGCATTAGATCTACATCTTACTGAGTTTCATCCACAAAGTTTTCTAAAAATGTTTGAGATTTACATTTATAAGTAGCTTGTGAATTTATCTGAAAGCTGATGAGGGAGGCATTGAGGGGGAGAATTTATTCCAAAGTTAAAAGAAGCCACTGCCCAGGAGGTATAGTGATATATATTTTACATTGGCAACTGGTACCTCTTCCTTCACTCACTCTCTCTCTTTTTCTCTTTCTTAGATGCACACACACAATTCTACCTATCTATCTAGCCATCCATTTTCTGTATATAATATTCAATATATATACTGTGTACATATGTTTGTGTATATGTTTGTGAATATACGCATAGCTTATATAATTGAAACAGAAGTTTCATAAAATAATAGTTACCCTTACTATATGTAATGTAGTCTGATATTTTTATTCTGCCCTATTCTTTCTTTAATTGATTTCATTAAAAAATATAGTCCCAACTCACTAAATTGATTTCGTGATCCACTAAAGGGTCTTGAATGCTATTTGAAAAACACTGGCTTAGGGAGTAATGAAGAATCCAGTCTTCAAGTCCTGCTTCTTGGCTTTCTCTCTGTTTCTTCTGGTTTATAAGATGCTTCAAAATGTTTCCAAATATAATTTAACAGTTGGATATTTAACCCTACAGAAAGACTCCAGAATATTTGTCACATTTTTGACAATTAGGCCTGGTTGATCAATAACCCTGCAGGGGGGATTCTGCTCTGATAAATCATTTCCTGCCTTTTGAAAGTAGAATTAGGATGTGGCTCTTTGGAATTTGGCTTAAACCCTGTCTTTTCTAAATATACCTTAAAGCACTAGTTTCTTCATAAAAGAAGAAACAAAGACTTGACGGTAATGCGCTGTTTGGAATACATTTGCGATACCTCACCATGATCTGAAGAGGGAAAAACCAAAGAAGTTAAAAGCCTGGCAAGCTATCAGAGGCAGATATGGTAGCTATTTGTTTTTAAGGCCCTTGTATCGAAACAATGAGCGCACTCCACGTTCATCCTGCAGCACCATGATACAAGGTCTGGGAGTAGTTATTAGCATGTGTCTGTGTGATGGGAGAGTGAAAGCTAAACATTTTAATAGTGTTATGGACTCTCCTTCTCAAGTTCCCATTAATGCAAATACAGCACATGTGGTTTAAGCCCCAAGAGCCTTGTAGGACACAAATCACAGATGTGGAATAAACATTATCAGATAATATGACTCCATGGTCTTCTCCTTGCCATCAACAGATGCCCTTATGCTCCTATGATGTCAGGCAGATACCTGATATGCTATCTTGAGGAAAATCACAGAAAGTCAGTGCTCTCAAAGGGCCCACGATGGTAAGATTCGAAAGCAAACTCCAAGACTTTTTGGTAAATTTCGGCAGCGCTCGGACTACATCAAGGTTTTCAGAGAACACTTGCCACTATGATAACTAAAGGTAGTGAAACGTACTCATCCTTTATGCACCAAAATTACCAGAGACTTAGGCTCCGAGTGTTCTTGTAATGTAAGCCAGACAATACGACAGCAGAAGGCTGACAAAATGGAGCTGGTATATCTCAGATAGCCAGTAAATCTTCCCCCAGGTATACTGATTGTTCTACGCCATCTCTAACAAGACTGTAACTCCAAGTGATTGCTGCTCTGAGACCACACTTTTCCTTTTTCTGTGTTCCATTCTCTCCCCATGACATTCTTTTCCAAAATTCTCAAGCTCAAAAACTGAGCAAACTTTCTTCTGTGTAATTCATTATCATGACTATATTTTAAAACTGCCACTACATTTGAGAAAGTTTGGCAATCTCCTTATAAGCTGATGAACTGCATTTCCCATACATGAGACTTCAGTATCCATATGCTGACCTGACCTTAAAACTTATATTGGCAGTATTGTCAATTGCCATGTAGTGTGATTCCAGGAGTGTTAAGAAGAAGCCTCTTTGGATGACAAATTCCCTAAACCTGCTGTATCAGGATTGGAATATTAATGATCAGGTTATTACTTTAGATGAAGCTTTTTAAACAATTAAATGGAGAGATTATCTTTTTATATAATTGTTCAGATATCAGTATATTACTTTTCCTGAGAAAATATATTAAAACAAATGATTTCTGATTATAAATATAGCATATAAACACTTTAAAAACAAGCAAAATCAGAAATAAGTAAAATGAAAATTAAAACCCACCTCTAATCACACTACTCAAAGACAGCCCTCTTAATACTTAATGTATTTCTTTTCAGATTTTTAATGCATATATATATAAAAATATGTATATATAATAGGTTGAACTAAATATACAGTATTATATCTTAATTTTTAAACATTATATTATAAGGGTTTTTCTATGACATTCTTTGAGAGCATCGGTTTAATGACTTCATAGCATTCTGTCATAGAGATTTATCATAATATATTTAAGTTTTCCTGTTTTTCCATAATTTAGTTGTTTCCATTTTTTGTCATGACAAATGAGGCCATGTTGCATAAACATGCTTTTTTTTTCAAATTTCTGGTTTGTTTTTCTTAGAAGAGACTCCTAGAGAGAGATTTGCTACATCAAATAATATAATTTTGGAAGGCTGCTGAAATACATTCCTAATTACTTTCTAGAAACATTATTCTAAGTTGTATTATCTCACTAAAATTTAGAAGTGGGACCATTTCAATTCATACTTTATCTTATTATTGTATGGTTAGCAAATTTTGTAAATACAAAAATATATTTTTTGTTAAGCTTGCATTTCTCTTATCAGTAGTCATTTATTAAAAATTTGTTGCTAGTATCCTTTTACATTTTTCAATTATAGGACTTTTAAGATTTATTTGAAAGAGAACTTGAATTAAAGTTTGTTAAAGCTTGGCCATAATGGCTACAAATACTCTCCCTAATTTATTTTGAATGGTACTTCTAATTAATTTATTTATATATAAAAGTGTAAGTTTTAATTTTACATTATAAAAGTTGTATATTGTTCCTTGGTGATTTTTCTAATTAATATTTTAATTCTTAGAAATCCCTTACTCATCCAGATGTCAGATTTTTGACTCATATATTTTCCACTATTTTTTATGATTTTGTTAAACTTGTGTATACTTAATTCCTCTTAGATTTGTTTTATGGGTATATGAGAATCATTATTAAAACTTTATTCCAAATAATGTGTTATCTAGCACCATTTATTGATTAATCTTTCCTCTCCCTATTGGTTTGCGATTCTCCTGTTATTGTATAGATGCCATGGTCTTTTTGTGGGCTGTCTACACAGTTGTGTGACTTCTCTCTGGATTCATGCTATTTCAACCTCTAATTATTCTTATTTTAGATTTTTTCCTGTACTTCACATGGCATGTTTCCCCTCTGTTATTCCTTTTATGATTTTCTTGGAACCATCTTGACTCTAAACCTTTTAAACAAATTAAAAAAAATTTTTTCTTCTCCCAGAATCTCCCATTGGGATTTTGATAGGGTTGTATATTAATTTGCAAAATGAAAAATTTGCAAATGGTAAGACTTCCTCCTCAGAAACAAAGTATGTCTATCTTAAGATTTTGTTTGTATCTCTTAACAGATTTTTTGTTTTACTCATATAAACACACTCAGTTCTCGGTATTTGAAAAGAATTTTGATAGAAGAATAGAGAGAAACTTGAGGGCAAACATAACTGTGACTCCAAAGAAAGAAGAGGCTCAGAATAAATAGATGGGGAGTGCTTTTTCTACAGCAGTGTTTAGCACAAGGTCAGCGATCTTTGTGGTAATGACCCCAAGAAGCCCAGAACATTCATTTCCTTGTTCTTATCATCTGGCTTGTGTAAGCATTTCCTACAGGGCATTGTCCCTATAAATGACTCTAAGCTAACAGGTGCTACTAGAGTAATCTAATCCAAAGACATGCTCATTTTATGATAATAAAAAATAGAACTACTGATACCCAAAATGTACTATTTCTATTGGTCTGAGTTTCCTTTTCTTGATCAAGGCAGTTAAAACCCCTCCACATCAGCAGCTGCAAAAACATTCATCTAATTTTAGACCCACATCTTTACCATTTTCCAAAAATCGATTTCCCAAGTTACTGTAAATTCTTCAGATGCAACCTTTTGGTAATTGTGTAATATTTCATCATTTGGATATATCATATTCCATTTTCAAAAACTTGGAGTATGGCTTTAATTTCTTTCACATCTTCATAATATCTAACAAAATGAGAGCCTATAATTTCGAGTACAAATGTGCGGGACATGAAAGATAGCGTGAGACAGTATAGCTCAAGTTCAAACACGTGAGCTTTACAGATACCACTCTGGGCAGATCTAGGCTTGCCTCACACAGGCTTGAGTCCTGCCCATGTCACTTCACCACACTGTGCTTCAGTCTCACCTTTAAAATGGGGATAAAAAGAGGAGCTACCTCATAGGACTGTGGTGACAATTAAGTGTAATCCATGAAAATCCCATGACAAAGTGCCTGGCAAAGAGTCTTAACTATTAATACAATTACCCATGATATGTACAAACAAGTAAAGAACAAGATATCTTTGCAACCACTACCCTATCTCCCCTCCCCTAAATGTTCCTAGCCTATTTTGTGAAAGAGGACAAGTTCACTTCAAATAAATGGGGAGGAAAAAGGGGAAACTTTGCATATCTATTTACATATATGCATAAACATGTGTGGAGTACCTCCACAACCCACATGTATGAGGATTTTTTTGGCGGGGGGAGGGAGGTGTGAAGTAGAAGAGAATAGCTTTATTGCTTTGCCAGGCAAAGGGGGCCACAGTGAGCTAATGCCCTCAAAACCGTGTGTCCCCTGTAGGAGGATTGTGGACTGATAATTTCTAAACTGCAACTGAAGAATATGACAGAATTAATGATCATAACCCTGTGGGCTGCAGGAATCAATTCCTGTATAAGAAGTTATAAAGACACCTGACTGAAGACTCTGGAGTCCCAGTCTCTATTTCTTTTGCTTACTCAGGTACCACACTCTTCCACTACCACTTATCCTAAATTTTTCAAAGGCAGTGTCACCATAACAGCAGTTTCAAACAAGCAAACAATAAAAGGAACGCCTCAACTATGGAGACTTTGCAGAATCACAATTAGGGTGAATTTGACTTCGGGGCTCCTGAGAAGGGAATGAGTGGGTTTGGACCGCTGTCTATAAATGGGTTAGAGCGGGGAAGATATGTGGAGGGAAAACCCTTGTCTGGGGCTAGGTTTCAAGTGTGTGGTGGCTGGGGCTTGGGGGAGAAGTGGCAGGCAAGGCTGCAGGGCAGGAGCAGTGTTCGTGACCAGGCCCAGGAGCAACACCTCATCCTCACAGTTTATACACAGCTTTGAGGAGACCCCTTGTGTCCCTGTGCCCCTGAGGGCAGACACAGATGTGCTAAAATCTCCATCCTGAGGCCAGGACAAAGAGGCTGAAGAAAGAAGCGATCTCAGAGTTGAAGCAAACAGTAAAAATCACAAAATTTGGGGGTGGGGCAGCTTAACGCCAGCCACAAAACAAAGCAAATAAACAGTTAAGAACAAAAACCAGGCAGGTGTAATGGAAGAGCAGAGGACAGAGAACAGCAGGGCACAGACTAGACCAACCACAAAGTGGAGACCAGAAAGGCCTCTCCTTAGGATGTAAACTCCATGAGGGCAGGGATTTTTGCCTCTTTATTCACTGCAGTGTCCCCAGGATCTCAAATAAAGCTTGGCACATAATAGATACTCAGTAAGTATTTATCGAATGAATATATGAAAAACAATGAATCTAGAGACCATTCTCTTATTTGCCATTTGCCGTGAGGCCAGTAAGCTTCTCATTTTACCCAGATACCATCTTGGGAAGGAGACCTGGGAGGGCAGACTAAGGAAGACATTATATCTCAGAAGACTAAGTTGACTGAAATGGTCAAGTGTAAGTACTTTTGTTTTTGTTGTTTTGTTTTAATTAACAACCCACAACCCTCCCAAGGAAATGGGGGACCTGGATCAAAATGAATTAAGAATTAAATTATTGAGTGAATACTCTTTTAAAGAATATTTGCTTTATAGAAAGTGATTTTTGACCCCATTACAATTATCTCCCTCATATTTTTTTTTATCTACCTCATATTTGATATCTCAGAAGCTATAAGCAAGTTAACCCTCTATCATGAATAATCTCTTTTCCTGGCTTTCTTCTAATTCTTTGACTCCTTCTCAGTCTGCTTTGCTACTCCCCTAAACAACATTGAAATGTTCCCTTTTGAGCCAAATTCTTCTCTCACTCTAGCCATTCCTGCCATTTCTTTTCCTGATAACGAACAGATAAAGAGTGATTCCCACATTAGCATACCATTCTTTCTAACCACTGCCTAGTTTTCCCATACACCTTTCCCAGTGTACCTGAATTTATTTAATACCTTCCTATAAAGGGATATTTAATAAAATTATTCTCTATTACAAAAAGCCAAGGTTACAACCAACCCCTTGTACATATACCAATTATGTACGTGCAAATGTTTGATAGATTCTTAAAAGTGGAAGAGCAGGATCAAAAGTAATAGACATGTAATTTTTTTTTTTTTTTTTTTTTGCGGTACGCGGGCCTCTCACTGCTGTGGCCTCTCCCGTTGCGGAGCACAGGCTCCGGACGCACAGGCCCAGCAGCCACAGCTCATGGGCCCAGCTGCTCCGCGGCACGTGGGATCCTCCCGGACCGGGGCACGAAACCGCGTCCCCTGCATCGGCAGGCGGACTCTCAACCACTGCGCCACCAGGGAAGCCCTACACATTTAATTTTAATAAATTCTGCCCATTTCTTCTCTAAAATTGCAATTACACCAACAGTGAATGAGAATGCTTTTCCCAACATTCTTTCAAAACTAAACATTATCAATCTTTTAAATATTTATCAATCTGATGAGTGAAAATGGTATCCCATTGAAGGCTGCAATTCTCTGATGCTCGGTGAAGTTAAACATTTTTTTCCATAAGCTTATTAAAAAATTTTAATTAATTGTTTTTTTTTTTTTTTACAATTTTTCTTCTCAGCTATCTGTTGGCATGTTTCTTTATTTCTTATTCATTTAGAGGTGTTCTCTCTATATTTGTCCTTGCAAAAATATTTTTTATCTGTCATATTATTTTTTTACTTTACTCATAGTATCTTTATTCCCACAGAGGTTTTAATTTTATATGTTCATATATGTCAGTCTTTTTTTTTTTTGCCAAAGAAATTTATTTCTATTGCTGGCACCCCATTTTTTTAGGCAGGTACTGAATTTTATCAAAAGGATTTTTTTAATATCGGAGATATTATATAGTTTTTTCTTTTTAGTAAGTTACAGTAAGAATGTACAAAAACAGAATTCCTCATGTTGGAGATATCCACTCTTGGGATAAGTATTTCATTTGGTTACTAAGATTTGTTTGCTAATATTATATATAGATATTATATTTAGAGGTCTTAGCACCTTATTCATCATTATGATTGTCCTTCAGTTAGTTTCTTTTTTGGAGCTCTGCCTGTTTGATTTTATTTTCACGTTATGCGAGTCTCATAAATTGGGAAGCTTTCCATATTTCTATGTGAAAAAGTTTATGTAACATGGGGATTGCTTGATCTGTGAAGTTCTGGTGAAATGCATCTATAAAAAGTGTTTGTTCTTGATGCCTTTTCAGATGTAGATATTTTATTACTTCTAAAAATTTTTCTAGGATAATTTTTCTATTCAGCTTTTCCGTTTCTTGAGTTAAGCTTGTAGGTTTAAATTTTCCTAAAAACTAATCCATTTTATCCAGGTTTTCAGAGTATTAACCAAGTTTTATGGAAATTTTCTTGTAAATCACTTCTCATTTGTAGTCATTTTCTTATTTCTAACATAATGTCTTTTCTCTTTTTTGCTTATAATTGTCTTTTATTGTTCAAATTTATTGTTGTGTCTTTTTAAGGGATCAGCTTTTAGTTTTATTGATAAAGTATGTTTTATTCGTGGTTTATTCCATCATTACTTTTTGTTTTTAATCTTAATTAAGTTCTAAATTACATTTTCTTTGGGGTTATTTTGATTTTTTATAACTTTAATCTTTTTAAATTTTGTTTTATTATTTACTTTTATTTTTATTTCTAAATATATGCATTAGGATAATAAATATTCCCCTAAAAAAACTGCTTTGTATTCTACCATTATTTTTTTTTCATTAAACAAGTTTCAGACAAAGGCTGACTGCCTTCAGATCAACATTTACCAGAGAACCAGACACACACACACAAATAACACTTCTCTTTGAAGACACAGAAGAGCCAACAAGGCACAGAAAACTTATAAACTAAGATCTTGAAAAGAATAGAAGCCCAGAGAAGTGAGCTCAGAATTTGGTCTTGCTTCTTCCCCTCAGACATTCTCCAATTAAAGCTATGGGTGATAGGTTGAGAAGCTCATCAGAGTTTATGGTAGTCTCACAGAGCTTGAGAAACAAAAGTAGAGTTTAAGTTCTACCAGGATGGAAAGGACCTGAGGCTTTCAATTGGGACCCTGAAGGATTGTGCCTTAAGCATTAAAATGAACTTGGAATCTACTAGCCTTCACAAATGTAGAAAGCCAATATTGAGTTAATTTAATCCCTGCTTGGATTAAGGTGATCTCCTAGCCTAAAGCTCCTGCCATAAATAAAAAATAAGTTCCCTGTGAAAGAAAATGGCATCATCTAGATGCTTAAATTATCTCTACAATTTTTCAAAACAATGTCCTGCGCCTGATTTAAAAAACAGGTTTGCTATAGATAAATGATTTACAACAAATAGAAAAAGTGATGAAAATAGACCTACAATAAATTTAGATAATCCAGTTCTATGACATTATATAATATATTCAAAAATAATTTACAAACTAAAAGTCTTAGCAGAGACCTGGAAATGATCAATAGAATGATATGAATTTTAGAACTGAAAACATAATTAAGATATATTAAGATATAAAAATAAGAAATTAAGATAGATTACCAGCAGATAAAATATACAGAGAAAAATGAACTGATATTAAGTCAGAATAAAATATGCACACTGAAGCACAGAAAGCAAAATAATGGAAAATACCGAAAAGGTCATTAAAAAAAAGACATAAGGTCCTACAGATATATACTTGGAATCCAAAAAGAGAGGAGAAATTGAATAGGAAGAAGCTATATTTAAAGACAATGAGTCAAAAAGAATAAAATTTTGCCATTTGCAACAACATGGATGGACCTGGAGGGTATTATGCTTAGTGAAATAAGTCAGACAGAGAAGGACAAATACTGTATGTTATCACATATGTGGAATATAAAAGATAAAACAAACAAATGAATAAAACAAAACAGAAACAGACGCACAGTTATGGAGAACCAAGTAGTGGTTACCACTGGGAAGAGGGAAGGGAGAGGGGCAATATAGGAGTAAGAGATAAAGGGGTATAAAATACTATGTATAAAATAAATAAGATACAAGGATATATTACACAGCATAGGGAATATAGCCAATATGTTATAATAACTTTAAATGGAGTATAACCTATACAAATATTGAATTACTATGTTGTACACCTGAGACTAATATACTATTGCAAGTAAACTATACTTAAATAAACGAACACATAAATAAAGCTAATGACTGAGAATTTTCCAAAGCTGCTTAAATACATCAAGCCACAGATCCAAGAATCACTACAAACCCTGAGCAGGATAAATGTAAAGAAAATCACCCTTACTATATCATAATTATACAGCTGCAATCTAAAGAGAAAGAGAAAATTCTCAGAAGCACCCAGAAAAAAAGGCAATGTGAATTTAAAGGAGCAGTAATAAATCACCAGTTAATATTATTAGGTAAAATGAATTCCCATAAGCCCATAAAAGACTTATGAAAAGATAGTATTCATCCACATTAGCCATTCCTTGAAGTAAATTCCAGTTAATATTTTGTTTCAGTATCTGGAATTTTTACCAAACATGTCAGTGATAAAATTCAAATACTGCCACTTTTTAATATCATTACAGTTACTTAAAACCATGTGTTGAAAAGTCCAACAAGTTGTTTTCAACAATTTCCCTTTGTAGTATCATATTTAACCCATTTCTATTTCATCTCTAATCACCTCTGGTCACTCTAGACCAAAACAGGAGCTACCTCTTATCTATATGACAAGAGCCTCCTAAGTGGCCTCCTTGCTTCCGGTCTTAACCCTCTACACTCAATTTCATTACACAGCTGACAGAGTAATTAACAAAAAACTGCTAATAGGATCATATCACTTCTCTGCTTAAAATACCCTAATGACTGAAGCTGAAACTCTGTCACAGTCTCCTAGGTTTATGTGATCTGAGCATCATCTATCGTGTTGACCCTCTCTCCTCCCACATTTCACCTCCTACTCTGATTCAGCTGCATTAGCTTTCTAGCTGTTGCTACTGAGCCTTTGGACTTTTCACTCCTTTTCCCAGAATGCTCTTTATTCAGATGCTGCCCTTCACTCCTGGTTCTGCTACGATATCACTACCTCACAGAAGTCTTCCTTAATCACCCTTCCCGAAACAGTACACCCTACTACTACTCTCTATCACCCTCTATCCCCTTTTCCCACTTTATTTTTCTCATGATATATTTTAATTGGCATACTATATATTTTTACTTACTCGATTATTGACTACTTTTTACTAACATGTAAACTCCATGATTCCAGAAAATTTTTCTTCTTAGTCACCAGTGTATCTCCAGTTTTTAAAATAGTATCTCAGTAAATATTTGTTTGATCAATCAATGTATTCAACAATTATAATGAGTGAGTGCCATGCATTGCTCTGCCTTTGTGCAAAGAAAAGATGAATTCAGTAAGTTCAATATATTCAATAAATCTGTATCTTTATATTCAATAAATTCATAGGATAATAGGAGATAAACAGATAAAGTAATCAATGTGATAACTATAATAGGGAGACAATGTCCATATACAGTGATGTGAAGTCTTGGTGGTTTTTTTGGTTTGTTTTTGGTAGAAAATAAATTGATTAATTTATCATCTTCACACAGCTAGTTAATAATTGTCCTAGATACTTATCTTTTAATTTTAATAAATACAGAATTAAAGGCTGTGGTTCTTAAAATATGAATTATGCCATGGTCTTTACAATATACATTTTAAAAGGTTTTCAATTAATATAGCCTTTCCTACTATATTCTCATTTTCATTATCACTGTGACTGAAGTTATCATGATCATATAAATCAGTCATCAACAGAACCTAACCCTAACCTTAATTAACCCTTACTTCCTTCAGACTTGACTCACATAATCACTTTACTATGGCATTCTCTGGCCATGCTATTTAAATTTCTAAATTATTCTTTCTGCCTTAATTTTCTAGTTGCCATAGCAACATCAATATACTATATATTTTGTTTTATCTTAATGTTTTGCCTATTTCTAGCCTCATCAAACTAGAATGCTAACTCCACGAGAGTGGAATATTTTTCTGTTTGTTAACTGCTGTAGAGCAGTACCCACCCTAATGTTTGGCATATATATATATACACACACAAACACCATAACTAGGCACAAAGAAGACTGAATCTTCTTTGAATCTTCAATCACACATTTCACATGTTTTCCCTCTCCAGGATAGAATACTAGTAACCTATTCAGAACATTAGAAAATGCTGACATAGAAGAGGACATATTATAATAGACAATCATGTAGACTGCTATTGATCAATGAATACATTTTTACATTAGTCCCAAAGATGAATTTTTGTCTATGTGCATGTGTCCATTCTGTAATTGATGAAATAGCAAATGTGTCTTCAGACTTACCAAAACAAATAATAAAGTAGAAAATTTTCATGTTACAAAGAATATTCCATTTTAAGAGAAATCACCATGACTTTTAATTTAAATGGCAAGTTTCTATAATGCATTTAAATTAAAATTCTATGGATTTTCAGACTTTATACACTACTTTCTAAAAATATGCATGGCAATAGTAGTTTCAGGATGATTTTTGGTTGGATTTGAAAAAATCAGTATCTCAGTTTCATTTATTTTCTACATGTGAAAACCATAAAAGTAAAATAAAGTGAATTTCTTGATCTAGAAAAGAAGAATGGGTGCCTTTGTAATGTCTGAAGTACCATTCTCTGTAATAGGGGATATACAGGTGAACAAATATATTTCTTGTCTTTGAGAAACATACTGTGATCCAGCAATGATCTTAAATCATGGAACATTAAAATGAAGCTCAGTAAGTTTGATTAAATAAGTGGTTAAGCCCAGTTAAAGGACCACTGGAGATATTCCCTTGTGGAATTAACACTTCTAATATGACTGTGTTATATCCACTTCTGTTTCTGACATAAATTAATAAGACTCTATTTGGTTAAGAAAAAAAGATTCTCTCATTAGTGTCCCATCAAAAGTAGCACCATTTGCCTCATTAAATTTAATGAGGTTGTTGTTGTTGTTGTTTTTCTATTGGTAGGTGTGGGGGTGTGATATATGTGTCAACGTGTTAGACTTGTACCTTCAAAGAACATGCTTTACATAGGTTAGCTATTCTCTGAAGCTGAAGTCGCTTTACAGTAAGCAATTTCTAGAAGTTGGTGGCACCTGAATGGTTTTTATAAGCAAGTAATATTTTATTCTGAAAAAATGAAAGTGTCAGAGACAAGTGTCTTTTGTATCAAATCCTCATAATCAAACAATGTCATTATCAGAATATCTTATATTTATGTAATACATATTTCAAACCAAGATTTAAAGGAAAAAACGTATCTTCCTCCTTTATCCAGTCCCAACTAAAACAAAAATCTCACAACGATGATTGATTCAAGCCACCACTCTTCCTCCCCAAACAGCATGAAAAATGTTTTTTCTGTAGGGCTGAAACATTATTTCATTATTACAGTAATCAAGTCTTCTGTTTTCAAACGTATAAAAATTAACATATGATTTTTTTATACCTGTATACAAATTCTATTCAAATAGTGCAAATACCGTTTGTATTTAAAGAGGCCATTTCTTTTTCTTTCCAGCAATCTACACAATGGAGACACTTAAATACACACGTTATATTGATGTATTTAAAAAGCCTATGTATTGTCTGCGGAGTTTTTACTGTATTCAAAATTATCTTTGGCAAAAAAGATTTGAGGACTATTAGCATAATTGAGGGGAGAAGTGTTCTAGTAAATTAGGTATTGGACAATCCTTTACCCAATCTCATCTTTTAGATGGAATTAAATAATTCTTAAAACATAATAATACGTTCTCAAAAATAGCCACAAACTGATACATGTAGCCTAAAGCTGGAAGAGACTTTACCAGTCTTGTCCAGAGTTCTCCATAAGGAAGAAATAGGAACACAGAAAGAAGGAAGTGCAAAAAGTCAGCATGTGGATTAAAAATGAAAGAGAAAGAGAAAGAGAGAGATTGCCCAGGAAGAAGTGTGCAGCTTTCTTCAGATTAAATACTTTGGGTTTAAATGCAATAATTTCCATACTAAGAAGATTAATAAGCAGAGAGCATGCCATATGGAACTAGTGCACAGACACTGCAACTCTTGTTCTCACCTCCTCAGAAAACAGTGGGGGGAAAAAGATAAAAAATAAACAGAAGTCATAGTAAAAACCCACATGAGAAGAAAAACTATTCCAGGAAATAGGAGAAAATGTCACACATAATATTCTACACCTTCAGGGAAAAGATATGGGACCGTGCACCTATTGAAAGAATAACACAAGAATAAACATACATGGTCAAAGAAAAGATGAGTAAGCAAAAATATAAAGTAAGAATTTTTAGGGCTTATAAAAAGAATTGAGTGTTACAGTGAGAATTATTAGAGAAATTAAACCACAGTAAAGTAGCAAAAAGTAGAACAGGTATAATGATATACTGAAGGAAAACACACGAATGAAAAAAGAACGATGAGATCAAAGTTATTGGAGAGAATATTTGAGAGATTTTATAAAGATGGTAGACTGAATACAAGCATTAATTCTGCTTTCCTGGCATATTTTCATCAAAGCAACAAAACCCAATATCTATATGAAGAATATACCAGGGTTTTGTTTTTTTGGTTTTTGTTCTTTTCCAGTAGGGAGAGAAAAAGCATGTTAAGGGTCTTGACTCCACCAAATGGATAAAAATAAACAAAAAAGAGTAATTTAATTTCCTAGAGATAAAACGAATTGAAGAAAAAGAAATAACCTGCAGGTAAAACGAACAAACCCTCAAAAGCCAACACCAAAAATAATAACATAAAAATCACAGAAATATCAAATACCTTACTAACCTGAAAAAATATGAATGGGTTATCTTTTCCTATTAATGAATGGAGGTTATTAGTTTGAGTTTTTAAAACAGAAATATATCAATAGACTATTTACAAGATACAAAACTAAGGGAACAATGAGGTTGGAAATAAGAATGCAAGTTCATATTAATATTACCAAAAAGTGTGTGGCACATGTGGCACTTTCTTTTCTTTCTTTCTTTTTTTTAAAATGTGTACTCCTGGCCTCTTTTCCAGATTTTTTTTTCACCTAGCTTTATTGAGATTTTTCTTTAACTTTCTATCTTATATTGGACTATAGCTGATTAACAATGTTGTGATAGTTTCAGGTGCACAGCAAAGCGACTGAGCCATACATATACATGCATCCATTCTCCTCCAGACTCCCCTCCTATCCAGGCTGCCACATAACATTGAGCAGAATTGACAAATAACGTTGTGTAAGTTTACGGTGTATAACATGATGTTTTGATGTATATATATATATATATGTGTATATATATATATATATATATATATATATATATATATGGGGAAATGATTACCACAAGGTGAGTTAACATATCCATCATTCCACATAGTTATCATTTTTTGTGTCTGGTGAGAATATTTAAGATTTACTATTTCAACAACTTTTTCCAGTATCAGTACAGTACTGTTAACTATAGTCACCATGCTGTACATTACATCCCCAGAGCTTATTTATCATCTAACTAAAAGTTTGCACCCTTTGACTAACATCTATTTCCCCCACCCCTGAGCTCTGGAAACCACCAGTCTACTCTCTGAGCCTACAAGTTTGACTTTTTTAGATTGTGCATATGAGTAAGATTGTACTGTATTTCTCTTTCTCTGTCTTACTTATTTCATTTACCAAAATTCCCTCAAGGTTCATAAACGTTGTCACAAATGACATGAATATTTTTCTGGCTGAATAATATTCCATTATATCTACATAGATATATCACATTTTCTTTAACCATTCATCCACTGATGGAGAGTTAGTTTCCCTGTCTTGCCTATTGTGAATAATGCTGCAATGAACATGTGAGTGCAGATATCTCTGCAAATAGTGATTTCATTACTTTCATAAATATACACAGAAGTGGGACTGAACCATATGGTAGTTCTATTTTTAAACTTAATAGCCATACCTCTAAACCATGATGTCGTATAATTAGAAATTAAAAGCAAACAGAATAGCTGAAAAGAATATCTTTCCTTGAAAGTAATAACATATAAACAAATAGAAAATACTCTCCGTAATAACATATAAGCAAATAGAAAATACTCTCCTGAAAATATTTGGATTAAAAAGGACATTAAAACTAGAATAACAAAATTTTAAATATGAACCTTATATTATAAAACCTGTGAGGATATGATAAAAATACTAAATAATCAGAAAATTTATTAACTGAGGTACATTCATTTGTAGAAGACTAAATATGAGAACACAACATAGGAGATGTCATATCCTCATCATTGGTGAACCCCAAAAAAGAACATTTTAATAAAACAAAATATCCAAATATGTGACAAACAAAAATCTCAGTAACATAGAGAGAAATCTGAATTTATGTGGATAAGATGAGTGTGTTCTAGAGAATTTTGCTATAGAATTTAAATACTAAGAGATATCTTTGCTAAATTATCAGACTTTATGGATAAAGAAAAAAGTCCTATAGACCTTCAGAAACATGAAGTCACTTAATTAGAGCAAAAACAGGATTGCTTCAGACTTCTCCATATCAATGTTTATATACAGAAAATAGTGGAGAAAGCCTAAAGGTCTTGGTAAAATGAAAGTGTTAATCAAGTACTTTGTACCCAGTCAAGTTTATGTTCACATACAAAGGCACCAGAAGACTTCCTTGGGCAATATGAGTTTCATAATATATTTGGTTCCAAACAAACAAAAGCAACCAAATATCAAAAGCTAAAAAAATATTTTTGAGGAAGTTGCTGTACAAAATGAGATACAATCCTTAATTAAGCGAAAACTCTCTGAAAATTAGGATGACAGAAAAATATAAATATTGTAAACTGGAAAATATAAAAATATAACTAAAAATCTATTGACCATGACAAAGTGGGAAGAAGTATAAGTGCACACATTTCTCATTTTTCATAACGGGGGTCAATGCTGTTTAAGTTAATGAAGCAAGTATTACATTTATAAGGATAATTGCAAGAGTAACTAATTCCCATAATGGCAGAAATAAAAAACACAAAATGATAAACAAAATTTGATGAAGACCACAACGCAAAACAAACAAAAATCAAAGAGAACTTGCTCATGGGCACTCATTTATTTGTTTTGTTATAGGGAAGTCTACCTTATACCATCAAACTTACTAAACACACTTCCTAAAATGTGTTCTCCCATCACACATTAAATTGTTATAAAATTCATTGAAAGGACATGTTTGTATATCAAATTATTTAACTAGAAATATTTGTTTTTCTAAAATTTACCCTGGCTTCCCAGAAATTATCTTCATACTTTGTAGTCATTGCAATGAGAGAAAAATCTAAACTATGCATTGTTTTGAAGTAGAAGTTGTACATTTTGTAACATGAGTTTCATCTCAGGTAATCTTAGAGAAACTTCATGTGGTCTCTAAGAGACAGAACTGGTCTCTTAAGAACTTGAGAGAACTAAAGAACTAAAAACTTAAGATGTGAGAACATAAGGCATAAGTTCTTAACACAACCCAAGTAATAATAAATTTTTAATTTATTTTAAGAGCATAACCATGAGTCCCCTAATTTACCTTTTCAAATTTTATAAACTTAATTCATTTCACCAATTTTCATTAACCCTGTTGCCCAAAGGGTAACATCTTATTTGGTTGCTTTGTGCTAGAGGCTAAGAACTATCCCTAGCTTGTGCCCACATGGTAGGAACTCATACGTGTTTGCTGACTTTTGAATACATAAATCATGACTTTAGAGTTTACATCTTATTTACACTGAACACAGATAATTTAAATGAAATATTAATAAACTAATGCAAAACTAATGGAAACCATATATGCAGTAGCAGATAATTTTTTGAAAATTACAAGTATACCATGCTTTAGGAGACAAACATGTTCCTGAAAATAATATAAATTTTTCTATGGGATTAACTTAAGTGACACCGTCAAAATTTTTAGTCTATAATTTGATTTCCATATCTTTTTGTTAACACATTCACTCATTCTACATATGTCATAGGGCCTCTATCAAATTTTGCTTCTTCAATAAAAATTTTTTTCTTAAAATGTTTTACCTTCCAGATGTTCACAATTCTACCACTGCACACCATCATCCACTTCATCAATTCTTGTTCTACAACTGTATTACTTTTATTTCTTGCATCTCCTTTGTCCCCAGTAGACGATCATTTATAATGTCTCCTTCATCCTTGAATGTTCAGAATTGTCAGTCTATTCCACACTCTATTTGCTCCTGACATGCCACCTCTGGACCCCTTCCTTTCAATACCCTCTTTATATCATATATCTCACCAACTCCAAAACCTTAAAGAATTAACATTACAAGAATTCTCTACTTAAATTGGAAAATATTCAATATACTGTCACCTGAATAAGCTTTGAGTAATAAGGCTCCCACTCTCTTTTCCTTTTCTTACAACCTTCATATACCAGTATCACTCTCAGGATGTTTCCTGTGTTGCTCTCATATACCTTGTATGAATAGTTGTTCTATGTCTCTGGAGAAAAGTTTGTCTCATTCATATTGTCTTTATATACTTATAGTAGAAATGCAACAATAAAAGCAAATGAGTGATTTGTAGAACAATTTGTTTTATAAATCTTGATAAAAATTGCATCTCTTTCTCTGTCTCTTCCCCTAATAGCTCGTAAAACTGAAGTTTTCCTTCTCTGGTCTCTCTAGGTATCTCATTCATAGATTTCTTTGATTTCTGAGCATAACTTCACCACTATTATGTATTATACATTTTTAGAAGCAATTTAAGCAGTTTGTTGTATTTTATCTTGGGTGGTTTTCTTCTTGTTTCCTCCCTAGTAACAACATATCTTTTTTGAAAGTAGTAACTATTTTGTGCTTCTTTGTAACCCTCACAATACTTAGTCTATCTCTGGGGTAATGATTAATAAGGTAAGAATTGAGTTGACAGAGTTTGAAAATTAGAAGACATATATTAAGTCCCACGAAAGTGAGGCATGTGAACCGGATGTGGACAACAGTAAATAATCCTCAAGGCTTTAAGGAAGACTGACATTGGCAAGTGGAATGTTGAGAGAAAATACTGCGCCCAGGTCTCCAAACTGACACAAGACTAGAAACCAAATGCTCACTGGTCTCAAGGCTAAGAAATACAAAAATTTATTCTAATTTTTGTGAAAATCATGGCTTGAAAAGGATGGAAACATGTTTATTTACTTTAAAATAAATCGTATATACTTTAAAGACATTTTTCAATTTCAGCCAACTCAATTTCAAATTAATTTACAGATTAATATCCTTTTGTGTCTACATAGCTATACGTGAATAGCTTAGCATTTTGCTAATTAATCCTTTCAAGTTTTCCTTAAGATTCCTTTTATATCTTTGAGAAGCTAGCTTTAATATTTTTAATTATATTAACAAAACTAGATAACTTTAGGATACATTCTTCTGTGAGAAAACAAAACTCTCATTGAGGCCGTTCTCCAGAATGTCTTCTAGCCAAGTAGACAGCTAAAAGGTGGAAACATTCTTTTCAGTGAGGTCCCAAAGTGTCCCTCAATTAAGAAAAGCAATTGACCGATGTGTCTCTATTTGATGCTAGGAAGCTCTGTGCAGTGTTTCTACAGTTTTTCCTTCAATCAGCCCAATATGAGATTGTGCTGCAAGCTGTGATTTTGTAAATCATTTTTTTAGTACCTATTGGGGCATCCTGTGAATTGTGGTCGCTTCATATCTGCATCATGGGGAAATATGCACAGAACAGAAAGGATTGGACAATTTCACATCTCAAAATATCCCCACCCAACCCCCTTTCAATTTGGAAAATAAAATTAGCTGTGAGTTTTTATCCTGGGGAACCACATATTTTGGAAACATCAGAGTTTTCAAGTTCTCAAGAGGAGTAATTCTTTTGTTTTCCCTGTCATTAATAAGCGAATTTGAAGAAGCTAAAATTCTCACTAGTACCTTAGCTGTTTTCTATTTTTCCAACTTCAGTTTTGTCTGTAATAAAACAACAGAATATCTGCCTCTTTCTCTCTCCCTTCTTCCCCCTGCCCTGCCTCTAATCCTACCTAGCCTGGCAAATAAGTTTGTCTTTTTGTTGGGGACTAGTAAACTTATCCTGTATTTTTTATATCGTTATAATAATATTATACAGCAGGCAAAAATATAATGATAAATGATAATTTGCCAAAAAAACAAAAAAAAACACTGAGGTGTTACCTATCAAAAGTTCTCCTTCTGTCTGTGATGCAGCACAGATTGTGATCGTGACAGTAAATCTGGTGCTATTGTTAATGCCATGGCACTTGGGTTTTTGGCTTGCTTTAGTCCAATCTGTGACATGCTTGTGAATATCTTTCTTCTGTTCTGTCTGTATGGCATATGGATTTCTGGGATACAACGTCAGACCTATCCACATAACAAGTGTTCAGAGCACCTTATCATTTTAAAAAGCCAATTACTCAAAAAGACAAATGTGAAATGTTTCACATTTAATGATGAGCAAATCTGCAAAACAAATGCAATTTTGCTCCTTCTAAAAAGTTTAGTTTAACTGTAAATATTGCAATGGAATCTTGCATGACACACATCACTGATAGAGAAAAGCTCATTTAATACATATTGTGTATCATCACTGTCAATTACATCTGCACAGTATTTAAAACGAGGGTGGTATAAGTAATTAGAAATAAAGCAAATAGAATATTCTAAACTACAAGGCTCTGAAATCACTGTAAAAATGTCACTGCTAACATTGAACACTCTAAAAAAATATTTTGAAAGTCTCACCCAAAAAACTGAAAACTGCATATGTCTACAGAGGTAAAGGTCATTCATGAAACACTCAACAACAAAAAATACCAATTCATTTTTTAGAAATATTTGTCAATATGTAAAGAATGTTTTGTACATAAGTTCTCAGTTACTGTTGAATCAGTGGCTGTACGTAATATTCCCACATGGAATGATGTCCTTTCAAATACTTTAAAACAAAGGTTTAGTGAAGGATTTTATGGGGACATCTTGAGTGCTGAGATTTTATGCATGGGAAGTACAACAAACAAAATATAGTAACATTGGTTTTGCAACTGATTTATATATTCAAACTGTTATACTTATTTATGATGGAGACAATAGCTAATTCAGAACTGTACATACATATCCCCATCATGTTATTCCACCTAAGCAAAACAAAGACAACACTAAAAAAATAATCCTACTCTTCAGCACTTACCATGTAGGTTGTGTAGATACAGTTGTCACATTTAAATGTCTTTACTCATTTTTCTTTTGTCTACACATTCTTTAAACCTTCTTTTAAACTGTGAACACTGGTAACAGAATATTATATGACATAAGAAATGGAATGCACCTGGCACTGGTAATTTTAGAAGAAACTAATCTTGATATTTATAACATATTTTAGCAAGCGGAATGGTTTTACCAGGCTTGCATGTTTAGATATGAAAAAGTTCACTCGGTTCTTGGACTTTCATTCTACATTGAAATTGAAATGTAGTAAAAAATCAGAAAGTCTCCAATCAGCTGTTGCACAACACACATAGAAAATTCTACTACACTCCTCTGTTAGTAATTGAGACTAGAAAACGTCCCACAGTTCTACTGTATTTCATGTTAACTATTTGTTATCCAGGACAGAGCCTAAATAAGAGCTGAACAATCAGTCCATACATTAAAAATAAAAAGTTTAGTCCATCATAATATTTTTTAAATATTCACTGAAAGTAAGTGCTTCACTTTGTATTTTATTATTCCTGTATCTACCGTGGTTTCATTTCAATTGCATGGATGTCCACCTTAGCTTGAAGTGAATTAATATAATGATGTGCATGGCACTTGAATTTTTTAATGTGATAGCTAATATTCAGGAGTTTTAGGGCATTTAATCAAATATTTAAAAGTAGTGTTATGGGCTGTCTCAAAACTTTGGTGGAAAGGACACAGGGTATAGATAAACAAACAAGTAAATAACTAATCATTGCTTTGGCCTCCGTGAAATAAATGTAAATAAAAATGTATTTACAAAGAGAATGTGAGGTGCAAGCTCCTTATGGAGAGCCACTATCTTAACTTCGCATCCTTCACTTTCAACCAATTGACTACTTCTTTCCTTTTGCTGAACCTTAAACTCCCTGAAATGTGATGAAATGTAATCTTTCCAAATTTCCATAGTAATGTTTAATTTCTAACAGTTGGGACTTTAAACATCTAACACTGAAACCCTTACACTCATCCCCACATTTATGTTCCTGGCTTGCACAGAAGTATTTACACAGAGGACACTGATGATGCTAATGGAACTTTGTCAAAAAGAAACAGTTAACAGAACCTCCAGGTGGTGTGAACTAGACCTGAGGGTGTGCTCCAGGTGACCTTGAGGGTCTGCACAGGTCACACCTTCCTAGAGTCAAGTTGTACCAGATATGTGTTGACTATTTCTTGAAATTTGTTGCTTATTTCTATGATTCTAGAGTTTTATAATCAAATCTCAAGATCACATTTTGAAACTGGAAGGAGACTTAAAGATCATCTTTCCACCAATGTCCTTTTTTGACAGAGGAAAAGATTTAGACCCAGAAGTATTCAGGGACTTTCCAGGGGGCACATTCCTAAGAAAGCCCCAAGCAGACCTGGGGTCAAAAGGTTTGGGCTGGAGTCACTATTGCCCAACTTACTCCATGAGTTACTTTAGGAAGTCTCTTAACTTTTTTAAGAGGCGATTTTCCCAGCTGTAAAAATCTGGTGACACGTATTTCACAGAGATATTATGAATGAGATAATACATGGGAAAGCCCTGTAAACTATAATACATTACATCTGCAAATACATTACAGGGCCTTTCTCCAGTTCACCAGCAACTTAGTTCCTAGTGTCTTTATTTATTTATTTATTTATGCCTTATCTTACAGGATATAAACCATTAAACAGCAAAGGAAACATCAGGGGATAAAATTCCAGCTTTTATACATAGAAGCAAAGCTGCCAAGAAGGGCAGTTTCTTTCACCTCAATGTTCTTTGAGGCTATCTGAAATGGTTTCCTCACAGCTTGTACCCATGTTCTTCCAAAAAATTTTTCTAAAAGGAAGAAAAAAGTAATAATGGTGTAAGGAATAATTATGATAGCTGCTAGCCTCCATAATCAATTTCCACATAATAGTCTCATATGAAATGCTGTCTGGGCAGTACCTGAGTCCATAAAGTGTCAGGTGGCCATTTGGCAAGAGAAAAAGGAAGAAATCAGATCAACATTTTATAAGTGGTTTGCATTTTTATTTATTTTTTTTTGCACCTGGTATTCTACAATTTCTTTCAGTTATATTTCAAAACACTACAGTTGGGATCTCCTTGCCAACCTGAGATGGCATAAGCCTGGATAACAGAACAAAATGTGAGAAGGTCCTTCTGTCTTTAACGCCTGTTCACCAGTGAATCAGCCTCCAATTAATCTGTTTCTTCAGTAGGAGTTTAATAAAAGTCAAGAGCACACATGTTCAGACTTGTTTAGTACTGAAGCTGTGTTAACATTATCTGTCTAGCCAGGTCAAAAATTCTGTGTAATTAGATGCCAGAAACCATTTCAAAAAAATTAAGGATTTTTCCATGTATTATAAGCAATTGATTATCTGAGATAGGGAAGTTTAAATCTAAATTGGAAGAGCAACGAGAGGGATGCTTCTCATTAAACATTGCAAGGGGAAAAAAGTTTGTCTCGTGGCCAAACTGCACATAAAACTCAATATATTAGGCTTGTTATTTTCTATTTGTTTATGAACCAGAAAATTCAGGATCATTCAGCAACTCTATTTCCATTCCACTGTGTGGGTGATGATCAGAGTTGGTCGTTTACATTCAATCATATATGGCATTATGCTTGGAGGAAGCCCTTAACCCAGTCATCTGTGCCTATAAACCGAGTGTGCCTCAGTATTTTCTGGAGAAAATCAACAACGCTGCAGGTTGGATGCATTTACGACAAGCCGAGTTAGCAACTACAAAAGCTCAGAACTGAAAGCTTCCTAAACCCCAGCTAGGCTGCTTAGTCTAAGCAACGGTAGAGGCAGTAAAATTCCAGGAAAGTCCACTTCTCTTAGAGTTTTGGTGAATGACTTTTAACCCATCACTGAAGGGAACATTAGCTTTGTGTAAATTATAAAACAGTATCAACCTAACCAGCAACTCTTGCTGGAGTCTAACTGCTCAGGCTGAGAAGTATGAAATATTATTCTTGCTCTTATGTCTCCAATATGGAAGGATGTAATAAAGATGACTCATACATGTGGGACTTCCCATACAATTTGAACCTTTTTAAAGGCAGATTATTTGAGAAATTACCACTCAAGGCAGAAAGCAGACATTTCAAGGTTGAAAGGAGTGAATGATGATGGTCTACACTCAGCTTTTAACTTCCATTGAGCTACTCAGAAAAATAATTTATTGCTTTCCTTTTTTTTCTTTTTTGAGATTTTTATAATCAATTTATTGAAGGTATGAATCTATCTGTACACTTTCCAAATAATTTCAGAGGAATACTCTAAACATTCCAAATGAAGATGAAGCATGGTGAGATAGACTTACATGTTAGGGAAATTTCAAATTAGTGGAAATTCATGACCATAGTGGCATCCAGCACCACACCAGGTATAATGCATTGTAGACCCCAGTTTTACTTAAAGTGTTAGAATTTGTAGCATTCTTAATTTTGTTACAACTTACTATCCATGAAAAAAAAATAAGCAAAAAATGAAAAGTCCATGAGTAAAATGTTCTAGGATTATACTGTATTTTTTCTTTATTTTTAGCTAATTATCAGTAAAGTTATGATTCCTATATATTTAAGATATTAGTTACTTTCATAGAAGTATCTCTAGTATGCCAACTTTATCTTCTGTTGAGAATCTGTGGAATTCAGCAATTTTTAGTAAGCAATTAAAAACTATATTAAAAATGTACCACCCATGAAAAATGACCAGAAACCTAAACACTATTCACACATTCATTATATAAAACTAAAGTTGAAAATATACATCACTCTTATTTATTGTTATTGTTCATATTTATCATCATTCTTATTTATCATTAGTTATTATTATTTTCTGCATAAATCAGTAATGTACTGATAAACCAGTGAATATACTTCATTCACTGTGATGGAATAATTGTCCATACTATGTTTAGGGCTTTTGTCTTTGACCCCTAGCCATAGTCTCTTGCCAAGAGACTGTATCTACTTTCCTCCATCTACAGGTTGTACTTGAGCTAGCAAAAAGTAGTTGCCTTGGCTTTTTACTCTTTGCAGCATTGGAAAGTGAGAAAATAACATGGATGACAAGAACTCAATCTAAGGAAATGTCAAGAATATTTCAGTAATTCTCCCACCTCCTCCATCTCTAACTTTGGGTATGTCATGAAGTCATACTACATCTCCCTGTGTCTATTGTTAAATGTGAGAAATCATGAGATAATTCATATAAATATTCATTACAAACTTCAAAGAACTATATCCAAGAGAGAAACTACTATAATCACAATTGGTACTGCAGTTCAGGGTGTTCTTGGGATATTGGGTATTGGAATGCTTCATCTTCTTGACTGAATGTGCTGTAACCATTTAGGCTTTGATGTACATCTAGCAGAGTGACAACTAATCTCAACAGATGGGTTGTGCTCTAGGATATTTTTATTTCCTTAGGAAAGGCTCATGAAATCATTCAGAAAGCTGAAAACACCATCTTTGATTAAAAAGAAAATAATTTGAATCACTTTTTCTTTAGAATATTTACATGGAGCTCACTCTAAGAAACAATAGGCTCCTTTGATTGAATCAGATCCTTTACATGGTCTGTCATAGCATCATTAAATTATATGTTACTCTAGTCACTAGGGACCACTTGAATGGGGGCCTCACTGCTTGTGAAAACCCATAGCAGGTGATGCTGTGTTCCTGATTCACGTTAGCCATCAGTCTACATTCCTTGGTATATTACTGAAAATGCAGTCATGGCACAGAGAAGATCCTATGATTTGGTTCATGAACATCTGGTGATATTTCTGATAATGTTTTTTAATCTGTTAAAATGGAAGAATTTTATGGAAGCACAGTGGCAATGACAATATAAATGTTTGGGTTATTTCTGTTGCCCTTAAACACAGCTGAATAAAACAGACTCAGCAAATCAGAATATTAATATGCAGCATTATTTCACCTCCTTTTGAATGAGACCTTCAGTAAAGCATCTTTGATTTACGATGAAATTTTAGGGGAGTAAAATGTACACAGAAGCTGACAGCATCTCTGGTGAAATGGTGAAGACAAATAGTTTTACACCATCAATGAATACAATAGGAATGAAGTGCTAGCGTTCCCTGGAATTTCTGTGTTCTGGTTCAGATTCTGATTAGCACTCATCCTCCTTCATGCCCCACTATGTGCCTTGTACTCCAGGACAAACTTACCTTGTTTCTGCTTCCTAAAACCACCAGTGGCATCTCATTGCTCTCAGATAAAAGTGAAACATGTTTAGCATAGTTGTATGCTAAACTTGCATACAAGTTTTATAAATGAGTTTTATAAATGCAGGAATAGGAGTCTCTAACAAGCTGGAGTACTGGAACACTAGACCCCTTTCCCCCCAGTCTCTTGGTGTCATTTGAAAGCATGTGCTTCTAGATATTGACATAGTTCAAAACACTGGCATTAATTTACTGTCCTTAGAAGAATTTCCATACTCTTTGAGAAGTGACATCATTTGGAAAAGAAAATAATTCACTATCAATTTTTTGATATTTATACAAGAGACTAAAAACTAGCAAGACTGAACAAAAGTAATAAAATCATTACAAAAAACTGCCAAAAAAAAAAAAAAAGGGACTTGCATTACCTGTTTCTGCCTACCCCATGGCTTTATGCCTTTCCATGCTCTATCTTTCTCATTGCATTCTTTCCAGAACGTTTTGGTTCTTCAAACATGCCATGCTCTCTCTTATCATAGCATCTTTGAACAAGATGCTCCTGGTGTGTGTAATTCTCTTAGCCTCTCTTTTCACCTGTGTATGCTCACTCATTCTCCTGCTCCTAATTTAAAGATCTCTTCCCCAGGAGAGTCTTTCTTGACATGTTAGACTAGATACAGCTAAAAATAGTCTTTAACACTAATAATGTCTTTTACTTTTTATATAGGAAGGAGATCTTCTGGAGATAACTACTGGTGTGCTCTCGTTGTACTTTGTACTTTTCTTGAACTGCACTCTGCATGTGTGTGAATATTTAAATATTTGCTTTATATCTTTCCATTTAGACTATAAACATCATGAGGATATAGACTATGCTTTGTTCACTAGTGAATTCTTTGTTCTAGGTCAATGTTAGATTGTAAGAGTGGCTCAAAAATTATTGACTGAGTGGTCCCTCATTCTCACTTGCAATCCCCTTAAACTCCTTGCCTATTGAATATTACTAAATTCTTGAAGGTCCAGCTGAAATGCCATCTCTTTATTGGCCTTTCCTTTCTGTAGTCTGATTTAATCTCTCTTTGATATTCTTGTACAATAATGACTGTTCCTCAATAAATTTCAAGCTCATTTAATGTTAACAACTAGGCACTTTAAAAATTATTGTATTCTTCACATTATATACTCCAGGTGCTTTGAGCTTTTACTATTCATGTGTGGTTTTCTTGTTACACTGTGGTGGTAGGTGATCCAGATATACAGTGTCTTTCGGGCAAGGTATAATAATCTTTCTCTCTTACCCTCAATTCCTCCCTTCCTTCTTTGCCCTATCCTCCATGAATGGTAATTTTTGACCATTTTCACACTAATTTTTCCTTGAAGATACAGAATGGAGTCTTATAATCTTTTTTTTTTTTTAACATCTTTATTGGGGTATAATTGCTTTACAACGGTGTGTTAGTTTCTGCTTTATAACAAAGTGAATCAGTTATACATATACATACGTTCCCATATCTCTTCCCTCTTGCGTCTCCCTCCCTCCCACCCTCCCTATCCCACCCCTCCAGGCTGTCACAAAGCACATGGATGACAAGAGCCGATATCCCTGTGCCATGCGGCTGCTTCCCACTAGCTATCTACCTTACGTTTGTTAGTGTGTATATGTCCATGACTCTCTCTCGTCCTGTCACAGTTCACCTTTCCTCCTCCCCATATCCTCAAGTCCGTTCTCCAGTAGGTCTGTGTCTTTATTCCTGTCTTACCCCTAGGTTCTTCATGACATTTTTTTTTTCTTCTTAAATTCCATATATATGTGTTAGCATACGGTATTTGTCTTTTTCTTTCTGACTTACTTCACTCTGTATGACAGACTCTAGGTCTATCCACCTCATTACAAATAGCTCAATTTCGTTTCTTTTTATGGCTGAGTAATATTCCATTGTATATATGTGCCACATCTTCTTTATCCATTCATCCGATGATGGACACTTAGGTTGTTTCCATCTCCGGGCTATTGTAAATAGAGCTGCAATGAACATTTTGGTACATGACTCTTTTTGAATTATGGTTTTCTCAGGGTATATGCACAGTAGTGGGATTGCTGGGTCATATGGTAGTTCTATTTTTAGTTTTTTAAGGACCCTCCATACTGTTCTCCATAGTGGCTGAACCAATTCACATTCTCACCAGCAGTGCAAGAGTGTTCCCTTTTCTTCACACCCTCTCCAGCATTTATTGTTCCTAGATTTTTTGATGATGGCCATTCTGACTGGTGTGAGATGATATCTTACTGTAGTTTTGATTTGCATTTCTCTGATGATTAATGATGTTGAGCATTCTTTCATGTGTTTGTTGGCAGTCTGTATATCTTCTTTGGAGAAATGTCTATTTAGGTCTTCTGCCCATTTTTGGATTGGGTTGTTTGTTTTTTTGTTATTGAGCTGCATGAGCTGCTTGTAAATTTTGGCGATTAATCCTTTGTCAGTTGCTTCATTTGCAAATATTTTCTCCCATTCTGAGGGTTGTCTTTTGGTCTTGTTTATGGTTTCCTTTGCTGTGCAAAAGCTTTGAAGTTTCATTAGGTCCCATTTGTTTATTTTTGTTTTTATTTCCATTACTCTAGGAGGTGGGTCAGAAAGGATCTTGCTGTGATTTATGTCATAGAGTGTTCTGCCTATGTGTAGCAAGGAAAAACTTCTGCTGATCATTAAGTTGCCTCATTTCTTTTTGTTAGAAAATACATTTTACCATGTTCTGAGACTTTACTCATCTCTTTAGTTCTAAGTATAATAACAATCATTTCAAACTGGTAAACAATAGTCCTACTGAAGTATATTGGATGATTCTTTGTACTTCAGAAGTCCTTAACTAAGATGAAAAGATGCCTACTCCTGAAACATGCCGTTTTCTGGGAGTTTCCTTTCATATTTTCATTTCTACTGTTTTCAGTAGGTAGAAGACAGTACCAGTCATCAAAGGTTATCAGTTGGGATATGGGAGATTGGAAGACATTCCATTTATCACTCTTACTATTAAAAGTGAAGCTAAAGTTGCACAGAGTGTGTAACATATCTATAATGTTTAGTCTGGGCCCCTGGAGAAGCATCCTTGCACTGTGAGCAGGCATTCTGACCATGGTTTTCATTACATTTCCATGTGCTCACAAGTTTAGTGTAGGATTTGTGTTTTACAGTTTTAATTATTTTTTCTAACTTGCCAACAAGGAAGAGAATCACTTGTGTTCTAGTCTTGGCCCTCACTAGCTCTTGAGTCACCCTGGACATTTCCATATTCTTCACAAACTAGTATATTTATGGCTATGTTGATGCCTAAGAGTCTATTAGTTTATACAGAATGATAATGAGGTTGTAGCTTAAAGTTGTAGGGAAGTTGTTAAGTGTTTGTCATATTGGATGAGCAAAGAAGTCTATTTGAAAAGCTCTAATTAAGTTGTCATAGTATGTTCTGTGTGCTTATTTAGTGATCACTGTGCATATTCATCAACAATTAAACCCTTATTTTAGAAAAGGGTGGAGTTTTTAGAAAAATTCTTGTAAATTTTTGCTGTGTCCTAAACCACAGAAGCAAGCTGGACGTGATCCTGGAGTGTCCCGTCCTCTGGCACATAAGAAGGCCAATGCTGACAGAGGGTACTGAGAAGTAATGCTTGTTCCATGGACATATTCAATGGATTGCCTTCCCTAGAGACAGACTGGCTTTACAGTAACAACAATTTAAGTATTTCTTTCTGTTTCAATTACATTTCAACTGGAAAAACAGTCCTGTGAAAGACACCTCTTTTAATGGTCTACCCCCTAATTTCACTTTGCATTTCTTAAGTACCAATTAAGTAATAATGCCAGTTTTCTCATAAATTATCTGAAGTGTCTTTTTCAGAAGATAAGTTATGGATAGGGTGCATTATTCTTAGTAATATTAATAATGTCTGCCTAATAGATAAATTACTATTGGTGATACAAGTCCTAGCTCTTGGTGCACATATTGCCACATTGAAAATATCAGTTCCTAGATTATAAAATTTACATAATTCTAAATCTTATAATCTAGGCAAGGCATAAAGAAGGCTAACTTTGGCTGTCTAGATCTTTTGGGATATCTAGGTTCAATCGGTTTTTTAATTAACAAATCCAAAACTGAAAACAGAAACAGAGACCTTTACAATGAAAGATATTTAAAATAATCTTCCTGGAAGTAAGTACACATTGTAATTTGTTTTGTAAAAAAAGGAGAAAAAAGCTAAGATGTATGTGGAGAAAAATCATTTTTTTCCTTAGTCATCTTATATATTTTCATACATGTATGATGAATATATTGACAAATTCCCTATAATTTTAAGCTTGACTATGGGCCTTTAAGAACATTTTTTTGTCAAGATTTTTATCTTGGGATATGCATCTACATTGAGTTAGCTTAAGAATATGACATTTTCTTACTGATTACTGAACAATACTCAAATGACAATGACTTTTGTTGAAAGCTAATCAGACATCCAGAGGTCAAAATCATATCAAGGAGCCATATATGTTGTACAGAATTTTTCCTAAATGCCCCAAAAGCCAAAACAACAAAAACCTCTCAGCATGTTCGTTATTTTCTATTTATGCTTCTTTCAAACCTCATCCATCTACCTCACTTGCTGATTTCATAGCATCACTTCAAGTTGCTGAAACAACCACACTCATCCAAAGCGATCCAAACCCAATCTCATTTGTCTTTTATAAGTGGAGTGTATGTGCCAGTGTTACTGTGCGCTAAAGGGTACATATTGTGGGGATATACTCATTACTTGAAGTCGCATTTCTAAATGCATGTTCACATAATCTAGGCGGAGTTTAACACTGAATAGAATGTTTAACGTTTTTAAATTGATCAATACTACATCTGTGGACCAAATATACAATAATTCTTCCAGAAAACATGATTTCAATATATTTTTGAAAATAGGAAAAGGTTAAAGATGTGGGCCAACTGTCAAAAGACTTGGGAGAATAATATTTCTGTTTTAAAATTTCTATATTTATGTTATATGTTTATTCATGTTTACATTTTCTTTGGAGTTATTGGAAAATGGCAGCTTCATAAAAAGCCATACCATTTCAGAGAATAAAAGTAGTATTTGGAAAAATATAATAGTGACTCTTGGTACTTTCCCAGCATGTTCTCACTAGAGCTACATAAGGTAACGGATAGGAGTTACTTTGGAAACTGACCCACTCAGAGCCTGATAAGTTTCTCTGGGCCCCTGTTACCTAAATCATTCCTGCCACCTTTTTTTGAAGCCGATGGACCTCTATTTTTCCCCCAGGAATCTCTTGGATAGCCTGTGTGTTAGTTTCTAATAATACGTTCCTGTTTGTGACCTGAAGTACCACGAGAATAACCTTTCCCAGGTTCCAATGACAACATGATAAATGTCTTGAATCTGTAGTAATTATTTTTGAAATGTGAATTAAGGCAATGTTTGCTCACGATTTCCCTTAAAAAAGAAAAGGATAATATACAATTTCAGTCTGCTGTTGTGCTGGAAAAAACCCTTGGGTCTTCTTTGGCTGTTCCAAATCTTCCTTCTCAGGGAGAGGTGTATGTTGGGAAGGAAATTCTGTGGCCTCTGACAGCCATGTGGTCAAGTGCAGTTCAGGGCCATGACTGTGCTCACAAGGTGACAAGAAAGAGGCCTAGTAGTAGCATATCATTTTCTTTTGTAACTTTATAATTAGGAGTCAATTGAGTTAAGTGCTTGCTTAATAACTGGCCTCTGGACTGAAGGCAGGCTCCCCAAACCAAGAAAATAAATGTGTATTGTGCAGCATAGCATGTCTTAGAACAGGGTGGAAATCAGATCTTACCGCACATAATGGCATAAATGTTTCTCTTTGGTGATGTCTAACAAAGGTATCACATGGGCATGAATCCACGGGGGTAACGTATTTCACTACAATTATCCCGATTTATCCCAAGAAACTAGGTTTTATTCCGTAATCTGTGAGGAAATCTTCTGTTCTAGCCCCAAATCCTTTCCTCAGCCAGGTGATTATCAACTACATTTTTGTACAGGAGGGAATTAATGCCACATATGGCCTAAGCAGCTTTGAAGGCAAAAAGGCCTGGACCTGTAATAACTTTTGTGCAGGGTATTGATTCAGAAATCATGAGGGAGTCCACCGTCCCAGGGTGTCGGGGGGCTTTGTATGGCCTTCTTTACCCTTTGTATTCTACCACACTCCCCCCTCCACTGTGAACCCTCACATTAAGTCTCCACAGGAGACCCCAGGTAACTGTGCTGGTGTTACCACAGACTGAGTAAAACCGTAGGTAAAAGCCCGGCACCACAATGAAATCTGATTTTCAAGTCAGCAACAATCAATACAGCTTTAAAATTTGATAACAAGGAACTTTGGCAGAAAATAATCAGGTTTGCTGTAAAAAGCTGAGGCAAATTTTCTCCCAACTACATGGTTTGTTCTTTCATTTCAGGTTGATACTTCAGCGGTCATATTTAGTTGTGTTTGCGTGTTTGTGCCCATGTGCCTGTGCTAGAGTGTGTGTGTGTGTTTCAAGGGTGTACTTGCAAATATCTAAGGGTGAATCTGAAAGCTTCTGCTGGAACCGGTGAGCACACCAGGCTGAGGGTCGGGGGTAAAGTGGGGGAAGTGAAGGGAGGGGGAAGCAGGGAGAGGGGCACAGCACATCCCGCTCCATGAATTTATTCAAAAGCATTGCAATCTGCCTGCACATCTTCATCACTTCAGCGATAATTAAATCTCAGCATCACAGGTGATGTCCTCACACAGTCTCTTTCCCAGGTTCCCACTGGGCCAATGAAGCAGGCCTCCCTGTGAGGCCTGTTAGCACAGATCAGGTGGTAATGTGGAGGGACAGATGAGCTTTAGCTGACAGATGGCAAGATGACCTGGAAAACCTGCCCCCTTTTCTAGGATCAGGCAGCAGCTGACAGGTATTATTTCATAAAATAACGTCTAAAAGGAATCGCCAGGGTCTTCGCATTAATCTGAGGCTGCAACCAGCCATGTAACGTTTATGTCAGAACAAATCTGTCTCTATGCAGGAGAGGGAAAGTGGTTTTTGATGAAGTTGTTCATAAATTTTAATATAATATGCCTGATGGTGTCAGATATAGTCTCATATCTCTTTTATATTTAAAGGCTCTAGTGAAACATAGAAATATTCAATCTTCAACAAGCTACTTTTAAATAACTAAAAAGTTAACCAAGGATACCTTACTGCCTTTTTTTTTTTTTTTTGTATTTTCAATAAAGAACTGGTTCATCTGAGCTCCCATTTTTAAATGAGAATGATTTCAGTGCCATGAAAAGCTCTTTGCCTGGGGTACCAAACAAAAGGAGCAAGGCTGTTGCAAAGTTGCTTTTATGGAAAACTTGCTTTTTGGAAAAGACGAAATTTGCCCAAACCCACAAGTAAACAACAACAGCAGGAAGCACCTGTCTACTACATACATAAATAATATTTCACAACTTCTGGTGAAAAAAAAATCAACTACTGACTGGTTGGCAGAGATAACCCTTTCATTAAATGAGCTCTCCAGGCACCTGACATTTGAAAGTTTCAGTCCAAATGAATATGTGGGGAGTTCAACCACCTGGATGGGGTTTGGCTTTGTCTGCCCTATGTGTTATTCCCAAAGCCATGATGCAGCAAAGTATACCCTATGACTCAATTTGCATCTATCTACTGAAGAGCAAGCTCACTTTAGTCATGTTCCACGTGCACTATCCAATATTTCAGCAACAAACTTCTAAACCTGCCAGGGAAAAATGCTGGCATCTTTCTATTTATTTGATTGTTATGAAACAAGGAGAATCATTTATTGTAATTGTGTTAAAAGAAGGAACGTTTCCTCTTCTAGAGACCTTTCGTGGTGTAAGACTGCCTCTTTAAGCACACCTAAGGATAATCGTAAAGTGAATTGATAAACATAACAGACGCACAAATAATCTGGAGAGTCATGTATCCTAGAAATGGAACTATCTCCACACACCTCATAATTACATTTTCACCTGCCCATCTGGTGCAGACCTGGGCTTATTAGTAAATGCACCAGATACAAAATCTTGTTTGTGTTTCAAAAACATACTGAACACAGTTTGCAAAAATAAGTAATGCCTTAGTTTTTTTAAAAAGCAGGAAAATACATATTTCAAGATGTTCTTTTTAAAAACTGAAACTAGTGAGGCATAAGGGAAAATATCTCAGTCTACTTAGATACTTTTATAGGACTACCTAGGCTGAAGCCCTCTAAACTACTAGTTTACCAAATTTTTTTTTAGAAAGGTAAATTCTTCATTTGGCATGTCATAAAATAAACTAGAGGTTTAATAGTATCCATACAGATGCCTTAATTTCATTATAACATAATCAAATTAAACCTTTAAAAAAGTTCTCTAAATGGCAGAGGCTTTTGTGAAAAATCTGATTGTTCTTACTCTACATTGAATATAACATACATTAAATTACAAATTAACAGAAAAAGTAAAGAATTTAGATCTAGTAATCATAGAAATATTCTTATCTGAAGCAATCTGGCCCAATACTTAATGAGTAATTTAAAAAGTTAAGTGAGGAACTATTATAGAATTATATACTATACCTACCTAAACCAATTAATTAAATTTAAAACAAATATATATTTTAGATAGGGTCAAAGTTTTTCTTCATTTGAGTGTCAAAGTTTGGGTTTCATGCTCTCTTCCATAAACCTGTCTGTAATACACATAGAATGTCAATTTTTTGTTTCTTTGATGTAGACCGCAAATTCAGTGATACATGCAAAATAAGCTAAGTTCAGAATCTTTCCGGAATTTTTGTCAACTTTTTGCAGTTGTGTTGTCTATACCTGATTTGGAACAATTTCTTTTAACAATTCACTTATCAAGTCTTTCCAAAGCATTCATCTTTGGTTTCATACAAACAATAGCTTCCTTTCTTTGAACACTTTTATGTCATCAGTTCACATAATATTGAATTAAGTTATGTATTTCTATACATAAAACTGATGTAAATCGTTGTGGAAAAAAATGAAAAGTATTCTCCAAAAGCACCCTACTCAACTGTTAGGCACAAAATAGTACAGGCATACCAAAAGTGGAATATTACCTGTGAGCATTTAGCATGGTGTTGACATCAGTACATTTCAGAAAGAATAGGAAAAATGTTAGCTAATCATTGAGGCACTTAAGTGAGACTGTTTAAAATATCTTACGAATATGTATTTATCATTGTGTGTGTATTTGTGTATGTATATTCTCACACCCCACGGTAAGGGTAGATGCAAGGGAATGGCGTGGCAGTTAAGAACTCAACAATTTTTTCCCACTTTTTATAATAAGAATTAGTAGGGTTTTTTGTTTGTTTGTTTGTTTCCCCTATTTTGGAAAGATTCAGTACTGCATTTTATTCTTTTTTATCCCCATGGCCCAGCACAGTGCATGGTTCACACATGGTGATTAGCAGTGTACCAGCTTTATGAGCTCAGGCAAGTTCTGTGTGTCAGCGTCTTCATCTGTAGAATGTCAATGATAATAAAATGTCAAGTTATTTTATGAATTCTGTGGATTAATAAATGTATAAAGAGCAGAGAATAAGACCTGGCTCATAGTGGGTGTCAGTAATTGGTATAATTATCAATAATGTAAGGTAATATTACATTATCAATATTATTGCCATATAATCATTAGTCTCTTTTAAGTATTCACTCACCAAAAATAAGATCTAGTGAAAAATGGGAAAGAAAACCCAGAGTTGGGACTCTTGAATTCTGTTTAATTGCTCAAAACTGTTGCCCACTGTTAGTGTGTGTGAAGAACATTTACGTAAAAATCACATTCATTCAACATTAATTGATATTCCTAAATTCCCTTAGTTAAACTGGCAAAATTCCACTATTAAAAAATGTATAGTTCCTATGTTACTCCTTTTCATCATGTTTTTTCCTATTGATTAACGTTTTTAAACTATTTTCAATGAAACATTATGCGGCAAAATAGGCTGTTTTGTATGGACTTGTGCTCTGAAACAGATACTCTCTATGCAAAATTAAAAGCCAACTTGGCCACTTTGAACAAAAATAAATGCCTACACAAAACATCTTTCCAGAATTTTTTTTCTGATAGTCTTTTTTGGACACATGGAAAAAAATAAATATACAAAGGATCCTGTCTATTCCTTCCACATATTTTCCTTTCATGTTACCTGAAGACCAGTTTTACTGTGTATTTATAAGAGAACTTCTTGAACAATTGTCTTCAGTAAGCATTGATTTTTTCCCCCTCCTTTTAATCCAGGAAAAGTTGTACTTTCTCTTTTTTTTTTCCTTTCAGTGGGCTTTGCAAAAACTTCATTCCTTAACTGCAAAACAAGCTCTAAGTTAAAACAAAGAAAAACTTTTTTGATACATAAGTCATTTTTTTTTTTCTTTTCCGGTACGCAGGCCTCTCACTGTTGTGGCCTCTCCCGTTGCGGAGCACAGGCTCCGGACGCGCAGGCTCAGCGGCCATGGCTCACGGGCCCAGCCGCTCCGCGGCATGTGGGATCTTCCCAGACCGGGGCACGAACCCATGTTCCCTGCATCGGCAGGCGGACTCTCAACCACTGCGCCACCAGGGAAGCCCCATAAGTCATTTTTCTAGATCAGAGTGATACACCTAACACATTCAGCCTATACAGATTTTTAACAATCCTCTTCTTTGGAAAAACCCATGGCCATTTTTTGTCTGCTTAGTAATATCCCACCTGACAATACTCAGATGAACTATCAACACTATGTTGGGGGCTGAGTGGTTTCAGGTTGTAATATACCTCAAGCGGAATTCATCTGAATTTCCTCTCTTCATTGATAATGTGAATTACATCATGGATGTTTCAAGGAAACCATTTATTTTTTTTTATGCTTTGCCATAAACTAGACAATACTAGTTGAGTATGAACATTAAGAAGTCCCAGGAAACAAAAGAGAGAAAGTATTTATTTATGTAGCTCAGAGCATTAACACTATGTTCCACTGTCAAAGACCAATGCTGGGCCTGAGATGGCCCTTTTTCTGTTGCTTATCTGTCTCTTCTGATACCAACATTAATACAAGTATTAATTGGAAAACCCAAAATAGCTAGATCAATATGTAGACTTCACATTTTCTAAACCAAAATTACTTTTGCTTGATTAGTCCATTTCGTCTGGTGCAAATTAATAACTTTAGGACAACTACAGGGCACTTCAGAAATCTTGTACTAGTTTAGTGTCTGAGTTGGAAAGTTATCTTGCAGGCTAGCTAATGGTTACACTGACTGCCCCATGATTTGAGAAAGGGAACTATTACTGTAATTCCACCCCCTTTAGTACTGAAAAAATACTGAGACACATCTTGAATACATTCAGGTAATTTTAGTAATCAGTGTGCATTTGGTGAAATGCCTGCTGGTAGGAATGTCCAGAAAAAAAGCCATTCCAATGTCTACAGAAAAACTCTCAAAACATATGCCTTCACTTATAAGTTTAGCTATTATTTTGATGAAATAAAGTGAATTTTAACTTCAGTTCTCTAGAAGTCGAGTGGCCCTAGCTTGGTCGTGCCGAGAGTTACAGTCAGGTGACAGCAAACACTTCAGTTGACCCTCTTTTAGACGAAGCTTCTCTACCAATCTATTTATCTTGTCTTCATGGGTTGTGCATAAAACCTGATGTTCTCAATCACTGTAAATAACTGCACATGTCAATATGAAGGCTTCCTGGATCAGGCTGACACTCCTCTGCTCTGTGTGGTTAGAAAACACATGCTTGACCTCTGTGAGTTCCATTCCTTCACTGTGGTCTATATAAAAACCTAAAATTGAGAGATTTCTGAAGCAGCCATCAATTTAACATAGTGAATTTATGAGAAGCTTCTCTCCAGGTAAATAAAATGGTAGCCTAGGGCTTCTATCAAATGTTTTACACTATGGGCATTTGTAGAATGAAATAAAATCCCTTTTTCTATAAAGGCACGCCTTCTTCAATTTTCCAAAGAATAGACAGTAGGGGAAAAGTTTTGTTCTCTGGAGAGTTTTGAAGCTTTTCTTCATAGTGGGATAAGGTATACTTAGGCAGGTTAGATTTAATTAAACTTGGAGGCAGAAAGAAGGAGTGGATGGCCTTTCAAGGGGCCTTCATGCCTTTGATTACGTTTACTTACAAATAAATCCAGATACAAATAAACAGAAATATGCTTCAAATATGGGTGATTCCTGAATGACGCCAGGAAAAGAGAAAGCTATTTTGGAATATCCAAACTTTTTTTCAAATTTTACTTATGCAGGTGGGTTACATTCCCCTACTATGCACTTAACAGTATTTTTTTTTAAACTCTAAAACACATAGGCCTTTTTGCCTGAGTTAAATTTGTTTCTTTAGCTGGTAAAGCTTTTCCTTTCCATATGGTCAGGATAGCTAATTTAGTTTGTCTCTGAGGTGGCCAACATTATAGTGTGGTATCATAGAATATAAAAATAAAAGAAGGTATGAAAACCTTATTCTAAAAATGAAATAAAAACAGATGGGACATACGTTTCTAACGTACTTAATTTGCATCGTCTTTTTCTCCTTTTAAAGTTCTTGTGGACCAATCTTGCAAAGAGGCAAAACAAACCCTAAACACTCCAGCTCCATGCCAGCAAGCTGCCAAGCTGATCTTTTTATCTCCATCAACTCCATGAAAAATCAACGAACAGAAAAAATAAATCAAAACCTGTGTGTTTAAATGTTCTGAAAATTTTAAAATAAAATTCTAAAATAAAATTTGTATTTTTCACTTACATACTGTGAAACTATTTCCAAGTGAAAGCATAGTCATCTGCAAGGTTGAATTACCCCAGGAAGCCTAATGATGACTTTTCTCTGCCTCATGAGGATGACAAGGACTTTACAGGGTGGCCTCAGAGGAGCATGCAGGTGGCTGTCAATTTTAGTTTCCTCTCCAATCCATACCTTTCCCTTTCTTTAATGCTGCTGTAAAAATTTCATCATTCACTCCAAGACACGGTCTCGTAAGTCCTGCCCCTAGAATCCTGATTTCATCAGATTTGCTCAGTGTAACTTGTTTAGTAACTCACTGCATAATACCCCGGTGGTCTTGTACCAGCTACCATATGTGAATAAGACTAGGTCTGTGTGATGTCAAAGCAAATGAATTAGGAGGCAAAATAATTTAGACACATAATTACTGGTTTTGTCTGAACAACTGGCTTAACTATTCTTTTTTCTCTAGAGTTTCCTGAATCAACTTTTTTTTTTTAATCAAATGAACACAGTGGAGAATTGCTTGAGAACTGCAAGAATTTGGCTGAATATGTAATATGTGACAAATTATTTTCTATACTTTCCATGTTTGTCATAATTACTTTTTAAAAAGCACTTCCAAGAGAGCAGGTTTGGATCTGCTATAGGGTTATAGCTGTATTATTAGCAATAGGGGATTTGCAAATATAATTCTTTTTTGACATTAAATATTTTAATTTTATTACTAACCTCAAGAATACTTTATTCATTGATAGCTATCCATAATTTTAATTAAAGATACATTCAAAGAAAAGCATTGCCACATTACTGTTATTTAAATGAGCCAAGATACCTGCTTGAGTAAAATATTTTATTTTCTTCAATTTTCCAGAAGAAAATTAAAAAGTTAATAGAGGCCACAATGACAGTCACAAATTATTTATCATCAGAAGAAAACTTCGAAGGATTTTTAGGCAAATACTCCAGTAGTTTGGGTTTGAAATGGCTTTATATATTTTAAATGTGTTCTCTCCTTTTTCTCTCCCTAGCATAATTCAAAAGTATTTAAAATGGTTTCATTGATTACTGGAACAAGGCATTAAAACTGTGGGTTGATAAGCTTCTTTGGAATCCTCAGCAATCTTGATACATATCTAAGTAATAAAATTTGTGAAGGAAAATAAAACCATGGCTGGTGTTACTGATACTTGATAATTTTCTTTCCCACGATGCTGTGTAGCTTAGCTTTTCTTTTCTCAAGTCAGGATGATTACCAAACAAACTTTATATACTACATAAAAGGGCTACTTATAAAGATTATTAAAAGAATGGAAAGGTTATGCAATGCTTTTTCATCAGTGTTTTGTATCTGATTCTGCCTTTTCCATAGAAACCCTCAAACCAAAAGAGCAAGGGAACAGTACAAAGAAGTCATAGACAAGAGAGTAGCCCTGAACGGCACTTTCAGCCTTGCAGGATCCTACCAATTGCTAAAAGCTGTCAACATTTCCTTTGGAAGCAAGCGTGGGGGAGAATTCTGTTCTTAGTTGGTGTTGTGAGTTGAATCAGGTCCCCCCAATAAGATATGTTGACGTCGTAACCCCAGTACCTCAGAACATGACCTTATTTGAAAATAGGGTCTTTACAGAGATAATCAAGTTAAAATGAGGTCATGAGGGTGGGTCCTGATCCAATATGACTGGTGTCCTTATAAAAAGGAGAAATTTAGACACAGAGACAAACACATAGAGGGAAGACTATGTAAAGAAACACAGGGAGAATGTCAGGTGACAATGAAGGCAGAGATTAGAGTTATGCCACTACGAGTCAAGAAATGTCAAAGATTGCTAGCAATCCACCAGAGGCAAAGAAGGATTCCTTCAGGTTTCACAGTGACCATGGTCCTGATGACACCATGATTTCAGACTTCTAGCCTCCAGAACTGTGAGACATTCAGTTGCTGTTGTTTTAATCCATCAGTTTGTGGTACGTTGTAACGGCAGCCCTAGCAAATGAATACAGTTGGTGAAACTAGTGCCACTGAGGCTAATATTTCAGAAAAGAAAATTATAGAAAAAGAAAAGGAAAGGAAAGGGGAAAGTCCTAAAGGAGTGAACTACCCAAATGCAAATTGTCAGAAGCACTTTTGTAAAAAATGAGGAAAAGATACCAAAGAGGGTACCAAAAAAGATGGAATGCCTCATTTGCTAAGTTGAAAAGTCTCCTCTTCTTTGTACTTTTTCCTCTTTATGCCTTTTACCTAACAGTCCAAACATTTCAAAATGTGGCACAATGGGGAAAGAAGCAATTGCTAGGAAACACTGAGATGGGGAAACCTGGTGAGAAACTGAGTAATGGTGATATCAGTCAGTTTCAGGGAAAATGGTGAAAGAAAGCTAGAGGTCGGTCAGAGTCTGTACTGAGAGGGTGTCTGTAAATCACTGTGTAAACACCCAGGAACTGCTCCCCCAAAGTCAAGAACCAGTCAAGCAGTACCAGCTGTAAAAATGGAAGAGTGCAGGAAGTAGAGGATTCCTCCAACATCTGTTGGGGCCATTAAAAATGAAAAGTAAATCCAAACTGGCAATATAAGAGATTTATTTTTCTACATTAACCCTGACAGCAACTGCCAATTTTTTTTCAATCTTTTGCCACACAAGTACCTTTCAAGGGGCATAAGAATCAGTGCCAACTGCAAAAGCAGCAATAGGTGGAAAAATTGGGATTAAGACAATTTAGTATTGATGGCAAGCATCCAATAAGATGAGAATAAAGAAGGGAATATGAGAAGTCAAAGCTGTCAGGAATGCATCAACTTTTCCCAGGAAAATATAATTATCTGGGGAGAATGCCAAACAATTCTTTGTAGGCAATATCGTATTCTGTGAAATAAAGAATTTCAATGAAGATCTCATAATATTATAAACTAGAATTGGACTTAAGTAAGTGAAAGAACTACCTAAAACAATAATGCAAGTACTTTAAAAATACAAGGACCAAGATAACACATCATTCCATGCTCTTAATAGAAAGATATGAAAAGATACAGCTCCCCCTAATTTATGTCAAGGGTCATCTGTTTGCCATGCGCAATTAGTAAGAGAGGCTAGGTTTTTAATCATTCAGAACTACACTTATATTATGAACCAGGCAATGTGTTAAATCTTCCATTCTCTTTCCCCTTCTTTTCTTCACTATTTCTCAATTCTGTTTGCTAACCCTGGTGTAAAGTCTGAATCTCAGTATAATGAGCCCACATATTTTGTCTCTTTGTAGTTAGCATTTTAGAGTTTGGCGATGGAAGGAATCCTGGAGATCATTTACTTTAATGGCTTAATTTTATTTATACACAAAGAACGAGTGGAACTATTTAACCAGAGGGAACACAGAGAGTTATGTATATGGGCTTTGGCTATCAACAGCCTTGGATCAAATCTGGCTCCACTACTTGTTCGATTGTGACTATCAAATTTCTCATTACATGGGGGCAATTTAATATATCATCCAAACAGGGACACTCTTGAAGGGGAAAGGGGGACACTGATGATAAGTATGCTGGGACAGTGGGGATAAAGCAGGGCTATTTCTGACAAACTAGACTTATAGTCACTTGTGTTGTGAGAGTGATACAGACATCATAGGGTAGATATGAGGACTGAATGAAACAATGTATGTTAAGCACCCAAGCAATGAAATCAATGGTAAGTACTATTCTTGTTTTTAAGTGATTGGCCCATAGTCAGCCCAAATGTTTGCAATAGAGCCAGGAATGGAACACAAAGTAACATTCTTTCCACTATACTACATTGTTACTTTAAACAGAGTAGATTAAGTAGGAGACTAATAAGAAGCAGAGTACTAACATATCATTATAATATATTAGTACTCCTTATTAATCTACTTAATCTGTTTTGCCTATGCTCACATGCATATTCAAGTCTCCAATTAGATTAGATCTGCTCAAAGGCTATAACCAGAGGTCTGATGTATTTATCCTCATTCCTTCCTTTACCCTTTTCTTTGCAAAGTGCCTAGTGTAATGTGCATAAAGTAGGTATTTTATTTATAAAGTGGGCAATTTTGTTCTTCTTGTTCTATTCCACTACATACTTTGAGAATTGCAAATGAGCATCCAGTTCCTGGCACAATAAATATCTGTTTAATGGATGTGGAATAAGAACCCTCTTTAAAATCTATCTGTATTGTATCTTCACTTCTTTGAGAAAAAAAATAAAAAAGGCCATTCTTTTTTCCTACTGAAGCATTTTGAAGTGCATGTATTTATTACAAAGAGGCAAGTCTTGTCATTTAAACTTGATTTTCAATAGAATTTTCATAACAATTTTTGGTTGCTCACCCCTCTCTAAAGTTGACAATATTGTCTTTGCAGAAGACAAAAGCAATGAAGATTCAAACTAGGAAATTCAGATGGGTTTTGAGGAAGCTAAAAAGATAATTTTGTAAACTGCCGCATTGAAACTGCAATGTCTGGAAATGGCTTTTTTAATGGTCAGTGTGGATCATTTCACTATGAATTCAACTGTAGCAATGATCAGCACCAACAGGCAAGCTGTATGCTTGGAGGATAATTTACTTGTGGCGTTGTGCACAGACTGAGTTCTCAACCCTCGCTTCAATTTATCCTTTAGTATGTACCTAGAAGACCTGTATGCATATAACACAATCTTCTTTGCTTTTAATCTACACGTATTTGGAAATTTAAACTTCCGAGACCATTCATTGAAGGTACCCTAACTTGGTAATTTTTGAATCTCCATTTCATTAAAAATAAATAAATAAATCAACAACTTCATGGTTCCAAGGTTCATTACATGTACCACCAAATAGTGTGCCTATTCTCTTCAATATTTTTAATTCTCCAAATTACAAACAGTTACCCTTTATAGTTTACCTAGTGTACTTCTCCTGTACAGTCAACTTTCAATACTTCCGAGATTGATTATCCAGTCTGTGGATATAATTCAAGTCCTTGACTTTTCCATTTCCCTCAAACAACCTGTCTCTAGGGCATTTCTTCCCTCCCTAGAATCTCTGCTAGAGGGTGGCAATGGAGAATGAAGAAGATAAAACACATCAATCAATGTTTTAGCAGAACTGCTAGAGGATGATGTATAGGAAGATGTTGAAAAAGCTAGCTAAAATGATACTTTTGAGTATCTGAGGTTTTCACTGATTTTGATTATATCCTTTTCTCTAAGGTGCTAAGGGTGGCTATGGCTCTTTTATAAACTATCCCTGTTATCAATGAAGGAGTTCAGAATAGGAAGGATAATGAGTTTGATTCACTGTGTCATGTTGGATAGATAACTGAGAATTGACCTCAATACGCCAAGAGGTAACATGGATAATATCAGCCTTAATACCAGACCAGATTTATAGAAAAATATCTTAATTTCTTAAAATTTTAGAAATACTTTAGTATCTGTTTAATAAACTGTTTAGTATCTCCAGGCTCAAGAATGGCTTTGAACTTCCAATCACTCACAAGTTATTTCTAAAAGATCTTAGAAATTGTGCTTTATGATCTCATTTTCACATACGCTAATTATGTTAGTTACTATTATCAGATCACCTGCTTTGCTGAGTTGAAACCCCAAAGCCACACATACAAATCCAAATTTCAGGGTAAACTTCAACACTTTAATAAATCTCAGTAAGCATAATGTTTGTTTGCTTGTTTTCCTTTCTGCATTTCTCTCCAAAGGCTATTTCTAAAGCTAGAATTATCTACTTATTAAGTATTATGACATATTAAGTATATTAAATTAATTATTAATGTTTAACTGAAGATAGTATTTTGGTATGTTTGTTGTAAAGGGAAAGGTACCAGGGAGAGATTTAGACTATGTATTAAAAAGGCTATTTATGAGCATCATTCAAAGAAGCAGTCTTCAAGAAAATCTTCTCTCAGAAGACTGAAATGTCAGTGTCCTAAAATCATGAATGGAAAAGTTCTAAAGCAAATTCATATGTTCTATAATATTTTTTTTTACTACTAACACCTTTCTAATTTATTGCTTTAACCTTAATAGAAAAAATTCCAATTTAAACCTCTTTAACATGGCATTAGTAATATTAATTATCATAAAACTATGTAGCCATTAAATTACTTTTCAAAAAATATTTAGTGACTTGGAAGTTTCCCACTCTAAATTTAATAAAAGAAAATCAGAAAACAAAATTATCTATAGGATCCCAATTTATAAAATAAAAATATATACGTAAAGAAAAATAAATGTAGAAAGGAAATACATAACTCTATTTTGTAATATATTTAATAACAAATACTTTGGAAATAGTTATTCGTATTTTTTCTCCAATTTTTCTAAAGTAATCACATTATGAAATAATATTTTTCTTAATCATGAAAATAAAATTACTGAAAATGTGCTAAAAATCCTTTGTTCCTCAATATTCTAGAAGGAGTTTTTTTTTTAAAAATATGTTAATTGGAACAAGAAACTAGAATAAATGATCACTGACATTTCTTCCTACATTAAAATTCTATTGTACTGTATATAACTTCATTAGGTAAATATTGACTATACATTAAAAAATGTATTTACTCTTTATAGGATTATAATTTTACCCAAATGTTTTGAGACATGGTTTATTAAAATTATTCTGTCTTTGAAAATTTTATTAGATGTTGGGGAAAGTAGTCCATATATGCCATTTGTAAACAGAATCCAAAGCTTGTACTTCCTCAATAAGGGAGTATAGCTTCATTTTAATTCCAGGCAAATGGATTGATATTCTTCAGTTTATTACTTCCAGAGCAAAGTATTTAAAAGAGATTACAAGAAAATATTTACCACTACCAACAATATAAAACACAGTATTGGGGGTTGACAATCTGACCTTTATGCATATATGTGTAATCTAAAAAGCAAAGAAAGAATGCTTGTGAAGAGTGGGCAAGTATGTTTGATCAAATTAAATATTCAACATTTCAAAATATTCAATTGGCACTTAGATCAGTTTTATCTTTTTTATAAGCTCAAAAAGAATTATAAAGTGAGAAAGTTGTAGCTAGAAGAAAATGGGAAGTTTTAATTTTTATTAAATTAAATTAGAATGTTAAAATATTACAATATTAGTGATAGATATCCTATGGAATACCCTTTAAAAGCAATCTAGTGAAGATCAGATTTTCTAATGCTTAGTGTCAGCCTCCATGCCACATATTAAGTCCTGAATTTTATTCTATGTTTTCTAAGGCTTACCATAGAGACACCTGAAGTTAATCAAAATAAATCCCCTTAGCCCATAGCCTAGAAAGCCCTCCTCATGGTCAGGATCATGATTTTAGAAGTTCTGTTCCCCACACATACCTCACCCCTGCCAGACAGAGTAGGTGTCAATGAGTGAATTCTATCAGTGATGATTGATAGACTTGAACACTTCAGGAAACATCATCGACAGGCTACAAACAATCCAAGTTAAGTAAAAATCGAAATTTACAAATTTATATGGAGTGTTCTGGCAATGAGGAATTTTGGTTAATTGATTTTCCTGATTAGCTCACTGTTAATGAAAAGTCCTCTACTTTCTGTCTTATAATTTAAATTTATCTTTAAAATGTTTTAGTTCCTCTCTCTACTTTTAGCATTCTGAAGGGTTGCACAATGGAATGTATCTGTAATGGTAAGAAACTTACTGTACCCAGTCACGATTCTAAAAATCAGTTCTCATTGTACCGAATGGAAAATGTAGAGGTTGAAGATATTAGAGATGAGAATGAATGCATACGCACTGTAGGCCATAGTAGATACGTGTTTGTTTTTCTCTTTGTATAATGCATTTAAAAATGTGAACTTGTTCTGTTGTTATTTGTCAACACATTTTCTTTAGAGCAGGGTTTGCTCTTTGCTAAAGCACTCCTCGATCCAAGCAACCATCAACAAGAAAAATAAAATCCATTTAATGAATGTTTGGAGAAGTTGGGTTCTTAGTTGGCATTTCACTGTTCTTGGCTTCCAGAATGAACTCTTTAGAGCCCGAGTGTTGATAGAAGTTTTCAGTAGGAACACTTAACCATGGCAGTGTTATCGGTGAGTTTGCTGTCTTTACCTTAAACCTATACAATTTCCATGCTTTGCTAAAAAAACAGCATCTTCAACTTTCACAGAGCAGTCTAAGATTTCATTTCTAAATCACTGGAGCTCCCAGGGAGGTCATGTCTTTATGCGTGTCACCACTGGACACTCTTGCACTGTTGTTCTAACACCCAGTGAGCTGCAGGGTTTCCTCCACAACATTCCACATGTGCAAGAGAGTATATTTTTCTTAGTTCATAAGTGCTTGGCAGAACTCTGATTCCCAGGGTATTTGGGCTATGTTGTTCTGAATTTTCATCACCAATCAGATTACTTACTTTCAGACCACTAAAAGTCACAAAAAAGAATTTGGGAAACTTATACTTAGTAGGGCCCTAGGGAGAAATGGCAGGATGGGAGGTGAAGAGAGGGAGAGAGGCCAATGACATTTCCAAAGACCAGTAGGTAGAGAGTTCTGATTCTAGCATCGTGTTAATAATACAATTATTAGTAGTAACATACATTTTAGTGTAACCATTCTGAATGTTTGCCTTTAAGCTAAAAAAGCATTTGGTTTTTAAAAAAATATAAATTATGTCATATATCACTACCTGTCTTATCAGAAAATTAACTTAGAATACATTTTAACGTCCACATCCTAATCAGAACATCTAGCCCAGTTTCCTTTCTGTCCAACCTGTTGTTTGTTCATTGCTTTATTTTACAAATTTAGATCCCTCTAGTGATTCTTTCTTGTAGTGAAGCTGTGACGGCCTTCGTCTATTCATTTTTCTCTTCCTTTTATTGATCAATTGTTTTGGCACACGTTATTAACAGTGTTAAATTCTCAGATTATGCAAATGGAAAAAGCATTGTACTTGTCCTAAAGAAGTCATTAGTCTGCTTCGGGAAAACAACTCTTTCAATGAGTAGCCATTGTGGCCACAGGGCAGACTCTCCAGTTGGGGCATGTGAAAGCTACCATTGCAGCCCGAAGACGAATCAAAGAACGAATCATCATTGTAGAGAGTCAAGCAGGGTGGAGCACAGTGGGGAAGAAGTGGGGTGGGAGGTTGGCAACAGTAGGGATATACTAATGATGGCAAATAGTGGCGCTACGTGAAAGAGGCACATTCCAGTAACAACATCCCATAATCCACTTACAATATTTTTATATCCTATTTTTTAAAAGTAAGAAATAAGCAATATGTTCCCTTTTAGGAAATATGTTCTTTCTTACCCACTGGCTTTTATTTCATCCATTATAATGGCTTTCAACAACTTAATTTGCAGTGCCCTTTGCCAATTGTTTGAGAAGTAACAAAATTACAAATCCAGCTAGATGTGATTAACAGGATAATTTTACCTCATAGATATACAACATTTGGGATTTGTTGTTATGCACCTATTTTTAAGAGCTAACCATGATTCTAATAACAGTTTAACCTTGGTAAAATGGATTTGCAGCTTTGCTAGGTCCAAAGAATTTCATCTATCTGGGATATCTTGTTCATGAGTAACTCAATTATTATTATGTTTTACTTTTTCATTAGAAAACAAAGAACTTTGTTAATATGAAACTAAGCATGGTGAATCATATTTTTATTTAAGGAGAAATCACCCCAAACTACCTGCTATATATCTTCTACTCCTTCAATGCTCAACTCAAATTTGATGTGCTTCTCTGAGACTTTTCCTAGACTATCAACAAAATTGATTGCACTTTCATCTTGTCATCCCACGTCGCTCTAATAATTCTGTTATATTTTTATGAGAGACGGCAAATGTAATGGCTAAGAGCATGGATTCTTGAAACACACTACCTGGTTTTGAATCCTGGTTTGCCCTCTCAGTACTTGTGTTATCTTAGGCAAGTTTCATCACCATTCTGTGCCTCAATTTCCTCATCTATAAAGCAGATAAAATAGCAGTACCTAACTAATAAGGTCCTGAGGATGAGATGAGTAAATATATAAAAGGAATAATAAAATTGTCGAATGAGATGAGTAAATATATAAAAGGAATAATAAAATTGTCTGGCATACAGCAAATACCGTGTATGTGCTATTTTTATCTATCAGTCCTATCTTATCTATTTAATATAATCGTTCTCTCATGTGTGAATCTTCCTCAATAGCATAGCCTTTATTTAATCCTGAGAACATGTCATTTGTTTTTGTGCATCACACATTTTGGAGTCTCTTAAAAATTGTTTAATATGGTAGGAGTTTAATAAATGTTGACTGATATAACACTGGAATCAAAGACTCTAAGGAACCCCATGAATGATCTTCAAAAATTCCGTACTTTGAAACTGCTCATGTGCAATTTTTTCTGAGGCAAGTATTCCTATCACTCATCAAATTCTTAATAAAATTATGTAACAAAAATAGTAAAGAAACAACCTTCTAACTTTTACAACAATTAAAAAATTTCCAAGTCCATTTGGAATGTATAACCTGAAGTTTATATAAGAATTTACCCCAAAACCCAAGGTAATGTGGTGTCTTCATTATTTCTTTCTTTCATCTTAATTTATCTACAAATAGTTTTTGAAGTTTGAATTTATACACACATACACATATGTGAGTTAGCTAAAAGCTGTGGTGATATTAGTGAAACGGAATACTTGGTTTTTATTTTTGAGAGATTGATGACATTTTTATGAAAATCAAAGAAATAAAATAAACTGTTTGAGTTAAAGAATAAACCATTAAGTCATTTCTGAACACATTCATAGTAATGGGATACACAAATTGAAAGCTTTCATTGATGTCTTCAGCACTGGTAGCACAGATAAATGATTGCTTAAGAGTGGATCATCAGGATAATAAAATGTTTCCATCAAGGAGAAATTTCTCAAAACAGTGGTTTGAAGCCCTACCTTTCATAGACCTAACAGTCAGGATTCCAAAAGATTGAGACTACACCGATACTTGTACTGATTTTAAGCTAGCTTGATAAAACCAAAACCAAAGAAGAATATAATACTTGGCTCAGTGCCTGAATTGCTACAAACCAAACCAAACCAAACCAAACAGAATCTGTATCTATTCTGAATGTAGCAATTTCTCTTGTATTGTGTGTGTGTGTGTGTGTGTGTGTGTGTGTGTCTGTGTCTGTGTGTGTGTGTGCGAAGAAACAGAGACAGAGAGGGAAAGAGAATATGCAAGCTTGGAATCTCACACAGATACTCTAGAGATCACTGAATAATATGCAGAACTCTTTCTTCACTGTTGGAGAAGAGATCCTCACCAAATGATCCTTACTGTGACACATCTTTCAGAATCTATCGGATCTATGATATCTGAATGACTTTCTACATCCAAAAGCATTCTTTGTCAAAAGCAGACCTAGCACGGGTTTCTATAGTGCCAAACACCACCACCACCTCTACAACCACCAGACAACAAATGAAAACCACTCCCCCGTCCCCAGCAACGACCTGTTCTCCCAAATTAGGTACATTATGCAAATATCCTGATAGGCACTTTGGGACAAGACATTCAAAGGAGGAAAAAAGTAATGATTAAGGAGACAAGCCTTCTTAACTTGCATAATCTTTTGAAACATGAAAAAGCTAAACTTTAAACTTTTCACATGGGTTTACATGATGCCATAGAAGATAAAAGAATAAATGAAAGGAATCACTGGGGAAAGAAATCTGAAGTCACTGTGGGTAACTCTGAAATGTGGACATAACTAGAACAGACTCAAGGCCCAGTTTGCAGATACTTGTCAGAGTTAAGAATTCCAACTATGGCTAAGTAAATATAATCAAATAATCTTAGAAATGACATATAAGATGCTGTCTGCTAATTATGTGATTTCTTCATAAATAACTGTATGCCACACTAAATTTCTTAGGATATTCCATAAGACATCAGAGCTAAGTCAAATAATTAAAACAGCTGCAAGTATTTACTATTAGTCAGTATGGCTTTTGATACAACAGGCTTTTTGAAGTGGGCTGAAGAAGTAAAAAAACAAGGTATAAATATTTGAGTCTTAAGTAATTAATTTATGAAATTCTCTTTTTTAAGATTCGATATTAAAGAAAAAACATAGGTTAAACATAACTGGGGGAAACTGATATCTTTGCACAAGTCCTATTTGTTGTTCGACACTTGTGTTATTATTTCTTGGGGTTCATATAGTTCATCTTTTTGGTGCATAAAATAATGTAGTTCTTTTGCACCAAATAAGAAATGTTTTGTTTAAGGCCCACTCCCTAGTTATCTATTACTGCTTCACAAATGAGAGTGCTAATGTCACATTATGACAGGATAATCCAGAGGAAATAAGCATGGACTTTAGAAAAAGACTGATGTGGACTCCAATCCAGGATTTACATTACAAGCAGATAAATATTGGGCAAATTACATAACCTCCCTTACATTCAATTTCTGGGAAATAAAGAAATAAAATGTAACAACAATAATACAAATGACAATAATAATAAGCGTGCGTTCTCTGAAAGACTGTTGTATTACATAGAAATATTACACAGTATATCACACATACTTTGTGAAGTGCCTGGTAGAGTACTTTGCTCCTAATATGGTCTCAGTATATCACAATCATCATTTTACTGATAATAAATTAACACAACATGAATAAATAGTGGATTATATCTTTGGAACAAATACCTGCCTTACTTACTACAAATTCAACTAGCAATTATATTGGAAATTTTGCAAGTTTGGATGAGAAAGTTGACCAAACTGAAGTCTGTTTAAAATCAATAGGTCCATATTACATGATTATCTTGTCAAAATGAGTATTTTTTAACAAATTAAAGGATTTTTAAAATTTATGCTATGTATTGAAAAGATATTAAAATCCACTTTTAAGCTCAAAGGTCTATCTGCTTTTGGTTCTTCTAAGAAAAATAAATTTTACATAATTTGCCATTTTAAGGAAATTGGCATAATATTTATGATATTTACAATCTTACTCTGATGTGGTCTATAGTTCACAGAACCACAGTTTAGGAAAAAGAAGAGATAAAATATGATCAGTGAATACTATTTGAAGAGCATAAGTATCACTGAATTAGATTATGGAAATGAACTGAACAATATACTATGAACATAGTTATAAGATGCTTTCTAACATAGTATGCAAATGTGGAAATTGCATTTGATTTAGAACCAAATTCTGCCATTTTTAGAATTTACTAGTATCAGTGTTCATTTTGCATGAACGTATGTGCAATGCTTTTTATTGTTTTTTGGGGGGGTCTCCCTTGCTGAGTGTTAGGAAGTCTGGTTGTGTCACCATTTATGCAATAAAGTATTAATCCAATATTCAGCTATTTTTATTTTCCTGGTTGACCATATTTTAATTCAATCAATTGTTAATCGTAATTCATTAACTACTGTCAAGAGGTAGCAGTGAACTAAATAGTCAATGGAAATTGGAGAATCGGTCTGGATGAAATTGGACTTAATGGACAGACAATTCAAAGCTTTATTTTTCTAATTTAAATTAGGTGGATGGTCCTCAATTCTACAGAAAAATGTTGTCTCCCTTACTTTTGCCTGCACCCGTGCCCAGGTGTTCCCATGTTCTCTTGACTGAACCCTTTAACTGACTCATATATTTTCTGACTATTCCTTTCAGTTTCTGCTTTACTTTGGGGCCTCATTCTCTTTCATCAATGTTATTATTTTACTATGCAAAGTGGTCTTGGTGCCTCCAAGCCCACAGTTTCTTCATCTGTACTAGAATTTTCACTCTAAAATCAAATCCGATCATGCCTCTTCTCTGCTTAAAATGTCCAATGCCTCCCACTGAACTATAGGAAAATTCCAAAAATTTTTAGTAAACATATGCTTAGTTTTCACTTCATTTCCTGCCATTCTTTCTACTGAAGCTCACTTTTCAGTTACAGCGTGGAATGTGTTCTCTAAAGACTCCCTTCCCCTCATCTCCAGGTGGCAAGGCATGTGTGATTCTTTGATACTCAGCTGAGACACCATTTACTCCAGGGAGTCTTCTAAGACACTCTTTGTATCGCTTTGCTTCCATCACAGGCCAAGTATAATTCTATTTAATCTTACAATATTTATCACATGGAGCTGTAATTTATTTGGTACATTTTTACTTGCCTCATTAGATATTCTGCTTTTCAAGGGTCTTCCTAGAGAAGGTATATCTGGATTTAAATGTTACCATATTACCTTATTATGTGCATAAAAGCATAGAGAAGTATGAAGATTAATTATATATTATATATATACATATGTAACTTTATCAGTTAAATACCTCAAAAGGTCTAAACATATCTCTCTTTAAATAAATCATAAGTTTTACATTGTTTTGTTCACCTTTCAATAAACTCCCCTTCTCTGACCTCAGGTCAGTATATATATATATATATATATATATATATATATATATATATATTCCTTTTAATTTTCAAAATTAGCTTCTAATTATTTAGTTAGTTAAATCCTATAATATGGCTGTAAAAAACGTGGCTGACAAATTGCAGTACAGTGAACCCAAAACTATTTTAAGATGATCCAAATTATTGCTGTTTGTGAAAAACATAGTGTTTTATTTTATAAACCTTCCTAATAATATGAAGCATGAATTAGAGATATGAAGGCATATTAAAAAAGCAACAATAAAAATAATACACCAACACATACGAGAAAAGTAAAGTGAAATGGAGGTTGCAAGAAGAAATATATAAAGAAAAGACATAGGGAGCAAATGGAACGTCCTGAAAGATAAATTAATATATGCCCAAAGGCAATGAATGCCATTTAGCAATAAATATACTGGAAATAAAAATAGAGCCAATTAGTATGAACAAGAAAATGCAAAAATAATCAGGAATAAAGAAGAGGAATATGCAGGGTAAGTTGCATGAGATTCAAAACATTATGTGGAAGATTATAAAATGAAGTGAAGGGAGTACAACATGATAAGAAAGGAAAGGTGGCAAATAAAAGTAAAATTGTGACGATGATAAAGATAAATACAATGACATTTTTCAACTGTAGGAAGGGCAAGAGGTCAGACCCTGGAAGAGATAGAAGAGATAACTTATTGACAGCAAAGGTAGAGGAGCTGATAAAACAAAATTAATTTTTTTTTCTGCCTCAGTGTCCACGAATAGTGGAGAGGCTAACGTGGCAAACACAGACATACATTTCCCATGAGATAGAAAAGAAATGTTAAAGGAAATTAAGATTGCTATGGAATGTCTAATCAATTGAAGTGGGTTTTTTTTTTCTTCAACATTTCATTCTATTTGAAAACAAAAGGTATAACTAAATAATATTAATACTGCATCTTGGTTACAATAAGCATTTTTGGAGTTGATTACAAGTAACATGAACTTGTCTATTATGTGAAGAACATAAATAACACTTTAAAAAATATCTTTAAGAGAAATCCAGTAAACACTAGGACTGCAGATAGAGTTAAAAGAAGTTGCTGAAGACAGAGAAATATCTTGGTCATGCTTTATGTATTTTATTTTAATTTTCAGAAAGAATAAATAATTATCTGACAAGAATTTTTTCAGTTGGTGTTTTTTAATAAAGATTTAAAATTTGTTTTAAGTTTGAATTTCTATAAGCCTATTTGAAAAATCTTCAAATGATAAACTAAAATATAAAGATTTCACTTTTATAGCATTATTCTAATAACCATTAATCATATTTGCTAAAGAAAATTCACAAGGAAAAAAACAACATGATCCTGAAATGCATAATTTTTGATGTTTTATTATCAACACTATAACTTGGACCTTAAGGTAGAGATTATTTTTCTTTTGAAACATTTATTAGATATGAAAATTATTGTTATAATGGATTTGTGATATTGATTTCTATTATGTGGGTATAATAGAAACTGAACTGAGATCTAAATTTCATATGTATATGAAATTTCTGAGATCCAATTTTTATATATGTATGAAATTTTTCATGTATATTCTCTAATAGTTATAAAAAGGCAATAAATTTCAGGTAGTTTGAATGATATAAATTTGTTAACTAGAAATTAAGAACATTCATATCTTTTTACTGTACTATCTAGTTGACTTAGCAAAATATATACTTTATTAGGTAAAGTTCTAGACATAATTGTATAGATTTTCCACAATCTAAATGATTTTTCAGTAGTTTTACATAAGAAAAGAACTATTCAGAAAAACTGATTCAACATGTATATATACAGGATCTATTGCTTGAAAAATACTGCATTAGATGCTGTGAGGATACACAATAAGAATTGGAACTTAACACAAAATAAGGGCAAAATTTGTGCTGCTGTAATCAAGGTAGAGAGTAAAACCCACCATAAAAGAGGCTCAGATAAAATGCCTAGGGAATTTAAAAGAAAGACAGATTTGTGACAATCAGCCTTTCATTCAATTGGTCATTCAAAAAATATTTCAGAATATTGAAAGATGGGTAAAAGAAAAACCCATGGAAATGTGGAATAAAGAATTTTCCAGAAGGAATCAGGAAATCCACACAAGGATGTGGTAAGGGAGCTAACAGCTATTAAGTGCCTAGTGTGTTCCTGATGTTTTACAGATTCTGTCGTTGATCCTTAGAACATTTGTCTATTTAAGCCAAAAAATAGTTGTGATTGTGACTCCATGGATAAATTCTTTAAAAGGTGAGCATGGTTATTCCCACTTTATATATAAGGCAACTTAGAACTAGAGGTGTTTGCAAAAATCACCCAAGATCCTTGAAGTCTTAAATGAGGAGCCAAGATACATTCTAGGAAAGTTTATCTTCATAATCCAGGCTCTATCAATTTCTTGCTGGTATATACAGAAAGAATAAGAGTGATAGAAGGCCCAAAGAATACCTTCCTATCCTTACTTCCCACTCCCCTCCTTGCCCCGCAGTGCCTCATTGGAATGAAACTACTAATTTAACATACTGCACATACCCCATGATAATCCTTTTTTATACCTTGCTCAAATTGCTCTTTCTTCTCCAAATGCCTTCTCCCTCTATTCCTTCCTTTCTCCTTCTCTTCCCTTCCTTTCTCCCTCTCTTCCTTCCTTACTTTCTTTCCCCCTTTCCCCCCCCCTCCTCCTCCCCCTCCTACTTCTTCTTCTGCTGCCCTATGCGCATGGTAAATTTCTGGGCATACTTCAAATCCCAGCTTTCTTGATATTACAATACATGATACTTACTGATCCATCATTAGGGCATAATTCCTCCCTCTTCTGAAGTTTCTTAGCATTTATTTGGTACTTATAACACCCTCTATACGATTGCTCTGCCCATATGATAAACATTATACTCATGTTTTACATCTTTTATTATACTTCGAGTTTCATAAAAAGTTCTTAATAAATATTTCCTGACTAAATAAATGGTGAAATGGCAAGGTTTTGACCTAAACCTCTTCTGTGGGAGAATAAAATAATTTGCAAGTGAAAGTTCAAGGAAGGAAAACATGAAGTTTAAGGTGGATCTGTGTCTAAAATAAACCAAGTAATCTTATCATAGGCTCATGTTCACTAGGAACTGCTCATTAGGATTTCTGAGATTAGAGAGAACATTATTCAGAAGTCCGTTAGTGTATGTAATGGACAGCTGAATTTTTTGTCATTTATGCTATTGTTTCCTCTCTGACTTCTAATTCTCTGGCTTTTTTTCTCTGGAAAAAAAGTAGTTGGAACAGAAGATTTGGCTTCGTCAGCACTTCTTAGGAGGACAATAGATACTTTGTAAGGTCCTTAACTACGCTAGCAATCTATTTTTTTAATGCCTGGTCATTGATACCACCAGTCTCTTTAAAATTTGAAACCAAACATGGTAACTTCTATTCCTCATATATTAGTAGCAACCCTCAAATTCATGATGTTCTAAGTTTCACTCATTCAAACTGGATTTTCTTTGGGATTGCTATTCATTTGTCTAACATGTATTCATTAAGTTTCTACTGTTTGATAACCCAGTTCTAGGTGCTGGAGACACTGCAATGAAGAAGATAGGCAAGTTTTATGCTCTGTTGAAGTTAGAATTTTGATGAGTTTAAAGAAGATATACAAAATATTGATTAACAAACAGAAATATACAGTAATGATAGGTATTTTGCAGAGTGTTAAAATAGTGCAATGTGATAGCAAATGACTAAGTGGCTACTTTTAGAAATGGCAGTTAGAAAAAGCCTTGGCAAGTAGGTGAAATTTGAATGACAGAGAAGAAAACTATATGAAGATAAAGAGCAAGAATCTTCTAGATAGGAAACAACAGGGGCATAACCTATAGGGCAAAACTGAGTTAACATGTCCAAGAAAGTAAAAGAAGAACAGTATGGCTGAAGCAAAAGTAGAAAGAGGGGTATGTGATGAGATAGGACCAGTGCATTTGGAAGGGGTTGAACCGTGCAGGTGCATTAAGCCAAAATGAGATATCAACATTTTATTCTAAATAGAATGAACATTAGTGTAAAGCTTTGAACAGATAAATGGTGTGATTTCACTGACATAATTTCATTGACATGGTTGACATAACCAACTAAAAGATTATTATAGTATTCAGAGAATGATGACGGTGACTTTGACCAAGGTGGTTTAATGGAGATACAAAAAGGCAGATGTATTCAGGTTGCTTTGATGTAGGGCCAAGAGGTCATAATGATGATTTCACTGGGTTGGGTTTAAATAGGAAACAAGAATGAATCCTAGATTTTTACCATGAACAACTAAGTGGTTGGAGTGGTTTGTTTATAACGATGGGATATTCCAAGAGAGAACAGATTTTGATGAAGAAAACAAGTATTCTTGTTTTGTTTGGATGGTTTAGGATATACATTAAACATCCAAATGGAGACATCAAGGAGGCAGCTGGATGTACAAGTCTGGAGAGCTGTGGTCAAGGCTAGATGTAGAGATTTGAGTGCATGTGGCATGGAGAGAATAATTTCAAACCATGATCCTGAATAAAACCAACTAGACAATTGCAGATATTAAAGGGATCAAAGACTGCATCCTGAGTCACTGCACAAGTAAGAAATGGTGAGGAGGAGGGCAGAAAACTAAGACAAAAGGTTGTCCCTTGAGAGTATGATGCCAAATAAACTAAGAGAAGATATTTCAAGGACAGAGAGGTCAACTGTGACAAATACTGCTTTTTGCCACACAATAGCCTAGGCCTTGGAAGTACAAAGAGGAATATAACCTAATTACTGAACTTAATTGGGTAAGCAGAGAAACAAACAGACAACTTCCCTCAGTGTATAATTGTGATAGTTTGGGGTATTATGAGAGCACAAAAGAAGGACATGTCCACCAAGATTTTGAGGAGAGCAATTAGGAATGGTCTTTTGGAGGACAGGTCACCTACAGGGAAGGTATGAGTTTGATGGAAGAAAAATTAGGAGATGTGGCTACATATAGAGCATTCCTGGTAAACAGAATAGTTTCTGAAAAGCCAACAAAAGGAGGGAGTGCAGAGTCTGATACCTGTAGGTATGTTTCCAGGATCCACAGAGCTTAGATGCAGCATGAGACCTGAGGCTAACAAGATAAGCAGGGGCCAGATCGTGGAGAGCTTTGAAAGTTATAGTAAAGATTTTGAACGTTTTTTTTCTAAAGGTTATGGGGAGTCATGGAGGAATTATAAAAAGTGGACAACTAGGAAACCAATTTGAATTTTAGAATGATTTCTCTGGCAGCCAGCCCCAGGAGTATGGCTTAAAGTGAGTAAAGAAGGCTGCTGTGAATATTGTTTAGGGACTTGTGGTAGAAATTCTATCAAGAAAAGATGAGTACCTGAACAAAAGAAGAGGAAGTAGAATTTTTTTAAAAAAATCTTACCTAAGTCCATCAAAGTTCACATATCTTATAATAGATCATAAATAGCAAAGGTGGACACTATTCATAATTAAGATAGAGGGTAAATTTGAGCCAGTAAATGGAGCCCCTTAATTTGGAATTTGGTCAGCAAGAACTGGTAAATAATTCCAGACAGATGTCAACACAGAATCTTCCATGACCATTAAAATCAAGAAGTGTGCTTTATGCTTCATCCAAGAGGTGCAAATTCTTACAACGTAGCCATTTCCAATTCTATAATTGGTCATTTTCCATAAGAGTACTATTCCCTTTTAAGGAAATAAACAGGTCTCTCATAATAATGTTTGTGATAATGATGGATAATATAATAGTTATTTGGAGGCTTTGTACACCACATAAGAATTGGCATATGTCTCTCTGCAGTTTAACAGGTGACATGTCAAAATGCTGAAGATTCAGCTAGAGTTTAGAAGCCGCCTCTGGATTTTGATAAATTGGATTTCTAATTCAATCTGCAGTACATTTTTTGCTTGGGTAGCTCACTTTTGCTACTCATTTTCTCCTTGGTGTCTATGGATATAGCTCCTCTCTCTGCAATTCTGGGACCTTAGAGTTCCCAAAAATGTGGGACTCATGCATGGTACATGGCAATGGAATTTCTCGTGGCATTGTCCTGTGACATGGAGCATGTTAAAAAATTTTGCTTGGAGGTCTATATTTGAAACATTTTCCATTGTTAACATCTCAATTTAATTTGGCCAAAATGTGTTTCAAATTATATATCAAAAATTATGCAATGAAAAATTTTAAATATAAAACATTAGGAACCCATATAAATACTTATCCTGTTAACTGGCTTAAAGCATAGCCTGAACCACTTACTTGGTCATTAATCATGTATTTCCTTCCCAGAGACATCATCTTTACTGTGTTATCACTGGTACTTAACTCTTCCTTATTTACCTCTTCAGTTTGTCTCTCCAGCTTCACATAGTCATAAAATGTTTTGTAGGTAATCAACATGCTAGAAATCATTAGGCAAATGCTATAATTTTATGGATGAGGAAACTGAGATCCAGAAATGTAGGTACTTCTTATATTTCTGTAGTGCGCAAGTGGCAGGGCTGTAATGCAAACATAGGTCTCCTGTTTTCAAGTCCAATATCTTTGTTTAAAACTCTTGAAGGGAGAGACTATGTCTTCTACTTCTTTGCATTGCCTTTACCTCTTAGTAAATTATCTTACATCTTTTGTTGTTTTGCTAGTTTTTAAACTGTTGTTGTCTACAATGTTCTAGATTAATCTTTGATATTAACAGAAATGTGATTTTACAGAAAACTTGTATTGTTGAAAGCGAACTTTAATGTTTTGTTTCTTTCTGTTCTTATCTGATAGCAGAAATCATATTAAATCCATCTCTTCAGGCCTGTTTGAAAGTCTATGAAATTATCCCTCCCTCCAAAAAAAAATAGGTGAATGTAAATATCATAAGATATGTCTTCATTTTAGGTTTGAGGGTGAAGTGAACTATTCTATGATGCCATTTTATAGTAAAAGTTTTCTATCAAAATGAAAAATTTGTTTGTCATAAATATCATTATATTTTGGAATTTAGTTTTCCAATGTAGACTAAGATAAAAGTTAAAAATAACATGCATATTTTTATGGGGATAAAGACTGCATATAATATTTATAAAATTATTACTATTGAATATTTTTGCTCTTACACCTCCTTTTGTAAATACTGACCTGCACATATTACATATCAAGGCAAATTTCTTAAATTCTAAGGTGAGACAAAGCAAGGTGCTTCTACATTTTTCTTTGTTTACTGTTGTATATCCATTTTTTTGAAGAAAACAGCATTATTAGGAAAGGACATATTGAGGGATGGAGGGCATTGTCAAGAAATGAATTCTGAAGAAGATTCACAAAGAGAAGAATTAAGACATTTACTAAGTATAGATAAGAATGCTAAACACTTTCCAAAAGAGAGGCAATGAAAAGGGGAGCAAAAGAAATTAATGAAAGGAGTTGATGATGGTCCCAAAGTGGAGAGCTCAAGTTATTCATATATGAGTAAAGTATTTGTAGCATTTTATCAGCTACCAATGGGAAATGTAGGTAATACAATGGACTAATGAAGCTATAAGAAATTTGCTCAAATGAATGAACTTCAATGCAAGTATGCATAAGAATGATTTGCAAGGAGAAGTACTGCCTAAGAGAATGAGAGCCAATGAAAATCCAGTGGAGAAAACTGAGGAATTTTGTTACACCCACTAAGTAGACTACATACTTAAAAAAAAATATTGGTGGTGAGGCAAGAATATACAGTGGAGAAAAGACAGCCTCTTCAGTAAGTGGTGCTGGGAAAACTGGACAGGTACATGTAGAAGTATGAAATTAGAACACTCCCTAACACCATACACAAAAATAAACTCAAAATGGATTAAAGACCTAAATATAAGGCCAGACACTATCAAACTCTTAGAGGAAAACATAGGCAGAACACTCTATGACATAAATCACAGCAAGATCCTTTTTGACCCACCTCCTAGAGAAATGGAAATAAAAACAAAAATAAACAAATGGGACCTAATGAAACTTCAAAGCTTTTGCACAGCAAAGGAAACCATAAGCAAGACCAAAAGACAACTCTCAGAATGGGAGAAAATATTTGCAAATGAAGCAACTGACAAAGGATTAATCTCCAAGATTTACAAGCAGCTCATGCAGCTCAATAACAAAAAAACAACCCAATCCAAAAATGGGCAGAAGACCTAAATAGACATTTCTCCAAAGAAGACATACAGATTGACAACAAACACATGAAAGAATGCTCAACATCACTAATCATTAGAGAAATCCAAATCAAAACTACATTGAGGTATCACCTCACACCTGTCAGAATGGCCATCATCAGAAAATCTGCAAACAATAAATACTGGAGAGGGTGTGGAGAAAAGGGAACCCTCTTGCACTGCTGGTGGGAATATAAATTGATACAGCCACTATGGAGACAGTATGGAGGTTCCTTAAAAAACTAAAAATAGAACTACCATATGACCCAGCAATCCCACTACTGTGCATATACCCTGAGAAAACCATAATTCAAAAAGAGTCATGTACCAAAATGTTCATTGCAGCTCTATTTACAATAGCCAGGACATGGAGGCAACCTAAGTGTCCATCATCGGATAAATGGATAAAGAATATGGGGCACATATATACAATGGAATATTACTCAACCATAAAAAGAAATGAAATTGAGATATTTGTAGTGAGGTGGATGAACCTAGAGCCTGTCATACAGGGTGAAGTAGGTCAGAAAGAGAAAAACAAATACTGCATGCTAACACATATATCTGGAATCTAAGAAAAAAAAAGTCATAAAGAACCTAGGGGTAAGACGGGAATAAAGACACAGACCTACTAGAGAATGGACTTGAGGATTTGGGGAGGTGTAAGGGTAAGCTGTGACAAAGTGAGAGAGTGGCATGGACATATATACACTACCAAACGTAAAACAGATAGCTAGTGGGAAGCAGCCGCATAGCACAGGGAGATCAGCTCGGTGCTTTGTGACCACCTAGAGGGGTGGGATAGGGAGAGTGGGAGGGAGAGAGATGCAAGAGGGAAGAGATATGGGAACATATGTATATGTATAACTGATTCACTTTGTTATAAAGCAGAAACTAACACACCATTGTAAAGCAATTATACTCCAATAAAGATGTTAAAAATATATATTGGTGGTATTACACCAAAAATAATCAGATTTTGCTTATTCTTATATAATTATTATATAAGTAGTACATGTTTAAGTCAATCCCACCCTAATAAAATATGTTGATATCTTAAAATATGTTGATATCTTATATATATTTTGTTTCATATGAACTATGCTATAGTTTCAATTTACTAGATACGTATGCATTTTATCATTTTTTTTTTACATTTAACAGATGGCACTTACTATCCCTTTTATTATAAATGATTAGAATTTGGCTACCCACTCAATATTTTTATTTTGTCTTTCTAAGTTTTAATGTCTGTGTTGATGATGAACTCCATTCACACATATAAAAACATATATTTACATGAATAAGTATCATTATATATAGAAAAAATTAACTATAATCATTTAATATTCTGAAAGAATAACTTATAGAGAAGAGCATATGTTAGTATAGATATAGATGTTGCATAGCTATGCATTTCCTTTAGAAGGTAAATATTTCATACATGCCGCATATTTATAGGCATGTATGAAATATTTTTCTTCTATAAGGTCCAGGTTTGTAAAGAAAAAAATGCTTTTTCCTATAAAAAAATGCTTCCTTCTTTCCTGTTTTTTTTTACTATGTATATTTCCTCTCAATCTCAAAAATATAATTCATTTTAAATGTATTTTTGCATAATGTCATATTAAATGTGGCTTTTCATTATTGGTTTTGATGATTTTTAAAGATTTTTGTATTTAGATGGCATACACATTTTCAATCATGTCTTAATTACTTTTAAAAATGCTGCACTGGCTTAGGGACAAGACAGATAACTTGTTAAGCATTTGAAATTTCTGAGCTGTTTTCTCAGTTCTGGCAGTCACTACCCAAGTCCAGATTGTAACCTCCTTTCTGCCTCCAAAGCCTGCCTTGGCTCCGTGTCCAGTGAGGGATTATGGATTTAGCAAGGAAGGTAAGTGTGACTACAAGCATTGGCTCACCATCTGCTCCCCAGCAGAGTACGGGCCAACCTGCATCGCCTGCAGCAAGACCAGGGCACTGTTCTCCAGCCAGCCCCTTTCCAACCTGGCTCAAGACACACATCACATTCAGTCAGATGATTAGGTCTAAGTAGTCCATATGTAACAGAATATTTTTCCTAAATACCAAAATGAAAACAAAATGAATGCCATTTTTTCATTCTCCTTACTCGATATATCAAGTTTTACACAAATAAATACTCTCTTAAGGTTTATGCAAATTATAGAAAAATAAAACTATGCATTATTTAGCAGTTCTCCTATTTCAAGATCTAACAGACTTTATTCACAGCATGTTTTTCCCTAGTTTATGCTGGCCTTCTTTTCTGATTCGACTTTTTAATTCATCTTTTTAAATTATTCCTTTTTAAATCATTATCTTATGTGTCTTCACAGATTTTCATGTATTAATCTATTATTAATTTTTACTATACTCAACTTAATCTTAAATTGTTTAAAGCTCTTTTAAGAGTAAACACTTGCTTATGTTTTAAAGATAGCTTATACTTTAACACTTTGCGTATTTGATCCAGTAGCCTCATTCAAACTTAACTGTCAAATAAATTATAATTTTATCATGGGCATTTTATGCATAAAATAATCAAGCATTGAACAGGGAAGTTAACCTTTGTGCTCAAGAATCAAGATTATTTTTCAATTCTCAAGAATTAAGAGATTTCTAGCCACCTACATTAACACATTTTATTTCTTTCTTGAGTTTTATCAATAATATGCTATTATACATTTTTGTATTTTGTTTCAGGTCAAGTGTTTTTTTGTCTTCTTAAAAGATTTTCATAAATAGCAGAAAAAACATGCAATTGAAAGTAGCCTTCTGCTTCCTTTAGCCTTGTTGCTGATTTGAGCACACAGAGTGAACATGAAAATAAGCTGAACAAACATCTCACCCTTTTAACTTAAACTGTTGTCTGCCTGACTGCTGAATGCACACAGAAAACAATCTAAAATTGTATAACCCATAATACAGTATATTAAATTACAACATTGGTCAGTAATGGAAACTTATTCCCAGATATGAATTATTTACAGCCCATTTAAGTAATCCATATTCAGGTGTGGCAATGAAAAAAAGTGCAACATAAATCTTTAATGCTGATCGGTTGAGAGAGCAGAGCTGAGGATTACAGACATTTTAAAGAAAAAAACTAAACGAATTGATATAGCCTGTTCAGTGGCTTACTGCACCAGCGTGCTAATAAATTGACGGATGGCGTGTCAGGGGTAGGAGTTGAAATCCAAGCATTTCTAACTAAGGCGGGATCTAATATCAGACTACCAAAATAAGGAGTTTCTGAACCTGGTTGTCACAGAAAACAGCCTGTGCATCTTATTGTATATGCAAGTGTTCAAAATATCGTATTTTAACAGGAAAATCCATGAAGGATTTCTTTTTTTAATTAACTCAGTAACTGCATTAGTAATTTCAGTGAGCCACATAGATGGTGTTATAAAAGAGAGGGTATATTAAAGGTAAGCCTTTCTTTTTCTTTTTCACAGAGTTGGGGCCGGTGCCTTATTTTGGGAAATAAACTTATCAAAGGAAGCCCTTTAATCCTGTTTTACATTTCCATAGTATATAGAATAGAATTCATCAACAAACTTAAAGGGGGAAAAGAAGCAAACGACTTCTGGAGTGTTTCACACTATTTTTTTATACAGATTGTGCAAGTTGTTAGCTACTTCAAACTGAAGTATAAAAGATCATGGGTGGAAGGAGGCTTTCACGTGGCAATTTCTTTTGTTTCCTGGAGCAGTACCTGTGTTAATTCATCTTACAAAGATCATTGCTCAAGAACTAAATTTTGCATATATTAGAAAGCAGAATTAGCATTGCACTGTGTACAACATTCCATGCTAACTTCTCTCCAAGCAACCATTAAAGGTCATGTTTTGACGACTGAATGGCATGTCGGCACCTTGGTCCCCTGGAGAGGCATTCCCCAGGTACATGCAAAAGGTTATTAAATTACCTTCCGAGCAACACTATCTCTTTGGATGAAAATAATTACAGGCTTTTAGAGGCATCAGAATGCTTTCTTTCTTTCTTTCTTTCTTTTTTTTTTTTTTAAATAAGATGAAGATGCAGTACCTAATGACCATTTTTGTGTGTGAGTCATATAGCCTGTCAGCAGTGACAGGACAAATGAGCGTAATGGCATAGCTTAAAGGGGAAAGGTTCATTTTAAATAGTGACAAATAATATTTAAATGGCATTGTTGGAGACCCATCATGCTTGTAAAATGTAGTTTGTATCTCTTCTTCATCCTTTAATTTCATCACTGTCAAATGGCATTAGCTGTTAACATGCAACATCAGGTGCAGATATAATTTTTAACTGTTAAATGTGCCCATAACCAAACATAATGTATCTTGATTTTTCCTGGTTGTTTTTTTTTTGTTTGTGCTTTTTGTGTTTTTCTTTGTAGTATGGGGAACTCATTCCATAATTCAAAAACATTTATCTAAGGGATTTGATTCTAAAAGATGACTTTACTAGATGGCTAAAATAATAGCTTTAAATTATAATCCCTTTAATGTTACTTCTTGTCAAGATTCAAAAATGGAAGTGACTTAATTTTTAGGCTAAATGTCATTAGCAGATTGGAAGTATCATGGGCAAGATCACTAGATGCAGCAATTTAGCCAAAATAGTCATGGGTAAACCAATATAATGAAATATATATTGTGTATACTTGGAGTAAACTGGTGAGCATAAAACAAAATGGTTCTCTTTTAAAGGAAATGTATAACTTCAAAACACATATTAAGGGTGATACATATCATTGCCAACTGATATTTTTCTATTCTTTGTCTCATTATGCAACTTGAGCAAACTTAACTGAAAGTCAGTTCCATCCTTTAAATTTTCTTGAGATAATACAGTGTCATAATGAAAATATACAAAAATAAGTAACCGCTGAGATATCCCATGTACAGAATTGCAGTTCTAATTTCAAACTTTCATATAAAGCCTTCTAATTCCTAAATATTTTTACACAGCTTCATCACATTTATTGCTACTTTATTTTCAGATCACTTACGCCAAAACTGGAGACAGTTTAGGTACCTTTGAGTTGTTAAAAGTTATAGCCAATTTTCTGAAAAATTATACCAGCTAAAAACACAACATTAAATATTTACCCTGTTGGATGTTAAAAAACGCTTACAATGAAAAATGTTCACATATTGACTATTCAAAATGGCCTTCACTTTGAAATTGTGAAATGGAAGGGATTGCAGATGTACAAGAATAAATATAAAAACAAATGAGTTGACTTGAAGTGTTGCCGGCTTTCATAAACATGCTACGGCAATAACATGTGACATTAATATTTAATTACAAAAGCACTGCTGCAAAATCTTTGAAATTAATGTTTTGCAAAATTAACATTCAGTGCACAGAAGCAAAGTCGTTCCAGGCGCGACTGTGATTAACAATGCCATTCACTTTACATATTATATTAATATATTATTCAAGCTACGAATTAACACCTCCTAATTTAAATAAGGTGCTACATATCATGATGAGCTAAAATGCTTTTCTTAAAATGGCCCGTCTGATTTTAAGCAATCTGTGTTTATCATTTAATATTTTGTTATTGAATACTGTTCTCTGTAAAACTCCTACTTTAATTTCAAGCCGAAGAGATCTCATTAAACTGGTGCCTTCCGTTTCTAGGATTGTTAAGCCATTTGAACCACATTTTGTTCGCTAGCTAAGCCAGCAGAGCTGAAATACTACTCTGTGTATGAGTGTGTTCTTAGGCAGCCATACTTCTATTTCAAGGTTCTAAGGGATCCTTTCAAGCAACATGCTTCTTTGCTTTCAATGAGACACTTGCTTACACAAATGCTGCCACTATCATTGTGTCACAGATTCCTACATTTTCACTCTGAGGTAAGCACAGTTCTTTGGAAGGAGGAGCTGCAGTTTCCAAACTCTGCCTCCTGTACTGAACCTCACAGCTCACCATTTTTTTTAATGTAAGTGTGAAGACACTTGGAGATGATAGGAATTTCTTGTTTTAATCTATGAATGTGGGATAATTTTCATTCCCATTAGGAATTCATTCATCAGGAAGTAGTTTATATTTTACAGAAGCCAATGCAAATGGAGGGTTCTTATTTTAAGAAAAATAATAACAAAGCAGATGAAATCACACTGTGAAGAATATCATTTTAGAGCCTTAAATGCTTGCTCCATCATTACGTCTTTGGGGCTCCAGACTTCAATGATGATTTGGTTATTGACATTCTTGAATTGAGCTCAAAGTTCACATTAGCTCCAGGTATTTGAACTTTTGCTATTTGGGCACTTAATATCATTTTAAGTATACTAGGGGGATTAATATTGTTCTAATCTCTATAATACATTTAAGTGCCACAGTAGAATGCTCTTCCTTTCCAGATACATTGGTTCTGAAGTGCATTATTCTTTCCGTATGATCGAAATAGCCTGCCTGCTGAAAAAGGGGGTCATCAATTTGTTTTCTAAGTCTCTCTGCTTTACTTTCACATGCAACCTCAGCCCCAACTTCTAGGAGCCACTAACTAAAATCTTCATCTTTAGGAAAACAAAACAAATTCCTCACTAGTCAATCATAAAGAGACTCAATATTTTTCTTTTGATATCTGTCCATTTCCATCATTTACCTTGGGGCCTAAGAATACATGTGTTTCTTCTGCTACAGATTCAAATTTGTGCTCTGTCCAAATTTACCTTGTTTTTTAGTTTCCTAATTTAAACAAAACAGGATCTCTAACAATTTTTTAAAGCGCATTTTACAATTAAAAAAAAGAAAAAGAATGACTGACATTCCAAGGAAATATTTATTTAGCAAGAAGAATCAACTACTAAGATACTTCAGAATAAGTTCAGTGCTTTTTGAAACAGTTTCTAAGTTTTATTTCCTTAGTTTTGTAATCAATCAACAAATAAAAGGAAATAACGAAATTAGGTTGCACCCATTTTATAACTGTAGATCCTTGGAAATGGAAAGAAGCTTTTGATCATTGGTTTAAATTGAAGACTCATGGACAGTATTTCTGTATATCTCTCCCATGTCATAGAATTCCTACTCAGGTTATTCATTTATATAACTGAATGAGTAACCACTCTGAGATTCTCAAAAAATAGAAAGATTTTTATAAATGCAAAACCACCTTTACACCATAAATTTAGCCTAAATCCAGGGTGTGGAGACCAGTAGGATGTTTATCTGATGGTGTACCAATACACTGTTGCACTTTCCAAGTTTGCTGAAAAAGCAGTGAAACTCTCTGGATCTCAACAAGTTTCTCTTAAGGGTCCAACTTCATCTTGGCCTTGCCTTAATGTCAATCATTTCTTGTTCATTCACCTTCTAATTTTTTAAAATGCATGAGCATAGCTATTCCTTTTTTAAAAAACAATGTTTCTTTAAATTATTTCATAAAGTTTTGTTCTGATTCAATGTTATGTGTCATTTTAATAGTACGAGAAATACTAAACTTCAAAATTCACAGTATTTATTAAAGTAAAATTTGAACATAATGGTTTTGATGTTAATATTGAGGTAATGAAACTTTCAGAGATTGTCCACTCCTTAAGAAAGGTTTATAACCAACTGGGTAACATGTTTTAGATATTCAATTAGCAGGTTCAGAGAATGTGGAAAAAATTAGAATTTTCAAGATGATTCAGATTATTTATAAGTAAGTGATCTACCTACCCCTTTCATGAGAAATGGTTATTGAAACAATGTTTTTTGAAGGGAATTGGGTTGAACAGCAAGTCTGCAGTATATACAAAGAGAAAGAGGGATTCCATAATTATATAAATTTTTAAAATGCTGAGTTAGACAAATAAATATTTTTATGCAGGACTTCTTTTATTCTTTTTTAACGTTAATATGTATTATGATTCTCTATGAGGGCAATGGTGTGCCCAAATTTTCTCAGACTTATTTGGCTATGGATTTGTCTATAGAGTATCAGGAAGACCATGAGCCACATTTTAGAAAACGCTACTCAAAAAAAAAAATAATCCGGGCTTCCCTGGTGGTGCAGTGGTTGACAGTCCGCCTGCCGACGCAGGGGACACAGTTCATGCCCCGGTCCAGGAAGATCCCACATGCCGCGGAGAGGCTTGGCCCGTGAGCCATGGCTGCTGAGCCTGCGTGTCCGGAGCCTGTGCTCCGCAACGGGAGAGGCCACAACAGTGAGAGGCCCGCGTACCGAAAAAAAAAAAAAAAGCTAATCATAGATGATTGAAATTAACCCCAAATACTTAAGTACTTTGAAGATAATCACATTTTAAAAATCATTATTTTATTTCAATGACTCTAGAAGGTAAGAAAAGGCAAGTCTATTAAAGGTATATTAAATGAATCCTAAAAATGTAATTTTCTAGCAGTAACTTCTTGAGAAGTTGCTGGTAGTTCATAAAGAAAGCTTTCTGTATAAATGTTTCCCAAACTATAAATTTCTTTGGAAAATATACCAAAAGAACCTTAAAATCACTAAATATGTTAGGATATTCTATGCCAAAGGCAATGGAGAAAAAAAATTTGAAATTCTACAATACAACATGAATCAAAAACACAAAGAATTGTTGTAATGATGGTTGGAAGGTGGGGACAAACAGGGTTATTTAGGGTGAAGCTTTGTCTTAATTCTTGATGAGTGATGTCAGGACCTAACAGTTCTGTTTAAGGTAATGAATTCTAGGAAACCCACATCTTTTGAATAAATGTATGCTATAAATAATGAACTTCTGATTGTCCATATATTTGGCCGTATTATAGATAAAAATATTATAATGAGACTCTATGTTACTTCTAGGAATAAATACCATTCTCTGTTATCTAAGATAAAAATATCATAGTCCTAATTCCATGCCATATTACAGTGAAGCTCCAAGGTACCAAAGTAGTTCATTTTCTAAACGCCAATTAGCAATTAGTTTAATCTTATTGATTCAGACACAAGACTGAAAAAATGGGGAATCTTCTGATATTAACCTTCCCACCACAAGTCTGTTTCTTAATCAAAAGTAACGACAAGTGCTCAAATCTGGGCCACCATCGCAGTCATCACATCATGTATCCTCCCAGGTTACAAAACCTTTTCTTGCAGAAGAAATGGACCCAAGTAACTGTTTATTCTGACCACCTGAAGCCAAGTTCTGTTCATCATGGCAAACATATTTTGTCAATTTAAGCATTTTGCTTAATAAGGGAAGAATTTGGTTACATAGTGTTATATCCAGAAATTCAGTAATCTTGCTTTCTCCTTCTACCTTTCCCCCCCTCTCTTCTTTCCCCTCCTTTCAAGGTGAAAAGCAGCTCTGAGGTACCAGTTATTTGTTGGACAATTTCCTGATGATATTAAAGCACCCAGTGGAAGGATATGTCTTATCAGAAACGTATCATAATGATCCTTTAAAATATTTTTCTTATTAATTGATTGCTTATGGCCACTGTATACTGAGGCACCAACACCAAACTGCAGGAATAGACCAATAGTTTTTATAAATGCTAAGTAACAAGTAAGAATTCACATCAACACACATACTTCTTAACCTTTTACTAGCAAAAGCAGTCTCTGCATACTTAATCTGTTCTTAAACTGTTAACTTTAATAACTATGGCATGAGTAACCTGATGTCTCCAAATTTCCTCTCACAGAGACCCTGATGACCTTCTGGGCACAATATAAGCCACATACTTTCAAATAGGCTCTACGCACATACTATCACATAATGAATATTTTAAGAAAGCCCAGTAAGATACATAAAAAGAGCAGGGACAAGTAACTAAATGTTTTATATTTCCTATTTGCTCCTTGAGGTCCATCTAATAACAAAAAATATAATTTCATAAATTAAAAAAAGAAATGATAAAATAAAATATTGATTACTATCTCCTAAGTGATTCTAACTTGTCTTTGATATAAAACCAGTTATGACCCATCTCTGAAGATATAGCTTTACTTTTAAAAGGCAAACTTTTTTTTTATATTCATTAAAGAAATTCTACATGAGATGTTCTAAATATTACAGATGCTGAAACTCAGGCAACTGATAAAAGTCCCTAGTTGTTCCAGTGAGAACACACACAGGAGACATAAAATGCCATATCAGTGAATCAGGATATGTTTTATAAAAATATGTTGAAAATTAAGCTAATTATAAATATGAGCAGATTCATTTTAAGTGGGGTTCACTAAAGAATATTCTGACAATAAATAAATATGTATTATTCATGTCGGTAAAAAATATTTTTGCATATCTCCTCTCCATTTTGGGGATCTAAAGAAAAATTTACAAAAATCATAACAAAAAGCTAACAAAACTAATGACAAGATTATTATTGCTGTCATCACAAGGAGATTTTCTCTAATAAGTATTTATTTTAATGTATTTCCTCAAAGGGCCATATTTTGGCCATATTTTAATAAAACAATACTGCCACTAGGTTTTTTAAGTTTCAGTTAAAATTGGACTCATACATTATAGTTCTACAAATCTTAATATTTTATCATGTATACAGGTATCTTTCCAAGAAGCAGAAGAATAAGAAGCCATAAATATATTACAGCAGATAAATTGAGGCCTAGAAAGGTAATGCATTTGCTAAACATTTGTATGCAATCATACACTTGCTATGCATTTGTTAAGCCAACACTAGAATACACATTGCTTGATTCCTGATGTACTCATTGCCTTACTCTTGAACTCTGGAGTTCTTTTATAAGACATAGGACATAGAAAGAAAGACATAGAAAAGCAACGATCTTTGCACATTAGGATAATTATGTCATCAGACCAATAAAATAATATTTATTATTCATCAAGAGATTTATATAAAAATCTAGTTCTTTAGGTAAGCAGAAATGTTTTAAAAAGTAGAATGCACCAATTGGCCTCAGCAGATATTTTCATCTTCAAAGTGACCATCACCTCTTTTCAACCTAACAAACTAAAACATTTTGGAAAATTACAAGCCAGATGACTGCATCATTTCCATCTTTAAGAATGAAGAGAAATTAATATATGCCACACACATGCATTCATCCTAAGGAACTGGTCAGAATTACTGCTACTGAAGAGAAGACAGGAAATAAAGACTTCTTGGAGAGGGTGGTGGACTTCCATACCTCTTAAATAGACTTTGATGAATTGATCTTGTTTCGACAATAGTTGATGCTTTCAGCAGTTCCTTTATCCTCTCACTCAAATCGATCTAAATTTCTGAAGAGTTCAGAATGAATATTTTCATGGGTTAGCTTTCCAAAGTGTTGACTGGATGAGCAAATACAAAGGCAATCCTCAAGTTTCTTCTGAACAACTTCAGGCAGTATCAAGCAAATCAAAGTACAAAGCCATGGTAGTTGAAGCTCCCCACTCCCTTCTTTCGATTTCCCCTTATAAAAGGCATACTGGACATGCTGAAAAATCTAAATAACTCAACAGGTCCTCAGAGTCCTCTGACATTTTATATTTGCATGTGTTGTTCAGAATATGTTGAGAGTTAGTTCATTCCTTCCAGTACCCAAATTTCCCTTACAAGCAAAGTTTTGATAGTTTTACTACCTGAAGCTACGTTTTAAGAAATGATGTTTTAAGTGTTCCAATTTTAGGAGAAGTTACAATTAAAAACACTATCCATGTAAACATCATAGTCAGGAAGCAATTTGTATGGAACAGTATATCCTCTGATTTGATTTACTTTTTCCCATTGCCTTATTTGGAAGACGTTAGTAAATCTCCATATCAAAAAAATCTGGAGTTTCTTGCATTTCCCAGAAGATCAGAATTGAAATGACAGGTAGGAGAAGCATAGAAAAAAATGCCATCCTTGAGATTCCATTACGATTACTTAAAATCACAGATAATTCAGATTATCCTTAGAAATAAGATGAAATGAAAGAAGTTACATATGTAAACACATATCTCTAGTACATTGTTCACACCTATAGTCTGAAACAAACATATAAGGACATCTTTATCAGTTTTAGTAATATGAATGATTTCATAATTGAGATGAGAATGACGTGTCAAAAATCACTCTAACCTCTAATTATGGTTATATGTTAAACCTGTTTAACACTGTTTGTTCTTTTCTTCATTAAACATTCCAAATAACAGTTTTTCTGATCTTAAAAACAGACGAGTACAATTTTTCAGTATTGAAAACTCCTGGAAGAGTTAAAATGTCATAAAAAATGACAAAGGCACTTTCAAAAAATAATGTGGCTATCACAGTAGAATAGTATTTCAGAAAAATATTGCACATTTGATGACTGTCAGAATTTACATAACTTACTCTGCATGAATTAACTATGAGGTATAAAATTCAGTTTTGGCTTAAATACACACAGAGACAATAATTGTCATGTGACATTTTTAGGCACTGCAACTATGACATCAAGGTAAAGCCTAAATCACTAACACAAATGTGAAAAAAATTATTATGACACATGACTTTAGTGTCCCAATGTGTTGCACGGAATGTGGTAGTGTCAGAAAAAGAGCTGGAACAAAATGGGTCCATATCCAACAGTTTGTTTGGGACTTTCCAGTTGAAATGGATACTTGTCAATTTGGTGTCCATGATGACCACTCTACGTACATTAAGGTCATGGATTGGGCTCACAGAAGAACACCCATAGATATCAGAATCTCCTGAAATTATTAACTGTTAGGAAAATCAAATCCTAATATTTAACATCTGTCCTACGAATTCTTACCATTTATCTTTTGATCAAAATTTCGAATGGTGCCCCCAAAAAAAGAAGTCAAAAGGACTTGGTGGGGGTATCTTTGTTTCTCTCCCAAAGCCTAAAAGTTATACTCAACTGCAGCACAAAGAGTAAAGAGGTTGTTATTCATATTAACTACATTTACATTCCTAACGTAACATCCAGAGAGCTAATAGTGGGGTTATTAACATAACAAACGTAAATGTTCTATATAAATAATACTGTTTCAGGCCAGCAACCGCTCATCTGACAGCATTTAGGCACAGGCTCAACATCTGTTTATGAACACTTTGCCTAATGATATCATCAGATATCATTAAGTGCGGCAGAATACAGCATAGAGGCAGGTGCAGCTGCCTTCACAACCCATCACAGAGAAAGAAAAGAGCTGCATTCCCCATCCGAAAACCCATCATTAGGACAATTTTCTTCGACAAACCAGCCCTGTGATTTCAATCTGTATATCACCTGTAATTGTAGTTTTTAGCAAGAAGCTGATTCTATACATTTAGCGACGAATCACGTTGATGGCCTGAATACTGGAAACACATTTGTGGTACCAGCTGCGGCAGCTTTTTTTAGAGCCTGTGTTAACAAAATACTGCTAACAAGGCAATGCTTGGAGTGCAGCTTTGTTTCTCTTTCTTGTTCATAGTGTTTAGATGTGCATAATTATGGAAATTAGCAATTGATTGCTTCTCAATAATAATTGATTACTGGTCACTGAACTCTTCTGTAGCACTTTACCGAAGGTGAGGACATGAGATAAGTGAATTCTTACCAGTTCCAACCATATACAAAGAAAGAGACCAAAAAGAACTCTCAATTTGTACATCAGTTTCCATGATAAACAGACCAAAGGGATAACAGAATATCCCAGAATCTAGTTTGCCCTGAAGCAAATTGTAGAGATCATAGCAAGCCTACAGAATTCTCCCTGTGGACCATGTAGGAAACATACATCATTTTTATATATGTCAGTTGGTCTTTGATTTGAAAATATTTCTACCCATTTAATTTATCTCTTTCAGTCAGTTTTCGTAAATTGTACAATTTAAGGGTTATATCAAAAAATGAATACCAATTTCAACACCTCTCAAATTGAAACAAACTGACAAAATAATGTGGTCTCTTTTGCAAAGAGGTACAAATGCAGAAGCCTATCATCTCAGACAGATAGCGAGCACTTCAAAATAACTCTCCTCTTTTTGATCTGCTGTATATCCATCAACATGTTGGTCTGTGCAGACTGACTTGTTTGAGTATAGCATAATGCAGAGGATGTTACTTGATGATGCAGCTAACATTTAAAGGAGAATGCACTTATTTTGGCTTAATCACTACTGTCAATTGGGACATAACATATCCAATTCAAATTTACTGCAGTACACGGAAGCCTCACAGACAATAAAGAATCTGTGGTGTTTGTTAAATGGGAAACACCGTGACTCATGGTGTTTCAAAGATGGGAAGAGCAGTAGGGGAAAAAAAATTAACTCTTTATTTTAGAAGAGTAATGAGCTTCCAAGTGTTAAATTATGTCCTCCCTGGTGTGTTTGTGAGAGAGTATGTGTGTGCGTCAATGTGTGCATGTGTGTGGGGGGCTTGGTGAGTGTGTGTATGTATGCTAATTTTTACAGGACATGGCTGTATTGTGGCAATCAACTTTACAACCCGATTCACAAAAAATGCAGCTTGGTTAAAGTTAGTATGCTCAATTTCAATAATGTTTTTATCCCAAAATGTGTAGCAGATTGTACAATCACCACTCAAAAAATATGCACAAGCTATAAGAATTAGGCAACAGTCTGAGAATAAAACTGAATTCCTCCTCTCTGCCCACAGAAGGCTTTCTCACATAATAATGAACAGGTGCAATTTCCAGAGATCTCTGTTCACCGAGATTGGCAGAAGCCACTGTTTGTTGCTTTCCCCAGCAGCAACATAGGATAATATGATTATAAAACTGCGATCAGAAACTAAAAAGCCACATCCCATACACATACAGTTCTACTCTCTTAGTACATCTCTCAAACACAAATTTATATTCCTACCCTCCTAGCTCTTTCTTAAATTGACATTTATGCACTGAATAACATCACTATAAATTTTTGCACTACTTTTGTACCCAAAACCTGCAAAAAAGAAAGAAAGAAAAGACATTAGGCAATGTGTGTGAGTCCATGTGCTTACGCCATTATGTTAGTGCCAAAAGGCGTTAAAAAAAAATGCAGACAGATTCCCTGTCATATATCTCTGGGTTTATTATCAGCATGACATTTTCATGTGTGTTATTAAAATTATATTTTAGGGGTGGGGTGGGGTTCAGGTGGAAGAGTGCTTTAGAATATTATAAAAAGTTGCACATAAAAAAATGTTTTTGGTAACCTAGCACTGTCCTTGACACACTTTGGCACCACAGAGTGGATCTGCTTAAAGAGACATATGGCTGGAATGGTAGAAGTCAGAATTTGAAGGGTATTAGTAAAATCATGTGGGGGAAGCTTGAACTGATACTGGCTTAGGCTAATTGTAGTTCTTCTCTCGGATTTTATATGCTCCAAGCCCATAAGATAATTTTAACTATTGAAAGCATAATTTGCATTTTTTGAGGTAGTTTAAATCCATTAATAGAAAATCAGATTGAAAATAAATGTATTTGCTAATAAAGCCAGGTAACTTTCAAATGTCATCATGGTAGGGTAAAAAGTATGGTAAATGATTAACCCAGAGCACTGAGCTGCTGGGGTGATTCATGGCTGTTGTCGAATTACACATGGATGAAGTAAGACAGGCTTTCTGAGAAAATCAGGGATCTACTTAAAGACAAGAGTTTTCTGATCACTTAATAGCCCTGCATGGCAGAATAGCCTTGCAGCCTTCTTCCTTAGTTTTATTTTCATCAAAGCCTTACAACTACTTGATATTTCTTTTCATTTACTTCTTTATTTGTTCATTATCTCTCTCCCCCCTTTTTACTGAAGTGTGAACTCCTTCATAGAAGGGGTCTTATGGATCTTCATTCCTATCTGCCTGACACCTATGAGACACTCAGTAACACATGTGTAAGGTGAATGGATAAATGTGACTCACTCAATGTCCTTCACGAGCCATGGTCTGCATGATATTCTCAACTTTTCCTTAGGACAGTCAGAACTTACTGGCCTGGTATAAATTTGTAATCACTTTATGTCAAGTTTTAGACAAAATACCATTTCATTAATGACAAATGAATACTTTCATACGGTGCTAATTCTGTTTTATACAGTCCAGAGAGATTTTATTTAAGAAAAATTAGCTTAGCACTTCCTTGATATTAACTATACCTAAACTTTTCAAATAATTTCAGAATTGAAAGCTTACCTAAAAAGACTTCTTTAGTTAAGCCAATATATACAACCTAAAAAACTTGTTGACATTTTAGATACAAATAGCAATTGTGAGACTACCTGTAATTTCAGTTTTTGATAAAGATATCAACCATATTAGGCTTTGAAAGAAGGAATACCAAATTACCCATATTACTTTTCTAGGTATCTACTTTGGTATCTTTTCCAGGCAAGGTTAAAGATGCTAACTACTTTCAAACAACCATCTGAAAAAAAATGATTTTTCATTTAAGATCCAATTCCCACAGTACTGGGGTAGGTGAGAGAGTGAGAGGTATGCTATTGAAAGGAATTCGGAATGAGTAATCGTGCTGAATGTGTGTACATCAGAGACTTCTCAAAGCCTGCCTGGCAATCTGTTTTTTAAGTAAGTTTGTTTTTATCTGTGGTAGGGAGCGTTGATTTTTAAATTTGCATTAACTACTTTCCATAATGAATAAGAAGTACATAACTAAACTTGATTTGTAGCAAATCAATTTTGGCAGACAGGAAAAAGTCAAAAAGTTGATTTTGTCTCTAAAGTAGAAAGCTTCTGTTTAAGACAGTTGAAGATTTTCAGAGAAAAGAGATCATTAATAGGAGTAACCAAGATTAGTGTAATGACAGGATTAGTTATGAAACCAGTGAGAGGCTTAGGGAAAGTTCTCCATTTTAAACATTCTGAAAAATTGGGTGCAATCTTGTCTTCCTCAATAGAACTGCTCCATCATTCCAAGATATTTATCCTCTCAGTCTGTCAATATATATAGTGAAGTTTGAAGAATTACCAAATTGTAAGGTCTATAGTAATGTTGAGAAATCCTTCATTAACTCAACAAATATTGAGTACCTATCCATTCACCACACTGCCACCAGAATGATCTTTCAAGGACAAAGCTGATCTATCTCTGCAGAAAATCCTTCAAAGATTACTCATGGCCTTAGAATGAAATTCAAACTTCTGACCCTGGTATGTAAGATTCTTAATTGTCCAATCTCTGTTTTCTGATCCTCTTTCACCAATCTTCTTCTCTGACCTTTCCTGATCATGCTAGTTCCTGCTAAATTCCCCTCAACACTTGTTGACTTATACTCTATCCCAGAATTGACAGCTCTTTGTCAACACACATCTCCATGCTTCATAGGTACTGTTCAATCTTCCTGAATTAGCCTCTCTGCACAGTTCCTTGCCTGCAAGGTGAACTCCTTCTCATCCATCAAAACCCAGATGAAATATCATTTGTCCCTATATAAAATTTTTTCTCTATATGCAGGCTTCCCATTTGTGCTTCCATATCACTGTAGAAAGAAGTATGCTATGCTACCAATCATACTACCATCTTCATTCACTCAGCAACAACTTATCAAGCTTCCATTATGTACTAGGTACTGAGGACATATCACTGAACAAAACAGATAAAATTTCTAATCTCATAGAATTTACTTCCAAGTCAATCACAGAAAAAAGTGAGACAATTTTTATATCATGTATTATATAATATTATATTACATACTTTTTTGGTTGATAGTGTTGCATTCTAAGATTAAAGGAAAGAAGATGTGTGGTATTAGAGGGGGTGATTAATGTTGATAGCTGTGGCCAGGGAAGGACGCACCATCAAGAGATTTTGAGTAAAGATACTTAGCAATCATTTATTTACAATGCACCTTACCCAATAGTTTTCAAACTTATTCTTCTGAGGCTTTTTCACCTTTTTGCCTCATCTAGAACTCAGCATAGTTTTTGGCACACAGGAGTAAGTGAATACATGGAGTCTGGGACTTAGGAAGAAATAATTCTATGCAAACTTAAAGGCTGTCAGAGCGATGGGTGGAATGCTATGATTTATTTCTGCCTCTTGGAACTTTAGTGCGAGACATAGACCCTGTGAGGCTTATAGCCTTTAAAATGCAATTACTTACACAATAACACTGAAGAATCATCATGTGTCTGGAAGAATACCCTCTAAGTAGGCATATTACTCTATTGCCATACAGGAGAGAATGATCATGGCATATTCATATTAAAAATCCCTTTATTAAGGCTTTATTAATAGCATGAAAAATAAATCATCTTTCCAGTTCCAGGCACTTCTTTTCCTTATGAAATATTATACTGCTAACTGAGTATTATTTCCTTCTGAAGTCTGTCCTGTCCTGCATTTCTTGGACATACAAACTTGCCATATGTGAGCACATTTTTTCCCACAAAACACTAGCAATACCCATGATTTCGATGAAAAGCCCAGAAAGCATCTATTGATATGTGGGATATAGCTTGCAATTTTCACAAATATCCAAATCATCACAATCGTCTATGATGTCGTTATGTACAATGGCTAAAATTCTGCTCTTAAATGAACATATAGCTCGCAGTAAGTCCTGTAGCATTTGGAAACATAAATTCAGAGTTGTCTCCAATTATGCCATAATACATGTGCAGTGTGAAAGGTTTTGGATAGGTCAAATATAAAATAGGATTTGTATTTATTTTAATGATTAAAACTATTTCCTAAAGTTCAAAACAATGTAATTTTTCATGTCACCAAACTGGAAGCAACTTACATTTTAAGACACTTAAGAAGTAGGATGGTCAAGAATTAAGAAGAACCATGATTTTGTTAAATTCTAAATTTTGTGTAAATTTAATACTGCTTCTTGTTACACTAGTCAGGGCAATTTGTATACACTGAATTTAGTAAATAAGCGGAAGGGAGAAACAATAATTATTATCCTTTTGGTTGGAAATCTGGGAGAGGCATTCTATATGTCATTATTCAGCATTAACACAGAGTATACGCAGAGTGAGAAATTTTAGAAGCTTACATGCAAGGGAAAATAGAATGACTCTGGTGAGACAGAATCTGATGTAGAGGGATTTTATGCTCCATTCCTTGTGTTCCAACAAGTGCAACACATGCACTTGTTGCTTCAGACCAAGCATGGCCACAACAAAGAAGGAAAACAGGAGAACATGAGGGATCTGAGGGTGGAACTAAACAGATTGATTATATATTATTTCAAAATAATATCCCAAAATGTATTAGTCAGTGTGTTTATGAGAGTTATTTATACTAGAGTCTCATGTATTGGCTGCCCTTGCGAGAGACTTCTGAAGAGTCTGTTAGTTTTATCTGTAAAATTGTCATGTAGATGAAATATTTCCTTATATTTTTGTAACAGTAGAGAATAATGTAAAGATCTCAATTCAAATGTAATAGTGTATTCAAAAATTATTCTTCAGGCATTTAATAAGTAGCTACTATACAGGGGTTTTTCTAAGATAATGATGATGAAAGAAAAATATGACTTAGTTCCTCCTCTAATGAATTCCCCAGAAAAAGGGAAGCCAGAGAGGTAAATTAATACAATAAAGGACAAAATGACAGAACTGCAGAGGCAGGACCTGCAAGTGTTCACAGAGAAGAGAGGTTTTTCCTACATATTATGGAAAACAAATTGTCAATGGACAGAATTAAGTCCAATGAAAGAATAGATGTCCCTCAAAGTGTGAAAACATAAAGCTGTCTTACATTAGTTAATTCACATTGTTTAAAAATTTCAGTATTTCTTATTAGATCGGTTTCTATGCTTTTTATATTTGTAGTTTTTCTTTTACCATTTTTTTTTATCACTGTCAAGTCAAATGTCAAGAAAACAGGAAAAGGAAAATATTTTTTCAATAATTCTCTTCTTCATTATGCTTCCCACTCTCAACTATGGCCACTTGAACTAGACTTTTATGGTCTGAGTAGCAAATCATTCCCACCAGCATGGACTTTCATCAGAAAAATGAGAGTAAAACATCCTGGGAACCTCTGCTACCATGAGTTCTCCACCTTAGAGATTACCAGATATGTGATTTATAATCAACGTGAACAATGCTGCTGCGTACTGCTCCATCCCAGTATGTTCCTTTCCCCATAAAAATATTGATTTCTTTTAAACTTATAAAAAGAGAAACATGTCCACTAGTAAAAATTTGGGGGAAAACATTTTAATTCTCAGTAGACAACAAATAGAATATACATTAGGAAGACACAAAAATCTTAAAAATCTTTTCCCAGTTCTAGTCCAATATCTCACACAGTGGAGTATACCTCAAAATCAACCAACTCTCTCCAACAAAACTTCTCAAAACTCTCACTTAAAACTCAGCATTTGCCCACCTTTCTTTTTTTTTAAGCCTCTCTCCTCTTCCTTTGCCTGCTTTATCCTTGGTCACTTTCACCCTGAATGGTTTCCAATCTGTCTTGGTTCTCTTTCGTTCTGCAGCTTCACCCTTATTCCAATCAGCAAATTACAAGTGTAGAAAGCCCAACCTGGTAGGTATCTGCCCCAATAAAAAAATGCTCTTCTTTTTTGGATGCAAGGTTTTGAATGCTCATACTTTTTTGTCTCTGCTACACGTGTGTTGTTTCTGTATTTGAGAGCCGTGTGTTTTAAACATACTGATTATAGTTTTCAAAGAGAAGGAAAGAACTAACTTTGGGTATGTGACACTGAGGCATTTAGAACTCAGAAAGGAAAAATGATTCAACTGAAAGAAAATCCCTGTTGATTTATGGACCCTATGAAAGTGGTGTGTGAGAAAACCAAAATACTCTCTACATAGAGAGTTTCATACAGTGAGACACAAGGTAGCTAAAACGATCCAAATTACAATGATGCTGCTGAATACTATTGCCAGTTATGTTTTAAAGTATATTACAGTATTTTATGTTATCATACGTATAAGTATAACTTGAGAATTTTAGCGAAAGAGCCTTAGTAGATAGACCATAGATACCAAAGAAAAGCAAGAAGGAATCTAAGATAATTTAAATAGAAAGCTTCCAGATCTGAGTTTCCGGTTTGATGACATGACTGATATACTCTGGAACTGCCTTTCTTTGGTGGCCCTGCTGCCTAATGGAATAATTCGAGGTTTCTTTCTGGGAATTCACGATTCTCAGGAACATAATCCACTCTGTCTTCCCAGTCACAGCCCTCTGACACCTGGTAGGTTTGCTTGATGTCACCAATAAGCAGTATCGCCTACTCTTTACGTAATTCATCGTTGCTATCCCATTACATCTCTTTGCTTAACTCCTGTATCTGACTATTAAAAATTTTGTGAATCCAACCATAAATTTGTGAGCAATATCTGGTCCAATATTTCACCCAGTTCTTTCCTTTAGAGATGAAGGGCCCACGAGTAAAGAGACTTGATCAAGGGCACCCACCTGGGAAGGCTGGGCCTGCACCTGAGGTCCCTAGTCCTAGTTCAGTCATCTCTTTACTTCACACTACACTCTTACTCAGCAACAACAGTGACAACAGCAACAGCCCTCTCCTACTTTAGGAATTAGAAGTCTGCATGACACTGGTGCATATCCAATAGAAGCTAGTCGGGCATATAATGTCCATTCAATCAGTCAATATTTATGAAAAAATGGATAGCTCACCCCAACCCAGAGCACACACCTCATATTCATTCCCTGTTATGATCTGTCTTGTTTTCTATCATCTAGCATGACACAGGGAAAGGAATACAGACTGTGAAGATCCGTAAATCTAGGGTTTTCATCACCAGTGCAGTGAGGGAAGTACTATTATTCTAATTTTATAGATGAACCAATTGAGATTTAGAGAGGTTGAACAGGTTCTAAAGGGTCACTCAGCAAGTGAGTCCTGAAGCAGAATTTGAACCCGGCAGCCTGACTTCATGATGTTCCTGCACAGCTTTGTGTACTTTCTTTTCCTTGATGGAAAACCTGAGTCACAGTCACGCCCTAAAGTGAGGTTTTCATTTGGTTTATTTGCCTCAAAGAAGTAGGTTAGCAAGAAGCCACTGAAATGGAATATATAAAATCGTTACTCCAAAGCTCTCTCTACTCCCATTACTTACCAGTCTGTCACTAGATAATTCTACAGTCTTCTTTTCACCTCCTACTTCCTGTCAAGTAACCAAATACAGGTCCCGATTCTACTGGTTGGAGAGATTATGGATGCCTTTTGTTGACAGTATTTCAATGTCAGAGTCTTGCATTAATAAATTCTAATCACTGATTTATGTTGTTTTTCTCCTTGTCAATTATCTTCCTTAAAATACAAAGGGCCACTGAATCCCATCCACGTTAACCATGAACTGATAGTACTTTTCTCCACATGTCAGAAATTTATTGAATACTACGAAATGTACAACTCTGTTTATTTTTATTGAGTTTTGAGGCAGGACACTGCAGCAATTAATCAATGGGTTCTCTATTGGACTTCCTGGGTTCAAACCTCCACTCAACCACTTACCAGCTGGTACATCCTTGGGTAGCTATCCCTTCTAAAGCCTGTTTCCTGTCTGAAATAAGAGTAAAAATGCCCCTACTTTATGTAGGTAATTGTGAGGGTACAATGAGATGTATCATTTAAAATGCTCAGATTTAGTGTTTACACTCAAGATATGGAGCCGTCAAGAAATGTTTATTATTATTAGACACATAAATGAACACTTGCAAACTAAAAGTGAAGGAAAGTAATGCCTTCCAAAATGTATTTTTTTTTTTTTTTTTTTTTTTTGCGGTACACGGGCCTCTCACTGTTGTGGCCTCTCCTGTTGTGGAGCACAGGCTCTGGACACGCAGGCTCAGCAGCCACGGCTCACGGGCCCAGCCACTCCGCGGCATGTGGGATCTTCCCGGACCGGGGCACGAACCCGTGTCCCCTGCATTGGCAGGCGGACTCTCAAGCACTGCGCCACCAGGGAAGCCCCAAAATGTACGTTTTAAGATGATTTTAAGTTGTCTAACAATATTATATCAAGAAGTAAACCCTTGGGACTTAAAACTCAGAGAATTACTAAATAATTTCCAGCTGAGCAATTAATTTAACGCTGTGTTTTCCTCTTCAAGTTAATTATCATAGGTCAGTGGCATTCTACCTTCGAGTGTTTGGGTAGAATTTTGCTATCTTATAAGCAGAACACCTTCCATTCTTTTTTTAAATTTTTGATATTTTGCCAGTCATTGCTAAATTTAGTTGACCTGGAGTTATTTTGAAAATAAATCCTGTGATCCTCAAGTACGAAAGCCTAAGAGAGAACTCCAGAAGGGGTTATTTACATTAGGTTACATTCCTAAAAATCCCTGACTCTTAGGTCAATGGCAATCAGAAACCTACTAAGGCAAAATCCCCGAATCCTTAATGTAATGCAAAATTTGACATATTCGCCACCTAGAGCCTACAGAAGCAATGCCACACGCAGCCTCGAGAAACATTTTGCTACATTGCTTTGATTTATTTAATGCCTTCCCATTGCTCTACAGATAAATATCAAATCTTTAACTCAGCCTACAAAACCTTCCGAAGTCTGACGCCTTCCTCTCACCTCCCCAGCTTCCTATCCTGTCCCCCCTTCACTCCCAACACCTTCTCCCGCCCCCATAGCCAGACTGGCCTGCAGACAGCCTCACAAATGTGCCATGCTCACTGTTTCACAGCACTTCTGCACACACTTAGCTCAGCCTGAGGTTCACTTCCAGCCTCTCCTACTCCACGGAGCTCCACCTTCAGCCCATCAGGGAGCCTCCTCTGGCCTTGCTCACCAGATCAACATTTGCACAGTCCTGAATGGTGCCCTGGAGGTCTCTCCCATAACATTTTGCAGAGTGGCAGCTTCATAGATACTTAGGGAATGATTTACTTGTCTCGGTCATAGGGATGTTTTCTAGGTTCACCACCATTTTTCCAGCATCCAGCCTAGGGCCAGTATTAAGTTCTCAATAAATATTGTGCAATGAAGAAAGAAAACCAAAATTTTAAAGGAATTTGAAAGAGAAAGCAAAAAGTCTTCTTTAAATACAAAATAAGCTGTTAGAATGTCACACATGTTATTTTCTAATACTTAGAAGAATACTTTGGGGACTTCCCTGGTGTCACAGTGGTTACGAATCTGCCTGCCAATGCAGGGGACACGGGTTTGATCCCTGGTCCAGGAAGATCCCACATGCCACAGAGCAACTAAGGCCGTGTGCCACAACTAGTGAACCTGAGCTTTCGAGCCCGCGAGTCACAACTACTGAGCCAGCACGCCACAACTACTGAAGCCTATGTGCCTAGAGCCTGTGCTCCACGACAAGAGAAGCCACCACAATGAGAAGCATGAGCACCGCGACGAAGAGTAGCCCCCACTTGCCACAACTAGAGAAAGCCTGCCTGCAGCAACAAAGACCCAACGCAGCCAAAAAATAAATAAAATTTATATTAAAAAAAGAGTACTTTTAAAACTCTGCCTCACTGTGTTCCACGGTTTTATTCTAAATTCCCAGGGGCCTACTTGGGTTGTTCCCTGGGGCCTCCTATACCCATGTCCCCACCAACCAAACAAAGCCATCCTCTCTTGGTATTTTTTTTACTGCATTTTCTTTATTGCACAATGCATGAGTGAAGGATTGAGAGGATAGAAATAATTTGAAAATCAGTGATACAGGATACAATCATATAATGATCAATTATTTTATTTTTAAATATCATAACAAGGGCAAGCTGTCCTGGGTAAACTTTGTTAGGTTACATAATTTTTCAACTCTCCAAACTCTATTCCCAATCTAAGTCATGCTCTCATACATTCATACATGTCAGAAAACACAGATATCATCATCTATTCGTGGCTGTCTCTATCATCTATCTTTCCCCTCATGAACGTAGGTCCTTTAGTGGTTCCTCTAATACCCAGAGGAAAACATCCAAGTCTATGGCATAACATTTAAAAACTCTATCATTATTTTCACTTACCATTCCTGCTTCCCTCCCTTCCCCTTGAGCTTTATATATGAATCATGAAACATATCATAATTTTTCCTATGCCTGTGTACTTGCCATCCTGTCTTTTTGGAATGTATTTTCTCTGCCTGAATAATTTGTTCAATCGCTTCACGAACTAGCTCAAATATTACCATTTGCTTTTCCCAGTCTGGATAATTTACCCAAACCCCTACCACATGCACCCATAGGACTCTATGGTTTCCACCTCACCATAGGCCTTAACACATTGTTTGATAACAAGTATGGTTCTTGTTTACTTTCGGGTCTGTCTTCCCTGCCTAGGTATCTCCTTAAATACAGATTCTGCATTTCTCAGCTCTGTTCCTACTTCCTAGGTTACTGCTTGACATACTAAATGTACCCTGAATGAGTAGAAGAAACGTTCCAATCATTTTGAACAGTTCCTTGGCATTTAAACCTTTAATATTTATGGTTTCAACTCACTGTGAGATTCCCCAAAGTGTGTACCACAGAGAAATTAGCTGAATCCCAAACAAAATCATGCATGCACGGTGCCTATTGCCCACATATACCGTTTAGCTGGTTAGAGAGTCCAGTCAACTGCTCTGATTCGGCATCTAACCATTTTGTCATTTTTATTTTAAATAATATTTTATTATGACAACAATTACCAAGAGGGTTTTCAATTCTTGTGAAATATACAGAGAATTCTGTGGACTTTTTTTAATTTAGAAAGTTGAAGAACAAAGAAAGTGATTTTCTCACTGCACAGCGAATCAGGGTTGGTGCTGGTATAGGTCAAGATCAGTATTTCTCAAAGTATGTTCCAAGACTCACCAGTCCCTTGAGGTTCTGAACAAAAATGTTCATCATGAGATCTGCTTGGGAACACTGCATTCCTGGCCCTGCATGGAGGTTTGTAGTGTACACTAGAATCCTTAAAGCCCTGAGAAATTCTTCAGTAAAAAAAGCCTATTTATCTTTATTTAGCTCAACATATCCAAACTCATTTGCTTGTGGAGCTCTACAGACATTTTAGGTACTCAGTGTGGAAAAAGCTAAACTTGATCTTCACATTCTCAACCCAGTGCATGCCTTTTAATTACAGTGGTACATGTACATGCAAAGTAGAGAACTGAAGCAATTATTTGGTACATCATTTTTACCAGGAAGGGTCTATATAATTGAGAACAAATAATTTTAGATCCTTTTTTGCTTATTCTTTGGTATGAAATATATAACTGTTTAATTTTTTTCCTCCATGGTAATTAGGCATAAAATAAATAATCACTCCTTGGCAACGTGTTTCATAATGGAATAAATCACATTATTATTAACATCCTAGTGTCTTTCCTACACTGTTATTAAAATTTGGTAATCTTGCTTTACATCTTATCACTATTACCACACCAGAGCAGCAGGTTACAGTAGTTATTTTAATAGCATGAATCGTAAGTTAAACTTAGAATTTACCACCTCATGCTTCCTAATCTTCAAGTTGATTTTCGTGTGTGTGCACACACAGACATATACACACACACACACACAATCAAGAAGGCTAAACTAGGGACTTCCCTGGTGGCGCAGTGGTTAAGAATCCGCCTACCAATGCAGGGGACACGGGTTCAAGCCCTGGTCCGGGAAGATCCCACACTCCGTGGAGCAACTAAGCCTGTGCACCACAACTACTGAGCCCACATACCACAACTACTGAAACCCACATGCCTAGAGCCCGTGCTCTGCAACAAGAGAAGCCACTGCAATGAGAAGCCCTCACACCTCAATGAAGAATAGACCCTGCTCGCCGCAACTAGAGAAAGCCCGTGCGCAGCAATGAAGACCCAATGCAGCCCCCCAAAAAAAACAAAGAAAGAAAATTATTTAAAAAAGAAGGCTAAACTAAAAATTCATAAATAGCTTATAAGACAAACGCAAATTTTTGCTGAATGGACACGTATGTATGCAGTAGTTGGCATCTAACAGTTGAGACCCCTGTGAGTCATGTGAGATTCAATTCAGAAAAAGCAGAAAATATGTAACTACCATCTTTGGAAAACTCTATGTTCAGAAAAAAAATTATTTTCTGAAAGGACTGGTGTTTCCTTATTTGTAATGCAAAACAAATTAAAACCAAAGAAAAAAGTCTTACCACCTTTTTACCACCTTAAGAAAAATTATAGAGATCTGTGGTTGTCAATTTACCAAAAAATACGAGTATATTTTCTCCATGAATTCAACTGATATTACTTCGGTATGGTCTATGCTGCAAATGTACAAGTGGAAGCTACAACTTGGCTACTGCTTGATAAGTAGCAAAAGATGGAAGTATCTGAACACTTAGGTTGTCACCTTAAAACAAACTGTCACACATTTTTCTTCACACATTTGAAACCCAACTTATCAACCTTAACAAGTGTTGTTATCAAAAGAATTTTGGTACCTTTGTTCTTTCCCTTTTGCAAGTAAATTACACTTTTAGGATTTATTAAGACAAGAAACAATTTTTGAATAGCAGGTCAAAACTCTCTACGGAAAAATTCTCATTACTTTCTAGCCCGAAGCAGTATTTACCACCCAATGTATCCATCTTTTTCCTGTTTCTTCTATATTTCCCGAATCTTGTTTCTGTGCCTAATGCTATAACATTGCCGCAGTTTGTTTAAAGCAACACTCTTATTTTTGCTCTTAGCCGGTGCTATACAAACCCTGATCAATTATTGAAGTAGAAGCCCTGAAGTAACACAACCATTACTGCAGCAGGCGGATAAAAATGGAACACTTTCAGCTGCAGTATATTTACTTTTGAGATCAGTAAACAAACTAACAAGTTAAACTACCTTGTCTTTCACTTTGCTCGATGTACTAATATTTCCTGCTTTCTTCCAAGTCCTTTTCTTCAGAAAGCAAGCCTTCATAAAGTCCAGTTTCTTTCTGGAATTGTGATAACCTTAACATTTGTGCAAAAGAGCTCGGTAACAGGTACACGACGGGCTGAAATGAGTTAGTATAGACACGTCCTGCCAAGAGCCACTTGGTATTTTACAAAGTTCGTCAGTGTGTCATCTTCATACAGTAATAACACCGCAAAGATTACATGATGATATTTAAAACAACAAACAGTATCACTGAGGAAAGTGTTCATTAAAGCTTTTCAGAAAAGTCAAATTAGAGGTGGAGAAAATTTCTCATGAAGAGCAACTGCTAATCACATTTGGACTTTTTTAGCTGTCCCCTCTGCTGCTTACTCCATTATTTACAAAGCATTCCCCAAGATGCTATAATTTTATTTTTTAAACTGCTCCCTTATTTAATTATACAGAATATATCTGATCAGGTTGCCAGTGAAGGCTGCAAGTATTCATCTTCTGATAATGCTAACTTGCATCTGCTGCCTCAATACGATGGTGTACTTTTTTCTTTTTTTCATTTTAAATGTCTGTTCAGGGTTTTAAGGACTACATGATCGTGAAGATAACTGGAAATGTTCCAAGGTTTTTCTATGTACTGTGCAGTCGAAACCAAAATTAGTAGTTATACTCCAGAACTAATAATATTTGACATTTATTCTTATCATTGCCTGAAGTTTGGGTAGAGAGTTCCGGCAAGTTTGTGAAAAGTAGCTAAGGACAATGTAAGAAATTGTTCTAAAGTGTGATGTATCTGCAACACACTCTTAGCTCCTCTTTCCAGCCAAGCAAATAAAAGCAATCTGCATAACCTCTCAGCACCAAAGGTGAGCACATTATGAAAAACACTATTATGAATTCATAAGTATGTCATCAAAGCCACTTGAAGCACTTTGATATGTGAATAGAAAAAGCCATGAATAAAAAGGCCATATGCATTTGGAAGCTTTCATAATTTAGGAGAGTTTATCGCAATGTCTTGTTATGAAGTGATGTTCATCTTTTCCCTCATATACTCTTCATTTGTGAATAGGCCTATTAGATACAATACAAAGCATAAAATGCCTCAACTGAAATATATGACAGATAAGGATCTTATCAAACATTTTTAAAATATGAGGACATTTGTACCTCTAGCATTATGAAAGGCAGTTATATCTCACCATCAGGACAACCAAAGGAAGACTTTTTTATTTATTCCAGGCTGTCGTTAGTGAGTAGACAACAATGTCACATTATTATTAGTTCCCTTTCCTTCACTCATTTCAAAGAGAAGAAATAATGTATTTGTACGCCCAGTTCCTAGAACATCCATTTCTTTGTTTGAATTGATATTGTGATCTACGCATGGTATATATAAAGGAAGGGGAGGGGTATTTTCTATTTATACACTAGGTTGTCTGAAAGAGAAGTGGACCATTTATTGACTCAAACATCTGCATTATTATTCTTAGGGCTTCGTGGCAGACAGCTCATGAAAGGTAGCTTGTACGACAAGAAACATAATTTGGAGAAAGTACAGAAAGGACTTTCTAGAAATGTATGCTTTGTGAAACTGTTCTTTATTTAACATGGCTCTCGATAATGGAAACAGGCTGACTGAATTTATGAGATGTGAAGCTTATGTCTTATAATGATTAACATTAGAATCACAATTTAAACTTGAGGTTAGATTTAAGAAATTATATTAACCCTTCCTCTACCTCTACTGGGCATCTTCCTCTCAAGATACCCAGTCATCTCCCTTTTTACTCCAAAAGATGGTCTTAGCCTTTCTAAAGTGGCTACACATTTCAAGCTCTTTCCTCATGTACTTCTTAAGGGTATTTGTTGTTGTTGTTTTAGTATCAACAGTATTCCTCTCAGAAAGTTTAGCTTGATGACTGAAGGGAGACTAGTCTATGTAATCCTTGCTTAGACTTTCACTATTTCCTCATTTTTTCATATATTATTTTATTAAAGGAAAAATCAAAACCATTTTATTGAGTGATTACTATGCATTATGTACTCTGCTGGCTTTTGACAAAACAAATAACGCACAAGACACTGTTCCTGTTCTGAGGATAGTCTAGCAGAGGAGACACGCAAAGAGATATTTATAGTTAAGTTCCAGAAAAGAGATAACTAGGCCCATGGTACCCTAATGGCCTCAAGAAGGTATGGTTCCTTTTACAAAAGAGGAAGGTTCGGAAGAAGAGGGGGGTGGGGGCGGGAGGGGAGGAGCTTTTACAAAGGGATCTTAAAGGTAATCAGTGCACAATAGTCACAAAAATAGAACACAATGGGGACTTCCCTGAAGGTCCAGTGGTTAAGACTCCACGATCCCAATGCAGGGGTCCCGGGTTCTATCCCTGGCCAGGGAAGTAGATCCCGCTTGCCATAATGGAGATCCCGCGTACTGCAACTAAGACCCGGCACAGCCAAATAAATAAATAAATAAATAAAATATTTTTTAAAAGCCTTCTGCATTAAAAAAAAAATAGAACATAATGAAAAACTATATTGCTAACATGTAATTCTCAGGGGAAAAATATGTTTGTTATGTACTGGAATCATGTAAAAGACAAACGACTCTGGTTTATGACTGGGTTCATAGTTAGCAAAACTTCATATACATCTGATCCTCCTAGCAGCCTCTCCTGCAGATATAATTTCTGTCCTTATTGAGCAGAAATAAATGAATAAATGATAAACTCAAAGATCCATATCTAATTAAGGACAGAATGAGGACATCAAATTCAACTCAAACCAAAGAAATGATATTTTTAGGGAGAAAGTGACATAGATTAGCAATAGTTACTTGAACATCCTCATAAAAAAACTTAAAAGAGTATGTATACAACTTAGGCTACTTATCTTTAATGTGCAAAATAAATACTTTTTCTATGGACATCCAAATTGATGTGGGGACAATGACAGTTACCAAACATATTACTTTAGAAATAGAAAATTACAACTCATCCTGTGTTTATTTATTGCCTAGGAGTTTTCCAATATATCACTGATGGAGAAATGAAACCTTGAGGACAAACTGAAATTAGAAAAAAATCATAATTCTATTTGAGTAATATGTTGAAATTGCATAAACAGTGTAGCAATATTGTGCATATGCTACTTCAAAACTCTGAAGGCCTGAATCACTAGGTTTATTTGCCCTCATACAATATCACCAAGATCCTGAAAAAGAAACTTTATTCAACTAAAGTGATAGAGACTTAGGAATCATACATGGCTACTTATGAAATACTCATAAATTTAACACACATATGACCATGGATATGTCATATATTTGTCTTATACAGTGCTACTTGAGAGTTTATTTCTATTATGCAAATTTATTTATATGCTAAAATTTGATGGGAAATGGTAGCATAGTAGAAAAATATATCTATAAAAATCTCTTAGGCAGGGGCATTGAAATATTAACATTGTATTACATTATTTATACTTTATAGATCTTGTAGGCCAAAGTTTACTTAAACTCTTCTCTTTTACTGTGGACAAACAGACACTCAACTTCAAAGTTTAATGTCAACTTTCTTTTTTTTCCTCCTGGAATCATTCTTAAACACCAAGCAGTTTCCTTTAAAATATGTTCTTTCATAATTTTGTAGAGTGGTTCCACAACTTTGGTGAAAGTTCTGTCATTAAAACTTTAAGACAGAGATGCTGCTGCTAAATTAGGCATGTGTTGTGTGCATGTGTAAATAAATAATCAGTGTAAGATATATATGTGGATATACATAACATATATAATTGACAAGTTTTATAGTATACTAGACATTACTTTATGTATTAGTATTAGTACTTATTTTAGTAAAAATGTGTTTATTTTCTATGACAGTCTAACAAACTGGCACCAACTTAGCAGTTCAAAACAATATACATTTCTTATTTCACAGTTCCCATGGGTCAGGAGTTCAGACACAAGCTGGCTGAGTCGTCTCTTCAGGACTGCACAGGTTCCAATCTAGGTGTCAGATGGGGTTGCTATCTCTTCCGAGGCTAAGGAGTCCTCTTTCAAGCTCATGTTGTGGTTGGCAGAATTCACTTTCTTATGGCTGTTGGGCTAAGGCCCCTAGCTCCTAGAGACGGCTCCTCTCCATACACAATTCACCGCATGGCTGTGTGCTTCTGCAAGGCTAGTTGGAGATTATCACTAACATGTAAAACCTCTTTTAGAGGGTTCACCTCATTAAATGAGGTCCACCCAGGATAATCTCCTTTTGATTAATTTAAAGTCAACTGCTTCAAGACCTTAATTATGTCTGCACAATCTGTTCACCATTACCATAAAACATAACCAAATCGAGGTAGTGACATCATCATCTTTGCCCTATAATGTAACCTATCATGGGTGTAATATCAGTGGCAAAGATCATGGGGCCCTCTTTGAATCTGCCTATCATACCTTACTGAGCATGGTAAAGCTACTGCTTAAACATTGGTGAGGACAAGTTTGTATTATTCAGCAATCATGGGCAAACTTAGAGCAAATAATTGTACAAAACACATTGATAAGTTGCTTTCATTTAAATACTCTAGGGGAGATAAGTCAGGAATGCATACACTCATGAATAATATTGGAAAATAATCTATGATTAAAAGTCAAAATGAATGGCATGGACAATAACTCAGGAAATTGATTAGAGCTCATTTGAAATGAGCTCTAACTGTTGGAGAAAGCCCCACTAAAGAAGAGATTTAGGCTGGATTCTAAAAGATAAGAAAGGTCTGGGTGAACAGACAGAGAAGAGAGGTTCAGTTTATACAGCTGTTTAACATTCTTTCTTAACAGTGTAGTGTAAAGCCAGGCAGATAAGAGTTTGAATTCTAGTCTGTCAATGCATAGCTGTGTGGCTTTGGGTAAGGTATTTGAACTCTCTGAACTTCCATTTCCCTCACTTATAAAAATGGAAGTAAAAATGCTTACTTCATAGGTGTTAGAGAAGAGAAAAGCAAATATCTGGATTGCTTACTCATAGGATCACAGAAAGAATATAGAAACAAAAAATATTAAAAGAGAAAAGGACTTTAAAAATTGTAAAGTGCCAAAAAAATGTAGGCCACTCATGTCATAAGTTCCCCAGTGATGTTTTCTCATTAGTTAAATATCTCTGATTTATTGCCTTACTGTATTTGATATAATAAATGTATAAGCAACTTCAAGACCATTCTGAAACAAGGAAGTTAGAAATAAACAGACAAATAAATAATAAAATTAGCCTTTTGACTGAGAACTTTTATAATTTAATACCATGAAAGTAAAAAAAAAAAAAAAGGTGGAAATTTCAGGAACATGAAGGTCAGTATGGATGATATTTAGGAAAGGAATTTGCTTTTGTTTTCTTTTTCATTTGTCACAATTCTTATTAGTGATTGTTTTTGATGTTTAAGTAATAGTAGATGTAATAAATTTTATTGAATAAGTGCACTGTATTTGGAAACCAGTGACTTAAATATTAAAAGTGTGTCTAAAATGAAAGAAAGCACTGTATTACAGCTATGCCTCCCACTGAATTAGAAACTCAAAGTGATTTTTTCTTATGTAAGTATACACAGCTCAAGGTCTCCAAATAAAGGATTTAATGTCTCTAAGTGATTAATTTGGCTTGTAAGCATCCAAAGTTTTAATTCATATTTTATATTTTTGGTAAAGAAGAACAACCAAAATAAAAAACTAGATTTCAACCTTGGATTTCAAACATATCTTCTACTTCATAATCATGTAAGTAAGGTGACATGGGAGGACTCTGGGAATATTTATTGAATTGTGAAAGAAGAAATCTGACAAACAATATACTTAATCATTTTCCATTTATCATCATCACCCTGTGACAGGATATAAAAACAATTGTACTAAAATGAGGTGTTTTGTTGAGGATGAGGCTCTAGAGTATTAAAAAAAAAAGATTTATATTTGAGTAAATAAAATTCTGCTGGAACCAGAAATTGAAGAGTATTTGAAGAAAATGCTCTGAACTATGGTAACTGATTATTCTTCATTTATAATGTCTGTTTCAAGCTGTCTTGAACATACGGTCCAAGAAATTTTGAGTCGAGACAATATACAGCTAGGGAGATACACCAACTTTTCACTTAACTACATGTGAAATGAATTTTCAAAGTTGTCTAGGTAAACTGAAACTGGTATATATTTAGCTGGCTTTCCTCTTTGATAGTCATATCTCTGAACAATGTGAAAAGATGAGATTCATAAGAAATAATAAAGCCTTGAGATTGACTAGTAAGTGTTCTTCAGCCACGACTTCTAACCTATTGTGCACATGCTGGAGAATGAATCTAATTTTGAATATTCATTATAATCATGTTTTTAAAAAAAATACATTTTAATGTCACATAGAAACAAAAGCTGTTCACGGGCCACAGCCTAGTCACTTAGGTTTACCACAGAGTGATGAAAATTCATCAAAATGTCAAGAGATCTGTATTTACCAAGTTTGATGAAGAAAATCTGACAAATACTATTTAAGATAAGTGGCATTTTTTTCTAATTGTTTTCATATGGATGAATGAAAATCAAGTGCCCTGTTACTTTGATGAAATGCTAAATTGCTTAAAAATTCATTTTTACACAATGGACCAGCATACATACTGAATGTAAGATTATCGTTTCGAAACCAAAATGTATAGATTTTTCTCAGCTAAGCTTGTACAGTACAGAAGAGAAAGCACAAGTGAATGTTTAAACCTGAACTAACAGTTTTACTCTCCCTGCATTTCCTCATTAAAAAGCAAAACAAATAAGTATTAGGTTACAAAGTAGTATTTCTGCCATGAAGAGTACCTCAGACTTTCTACATTGGTGGCAGTCCATCAAGGACAAACATAAATCATTTTAGCAGGTAATTCACCTCCGGAATTAAGTATGTAAACACTGAAAGAAAGCCACAGACTATTTTTCCAGTCCATGCAGGTTGTGTTATAATTCAAAGAAAGAAAAAAATATGCTAGGAAAACAAAATACAAGACAGACAAATATTAGCGTTAGTAGATGTTATAACTAAGGAAAGCAGTGATCAAATGCTAATCTGTGTTCTCCCTGTAATTTTATGTGTGGGTGTGTTTTTGCATACATGGTGTTAATAATGCAATTTAAAAGCAAAGAACCACAGACCAAACTAATAAGCGGTAGAGCTGAGATTTGAAACCCAGGTGCATGTGATGACATAGCACATGGCCTTGGCCTCTCCTCCATGCTTATATCTCTTCATACAGTCTTTCCAAAGGAAATTATAAAACCTTTTAAGGCAATCCTAAGACTTGAAATTTATTGATCTATGATCCATCATCTGCCGATCCTGAATTTTTTAAACTATAAAATTTATAATAAAACAGAATGAAAACAGTGACTCATTTCTGAGGTAAGACTGATTTCCAATCTTAATATAGATTTTCTCACACTCATGGACATTTCATTCCTTTCTAAGATGTTTGCAGGTTTGCATGCTGAGCAAGAGCCATCATCAAATACTAGTCAATTCCTACATTCATAGACTCTTCCTTAGCTGTCTCAGGGTGATGCACATATCTAACTTCATCAATGTTAAAGATTTCTGAAGAAAGCTGTTTTTATGACCCTTTCATTAACCAATTCCAATGTTTCTGGTGAACAGCCTGTCATTTCAAAGCAAAAATAATTCTCATGTGTAACATAAACTTAGCCTATCTACATTCTTTGAACTAAAATACTTTTATAGCATGCAAGGAGGCACAATTAAAAATATACTGAAAAAACAAGCATCAACCAGGAGAGTCCCAGGCAAACTAGGAGGCACAGTCAGGGGAAGAGCAGGTGGGTACCATCCTTTACTCTTATGGCAGCAAATATTATTTCCAAAGTCAACTGATTTCCATTAGTCTAAGAGAGATTAAGTTGACTAATAACTACAGGTATAAACATTAAAAGATAAGGAATTAAATTCATATAATTGCAAATGGAAATATGTTGTTTACTTATAATGACATAAAACCTTCTCCTTAGCCATTCTTCCAGTTATCAGAACAAACATTTCACAAATGAATTCCTCCTTCTCCTCTATTCCAGTACCACATACAAGCATTGGGAAGCACAGACAGAAAGTAAACAAAAAATTCAGTGACAGCAATAATTAGTTTAGGCCTTGGGTTATTCTGTCCATAGTAATACTGACCTTCCGTTTTTCCCATTAGGTAACTTTAAGTTTAAAATGGGAAAGTTGCAAAACGTTTTTGATCTTCAAAATTCTAAATGAAAATATTTACTTTTGTGACTATTTACTATTATTCAATAATAGTAATAATATTACTATCATATTATTGTATTATTGTGTTGTATTTAGTAGGAAGTTCATAACTGCATTTTTAGATTAAATAATCACTATTCCATCAATTCTGCACTATTCATTTTACAAGTTACAAGAGTGGGCTATGCAGAGTTACAGAGCACATAACCTCATCTTTGATTGATCAAATTTTCAAATTTATGAATAAAAATAATACCTTAGGTAGTTAATTTATTAGCTTCTCTCTGCTAATAAAGCAGTCCCTTGTCACTTGAACAATGGATTTTCTTGGCTGAAGCAACACAGCCTCTCCTAAGTGCCTCACTCAGTCTGACAGAAAAAAAAAAAAATTGCATAGGAGACCAACCATCAGAGAGAGCCCAACCCTGGTACAGATCTGGAAGCCAAAAGGAGGGGGGGCATGGCACAGAGGGTTGAGTAGCCTTTTGGGATTGGACCAATAACACGGTAGAAATAAAGTGCAGTGCACACATGCAGGAGAATGAAATTTTAGGTGGTGTAGAGTTTAGGGGAATTGAAAATGAGCATATAAATCTTAGCTAGAAAAGAAACAATGTCCTAAATAGAGTGATTAAGCTTCTACCTACTTTTAGAAGATACCAGTAAGTTCACTGTAACCCTAATAAGAAGACAACTATAGTGCATGTCTCTCTATGTCCAATCTACACCTCTTCCTTTGGGGAAAATACCCTTCCCCCTCTCAGCCCATGGGATCCGAGCCCTTTTCCATATATGGGCACCGAGCCCAGGTCAGCAGAAAATTTCATTTCTCTGCCTATAGTTAGTGGTTCAGGGAAAGGCACATCATGACACAGCCAGGCCACTGAGAAGTCTTCTCAGGACTTTTATGCCAGAAGTTAGGGGAAATATGCAATCTCTCCTATGCTAATTGCCTGTGTGCTGAGGTGCACATCAGTGTGAACCCTCTATAAGAGAAAACCTGTTTAGAAATAAAAACCCACAGACAACAAAAGAGGAGAGGGACAAAGCAGTCCATTCCTTCTTTGCTTACACAAGTTTGAGTTGAGTTTTTGTCACTTGCAACCTAAAGGGCCCTATCTATACTTCCCATGAATTAACGTTGGACTGAGGCACTTAAACTAAACATGCGTTTATACATTTTGCATAAACCTGAGCATCCTGGTTTGGATGCTTCGAGGTTTTTTTCCCTCTTATCTAAGTACACAAGATCTTCCTTCTGAGACTTTGTCCTTCTCCAGGAAAATTGTAATGGGCCCCCCAGAGCCAAGTGAGGCATCCAGCAACCCAGGCTATCCATTGTCATCCAAGTTTCTGGCTGTGGCTTCCTCCTACAGGGAGTGGAGGCTATTGAGCCCCGTGCAAAGGTCTTATATGGGAGCTGGTGCTGCACCCACATACAGCAAGCTCCTCTCACCAGGTAAATCTGTTGCTTGTTAGGAGTTTGCTTCCTCTGTTGTATTATGACTCCAGAAATCCCTTTCTGTTTAAAGTCTCATTCCATTCACTTTAGTGCCCAACTCCCCATCCCCCCAAAAGACTGCAACTGTCCAATACAAAGTATGCACAACTCTTTTTTTTTTGCTCAGAGATAGTCCCCAGTTTTCCTTGCCTAGTCTCCCCTTTAACTCTTTGCTCTGATATTTTCTCCCAGAATAGCATCTTGTTGATTCATCTCTGAATCCCCTGCTTCTGCTCAGCCCAGTCAGATTCTACGGTCTTCCTTACTTCCTATTGCTCCCTCTCAGGGATTACCTTCTATGCTGGAAGTCAAGTGACTTCCAGCATATCTTTGCCACAGATTTTCAGACCCTTCCCCAGTGCTGTGCTAGTATATGTTTATCATAGGGGATTCCCTGGCATTCCAGTGGTTAGGACTCCACGCTTTCACTGCTGAGGGCATGGGTTCAATCTCTGGTCAGGGAACTAAGATCCCACAAGTGGAGTGGCGGGGTCAAAAAAAAATGTATATCGAAGGCTCTGGGGAAAAGTCTTTATTTATAGCATTCACTGATTTTCCTAGTGGGAATACTCCCACTGCCCATTTTAAGCTAACAAAGTGGTATCTCAGAATGCAGAGCTGGGAAGAGCTGTACATGGTCAGCTCTGCAGCCAGCTCCAGTCCACCAGCATCCTGGCCCCTCCTTTTTTCTGGTAGGAGGTAGTATATGGGAAGAGGGAATTGCTAAAGTTAAAGAATCCTAACCAGGTTTTGTATTTTATATTAGAAACATCTAAGTTTTGGTTATTGCCCACACAGTTTTAATTATCCTTCACTGGGTCCATCTGTCTCCCTATCTACTAAGAAGGGGTAAAGATGAGACAGAAGAGAGATTTCATGTTTGGTGCTATAGAAACACACATTTATAATAACATTTATTACAATACATTTCTGAAAAAAAACTGAGATAAGTTTAAAATGTTTACTTTTTATTGGCTAATCAATAGCAGGATTTAGTCTATTAAAAGTGACAGCTGAACACCATTTACTTTTCTACTGAACTCAGTATAACCTATGTAAAGTGTTTCTGACATAGCCTTTTCCTTCCTCTTTGAAATACTTGATTCCCAGTGGGTTATATATTTAGCTACCCACCTGTTATTTATTATTTTTGTTTACAGAAAACCACGAGTGCACAGAACACATAAAAGGTCCTATAAGGATGAGTTTTCTAATCCAATTAGGAATACAATACCTTGGGCAACAGACAAAATGTGCAAAGAGATGGAAATAAGTTTCCAGACTGGGAAAAAGTTTCATAAAAGAGGGAGGAAAGAAGTATATATAGAAGAGAGTAATGGTTTAGGATACACAGAATAGGGGGACAGGAATTTATATTTTTATAAATATATTTTTAAAATATAATTTTAAAACAAAATGGGACCTGATTAAAAAAATACACTGGGAAACACAAGAAGGGAGTGAAAGGGACAAAAATGGAAATAAGAGAAATCAATCTAAAAGTATCAAAAATATATCATGGCAAATAAACAAATATTGGGCCAGGATATGAGATGTAGTATTAGGATACATACTGTGGGGAGAACAGGTAACCATACACATATAAAGAAAGAGAAAGTTGTGGATTAGAAGAGACTGAGAGAAAAGTCAAGTTTACAGCTGAGGTTCAACACTAAAAGATATTTCCATGCAGGTTTTCTGAACATGAACATCTGAAAGTGTATTGGTCAATGATTTAAAAGTGAAGTGCTTAGTAAGTGCAAATTAAGCAACACTCACTGATTTGATAAGCAATTATTGAGCATTAACATTGTCAAGGCACTCTACTTGATTCTGGTGGGAAAGAAAGGACAACAGATATTTATATTAAGGTCCCACTCCGGCATGAAGACTGAGTCTTAACTTATACTTTGTCATTTACACCCTCATCACAATCTTTCAGGTCAATTTTAATATTCTCATTTTTGGTTAAGAAAACTGTTGTTTAGAAAGTGGAAACAATGAAATACAAAAGATTTGTGTGTATGAGGGGTTTCCCATTTGGCAAACAAATAAAAGGCACTTTGGAATCGAGGAAAAACTCTTGTCTCTTGTGTTGACTATTTGAAAGAAGCAAGGCTATGGTTTTTTTCTGAGAAGATGAGAATAAATTCCTTTTTTAAGATTTGTAATGGTAAGAACTGCTGCACTAAAATGTAGCCCAATGATTTGAGTCTTAAATCACTAGAAAATGATAATATCCTTATCTCTGGAAGAATTTTTTCCTACACAGCTTATATTAGTACCCTCATAGCTCCTATTGTGCGAAAGTTCTTTGGTGTTTTTATGTGCCATAATAGTGATGAACAAGATGATAGCAATTGCTCATATAGTATTTTTCCTTACTATGTGCTCTTCTAACATTTATGTATTATTGGCTCATTTAATACATTGTATTACCAATGTCATCTCTTAACCTAGGCTACTTTCCATGTACAACTGGGAATCTCTTAGCCAACCGTATCTCTGTGCAGCCTCTTCCCAATCCAGTTCATCCTGCACACTGCCTTTGCATGAATATTCCCAAACCATCATTCTGAACACATGACTATTTTCTCAAAAAACCTGTCTATAGAATAAAGTACAAATTCCTTACTTTCAGAGATAAAGCCACCATTAGCTGGTCACTGGTTATCTTTGTAACTAACTGTGGGTTCCACAGGTACTTTCACAGTTTCATGAATAATGTTCCATACATATCTTAACTCTAAAGCTCGCCATTTATGCTTCTGAAAATGCCATCACCATATTACCTGCTTATCAAAATGGTCTTCTTTCTTCCACATTCCACCACTGAACTCACCTTTTAACTCATGAAACACTTATTTTGTGTACTACAGGCCTCCCTATTTTCATTCATTTATTACTCAATTGCATTATGTCTTCAGAAGGCATATATTTTTGCATGCCATTCTCTAGAGTCTACCACAGTGACAAATATTAGGTGCTCAATAAGTATTTCTGATAATTATATAGCCTCACACACTGCGGACATCCTCGAATGCTAATTTCATTCCACATTCACTCAAGAATTATTTCTTCAGCCTCTGTTATTTATATGGTACTCTTCCAGGCACTGGTGGAAGAGAAAGACAAAGTCCCTGCCTTCTGGATCTTGTACTTTGGTGTGAAGACACTAGTTGATAATATGATATAATAATATGATATAATGTGCTTACAGAGAGTTATAAGGACAATAAAGAAAAATGTGAGATAGAGTCAGGGGTGGGGGAGAGAGAGAGAGAGACAAAGCCAGAGACAGAGACAGAGAGAGACTGAGAGAAAGAGAGAGATGAGGAGTCTAGTTTAACTGAAGTGTTCAGGAAAATTTTATTTGAGGTGTTACCATATGAGCAGACACGGGAAATATATACGCTGTAATTATGTAAGATCAATTTGGGAGGAGAACAATAAACCCAAGGTCTTTAAAAAGTCACCGAGTTTAACAACTTATTGGAAAATACACTATAATAGGAATATAGGAAGCAGGGACACAATTGGGAAGTGATTTACTATAATCTAGACTGAAAATAATGGTGGAATTTGGACTGTATATTGAAGGTTGATGGACTGATTGTATTATACGTACAGCGAGTTTACATATTTAGAAACAGAACTGATCAGAGAATCTCATGTCATGGATCAGGGTCAGTAACTTACTTAGGAATTTGACTCAAATGCATATTCAAATCAACGTTGTCAAAAACTGGTATTTTCTTCCCAGTTTCAACTAGTTAGATTCTGCTGGAAAAAGTTAACTCCTGGTAAACTTGTATTGCCTCTGTGTACTTTAGCACATATTTTGGGATTGGGCATACAACTAGCGTTCAAGAAGCTCCCAAATTTTATTGTGCATTCAAATCACCTGAGAAACCTGTCAGAATATGGACTGATTGATTAGGTCTGGGGTGGCCTGGAATTCTGCGTTTGTAACAAGTTCTGGAACACCCCAATGCTGCCTGTTTGAGGACCACATTTATTAGATGATTGTTGAATGGATTTATTGGTTAATTGATTTACTAACTAAATTAGGAAGAAAGGCTAATGGTTACAATGTTCATTAAATCATACCCTATTTGGGTCAATTTGAGTTGAAAATTACTTGATACATACAAATAAATGTTTAATATATATTTATTTCTTAGGGGATTAAGGTGATGCAGGTATGTATAACATGACTGTGGTCATTTTCTGGGTTACAAGTATTGAACAGAATAGATTTCAGTGGTCCTTTTTGGTGTTTATTTCTATAATGTTTGTTAGTATTATTCTGTAACTGTGGTTTGTAGTTAGTAGAAACCACAAGATGAGCGTAGTGTTGCTGCTGTTGTTTTCTATCCTGTACAGAAGCACCTGGGAAGCTTTTATAATATACAGAAAGTGTGTCCTACCACTTGACAATACAGTAAGTGTCCTGGTATCTAGATTTTAAAAAATTACCCCAGAAATTCTTATGTTTAGCTGTGTTTCGGAGCCACATGTATATTTAAGTAAGGAAGACAAAGAGTGTGTCATGATGAGCAGCTACTGACTCTGTTAAAGGACGCATGACTCCCTTCTCTTGGTCCTCATTGCTAACAATCAGGAATTTTCCACCTACCCTCAGGAGACTGCTCTTTTCCTCCTCTTTCACATTGCTTAATCCCAACTCAAAAGTCTTCCTCTGAGTTTTCCCTGTCTCTGCTTTCTAAAGAGATCCCCTGAGTGAGTTTGTGTCATCATGCACATTTTACCTTTACAGCAATAATCAGATTAAGCGATTATCTTATTGACTATGTTCACTTATTTAAGTATTTTTGTACCTTTCCCATTGGCAAGTAAACTCCATGTGGCTAGCTACTATTAATTTCCATCAACATCATATCTTCATGTTTAACTCAGTGCCTGATATCCAATAAAGGTTTGCTAAATGAAGTCATTCAGCTCTTCAGTTTTTCTCATCTGGATTACAACTATGTGTGTTTCTATGTGTGTATTCTTTTTCTCCTCACTTTCACTGCCACACAATTATCTGCCAGAATTTACATGAATACATTTTCCATCCATCCATCCATTTAATCATTTAACACTGAGTTATTAAACTTTCACTATAATACCTATGACTGTGATAAAGGCTAGAAAATAAGACTTATGTGGTCTTTGACACAGGAATATTACGATCTATTCATGGGTCATAATTAAACAGGCCAGTATAATATATTTGCCAAATATATTTTAGAATAAAAATTAAAAGAAAACCCTTTGAAGTGACAACACATCTAAAGAAAATTTGCTGATAAAAATATATTATTTTACAGAGATATAAAGCAGCATGGTAAAGCTAAAAGAATCAAGTTATGAACTTTGTAATTTACTAAATTGTATACTCCTTGAAGGCACAGGCAATGTCAGTGAATAGTTTGTAAACAGCATGGAAACTGAATTTTTAAAATATAAGATAGTTGACATCATGATCTGGTAGACTTCAAAATTTCCAGGAATAAATAAACATCCCTGCAGATTACTAAGGCAAAGTGATTTGCTCATTTGGGTATTTTATGCAGATTAGTTTTAAGTTCTTATTTAGACAGTTCATTTGACTCTATCACAGTGTGTGTACCTTTTTGGTTTTTGATGACAGTTGCTGCTAAACCTGAACTCTACATATCTAGCTACTCAAATGTTGATCACCAGTATCAAGTGGTGAGAAAAAAAATGGGTTTGCAATTACAGAGTTCCAGGTTGGGATTTTATTTTGGCCACTGCTCTGAGACTAGAGAAGTTATTAACCTCTTTAGATTCCAGCTACCTATTCTGTGAAATGGAACAATAAGCCTAGGATTAGCAATAATTTATGGAGAGTATTTGGTGCTCATTAGCTGCTCAGTAAATGACAAGCTATTGTTATAATAATAATATCATGCTTCTAAGATAGATGATATAATAGAATGACTTAGGATGAATTACATTAATATAATTAAATTTTAAATGAAGTTTACCTCTTTCTAAAATATATTCTATAAATAAGATAGTAAATATAATACCTTGAGATATGTGTGTGTGTGTGTGTGTGTGTGTGTGTATATATATAAGCAACTATTTAAAATATGTATAAGGACATAAATGGTGACTATAAATTAATGGCATCTGTTAGTTACTTAAAGTTTTCCCTTTAAGTATCTGATATGTTGAACATTTACTTGCTTAGAAAAGTGATTAAGTGAAATATAATTGTTGCTGCAATAACTCTTTAATCTGTTCTAATCTGCAATCCTCTCTGAAGGATTAAACAAGCTCCCTAAAATGTAGGTGTATGTACATGTGTGTATGTGTGTGTATACACATATATACATGCATACAAATAAAATTATATACATATGTATTAGTCCATGGCAAAATGACATAGTTATTTTACCCATTGCACGTGTATGTTAAAGTAGGACATATCAGAGATATCAGTTTTTCATATTAATTGACTTCTCAAAGTGTTTTAACTAAGGACAGATGAATGGAACTGCATTGCAATGTCATTCATCACCTTGAACAATTTTCTTAAGAATTTCACATTGAATCTAAATCTCAAACACATTTTTCAAGGTCATTATCCTTTAAATGTTAAATGTTGAATTTTTTTTTTTTTTTTGCGGTACGCGGGCCTCTCACTGTTGTGGCCTCTCCTGTTGCGGAGCACAGGCTCCGGACGCGCAGGCTCAGCAGCCATGGCTCACGGGCCCAGCTGCTCCGCAGCATGTGGGATCTTCCCGGACCGGGGCACGAACCCGTGTCCCCTGCATCGGCAGGCGGACTCTCAACCACTGTGCCACCAGGGAAGCCCCAATGTTGAATATTTTGCATTAAAATCTAGATCTAATTCATTCAAGTTGTTTTAGAGGTAGCAATGTATTTCTGTAACTATTTTCAGGGAAACTTAAAAGATTTATAGAGAAGCTTCTGAGAATCTTTTTTCCCCTCTCTTAAAGACCAGGAAGTTTGGTTTATTCTTGAGGCATCTTATTAGCTGAAAAAAAAACTGATTTTATTCCTATTCTGTACCAGTAACTCTCTTCCAAACTTTGAGACCTGACCAACTCCCTGTAGGATAATGTGCTTCTGAACTTTGCCAAGAGCTTGAGTAGTGATGGAGGCCTTTCCACTTCAAAGGTACGTCACAGCCATTTGCTTATGCTCTGTGCAGTGAAATAACTGTCTAGTTCTGATAAGAGTTAATTGTAAAGGTGAGTTATTTGGAAACTCTTTTCTAGCTTAAAATGTCATCTAGCATTTTTTGGATGAGAAATGTAATTTGTTAATTAAAAATAAAATAAAATTCACGTATGTTAAAGTATTATAAAAGATTGGTTTCCTCCTTAGCAGAATGTAGGCTCTGGCAGAAATACGGTTTCAGGTGTGGGTGTAGGAGGGGAACCAAACTTGGATGAAACAGGATTTTATCTTCCTGGGGTGGGCTGCCAGTTAAATTTCTGCAAATAGCAATGTCATAAAGCATGATTTTAGAGAAAGACCATGTGCTTTCTAGAGTAGCAATTGGGAGAAAAACAACAAAATTATAAGGAGGCTAAATGTAAAAAGCGAGATTTCTCCTCATCCACCTGGAGTCTTGCAAAATAAAATTGCATTTAAAAAATACGCTTTATACAATACCTTTTCAAAATCAGAGTATAACCACATGAATCTTAAAAGTTCCAAGAGCGCCTGCTTGGTGAACTCTGCTCTCACGGCACTAGGATATAAAGGTTAATTAAAGAAACAAGTTCTCCATTTCCCAAATGTGGCTAAGGAAGACACATTAGCAAAGCCATATACAAAGCTGAATAGCAATTAGAGAGAATCAAAAAACAGACACACAAAATGGAACCTTTGGCAAACCTAAAGATAGACTCTACCTCAGCATCTATCGTTATGTTACAAACATCGAAAAAACCTTACGTTTCTGATTTTTGCTTCTTGTTCCACCAACCTACCCTGCCACACATACACATTCTTTGCCTCCACATTCCCCTGTAGCAGGGTTTTGTAGGAAATTGAAATGAAAAGAGTTACTGTGAAAGGATATCATCTGAGGTGAGAGAAGGGAAATGACCCTGTTGGAATAATGAAGAACAGTATGAGAAATAAAGAAAATCAAGGTTTAGTGGAAAATAGAAGTAGTTTGTCCATTAAGAGGCTGAGATACAAGAGGTGGGAGGCACTTGACTTTATATCCATAAAATTCCTGGCATCGTTACCTTGCTTTTCTTTGACAAACAGTCAATGGTCCTCTGGGTGCTTCATGTGAGTCAGTCATACTTCAAACTGTAATTCAGTGAACTTCCTATTTATTTATTGTCTGTCTTCCATACACTATACCACCCAGGCTAAGTTTTTCTTTTTTTCTCTTTCATTTGTCAGTATTTTTTTAACTCTCCTGAGTCATTTTTAACATACAGTTAGGAATTTTTCCAGCCACTTGAAAATTCTATACTCTTTTCCTGCCATTTAAAATACAGTATTACAGTAAATCACTGCTACTAGGAAGAACATCCTGACTTGATCAGTGCAACCATGGTGTAAAGTGTGATAGACAGAATTCAAACACTAAGAGGACAGTCTCTAGTTTTCATACACCATCCTTTAGTTAAAGATAAGTAGTAGATTAACTGCATTTAAGACATCAGAAATATATTTGTATATATTGGGTATTACTAATTTTTTAACTATGACAATTTCACACAGAAACCCTTTTGTTGGAAACTGAATTTCTCATGTAATAATTAGCTGTGGAATATTACCCCAAACAGGTGTCTGTAGCCTGTCAAAGTCAGAACAGGTGATTTAGAATTAGCCTATTAAAAGAACTGTGAATTAGCGAAGCAAAAACGTGTTAATTTCTTGTTCCATCTGTTAATATGAATTCACTGCCAAATATTTTACTTTGTAGAACTGTGCTGGGATTGGCAAGAACATACACTATAAAAAAAGTTTAAAGGCCTGAATGTTTAAAAATCATGACATACGTTACTGCAAAAATAACTTCTACATTTTGAGCATGCTTTTTTTCTTTTTTATCTTTGAAAAAAATAACTGCAGAGATTGCCATATAATATAGAAAGTTAACTAAAGAAAACATACGATCAAATGTTAGACCTTTAAAACAAAAATTGGAAGAAAATGTTATTCAAGAATGTTTGATTATAAATGAAGACTAATTCTTCAGTGCTACTTCTCAGATGTATCTGAGAACTACTTTGAATTGCTGAAAGATATAGAGAAAATATCTGCTGCTACCACACAGCTCATATCCTATAATATCCTCTTACACAGAGATGCCATTATAGAAAGAGAGATCATTTTTTCTCCCTAAATACTGTAATCCTTTAAAAGATTATGGTGCAATTTAGGTCACTAAACCACAATCTCTGTATAATACCTAAATCTATTCTTCGTTAGCTTAATTTCACTCCTTCCCCCAAATTTTCCTTGCATGGATAAAATCAAAATACATTATACCTTTAACTCCATATGCATGTGTGTATTTGTGTGTGCTGGTGGTAGCAGTAGCGGGTAGGGAGCAGGAAAAGAGGAAAGGCCCATAATAAAACAGAAAACAATTTGTATGGGTATCCCCGTTCCAAAATACGAGGAACTTGTTCTTTAACTGGACATATTTTTATTCTGAAAACCTTGAGAGAGCTTAGAGCTACTGAACTATTGAACCTGTTTACCATCTTTGGATCTCTTTTCTCTGCCAGCAGATCCTTGGGAAAAGAAAGGAACCTGAAGTGAATTGAAATTTCTGAGCTTAGACATATGCTAAGAGTACAGTTAACTTGAGTTACTTTTTCCATGCTGCTGAATTGGGTCCTGAATGAGGCAGTTTTGTGACTTAAACATTTCACTAATTTTCCTTCCTTGCACATTTAAAAAACAAACCACACTCTCCCATATTGCTGTTTGGGTTTTAACCGAGTGAAGGCATGCACACCCAAGTACTATAAGCACTTTAAGTAAAGCTTAAAGATATGCAGCATGTTCTTAACTGCAAATGATATGATAGGTAGTGTCTTTCCTCTCTAGTTTTATGTCACATCCAAGAGATTAATCCTCTCATGAATCATCCATAATGACTAGAATAATTTGGGGAACTGAATGAAATTTTTCAAATTATTTATATCATGAGCTCACAAGAACATGAATGGTGGGTTATGCAAACACAAACCACGCTTACAAAAGATAAATATGAAGAAGGGAGGCTGAGGGTTAAGTTTATATTTCTGAAACTGGACTTTGATTTGACACACTGGCATTATTACTTCACTGTTTCAGCTGATGAAACACATAAGGGAAATGTATTGTTTCCAACATTTAAATGTAAAAATAATGACCTTTTGTATAGCTTAGAACAAAAGAGCCAAATTCTTTAAGGATGTGAGATGCCCGTATTATATGAGATTCATAATAATATTTTAAGAAAAAATTACACTCCTTTAAACTATCTGGTGATTTCTTTCCTACTTGAAGCACACAGACTTAGCATAAGTTTTATAATTCTTTCTAAACATGATCTCAGACAAAAGACAATACTCTATTTCCCATCCTATTTAAGAAATATGGTGGTGTTGTAGAGGAATTGATGAAATGTTTCCAAAATTCTATACTATCAAGTTAAAAATTCATATGAAACTATACAATACATAAAACATTTTATGGAGTTTTAAATTATACAGTACATTAAAGTTTTAGTTGACTTATCTGAAAAGACATTTTTGGTATGTAAATAAAAATGCAAGGAGAAGAACCTGTCAGAAAGTAAATAAAATATGTAAATTAAATAAAAGGTAAGGCAGCTACACTTTTTATATAAATAACTGTGTTAACAAAGCTTTATGCATATTACAATATATTCAGATGCAGAGCTTTTGCAAAAATAAATTCATTGCTCCTCTCCAAAGAATGGATTAAAACAATTTATTTTATAAAATTTGGATAGATAGGATAAGAAATGTAATAGCCATCCATGGAAAATAAATATAAAAATTATTCAAGCTCCATCTACTTTATATTAGTAATGAGATGCACTTCATTCAAATTCCTTTCAATTGAAACAGTGCTGAGGAAGCAAAAACATGGTTCTGTAGGAAATGATTTCTAATCTTCATGATAACATACCGATATAATACAATTATTTACAATTGACTAAGAGTTAATTTCAATAGTATAACATCTTTCTTGCAAAAATGTCAGCTTTTATTGATGAAACAAACTAAGAATAAAACATTTTTACTTGTAGTATTACAGTGCTGTTTTTCATTCTGTTAACCAAAACAACACAGTAATACTGTAAACAAAAAAATAACATCAGACTGCTTGTGTTTGCATGATTTCATCAAGAACCATAAGCAATGGAATGAAGTACATTAGCTTTAATTTTGGAAAACACTTGATTCTTTTAGACTCCAGTCATACTATATTCAAAATAAGAAGAGATCATTGGGCTAATTGTGTTAATTATTTATTATGTCATTGGAGTACATAAAATTAATAATTGAAAATGATTGATCCCATATATTCAAGGTACATTAAAAGTAAATATCTGACATACAACACTATCTATCTGCACACACACACACACACACACACACACATGCATACACCTGTTCATATATGCCAATTTTTCTCAAATGAGGTCTAAATGTCTCCAGACAGTTTAGTTGCCATGACTTGAGGAACAGGGCTACTTATACCTAGTGCGCAGAAGCCAGGGATGCTGCTAAATATCCTACAGTGAACAGGACAACCTCCCACAACAAAGAAGTATCCAGTCCAAAATATTATTGCACCTAGTTTGAGAAACCTTGAGATATACCTGTAGTTTTTGTTGCTAACATCTGCCCTCTTTTAATTGAGAAATACCAAGTACTTACATCAATTAACCCTTGTTAGCCACCAGACTGGTAAAATCAGATCATTGCTGTAATAGAGGAACAGGATTCATTCTTAACTTTAATTTATGGAGTGCATACTCTGTGTCAGGCCTTGTTGTGGGCATAGTTCTAGAACAAGCTGGCACTTGTCTAGTCCAATTCCTTCCCTTAAGGTTTGGTGAATAATTGTCCTAGTAAGTAAATTGACTTGCCTATACTTACCTTGGCCTGGCTGGGTTTGAATTGAGTTTTCTTAACTCTGAGATTCCAGAACAATCTTTTGTACACTGAAACCTCTGCTCTCAGCAGTTAACAACTGGGAATGGTAATTGTACAATGCTGATTTGCATTATGCAGGTGTTTTCCCATATATTGGCTAAAATTCCAACTTGCTTTGACTGCTTTGAATAGGCTATTTGCTATTACATTTTAAGATATATAGATAGAACATGAAGGAATAAGGTTGATTCCACAGGGATACTTTTATTAGATCTCATTAGCTAAGCAAATCTTCCTTGAGTCATATTTAATATTATATTTTAATTTTCTACTAAGGACCTTTAATAGAAACTACAAAAATAAAAATTCTTTTGGCAATGCTGTAACATATTTAAAGAATAGTATGAGAAAATATTTTCAGAATTAAAGACCAGCAAAAGTTTTTACTTCTTAAAAAGTATCATTTTCTTCTTTTTTGCCCTGGCCACCAGGAAAGTCAGAGCCAGATATGAATTTCACTAGCAGCAAAAATACTAGTTTGTATGTTCTCTGTTCTTTATCTTTTCCATTACCCTGATTTAGTTTCTTTTTTTTTAAGATGTTAGGAAGTATGAATAAATTATTTAATTAAGTAGATACACTCTCTGTTTTCCTAGAAAATTTACTTAACGCTTTTTTTTTTTTTTTTTTTTTTTGCGGTACGTGGGCCTCTCACTGTTGTGGCCTCTCCCGTTGCGGAGCACAGGCTCCGGACGCGCAGGCTCAGCGGCCATGGCTCACGGGCCCAGCCGCTCCGCGGCATGTGGGATCTTCCCGGACCAGGGCACGAACCCGTGTCCCCTGCATCAGCAGGCGGACTCTCAACCACTGCGCCACCAGGGAAGCTGGAAGTTTACTTAAACAGTGTCATAGAATAATAATAATATAAATGGTTTTAAAACTGAATAATTAACATGCACTTTCTCCTCCTATGATTTACTGAATGATTTTGAAGCTATTGCATTCCCTAGAATTTCATGAAAGGTTTCCAGGAATGCCATTTCTAGCATATTGTTAAGTAAAACAACCTCGCCTGTCAACGGCAGTATAAAGACTTGTAACTGTAATACTTAACCATAGCTCTTCTATTGCTGGGCACTCTGTTGTGTACTTTTTTGTGTTCTTTTTTCTACCATTAACTCAATCCTGCAAACTGGATACAATTATTCTTGTTTTACACGTGAAGAACTGGAAGCTTGGAGCGGGTCAGTAACTTGCCTAATACTATTCAGTGAGCTAGTGGCAGAACTAGAATCCCACTGTAGATCTGACTGCAAAGCCCTTGCTTATTTTCACTTGTATGTCAGTCCACTTAATGCATTAAAAAAATGGAAAAATTTTAATAGAGTATGAAATAAATTTCTAAGGTAGAAGTTTAGGTATGATTTAATTCAATTTCTGGTATGACTTTTTATTGAATCTACTTAGTGATAATTTACTTCATCCCCATTCTGTTTCTTACTCAAGTCTCCCTTATCCCACAGCTATACCACAGACCTAACAGTATAGTGTATCGTATCATCTGAAGATTTTAAAATAGTATAAAAAAGTCTTATTCATGGTCCAAAGTTTACATATTGTCTTTTTTTAAGGGGAAGATTTTTTCATTTATTCTTTTATTTTTTAATTTTTATTGATATAGTTGATTTACAATGTTGTTTTAGTTTCAGGTATACAGTAAAGTGATTCAGTTATATATATATATATATTTATATATATATATATATATATATGTTATTTTTTTACATTGTCTTTCACAATAGGTTTTTACAAGATATTGAGTATAGTTCCCAGTGCTATACAGTAGGTCCTTGGTTGGTTATCTATTTTATATATAGTAGTGTGTATATTTTAATTGATTGTCATTTCTTAAAGGTTACTTAAGTGTACTTGTTTGAGGAAAGGTGTTGACTTACACTGTTTTCATCAAGAACATTATAAAACTGTGTAGCTACTTTCATGCTTGTGAAAGACTAAAACTGATTAAGGCATTTCAACAAATAAAAGAAACCATAAATAAATGTAGTGATGCTTCATTTAATCTGAACTAATTACACTATAAGAATTACTATATCATGAAAAACAAGAAAATATTTATAATTATGTGATGTAAATCTGACTGTTCACTAGCTGCCTAATCAGGACCCCACCATGCTCGCTCTCTCTGCCCCAAGTCATTGGAAGGTAAACTGGATAGACTCAAAACACATTTGTAGTAAGTACTGAAAGTTTGTCTTTGGATGAGAGGCAAAGTTTTTCTTTCTCTCCTTTCAGACTGTCAATATCCTTCAGATGCTTCCAGGATCCTTTTCCTCTTCATGCAGTTTGTAACATCAAACAGGAGATTCTGATCAGAATGTGTTGACGACTATACTTCAATTGCATCTTGATCATATTATATTGCTACCTTCCTTGAGCCTTAGCATTTAAATCTCATCCACAATCACAAAATGAAAGGTCTTTTATTTATTTAAAATAGTTTAGAGGTAGGATAGGCAAAAGTCGAATATGGTTCCTAAGATTCCAGCCCTCTGGTATGAACGCCCAGTATAATCCACTCTTAAATGTGGGCAGGACCTATGAATGTGATGGGATACCACTCCTGTGGTGAGGTTTTGTTAGATGGCAAAGGTGAAAGGATTTTGCAGATGTATTTAAGGCCACAAATCCATTGAATTTGAGTTAATCAAAGGCTGATTATACTGGGTGGGCTTGACCTAATCAAATCTACCCTTTATAAGATGATCAGCCCTTCCCCTGAAAAAAAAAGACTGGAAGCAGTAAAGACATTCTCCTACTGCTCTTGAAGAAGCAAACAGCAATGTTATGAGTTACCTAGGAACTTAGTCTACAACCACAAGGAACTGAATTCTGCCAGTGTAGCCTCAGGTGACATTGCAGCCCCAATGGACACCGCAAAAAGATATCTCAAGTAGCCTTATGAATACCTGAGGACCCAGCTAGGCTGTGCCGAGGATCCTGACCTATGGAAACTCTGATAATAAGTGTGTGTTTTTTAAGCTGCCAAGTTTGTGGTACTTTGCTAAATAGCAAGAGACAACTAAAGGAGGGATCAGCAGGTTGGTGAGATATTAGCAAAACAGGTGGAGAGAGTGGGAAGAAAAAGACTATTCAGGGCTTACTCCCACTCAGGAAAATAAAAGCTCCTCCTAAGATGTGGGTGAATTACAAGGAGGCCTGGAATCAGGACCTAGAGTTTGTTTTACCCAAGCACACTTCTCCTTGTCTCCAGATCAGTCACACTTGCCCTAAAAGCCCTCTCCTAAATAATACTAATGAGGACTAATATGTTTTAGTATTTCCTAGGTGCTAGACACTGTCCAAGACAATTCACATGCATTATCTATTTTGATCCCCATAACCACCCTGAGATAAGTAATTATGTATTATTATCAGCTCTATTTATCAGATGATATACTTGATGATACATATAGGTTAAATAATGTGCCAATCATCAAATGGCTAGTAAATGGCAGGGCCAAGAATTAAACACAGATCTAACCAATAACCCCATGATCTGAATACTTCTGTAGTTTTCTCTCCTCCATACAGGGACTTGCCCCTCTCTATCTCTACCAATCTGAGAACTGCAGTAAGCACCATTCTCTTCAATCTTTGCCCATAAATCTTAGAAAGATTTTCTATGTCTTTCTCACATTTTTGGTCAGTATATCAAGGCATTTTCTTACCTTAATGTAGCATTTTAATTTGAATAAAAGTGGCACATCCTTATATAAGAAATTCACAGTATGCCCAATAATGTTACTGAGATTGTTCCAATTGTTCTTAATGTAGAGATGGGGAACAGGTGTTTGCAAAAAATATTTTTTCAAGTTGAAAAAAAAAACTTGGTTAAAAATTTAATCTAAGACTATTCCACAAACTGTTTTTATAATGAAATAAATTAATTATAAGATACACAATACACTTATTTAGAAAATATCTTAAAGAATATAGTATCAACTAGAATTTATTTGATTGACATAGTTTTGGCACTGAATGATATTTATATATTTTAAATTACCCTTAATTTGTTTACAACAGTTGCTCAAATTCCATTTGTATAGAAGGGCCAGTTTTCCCTAAAGCACTGATATTCTACTACCAGTTTCACATTAAAGATCTGTTTTTGCCTAAATGTTCATTGACAATTGAAACACCATTAAAAAAATATATTGGTTGTGCCTCAAGTTTGATATGTCTAAACTATTTGGATTTTACAATTTCATCACCATTATACTCAATTTTGATTTTGGAAATACCATTTTAAAAGATGTAGAAGGATCAAGATTTGACCATCTTTGACCTACAAAAATAGCAACTTCATACAGCTTAAAGCAAGACTTAAATAATGATTCTGAAGTATCCATAAAACTCAGTGAGCATTGCTGTAAGACTGACCATACTTTTAGTTCAATCTGCTTTAAAAGGTTAAATGGATAAGCCAGACATAAGAAAGTGACTTTACCATCCTGTGAATGTACATATTTACCTTGTGATGTTATACTTATTTAGAAAGGAGCAGTTTTATTATGTTTATCCTCAAGGATATAAACCATTTTGTTTAGCCTCACAAATTACAAAATAAGGGTTAGATTACAAAACCACAGGAGTTTATTTGTGGTCAAGCTTATGATTTATTCAGTTGAGAATTTGCTCTTTGATAAAAGGGTCATTTATGTGAAAGGGCAGAACTATTCCTCCTGAGTTAAAATGATAGGAATACATATGCTTTTATAACATGCTAATTCAGCTATCACCTGGGAAAGAGTTGGTATTTCACTACCTGGGAAATTTTAGAGTCATCTGTGTACTGGAGAATGCCTGATCTCCTTCCTCTCCAAAGGAACTTTTGTCATAAAACAGAATTTCTTCCCATCTTCCGTATTATCTGTGCCACTAAGTTAAATAAGTATTTTCACCAGAAATGCAGATTTTCAGCCCAGAATTTCACACCACATTGGACTGAAATTTTCAAAAAGAATATAAAGTGTCAGAATTATTTTTAGTCAGAGCAAGAAGTATTATTTATACCTTGCTATGGTTTTTTTAATGTGAAAGTTTAACAAGATTTTAACTTGCGGGGATAAAAGTAAAATCTGATTGTCAGTTGCATTAAAGGTCCTCTTTAGCAATGTCTTGTGAGAGCAAAGGTGGCGGTACTGATTGCAGTGGTGCTGATATTTTAAATGTAGAATCACTAAAAAGGAATGACGATGAGACTAATGGATGTGGAACACAAACGATGCACAGTACAAGCACTTGGCATTCATTATCTCTGGTGACAATTTCAACATGCCTATGTAGGAGAGGTTATTAGGTCTATTTAGCAGGTGAAGTAACGAAGATAAGTGAGATTAAAATTCACTCAAGGTCATGCTTATAGTAAGTAACTGAGTCTAAAAGTAAACATGGTTGGATTTTAGAAACTCAACCTCCTAATTTTTCATATCACCTTGGTCACTACTTGATTGGATAAACCAAGTGGGACCATATTCACTATTTAAAACCTTTAAAGAACACTCTATCTATCTATCTATCTATCTATGTATGAAATAGCAACTTCATACTTTTCATACTTCATATTTATCAACTTATCTATTTATCTGTCTCCATTTGTATACATATCCATACATGTGTATACATAAACAACTCACACATTTATTGTAATATTGTAACTACTTTCAACCCACAAGTGGTGCTGAATTAGCATTAAGCAATTTCATTATCAAACAATTTTGCATTTAAAAATATCCCACGTCAAACTCTAAGAATGAAGATACTATAAGGAGATAACAGCGTTGATATGTATATCTTATCCATTATAAAGTCATCATAGTTACCTGTGGAGATAGTGTTCATAACGTATTGACTGTTGCTTTTTTTTTTTAATTAGTGCTCTTTTGTCATCTTTAGGAAAATGATAAATTGACAAAGCTGATAAATGGACTTTGTTATTTTATCTTCAGAACCTATTATTTTGGAAACATTTAACAGCTCTCCTTTGAGGATCTAAGATCTAATAAACAAACGAACAAATAAATTTACCTCATCAAATTCACCCATTTAGAATTTAGCCAAAAATAAGTAATTGGGGAAAACAAAAATGACAGTAAAAAAACAAAGGCGTTGTCTTAGAGTTCATGTTGAGGCTTGACTCATTAGCACAAGTGTTAGAAGACTTTCAGTACATATTTTAAAGTGTTTATCAACATAGTAACTCTATCAATACAATGATGCAGTTGCTACACTTGTTGGTTTGGTAATTCCCTGTTAGATATAGATCCTGTAATAATTTAATATACAATGCAGTTGAGAAAGCTGTGTTCTCCTTTTCCAACTTGTACACAACTGTACTCCATCTCCCAGCCTCCTCTGCAGTTGTTATGACCATGTATTGGTGCTAGTCATTGGACTATAAGAGGATAAGATGTGTCCAGTTTCTGGGACAAGGCTTTTAAGCAGCTGCTGTGCCCTAACTATACTCTCTCCTTCTGGACAACAATAATGAGGCTCATGAGCAAGCAGAGCCACAAGATGCAAGGGGCTAGGGTCCCCGAATCACTGCCTATCCAACGGGAGATGGGGGAGAGCTGCCTGTTCAAGAACCCCCAACTCAGAATGTTTGTAATTATGTTCTAGTTCATCATCAGATTGTCTGTTTTGGTTGAGTCATTACACATGTTGGGTCTATTTGTTATACCAGTTAGGGAGACACCAACTTATACATTGAGAATATTATACAGGTAACAAAGTGAATACTTAGACATAATTTGAACCCATATATAAAATGAAGTATATCCAATTTATTGAGTGTTACTATGTGTGAAAAACTTATGGTTACATAGGATAGAGTGTTACCTATTAATTTTGCCTCCGTATGGCCACATCTGATCCCATTCTACTTGATTTTAATCTTTCAATGTGCTTAATCTATTGACCAAACTGAATGATGGGCTTCCATGTGCCACACTGGCACAAGCAGGTCTGGCTTATTCTAACGTAAGTACTGAGCTAATAACACTCCTGTAGAAAGTTCCCAGATTTTCTGCCCCAAAGTGCTCAACATCTGTTCCCTTAAGAATAAGCTTTCTGATTTGTCTACACAGAATTCAATCATTTTCCCTTTATAATCTAAGATATTTAACTTATCAAATGCTATTAAATAAAATTGTGTATGATAGGAAGTACTTTGCTGCTACCTTTGCAAGGGTTTCTCTAGGCTTTTATTGTATAGGATGGAGAAAAAAGAAGACTTTCTAGATTGATTTCTCCCTGGGAACATATAGCTACCCCTCCAAATTTTTCAGAGCGGTGAGATTTTACTCTCTCTGTGCCTCTCTATGTAGACTTGCATAAAGCATTTTGCATATTGATTTTAGTTACTGCATATGTATTTGTTCAAATATTTCTTATAGTAAGTTGAGAAAATAAATCTAATTATTCCTAAATTATTAATTTTTAGATCTTGAACTAGAACTTATGAAAACTCAGAACTTCTTTTTTATTATATAAGACTCATCATTAGCTGCTTTCTTTCTTTTTCTTATGTTAAAAAAACAATGGAAGGAGGACCCAGTACTAGAAATGTGAATTAACATGTGAAAGTTAAAAGAGTAAGAACTTTAGAATCTTGAAGCATATCCCCAAATGGTTCTTGCCACACACTGTATATGTGACTCTGAACAAGTCTCTTAACATCTTTGGCATTCAATTACCACATCTGTAAAATGTGGACAAAATTCTCATGGGGAGGTTGTGCATGTTAAATAAGATAATGAATGTAGAACAACTAGCACAGTATCTGGGGTACTATTTACTTGTTGATTATTTTGATAATTTAATTTACTATATAATTATTTTGAGACTTACTTTGGAAGTATTGAGATCCACATATACCATTGCCACATATGTGATGATATTAAGGTTATGCATATGGATTTTAGTAACATATTTCCTGATTAAATCTTTACCTAAAAGTAGTATGAGAATAACTTAATAACACTTGGTATGGATTTGCTGAAATGAGATTCAAATCAGTTTAATGAGTTTAAGTTTGAAAAGTACCAATATGTCTTGGAAAATAATTATTAGAAATTTTCTTCATGGCACTAATTTTCCATTCACATGAATGAGGCTTAGTGAAGCTGTCATAATCATCTTGTAATGATACAAGTGGAAATTCTCAGAGATGATGTTATAATGATAAGGTAAAACAAAGTTCTGTCAATACCATGGTGTGCTAAGGGGATAATAAGGAGTTTCAGTATTTTAAGATGCTAACTAGGGATTACATCCATTTGAGGTGGAATCCTAATATTACCTTTTTACTAATCCTTCCACATGGAAATTCATAGCTGAGACTGAAGTACCAATATCTGTATAATAATATACATGTGGATGGTACGATCTATAGCCAGAAGTGATAGAGAACAAATCAACTCCAGTTATCTTTTTTGTTTGGTTGTTTGTTTTTTGTTTTTTTGCGGTACGCGGGCCTCTCAGTGTTGTGGCCTCTCCCGTTGCGGAGCACAGGCTCCGGACGCGCAGGCTCAGCGGCCATGGCTCACGGGCCCAGCCGCTCCGCGGCATGTGGGATCTTCCCGGACCGGGGCACGAACCCGTGTCCCCTGCATCGGCAGGCGGACTCTCAACCACTGCACCACCAGGGAAGCCCTAGTTATCTATTTTTAAGCAATTAATAACCAGATATCTGCCAGGGAGTATGGGAGACTCCCCTCCAATTGGAGATAATTATACCTGTGAACGCAGTGCAATAATTTAAGAATAAAAATGATAATCTACAAAGCTATATAAGAATGTACAGGAGTGGTAGAGTAAAAGGTAGAAATAAGATGCATTCTATGTGAGACAATGCAAAGAGAAATCTATCTAAAATGCAGGGCTCCTGTGGGGAAGAATAAAAAGTCCTGTGTCATTAGTTGCCCAACTTTGGATAGTTACTTAATTTCTCTATGCCTTAATTTTCTCATTTGTAAAGGGGAGATAACAATTGTGCATAGTACCTTTGTCACTAAAATTAGATGAGATACTGCACTGCAAAACATATGGTCTAGAAATTGGCACCTAATTAGTCCTCAATTATAGTCCTATGTGTTGTGGACTTTTTTTGTATTTATTATTATTACTTAAATGCATATATATGAAATGTTGAGGCTCTATTATGAATATTTGTCCTAGCCTGGGATGTAAACCTCTATTTCAACAATCATAGTTTTTCTTTCTTGCCATGGTTTAGGAGACATGCAAAAGGTTACAAGGAGGATTTTCTCTTTCTTTCTCCTCCAGTGCTTGTGAGTAAGACTGATGATAAGCTTTTCTCACCATGCTTCTTGCACTCATCATAATGAGCCTGATATATAAAAGTAAGTACTGGTAAGACAGTTTTACTAGTACATACTTAAATTCTAAGGGTTAGACTGGGTCTTCACTGAAGCCTAACTCTATCCAGAGACTCCTAGGAAACTACCTGACCATATTGCTTCTACTTAGGAAGATACTCTCAGGATGGAAGTACACAGAAGCAGTTTAGATTCTATTGTACTGTTGCATTGAAAAGCTATTTCTAAATCATCTTTCACCTTCTACGTCACCCAGCAATATGCTTAAGAAAGCTGTTTTCTTTCTTGTAACTACAGGTGTCAGATGCATCAAAAAAACAGAAGTGCCCTTTCAGCTCTTCTCCGTGCCATCCCTTGTCAGTTTCATGTTGCCTACAGCAACAACATAATACTGAAAACAGCAATGATGGCACTGGAAGTGCTCTGTGATTGACAAAGAAGTACAGTCATAGTCAGAGGTGGCTCCTCAGAGAATTCAGAACTCGCTTAGTGTCCTCCAGGGGCTCATCCCTTGATTTGAAGGAGGAATGAAGTGTTCGCTGCATGAGAAAGCAGAGTTGAGAAGTGACATAGGTACATAAGAATGGTCAGTTACTCTAAAAGTACTTAGAAGCAGGACAGGCTGAATACCCCAAGGTCTTGGTTAGGTTCTCTGTAAGAAGCTCTGGGGACCCAGAAATGTAATGGCAGTGAAGCACATTCCTTAACTCTCACACTTGTTGAAATGAGTAGAAGGTGGCATTTGTTTGGAAATCCCTCCCCAGTCTTTGTTCCCAGAACCCAGTATTCATTTTCCTGTGCCTATATACGTAGCTCCTTAGATAAACACTACTACTGCAACAAATCATCGAGTGCCAGGTCTTACCAGATGGTTACATTGAATTAAAAATATATGCAAAAATAAGTTCTAAAGTAAAAGTGGTTAAAGATATAACTCTCACTAATTCCCAAAATTGCCTTCTATTACAGCCATGCTGCTACAAATACTGCCTTTATCCACCCAAATCTTTGTTCCCATCATCCTTCTCCTTTGAAGTCTTCTGTACTTTTCTATTCATGAAATTCTGCCCATTTATTAAGGACCAGTTAAAATCTTCATCCTTCATAAACTCTTTCTTGAAAATTCCCACCCTTCCTGGAAATCCTATTGCCTGCCTTTTATTTGTCCTTTAATATTGACTGTCCTTTTCTATTATTTTAGAATCTCTTTCCTCCTCAACAGAATCCAAATTCCTTGAGGTTAGAGGTCATTTTAAAATTCAGTCCTTTGCTGAACCCACATGACATGCACAAGGTAGAAAACATCCTGTGGAGAAAAGGACAGAAGTCTGCAGGCTGGGAGTGAATTGGACAAAATTATAAGGTGTAACCTAAGCAAAGTCTAATTAGAGGAAGTTTCTTTCAGGAAGAAACTGTTCTTCCCCATTTTCCCCTTTCTTTTCAAATGGTATTTTTCTATCTTTCATGGGAGATAAGATAGTCTAATAGAATTAGATTATCTAGATTTGAATTTAGATTCTAATTGATGTTTACCATATAGCTTTGGGGAATTTACTCCCTTCCCTGTGCCTCAGTCTCCCAACTGTAAACTGGGCCAAATAAGAATAATTGCCTTTAGCGTCATCTGGAGTATTAATTAAACTAACATATGTAAAGTGCTTAGAACAATGCCCAAAACATAGTGAATGCTAATAAATGTGGGTTATTATTTTGTTATGATTAAATTCCTTCTCATCAGCTTAGTATTCGATTAAATTTCCCTCTGGTTTCTAAGTAGAGGCCACTTGTTTGAATGTAGAGTCCCACTGGCTGGAAACCAGCGATGTAGTACCTAGAGCCTTAGGCTGGATGTTAGGGGAGTTGACTCTTCAGTCACTGGTCAGTGCACCAGCCCAGGGTTCTTTGGGGGTAATCACTGATATTTCTGGATTGCCTTCGGCAGATGATGATAACCATACCAAATATGTGTGGTTTCCCTTCCACAGTACACATTTATCGCTCAGAAGTGCTGCCCGTTAGATTCTACACTTCCCAGCCCTCTCCCCTTGCTTTTAAATGGTGAATCACATTCTTGCCAATAAAACATAAGCAGAAGTGATATGTGTCGCTCCCAGTCCAATTGTGCCCCTCCTCTTCTTCATGCTTCTTTCACTGGCTTGATGCAGATGTACCCAGAGACCTTAGAAGCCACATGTTAAAGATGCTGGGTCCATCCTCTGGGAAGACTCTGGGGGTCCCTGATTGACTGCCCACAGGAAAGCTGCCTGCAATTAGCAATGCCCATGCTGGACTTTGTAAGAGTGAAAAGTAACATTCTATTCTATTTGATTAATTATCTAGGGTGGAGTTTGTTTGTTACAGCAGGTAGCAGTTATCCTAACACCAGTTGTCCATCAATAAATTGGAAAGAAGCCCATCCATCTACCAAAAGTTAATTATTAACCCATAAAATACCGAAGTCTCAGAAGCACCAAGTAAATACATCTGGTAATATTATCCTGCTAACTTAGTGCTTTTATTCTGAGAAATTTGTGTTAAAATTGCAAAATACTGAATAGTTCACAAGTGCTTCTCAACTCATCCATACATTTAAATGTTCTGGGTTCCAAAATATGCAATAGTTACAGCAAAGACTGTCTTAGGATCTTTAAAGGTGCTTATTAAGATTCAGGTATAAGGGAAGAGAAGGCTTAGATGGAGACAATCGTTTATCATCAAGACAAACACCAAAGAAGTTTTAAGTAAATAGTTGAGCAAGACCAGTTTACCATTGAGTTAAGTTCCCAGAGCTTTAATGAATGTTCATCAAATGAACTTAAATGGTTTTATACAGTAACCCCCAAAATATCATTGATTTTGCTATTGTCTCTACTTTTAAGTGTAGAATTAAAAAACTGAATAAGCAAAAAAGGGAAGGTTTTTCTTTGGGCTCTTCTTAGGGCGGTGTTTAAGTATTTGTTGCCTAAATTCAGATTTGAATATGAACAGCCCATCTTCACATTATTCTTTTACCACTTAATATTTGCAACACATATATACTTTTAGTTATCTCCCAGACACCCAGCCTTAAGACCCATCTCTGAGATACTTTGTCTCTTTCATCAGGTGCTTGTGGAATTATGCATCGTCAACAAAGCCTGACATCTCTGACGGACTGAGGTGGTTTTAAACTCCAAAATTAGTGTTAATCTAACCTCTCCAAAATGAACACAAATTATACTCTTGTTGGTGACAGCAGATTTGTTTGTGAGTAGACTTCATTAAGCACCCCCTGCCCTAGCATCTATGGGTCTCAAAACAAGAATACAAATGGAGACATACATGCTGTATGTGAAAATATTTAACAGTTGTAAATGCAGTTAACAAACTTCACAAAATCATTTTCCAAACCATTTCATTGGTTGTGAGGACTAAATATGTTGATACATGTCAAGGAACCATACCTGGCACATAGTGAGGACCCAGTAAATGTTAGCTGCTATTCTTGTTGTTGCTATTGTTGATGATGATGACTTCCTCTCCTTGAGAGAATTTCATAACAACTAAATGACCCAGGGATTGATTATTGCGCCACGAGGCTTCTCTGGACCCCGAGGATACCCTCTTGATTAATGAAACAATGTCTGAGAGGGTGGCATCTTTTCCACCAGAGCCAAAATGCATACTAAAGTGACTGTAACAAACAAAAGACTTTAGGCACTGGAGCTTCTGCAGGCATTAATTTTGTAATAACTTTAAAAATGAGAATTCTAAGATAATTTATTGAAATTTTACACTTATATTTATGTATGATAAGCTAAGTGAAATTTAAGTGCTAAAGGAAGGTTTTGAATAAAAATGCTGATTAAAATCAGTAATTCTGGTATTGTTGGATTAATACTTGGCTTAGTAATGTTATCACTTAAAACTAATGGGGTCAATATCTATTTCTAGAAACAATCAACAATAGCTCTTAAATTATAGTTGTGTTTCCCAGCCCTGCTAAAATTAATGGTCTTTTAAAATTCCTATTATAAGAATTTATATTTCAAATACTGAAAACTCTGCTATGAATTATTTACATAAATAATTATTTTTAAAAATCAATAAGACTATTTTAAAGTTTTGGAACTAAAAACAAGATTTTTTAAAAAGTTGCTCTGTGAGTAATTTATGAACAAAAATTACCCATCTTTCTATCATAATAATTTTTAAAAGGACTGTCTTTTCTATTAAATTTTTAAATTCAATTTTACAGGCTGTTACTCTATAAATAGAACAATCCATTTTAAATGGACAAGGTGAAGTATATAAATAACATTATTAGTGTTGCGACTAACAAGTTTTGAACTCTGCATATTTACACATAAATAAAACCAAACCAAAGAGGATACCAATCTAAGAGTAAATGAATAGTAGGGGTGGCATAACAATTATTTCCATAGTTTAAGATGTAAATGGATCAAAATAATTGAGTAATATTGGCATCTTCCTGCATTATAAATTGAAAAAGTGCATTAAAAAGTAACTAATTTAACTTTAAAGACAGCAAAAATACTTATATGGAAACTATTAGATTTATCTTAACTTTCTCCTTTTACAATATTCTAAGTTATGGGCTGGAAGCTAAAGTTATCCCAAATGTCTGATGAAATTGGTAAATCATTGCAAAGCCCAAGCAACTGAATTTCAAAATAAGAATAGGATGTGCTTATAGGATAGAAAAGCCAAATGTTATTTGTACTCATTGTTATTAATTTGGGGGCACTTGGTTACGACTGTCAAATAGTACCACTGAGAAATGGACATTTCTTTGAGAAGCAGCCACAGCTTTCTAAAAGTATTTTGAAACTTTCCAGTTTCTGAAGTATTTTTATTCTGAAATTTTAAAACATGCCGTGTCTATCTATCTAAATGAATTTCTAGTTGATTTTTCCCAGTATCCGAGTACAACTCTTAAGGATACTGGAGACCTTTACATAGAATATGCTTTTTAGAGATAGTCTCAGCTCCAACCTTGATGGAGAGAAGGGAGGTGGGCTTTGACCCAAGCAGGGCAATAATAAAACGGGTAGATATGGAGGGCAAAGGTTCAAACTGAGTCAACTGGAATTCAAATCAATTCATCCTAGTTAAAACTGTACATCTGCTGAGTGCTAACCTGAGTCAGGTCTTAACAAAAGAGGCAAGAAAAGAAGACCCCTCCCAGAGCACCCACTCTGGCTTGCTATTGGGATTTTCAGAAGAGAACCCACCAGATAATAATGCATTGTAGTTCTTCAGAACAGGCAAAAACACTGTTACATGGTGTGATGTTTAATTTTCTGTGTCAACTTGACCGGTAAAAGGTGCCCAGATTAAACATTATTTCTAAGTGTACCTGTGAGAGTGCTTCCAAATGAGGTTAGCATTGGAATGGGTGGACTGTAAAGTATATTGTCCTCCCCAGTGTGAGTGGGCATCATCTAATCTGTTGAGGGCATGAGTAGAACAAAAGATAGAGGAAGGAGAATTGTTCCCTATTTTCCAGCCTTACTGATTGGGGTGGGACATCTCATCTTCTCTGGGACTGGGATTTATTGGCTCCCTGGTTCTCAGGTCTTTGGACTTGAACTAAAATACACCACAGGCTTTCCTGGGTCTCCAAGTTGTAGATGGCAGAACAAGGGATTTCTCAGTCTTCATAATTATGTGAAACTAATTCTTCATAATAAATCTCCATATATATGTGTATATGTATCTGATATGTATACACATACACACACACACACATATCACTGGTTCTCTGGAGAGCTCTGACACATGATATCTATATATAGATATCAGAAAACATCAATTCAAACAATCCTTCAAAAACAATCATTTGAATTTGAACTACTATACAAGAATGCTTTGCCTTTCTGTCATAGCACTTAGCATTAAAAAAACAAAGTAAAACACATAGGGATGTGTGTGTGTGTGTGTGTGTGTGTGTGTGTGTGTATCTGCTGCTTTCCATATAGATTTAAACACCTTGAGGACAGGCAGAGTGTCTTATACATCTTTATATTCACTGTTGCCCCCAGTATCCCTTCCAAAATATTTAATCCAATATCTTAGAAAATGTATTCTTTAGTATATTTTTGCAAATAAATTGAATTCAGTTAACCAACTGATTGGATATATTTTTGATAGAAATTATCAAACCAAGTCAAATTCACTAAGGCTTTCTTTGTTGCTCTTGTTGGCAATTCTCACCTTTTTTTGCTTAGACTTTGGGCATTCGTTGTGACCTGCTCAATGTCAGGCCACAGAACAGTAATGCTTCTCCCTCACTGTTAATATCTTGGCAACTTTATAACACCTTGTGTGCTTCCTTCTCTCTGACAAATCTTTCATATTCCTTGATGTCAACACCCGGCCGATGCTGTTCTTCTCTACCTTGTCACCTGCTACCATCCCAGCTACTTTAATCATCTCTCCAATAATCTCTTTGTTTGCCTGACTTCCAAATCCCTTTTATTTCTTCAGTCCTACCCACTCCAGATATCTACTCCTAAAACTATTTGAGTCATAGTTAGTTCACCCATCACACTCTCAAACTCAAAGACTTGTTACATTGTGTATTCACAATTCAAGCTGAGTCTTTATATGAATAGAGGTTACAAACTGAAAGTATATGGGCTGAAACACAAGTCTCAGGTACATTTTATTTGATCCATATAATGTGTAAATTTTAAAAAATAAGTTGCTAATATTTAAAATCAAGAGATTCATGTAAAAATGCAGAAGATTTGGCAATTTTGTTTCATATTTTTGCATGCATCAATGATCTACAGCTGAAAAGCAGCTGTTTTTGTTTTTGTTTTTCAGATAGGACAAGCAAACTCCAGTGTATAATTGTCACATTTTCCTCAGCACTTAAACCATACCATTTTATGTCTTTACCAGTCATAAGCATTTCAGTATGTGGTTCCAACTTGAATATTTTCTGAACCTACGTCTTATCATTTAGCTCTCATTTACTCAGTGCTTAGATCTTCTGTCTATATATTCTAATCCTCAACCAAAACTCACTTTCACCAACCACTTTCTCAACACCTTCTCCTCGATGTGAACAGCTGATGGGGAAAACTATGGAGTTGTTTTGCCTGAGCCCAATAGATAGTTTGCTATCTTCTTTGAGCTTCAGTGTCACTTGGTACAATATCACTTTGCACTCTGACCATTTCATGAATTATTCAAATCAGTTGCAAACTCCTTGAAAACAGGACCCAAATTGTTTATGCCTCTGTAGCTCAAGTACCTAAAGTTGTCTGAGTAGCTAATATAGTCCATTCATTTAGGTATATTCATTCAAAGCTTTTTAGGTGTGGCTATTTAAAGGATCAGACTGCATGTGATGTCATGCAGTATATGAAGATTTGACAAATTTATCAGCTGTGAAATAATTCTTCTCCCTCTTCTTATTTTTCTTTCGACCTCACCTTAGGGTGTGTGAAAGTCACTATGTATGAATTGAAAGGATACGTGATAAGAACAAGGCATCATACTTTTGTTAAGAGGACCCCAGATTTAAGGTTTCTTTACTTGTCCTTTATATAAACAACTCAGAACAAATGAGAACCTACAGAGGCTGCGTGTTGTAATTCCTGGGCACATCTGGGTGGGATAAGAGGGAAGCAGCTTTGAATCTCTGCAGCCTGTATCCTTCTTTCCAACCAGGGTTTTCAGCCCTGTAAACGGTTATCAAGTGTACTGCCTTCCACAAAGATTTAAAATTCATCAAACAGACAAAGTGTATATTTAACACTCACATGAGGGAATACAGAATGCCTTTCAATACATCAAACTCCTAAACCTTTTACATCCTTCATTTTTAAGCTACATGGATTTTGATTTGTACAATTTTAAAAATATTCTGAAGCCTAGTCAATCTAACAGTAAAAAGCACTGTTGCACAGTAAGAAATCAAGAAATACAATTCAGCAAACCTGGTATAGTTGGTCCCCAGGGAAGCTTTTTTCCAATTCGGTTTGTCATAGCCCAGATCCATCATGTCATGCTAGCCTAACTTACTACTACTGTCTTTCATTTTTTTCCCCCTTTTTTGGCACACTCCAACTATTTTCTGTTAAACTAGTGCTGTCACAGGAAAACATATAAAAATGCTCTTTTGCAAACACTCTGTTTGGTTCTCTCCTGAACTCTCTGGAGCTCCGGATTTCTCTCACTGTCTTCATCAGGGGTGAATGTTGACAGATCACTGCACCTTACTGGTATAGTGACAGGCTTGATGCTGTTTTGTGCAAGGTGAAGAAAAAAAAAAAAATGAAGCAAGGTTTCTTTGCCTTGCATTCAGAAGGTCCCTGATTGAACAACAAAGACTTATGTTCAAAGATGATTAGCTTAAAGGCATTTCAGAGATTTCTGATCGTAGCCGCGGTTGGGTGTCTTGCTACTGGGTGAAATACGTATTCCCCTGAGAATAAAGGCAGCAGCAATCCTTTTCTGCTGAGATTGCACCTTTAATAATTCCATGTATTTATCAGTATTTGTGTCAAGGTCTTAGGGATTTTGCCCTTCAGGTGAGGCTAAGAGTAGATGGAATGGATAGGGTCTTAAATAGTTCTTTAAGGTATCTGCAAAGAAAAAATAATTGTCCCAAGGTATCCAGGAGAATGAGAAGAAAATATTCTTGTGGATGAAAATGTACACAGCACAGAAAAATACCTCCAAATTTTCTAAAGGGAAGAGTGAATAGCCTTTAGCTATTCATAAAGGCCAAGATAAGCTATGGCTAAAAAAACTGTACAGCACTGTTCTTTTTTTCCAAGTTTGAATCAAGTAAATCTAAAGAAATATATCCTTTTAAAAGGTTAAAAATAAAAAAAAAATTAGGTAAACTTATTTTTCCAAATAAATCAACAAGCTTTGTATGTGCTGTTGCCATGGATTTCTCCTGCATAACCATTCTGCATATTGTGTACGTGACTCCAAAGGAGAAACGGTTGGTCTGCAGTTAAGAGAAACAGGATGTGCACGAGACTTAACTGAATGTGCATACACATGGTTGGCACTCTCCCTATGGCCTGTGGCCTCGCATGACACCTTTTATCACCATCTGAGGCAGATTCATGTACTATTGAATCATGTGGCACTTTTTCCCACGTGGGTTCACACTGGGCTTGGTTCTTTGTGTCCCTCATCAATGCAGAGAGCACTGTGTGCAAGGGTGAATGTGTTAGAGAACCATTAGGGAGTGCCAGAGGTTTGAGGAGATAATCTTTCAAATCATGACTTTGATACAGTCTCCCAAAGTTTGAAAAATCAGAAAGTCAATTTGCAGAAATGACACACTAAGCATCCTTCCCTCGGCACAGAAGGCAGACTCCAAGAAGTGAGCTAAATTGGGGGGTTAGCCTTCCCTGAAGAGACACACAGAGCAAAAGTCTCAGATGATTCTTTAAACTAGCCCATGAGAGCCCATCCTATTTTCCTCTTTGTTCTGGAAGCAAACTTTCAATGACACATCGGGGATATCAGTTCCTTTCAGGGTGACAAGCTGATGTCCTAAAGTGCGATTTTAAGGCTACAGTGAAGCCAGGCAGAAGACAGGGTGGATTTTGAGAAAGAAAGAAAGCACTTGTCATAAGTAAGCACACGGCCAGATAATTAGATTAAGACTGACCTCTTCCAATACCTTTTTAAGCGCATTTTCCATTGAAGTCAAAATCAGACTTCCCTCCTAACGACTAATATAATTTATATTTTTGGACAAATTTTATATTGACATTAGATAAAAGTAAGCTATATAAAATATATGGCCAGGCAATTACATTAATATGTAGTAGGTTTATGCCAGTTTAGGTAACAGAATTATACATTTGTTCACTGTAGTGTTTCATTCTCAAAAATTCTGGTCATGGTCATGCCATTCCACTTCTAGAACTTCAGACTCCTAAGAATTATGCATTTACAGTGCAGAATGGGCTCTACACACCTGACTATATATTAAAAAGAACAATCATTGCAATAAACTAATGTCTTCCTGCCTATTTCCATTTTACTAAAGTGTTTGATTCCTACATAGCTATTGAGATTCCCCTCTTCCCCACATTCTTTTCTCAGAACTATAGCAATCTTTCTGTCAGAGAAAATAAAAGGAAGCAGTAAATTTACTTCTATAGGAATTCATTACATGTATACATATGTATGTGTGTACTCACGTGCATACACACACAAATATGAACATGATTTCACATTCCGGTTATGCTCAGACAAAGCTGGCAATACAACAAGGGCCCAATTAAAAAAGAGAAATTCAAAAGTTTTAAATGGTTACACTTACATTGCCCTCATATATTACATGGTGTAAAATGAATGGAGGAAAACAGAAATCTGATCAGAAGTTGTCAGAGCAGATCATGGTCTATTAGAAAGAGAGCTCTGGGTTGGGATTCAGAAAACCGGGGCTTTACTCTTTAGTTCTGCCATTTTTTCTAGATGTGTGATGATGAGGATGGTCATTCACTTCTATGAGACTCTTATCTCATCATTAAAATTATAATAACCCCTCTTTTCACAAAGGCCGCTCTGCGGGTTAAATGTTGTATTCTACGTGAAAACACTTTGTAAACTCAGATACACTTGGCAAATGTAAATGAGAAAGATTAAATCATAACACTGAGATTTTGTTCAAAAAAGTTATGGAATATTTAGAGAAGACAGTTTTTTCTTTCATAATTTTGTGCATCATGAATTTTCATTTCAAATTTTAGGGGATTTTTAAGATTTTGCTAAAGTCAACATTTAAAAATATTGTATGGATGTAAAATTATTTTATCTACACTTAAAGGGTATATAATGGTTTGATGTTTCAGTTTTTATGTATAACTTAAGTCTTGTTCAAACACACTAAAGATAGAGTTTTATTAGGACTGGCAAGAATGATACCAACACATATTCATAGACTTATTCCATCTGTATGGAATATGTAGATTTCACTCTAAATATAGCCTTTCAGTGTTCTGAAATGCTTGTGCTTTGGAAATTTGAAGTACAATAAACTGATGCTATATTAACTTGGTAATTTATTTTCTCAATTTAAAAAATTAAGTACCTTCTCACAAAATATTAGATGTTTTCTAATTTAAAAAGTAAATGCATACAGATCAACGACAACTCAGAAAAGATTCGAAAGCCCCTATACCACAGTATTTCATATAATGTATTTTCCATTCTCATTCTTAAGATATTTCTTATCAAACCAATTTGCCACCTGATCTGGGTAAAAAAGTTATTTGAAGCTAAAAGTCTATTTCCAAAGGACACACACACAAAATAGAAGTTTGGTATTATTTATTCAGTCACTCAGCTAATTTATACTTAACATGAATTTTGCACTGGTAGTTTGAGCGTTTAAGTGTATAATCTTAACCAGGTGTTTTGTATGCTTATACTTTTCATTTCTTTTATGTTTAAAAAATACCCTTTACACTATATTGAAAAAATATTGAATTAATTAAGTTTCCACAGTTCTTTAATTTTCTCAGTCAGTATTGGGTTTACAAGTAAAAGCCCCAAATGTAGAGGTATTAAATCAAATTTTTAATTTTTGTAAGGAACTATTAGTTGAATTTTTTTTTTTTTTTTTTTTTTGCGGTACGCGGGCCTCTCACTGTTGGGGCCTCTCCCGTTGTGGAGCACAGGCTCCGGACGCGCAGGCTCAGCGGCCATGGCTCACAGGCCTGCACATGTCTTTTTGATGTCTTAAGAGATCCTGTCAAAGACTGCATCATGTCATTGCATACTGCATATTGTCAGTATAGTATATATCTTTGAGTCAGTCTCCAAAAGTCTAATTTGATAAGTCTATAATATTTATTTTCAAAAGTTTATTACAATAACTTTGTTATGATAGAACAAAATGTACATTATCTCTAAAAGATTAAAAGAACAAAGTAAGAATTAGAGACGTGGGATGCATGTTCACTGAAATCTATCAGTCTTAGGCTGGAAATTTGTTTTTCATGCTTAGGAGAACCTTGAAGGAAAGAAATACAACCTGTGGCTTATTTTTGGAGAATCAGGATCACCTTGTGTAGTTCCTGGCTTCTTGTATTATTTTCTCACTGATTTAGAATGTATGATTTTTTATTTCAGGTTTATGGGTTTTAGCTCAATGTCAGTTATCTCACTGGTTAAATTAATAAAGCCCATTTTTCTGGAACACTGTGCTAAGTGGCCCAAGGTCTTGGGCCTCCACTCTGTTGGACTGGCTCTATTTGCTCTATACCATTACCATAACCAAGAGTATTTATCTACTTGTTATCTTTCACTTATTTATATATTTTTTCTAATTGCCTTTTAGCTCAGTGCCTGTAAAATGGTCACAGATAGGCAGCCCTTGGGATAGACATGCTCATATACATATTTCCAGTGCTTCCAAAGGGTTTAATCTTGTTTAATAGTTGGCGGCATTTAAATATATTTGATAGATTTCACAACAAAATCTACATTTATGTTTTCCTTTGAAAAATAGGACTGAAAAAACTGGGCCTGTCCTTCTCTATGGTGACCATTAGGTGGCGCTGAGTTACAAGGGGCAGGGCTCCCAGTTCAACCAGCATCACTGGCCCTACTATACTGCTGTAAATGAACTCCTGTCCCTTGTACGTATGTAAGTTTTGCCATTTTTGAGCCCTGGTCCAAAGTTTCAAGTGTGGGTGATTGGAAACATGTTTCTATTCTCAAAAATAAAAAGGAAATAAGGAGAAGGTTGTTTGGGAGTGGAATGCATATTTATTTGGAAGAAGGGGTGAATCATCAAAGTAGAAAATGTCCAGTGAACATTTGGAAATAAATGGCTAGTGCCGACACAAGAGGAAAAGATTGGCCATAGAGATTTTGGAATCATATGAGTAAAGGCAGAGCTGAAGCCATGAAAATGGATGAGTTCTTTGAAGGAGAAATTAGACAGCAAGAAGAATGAACGAGAAAGAGCTGAACTTAGGGAAATATTCACAATTATCATGTAGGCAGAGAAAAAGGATCTGGATAGATACACGGAAGTTTTGAAGAGGGTGACAAAATCTACCTTTTTCCTGGCTTGAATTTATTGGTGTTTTTCAACATGGAAAGAGATAGGTATGCATAAAATTAATGGTGAATAATGAAAGGTTTAATATTGTTCCAGGGAGGAACAAAACGTCGTGGTGCCTCGGCATAACAACAGCACAAAGCTCAAGCAGGACCTTTGCTGAAACCCTGATTTGCAACATAGGCTGAGAGTGCTGGACACAATAGGCAGAAAACCAAAAATATTTTTATGTGAAAATATATAATAGGATATTACAAGAGTAGAAACATGTAATTTTGCCATTTTTTGGGTAAAATGCATTTTTAAAAATATGGACATAACTTGGAGATATTGCGGGTATGGTTCCAAAAGCACTGCAATTAAGTGAATATCACAATAAAGGGAGTCACACAAATATTTCGGTTTCCCAGTGCATATGAAAGTTATGTTTACACTATACTATAGTCTATTAAGTGTGCAATAGCCTTATGTCTAAAAGCAATGTATATACCTTAATTTAAAAATACATTATGGTTAAAAAATGTTAATTATGATCTGAGCCTTCAGTGAGTAGTAATTTTTTGCAGTAGTAATGTCAAAGATCACTGATCACAGATCACCGTAACAAATATAATAATAATGAAAAAGTTTGAAATATTGTGAGAGGAGAGCAAATGCTGTTGGAAAAATAAAAGGTGCTGATAAGAGTTGCTTGATACAGGGTAGTCACAAACTTTCTATTTGTAAAAAACACCAAATCTGTGAATCGCAATAAAGCAAAGGGCAATAAAATGAGATATGCCTGTATCTGAATTGAATTTTTTGCCTTTTTTTTAAATTTTGGGCTACAGATTGATCATCTTTATTATAAATATAGCAGTTATATTTATACAAGATAGGGAAGGAGTTTCTTACTTGTCCCTTAAATTTCTTTCTCATCTTGGCGGTTTCAAACTAAATACTGTACATTGAGGAAAGCAGTGAGAACAGAACGGTGTGAAATTATTGATCTCTTGCCTTGTGAAGTTTCACAAGTCCTTGCAAAAATTTACAAGTTTGCTGCAGGGCAAAATTTGATCATTTTAGACAGGGATTGAACATTTTGCCTTGAAAAATGTTAGCAAAATAACTCCTAGGGGTGAAATCACAAATTGTCCAATCATTTGGGCATAGAAAGTCATCAACTTTATGTGGTGAGTGGCAATTTATACTCTATGCTTAGCTTTCACGGAAAACAATGACAAATTTAGAATCAATACTCCTAAATGATCTGCTCCCAACAAGAACTGATTGTTTTCCCTGGATTGTATTGAAGGGCAGGCTATGGTGTAATACCAGGGGAGATCAGCAGGAGGCAGCACTGAATGACAGGTAAAGTAAAGGAGGAGGAGGAACCAGGAAAGGACCAAACTTCTAAGCAGTGGGCCAGGGTAGAAAGAGCACAGGCTTTGAAGACAGACAAATCTGGGTCCAGATTTTGCTTCTGTCATTTATTAGTTATGTGAAATCTGGTAGGTTACATAGCCTCTCTGAATCCCAGTTTTCTCACATGTAAAGTGAGAGAATTAGTATTTACCTGATAACAATGTTGAACAATGACAAGCTGATGCATGCATTATAAATGGTATTTCTATTATTAGTTTATCATTATGAAAATCATTATTATTAAAGCAATAAAGGTGTGTCGGTAGGAGGACATATTGCAAATCTATATACTTTTCCTTGAGATAAAATTTACATAGTAAATAATGTAACTTGTGAATTCAAAATTTTATTTACAAGTGGACTGGAAACATGATACTGAAGAGATGACTTTAAGAAAAGTTGCTAAAACTAAGAATTCCTAAAATAAAGAAGTCTTTTATGTAGTAGATGGTAACCTTATTGGATTCCATCTATCACAATTTCATTTAGTCTGAGAGTAAAGGATTACATACGCTTATGAATACTGGATTCATAAACAACTTTGAAAATATTTTTGGCTAGGTAACACTTTCACAGGGTTCAGCTACCAAAAGCATTAAAAAAAGGAATAAAGTAAGAGGTTTTTCTCTTTTCTTTACCTTAATAGTAGGATTTTTAAAAATAGAAACTAGAATATTTTGGAGTCCATTAATAAACTGCTAATGAAAATTGTGCTTGAAGCACAGGTACACTTTCATAAAATGCATTAGTCCATGATGCACTACTGGCCATTTTATTATCATAATAAAGCACCATCATTCATAGTTGGTCATCATGAAGGGAACCTGCAGCTTCACTACAATGTTCAAGAAATGGGTTCTCAGGCCCATTTCCAGTTGGCTCATGTTTTCTATGATATAGTCACAATTTGCAGGGCTCTCTCTTCTTTTAGTTTCACTTCTATTTGGCTCTGCTTCCTACACGAACTGTCTCAGAACCTCATGAGGGACTTCCCTGGTAATTCAGTGGTTAAGACTCTGAGCTCCCAATGCAAGGCGTCCAGGTTTGATCCCTGGTCAGGGAACTAGATCCCACATGCCGCAACTAAGATCCCGAATGTTGCAACTAAAAAAGATCCCGCACAAGGCAACAAATATCCCACGTGCCTCAACTATGACCTGGCGCAGCCAAATAAATTAATAAATAATAATAAAAAAAAGAACCTCATGAAACATGTCTCTATTTTTAAGCAAATGTTCTTAATTGCAAAAAATCCTAACAATTATTGTCCTCCTGCTATGTTATAGTCTAATCTTCTTGATTTTGACTCACTGCTTAAGACTTTCCATATAAGAGACTCTATTTCAGCTCTAGATCTTTTATATTAACATAGGCTAATGATGTCTCATGATTACTATTCTTCCTATGTGTATATTTGATGTATTTTGAATATCTGTAATTAGTAGTTAATGTTTTCTACATTTAAAATTTTCTTCACTATATATATAGCAGAGTAGTCGACATCAAGAACCCTATAGCAGGAGCACCCTAGTTCTAAACCTGGCTTTTACTACTTGTTAATTATATGACCTCTGGCAAGTGATCTAAACTCTCTGAGCCTTACTTTTCTTGATCTGTAAAATGGGTATAACAATTGTTTCACAGATATTGTAAGGATTAAATCAGTAAAATTAAATAAACTCCTTAGAGTCTAGTGTATAGTAAGTACAACATACAGTAACTCTACTACATTTTTTTTTTTTTTTGGCCACGCCACACAGCTTTTGAACCCAGGCCCCAGCAGTGAAAGTGCCAAGTCCTAACCACTGGACTACCAGGGAATTCCTGTCTACTACATTTTTACTGCAAGTATATCTTACTAATATTCTATCTTTAAGCAAATAATGAGGGTGCTCTTTTTATACCTGCCATTTCTTTGTATCAAAACTGAAGTGTGGGTTCCTTCTTATAAATAGTTGGCCAATATCTACCTTTTGATGGGGCAAGTTATTAAGGACATATTTGAATATCAAAACCACGATTCTTCCTTCTCAAAACCGCTCAACAAACCCTTAATCAAATCCTTAAAACTTAGCTTTTTAGGTTAGTCTTGGCAGCCCTCTTGGCTGTGAATGCTTCAAAAGAAGACACTATAGACATACAATTCTTTGGGGATGAATAACGTTGACATTGCTAGGGCCAGTCATGTTAGCAACATTGGGAAAGAAACATGTCTGCCTTCTCCCATGCCAGGTCCATCTCCACCCATTCTCATTTCCAGCTTCTACCAAGAGGGCGAGGAGTTTATGATCAGAAGGGTCAGCACCCAATACATGACCTGGATCAATGGATGGTGTTACCAAGTCTTAAGAGCACCCTCCCCTCTTTTTTTTCTCTCTTGTTTCTTTTTCTCTCGTACCCTCGATTGTTTCTCCATGTGGTAAGTGGACCTAGACATGACCTAACCCTTGATCTTCTTTTCTACTCCATGCTTCTGGAAAAGTAAAAGAGCATAGCCTTTTCCCCTATTGATAGAATCTCACCATGTCCTCTCTTGCTGCTTCTCATACTGAACTGCCAGGCAAGGAAGGCTGGCTGCCTAAGCAAGTTTGGAATTATGTAGTTACTGAGTAAAATCCACTGCTCATTTCTATCCTTTTCCTTTAGAACTAGAAGTATGAGGAAAATAAGACTTTTTCTTTTAAGAGCCCATACATATGAAATCAAGATTCAGATAAAGTTCTATGGGTATACTTTTGCTTTGAAGGAAGTTATCTGTTTTGATTTGTGAAGAATGATAGGTTGAATTTATTTCTAGGAAGAGTGATATAAGGTTGTCAAAAGCTGTCTAAAGTGCTTGGGAGAAAGCTAACACTGATGTCCCCAGCAAGTCACTTCCCAAGCTCAGTAGTAGACACAGTTGCTCACTTGCTTCAAAACCTGCTGTGGGGAAACAGGCCCGGCTGCATCGATAATGAGCTTCCACATCCCCCAAACAGAACACAGATTTTTTAACAGCAAACCACAGCTGCAGTCATTAGAACACATGAGGACTTGCTAAACGAATTTCTCAACTAGCAAACCATCAACTTAAGAGTTAACAAAGGTGCTCAATGTCCACTAAAATACCTTCAAGGTCAAGCATAGCTAAACCTCCATAAAATGCAGTTAGAGGTGAAAAGAGTGGAGAAATTTAAATGTATAACTAAAACTGAGGATTCTAGAAGAAAATGGTAGGGATCTGTGACCTAAATAGGAAAACTTACTGCTTAAAAAAGATATTTAAAAGTAAACTATTTCACAAAGTGCCTCTGGGAATAAATAAAGATTATGCTCTCAATCTGTCTTCTTTCTATGTCCAAAATGATCTGACTCGGCCCATTTCTATGTAAATGGGTGGATGAGATTTCTTTCCTTCTATACAAAGCCGAATAACCTCTGAATAACTTGGTGTATTCAAAACACGTCTCAGTTTGAAGTCAGATGTCCTATGTTTGAGAACCAGCTCTATACTGAGCAGTGAAGGCTCTTCTGGCCATAAAAGCTCTCAGGGAAGGACAGCAGTAAGGATTGCTATCATAGGCTGACGCTTCATGGAAGAAACCAGGATTGAGTGTGACCTCAAAAAGGGCCCAGGTCACAGTCTTCAATGTAGTCATTGCTTGTTTTTACAAATGCAAACAGATTCTAGCATGTATACCAATTTGCAAGGCCATGCTATGAAATATTCAGAGAAACTCAGGAATCACACACGGTTCCTATCATCGAAAGCAATACTTGAAAATCTTTTCTTTAAGCGCAGCTACTTGAGAATGAGAAGGGTCTCACATGGTAAATTAAAATCCACCAAATTGGCACTTCAGCTGAATGAATAAGAGGGGAAAATTCTAGAAGCATGGACTGTCCATAAAAGAGACACTGCTTCATTCTTCCCCAGAAATAATAACATCTTTTACATATGACACTTCTGAGGGGCTTTAAATACTTTATCTAATTAATCCGCCCAGCTTCCCAGAGAGGTAGATAGGGGGCAGGTATTATTATCTGAATTTAGCCATTGTAGAAATTAAAGTCTCCTGATTAAGTGACTTAGGTAGGAGGTGGCATTTGCACTTAAATAAGTGGGTTCTAAATTCCCTGCTATTTGAGTAAAAAGAGCATCTACAATGTATATTAAATCTTCCTTTTTTTAATCCATCCTACGTGTAGTCTGGCCAAAAAAGTCTTCAGCATTGATTGGTACAAAGAAGAAAATACCTCAAAATGTAATTGTAAATTTAGCAGTGGCTTCTGGGCCAAGAGGCTAGAGGTTATTTTTATTAAACTATAAATAAGAAGATTTCTTATGTTTTTAAATTGCTGTACTAGTCAATTTAGTATTATTGAAACAGTTAAATGTTCATCTTAAGTATCAGAATAGAACTATCTGAGGGGCTGTGGAACTCCACCTTCAGGATTGGAAGGAAATCTGCATTTGGACCAGGTAATTAGACCCTCAGGGTAGGAAACATGAAGGACAATAGAAAAAGTCCAAAGAGAGTCAAAAACAGGAGACTAATTTAGCAGGCATTGTTACCTATGCAAAAGTCATTTTCTTCTTTGCTGGCAGAACCCCAGCTTGGGGGGGTCTGTCAGCCGCCCTCCCTTGTCAATCAACTCTTGTCCCCATTTCTCTTGCATGTTATACATGTCAGGTCTTTGCGGGCTATCTGGACCAGCAACAGCAAACATGTGGCCATGAGTGAGACAAGTAGACCAAGGGGATGACAGGACAAGAAGAAGGAATGACTCTATGCCTTTGATAATGTCATTGAGCTACTGAATTAGCCACCCCTGGTACCGTTTTATCTTGGCACTCTCTTTCTACATGAGTTAAAATTTCGGTATCATTTAGGATAGGAATGTCAGGTTTTCTACACAGATGAGTTGTCACTAATACAACCTGGAAGGCATTGTTTTCAGAATTATTTCTATGTCATTACTTCTGATGGCATCTCAGACCTGCTGCTATCCACCAGTGTAAAAATACTGAGATAATGAGGCCAACGTTTGAGAGATCCCTGAGATGCATACTCACAAATTTCCTCACAGATTAGAAAGAAATGTTCTATGGACTTTCCCCTAAATAAACCACAGGGAAAGAACGGGCAGAAGCTACACCTACAGAAGCTGGTGATAATGGAATAGAAAAACTGGGACGCAGAGGCAGAGAGTTTGAAGAAATTATGGCCCATTTTACCCTGGATCTACAGAAGAATAGTCCAATGATTATCTAGTTGATAAAAATAAATGCTATGTCCACAAAGCACCATGTAGGTCTATAGAGCGGATTTCAAGGTTTGCCTATGAATTTAATAAACAAAGCCTATGGATTTGTCTTATTGTCTTGCTGCTTGAAAGTTGCCCAAAGATGGCTAGTAGCTTAAGATTTAAAAGCTCTATCTGTCCAAATACCCAGACAGACAGTCTATCCATGTGGTAAGAGCATACATAATTCTCAGGCATAGGAGGTACATTCTGAATCCTGGTGTGACTTCCTGAATCTATCTACCTCATATTCATTTTTCAAAAAGTAAACAAGCTATGTCTGCCAGTTACACTGAACAAACAAGCAGCAAATGATACGTAATGAAACTGTTCATTTTTTTCTTACTGAGGAGTGTGCAACAAATGAAAAATAAACTACTTCATTTCTTGTTATTTGAAAAGCAAACGGCTAAGAATGAATTCATTTCCACTCTTAGGTTCCCTGGGCATACTGGAAGTTCAGAAGGGTCTAAGGCAGTATTTCAATAAACCCCAGTATCAAAGCACAAGCCACAATAACAATAAAAACAACATAAATAAGCCAAAAAACTACGAAGAACACTCAGAAATACAAGGCATCCGAGTGAGTAGAAGAATGAAAAGATGGTGTGGTTAAGCTTCCAGTGACGGGATTTCTACAACTTTGCGAGTTTTTGCTTGTTTTGATGGTGTGCCTAATTCTGAGCCAATGTTTTAGTATAATACCAAATTATAACAAGAAAATAATAAACAACTTTGAGCATCACTATGCAAGATACTACGTCAGACATGGAAAGAAATTTAAAAAAGAAGGAAGGAAGGAAGGAAGAGAGGGAGGGAGGGAGGGAGGGAGGGTAGCAGTGGCCCCTGCTTTCCAAAGATGTAAAATGTAATTAGAGAGAATGCATAGACATATGAAAACATGCATAAATGCCAAGTAGTAAGCAAAGTGTCTAACAAAAAGATTACCAATAATAATATGCACAAAGACAGCAACACTGTCATTCAGAGGCAAGATTCAGTGTTAGCGGCATAGGGATTAGAGACAACCTGCCTGTGGTTTAAACCTCACCTTTGCCATAAGAGCTGCACAAAATAAGGCAAGTTAACGAACCCTTCTGTAAATCCTTTTTCTCATTTTTAAACTGGAAACAAAGCAAACTATAGACTTGGTGAGTTGACTGTGAGAAGTAGAAAGATACATGTGGAGTATTCAACAGAGTGCTGAGCCGTCACTAGAGTACTTGGTAAAGGGTAATAATAAAATTAGTAATAGTTGGCTAAGTAAATGGTATTCATAAATATAGCTGATGTTTATTTTGCTTTTTCTGTGGGAACAATTCTGCCTAAGTTATCTCATTTAATTATCACATCAACTCATATAACGACATCCTTACTTTAAAAGTTTAGAAGTGGGAAAAGTCCATTCTAGCTATGAGACTTGGAAGAATTCATGGAAGAACTTATTGTAAAGGATGTGCAAGAGCTGGGCTGGAAGAGAGGCAGTGTAATGGCATACCAGGAAGGGAAATGGTTCAGCAAATACACAATGATGTTAAAGAGCCTATCAATCATTTAAAGAAGTCATGCATTATCACCAAAAGAGTATGGGCACAAGCAATTTGGTTTGTTAGAGGACTGCTGTGTCCAAGAAATTGTGCATCAGAGAAGCGTAGACTTGGAAGGTGCCTTACACAAATGAATCGGGGAACTGACTTGGTCACCTCTCTGGGGTTGATAACTTGAAGAGATGGAAGCTTAGGGAAATATGCTCACTGGATCTTCTGAAGTAAGTAGGCAAGTAAATAAATAAATAAATGGGCCTGTTTTCACATACACAAACCTAATCAAGCAGAGAAATGAAATCTACTTGTCCAGTAATTATTTTGTTAATATGTAGATTTGAACAGTTTCGAAATTACTGTTTTCAAATTAATTGTCTAACTGCATCTCACCATCACCAGGGTCAACCCTTTGTGATGGAAACATCAACATTATATGTTATTCCATTCCCTTGCTGATTATATCATCAATAGTTCAGTGATGGTGAAGTCAGCCTGGAGGGGTGCGGGCAGGGGGTGTCCCTGGGATCTCCTCCCCTTTCTCTAGCAGTTGAAGTCAGCCCAAAGTTGGACAGTAGCTGCCTGAAGAACTCTGATATTTCTCCTAGTTTACCTGTCTGCCCCCAGACCTTCAGCCTTTTAGTGTGTGGGTGATGTCTGCTTTTGTTCTTTTTTTGTGGGTGGTTGTTTCATTGTGCCAAAGGGTTTTTTTTTGGGGGGGGGGTTCTGTGTTTTCTCTTGATTCAGGAATTTACTGAGAGTGGTGACCCACTTCATTGTGACATTTTTCAGTTATACATTGTTAGGTTCCCAAAGTCAGTTAGGCAAGGTGTCCTGGGGAAATAAAAAATTATTATTGTCATTTTGAAATTCTGAAATTAGGACCACCTTGCAAAACAACTGAATTATAAACGTGGTATGTCGTCTTGTTACCCAGTCAATTGGCCAGTAACATGAAACAGTTATTAGACTGTGCTGTGCGAGTATAACTTCCTCCTGCTAATGTGATGGAATTAATTCATACAACCTGATAACAAGGCTATTACAATGCGAACAATGGTTTAAAAGAGGCTTGCAGTGGAACAGCCAGGCACCATTGAACATTTCAGATCAAAGGTCTATTGAACAGAAAGAACAAATAGAATCAATTTCTTGAACTGTTTCTGCATTTTCAAACTTGCAACATTATACCACATAATGTGACTTAATGAAGTACAGATGAGAAGACCAGAGAAAAGCTAGTTCTAATGCAACAGTGAAAATTAATGTTGTATTTTGGACTTTTTTCTTCTCTATGGGAACAAACTAGTTATTAAAAACAGCTTTATATGCCTAACATTGTGGACTTTGAAGCCAGACAGGAGTTAGATAACTTACTTAGTTACAGATAACAAGGGGTAGAGAGATACCTTGGCAACTTTTCATCTAGGTTGCAAAGTTGTGTGTTACAGAATTTATTTATTTTCAAACAACAGAGTACTTAATGATGTTAAGTGTCTATCCAACTGACATAAAGTAACAGAAGATGCACAGAACATTTTACTTAAAATCTGAAATTAAAGGTTGAAGAGTGACCATAATAAAATAGCTAGTGAATAGGAAAAAAGAAACCAAAACTTTACTTTTCCAGAAAGCTCATTTGTGTTAAAGGTTGTTTCTCAGTAACATGTATTATAAGGGTTGTTTCTCAGTAACATGTATTATAAGGGTTGTCTAGAAAAAAGTACAAAATATATTTATTCTTTAAAAACATTTGTACTCTGACTATGATCCAGACTTTGTTCTAGGCTCCTTGGAATTACCAGGAAATAAATTAGCAATAAATGAGAGGAAATTACTAATGATGAAATTTTATAAGAATAAAATATGGAAGTGAAGTATTTGGAAATGACTAGCAGTTAAAATAAATTAAATAGTAATTTTAAAAGTAACTAAGATTAGGAGAGATTTATAAAATCTTAAAAAATTACACAAATAAAATACTAACCTACATTTTAAAATATTTAATCTTTTGAAAAATGTCATACAACATGCTGCTTAAGAATACGGGTCATGATTTTTTATTTGTAATATATTTCATCTAATTAAAAAGTGGCTTTTTAATATGTTATTATTAAGAACAGGAGTTATGGCAAACATACTATAAAATAAAGCAGTTATTAGTAATTACTACCAAATATCATCATTAAATTATTCAGAAATACATATTAGATTCTATTAGGATGTACGGTCTTATTTTTACCTATTTTATCATTTGTTTTACTGAACAAGGGTATCCAAACCTAATTACCTTCATTTCTGGATATCAATAACTTAAAGACAAAGATATCAGTGTCGTAATATTTTAAGTGGAAATTTAAGAAAATAACACAGGTTGACAAGTAGAAATAGAGTGATTATGTAGACAAAGCAATGTAAATCATTTCTTTAACCAAATCTTTAACTTAAAAATATCCAATTAAAAAGACACACGAAAACAATGAAGTAATACACAGCTAAAAATGTAGAGAAAGTACTTGAACACGTGAAATAAAAACAACATCAACAACACTGTCAAACTTTAAAATCACATTGCCAAAAACAAGAAAAAAAATTCCATTTAATATGGTCAAATTTAAATTTTAAAAGTGCAGCCTATTAAAAGGCAGAATCTGGACTGATCTGGTGGTTAAATACATATATGATTAATACTTTTCTACTGAAACATTCATGAAAATACCAGTGAGTTCTAGCAGTATTGGAAATTGAGAATATAAACTAGTGATCTCACAGATTGGTAATAATATTCCCTGAATACAGATCATCTGGATTGAGATTAGCAGTGAATGCATTGCTATACTTTTTAAGCTGAATAATACAGAAAGAAAAAAAAGGATGGTTATTAAAAAAATCTATTAACTCTTTTTTCCTAATATGGTTTGGCCTGCACTGCCCATGCAGACTTGTGACCACAGCCTTGTGTCTGCTGGAAGAGAGCCGTTTGCTGAGGCGACCAGAACCATTCACATCCTGTTCCCACCCCACTGCCTCCTCCTGACACCATCAGTTTGTAAGGAGGCAATGGGTCCAGCACAAGAAGAGGAGAAATTTTACTTGATGAGCAAAATTAACAGTAATTGCTGATTAAAAGGAATCCAAGAAATGGTTCATTCTTCCAGAGAATTACAGATGCATGCCCACGTTCGAGTAAAAGAAGAACTAAAAACATTTTTGAAATTCTCATGAATAAATCCATCTCCTTATAATTAGCAGAACATATAATAGAAAAGAATGTTTGACATATCTAAGTTTCCTCAACTTTAAGGCAAGAGAGAGTCTGTCAACACTCAAGTGGAGCTGAAGTTGTAAAAAACTATAAGAAAAATGTATGAAAACTTGGGTTCTGTAAAAAGAGTCTACAACCTAGAAGAAGAGTGCAATGCTTAAAAAATACAAAGGGGGGACCCTGATGCCCAAGGAGATGGGAGGAACCCCCAAGTGAACCAGTAGGACATGGCGGGACAGAGTGGGGAGGAGAAGTGGAAGCCAGACAGGATCGGCATCCCTAAGCCTGGGGAGATCAGGAGAGGCAGGTGAGAGGGGCCTCTGGGAGGAGCAGGAGAGGAGCAGAGGGCGATCGCCTGGCCCACCCAGCCCAGGGAGCCTGCTGAGCTCCCAGGCCAGTACCCCTCCTCCAAAACCCCCTCCAGGCCGCATGGGTCCTTGGGGGCAAGGGAGGGAGGCACAGGAGATCAGGAGAGGCAGGTGGGAATGGCCCTCCGGGAGGAGCAGGAGAAGAACTGAGAGCGTTTGCCCCGCCCACTCGAGCCCAGGAAGCCTGCTGGGCTCCCAGGTGAGGTCCCCTGCCTCTGAGACCAGGGGTGGGGGCAAACCTAGGCCCTTCCTGTTCCTTGAGCCTAAGCCCACCCCCCAAAGCCCCCAGGCCCTTTTCGAGCCCTGTGGGTCCTGAGCATAGGCCCTGCCCACCACCCAACCCTTGCCCTTGCTTAGGCCCTGCCCTCCACAGCCAAGGCCTTTTCCCCTTTTTTTTCTTTCCTTTCTTTCTTTTCTTTTTCTCTTTTCCCTCCTCTTTTTTACTACTGTGGTACTGTTGTATCTTCTGGTTGTTGATTCATCTATATTCTTATATTCTTTCTAACATATCTGTTAGTTTCCTAATTTTATTTTTTACTTTGTTATTGTTCTCTCTCTTTTTTTTGCCACCTCATGCAGCTTGCGGGATCTTGGCTCATGAGCCGGGGTTGGGCCGAAGCTCCTGCGGTGGGAGCTCTGTCGGAACCACTGGACTAACAGAGAACCTCAGACCCCAGGGACTATTCATTGGAGTGAGATCTCATGGAGGGCCTCATCTCAGCACCAAGACCCAGCTCTACCCAACAGCCTACAAACTCCATTGTTGGAAGCCTCAGGCCAAACAACCAATAAAACAGGAACACAGCCCCACTCATTTAAAAAAAAAAAAAAAAATGAGATGGCAAAAAAATATGTCACAGGTGATGGAGCAAGGTAAAAACCTACAAGACAAAATAAATGAAGAGGAAATAGGCAATTTACCTGAAAAAGAATTCAGTGTAATGATAGTAAAGATGACTCAGAATCTCATAAATAGAATGCTGGCATGGATTGAGAAAATACAAGAAATGTTTAACAAAGATCTAGAAGAACTAAAGAACAAACAAACAGAGATGAACCACACAATAACTGAAATTAAAAATACACTAGAAGGAATCAATAACAGAATAACTGAGGCAGAAAAACTGAGGCAGAATAAGTGAGCTGGAAGACAGAATGGTGGAAATAACTGCCAAGGAGCAGAATAAAAAAAAAAAAAGAAAAGAATTGAAGACAATCTCAGAGACCTCTGGGATAACACTAAATGCACCAACATCCAAATTATAGAGGCTCAGAAGAAGAAGAAAAAAAGAAAGGGTCTGAGAAAGTATTTGAAGAGATTATAGTCAAAAACTTCCCTAACATGGGAAAGGAAATAGTCACCAAAGTCCAGGAAGCACAGAGAGTCCCATACAGGATAAACCCTAGGTAAAACACACCAAGACACATATTAATCAAACTAACAAAAATTAAATTCATAGAAAAAGTATTAAAAGCAGCAAGGGAAAAACAAAAAATAACATATAAAGGAATCCCCATAAGGTTATCAGCTGAGTTTTCAGCAGAAACTCTGCAGGCCAGAAGGGAGTGGCAGGATATACTTAAAGTGATGAAAGAGAAAAACCTACAACCAAGATTACTCTACCCAGTAAGGATCTCATTCAGATTCAATGGAGAAATCAAAAGCTTTTCAGACAAGCAAAAGCTCAGAGAATTCAGCACCACCAAACCAACTTTACAACAAATGCTAAAAAAACTTCTCTAGGTGGGAAACACAAGAGAAGAAAAAGACCCACAAAAACAAACCCAAAACAATTAAGAAAATGGTAATAGGAACATACATATCGATAATAACCTTGAATGTAAATGGATTAAATGCCCCAGCCAAAAGACACAGACTGGTTGAATGGATACAAAAACAAGACCCATATATATGCTGTCTAAAAGAGACCCACTTCAGACCTAGGTACACATACAGACTGAAGATGAAGGGATGGAAAAAGATATTTCATGCAAATGGAAATCAAAAGAAAGCTGGAGTAGCAATACTGGTACCTGGTAAAGTAGACTTTAAAATAAAGACAAGAGACAAAGAAGGAAAGGAAACGAAGAAAACAATAGCAAAGATCAATAAAACTAAAAGCTGCTTCTTTGAGAAGATAACCAAAATTGATAAACCCTTAGCCAGACTCATCAAGAAAAAAAGGCAGAGGACACAAATCAATAAAATTAGAAATAAAAAAGGAGAAATCATAATTGACACTGCAGAAATACAAAGGATTATAAGAGACTACTACAAACAACTATATGCTTATAAAATGGACAGTCATGAAGAAATGGGAAAATTCTTGGAAAGGTACAATTTTCCAAGACTGAGCCAGGAAGAATTAGAAAATATAAACAGACCTATCACAAGTAATGAAGTTGAAACTGTAATTAAAAATCTTCCAACAAATAAAAGTCCAGGACCAGATGGCTTCACAGGTGAATTCTATCAAACATTTAGAGAAGAGCTAACACCGATCCTTTTCAAACTGTTCCAAAAATTTGCAGAGGGAGAAACACTTCCAAATTCATTCTACAAAGCCACCATCACCGTGATACCAAAACCAGAAAAAGATATCACAAAAAAAGAAAATTATAGACCAATATCACTGATGAACATAGATGCAAAAATCCTGAACGAAATACTCACAAACAGAATCCAACAACATATTAAAAGGATCATACACCATGATCAAGTGGGATTTATCCCAGGGATGCAAGGATTCTTCAACATATGCAAATCAATCAATGTGATACCCCACATTAACAAATTAAGGAATAAAAACCATATGATCATCTCAGTAGATGCAGAAAAAGCTTTTGACAAAATTCAACACCCACTCTCCAGAAAATGAGCATAGAGGGAACCTACCTCAACATAATAAAGGCCATATATGACAAACCCACAGCAAGCATCATACTCAATGGTGAAAAACTGAAAGCATTTCCACTAAGATCAGGAACAAGACAAGGGATGTCCACTCTCGCCACTCTTATTCAACATAGTTTTGCAAGTCCTAGCTATGGCAATCAGAGAAGAAAAAGAAATAAAAGGAATACAAATTGGAAAAGAAGAAGTAAAACTGTCACTGTTTGTGGATGACATATTCTACATATAGAAAATCCTAAAGATGCCACCAGAAAACTACTAGAACTAATCAGTGAATTTAGTAAGGTTGTAGGATACAAAATTAATGCACAGAAATCTCTGGCATTCCTATACAGCAACAATGAAAAATCAGAAAGAGAAATTAAGGAAACACTCCCATTTACCATCACAACAAAAAGAATAAAATACCTAGGAATAAACCTGCGTAAGGAGGTGAAAGACTTGTACTCAGAAGACTATAAAACACAGATGAAAGAAATCAAAGATGACATAAACAGATGGAGAAATATACCATGTTCTTGGATTGGAAGTATCAATATTGTGAAAATGACTATACTACCCAAAGCAATCTACAAATTCAATGCAATCCCTATCAAACTGCCAGTGGCATTTTTCACACAACTAGAACAAAAAATTTCACAAACTGTATGGAAACACAAAAGGCCTCGAATAACCAAAGCAATCTTGAGAAAGAAAAACAGAGTTGGAGGAATCAGGCTCCCTGACTTCAAACTATACCACAAAGCTACAGTAATCAAGACAGTATAGTACTGGCACAAAAACAGTAATATAGAACAATGGTACAGGATAGAAAGCCCAGAGATAAACCCACGCACATATGGTCACCTTATCTTTGATAAAGGAGGCAAGAATATACAGTGGAGGAAAGACAGCCTCTTCAATAAGTGGTGCTGGGAAAACTGGACAGCTACATGTAAAAGAATGAAATTAGAACACTGCCTAACACCATACACAAAAATAAACTCCAAATGGATTAAAGACCTAAGTGTAAGACCGGACACTATAAAACTCTTAGAGGAAAACACAGGAAAAACACTCTTTGACATAAACCCAGCAAGATCTTTTTTGACGCCTCCTCCTAGAGTAATGGAAATAAATACAAAAATAAACAAATGGGACTTAATTAAAAGCTTTTGCACAGCAAAGGAAACCATAAACAAGACAAAACGACAACCCTCAGAATGGGAGAAAATATTTGCAAATGAAACAACAGACAAAGGATTAATCTCCAAAATATACAAACAACTCATGGAGCTCAATATCGAAAAAACAAACAGTCCAATTAAAAAATGGGTAGAAGACCTAAATAGACATTTGACCAAGGAAGACATACAGATGGCCAAGAGGCACATGAAAAGATGCTCAACATCACTAATTATTAGAGAAATGCAAATCAATACTACAATGAGGTATCACCTCACGCTGGTCAGAATGGCTTTTATCAAAAAATCTAGAAACAATAAATGCTGGAAAGGGTGTGGTGAAAAGGGAACCCTCCTGCACTTTTGGTGGGAATGTAAATTGATACAACCACTATGGAAAACAGTACGGTGGTTCCTTAAAAAACTAAAAATAGAACTACCATATGACCCAGCAATCCCAGTACTGGGCATATACCCTGAGAAAACCATAATTCAAAAAGAGTCATGTACCAAAATGTTCATTGCAGCTCTATTTACAATAGCCAGGACATGAAACCAACCTAAATGTCCATCAACAGATGAATGGATAAAGAAGATGTGGCCCATATATACAATGAGAAACGAAATTGAGTTATTTGTAGTGAGGTGGATGGGCCTAGAGTCTGTCATGCAGAGTGAAGTAAGTCAGGAGAAAAACAAATACCGTATTCTATCACATATATATGGAATCTAAAAAAAAAAAAAATGGTACTGATGAACCTAGTGGCAGGGCAGGAATAAATGCATAGACAAAGAGAATGGACTTGAGGACATGGGGTAGGAGGGGGAAGCTGGGGCGAAGTGAGAGTAACATTGATATACATACAATACTGAATGTAAAATAGTTGGCTGGTGGGAAGCAGCAGCATAGCACAGGGAGATCAGCTCTGTGCTTTGTGTCCACCTAGAGGGAGGGTGGGAGGGAGGCTCAAGAGAAGGGGATATGGGGACATGTGTATGCATATGGCTGATTCACTTTGGTGTACAACTGAAGCTAGCACAGTATTGTGAAGCAATTATACTCCAATAAAGATCTATTTAAAAAAATAAATAAATAAAATGTTTGAGATCAGCAATGTTCAGAGGAAGCATATTACAGCTGACCAAGCAGAAAGGACTTTGGAAATCTCTGCCTCTGCTCTGCGATCCCATTGTCCAGTCCTCCTCTCATGAAGAAAGAATTTAACCTTCAGGAAGGATGGTCTGGAAATTTTTTCTGCATCGTATCAGTGATTTCACCAGATGCGGTCTTGCCTCCCTTACTTCTTAAACAGCAGGATATACAGTTTTTACATGTATCTGAGGGCTCCAAGGAGGGTCCTGAATACTCTCAATGTAAGTGAAGATTAGACAGGGAAGGCCCCCTCGTTCTGGGTAGGGAGAGCTGCCCCAACATGCTCTCATCACTGAGGTCATTTGCATGGCGGCCTCCTGCCCTGTTAGGAGAAGTACCTGAAGGCCTCCTGGGCTGTCAGGGAGGGAGTTTGATCACAAACTCACTGGTGACTTGAGAGATTGAGCTGTTTGTATACTTAATGGCTAATGGCACATTATCTTCTACATAGTGCCTGTTCAGATCTTGCCTATTTTTTGACTGGTTTATGTTTTTCAGAGAGTGTCTCTTAAACAAGAGACAAGGGTCAGAAAACTACAGCCTGCTGACCGGCTGCCTATTTTTGTAAATAATGTTGAATCAAAAGATGCCTGTTAACTCTCCTACACTGTTGGTGGGAATGTAAATTGGTGCAGCCACTATGGAAAACAGCATGGTGGTTCCTTAAAAAACTAAAAATAGAGTTGCCATATGATCCAGCAATCCCATTCCTGGGCATATATCTGAAAAAAACTATAATTCAAAAAGACACATGCACCCCAATGTTCATAGCAGCACTATTCACAATAGCTAAGACATGGGAACAAACTAAATGTCCATCTACAGATGAATGGATAAAGAAGATGTGGTACATATATATAATGGAATATTACTCAGTCATAAAAAGAATGAAATAATGCCATTTGCAGCAACATGGATGGGCCTCAAGATTTTCATACTAAGTGAAGTAAGCCAGACAAAGGCAAATATCATATGATATCACTTGTATGTGGAATCTAAAATATGACACAAATGAAATTATCTACCAAACAGAAACAGACTCACAGACATAGAGGACAGACTTGTGGTTGCCAAGGGGGAGGAGGGGTGTGGGGGAGGGGTGGAGTGGGAGTTTGGGATTAGCAGATGCAAACTATTATATACGGAAAAGGTAAACAACAAGGTCCTACTGTATAGCATAGGGAACTATATTCAATATCCTGTGATAACCCATGATGAAAAAGAAGGTATACATACATATATATATATATATGTATAACTGAATCACTTTGCTGTACAGTAGAAATTAACACAGCACTGTAAATCAGGTATACTTCAATAAAATGAATTAAAAAAAAAGATGACCATTAACTTATGAAAAAAAAAGATACAGAGAAAAATCTGTGGGGGGAAAAAAGATTTATTATAGAAACCAGAACCTGTAGGAACATACCTGTGTTGCAACAAAAGAAAACTTGGAATGTATATGGCCAGAAAAAAAAGATTTGATTCTTTTAAAGGCTTACATAGAGTGAGATGTGCATATGGCTGGAAAAGGTAAGAAAACAAGGCAGGGCAACTTTGTGCATTAGATCAGAATTATTTATTAAAATATTTATTAGAGGCAGAAATATTTATTAGAGGCAGAAAAGAGCTGAATTTACACGGCAAAAAAACAACACAAAACCAAACAAAAACCAAGTATCAACAATGGAGAGGGAAAATTCTGCCATTTCTAATACAGAAGAAAGAGACCAAGAGGGAGAAATTTTGAGATAAACATGATACATATGAAAAACAGATAGGGAGGTGCAATTTTACAGAAAGTTAGATGTACTGAAGATGAAAAAAAACAACTTGAAGTGATCATCACTGACATGAACTTTTTAAAAAATAACCTTAAGCTTGAATATGCATTAAAATATTGAATGTGACTAGTAAATTAGTAGAAAAATAAATAAGATTTTTTAAAAAAAATTTCTAGAATAAAGATATAAACAGGCAGGTAAACCAGGTTATTTGCAAAGAACAAAATTAGATTGTTTTCATAGTATACTAACAGCCTGTAGATAATAGAGCAATATAAAGATAGTTTAAAAAAAGAAAAGCTGACCAGGAGATTTGATCTTCCAGTAATTAGAATAAATTATATGGTTACAATAGTGATGACAGTAATATTGGGTGCAATGTCAAAGAAATTAAATTGATATCTGAAATGCACTTATTAAAAAGAGAAGATAATATATAATAAAAATATAAGCATCATAAAACCATAGAGAATGATACATTATTCACAAAATGTTATTGAATGTTTGAGTACTTGAGTCATGTTACACTACACACCAAAATAAATTATGAACAAATTAAATATCACCACTAGCTAAATGTTAAAAAATACTGAAATCCTTTCAGAAATGGGCAATACAAATGAAAAGGTGCTGATCTCAGTGTGGGTAAGGATTGTATTTTAACGCATAAATGTAAAGGAAATCACATCCAAAGCAAACCAGAAATGTCTACACAAAGGTGAAAACTTCTAAGTTAGTAACATCTTGAGCAAAATGAAAATCAAATAAAGGTTTGTAGTTGGTGAAGAATATGTAAGATGATTAATATTTTACTACAGACATATTTGTAAATTATTGACATAACATCTGCGCCTCTTTGTGGACAGTGTTTTGTTTTTTGTTTTGTTTTTGTGGTACGTGGGCCTCTCACTGTTGTGGCCTCTCTCGTTGCGGGGCACAGGCTCCGGACGCGCAGGCCCAGAGGCCATCGCTCACGGGCCTAGCTGCTCCGCAGCATGGGGAATCTTCCCGAACCGGGGCATGAACCCGTGTCCCCTGCATCGGCAGGCGGACTCTCAACCACTGCACCACCAGGGAAGCCCGACGGTTTTTTTTAAAAGGTATTGATACTTGCACCTAATGGGACTTGTACACACATCAATATAACAGGCAGCCCTGCAGGGCTGCTAGCACACACTCTGAACACACTTGCAGCCACTATATCATTCAATGAGAATAATTTTGTTTTGAATAATTTTGCTCATGATTTATTTTCAGTATGATCAATAGAGTAGTAAAAATGATAAATAGTTTAAAAATAGCTTGGCTTTTTAAAAAGTTTTTAACCAAATTTATAATTCATAGAAAGTGACCTGGAATACTTTTTTCAACTGGAAGGTATATACTTAACTAAGTCAAAGTTTTTAACTTCTGGGTTATTTTGTTATTTATCTTCATAGAAAATGATCAAAATTTGACTAGGTAAATGGAAATTCATTATTTTACCTTATTAATAAAAAATGACTCATTAATCATATATTAATTCAAAGGTCCAGAGTCTCAACCATCAGCTGTAAAGGAACACTCTTAAAAATTGGAACAAAAATCACCGTGACAGTGAAATTTAAGAATTGGATGAGCAAGTTGATTGTAAGGATCACGACCTGTATGAGACTCACTTCTTTTATATGTGATGAAAATTATAGCTTTAATGGCAAGTAGCTGTATGTGCTAAACCTCATGTTTAGCAACCTCATGTGCTAGACACCATCTAAATCCTGAAGTTCCCGAAGTCTGTATCTTTATCTCTGACCCCTCCCTAGCTTTCAGAGTTTTTATTCCCTCTTTAGGATTTATTAATAGAAAAGCTTGAGAAGCATTATTATTTTTTTATTTTTTTAACGTTTTTATTGGAGTATATAAGTGCTTTACAATGGTGTGTTAGTTTCTGCTTTATAACAAAGTGAATCAGTTATACATATACATATAGCCCCATATCTCTTCCCTCTTGCGTCTCCCTCCCTCCCTCCCACTCCCCCATCCTACCCTTCTAGCTGGTCACAAAGCACCAAGCTGATCTCCCTGTGCTATGAGCCTGGAGAAGCATTACTTTAATTAACTTATCATTTCTTTTTTAAAATAATAATACTGCATTTATCAACTACTTGGGATATTATATATTCACTAAGTACAGATCCTTTTAAAGTAGTTATGATTCATTCATTTTCATCTTTTTGAGACACAAAAAGCTATAGGTGTTTAATAAATACAACTTGATGTGTTTGGAGATAAGTATAAAACATTGAAACCATCATACCAATCAATGTCATAAACTTATCCATCACCTCCTATAATTTCTATATAGATGAAAGTATGTGAATATAATAAACCCATGTTGGCACAGGAATATTTAGAATAGGAAACGGGTAAACCATAGTATTTTCTCTTTCTTAAAGAAATCTACCAAACATAGCCTTCTAAATCAGAAAGCTTATTTTATTTCCTTGAAAACCTAAGGTATTCTAATTTTTTTTCTTACAACTCTTTGAAGTATATTTACTTAGGAAGGGCAACATACAGCAGGGTCTTCCCTTTTCATTTTGTTGGATAATTTTCTTTCAATTAATATTACCCTAGTTTAATCTTTTAAATGCCAACTTCTGTTTTACTCTTAATCTGAATTATTTGCTCTCTTCTTGGTATATTCTATATTATTTGATGGTAACATACCCATATTTTATCTTTACCAACTTAGTTGTCAAATGTATACTTATCCAAAGATTTAATAAGCATCTAATTTATCCAAAAATATTAATACCAAATGTGCCACTCTATTGCTATTCTAGAGGTTATTTAATTAAACACATTTTCAAGTCTAGAATGTGTAGTTTTTTAACGAATAAACCAGTACTAAAAGTTTTTACCTGACTTGCATTACATGTGTTATAAAGAAAAAAAATACTGATTTACACAAGGCACAAAAATCTTTTACTCTTTCTGTTTACAGCCGTATACACAACTATTTTCCATTCTTTTCTAACACAGAACTCATTTTGTTTTTTCACATTCTTGGGAATTCCAATCAGTTTAATTGTTTGACAGAATTTTCTTGCCTTTCCTCATAAGGTGTAAATTTTTCAAGTGCCAGCAACATATGCTAGAATATTTCCCAGGAGTCGAAGCTAATTGCAACTTGGTTTACTGGGACTTTTGTTTGAGGGCCTTTTTGTTTGTGTTATACCAATACGCTGTACATTCGAAACATAGGACTTAAAACCAATGACTTCCAAGCAAAAACAAAACAAAACAAAAACCTACACTCTGGAAAATTACTTTGCCATGATAGCTACATACATAAAGTTGAATTGCAATCATTTTTCACTGACACTAGTTGGTACTTTCGCTAAAATTAAAGTAGTTTTTACTTGTTGTAACAAATCTATAGTATTAAAAATGAGGCTTATGAAGCAAAATGTGTTCCTTTGCTATTGAACAACTTACACTGAGCACCCTCATTTCGTCTTCCATCCCATCTAATATTATCTCTCTAGAATACACCTCAGAAGGATAAAATTCATAAAACTCGATAGAAAAGAATCATGATTTCTTATGCCAAATATTTGTATTCCAGAAAACTGTTATTTCAACAACAAAAGTGCTCTACAGTTTATTTTTTCAGCAAAGCATTTCCTGAGAGATCAACAAAATCAGGCACAGTATGTATGTATTCAATATCTTTAAAGATGGTATATAAATATCTATGACCAGAAGACAGCCTTATTTGATAATATGAGACATATATTCATTTACCATTGAAAAAAGGTGTAAGCCTATTAACATGGTTCAATTACTGAATGAACTTTCCAACCCTCACCTCATTTTTGACACCCTCATAAAGTATTTATTTCACTCTGAATTCTTTGACCTTTAGCTCCTATAATTCATGCATCTGACTTGGACTTAAATAATTATTGATGCACATTTTCTATATTCTCAACACTTTTGAACTAATTTAAAATAGATATGAATTAGTATGTAGGTTGTCATGTGTTGTTGAATAACTTGAACTCTAGTTTCATACTCAACAGTCTTTATCAAAGAAGCTGAATGGTTCTTTTAAATAAGTCACTATGTCACCATCAATTACAAGTATGCAATCAATTATGTTAAATGTTTTTTATCTCTAGAATGGCTTGATGAAATGTTACTCCATTTAAAGAATAACAACAACCCTTTAGATCGGGCAGGTTATGTCAAGTGAGTTGAATATGTAGTTGTGTAGGGATTGTGGTAGACTCTATTATTAGTTACCATTTATAACAGTGCATCTCCCTGCAGTGGCCCTGCACATGGGAGGATTATAGTGTGTAGTCTCCTGGCTGTGTGACTTCCTTGGTCCCATGAAATGAAGACAGACCTGACATATGCCACTTTCAGACAGGAGCTTAAAGGCTAGCATGTAGCTTGTCATATCTGTTCCAGACAGAGGCTATTCCTTCAACCTGTGACCCAGAATGAAGACAGTACAGAGCTGAGCAACAGAAATCTGTTCCTAAAGTCTATCCTGGATGATACAGGGACCATAAATTGAAGTATGGTAAATCAAAACCCTGATGCCATTTGGTCCTTTGTATCATTCTGTTAATGTTTACTTCATTAAGTCATTATAGATCTTTTATTTATTTGGAAACATGAGTGAATACTAAGCAAAGTTTATGGGAGAAAAGTAAGTGTAAGGATTTTGTTGATACAATGGAAATCCTACACAAAGTAACTTAAGAAGTGATCCCTCTTACATCTCTCTGCCCCTGAGTCAGATTGGACTCATCAAAGTAGAAAATTCAGAAATATTTCACCTTTAGTAAGTAAATTTAGCAGATTCATATGCTAAGTGAAAAAAATAAATAATAAATATGAATTAGTAATCACAGACATACATCATTTCTTTGGTAAATAATGTCATATATAAATCATGTCTTTGGTAAAAGCAATCTAATTACTTACAATGACAACTCCTGACTACCTTTAGTTCACCCTGTTTGGAGTTCCGGCAAAATTAGTAGAATTGCTACTTAGTCACCAATAGCAAATAAGTACTCTACATAACCCAAGTATTAGTTAACTTTCTTAGAGCTTGCATTTGAAAAATAGCTCAGCTACTTTCTCCAGTTACTGAAATTTGCACCGTGATTTGATTTGCATTACACTGAAAAAAAATAATTTTGTTTGACTTTAGAAGATAAAGTAACATGTGTTATCAAAATGGCATTTTATATGGAGTGGAAAAATTATTTAAAATAAACTGTGAAACAACGGATGTAATAGGAATAAATGGGAAATAGTTGAGTGTTATTCAATTTCTTAAACATAAATTAGACATTTTTGAAAACTGACTTTTTCCAAGATTCTGGAGTTCTACTCAGTACTGTGAAAAAGTAGTAACTGAACACACAATTTCTAAAATAACTACCAAAAAATTATTTAAAACCTAGACTTTGATGTAACTGAATAACTTTATTCCCTGTTTTTCATCAGTTTTTGTTCCTGAAGTTAACCTAACACAGATTTAGAAATAATAAACTCTTGAAAATTGAAAATTTAATTTAATTAAGGAATTCAAATAAATTTTTAATCCAAAGCAGAGTATTCTTAGTATCATGCAGCTTTAACATAGAATATACCATGCTTATCTTTGGGTTTAATTATGTAAAAAAAAAACAGAAAGAAATAAATGAATTAAACCTTCTTATTTACATATTTTAGGAAGAAAAAAAGAAACTAAAAATTATATCGATGAAGGTAGGTCTGGGAATCACATGTTAACCTTGCACAAATAAATACCTTCTGACCTGAAATATCCTGTGAAAATTCTGAGGACAAATAATAGCATTCTCTATGCGTATATTTTTCAAAATTAAAGGAATTGCTAGAATATTTAACTCCAAAATGCAAAGCAACATGGACTTCATGCTTTTTCCTAACTAATGGTTTTTAACATGAAGGTCATTTTCAACTTTTAGGAACAAATAAAAAATACCATTTGCAATGAAAATATGACAAATATAATTTTCTTAGGTCATTTGCAAGCTTTTCCATCAGCAGCACAGAAATCAAATTTCTTTTCTTTCTCCCAGAAACTCTTGAAGTGCCAAAACTTTTCAGCTATATTTAGATTTTCCAACTGTAGCTCTATCTGGTCTTATGTCTTACGGCTCAAATTTTGGGTTAGAACCTCTATAGTTGCTGGCCTAACAATGACCTGTGACAACCCTGGGTCCTGTTGATCCAGACCATTTAAAAAAATAGCATAAATATACAATAGTCTCTGATTTTTAAGAGGTCAAGAAAGATACTATCTTGAAGACTCTGAACATACTGTTCCATGAGCATTTGCTGTGATTTTTTCTCTTGTAACTTTTCAAGCCAAATTATGTTGCCTCCACCTAATGTTGCAAAAACTTTGGGTGAAAGCCCAAAGTGATTCTGAGGCTCTGGTATGGTTCTGTGTAACCTGGCATCTTTCCTGGAAGTTAACTTTGTTAGGCGGCTATTTCTATAAACAAACTGAGTAATAGAAAAGACACATGATGAGATGAAATGCTACTACCTTCATTTTCTCTACAACCCTGTAAGGAACTAGTGCTTGGTAGTTAATTATTAGAAGCTGACACCATGAACTGGGTTTCCACAACCTTTACAAAGGCCTTTTATACTGGCTGGATTTTACTTTCAAATATGTTATTTTTTTCTTCTAAAAATCATGCCATTGAATTTTCTTTGTAGGCATATTACTTGTATCAATTAGCTGTTGCTCTGTAACAAACTAGCCCCAAATTTAGTGGTTTAAAACAATAATCTTGTATTTGTTTACAATCAAGAATCTGGGTTGCTCTTAGATATTCTTGAACAGTGATATCATCACAAGTCCTGGACCTCCATGACAGGTGAGTCAGTACACTAGCCAGCAGGAGTATTTCTGGATGTCATTCACACATCAGCCTGGCTATCCATAACTTAGCAATGCCTGCAGCAAGCTCAGGCTATGGCGTAAGCTCTTTGACTCTTGAGTCATATGACTCAGAAAACTCAATGAGGAATTACAGTATAATGCTGCTGTGGAGTTTGTGGCAGTTTATAAAAAGATCCTCACAATGAAGACCCCCAGGGTCGTGGAGGAAGGTTTTGCTTCCTTCAGTAAAGAAATCCTCACCACCTAAAACATAGCTCCTGGCCTATTACTGGGTTAGAACAGATTGAGCACCTGATCACAAGACGTCAAGTGACTATGTGACTTCAGCTTCCCATGATGAGCCAGGCATTGTCAAATCCATTGAATAATAATATTGGACAACATTCCATGGATGGAAATGCTATATTTAGAATTTGGCCCAAGCAGGTCCAGAGGGCCTAAGTAAGTTACATGAACACATGGCTCAAAGCCCCATTATATCTGTCACTATTGGAGTAGTGCTTCTCCCTGAGCTTGCACCTATGGCCTCATGGAAGTTCCTAAAAGCCAACTGATGAAGGATGAAAAAACTCAAGCCTGATTCATGAATCGGTCAGCTCAGTATGTTGGTGAACACCAAAAATATGAACTGCAGCTGCACCATAGGCCGACCCTGGGGTGAGCCTGCAGGAAAGTGGTGAGGAGAAATATTCCCATGGGGAGAAATATAAGAAATAAACTTGACTTGTTCACTCTGTAGAGAGCAGGGCAGCCTGAGGTAAGCATATAGACTGATTTCTGGAAAGTGGAGAATGACTCTGCTTGTTGGTCAGAGGCCTGGAAGGAAACAGTCTGGAAGGTTGGAGATAAGGAGTCAGTGGACTCATGGGAGTGGGCACAGGACATGCAAATCACTGTGTTTCATCTTCATGTGTTAATGTCTACCAGAAGAGTAAGTACACCAGATGACTTAATCAGCTGAAGTCCTCTAACCTTTGTCTTTAGCCACTTGGAACTTGTATAATACACTCATGAATGGAGTGGCCCTAGTAGCAAAGATGGAAACTATGCACAGATGCCAAACCATGGCTCCCTCTAACCAAGGATGATATAACTCCTACCACTGCTGATTGCTCAGTCTTCCAGCAGCAGAAGCACAACTGAGTCCTTAAAAGAGACTAACCAGGTGCCTGATAGCAAATTCACTGTATCAGAGCCCTTCCTTTGAAAGTGGATCCCGGGATCCACTGTTCTTACTAAATAACATATTATTTGGTAGCAATCAAACTAATAGAATAATGGAATGACTTCTTAAAGTCTCAGTTAAGGTGATAGCTTAGGGATTAGACCCTGTTTGGTTAGGGTGTTGTATTGCAAGATGCAATATATATACTGAATCATTATCTGATATATGTTACAGTGTCCCCAACAGCTAGATTATATGAGTCTAAGGACCAAGAGGTAGAAGCAGGAGTAGCTCCTGTAGTAACCCATTTGCAGCATTGATGCTTTTGACTTTTGCAGCTTTGGCTCTGCTAGATTAAAAATTCTTGTTCTTGGGATGGGGGAGAAGTTTGCTTCTGGCAAGGATTAGTAATGGAATCACTGAACTTAAAGCTATAATCACTGCTATGTAACTATGGATACTCAAGCAGTGGACCAACAGACAAATAAAACAGCTGCTATAATCATGAGGATAACTGGCCCTATTATAATGAGAAGGTGAAGTTGCTTCTATACAATGGGAGTTGGAGAAATGATTCAGGAACTCGGGGAATTCACTGACATGTGTCTTGGTGTTTCTGTGCCTGGTGAGAGCAGGGAACTGTCAACTGCAGCAAACAGAGGCTGGCACTGTCAAAAAATTAAGGGCTCAAATCCGTCAGGTATGAAAGTCTGATTCACCTCATAAGGCAAACACAACAGACTAGTTGCAGTCCTGACTGAGGGTGAGGAAAATCTAGAATGAGTGGTACAAGAAGTAGATGATGAATAGCAAATATGACCTCAAACACAGTGGCAGTAAAGGAGTGTAACTTATACCACCACCACTTTTTTACTACCTCTTTTGAAGAAACTGAGGCCAGCTACTATCTTGGAATATTCAGAAATGGATTAAGGTTAACATGAGGTCCAAGTCAATTTGAGTATAGCAAGGAGTGAATTGCATCACATACTTCTTGTGTCCTGCCTCACATCCTCTTGGCTTTACCTGTGACTCTAGCTGTAGCTGGTGTAAACATTTCTGTGAGGGCTTCACATTCCTTTGTCCTGACTTCATCTTGCCTCAAGCATGCACCAGGTATCTTTCACTTTCTGTCACTGATATTCTCTAGTCTAAGGAGGAGGACACCTGAAAGAGCCTTCTTGGTGCACACACAGACACACACATACACACACATGTGCAGCCTAAAAGTCAAGAAGATTTAAAGATATTATCCCATCCGAGGTGACCCTAAATCAAAGGGATGAGAAGCTGATGAACAAATGCTTCCTTCTGTTAATCCTTGGGTGAAAATTCTGACAAGCATCCTAGCCACTTTGACCCACTCAGTAACGTTCCTTGTAGTGCCTTTTCCTCCTCTGTTTCACTCTTTCTAGTTCTGAATTCTTGCTTTCTGGGACACCTCGCAAATAAACTACTTGCTACAAAATTCCTAGTCTCTAACTTTGGTTTGAGGGGGAACCCTGCCTAAACCAGAGGGCATATATGGCAAATCTGTTTGCTTAAAGAGAATTCAAACCTAGCTTCCTATGAAAGGAATGGATCATTCCTCCACTGAGATACAGCTGTCACTGTCATAAAATTTAGCATAAACAAATACACCATTAAATGCCCTGCTATAAAATGTAACATCCAGCAATTACATACTAAAGGATTTAAGGTGACATCATTCATTATAGTATGTGAATGATTCTCCTGGCTAAATGGGAATTTAGTGTTAAGTAGCTGTAAAAGCTGCCAGAAAGCAAATGTTATTGAAACAAACATTAGCAACTTATGACTACAGCCTGGAGTGTCCTGACCATAGCTACCATCTCTATTACAGAGCCATTAGAAGCCACTATAGGGTTGTATCCAAGTTGAATAGGAAAATAATTTACTTGAAATTTTATACTTATAGGTGAAAGAGACTGGGGCATAATCATCATAGATTTTACTTTCTTTCTAAGGTTTTATTGTTGTTTTTCATATCCTCTTCCTAAATAGAGACAGGGGTAGGGGTAGGGGTAGAGGATTAAGCGATCTTCCCAGGGAAAACTAGCAATGTTCTTCCATGAGTCAAATTAAATATTTTGAGGGAGAAAACATTTTAAGTGGCAAAAGTAGGTACTTATCGAGGGTATTATCAAGTATGCAGTCACAGAGTGAAAATCTTAACCAAGAATTTAAAAATAAAACCCACAGTCTTACTTTAAAAACAGGCATTTACAAATTTTTTTGCAAAGATAATATGCATTTGATATTATGATTCTCCCAAGTTAGTGCAATGGCCTTTTGTTATCTGACTTTTACTAAATTATAAGATGGTTTAAAGATGTAGGCAAATAGCTGGTAGAAACTGAGTATTAACTATTAAATATCATCCCTGAGAATTCAGGACTGAACTTCAACTTTCCTCCTGGGGTAATTTTAACTCATTATCTCCTATAATCTTTAAAGACTTGTGATCTATATAAGTATACACTTTAAGGATCAGGATTTTCATTACATACAATGAGACATTCTACAGTTATTAGAAACAAAACATACACTGAAGTTGCCAAGATAACCCTACTGCTTCTGATTAAGAATGTGTTAATTCACTGATGCTTAAGAACCATCAAAATTTCTTAAATTACATTTTAACTATTATATTTTTGATAAAAAGTGCAGCATGAGCTGAATATTTGTCATTTAACTTGTAAATCCATGAAGAAAGATGACTTCGTAAGTCTCTGAGTCATTAGCAATTAATCAGATTTCTTCAATATAACAATTGAATGACTGGGAAGAAATCTTGAATTTTATGAAGCCCTACACATTTCTCTCTTTTGACGCTGTAAATTATGTTATTTCCAAAATCAAGCTCAGTAAGTGGTAACTTAAAAAAAATTCATGCTTAGATCCAAAAGAGGGATTACAACATCTCACATATATTCTTATTTAAGCAATATAGTATATCTTTAGATTCAATAAATCTTCCTAATATTTGACTACATATTTATTTTCTAACAGAAGTGAGTGTTGATAAAATTCATCAGTCAATAACAGCCAAGAATAACTTCCTTAGATAAGTCATGGAAAATATACTTTCATGTTCAGGACAAAAATTACACAAGTGTGTCATTGCCTCCCCTGAATCCTCCATTCTATGACAGGACAGAGAGAAAGGACTGCCATCAGATGAATACATCTAGGGCCATGGGATTTCAGGTTTAAGCTTAACAACATAAATAGAGACCTCCTTTGAATACCTCTCCAGAGCACCCAGCCAAATCAAATCAGCAAAGTCAGTGTTGAAATGCCAACTAGCCACCAGATGGCAGCAATGCTTTTATGAATAATGCGGCATTATGTGCAGTCCATCTAAGATTTCCTATGTTAATAATAGAACAATCCTTACTTTAGCAAAAGGACAGATTTGTTCGTAATGAGGCCAGCTATTTTTTTCATGTCACTAGTTATATTTTGTGGGATCTATTTGCTTTCTAGAATTTGGGCCCCCCGAAAATATTTATTTTCTTACACATTAAACATTAAATTGTTGTTGAATTTCATTTTGATATCGTGGTAGAAAATGCCTGTGGCTTGAAACAAATATTTTCCTTTCTGATGGACAAATAACATCTGCGGTTGTAAATGTTCCAGTGTAGCTGTCAAAAGAGAAGGGTTTCACATAATTTCCTGCCACCCTCATCAGTCATCCTACACATCAAAAGAGTGTGTTCATAACCTCCCTTCCCACGAATTGATTTCAAATCTATCACAGATCTCAAATATCAGAAGCTTCTCCTCTACTTGATCATGGGTGTGAGAATTTTGAAAAATGAAGCACTGTTTAAATTCAAGTTTTAAAAAAAATCCCTAAAAACTATCAAGGTCTATATTACTCAGAAAGGGAATCCTCAATATCAATGTTTCTTTCTCTTTTTGGGCTGTTTGCAGCATTTGTTAACTTCTCCACTGTAAAGTTTTTTTGGTTTGCACATGTTCACCAAGGAAGTCAGACTTAGAATTTCTCCCAGTGCTGGAAATAAAATGTTAGGCAAAGTGGTGAGATGAAGGCCAAGGATCTAATAGCTCTCTACTAAAAAGAAATTCATCTAAAGCCTCCAAGTGAATGTGCCTCCCTTGGTCAAATCACCTCATACTGATCTGTTATCTGAAAACAGTTTAAACAGCTTCCTTCCTGATCCTTCCCCACCATCAGGCATTTCATTTCATCGTTTCTCTTAGATCATTTCTCAACATTCTGTCAAGATAAAAAAACAGCCTCCTCTCCTTTTCAAATACCGAGAATCCTTAACTGTCCTGCAGTGTTTACAGCCTTGCTCTTGAATATTTATTTTCTACTAAATTTTTAGTAACATATTTAACTCATATATTGAGAGGCTGCATAGATTCTATAAGTGGCCTCTCCAGTTCTGTACGAATGCTGGCATTTTCCTTTAATTTTAAACTTATTTTTTTTCTTGTGTACATTTCATACCTTTGTTATGGATGCTTGCTTTGTTGTTTTCTTATACTGCTTTAAACACTGCTTTGAGGTTTGAGAGTTTTGCTCACCACTGCCCAGATTTTTCCCTGCTCAGTGACTTGTGGCATATAAATGCTGTGAATATATATTTTTTTCTCTTGCTTTCAGGTCCAGCCTCATTACCTTATGTTTCTAAAAACTGAATGGCATCAACTATATCTCTGCCAGTGATCCTATATTATCCAAAACCACTCAATTTTATTTCACCCTGTGTCACCCTCATGGACAAGCTATGAAATGTCATACCATTTATTGGCCCCATCTATTATTTACCAGCTTTAGGGATTAAATCGTTCCTTTTTCTAGAAAAAGCCTGTTTACTATTAAAAGAAATCATATTCATCATGAAATAAACACAGTTGTTCTCCTTTAAAATATAAAATAAGAATTTTGAAACAGATATGAAAAAGGAATAAATTGGTTTGAATGTTGTCTTGCTAGCATCAGTGTAATATCTTTTGTACTTTACAAGAGGAAAATTACAAATGGAAAAACCATAACACTTGATGATTCTACTTTGATGCCATGAAATCCCCCATTGGCAGTGGTGGCTTTTGCTCAGGTGGGTGTTATGAAGGCCCAGGTTTGATCCCACATAACTCAGCTAGCCTCACTCTGGTTCTGCAGACATGGGGAAATGCACTGTTAGCCCATGACCATGTTAACTCAGTGACCAACACACCAGTTCTACCAAAACATCAAGAAACAGAGTGTGTTCCATAAGAGGAGAGGATTTACATCATGATGTCAATAAATGAAGAATGGCATGTTGCATTTAGCCTGGTGTCAAACTAAAATCCAGAATTTATTCCAAATGGACAACTCTTATCTTTGAGCACACGGAGCCAGCTATTCCAGAAGGCGATGTGAAGTGAGCTAATCAGTGACATAAGCCCATTAGGTAACACACATCCATTCTTCTGCTAAAATATTAGAAGTAAAAGAAGACAAGTTGACATTTTCTCTTTTTTTCTTTATATTTTTAATTTTGATTAATTTTATTTTATTTCGGAACCTTAAAATCTTGGTTCTCTTGGCTAATTTGGGACTAAAAGGTACTAGTATGGCTATTGTCAACCTTTACTGTCATCCAGTAGCATTCTGCTTTGATGATAGTTTAAAAACAAATGAAGACAGTAAGGTAGAAGACAGTGAGGTAGCATTGTGTCCTTTGGTAGTTAGTATAATAAAGAAGCTGTGCAAATGAGACCATATCCTCACAGACTACCATGCTTCATGGAATCACCAGGCAACATAAGCTTGCTATTGTTTTATTTGATAATACACCCAAGGTATCAGTACCTTAATTCTATACTTGAGATTATACCTGTTTTTTTACAGAGATCTTTATTACTTCTCAAAAGGTGAACCAGAAAAAAGACAGTGGTTTCCAAGTAACGTGGTCTGAACAAACAGGCATGTTCTTCATTTGAGGGGTGTACTTGCCATCCAAGGACTTGTTTCTGTTTCTCTTTTCATCAGTCAGGCTAACATGCTCTTTGGGTCTCATCTTAGATTTCTGCAATCAATTTTAATTCCTGTCTCCAGGCTCTCTCCTTTGCAGTAAGTCTTATATACACCCTTAACGTTAATATTCCTAAATCAAATCCCCAATTATAAAAAATTATATCATTCCATTCATCAAAATTCTTCTGTGAAATCCCACTGGTAAAAATGAAGCCAAAATCATCAAAATAATATCCCTTCCCCTTCAATCAGAAAAAAAGTGTTGTCCTGATATCTAAGTAGGGGAATAAAAAGAGTTACTGTTGTCTCTCATTTGGGGGCATAGTAGCTGCACTTGTCTCTAAGTTCCCTTTTGCAAGATGCTCTCAATAGCTTGGTAGAGGCTTTCAGGGCAAAATGCTTTTCTTAAAGTGTTTACTGGGATATGACATTAATTAAATAACTTGTATTGATTAGATATTACATTAATTATACTATTTACTTATAGACTAGGATATTAAAAATAATTTCAGTAATGTTTGAGGACACATATCCTTAGACAATGAATGAACAGATTTTCAATGGTATATTTAATCTTAGTCTCTTGGTTAAGTTCATAAGGTAGTACAGAGAGTACAGAGACCCTGAATTGCATTTCACAGAGGCATACCTCTCCTACTCATTTTCTTCCAAAATCCACATCTGGAATTGTTCTCAAAGTACTGTGAGATGATGTGGTTAGAAGATGAATACAACCCCATCTTATTTATGTTAAAAATCAGTCCTTTGGAGTTGCTTTCAAATACAGGGCTGTTTCACTTTAACCTTAACACAGATGGGAGGCAGGTGAGTTAAAGGCTTCTCTCTTATTTCTTTGCTGTGAAAAACTGTAAGCTGGAGGAGGGATCCTACCCTGGGTTCTACATAAAGTTACAACTGACATCGCCAAAACTGGAACACACGTCCCCAGACTCTTGTGCTCTCTCCACTGAACCTTCTGAATGATGGATGAATATCTAATAAGTAGATAAAATGATTGGGGACAAGAAAAAACTAAAAAACCAACTGTATTAGACATTAATGCTGCTCTTATTCTGGTTTATTTTTAATGCCATGCCTTTTAAGATACTGTGAGTAATTCTCCAAAGTGAAACCAGCTTTACTCGAAATCTAATGCATATATGAATGTGAAGAATCATCCTTTTGCATTTAGTCTAACTACAAGCATTGAAAAATGAAAGAGAAAATTGACAAAAGCTCAGATTTATTTTAAACCATCACTTTTAACAGAAGGAAATGGATAAAAGCAAAATACCAGTAGTTTTCCTTTTGGCTTAAAATGACATTTTCCAAGATGTTATTAAATTATCTTCGCATTAATAAACTTAAGTAGTACTTAAAGATTTTAAGCTAAGACATATTCAAATCAGGAAGAGCTATCAAATTATGTTTAAATGTAAAGCATATCCATGGAAAATATTACATGAATATGTTTAATATACATTATAGTCAGAAGACTCCATCCAAAGTCAGAAAAGAAATACAACTAATGATAAATCTATTCCGAGATTTACTTTTAGGGACAGAATTGGCTTCCTTGAGGTATTTTTATACGTTAAAAATGAGCCCGTGTAATGCAAAAAAAAAAAAAAAAAAAAAAGAATCTCAAATCCAAGAAATTTGGCCATGGTTTTTGTTGAGGTTATAAATTGGTGGTGAGAGGAAAAAAAATAGACTTTCATCTTCTTGAGTCATTTAATTTTTTTCTGCCTTTAAGGCAGGCAATCGATACAGTTCTAATCAACCATAATTCATTAATAGTAGAATTATCTTATTTAAATCACGTAATCTGTAGATGAGCCTGCTGCATGTCCATGGGTGAAATTTTTTGAAAATTTTATTTGAAAGGAAACTCAGAAAAACTGAGGCCTAGTCACCGTCTGGCTCTGAGAAAAGGTTTAATTATTTCAAATGAGTCATCAACTACTGTTGTAATGAAAATGACCAAGAAAACAGATAGTATTTTTCTTATTCTTAACCCCCATTTTAAAAAGTGACTAGAGATGACACTCCAGAAATCATCTTGGAATATAGAGCCTATATTGTGGACACAATTTCTTAAAATTTTTTTATGACAATGAATTTCTTTTCTTTTTTTTTTTTTTAACTGAAACAATGCAATTTTAGCCTTAGCAGTAACCACTGAATTGGTTAAAAGGTTTCCAGTCTTCTGGTTTAAAAATGCAGTATGGGATATAGTCTCTATCTTCGTATATTCTTTGAGGAGGCAAAACTAATTTACATGACAGGAGTAAAGAATATTTTAGTGCTAAATTAAAAGGCATGGACTTAATTACAGTGCTTGGGACCATCATATATTTAATAAGAGGGCAGCTTCTTGGAGGCTGGGAATGTTTTAGAGGTGTGTCATCTATTTATTTGATAGCCATATCATGAACTCCTTTTCCCCAGACTTTCAAAAATGTTTAGCTCAGAGAGCCTTATGTTCAAAGGAAGGAAGGAAACCTGAATGAAACTTTTCCTTCAACTTTGAAACAAAAAGATAGTAGATGTTTAAAAATTACTGATTGTTATAAATTATTTTACAACCATTTTCTCAACTGGACTTTTATTGAAAAGCTTTGTAAATGCCTGATGTATCCATGAGGAAAGAGAAGGTGACAGAAGCGCTGCTTATGTTACAGATGCTGCCTGACAATACTGCCATCCTTTCACATGGTCTTATTTAGTTATTACAAGTATCTCTCTGTAAATGACATTTAGGATTATTTAAGATTATGTTGTAATCCTTTTAATCCCCAGTGCTTTAAATTTCAGGCTAAACACCAAAGAGCAAACTAGCACTTAGCAGAAATGCTTAAAACATGTGATTTGAACATAAATCTTTTTATTCACTCTTTCCCTGATGAAGACCTAGGGTTGCTCTTAACTAAGAAAACTCGTACCACATTTCATTACAATTTACTCGGTTGCTAAATGCTTTCTCAAGCTACATCAAACTTGTGATGGTCCTTGACAATTATGCTAAATGCAGAATTGAACAAAAGTTAGCAGCAATGAACATTTACTAGTTTAACTTAGAGTGTGTATGACCTTTATAATAAATACAATATGTCTTTCAGTGTCGGTAGTGTATGTGTGTGGAAAGGACCATTCTATTTCTTAACGTCAAGCTATTACATGTGGGTATATACATTGACACATACATCATATATGCATACATGTATGTACATTTATACTTTAAACACATATTATGACTTTTCTATGTCAACTTTACATATATATATTATAGAAGTTGCTAAATATCTTTAATCTATTATTTATTATTAAAGCTACTTATGTCAAAAACTGCTCTAAAATAGGCAGATGTTCTTGAACTCAGCCAGTGAGCATCATTCTGAATTACTGAGAATAGTTGAATACAAAACCTAATTAATTAATGCTGGCACAGTTATGTTACTATGTACCAATCAAATAAGATTGAATCTACATCAAGAGTTTAATAAGACTTTGACTATAAAGAAAATTGGACTTTTAATGCAAAAAGAAAATGAACTCAAATGTCCAAATGACATATACAAAGGAAACAAATGAAATCCTTCCATTTTTTTGTGTCATAAATGTTTGCTTCTGAGTCTTTCAAGCATATCTCAGGCACATGTTTGTTTTCCTCTTCATTTTAAGTTCAACTTCTCTAGCGACATTGTAATTATGTGGCATATAACTGCTAATCCATCAACTTTTTAAAGACAGATTTCAAATTTTAAATTATTTCTAATTTTGCTTTTCCTTGATTTTTCTTGAACCAAAAATCTCAATAGTCGTTTGCTATCTGTAATCTATAATTCATAGACTGAGATTGAACACCATGCCTAATTCAAACTTGGTATTCTAAAGCTATTTCTGATGTAGCATATTGGCTAAAACTGTGATGGTGTTTTTCACTGAGGAAGAAATACTTCATTATCCTGTAGGTAATGAAACCCTTGAACACACACACTCAGATACCCAACAATGCCTTAATACCATGTTTTTGAGATATAATCATGTTTATTCTGATCATTTGAGAGTTATTCCAGCTAATGTACCTAATCAAATATTGATGCAAGTCATCTAGAGCTAGCTCTCTGACAAATCCTTCCCGATGCTTTTTTGTTAACAGAACTATAAAAGCTATCTATATTGTTCCTCTTGAAACGCTTACTTTCACTATGGATACGTATTAGTCAATTTTACCTAAGCTCATATGTTTAGATGATGAAAAGATTTCAGCATGACAAGAAAACCACATGATTCACCCCAAAAAGAATGAAGCAGGAAATTAAACCTGAATCTTTCTTTAGTTTTATTATTTGCAACATCCTTATCATCACCTCTTGTTTCTCTAAACTAAAGGGTACAAGACAAAAAAAGATAAACTGGATGTAAGAAAACTGAAGTCCCATGAACTGCTCAGGTATCTTACAAACAAAGCTAACTGGCAAGATTTTCACCTCCAAAAAGCTACCAAAAGTGAGAATAGTTTTAATATCTTTGAAAGTACCTACATTAAGAAATAAGAAAAATGAGTAAAATATTATAACAGAGGCAGTCACACCCCGAAAAGGTTAGGATGATAACATATTATCAATGTATTGGTTTAAATATACATCTATGAATATTATATTCACAGCTATGTAAAATTATACTTAAATATTTTCTTCCATATTCGCAGCCCTGTACACATCATATATATTTGATTATCATCCTCATTTGTGATCTAACTTAACTCTTCATAAGGTTAACAGAAGGAACTGAAAAAGTCTTCCTTAGTTCAACTCCGAGGGTTTCTACTATTCAAGAATTATGTCAGTGTCAAATTTTAATGTCTTTATTTTTGTTTTGTTTTGTTTTTTATAATGTCTTTATTTTATAACATTGATGATTAGGTTGCTAAACTCACAATACATAATAAAACTAAACCACTTAGCTCACCCTACCCTGTTCAGAACTAGCCATACTGATTATCTAGGTTGTCACAGAGGCTAGGATTATAGCCCCTAAATTTTCTTATTTATAGCAGAATAATAAAAAAAAAAAAGCAAGAGATTGGGAGACAGAGTATATCACTGATCTACAATTCCTCACTTTAAAAAAAAATTTAATTTTACTTCTTGATTCTGTAAGTTCACCTTCTAATCACTTTGGGCTTTAGTCCTTTGATTTCTTGGCAAGTATGTTTAGTTTTCTTTATTTCTTTTTTTTGGTTTTCTTCTTTCCTTCCTTTCTTTCTTTCTTCCTCATTTTTGGTTAAAAAGAAAAAGAAAAACAAAAAAACCTCTACCATATAAAAATGAATACCTAAATAGAATTCAACTATAATCAGAAAAATAAGTTATTCCATAATATGTTAAAAGTGTTTTTTCATGTTGTTTTGTTTTGTTTTTTTAATTAACATAAGTCCAAATTATTTGGCTAGAACTCATTGAGCATTTGGAAAATGCAAAAACAAACTGAAAATCAGTTTTTTCGTCCCAGTGAGAGTTCAGATAAGAAATGTCACCTACCTATACTTCTATAAGACTGAATACATTAATTTTAGTGATACATTTAAGAACAGAATTGACTTTTCTTCAAGGGCTAAAATGGTCTCAGAAGACATTTGATACAATAATTATGATAATCTAGTTCCTACTAAATGATATAAATTCTAAAATATACTATAAAGTTATTGGTTACTTTGGAGATATAAAAGTAAATTAAATGTCATGTAAATATAGAAAAAGATCAACTTCCATAATCTGAAGTTATTAATTGCCAAAGGGATTTCAGTAACATCATATGTGAAATATTAAGTTTTCCCATTTCCTTTCTTTCAAGGATTTCATCTGGTGCTTTCCATTCAAAGAACATGATTGAAATTATTAATCACAGTTATTTTTTTCCAAAAAATTAAATTATACAATATGAAAAATCCAATTTTTGTAACTGTTCAGCTCTCTCCATCCCCCAAGTTACACTGGTAAATATAATTTATGACTGGAAAGCAGGAATGGCAATGAATGCAAATAGTTTATCATAATTAGCAAATCTTACTTTGTTTACATCTGAAAGTCCTACATTAAATCTATTTAAGCCAAGCATTCTAGGTTTGAACCACAAACAGCTATCAAACACACTGCAAAATTCAATGACTTTTGGGTATATAATTAATCACCACACAACATATATTTTGTGTTTAGATAGCAAGCAGTCACCAGGGAAAAACAACAAAACAACCAAAATTCAACAAGGAAGAGAAGCCAGGTTTTTCACAATGACCTCTACACAACTAGTTCATGCACATGAAAACATCGTAACAAGGTAGTCTTGTTTTGATTACCCAACAGAGCTCAGATTTAGAAGGAATAGGAATAATTTGAATCTATGTAGCATTCTTACCTGAAAGACATTCTTTCTGCTTGATTTTTCTTTGGCCCATTCGATATATGCCCCACACAAATCCACACTTTCTGGTTTGTGCCCAGTTTTCTGCAAACGAAAATGCAATAAGAATAAAAAGCATACAACACTGGAGATGTATGTCAGAAAAAATAAAGCTTTATTGACTTAGCAGCTATATATTTATGGTATAAAGACTTTCTTATCTTTTTTCCAGTTTCAAATAGATATCCTCACCGTCATGTTCATTGCAGCATTATGTACAATAGCCAAAACATGGAAATGACCTGTGTCCATCAATCCATCAATGGATGAATGGATAAACAAAATGTTTTATATAATATAATGTTTTATATTATGTGTGTGTGTGTGTGTGTGTATATATATATATATATACACACACACACACACGTAAGTTAGACAGGAGACAAATTCTGCATGATTTCACTTTTATGTGGAATCTAAAGTATAATTCATAGAAACAGGCTGGTTACCAGGCACTGGGGTAATTGGAAGATATTTGTCAAAGGGTACAGACTTTCAGTTTTAAGATGAATAAGTTCTGGGGATCGAATATACAGCATGGTGACTATAGTTAACACTTTACTGTATACTTGAAAATTGCTAAGAGAGTAGATCTTAAATGTTAGAAGCACACAAAAAGGTAACTATGTGAGGTGATGAATGTTACTAACTAACCTTAGTGTGGTAATCATTTCACAGTATATCTGTATATCAAATCACCACATTTCATGCCTTAAACTTACACATTATTAATTGTCAATTATATCTCAATAGAGCTGAAAAAAAGAAAAAACAAATTTAATAAATATTAAGTGCCAACTGTATGCCTTTTAGAAATTCATTTTTCAGACTTTAAGTCTATACACATAAGTATAATGTGTATTTGTATTTAGTAAATTTAATTTAGATCAAATAGATTATGGTGTGTGCCTCCTTTCACACAATACAATGTGTATGTTAGTGAAAAGCTGTTTTTACTTCAGTAATTCATAATAATCAGTTAATAGGAATATCCTCTGTATTTGCCTCTTCATATTTTTATTTAGTTCAAGTGAATCACACTTACATAACTTTAAATTTGCAAAACTCCAAACATTAAACAAAAACTTACCTGCTTGGGAGATTTTTTTTACTATTTTTAAAGAAAGTTAAGCCACATTTCAAAGACTCCAACTATTTTCATATGTTCTGAGCTACTCTAGGTTTTCCTATAGAGAAATTCAGTTTCCTCAAGCCATTTTCAATAGAATACTTTAAAATTTTAGTGTAAAAAGCTTATAATATATTTAGACAATGTTAACAGTATGAACTTTAGGTTAAAGCATAAAATTATGGAAAAATGGCAAAACTTTTATAAGAAATCTGTCCACAATTGTTGCCTCAGAGCCACTATGTTCTATCGGTTTAAAAGAAATAAATTATTTTTCAGAAGAAGCCAGAAATATGGGGGTTTTTAATAGTAAATTGTGAGATTTTTTGATTTTTGGCAACTCAATAAAAATTTTTTTGGAAACATTATACAGGCCAAGCATAACTTTCCTTCAGGATAAATTCGGCTGGCAAGATGGCAATTGATAGCATAGCTTTCCTTGGTTATTTGGTAGTAATCTCAGGAAAAACTAATCAAGATGAGCATGGCTCTTATGGATGCTTCAGATACTGAAATATTTTTACTGTTTTCCCATAATCTGCCACCCAGGTCATCACGGCTGTGGAAAATCTCAAGGCACAATAATAATGTTCATTGTTGAGTGATTTATGACAGAAAAATTAAGAAAAACCTGCTTCTACAGTTAATTGAATTATGGGACACTCAGAACCAATAAACATATATAACAAAAAAGATTATCTCTCCCACGTAATGCAGTCAGGAAAAAAAGATGGAATATGATTTTATATAAGAAGCACTTTTTATGGGCCAAACACTTCTTATGTGTTTTATGGCTATCAATTCTTTTAATTCTTATAATACCTGTATGAAGTAGGTATTATTATTTTTTTAAATAAATTTATTTATTTATTTTTGGCTGCGTTGGGTCTTTGTTGCTGTGTGTGGGCTTTCTCTAGTTGTGGTGAGCAGGGGCTATTCTTTGTTGCGGTGTGTGGGCTTCTCATGGCAGTGGCTTCTCTTGCTGCGGAGCACAGGCTCTAGGGGCATGGGCTTCAGTAGTTGTGGCATGTGGGCTCAGTAATTGTGGCTCACAGGCTTTAGAGCGCAGGCTCAGTAGTTGTGGCGCACGGGCTTAGTTGCCCCGCTGCATGTGGGATCTTCCTGGACCAGGGCTCAAACCCATGTCCCCTGCACTGGCAGGTAGGTTCTTAACCACTGCGCTACCACGGAAGCCCAGTAGGTATTATTATTATTACCATGTTACAGGTAAGAGAATATGCCAGAATGGTTAGGTAAGCTTTCCCAAGGTAACATAGGTAGAAAAGGAGGTGCCAGGATTTAACTGCTAGCAGTGCCCCTCCAGAGTCTGTTTTTAACCCCTATGTAGTCCTTAAAAATTGAATATACACTATGATCATATTCATGCTAAAACATGAAACATTTTGGGAAAAGATATGCTTTTCTTACTAGACTAGTACAGACATATTGATCTTGTTTCTGTCCTTCTCTGTTGAACTTGATCTTCCCATTGGGCCTTTACACCACCTGTTTACCTGGAATACCTCCCAATCTTCACATGGCTGACTCCTTCTTCTCCATCATGTCTCAGCTGAATGTCACCTTGTCAGAGGTCTTCTCTCTGACTGTCTTATATAAAATCATGGCATTCCAGGACTCCTGATTACTCTCTACCTATTTATTTTAATTTCACTGCAGCCTTCCTCCTAACTGAAATTAATATATATATATATATATATATATATATATATATATATATATATATATATAGTTTTATATGCTGACTGTTTTTCTCCCACTGGAATTTAACTCCCTGAGCTGGGACCTTGTTTGCCTTTTCCTCCACTATTTTTCCAATGTATGGAACAGTGCTGTTACATAGTTGTTGTTCAATGAATATTTGCTAAATTTGTGCATGAAGGAAAATACCAAAATGCAACTAGCATTTGTGCTTTGGAAGGAAGGTTTGGGCATCTTAAAATTCCTAACTTTATAACAAGCAAGATTTGTATCTGGTCTAATGGTTAAGCAGTCTTTGCTTTGTGATTTGGCAAAATGTAAACAGTTTAATGGACTCATATGTGGATTGAACATAGGATTTCACAGAATCATGCAATAAACACTTACTGTATATATACTAAGTGTGAGTGTGTTAGCTACTGTGTTGGCCTATATCTTGACTCTTCCTTTAAGAATCGTATCGTAGCCTCAGACTCTGTATAATTATCTATAGAGTCTCTCTATAGAAAGAGAGAGAGCTAGAGGAGACTTATGGGTAAAAAGCAATCTAAGCTTTGCCAGTGTGCTTACCATCTAGTTCTGCCAGCTTCTAGCTGTCCTCATCAGCGTCATATGCTAAATCCGATGGCTTTGGCACCTGGCTTGGGTTTATCTCAGTCCGAACACTGCGCATTACACTTAGTCACCTCCTAGTGCTCATTCACGTGACTTTGACCCGTCTCTTACATTCTTCATGAGCTCACTGCTTTACCTCCTCTCCACATTAGCAATCTTCATTGTGCTTTCTGCCTAACAAATCCCATTTTCTGAATCTGCCTTACTCCCACCTTGTTATGTTTGATTTTCAAGGTTATTGAAATCTGCACACCTTTGTGTGTTGCCCCAGCCTCTCAAGTCCTTGATTTCACTTCCTTTCATGTCCAGACCTGTGCCTCTGATTCTGCAGTCAATTCAGCCTCTCTCTCTCTCTCTTTCTTTCTCTCTCTCCCTCCCTCATTCGATGATCCACTCCACTCTCTCATCCACTTTTTCTTCTTCTACAATCTTCCTCATATTCCTCAATTCTAGAGAAATAACTTGACTACTCAATGTAGTAACATTACAAATAATGGCCACCTACTTCAGCTGGGCTTTTGACTCTACTTAGCAATACTATTGTTACTGTGATAAGGACACAACGTATCCATGAAATCATTACCAAGATCAATGTCATGAATACTTTGCAAAGTTTTTATGCGCTCCTAGTCAGTTTCTACTCTTCCTCATGGTACCTCTCTCCCAAAGCTTTACCTTTTCAAGCCCACCAAATGGCTTACTCATAATTCAGAGAGATCATAGAGCCGTGGTGCTAGAACATTCGCCATTCTTCCCTCTTTCATAGTTAGTGTGTGTAATGCAAATGAACAAACAGAAACTTTAATAAATTTCTATATGTCTTGCCCTCTGAAAGCTTTATATCAACTTCTCATTTATTCCTTACAACAAATTTGTGAAGTTAATACCATTGCCTTTAACTGACATGTGAAGAAAACTCAAGCAGGGAGTGGTTAAGTGCCTTACATAAGCTCATGCACTTAATAAGGACCTCAGCTGAGATACAAATTCATTTTTATCTGACTCCAAGTCCCAAGTCCTTATCACAACACAATATACTGCCTCCCCTCCATACCTATCCTTTCCTCCTGCTAGGTCACATAATACCTTTTTCAGGTCCCAAAGTAAGATTTAACACTTTCTATTTCTTCCTTGTAAGTGTCATCATTTCCCACTTTTGCATCTGTTTCCCAAAATTCTGGACCTGGGTCTGTGACTCTGGTCCACCTGTCCAATGAACTCCCATGTCTGGGCACGACAGTGTCATCTATGAGCACCAAAATTACCTGGCCTATCAGTGCCATATACTGCATGAACTCACAAGGCATGTCTTGTTTTGCCTCAGAGTAAGCGATGCTCCTTCTTCAGCCCAAGGTTTTTCCTCTACAGTTCCTAATTCTATCCAATCTCATTCCTTATTTTCCCTAAAGTAGATTATATCCTTTAGACTATAATCACACTGAAGTGATTATAAAAAAATAAAAAATAGAAGAAAGCAAGCACCAATGCCACAACTTCACGTTTTCTCAATCTCACCTATTTCCTTTCATGATTACCAGGATTCTTCAGAGTTTCCTGCAGTCACATTCTCTGCTCCTGTTCTATTCTCTTCTCAACCCACTGCAGTCTTTTATCCCCTTCCTTGGTTAATCTAATTCGTCTTAACCATTAAGGTCCACAGGAACAGTCTGATGCTTTCTCTCCCATCCGCATTCTGGTTGAACTCTGTAGTACTATGAGATTCTGCTGGCCCTTCTTAAACCCTCTGTCCTTCAGCTAAGGAGACATTTTCTCTCCAAATTCTTTCACCTTTTATACTTTTCCTTCTCTGTTTTTTTTTCCCTCACTGACTTCTCTTCCTCAACCAACTTCTTAAATGTTAGTAATCCCTGGTTTATGGTTCTAGGCTTTCATTATTTCTCATAGTTTACATGATTCCTGTGAGTTTTGATTTTGCCTGTGGCCTGATCCATCACTTATTTATGTTAACTCCCCATGATTCCTCTGGTCCCCAGCTCCCTCTTATGTGTCCAAACTCTATTTTCTAACTATCATTAGGATATAGCACAGACATCTCCTTGAAATCACCGTCTTCTTCTCAGACTTGTCCCCTTTTTTCTATTGCTTGTCTTGGCTAATCATTTATCTCCTTCACTCTCTTCACTTTCTTAGTTCTCCTCTTTCCATCAATAGCCACAACCAAAAGGTACAAAGCCCAAATTCCAGAACAAGATCACAATCTCTTTTAAGTTCTTATTTTCTCTCATCTGAATTTCTCTCCTTCCCATTTCCTCTGAACTCAGTAAAAACCATTTCAATTCATTCTCCACATTTTGAATTTTTTTCCTAAAATAAAAATCTCACAATATTTCTCCTAGAAAACTTGTTATCCACAAGATAATGCACAAATCCCTTAGTAGAGTATACAGGCTTCTTTTCATCATCCCCCAACCACCTTCTCAGTTCCATTCATCCCTCCTTTTTTCTATACATCAGCAATGCTGAATTCCAGGCAGTTTCCAAAATGCTACATGCTTTCACAACTCTGTATTTTGGGGAAGTGAGTATGCATGTACCCTTTTCATCTGGAACACAGTTATTTCTCTCTTCATCCACTCTCTTTGCCTGCCATCTGCCCCAATCCTGCTCATTTTCATGATGTAACTCCAAAATAATTTCCACGAGGCTCTCCTTCACCTCTGCAGGCATAGTCACTCTTTCCTTCTTACCATTTCCCCTACTCTGAAAAACTTTTTTTTTTTTTTTTTTTTACAATTTGTTTTGTTATTCACACATTGCAACTACTTTTTGATGTGTCTCTTTCCCCCAGCTATACAATCAGAGAACAAGCTGGGTTTGTCTTATCGGTCTTCATTTTCCCCAAATTTAGCAAAGTGGCCCAAAGTAAGCACTCAACAGAAGTTTGTTAACCTTTGAATGAATTTATGAACTGGATGGAAAATTGCAACAGAAAATTTCCAGATTCATTCAAATGAATTAATAAAATTAAGAATATAGCTCAGAATTATAGTTTACAAAATGAGAAATATTTAGGACATAAAAATCACTACATTCCCATTTATACTGACCTTTAATAGGAACTGATCTTATGGCAAAATTGAAGCAAATAATAGAGATTTGGGGTGAATTTAAAAGTATGCCAGAAAAAGCTAAAGAGATTTTGGTAAAAGTCAAGCAAATAAAAATATTAGCCTCAAGAAAAGAAAACTAAGTAAATGAAGGACTATATAAAAATGATCCTAATCAATTGTTTATTTTTACAAAGTTAAAGCAGAAAGACCTAGGCTTGAAGAACAACTTTAGGGACTAGGCTTTATTAGAAGGGAAAATTATCAGTGTTTAAGTATTGTTAAATATTGGAATAAGTAGTTCAGAAAAGTTGTAGAATTTACTTGGAAGACAGTCAAGATTTTATTCCATCTGAAATTAAAGAATCCTTTAATAGCAAACGTATTTCTGATTCTACAGCTATAAAACACATGAAAAAGTCTGCTGAACTACATGATGCCAATGTATCACATTGTACATCATTATAAAAATGTACTTTTAAAAATTGACTAAATATAAACTTAAGCCTAAGAGTAGACATATATCTATTCTGGGTAAACTTAAAATATAAATGATTTTTAAATATTTAAATAGAATTATTTAAAAGTTACTGCTTCTGGACAAAACATAAAAGCCTCTTTGTTGGAGAAATGTGAAGTCATTAAAAATTGATCTTAGGTCTTGTCCACTTCTGATTTTTATTATTTTCTTAGTCCATCTTTACCATTTCTCAATAATAGCTGACAGGGTTGTCTCTCCAAAATATATTTTTCTCTGACTTAGATTAAACCTTTGGGATTAAGTTTCCCATTTTTCTTTATGGGATATTTGGGTGCTTTTAATGTATATTAAGAAAATATCAAAGGCCAGATGCTCTTTTTCTTGATGGCATTTTCCATGATGAAGATTGGCCATGTGTGTGGGCAACAAATCACTGGGCCACTCATTCTCATACCCTTATTACTAGATGTGGTTGAAAAAAAGTCAAGGCTCAGATTTTATGAAACAGTTTATTAGCTACCATTTTTTATTTTGGATTAATTGCTATTCCAGAATATAGACTCAGATTGTCCTTATCAGTCTGAAACATGAAACACAAAATCTGTTTAGAGGAATTAAGTTTTATCACATAACTGGTTTTGATTCTGGAAAATCAGTCATGGAGGAGGATAAAACTCACTTATAAATTCTCATTTGGGCAAAATGATTTAGGAAAGAGTGCTGAATGGATACCTGATCTTATTAATGTCTAAAGTATGGCCGCTGTCAACACAGAAGAGGATACTTTGATTGTTAAGATGTGGGTTTTATGTATATGAATATAAATGGTGTTAATAATAACTGAAATTGTTTCTCCAGTGAAATTTCTCAGTATATTACAAGACCAAATCAAACCAGATTTTCAGAAAAGCAAAGCCTTGTTAGTGATTTGGGGCACTAGAATGTTATGTGTTTGTTTGTTTGTTTGTTGAGGAGAAAGTATTCTCCCCTTTTTAAGAATTTATTGCATTTATTCCTGAATCAAAATCTTGCTAGAATAAATATAATAGCTTCTATTTAATCTATGTTTGTTGCATGCTTATGTTGCCTTAAATTTACACTATGTAAAAACTATTTAATTCTGCAATGTGAGCAATTTGGGCACATTTTTGATGCCTCAGGCACCTCCTCAGATTCCCTCCTTAGACCCTCATTCTTTCAGTCTGCCTCAGTTGTCCCTGTAGATGACCAGTGATGCTTGGGCCCATATGGTCCCACTTCCTGTGGATGACCAGACACCTTCTTGGAATGCAAGGTCCTCCTGGTTGCCAAGGTTCAGACTGGCTTTTAGATCCCTACCACATCCAGATTTGGATAAAATACTATTTTACAGGGTGTAGGATCTGACCTTCTGCATAGCCATCCAAGGGTGTGCTCAGGATCCACATAATACAGGGAGAAAATACTCCGGGTGATAAATTTTAACCAAAAGGAAGCAAGAAATGGGAAGAAACAGGTCGATATATTCCTTCTCCTACCTCCATCCCTTCCTCCTACAGACTGCTTCATGCTTTCTCCAGTTTATTTGCAGCTTTTTTGCAAGTCAAGTGGTGCACCTGCCCAGTGGTTCTCTGTGTCTCTGAGGCTCACTGTAGAGTGGTAGCCAGCATGATAACACATGCTGTTTTGTGTTATTTTGCATCATCTCCTGCCTTCTATTTTGCATCATCTCCTGCCTCACTTCCTTTTTACTTCACTCTCTGTGTCCTGGGCTCATGCCTCCCAAATAAAGCATGGATGCTTAATTTGGGCTTTGTTTTCTAGGGTATCCGGACTGAGACAATTGATGTTACTCTCCTGTGTCAGGGAGGCATAGCTCTCCACTGAAATGTGTGCAGGGCTCTCTCTTCAGGAGTCTAGAGTTGTCATTGGAAAGTATTGGGTTGGCCAAAAAGTTCATTCTGGTTTTTCCATAAGATGTTACAGGAAAACCTAAAAGAACTTTTTGGCCATCCCAATAGCTCACCAGCCAAAGGCTCCATTTTTTTCTATCCCCCTTTACACCAACCTGTGGCCACATTACCCATTCTCATCACTGGAATGTGAACAAGAACAATGTGAGACACCTCTGGGCTCACAGCTTTTAAAGAACATGCAGATTTTCCTATGCTCTCTTAACGTTTCCTTCATCTGCCACTAGGGGATGACAGAACCAAAAGATGGGAGAAGCACAATGTAGCAGAAAGCTGACCAGGAATATCTGTTTTGGCCTATGGTATGAGTAAGAAATGAGGTTCTGAAGACATTTTGAATTGTATTTGGACAGCAGGTAGTGTTTCTTTACCTGAAAAATCTTGATATTATTGTTAAGAAAACTAAGACAAGGATTTTGAAGTATACTGTCATTAAGTGAGTTTGTGCATTTGAATCCAATTCTGATTCCAAAGTCTGTTCTCTTAACCACTATACTCAATTGCTTCATGTAATAATAATACCAATAATACCAATAATAAATATAACTAATATTTATTATCTTTGCTGTGTGTCAGGCTTGCTACATCAATTTTCTCACACAATCTCACAATAGCTCTATGAGGTAGGTACTCTTATTAACCCCATACTGCAGCTGAGACATCAAAGAATTGTAGCAACAAATAAAATGTGAACCTGGGATTCCTAACCCAGGTTGTGTGACTTAGAAGCCCCTATTTCTAGCTAATATGGTATACTGCTTCCCAGAGCATTTCAATTTAGTAGTGACTTTTAAAGGAAGAATAAATACATATATTCAGTAAATTTAAAAATGCACCGTGGAGTAAAAGTCCGTTTTATCTTAGAGAAATGTAAGCTCTAAATCAGATGTATTACATTGACCAAAATGATAAACCACAGAGAGTCAAGCTTCATAATTAAAATACTTTTCTGAAAGAGCCTAAGGTGAGGTTTATTGGACAGTAAGCTATTACCCATTTATAAGGCATCCTATCAATTTCATAGATTTTTGTGGTTATTAAAACTTATGTATGATACAGAATTTATTGTGGTTAATGGCCAAATCTTGAGAAAATTATAACCAGAGAACATGGCTTCATTTATATTAATATCGATCACTTGATTTCATTTTTTTCCTTACAAAGTTTGTGTTAATAAAACACTAGAATTCATTTTTCCTTTATTTCTTTGATCTCCGTCTGTCATCCTCCAGGTTTTGGACTGTTTTTTCTTTTAATTTTTAAATGTATGTTGAGACCGTATGATAGTGCAATCTATGGCTGTACTAATAACCTGCCCTAATGTTAACCATGCTGACTTCACCAGAGCACTATTATTGTGAGAATTTAAAATGCCTTCGTTAGGCTAAGGTTGGTAGATCTATTGTTTGCACCTCCATTTTTATGATCTTTTTGAGCACCTCCATTTTTATGATCTTTTTGAACACTCACTTTACAAAGATAAAATCATTCCACATTAATTTTATACAGATTACTCAATAATTCATGAATAGCTTGCTGATTGAAACTATTTTCATCTTTTTTTGCTAAATCGCATCATTTTACTCCCATAAATAAGTCCATTTTTTTATTAAAGTCATGCTATAGTGAATGAACATTAAATATACTGCATTATTTAATTAATGCTTGTGCTCATTATTTGCACTGGAAGTAAACCATATTAAGAAAAAGTAAACAAATTATTTTAATGAAGTCTTTTATATTACTCTTTTTGCTTTCAAGGTTATGGCTGAATGAGTGGTCTAAAAAAGTTAATAGTTTATTAAATGCCTTGGAAGAGTTTTCTGTCATTAGAAGTAAAATTTGCCAGTGTTTGCCTCTGATTAGAAGTATTAGTACAACGTAAAGTAAAAAACATAAAAGTGGCCCCAAAAATCCCAGTTACATACACAATCAACATGTAGCCTCCATATCAAACATTCTGGCTTTAGAACTATACAGTTTGAGGGGAGAAATAGTCCCTAAAATGTTTATAATACTTTTGAATTTATGTCAAAAGTGACACTAGGTTTTCTGAGTACCATGAGATAAATATAAAAGGAAGTAAGGTCCACTTGGTCTGATTTTTGGTGGCTGTGGAGACAAGAAATTTCCTAATCAGAAATAGACTTTGCATGATGCATTTATCTCAGTGGGGTACCACACTGAACATATATTCTGGAATCACATGAAAACACCTCCAGGTTGCTACTGGTGCTCACTAATGTGCTGATACACCCATGTTTTGGGCACTGCATATTTTTTAGTTCTTCCTAGAAGAATTACCCTGCTTGCTTTCTTTGCACTAGGACTTCTTTAGCAATGACCATGCTGCTAAAAGATCAGGTCATAGGAGAATATTAATATACATTCTGAGTAAGAAGATGCCCTGTGACTTACTAAATGCATGGGGCCATAATGATGACAGACTTAGCCGTTTTGCTATTATCTTTGTCAATAAGAGCACAGGCGTTATTACTCTCATCTATTTCCACATATTTTTAGAATAGGTTTTTCAGATAATTTAACAAGTCCTACCTTCATTTTTTTAACTGTAGGAAAAATATATCTTAACTCCCCAAACTGTCTCTGAAAACTCTGAATCTCTCTTAATTTGAGCATATGCAGTATAAACTATAAAGGGCTCCACAATGCCTACAGAAAGAAATCATCTCCTCCCACAATCCTGTTCAAGGTCTTTCATGAGCTGATTCCACACTGACTTTCTAACCAAGTTAGAGTGCTTGCTGTCCTACAACAATGTTCCTCAACTTTTTTTGAGGCAATCCCTCACTGGCAGTACATCCAGACAACTTACAGAAGAAACACAAAATAGTCTGGACTGGGGCATATACACCCTAGGACTCAGGGAACCACCAAGAAACATTTTTAAGAGCAATGACTAGCACAGTATGTGGAGCAAGGCAAGCAATTGATAATATCTGGAAAATAAACAAATTGAGGAATTAATTTCCCACATTTTATCATTGCTTACTCCCTTCTTTCCATGTAAAGTGTATTCCCCCCCCCCATTTCTGCAATGAAATCCTATTCAGCCTTCAAAAACTTCCTCAAATGTCACTTCCTCTAATGGATATATTTAGAATCCTTTCCAGCTGGGAGCCATATCTCTCTCCTCTTAGTTACCATGAAACTAACCCATGTCTCTGTTCATGCCATTTTGGAGTAACTATCAATGTCTACTTTTTCACTACAATTACTTGATTTATGGGCATGCTTTCTATTTGTTTCTAGACCCTCAAGTGAAAGATCTGAGTTTGTTTCATTTTTGTGTCTTTCCTAATACCTAGCACAGTGGCTTAATATCAAGGACCCTAAGTGATATTTCCAGAATGAACTAATGGAGAAATACATAAGCTGACCATTACTTGCAACAACAATTTCCTTGGGAAAGAGCTACCTGTAGCTAAACCTATGGTTCCCCAGCATGTTTTCTTATACACCTTTATCATGTTAGTCATGTTCTATTATAATAAACCTACATATGATTCTGTTTCCCCTACCGGACTATAAGCACCTTGACAGCAGGGATCATATATTATTCATCTGGATATTTCTAAGGTTTAACAAGACATTGTGTGACACCTGTTAGGAGCTGTTAATAGTTCATAAATCAATAAATGAATGGGTTCTCTAAATTACACAGCTTCTTCCCCATGAGGCAATCCATCAATTTTGTTTTTTTAACCAGGAGTGCATATTTGCCACATCCCATAGCTATAGTCCAGGGTCTACTCCATAACAAGCAGATGCTCTAAAATCACAAAGTATAGCCCAAACACAGGAGAAAAGTTGCAAGTGAATTGCTGGAGCCAATTGAAATACTATGCTGGTACTGAAATAGGTAAGTGTACCTGAAAAATGCAAGGGGTATGATTCAAGGCCTCAGAGGATAATTCAAACTGACAACTCTTGTTTCTTTAGGACTTCTCTGCCACTAGATGAATCAAATAATACTGTAGCTGCTTTTGAGGCAAAAGTTTTTGCTCTTGGACTAAATGAGTTGAAGTTAGAAGAATCATCTCCTTACTTGCCTTTTTCCTGTGATAGTACTGGTCTTTTTTAAGACAAGCAACACCTGGGTCATACTGCTGTTCAGCATGTAGTTGTTAAAAGAAGAGCCACGAGAGATTATTCTAGCGTGAAGATGTCTGGAGAATACTGACACACCTTATTAAAGAGTTGCCCCTGGTAGCAAATCTCAGCCCATGGCATTCTTCTCAATCCTTTTCTTTTATCCTATTTTCCAGCCGAACTAAAAAATTCATTTCTCTTTTCAGCACACAGACCTTGCCCATTTTCAGTTTCATGCCATTGTTCATATTTTTTTACTCCACTGGAATTTTCCCTGCCCACAAATCTCCACATATTGAAATTATAACCATCCTTCAAGGCCTAATTCAAATCTTTCACAGATGTGAGCTGTCCCTCCTTTAAATGTTAAAAAAAAAAACAAAACAAAAAAAACAAAACAAAAAAAACACTCTCCTATGTTTCTTATTTCATCTCATCCTATTTTTTGGCAGAGATGCTATAAAGCAAAGACTATATCTTGATTATATCTCTATGCCTTATATGTAGCCCTAACGAGCAAGCTGTTCATTGTAGGATTTCAATACATATTCTTATGAAGTCTTTTCCCACCAAGGCTTATATAAATAGCACTAACTTGATTAACCAAATGCATATTTAAATGAAAGTGAGGTAGATTGTAATGAGAAACTATGCTATTTGGATCAACTCTCCCACTGCAAACAATGAAAAATGCTGGATAAAATATTTCTTTTTAAAATTAACCTTAAAAGAATTGAAAGGCTGAAAAGATAGTGGGAACATCCAGGGTAAATATTTTTTGGAGGTGAGAATCTGAACCCACAGAGAAAAGCAGAATATCAAATCAAAATAACTGCACCTTTCCTGAGGGCATTATAAAAGGATAAAGGAGAACCAATATTCAACTTGTTCCCTTTCTCCAATCCCAAGGGATTATAAAGAAGACTGCCTTTGTAGATGAACAATGTTAAGAGAAGAAGGAGTGAAAAATAATTCTGTCCCTGATAAAGTGTAGCACAGCTGTAGCCCTCCTTTTATGTACACATAACTCAAAAATTTTAAACTGTTAAATTGATCTAATCAATCACTGGAAGTGCCCCCAGACAATTTAGAAAATTACAAAACACTCTGGAGTAGGACACATTTATTCCAGGCCTCAGAGAACCTCCCATGATAGTTCAATAACAATGATTAGCACACAGTCAAAGATAAGCAGACACACAAGGAAACAAAGCAACATGAATGAGAACCAGTAGAAACAGCCTGATGTAGACTTCAGATGCTAGAATCACAAGACACAGAATATAAAAAAACTATGCATTCTAATTTTCACAAAATAAAAGAGAGTCTTTAACATTCAGGAAAAAAACCTACAACAAATGACATAGTAAATTTAAAAAAGAAACAAACTTCTAGAAATAAAAATTATAATAATTGAAATAAAAATAATGTTTATCACAAAGGGAGACTGAGTGAAATTAGAAGATAAATCAAGATAAGTTATTTGGAATGCAGTTCAGAAAGACAGAAAGAAAGAAGAATATAAAACATGTGGAGGATAGAGTGAGAAAATTTAACATAGGTTTAACTAGGGGCTTAGAAGAAAATAAGAGAGAAAATGTAAAAGAAGCTACATTTGAGAAGATAATAGCTTGGAAATTTGTAAAATACATTAATGACAGTTATAATCAATTTCAAGAGGCCCAACAATCCAGGCAGGGAAAATAAAAAGATATTGACACCTGGATGCATCACAGTGAAACAGTGGAAACACAAAGGTAATGAGAAAATATTATGAGGGACCAAAGAACAGTGGTTAGATTAACAGGTAACTTCTTGATAACAATAATGGATGACAGAAAACAGTGGAATGATATCTTTGATGTGCCAAAAGAGTATTACTGCCAACTCAAAATTCTATATCCAGAGAGAATATATATTTCCAAAATGATGGAGAAATAGAGACATTTGAAACAAGCAGATGCTGAGACAGATTGTCACGACAAGACCCTTACTACAGGAATTTCTCAGAATATACTTCAAATAGAAGAAAAAATAATCCTAGAGGGAAGGTCTAAGATACAGGAATATATAAACAACAAGGAACATGGCAAATATTGGGCAAATAAAAATCAATATTGATTCTATAAAAGAGAATAAATAATGTCTAGTGCTGTTAAAAAAGAATTAAAATAGACAGAAATAGCATATACATTGGGAAGGTGATAAGTGAATTAAAACTATTCTAAAGTAATATTTGAATAGCTTTAGTCTTCAATAAGTTATAATTCTAGGCAAGTCACTAACAGAACACCAAGTGTATCACTCCTAAAACAGTAAAGAAAAATATGAAATGACTAAAACAAAATGAAAGGAAGGAAAAAGCAGGACATATTGATATTTAGAGAAAGAAGCAAGAAACAAAAGAAACACATGCTGTGATTCCATTTTATAAATTCAAAAGCAGACAAAGTATACTATATTTTTAAGGGCTACAGATATAGGTGGGAAAATAATAAAGGGTGATAAAATAATGACTAAAATGCCATCTAAGTCTGTGGCAAGGGAAGAGGCTGTGATGACATACAGACAATAGGCAGGGGTGGGGCTTCTGGAGGGCTGGCAGGGTGTGCATCTTGCCCTGGGTGGTGGTTATGTAGAAGTTTGATTATAACTGTTAAAATATACATACATGTTTTATACATTTTACTAAAAATGGTTTCTGCATTATTTTCCAGTGACAATATTTTAAAATTTTAAAGTGAGTTACAAATCAGAATACAGAATAAGAACACTGTCCTTTCCTTTATAATCCAGAAAATCCGGAACTAAGGACACCAGTGGTTTTCCAATGCTCCTTTTCACAGGAGGGCCAGCCAGTCTGGACCAAACTTTCTCTGGTCTGAGGTGAAGTGAACAAAACAGAGACAATGTATGTAGACGTAGGAGGGAGATGGTTTCCTCTCTTGGTAAAGACTGTCTTTAATTTTGAGGTTTTATCCCACCTAGATTTAGGATTGGGGTATTATACAATGTCCTTTCTGTTAGAAAGTGACAGTAGTAGTAGGCAGTACTTTACTCTTTAATGTCATTAAAAAAGAAAAACAGAATAGGTCAGTCCTCCTTTTCCTTGAATAGGTCACTGAGGACCCAGAGCCTATGAATCTCTGATTTACACACACCAGCAAAGTAACTGTGTTTCTTTTCAGGGGGAGGCTGCTTTTGATAAAAATGTGACTTGGTTATGAACTGACAGAATTTCAGTGAGAAAGAAATATAGTCAAACATGGAATGTGGGATCAGGCACAACACTGTGTGACATTCTGTATTAAATGTGAAAGCAGTAAGGTTAAGAGACAATGAAGGAAGATGAGGGTCCCAGGAAAATATATATGGATAAGCAGGATATTACATCTAGAACCCCAAATGGAGAAATGGCTTCATTTTCAGAATTATTCAGTGCTCAGACACAATATTTTATGCTGCCTATGGATACATATTTCTTTTTTTGGAGACAGTACACGCTGGTATTCCTTGAATTAATATACCTTTTCTTCTACGCACGTGTGAATCAATTCAAGTGCAAAACTAAGATAGTATAATGATAAGTTATAATTATACTATACCCTATATTATGTACCATAGAATACAGTATATTTATATTTTAATGGAGTATATTAGAATATAATAATTATTTTATGGCTACTATGCATATTTTTATTTTATTAACTAATTTTATTCCTTACTAATTCTCTTGGCAAATATTACTATCTCTACTTTACAGATGAGGATTCTGAAGCTCAAAGCAGTTGAATAAGTTTGTCAGCTCCTAAGTGGCAAAACTAGAATAAAGCTCCCTATGGTTGAACTTCAAAGCCCTTCTCCTAGCTACTCTGCTGCTTTGTCTCACCACTGCATTAACATTCAAAGATCATTCCTGTACAGATTAAAATGCCATTTACTCTTTTAAGCCACATTTTGCACTCACTTAGGCAGCTTCTACAGACCCCCTTGGAGAAAAGGACAGACTTTCCCAGAAGTACAATGAACAGTAATACCAGGACATGTGTAAGGGGGCACAAGAGAAATTCAGAAACTTGAGCATAAATCTCTTTCAAAATAAAACCACAGTATCTTTCATCAAGGCCTGGTAATCATCATATCATTTCTCTGAGACTGGAATTGGTAAATGTGGGCTATCCCACCAGGCCTTTAATATTTGGTTAGAAATGAATCCAAGAACTTGACTAGCAAGACAATCCATGCAGTACAAACAGGAATCTGCAATTCTTTCCCCTACTACCACAAAACACAGTTAGTTCCTGCCCAGAATTTGCTTTGAAGACAATGAGTGTCTCGGAGAAACCATAAGAGCACTGAAAATGGGACTAGAAGTAATAAATAGGGACTGCCAAGAAAAAAAAAAAAAAAGGGGTTAACAAATTTCCTCTAAAAGTAAAATCTATCGTCAATTTACAACAGTTCTGAAGCTTGAACTAGAGGCATGCAATTAGTGAGCTGACTTGCAAAGTTTGCCTACAGTAAGGGGGAGTTTCTTCCACCTGTACGAAATTAAGCACCTGATAACTATCTCCTGGTATGAGGAGACTAAAATAATAAAATAAAAATAAACCAAATGCTTTAACTTGGAATCTAATCTCTCCCATTATCCCAGCACATTCACATAAACTCTGCTCCAATGGAATTCTTCTCACCCAGCAGGATGAAGATCATCTTCTCAGCAGCCAAATTCAGCAAGGCAAGTGACTTTCCTCCCTTCCTGATTTCCCCTTTAGAATTCATTCAAAGGGAAGACAAAGGACCCGTGGGTGGATGGGAGTTGTTTTGTACCTAGCCTTTAGGGATACCTTATTTTTCTTAAAAAGATTATCTCAACATTACTGTAGCCAAAAAATAAAAACAAAACAAAACCCTAAAACAAATTTCTGAGGCAGTTTAAATTAAAAATACAAAGGACTGAGATATTTTTAATTTATTCATAATTAGTTTACAGATTGGACTGCACCGAGACTCCAAAATCAGCAAGCTACTTGGGGATAAAGGCTATTGCAATTATCAGGAGCAAGCCAAATGCTACCTTTTGTTCTTACTAGAATCTTCTCCTTTAAAAAAAAAAAATCTCCTAGCAAATGATTTTCTATTTCCTATTTAAAGAGGATTACATAGCAAACACGACTAGTGGCTGGAAAGCAAAGAATCTTCTATCGTTTTATTACCTGCCAAATACAAATTAGTTCATTGTGGTTAATTCCTGCCAGGAGACCCCTTTTCCCTGCTGCCCATCAGGCCGTTGGGGTATGGCAGGTTGGTTCCTGCCCAGAGTCCTTCCTACGCAGGAGGCTGTCAGATATGCTGCTTGCCCACTGTCTCCAACATCGTGTGGCAGCTCTGGTGTTCGGGCAGCAAGGTTTTGAGCTTGAATTGCCCCAGTAACTAGCTCAGAATTGCTCCGACTATCATTGTCAAATCTCTGTGGGCATATATGAGGCCCTCCTCCAGGTACAAATCAAGAAGCCCTACAAATTTCACTTTGTAATAACTATTGGATACAGAAATTGTATTAGTTCCATTAGATGGAGTCATAGAACTGTTCAGAAAGGTTAGCTGGATGCAGTGAATGTCACAGTTAGACTAAGATAAAAAATCACTGTTAACTTAGAGTGTTTCCTCATTGGTAACACCCTATATTAAGGTGTCATTTATAAACAGTTTATTATTATTTATTAATGTGTGAAGCACTTTATAGCATGCTAGATAACAACTTAAATTCATGTATTAAAGATGCACATACATGGTTTAATACGATTTATGCCTTATAATATTCTTTAAAACAGCTTTCCATAGTCTCATCCGTTAAGTATTTATTACTAATGCATTTTATAACATACTTTATACTACATTATTTGAGCAAGTAGCTGCATTTAGTGATCATTTCATAAATAAGAATAAAGCATTTATAAATGGCACCTTAATTTAAAGTGTTACCTTCCCATTACTAGAGAGCTGCTTACCATTCATCTCATTTTGTGATTATTCTCCAAATGCACCACTTAATAAAACAAACACTAAGTTCTATTTTCCCTTCATCTGATTAAAAGTTTATTGAGTCATTTTCCTCCATCTGCTTTCAGATGTTGATAGCTTGGAGGCTTTAGTGTGATTTCTGTTGAAACCAAACTTTTAATTCAATGATATTTCTGTAAACATGATAATAGTAGAAACAGAGAACTACCCACCATATTAGACAGAGCCTGCTGCTTGGATTCTTTGTAAAATTCAATTTTTCGACTAGAAAGAACAATCCAGGAAGTAGACCAGTTTTTCCTTAGGAGAGAAAAAAGCAAAAAAGTACTATCACTTGAAGAAATCATTCACAGGTATTGTATGAGCAACATTTGGAATAAGTAGAGACTATTTTTATTTTTAACCAGAATTCCTAAAAATCTTTTCTTTATTAAAATCTACAGGTGGTATGGAATTTAGATTAAAAAAATAATAAAAATATTCTGTAATTTTTATATATCATGGCATTTATAGTAAAAGTTTCATCATTTGTAGATCTTCCCCAAATCTTTTTCAGCTATCAAAAATCCAACCTCGTGTATCCATGTCTTCCACTCCATAAAAAGTCTATGTTTCTGCAGCAAACCAAAAACAGCAAAGTAAAAATAATATCAGAACCTTGTCCTTCATCGTTATATCTCTTCATTGGTTTAGTATACATCAGAGTCTGCAAAACTAATCAGCTAATTTGCCTGCCTAGTTCACAATATTTTTCAATGTTGAAACTCAATGCAAATAAAGGGAGTCAAATGCTTTTTACTTTTTTGCCAATCAAATTGGCAAGAATTAGAAGGAATAATACAGAGGTTTACTGAGAGTATGGAGAAATGGATTCTCCCATACAGTTTTGGTGGGAGTGGAAACAACTTTTCAGGAGTGAATTTGGCAATATGTTTTTTAAAAATATTTTAAAATGTGTATATCTTTTGATTGAACAAGCCCATTACTATGAAGTTAAATTTATCCTAAAGAAATCATCTCATAAGTTAAGGCTCTGTACATAAGAAGGAAGTGCACCATTTCTTAATTCTGCATCTAAAATATCAAAAATTGAGATAGGTTATGTAAATTGCATATAATGGAGTCATACAATGGACTAATGAACCCTGTGCTTAACAGAATCCTGATGTGGGAAGATTTTAATGCAGACCATAATATAATATGTAGTTCATAAGACCATGCTGTGCTATTTACCTATGATTGTCCTCACCCATCCCAGCCCCTTCTGATTATCAATTCCCATTCATCGAAGTTCAAATATTATGTCCTCAAATATGTCTTCCATGACTTCCTCACATAGAACTTAGGATAAATTAAAAAATTTTTTTTTGTAAATTTCACTTCTCTCTCTCCCCCATTAAATAAAAAGCTCCAAATCGACAGAAAACATTTCATCCTTACAGAGATACCCCCAGTGACAAGCAACAGTGCCTTGGACAGAGTAGGCAATAAATATGTATTTGCTGAGTCAATGATTAAACTTAGGCATGGGGGTAAAAAATAAAAAGCTGGATATAACAATAGTTAAATCAGAGAGTGAAACCATAGCTTTTGATTTTCCTTTTCATTGAACATGTATTACTTCAATACGCAGATGTGTATATATTTGTGTCATAAAGAAAGACAAATGTTTTAGATGGTAAAAGATTAAGGAGATTAGTATACATAAGTTTCTATTACATCATATTGCTGCAGTTTGCTTTGGTTTAACACTCAGTTCAGAATAGCTGAATTCATTTTACAAAAGTGATTTTTTTAAAAAGTTTACAAAAAGACTACTCTGATCCATAGAAAACTACACAAAGATACATTTTAAATGACCATTTAAGATCTTTGTGTAATTTAGTTCCACTTGCCTCATAGTCTCTAGGGGCTTGATTTAAAGGACAGCTGTGATTCAGTAAAGTTAATATTTACAAGATTAGGCTGCTCTTACATGCCTGAAGCTTTCCTAATGATACATCACTGTGTTAAAAAGAAAAAAAACTGGATAAACAGAAACAAAACAAACACAATGTGTATTTTCCACCATGCAAATATGAACACTATGTTCTTGGACCCACTTGTCTTCAAATAGTCACTTTTTCAATCAAATGATGAAAAAGATGGAGGAAAAATGAAAACCACATAGACCTTTTTCTTCCCTTGCCTTATTTCCCATTTCTCGTTTTAGGTAACAGTGGCAGCAAGATGAATTGCAACACCTGTAGCCTTCTTCTTATGTAGGTCATAATATTAGATGGCCCAAGATAGAGTAAACATTGGTGGGACTGCTGTTCTAGACTGGGCATCTTTTTTATCTCCACCCCTTACTTTGACCATATGTAACCAAGGAGAATGGGACACCCCCAGGCATGAGGGAACCTATATTTAACCTGCCTGTTGTATTTCCCACTATATTTTTCATCTCCTGGCAAGAGATACGCTATACCTTATTTGCTTCCTGTCTATAGCAAGCCCTGAGTAAATGGTTCTGATTTGATCTTTTTCAGATGTTGAGCGTTTATAGAATGTGTTGGCATTACTCTTCCCTTTCTTAAACTTGGAACTGGAACTGGTTAGAACTGAAGTTGCATGAAATTCGATTACCTCATGGTTCACAGTTAGAACTTTGAACTGCTGTGAAATGTTCCCTCTTAGGTGAATCTGATGAACAAGCTGAATAGGGTAAGAACTGCAGGTATTGGAACCTTAGTAATATGAATTGTTCTGGCACTTTACACACAGTAAATTTCTTTTTGATCTTATAAACTACAAACAATGTCTTTATGAATACAAGTGAAGATTTTTCCAGTTTAAGATAATTCCATTTCAAAAAGAAAAATAGAATGCTGTTTTTCAATGTTTTAGAGGCTCCATTTTTAATTCAGTTTTTCATGATCTCTTTTAAAATAATAATTAGCATAAATTATTTTGAGTACCTAGTATAAGTTTGCTTGTCTACTGGAGATTTAGCTTTGCAAAAAAGATGAAGGTACTAATCTGTCCATTTACTAATATGGAAAACAAAGTTCAGAGTGTTTAGGTAACTTACTTAAGCCCATACACTTAGAGTCAAACTCAGTTTCTCCGATTCTGAAGCCTAAAATCTGTTCACTAATTTATGTTGTGGGTTTTTTTTTTTAAAGATTAAAGAGTATAGGCATATAGGCATACATTTTATTGTGCTTCACAGATATTGTGTTTTTTTACAAACTGAACCTTGCCTTCAAGTCTACTGGCGCAATTTTTCCAACAGTGTTTGTTCACTTCATGTCTCGGTGTCACATATTGGTAATTCTCGCAGTATTTAAAACTTTTACATTATTATTATATTTGTTATGGTGATCTGTGATCAGTGATCTTGATGTCACTATTGTAATTGTTTTGGGGTGCCGTGAACCATGCCCATATAAGACAGCTAACTTAATCCATAAGTGTTATGTGTGTTCTGACTGCTCCACCGACTGGCCTTTCCCCATCTCTCTTCCTCTCCTCAGGCCTCCCTATTCCCTGAGACAGAGCAATATTGAAATTAGGCCAATTAGTAGCTCTACAATGGCCTCTAGGTGTTCAAGTGAAAGGAAGAGTTGCATCTCTCTCACTTTAAATTGAAAGCTAGTCATGATTAAGTTTAGCGAGGAAGGCAGGTCAAAAACCAAAACAGGCTGACAGCTAGGCCTCTTGTGCCAAGCAGTTAGCCAAGTGAATGCAAAGGAAAAGTTCTCGAAGGAAATTAAAAGTGCTACTCCAGTGAACACATGAATGATAGAAAAGCAAAACAGTCTTAATGCTGATATGGAGAAAGTTTTAGTGGTTTGGATAGAAATCAAACCAGATGCAACATTCCCTTAAGCCAAAGCCTAATCCAGAGCAAGATTTTAACGCTCTTCAATTCTGTGAAGGCTGAGAGACATGAGGAAGCTGCAGAGGAAAAGTCTGAAGCAAGCAGAGGTTGGTTCATGAGGTTTAAGGAAAGAAGCTGTCTCAGTAACATCAAAGTACAAGGTGAAGCAGCAAATGCTGATGTAGAAGCTGCAGCAAGTTGTCCACAAGCTCTAGCTAAGATAATTAATGAAGGTGACTACAACTAAACAAGAGATTTTCCATGTAGACAAAATAGTCTTCTATTGGAAGAAGATGCCATCTAGGACTTTCATAGCTAGAGAAGAGAAGTCAATGCCCAACTTCAAAAGCCTCAAAGCACAGACAGACTGTCTTGTTAGGGGTTAATGCAGCTGGTGACTTTAAGTTGAAGCCAAAGCTCCTTTACCATTCTGAAAGTCCTAGGATCCTTAAGAATTACGCTAAATCTACTCTGCCTGCGCTCTATAAATGGGATGACAAAGCCTGGGTGAAAGCACATCTCTTGGCAACATGGTTTATTGAATACTTTAAGTCCACTTTTGAGACTTGCTGCTCAGAAAAAAAGATTCCTTTCAAAATATTAGTGTTCATTGACAAATTACCTGGTTACTCAAGAGCTCTGATGAAGATATACAATAAAATTAATGTTGTTTTTATGCCTACTAACGTAACATCCATTCTGCAGCCCATGGATCAAGGAGTTCTATCATGTAAGAAATACATTATAGCTGCTATAGGTCATGATTCCTCTGATGGATATGGGAAAAGTAAATTGAAAACCTTTTGGAAAGTATTCAATATTTTTGATGCCATTAAGAACATTCCTGATTCATGGGAAGAGGTCAAAATATCAACATTAACGGGAGTCTGAATTAGTTGATTCCAACCCTCATGAATGACTTTGAGGGGTTCAATGCATCAGTGGAGGAAGTGACTGCAGAAGTGATGGAGATAGCAAGAGGGCTAGAATTAGAAGTGGAGCCTGAAGATGTGACTAAATTGCCACAATCTCATGATAAAACTTTAAAGAATGAAGAATTGCTTCTTATGGATGAGCAAAGAAAGTGGTTTCTTCTGATGGAATCTATTCCTGGTGAAGTTGCTGTGAAGACTGTTGAAATGATACCAAAGGATTTCGAATATTACATAAATTTAGTTGATAGAGCAGGGGCAGGGTTTGAGAGGACTGACTCCAATTTGAAAGAAGTTCTACTGTGAGTAAATTGCTTTCAAACAGCACTGCACGCTACAGAGAAATCGTTTGTGAAAGAAAGAGTCAATTGATGTAGTAAACTTTATTATTTTCTTATTTTCAAAAACTGCCCAGCCACCCCAACCTGTAGTATTCACCACCCTGAGCAGTCGGCAGTCATCAACATCAAGGCAAGACGCTCCACCAGCAAAAAGATTATGACTCACTGAAGGCTCAGATGATGGTTAGCATGTTTTAGCAATACAGTATTTTTGAATTAAGGTATGTACATTGTTTTGTTAGACATAATGTTATCGCACATTTCATAGACTACGGTAGAGTGTAAACATAAATTTATATGCAAGGGGAAACCAAAAAAAATCATGTGACTCTCTTTGTTGCCTTATTCTCTTTATTGAGGTGTTCTGGAACCAAACCAGCAATATACTATTTTCTTGGTTAAGGAGATTGTCAATGTCAGATTTCACCATAGTTTGGGTCCTAAGTCTCAAATTATAAAAGCTAGAGTGCAGAGCCTGTGACAAGGTATAAGCCATCTGGATTGTCAAATTAACTGTTTTACCTAATGTTAATTAGAAGGATTGGTCAAAGGCCCACCACTCTCAAGCTCTATTTTTCTCTTGGGAATTGAGCTGATTTAAAGGAGTCACATGATGAGTCTTTCAATTCCTCATAAGAAGTCGGAAGCAGGGATGTGCTTCTAACTATGACACCACCTCTTTCTCTTTCCTGCTAGGGGATTATTCTGGTTTGTGATGAGTAGACTCACCTGCACTCAGTAGGGAGTCTAAAACCAGAAAGTGTTTCAAAAGCCTCTAGTCTAGGAGTGGCTAAGAATTCACCTAATGGGAATATCTTTTAACCTATGACTTAGGTCAGAACCTTCCTCTCTGAATGAAGTAGTCTAGAGACTTGGCTATTTTCTTCACAGTATCTTTCAAGTCCATTCCCCATTTGATGTGTTTGGCCCATTGTGCTGCTTGTAATTCTCAGGATATCAGCAGAAAAGCTTTCTCACCAGTTACTCTAACACAGCAAGGCTTTTGATGGCACTGTCAGCTCTGGAGGGAGTATGAATAGGATCAACTGGCAAGGTTTTGCCTTGACTTGTACCTTTAATGCTTTCTGTATGCAACCAAATCCTTATAGGTGACAGTTTTTCGGTGTATTGAGATTCAACTCAGAGAGCGAGTAACTCCTTCAAGTTTAGAGGGCTTAGGCAGGACTTTAAAAATAGCCCTTTTGAGGATGAAGCGATTTTCAGAATGGAAAGGAAGTCCCTCTACTTTCCTAGTACCCCCAAAGAGGGGAACACCATGACCTCCTAGAGCTTTTCCGCTCCTCGGCACAATATCTGACATTTAGTGAGTGCTTATCAAAGGTTTTTGAGTAAAAGAATATATGGGTTCTCAAATTTCAGGAGGGTCACACATCTAGATTACTCCTGCCCTGTTTGTTGTTATTTACTAACAAGGACTACAAAAGCACCTACTTCTTGCATTTCCCTTATTTATTCCTTAGTTCCCAAGTGTTTTGATAAGTCTTTCATAGCACTGTTTTAAAAGTATCTAACATTCCTGGTTTAGTATATCTTTTTCTAATTTATAATTCTAGTGGCAATACCTGAGCTTTCTCTAGAGGGCTTCCTGACTTCTCAGATGTGTTTCAATAAGATAAGCTATTATGCATGTATTGGTTCTCACTCTGTGCTAGGTATGGCACCTGGCATTTTGTGTCAAGTAATTTAATCCCCAAGACAGTCACAAGTATCTACTGAGCATCTACCACAGGACAGATACAATTCCAAGGACTGAATATATAAAGGCAAATAGCAGAGACCTCAAGGCATTTATGTCTAACTCAGAGAAGACAGGCAGTAAACACAGAAACAAATCCTCCACATTCAGATAAAAAAATTGAGGCTTAGTGAGGTTGCATCCTACCCAAGGGCATCAAAGTCATAAATATGGGATTCAGACCAAGTCTTCTGGACTTAGAAGGCCATGCTCATTCTGCTGTATCAGTTGTTTCTAGAGCAGGTGGCATGCAATTCTCCCTTAGTCATATTGGGCACGTCTATGCAGAGCCTCATGATAGACTCTGAGAGAGGAAGACACCCAAGTGCTGTCAAAGAGTTACTTGAACATCTTTCTCCTTGGAACAAGGGCACTTCTTAGCCTGACCTGGGCTGTTCTGCAATGCTGACCTGGAAGCCCTTTCATCTCTACCTTCCCAAGATGGCCAGCAAGTAACTTCATCCATTGATGGGAGCCAATTAATGCATCAACACTTCATCATCTTAACTTTGGGGGAGTTCTTTTTTATTTTTCCACACAGAGAGATAAACACCAAGCTGTTGGATAGACTTGAGGGCTAAACAAGATACATAGGTCAGGAAATGTCCAACTTCAGTAAGTCAGAGGTCCCAGGAATAGGTGAGAGAGTCTCCGCATGAATTTACAAGTAACAATTAGGTAAGGGATTGATATTGACACTAGTGATTCAGTACAGGAAATATATCCTGGGACAATAAATGCAGGCTATTTATTTTAATTTTTTTTGTCACAAGACATCACATCTAAGGGGGAAAAAGATCCTTAATGTAATTAGGAAGGAGGAAGAACTAAATTCTAATAAGGACAATTAGTTACAATTAATGAAATTGGTGGGACAATTTCCCCAAGTGAGACACTTCAGAGAGCTTCCCTAAAACAAATCCTGAGTTGTAAAGGTAGAAAGTAAAAACAAAGCAAAACAAAACAACCCCAAAACCAAAGAAAACTCAACACAGGCATCAGCTTGACCAAAAACTGCATTCTACAAAACGGACACCGGATGGCAGCACATAATAACAGCAGCTTGGTAACAGCTTATCTGAAGAACGCTTGATGGAAAATGGCCCTTAAGATATTCGTTATCGTCATAAGAATCTGTTAGCTTGAACTCAGGTTTAATGTATTCATCTGCTCTAACATCAAAGCTTTATAACTTACATTCACCTCTCCTATGCCTCCTTTGGTAATGACACGGTGACAAACGAAAAAGTCAGAGGAAAATATATGTGAGGTTACTTTGTAAATTTCAGACTCACTCTGGGCCACCTGCCTCTGTTATCTGACTGGATTTGACTTGATTCTGTACCTCTGGTGGGGGTGAATGTGATTTACTCTAGTGTCCTTGACTGATTTACTGAAAAATCACTTGGACACTGTTTAAGTGTTCTGACTAGTTCTCAAACTGGTAGGTGAAGAACTTATTGCTTCTCTCTTAAGCTTCTTGTAATTTGCCTCTGCTTTAAAAAAAGGGTCAAAGAGACACTGATGTATAAATATATACATCTCTGCCACTATTGCAAGAAATGTAAAAGCTTTATATATTCAAAGGGTTACTAGAAGTTGGAAATTATAACAGAGCATGTGTTGGAAATCATGAAACTCAAGCAACCTTTTACAAATTAACTTCAGTATTCCATACTCTCCAAACCTTCCCTCCAGTCCTCATTATGGAACATTAAAAAGAGAGAAAGACACATGAAGCCTGGAAGAAGTTATTGGGATCTTGAGCAGAAAATGCTAAAAAAAAAAAAGTTTACATTAGGAGGGTACTTTGGTATCATGTTCTACAGAGTCTATTCTGAGAAACAATTGTTTAAAAAGAAGAAAAAACAAATAAAAACTAAGGTCTAACAGCCATGGGCTCTAGGATGAAAATACACACTAGTAGACATAACGCTGCACTACCTTTACTCGATTTCTTCCCAAATACCTCTCTGTCCATATTTTCACCCTCAAGTACTTCTTCCCAGGTCCCTCTGAAAAGCAGAGCAGAGTGAAAAGCCATGATAAGATGTACAGAGCCACAAATGAGATGACGAAGGGGCAGGCTTGAAAGGTATGGAGGGAGAGATAAGGGTACGGAAATAGCTTACATGCTGTCGGAGGCTTTCATAAATTAAAGTTGTTTTCAATTAAAGAATTGAAAACAGCTCTTTGCTAAGGTCTCCGAGAGCTTCAGAGAAACCTGGGCTACTTAACTTTTGGGGATAGATGTACCAAAATGCAGGAATTTCTAAACTTTATCAGAAAAAGCATACTTTCAATGTTCACAAAGAAAAACTAAAGTTGAATGCTGAATGTCTTCGGCTTTCAACCCCATCTGTCTGTCTGGGGAGATTTCTAGAACTTCATTTCAAAATAAAGTTAAATTTATGTCCCTTTACAAATGTAAGATACAGCCAAGGAGTTCTCCTTCCTTCCACCCACTCTTGTTGTATTCAGAGATAGGTCAAACTTGTCTTAGAAAGAAAAAATATATGAAAGAGGAAAGGAAGCTAAAGAAAAAGGAACAGGAGGAGGGAAAGAAAGAAAAATAAGAACACAAGATATAATGTGGATGACCTGTCATGTATTTATGAGTAGAAAACTTTGAGATTAATAAAATAGTATTAAGTGACAATTGAAGCCCTTTGTACTGTTTTTTTTTTTTTTTTTTTTTTTTGCTGTACGCAGGCCTCTCACTGTTGTGGCCTCTCCCGTCGCGGAGCACAGGCTCCAGACAAGCAGGCTCAGAGGCCATGGCTCACAGGCCCAGCCGCTCCACGGCATGTGGGATCTTCCCGGACCGGGGCACGAACCTGTGTCCCCTGCATCGGCAGGCAGACTCTCAACCATTGCGCCACCAGGGAAGCCCCTTTGTACTGTTGATGGTATGAAATAAACGAACAATTTTTGCTTCCTGGCCTCAAACATCTTCTAGCAAGAGGGAAAAATCCAACCTACTTTAAACAGAGGACAGGGCTAAAAATCTGATACCAACTATACATGCAATAAGATTGAGAGAAGGAGAGGTTGATACAAGTGACCAAGTTTCTCCACTTGTAAGATTGAAAGCGGTAATATAGCCTATTTTAGAGTATTATTTCAGAATTACTAGTAAAGCAATTATCCAAGTACTTGACAGAATAAGCATCTGTTACTATTGCAGTAACTGATTATAATTTATAAAAAGATATAAAGTTCCCTGATAAATGGGGAAAAGGCTATGGAAAGAAATTTTACATAAGAAATACAAATTATAGCAACTATGGTATACTATTTAATAGTTACTCAATTTCCAATGATATAAAAACTACACAGTTTTTCAAAGTTATGATTAAACTGACCATTTTGTTACTAGTTACAAAAAACATACAGACTCCTTGGGCAAGCAGTATGTCAATACATAACAGTCATTTAAAAATGGTCTTGTGATTTAATTAAGTCATCTAGCCTTAGAAATTCTCTTAAGAAGATATAAAAGAAAAATTGACAAGCAATAGTAGGTTTACTGCATTTATAACTATTTTAGTATAAAACTGGAATCAACTTAAAAATCTAATAAAAGAGGAACGTAGAAATGGCTTGGTGTATTACAGTCCCATCAACATTGTGGTGTATTATATGTTATTAAACATGCTGACTATATATACTACAATTTTCAATCTGTAATGTGTTTATAATAAAAACTAAAGCAATCCTTAAAACAACTAAAAATAGAGTTACCATATGATCCTGAAATCTCACCCCTGGGCATATACCCAGAGAAAACCATAATTTGAAAAGATACCTGCACCCCAATGTTCACTGCAGCACTATTTACAAAAGCCAAGACAAGAAAGCAACGTAAATGTCCATCAACAGATGAATGTATAAAGAACATGTGGTGTATATATATACATATATATGTATATCTATACACACACACCCCTACATATACATATACATATATACATACATACATAAATACATACACACACACACAGTGGAATATTACTCAGCCATAAAAATGAATGAAATAATGCCATTTGCTGCTGTTGCAAATGGGTGGACTGAGAGATTGTCATACCAAGTGAAGTAAGCCAGACAGAGAAAGACAAATATCATGTGATATCGCTTATATGTGGAATCTAAAAAAAGAAAAGAAAAGAAAAAGACACAAATGAACTTATTTCCAAAACAGAAAGAGACTCACAGATACAGAAAACAAACTTATGGTTACCAAAGGGGAAAGGGGGATGGATGGGAGGGATGAATTATGAGGCTGGGATTTTATACACTACTGTGTATAAAATAGATAACCAACAAGAACCTACTGTATAGCACAGGAAACTATACTCAATATTATGTAATAACCTATAAGGGAAAAGAATCTGAACAAGAATATATATATATATATATATATGTATATATATAGAACTGAATCGTTGTGCTGTAAACCTGAAACTTGCATGATATCATAAATCAACCATACTTCAATTAAAATTTTTTAAAAAATTCAAAAAAGAAAGCAAATCCCACAAACAATAAAGAGTGAAATTATGGAACAATATGGATCAAATTTAAAGATATCTGGTCACTAAGGACTTTCATCAGCAAGGTAAATAGATAGTGGGAGACTTGGAGGAGATATCTGCCAAGCCTAAAGTTGACAATGTATTACTACCTGGTGTACATCAGGAGTTCTCTCTCAAAAAAAAAAAAAAAAAGGAGAAACTCAGTAGAAGATAGTCAGAGTTTATGCACAGGCGATTCTTGGAATGCAGAGCCTGACCGACTCTAAATAGGTGACATGATGCTTAACTGAAACACAAGTCAGAAGAATAAAAATAAATGCAACAATAAAGTAATGTCCTATAGCCATCAACTTGCAAAACTGAAAGTTTGATAATGCTGCATGCTGATGAGATCATGGAGTGAGGCGATCCCTTCTGCATTGTGGAGAGAGTGTGAACCGATGCATTCATTCTGGAGAAAGTTTGGCATGTAGCACCCAAATCATTTATAACCGTGTGTACCTTACCACCAAGCAATCCTTTACTCCTGGGGGTATGCCCCAGAGAGAATTCCTCACAGGTCTGTAAGGAGACATATCGGTGTGGTTTGTTGCAATGTTGTTTGGGATGGAAGGAGTTAGGGACAATTTAGGTATCCACTCCTGGAAGACTGAGTAAGTAAAATTTGATGTGTGTTCACAATGGCAAAATGGGCAGCAGTTGGAAGAAATTAACTTGTTTTAAATATACAGATATAGATAAGATATCCTAACATTGACTAACATTGAATGAAAGCAGTACGGACCAGAATGAGGCTTATAACCAAAGGCTTATGCAATTTAGAACACATTCACTTACACACTGTTTTCTAGAATGCCATACATATAGCCAAATAAATGTATGGAGAGAGGATTTGATGAACATACATTCTACAGAGGATTGAAGTGAGGAATGGAGATGAAGAATAAAATAAAACCAACTAGGGGTCTTGCCCAGAATGATGATAATACAAGGCCACACACTGAAGAGGAAAATCAACTCAATTTGTACACCTGAGGTTAAAAGCAAAGACAAAAACAAAAACGAAAAACTAAAATTTATATAACTTTAAATTAAAAAGCTGAAAGAATGCATAATTGCATGTAAGCTGATTGAAATAACAATAAAACATAGTATAAAATAATGTTTATATGAATTTAAACTAGAACACAGAAATGGTTTGTAAGCTGATTAAAGTAACAACAAATACAAAATGGTATACACACTGGTTGAAATTACCTAAAAATGTATTCATGTGAGTATGTTAGGAAAAAGGCCTGGTTGTGCTCCTCTACTTTTTCTTGACACCACTTTCTAGGAAAACATTTTACTGGGATGGTTTATGGATAGCTTATGGGCAAGGACATTGTAAAAGATCACTGTGGTGGCACATCATCTTGTTTCCTTGGAGTTCCTTTTAGCATCTCCTCCTCTTGCTTGCATGAGTCTGGAGGCTAAGACTGACCAAAGCTATCACTCCTCTTTCCTGCTAAGCCCCAGTGAAAGGTAAAGTGATAACTTAGACAAGTCCTCTTCTGTCCCTCTATGGATTTTTTGTCCACATCGCTGGTAAGGTAAGAAAGGGTTTTGACTTATCTTGGGAAGATTTATCATTGCACCTTTCACGAGCTGATATAACTGGGAGAAAAGTCTAGGGGAAAGTTGGCACTAGATTGGGTTAATCAAAGAATCCCTCCTGGGTCCTTTCAGAACCCAACACATTAAGTCAGGTTCTCCACTGGGGCCAGGACTAGATGAGTCTTTGAAAGCAGCATTGCATTTGATCTTGTCTCCTGTGCATCTCCCTCCTGGACCCTTCAAAGGAGGGTGGCTGCAGGGTTACTGCAGAGGAACAGTCTAGGAGAGGGTTCAAGGCCCTGTTTGCTATCTGAGAATAAAACATAATACGGGCAGAAAATAGAGTTTGTTCTTTAAAATTGAAATAGTTATTTTAAGTAGTGGAATTATGGATGATAGTTTTCCCCAATTTTACTTCTTTTAAATAAATATATACTTACTCCACTATAGCAAACAAACAATAGCATACTTCATTCTCTAGTGTTGGCCAGAGTTCCATTCTAGTAATGAATTGTATTATACAATTAATAAGTGTCCCATTGTATAGCTAATTAGTGAATTTATCCTGTATGATTTTAACTGTTAATAATATAGTCATGAATAAATGCCTTTTCTCCCACTGTAAGCACTTTCTACATACCTTTGCAGCTTGCATATAACCTAGCACAAAGCTAAGTATATTATAAGACCTACATGAGAAATAGGGAAAATTCTAAAATGGAGATGATTATTTCTAAATATCCCATACATAAAAAACATGTAGTGTGTTTGTCTACCCTCCTATCAACCTTATTTTTTTCTCCAAGTTTTTTCTTGTTGTTGCCTAGGGAATCCTTATTACATTTTCTAATTTCTCTCACCTACTCTGTGTTGACCTCATCTCCAAGTGCAGCAACTTCCAACTTTTTATCTGACAGATTATTTTCCTTTTATTTTTTCTCAAATGATTTTTATTTGAGCAACAAATGTATTTCAAATCCTCCATCCTTCAAAAAATTATGATCCCAATGTACTGTAGGGAGATTTTTATATACTGCAAAATGAGTCCTTTCATCCCCTAATCTATTAATCCCAGAAATCAAGACCCAGTATCTTATTTCTTCACATATTTTTTAAGATTTCAAGTCTTAGAAGGTCATGAAGCACTTCATTTATATATTCTGTGCAACAAAATAAAATGTAGTGCTTTGTTGGAAAACTATAATTATATTAAAAATACTGTTGATCTTAGTGGTAGCAGAAAGGAATATTCTAGTCATGTACCATAGGGCCTACCTTTCTAAACAATAGCAGTGACACAACTGAGGAGATGGGGAACTGGCATAGTTATATAAAAGTGAATTAAAAAAACTTTTATTACCTTAGTTTCTTTCCTCCATCTGCAATTTTAGCTTTTTGAAGATAACCTTCTTTTTCAACCATCTGCAAGAAGAATACATATATTAAAACTGTGACAAACTCCTATGCATTATTAGTTTGAATGAACCTGTGCTTTCCAACAGTCATTGCAGTGATGGAAGTTTCCAGTCATAGAACTTCATCAACAATGCATATATAGATTATGGGAAGTGCCTTCAAGATCAGTCATTACAAGCTGTTAAATATCCAAAAGAAAGATAACAAAGAGTAATGTGAATGATTTCTTAGATAGTGATACACCTTTACTTACTTTTCCTTCTGGGCATTGAAGTCACTTGCTTACAAAATTGATTAAAAATGGTAAAACAAAAACAAATTTAATGCCTTCCTTAATTTTACCAATCATCCTTGGAAAAGTTCTTCCTTTTCACTCCTCATTTCCACTTCCTCATGTACCTGCTGATGCCAGTGAGTGAGAAAAAGTCAACAGCAGCAGGTAACTGGGCCGGTTAAACTGGAAGGGCATTTAAAACACTGACATTCCACGCATTTCGTTCAGTTAGTTGCCAAGAGATGCTGTAGCAGCATTATCTCATTATCTTCCTCCATGATGTGGGTTTGCTTCCTTTCCTATTTGTATTTATTGGCTTTCATTGCTAATACAGCTGCACATTCCTTAAAGGAGATTCAACCATTCCTTATCATTCCACAGAGGTTTTTGTGGAGTTCTAGGGTAAATAAATACACAATGCAAATTGTGATGTGGTGACTCCCAGCAAAGTCTATAATAGATGTTTTAATTTCTTAGTGCCCTATTTCTACCTTCCCCTGTCAGTCCTGCACCCCTCCCATCCCTAGATCTTACCTGTGTTCCATCTTTTCGATCTTGGTAAATTGCCAACAACCTTCACCCGCACCCCCATGCTATATGCTGAAAGCTTTAAGGAGTCACCTACCTAATATCAAAGGACCACACTCCCTCAGTGCCACCCTACATGCCTTCCTCCTGACTGTAATATTTCACTTCCACCATATCTTCATCTCATCAATTCCCAGATATATTAAATCTACTTTAAAATGTAATATTTCTCTCTATTGTTAGAGAGTTCTTCCATGTTTCCTCTGCAATCTCTTTTTAGATGCCCTGTCCTGAATCTTCATTTTCATTCTGCCATTACCACTATCACAGGGCTTATTTGGTTGTACCTGCACCTGTGCTGTGACTCTTCCTTTCACACTTGTGTTCCCAGCACAGAGAGTACTTGCTGGCACCAATGATCACAATAATAAATATTCTTTGAACAAATGAGTGGATGAATGAATGGCTATTTAAATGTTTATTTAAATTTTTATAGGAAACTGGACAAGCAAAAATAATCTGTCTGCATTATGACAGGTTAAAGGAAGAGATATTTGGGTGTGAGTTGTTCCAAACCACTAAAATTTCATCAGTTAAAGAATTGGCTACTTACAAGACTCACTCTGATATAGGTGAGATCTTTTCTGATTTGTTTATTATTATATTCCTAATACACAGCACAATACTTAGCTTTCAAAATACACTGGATGGAGGAATCAGGAGGATGGCGGAAGAGTAAAACGCGGAGATCACCTTCCTCCCCACAGATACACCAGAAATACATCTACACGTGGAACAGCTCCTACAGAACACCTACTGAACGCTGGCAGAAGACCTCAGACCTCCCAAAAGGCAAGAAACTCCCCACATGCCTGGGTAGGGCAAAAGAAAAAAGAATAAACAGAGACAAAAGAATAGGGACGGGACCTGCACCAGTGGGAGGGAGCTGTAAAGGAGGAAAAGTTTCCACACACTAGGAAGCCCCTTCGCGGGCGGAGACTGCGGGTGGCGGAGGGGGGAAGCTTCGGAGTCGCGGAGGAGAGCGCAGCCACAGGGGTGCAGAGGGCAAAGCGGAGAGATTCCTGCACAGAGGATCAGTGCCGACCGGCAGTCACCAGCCCGAGAGGCTTATCTGCTCACCCGCCAGAGAGGGTGGGGCTGGGAGCTGAGACTCGGCTTCGATCAGAGCGCAGGGAGAGGAATGGGGTTGGCGGCATGAACACAGCCTGAAAGGGGTTAGTGCACCACGGCTAGCCGGGAGGGAGTCCGGGAAAAAGTCTGGAGCTGCCGAAGAGGCAAGAGACTTTTTCTTCCCTCTTTGTTTCCTGGTGCCCGAGGAGAGGGGATTAAGAGCGCTGCTTAAAGGAGCTCCAGAGATGGGCGCGAGCCGCGGCTAACACCGCGGACCCCAGAGACGGGCATGAGACGCTAAGGCTGCTGCTGCCGCCACCAAGAAGCCTGTGTGCAAGCACAGGTCACTCTCCACACCTCCCCTCCCGGGAGCCTGTGCAGCCCGCCACTGCCAGGGTCCCGGGATCCAGGGACAACTTCCCCTGGAGAACTCAGGCTGGTGCAACGTCCCGCTGGCCTCTGCCGCCACGGGCTCGCCCCGCATCCATAGCCCTCCCTCCCCTGGGCCTGAGTGAGCCAGAGCCCGCGAATCAGCTGCTCCTTTAACCCCGTCCTGTCTGAGCGAAGAACAGACGCCCTCCAGCGACCTACACACAGAGGCAGGGCCAAATCCAAAGCTGAGCCCCGGGAGCTGTGCGAACAAAGAAGAGAAAGGGAAATCTTTCCCAGCAGCCTCAGAAGCAGCGGATTAACGCTCCACAATCAACTTGATGTACCCTGCATCTGTGGAATACCTGAATAGACAACGAATCATCCCAAATTGAGGAGGTGGACTTTGAGAGCAAGATTTATGATTTTTTCCCCTTTTCCTCTTTTTGTGCGTGTGTATGTGTATGCTTCTGTGTGAGATTTTGTCCGTATAGCTTTGCTTTCACCATTTGTGCTAGGGTTCTAGCCGTCCATCCTTTTTTTTTCTTAAAAAAATTTTCTTAAAAAATTCTTAAAAAATTTTTTTTTCTTAATAATAATTTTTTTATTTTAATAACTTTATTTTATCTTCTTTCTTTCTTTCTTTCTTTCCTTCCTTCCTATTTTTTTTTCTTTCTTTCTACTTTTTCTCCCTTTTATTCTGAGCCGTGTGGATGAAAGGCTCTTGGTGCTACAGCCAGGAGTCAGTGCTGTGACTCTGAGGTGGGAGAGCCAACTTCAGGACACTGGTCCACAAGAGACCTCCCAGCTACACATAATATCAAACGGCGAAAATCTCCCAGAGATCTCCATCTCAACACCAGCACCCAGCTTCACTCAACCACAGCAAGCTACAGTGCTGGACACCCTATGCCAAACAACTAGCAAGACAGGAACACAACGCCACCCATTGGCAGAGAGGCTGCCTAAAATCATAAAAAGTCCACAGACACCCCAAAACACACCACCAGACGTGAACCTGCTCATCAGAAAGACAAGATCCAGCCTCACCCACCAGAACACAGGCACTAGTCCCCTCCACCAGGAAGCCTACACAACCCACTGAACCAACTTTAGCCACTGGGGACAGACACCAAAAACAACGGGAACTATGAACCTGGAGCCTGCAAAAAGGAGACCCCAAACACAGTAAGATAAGCAAAATGAGAAGACAGAAGAACACACAGCAGATGAAGGAGCAAGATAAAAACCCACCAGACCTAACAAATGAAGAGGAAATAGATAGTCTACCTGAAAAAGAATTCAGAATATTGATAGTAAAGATGATCCAAAATCTTGGAAATAGAATATAGAAAATGCAAGAAACATTTAACAAGGACCTAGAAGAACTAAAGATGAAACAAGCAATGATGAACAACACAATAAATGAAATTAAAAATACTCTAGATGGGATCAATAGCAGAATAACTGAGGCAGAAGAACAGATAAGTGACCTGGAAGATAAAATAGTGCAAATAACTACTGCAGAGCAGATTGAAGAAAAAAGAATGAAAAGAACTGAGGACAGTCTCAGAGACCTCTGGGACAACATTAAATGCACCAACATTCGAATTATAGGGGTTCCAGAAGAGGAGAAAAAGAAAGGGACTGAGAAAATATTTGAAGAGATTATAGTTGAAAACTTCCCTAATATGGGAAAGGAAATAGTTAATCAAGTCCAGGAAGCACAGATAGTCCCATACAGGATAAATCCAAGGAGAAACACGCCAAGACACATATTAATCAAACTGTCAAAAATTAAATACAAAGAAAACATTAAAAGCAGCAAGGGAAAAACAACAAATAACACACAAGGGAATCCCCATAAGGTTAACAGCTGATCTTTCAGCAGAAACTCTGCAAGCCAGAAGGGACTGGCAGGACATATTTAAAGTGATGAAGAAGAAAAACCTGCAACCAAGATTACCCAGCAAGGATCTCATTCAGATTTGATGGAGAAATTAAAACCTTTACAGACAAGCAAAAGCTGAGAGTTCAGCACCACCAAACCAGCTTTACAACAAATGCTAAAGGAACTTCTCTAAGCAAGAAACACAAGAGAAGGAAAAGACCTACAATAACAAACCCAAAACAATTAAGAAAATGGGAATAGGAACATACATATCGATAATTATTTTAAATGTAAATGGATTAAATGCTCCCACCAAAAGACACAGACTGGCTGAATGGATACAAAAACAAGACCCATATATTTGCTGTCTACAAGAGACCCACTTCAGACCTAGAGACACATACAGACTGAAAGTAAGGGGATGGAAAAAGATATTCCATGCACATGGAAACCAAAAGAAAGCTGGAGTAGCAATTCTCATGTCAGACAAAACAGACTTTAAAATAAAGACTATTAGAAGAGATAAAGAAGGACACTACATAATGATCAAGGGATTGATCCAAGAAGAAGATATAACAACTGTAAATATTTATGCACCCAACACAGGAGCACCTCAATACATAAGGCAAATACTAACAGCCATAAAAGGGGAAATCGACAGTAACACATTCATAGTAGGGGACTTTAACACCCCACTTTCACCCATGGACAGATCATCCAAAATGAAAATAAATAAGGAAACACAAGCTTTAAATGATACATTAAACAAGATGGACTTAATTGATATTTATAGGACACTCCATCCAAAATCAACAGAATACACATTTTTCTCAAGTACTCACGGAACATTCTCCAGGATAAATCATATCTTGGGTCACAACTCAAGCCTTGGTAAATTTAAGAAAACTGAAGTTGTATCAAGTATCTTTTCCGACCATAATGCTATGAAACTAGATGTCAATTACAGGAAAAGATCTGTAAAAAATACAAACACATGGAGGCTAAACAATACACTACTTAATAACGAAGTGATCACTGAAGAAATCAAAGAGGAAATCAAAAAATACCTAGAAACAAATGACAATGGAGACATGATGACCCAAAACCTATGGGATGCAGCAAAAGCAGTTATAGGAGGGAAGTTTATAGGAATACAATCCTACCTTAAGAAACAGGAAAGATCTCGAATAAACAACCTAACCTTGCACCTAAAGCAATTAGAGAAAGAAGAACAAAAAAACCCCGAAGTTAGCAGAAGGAAAGAAATCATAAAAATCAGATCAGAAATAAATGAAAAAGAAATGAAGGAAATGATAGCAAAGATCAATAAAACTAAAAGCTGGTTCTCTGAGAAGATAAACAAAATTGATAAACCATTAGCCAGACTCATCAAGAAAAAAAGGGAGAAGACTCAAATCAATACAAATAGAAATGAAGAAGGAGAAGTAACAACTGACACTGCAGAAATACAAAAGATCATGAGAGGTTATTACAAGCAACTCTATGTCAATAAAATGGACAACCTGGAAGAAATGGACAAATTCTTAGAAATGCACAACCTTCCAAGACTGAATCAGGAAGAAATAGAAAATATGAACAGACCAATCACAAGCACTGAAATTGAAACTGTGATTGAAAATCTTCCAACAAACAAAAGCCCAGGACCAGATGTTTTCCCAGGCGAATTCTATCAAACATTTAGAGAAGAGCTAACACCTATCCTTCTCAAACTCTTCCAAAATATAGCAGAGGGAGGAACACTCCCCAACTCATTCTACAAGGCCACCATCACCCTGATACCAAAACCAGACAAGGATGTCACAAAGAAAGAAAACTACAGGCCAATATCACTGATGAACATAGATGCAAAAATCCTCAACGAAATACTAGCAAACAGAATCCAACAGCACATTAAAAGGATCATACACCATGATCAAGTGGGGTTTATTCCAGGAATGCAAGGATTCTTCAATATACGCAAATCTATCAATGTGATAAACCATATTAACAAACTGAAGGAGAAAAACCATATGATCATCTCAATAGATGCAGAGAAAGCTTTTGACAAAATTCAACACCGTTTACGATAAAAACCCTGCAGAAAGTAGGCATAGAGGGAACTTTCCTCAACATAATAAAGGCCATATATGACAAACCCACAGCCAACATCGTCCTCAATGGTGAAAAATTGAAAGCATTTCCACTAAGATCAGGAACAAGACAAGGTTGCCCACTGTCACCACTCTTATTCAACATAGTTTTGGAAGTTTTAGCCACAGCAATCAGAGAAGAAAAGGAAATAAAAGGAATCCAAATCGGAAAAGAAGAAGTAAAGCTGTCACTGTTTGCAGATGACATGATACTATACATAGAGAAACCTAAAGATGCTACCAGAAAACTACTAGAGCTAATCAATGAATTTGGTAAAGTAGCAGGATACAAAATTAATGCACAGAAATCTCTGGCATTCCTATACACTAATGTTGAAAAATCTGAAAGTGAAATCAAGAAAACACTCCCATTTACCATTGCAACAAAAAGAATAAAATATCTAGGAATAAATCTACCTAAGGAGACAAAAGCCCTGTATGCAGAAAATTATAAGACACTGATGAAAGAAATTAAAGATGATACAACTAGATGGAGAGATATACCATGTTCCTGGATTGGAAGAATCAACATTGTGAAAATGACTCTACTACCCAAAGCAATCTACAGATTCAATGCAATCCCTATCAAACTACCACTGGCATTTTTCACAGAACTAGAACAAAAAATTTCACAGTTTGTATGGAAACACAAAAGACCCCGAATAGCTAAAGCAATCTTGAGAACGAAAAATGGAGCTGGAGGAATCAGGCTCCCTGACTTCAGACTATACTACAAAGCTACAGTAATCAAGACAGTATGGTACTGGCACAAAAACAGATAGATCAATGGAACAGGATAGAAAGTCCAGAGATAAACCCACGCACATATGGTCATCTGATCTTTCATAAAGGAGGCAGGAATGTACAGTGGAGAAAGGACAGCCTCTTCAACAAGTGGTGCTGGGAAAACTGGACAGGTACATGTAAAAGTATGAGATGAGAACACTCCCTAACACCATACACAAAAATAAGCTCAAAATGGAATAAAGACCTAAATGTAAGGCCAGAAACTACCAAACTCTTAGAGGAAAACATAGGTGGAACACTCTATGACATAAATCACACAAGATCCTTACTGACCCACCTCCTAGAGAAATAGAAATAAAAACAAAAATAAACAAATGTGACCTAATGAAACTTCAAAGCTTTTGCACAGCAAAGGAAACCATAAACAAGACCAAAAGACAACCCTCAGAGTGGGAGAAAATATTTGCAAATGAAGCAACTGACAAAGGATTAATCTCCAAAATTTACAAGCAGCTCATGAAGCTCAATAACAAAAAAACAAACAACCCAATCCAAAAATGGGCAGAAGACCTAAATAGACATTTCTCCAAAGAAGATATACAGACTGCCAGCAAACACATGAAAGAATGCTCAACATCATTAATCATTAGAGAAATGCAAATCAAAACTACAATCAGATATCATCTCACACCAGTCAGAATGGTCCTCATCAAAAAATCTAGGAACAATAAATGCTGGAGAGGGTGTGGAGAAAAGCAAACACTCTTGCACTGCTGGTGGGAATGTGAATTGGTACAGCCACTATGGAGAACAGTATGGAGGTTCCTTAAAAAACTACAAATAGAACTACCATATGCCCCAGCAATCCCACTACTGGGCATATACCCTGAGAAAACCATAATTCAAAAACAGTCATGTGGGGCTTCCCTGTTGGTGCAGTGGTTGGGAGTCCGCCTGCCGATGCAGGGGACATGGGTTCGTGCCCCTGTCCGGGAGGATCCCGCATGCCACAGAGCGGCTGGGCCCGTGGGCCATGGCCGCTGGGCCTGTGCGTCCGGAGCCTATATCCGCAACGGGGGAGGCCACAGCAGTGAGAGGCCCGCATACCACAAAAAAAAAAAAAAAAAAAGAGTCATGTACCAAAATGTTCATTGCAGCTCTATTTACGATAGCCAGGAGATGGAAACAACCTAAGTGTCCATCATCGGATGAATGGATAAAGAAGGTGTGGCACATATGTAGAAAGGAATATTACTCAGCCTTAAAAGAAACGAAATTGAGCTATTTGTAATGAGGTGGATGGACCTACAGTCTGTCATACAGAGTGAAGCAAGTCAGAAAGAGAAAGACAAATACCGTATGCTAACACATATATATGGAATTTAAGAAAAAAAAATGTCATGAAGAACCTAGGGGTAAGACAGGAATAAAGACACAGACCTGCTAGAGAATGGACTTGAGGATATGGGGAGGGGGAAGGGTAAGCTGTGACAAAGCGAGAGAGTGGCACGGACATATATACACTACCAAACGTGAAATAGATAGCTAGTGGGAAGCAGCTGCATAGCACAGGGAGATCAGCTCAGCGCTTTGTAACCACCTAGAGGGGTGGGGTAGGGAGGGTGGGAGGGAGGGAGACACAAGAGGGAAGAGATATGGGAACATATGTATAACTGATTCACTTTATTATAAAGCAGAAACTAACACATCATTGTAAAGCAATTATACTCCAATAAAGATGTAGAAAAATAAAATAAAATAAAATAAATTTTAAAATAGAAATTAAAAAATACATTGGATGAAGACATCTCTTAATAAATAATGATGAAGATAATGTTGACTTATGATAATCATAGCATAGTATTTTTCACATAGCTACATTTCCAGAGAATTTCTTTTCTTTCAGCATGTTCTCCACAAGCCTAGAAGAATCTGAGGAAGCTCTCTTAGATAACTTTTAGAATCATGATGTTCAGTGGTGCCTCTTCTGTACTTAGATATGTCTATTCATTTGCTTTTCCCACCTTTTGTCCTAATGTATGCCGTCTCTTCTTCTTACTTCCAGGAAGTCTTATTTGTCTACCCCCTAAAATCCATATAATACATTTAGTACTTAAATCTGGGCACCACTAGTTTCTACAAATGTTTGGAAGAAAAATGTTGTTAAGAGCAATTAGCATCACAGAGGAGGTCCCTTTTAGGAATGTATATTGAGAAATTTTGTTGTGTAACCATAGATAAAATTTACCATTTTATTTAAGCTTTCTTATGATGAAAATAAAATAAGTTACCAAAAGCCTGAATCTATCTACCAAACAGCTACAAAATCTCTCAACCCATGATAAAAACTGATGCATACTTTCTCAGCTAAGAATATTGCCTTTTTCTCCATAAAAATATTCACTAAAAGACCACTAGGTGGATATTTAGTACCCAGAGATGTATTATTGATGACCATTTTTTAAAAAGAGAAGGGAAATGTGAAAGTAGAAACCTAACACTCTTGCAAGGGAAATCAACATAAGCTGGCTTGCATTATATACCTTAAAATTCTCTCTCCTTGAATGTATAAGTAAAGTTTCTCTATATGCTGGATCTTTTCAGGACACCTGAGATTCAGGCCAGGGGCTGGATTTCTCATGTTAGGATTCTATAAATGGACATCATTGCCATCAAACAGGCTGAACCAATTTTCACGGCCTTTGGTCAACGCAACAGAGTTTCCAGGCATGTCCACACAGAGGTCCAGAAAAAGGAAAGAGGAAGAGGCAAATAGCAGGTTAGGTATCTTCTTTTATATTATCTTTCAAAGTCCAAGTTGCCTTCCTGGTCATTTGAAGAAGCTAATAATCCTTCTACTGTGTACTTTTACCTATTATATTTATTTCTACAGTGCATATTTTTACTTATCTATGTATCGGCATACACATTTCTACATGTAATTATATACATGTGCAACCATCATGCACTATTCCCACTTTTGTGATCAGGTGTTCACTTCTCTCCATTGTTTCTTTCATACTTGCTGCACAACCATTCATTCTTTCAACACATTTTTAAATAGTAACATCCTCTTCCCCTAAATACCAGCTGCTCTGCTCACAATGGAACTGCAAAGACTAACAGGACAACCTTAATCTTACTGAGGCTTATATCCTTGTGAGTTCACATTTCAAGATACTCCTGTTCCTCTTTTGGGGGGACTGGATACCATACTCCCCTCCAGTTATCTCAGAGACTAAGGCCAACTTTTGCCCTGGAATAGAAAACTCCAATCAGGCTTCCTGCACTGAAAGCACTGCATTATTTTAAGTCCCATGCTGGGAAGCAAAGTTTCCATGAGGTATATTTAATTACTTTATTATTCCTTGTCATCATACTTTGAAATACCTCACCATGTTCCAGGCACTAGGAATCAGTTATTCCAGGAGGCTCATAGGAGCAGAAAGAAGTATTAGGGTAAGCAGAAGATTGCTATGTATTTTGTATGTGGGTTTATATATGGTACCATAGTAATTATTCTAATTACTTATTCCTCTTTTATGTTAATCACATGGTTTGAAGGGACAGTAATCTATAAATTACAGTTGAGTATACTGGTCATCTAGGACCTAGATGGTCTTGCCGCTAGTAATTTACAAAACTCTGTATAGCTTTAGGCCTGTGTTTAGGATACTATACACCAAGTTCCAGGCCAACTTGAAGTTCTTTAAAGTAGCAGCACTCCCTAAACAAAGTATACTTAAGAATTGCCAACGAATCTTTAGATGCTGAATCTGGCTTCTTGAGCTATTTGTCCAATATTCCTTAGAAGCCCTATTTAATGTTAAGTGGCAGGAAAGATCAGCAATTTGTCCAGATTGGATGCCAGCCAGTCTGCTAGCATTGAGGAAGCACTCGGCAGACACAACTGTGCTGAGATACAGATGAAAAGAATGAATGGCAGTGGGATATCCAGATAGCACCTGTTTATCAACCTAAGTTGGAAGCGAGAGGCAAGGCAAGAGAGCAGATGACAACCTTTGATTAATGCTAACAGTCATGGCAGAAGGACCGGCCTGTAACCGTTAAGTACAGACACTGTAATTTTTTTTTTATATGAAGGCTTCAAGTAGTTCTCTGATAAAAGACTTGAATTGAAAACAATAGGTTTTCATCTACACCAGTCCACCAAAAGAATTCTGTCAAAATACATGTTTATAAATGGAAATAAACTGAATCTAAAACTTTCACCAGATTTTCATGAGAGGGTATTGGCTTTTAATACCAGAACGACAGACCCTTTGGGCTGCTGATGTATGTACGTGGTTGCTCTTTTCTCCTTTGTTCTGATTCCTGTGTTCACTGGCAATCCTCTGGCTCCTAATTTAGCTTCCTCGGTCCTCTCACAAATAGTCAGAATGTGGGTGACAAATAGCATCAGTATATTTGCCATTATAAATTAATAAATCAGAATTACAATTTATACAGCTGACTCTTACAAAGTTGGTTACTGTGAGGTAATCCTAGGGATCATCATCTCTGTAAACACTGATAACATTGTTACATATAATTTTTCAAGATCCACAAAACTGAGACAGGCCCCAGACCTGAACTGGAGAGAGCCCTCCGAAGTAGCACCACCCTGTGAAAGTTTCTGTATGACTGACTGGCCTCCTAGGAGAATTTTGTATCAATTCTGTATAACTACAAACAAGCGCTACTATTATTTTGCATTTAATTATTTTCCTATTTAATAATTAGGCACTTGCTATATTTTTTTCTGAACTTTTAATAGATCGCAGTACTTTGCTGATAATCTGTTTGCTTTGATAATTTCTATTACAAAGCACAGAAGGAGGACATATCTGGTTACATCATTTTACCCCCAAATGGGGGCTTCTCTTCCTTCTTAAATCTCTTCTTAACTTTTCCACCACTCACAGAAATAGAAATTTCTGTGTCTTCTTTCCATTGGCTTCTTAAAAATTATTTTTTAAGTTTCTATTTTTACAATAAAAATTGTATATATTTACGGTGTACAATATGATGTTTTCACCTACATATACATAGTGAAATGATTACTATAGTCAAGCTACTTAATATATACATTTCCTCATATAGTTATCTTTTTATTTATTTAATAAATTTATTTATTTTTGGCTGCGTTGGGTCTTCATTGCTGCGTGCAGGCTTTCTCTAGTTGCGCCGAGCTGGGGCTACTCTTTGCTGTGGTGCGCGGGCTTCTCATTGTGGTGGCCTCTCTTGTTGTGGAGCATGGGCTCTAGGCACAGGCTTCAGTAGTTGTGGCACGCAGGCTCAATAGTTGTGGCTCGCGGGCTCTAGAGCGCAGTCTCAGTAATTGTGGTGCATGGGCTTAGTTGCTCCACGGCATGTGGGATCTTCCCGGACCAGGGCTCAAACCCGTGTTCCCTGCATTGGCAGGCAGATTCTTAACCACTGCGCCACCTGGAAAGCCCCAAAATTTAAGTCTTTTTTTTGTGGTGAGAGCATGTGAGGTCTACTCTTGTAGCAAATTTCCAGTGTACAACAGTCTTATTAACCAATATAATCACCATGCTGTACAGTTGATCTCTAGAACTTAGTCATCCTACATAACTCCATTGGCTTTCCTTCTCTTGCCCCACTTCCCTGTTTGGGACTCATTGCTTACATTTTTCTTCTCCGTTTCCAATTATTTCTGTACTGGCTCTAGCTTTCTTGCTATATCAGATCTGCTGACCATGTGTGTGGACTTGCAGTAGAACAGAAACAAAAACAAGGAAAAAAAATCACCTTCAAAATGCAGCTTATCTGTACATCATATAAAGTACTAAGTACATAAAAAATGTAAATGCTTAATTATAGGACTATCTTACATATAGCTGGAGAATGAACTATGATGCATTTAGAGGGGTGAAATATAATATTTCTGCCTAATGTAGATACATAATTTACTGTGTGCATACTTTAAAAAAGTGGTAAACCAAAATTCTCAAGTTGGATACGATAATTAAACAAAAAGGAGGATAGAAGAAAAGCAAAGAAAAACGATGCTGCGTCATACATGAGTGATGCCTATAAAGGAGTAATAAAGCATTCTCAAAGAAGTTCTGGAGAAGCTGGTCTTGACTTCACATATTATTGACTTCACATATTATTGACTTCAGGTCTCAAAGTTAGGCATGGTTTGCTCATTGTAAATTATTTATACCCTGCAGTGTGTATGTTGCACAATGCTTTCACGGGTATTCTCCCTCTCTTACTCTCAGGATAAGAGAATATGTTGTGCTTTGGGGTTCTGCTGAATGTCTTAAACTGTTTTTCAAATGTTGGGTTTGGCAAAGTACATATAATGTTTTGCCAAGTGAATTTCCCCATCATTTTAAACCCCTGTGTATTTCAAGAGAAATTTTACCCACATGTCTCTGATTTATTTACCCTTAACTCATCAAAATATCATCTTGAATAAGCTACATTTTGATGTTTAAGAACCCCCATAGCCTTTTCCTGAGCCTTTCATCTTGTAACCAGTGTGTTTCATTTGGTCACCACCAAAATATCCAGGTTCTAATTGGGAAACAGGCTGATGAGGGAACCTCTTTTTATCTTAAGCATTTCGGTCTTCTGGAGGCTTTTCCTATGTATCACATCTCCTTTCTCCTCCTTTATTTCTCTCTTCTTCCCTGACTGCTATTTCTTTGTTTCCTTGATCTAAATATGTTGTTCTTTCTTTGCCCGCCATTGGAATTCAGTGAGAATCGCCTTCCTGGTCACTGCCTGGGCAACTTATTAGCCTAATTCAATTGTCTTGTTACAACCTAATTTTGGTCAAGGCAGTAGGGAAGAAAGGATTGCTCAATGTTAACAACCTTTTTTGTTGTTGTGTTTGTTCTTCTTCTCTACTCTACAGTTAAATGAATTTCAAATGTAGGCCTGGATGGGAGAAGTCATGGTAACCTGTTTCTGTGTTTTAATGGCTTCTGAACTCCTTATCATCACCTCAAGGCCCATCAACATCTGAGCACTGCCTCACTCTGCCCACACTTCCAGACTTATTTCCCTGTTCTAGCCAGTGTGGCATTCTTGCAGTTTTTCCAATGTAACCACTTTGTTCTGACTTCCAGACCTTTGCACTTGATGCTCCTTCAGTTTGCATCATTCTTCCAGTAATTTGCTTGACAAACTCTAGTCACCCTACAAATCTCAATTTAAATGGCCCTTTCAAAGAGTGATCTTATGACTACTTAATCCAAGGTAGGCTCTCCCTCTTTCGTGGAAACTTGTTTGTCTGCTGTCATAGCATGTTGTGTAATTTGCATTCAGAGAATTATGCCTTTCTTTACTCGTTTAATTCTTTTCTTCACCCTTAGACTGACAGGCCCTCCAAAAAAGGACATGACTATTTAGCATATCATTGCATACCCTAAACCCAGCCCAGTGCCCAGCACAGGGATGGCCTCAACAAACATTGGAATTAACGCACTCCTACAAAACACTGTAAAAACTATACTCCAATAAAATTTTTTTTTAAATAAAAAACACACTCCTGCTGTTTGAGTAAAGGAAGGGTACATAAAGCAATGAAAACTTCGAGATGGTTTGTATTACTGTTATTAAATTATGTAACATTATTAACATACTGCCAGCTTGAAGATCTGGGAAGAAGTTTTTTTCAGAAAACCTAATTCTATCTTAACAAAGTAGAATTTTGAAAGACTGAAGAGCTTTTGAAAATTTTTTGCAATTTGAGGAAAGCACAGCCTGATCAATAGAATTATTCGCCCAAAGGGGCCGTCCTTTGTTTTAAAATAAGAAAACACTGTATGCTCACAATGTCTTTCATCCTTAAAGCCCTCATAAGTATTAATTAATCCACAAAATGATATCTGGCTCCAAAAGGTAGAATCTGTGACTTAAGGTTTATCTGCAAAAGCCTGCTTTGCCCCCAAGCCATGGCAACTTCCTGAGCTCTGGCCTCCAAATCCTTCTAGCTCAGGAGGTAGCAGATGATTCTCTAAAACCTGCCACAGGCTTTTGACTCCTGCAGGGTTATCCGTAGACATGTCTTATACTCTTTTGATAAACATAAAGATGATAAAGATTTAACATGCTATAAACAGGGTTATTTTTCTTGAACATTTCTTTAGGGGGAAAAGGGAAAATGCCCGGAAAATAATTAGGTCTCACGAAGAGTTATAATATGAAATATACAATATCAGGAAACAAACACATATTAGTATATTTGACATTTCATGTTTAAAATCTTTGCTGCATTACAGAAATGGTTAAGCAACGACACGGCTTCTCAGAAAATAATATAGTCTCATGCATTGATAGCATATGGATTTGCACACCAAGTGGCATAAATGACTTCAGCTGTCAGTGAACTGGGTAGTTTCTGCCCTAAGATTTCAGACTCCAAATAGGAATATATTTTTGTCAGTATTCAAAAGAAATGCATTATGTTTCTGTTTAACCGTGTTGATCACAACCTACTTTATTAAAGGGTAAGTTGAGAGGTAAAGCATGGTTACCAAAGGATGATAGCATCTATGGGAGCATCCACCATGGCAGACTCCACTGTCATAAAATGAATTACTTTTCTCCAAAGGGAGTGCATCGAATAGGATACTTTTGCCAGTTGTGCTTAAAGCCAAAGCCTCCCATGATTGCTGGATACTGTTCAAGGAAGTTCTAAATATAGGAGATAAAGGAAATGGGATTTATAGCAGAAAATGTGGGATATAAATAAGCTCAAAGATCCATATAGTAAAAATAATGAGTAATAACATCAACTTAAAGGATTTTACTATTTTCTACAGTGTTTTGGTGTATATCATTTTATATATGGTAGTTGATCCTGGTAGGTACTGGCAAGGGAAACTACTGCAAGAACCTATGGATGATTCCAGAAGCAACACTGAGGCAGGCATGAGGGAGAGAAAAAGAGATGTAGAGATAAAGGAAGGAACACGTCAGATTTGCAGAAAAAAATCTGTGAATCTAGGTTAAAAATAATTATACAGTTATATTAGTCAAATATAAAGACAGCTTTATAGGTTCTGGAAAATAATTCAAGTCTTGATGTAAACAGTAACGGATAATTAAAAATTAATCAGAGGGACTTCCCTGGTGGCACAGTGGTTAAGAATCCAACTGCCAATGCAGGGAACATGGGTTCGAGCCCTGGTCCAGGAAGATCCTACATGCCGCGGAGCAACTAAGCCTGGGGGCCACAACTACTGAGCCTGCGTGCCACAACTACTGAAGCCTGCGCTCCTAGAGCCTGTGCTCTGCAACAAGAGATGCCACCGCAATGAGAAGCCCGTGCACTGCAACGAAGAGTAGCCCCCACTCGCCGCAACTAGTGAAAGACCGCACGCAGCAACGAAGACCCAACGCAGCCAAAAATAAATTAATAAGTAAATGAAATTAAAAAAAATATTAATCAGAATTTGTTGTTTGAGGGAATTGGTGGTTATTTCGGCATCGTCTACCATAATGAAGTAATTCATAAGTAAGACGTGTGGGGGAAAGATAATCATTTGTCTTTAAAGTAACATTAAATAAGCAATTAATTCAAGTAGAGATTGATGAATAAAAGTTGAACATAACCTCTGTTCACAAGATAGAGCAAGATAAACAAGTACTCAAAGAGAGGGTCCAGGGAAACCCAACTCAGGAATAGGAAGTAAATTGGTTGGTAGTTCCAGTAGAGTTGAGAGAGAGAGAGAGAGAGAGAGAGAGAGAGAGAGAGAGAGAGAGCTTGTGTAGACAGAGAGAGTAACAGAGAGAGAGAGATGCAGAGAAAGAGATTCAGAGAGACTGAAAACTGAAGAGGTCAACAAATTACTGTCTTTTTTTCCTTCTATCAGCAGTACTTCCCAATGTCACTTTTACAAGGTTATCTGACCTAGAATAGAGCATTGAGCACTTAGATATATTTTCTCTTAAACTATCCAAAATTTGAGATATTTAAAATGAGTTTCATTTATTGAGAATTGAGGCTGCAGAGTCAAAATACATAACTATAGGCCAGCAAACCAACAAATAATCTTAAAGGTAGGAAGTTATTAAACTGACAAAACTATTTCTGAATATTCTAATTTTTAAAATATTAGCCTATGCTTGATGTATAGGCATAGCACAAATATACCATTAGTTATTGATTAAATTTAAGTAATGACCATAATTTTAATTTTTAAAATTCATAATTAATATATATTTCATGTAAAAATTTTGAGACACTTTAAGGCATTTTTCAAATATAATCCATATATATTTGTACATGTAAAATTATATATAATTGCATATATATTTATATTATGTACACACACGTTCATATAGCTTCATTTTCAGTCTAACTTTTGCCATGTTTCATCAAACACTTCAGAGAAACATTTGCACGTGCTATATTTAAAAAAGAGCACTTTATATGTTCTGTAAGGCAAATTTATAGAAAAGAAACACAATTACTTTCTATTCACTGTACAGCTATACTATGCCAGGCCTTCTATGAAGTTTTAATAATAAAACAGTAAGTGAAGCATAGCTCTCCCCTCAAATACTTATAGTGCAGTAAGAGACAAGTAAAAGGAAACAGGCAATTTTAGTGTGATTAGAGATAGAGGCAATTTAGAGACAGAGGCAAGGCCAAGCTGCTATAGGAAGGTAGAATAAAGAAGGGCTACCTGATGCAAAGTTGAGGAAGCAAAGAAACACTTTCCAGGGAAAATGGTCTCTAAGTTGAAACCTAAGTGATTAATTTTGAAAATATTGTTATATCTAACTAAATTTTAAAATGTCTTTCACTATGAATAGCAGTCATATATTTATTAATCTCCAAAATCAACAATATTGTTTTAATAAATCTTTAATATCTTATCATTAAATCAATTGACAAACATGTCTTTTCTGAACAAACACTAGTCCCAGAAGCAATGTAAGGGGAAGTATGATATAATAAAGAAAATACAAGTCATGACCCCTAACTTCAAAGCATTTATAGTCTAGCCATGGAACAAGTCTATTACCCATGAAATAAGAGAGAACAACACAAAAGAGTGTTGAGATGAAGGAACTATAATTGTTACAGAACATCCAAATTCCTTCAGGGTGAGAACCATGTCTTAATCATATTACTATTGCTGGCTTGAGGTTGTGTATTTGGCAGTAGATAATAAATAAGGTAAATCAGAGCCGTGAGAGAAGTCTATAGACTTGGTGCTATAGAAAATAGGAAGCTGTTGAAAGTTCTGACAAGGAGAATGAAATAATGAAGGTACTGTTTAAAGAAGGTTGGTGTGGAAGGTTGTACAGTAGCACAGGATCAGTGGGAGAGGCATGGTGGGATACAGTGGGGTGAGACCAGAAGCATTTGAAGGCCTCAGAAAGGGTGTGCCTGTACACATGGAGAAAAAAATGAGGCCACCACATCCACTGTGGAGAAACCACCTCAGAAAATGTTGACATGTGAAGGGTCACAGAGAAAATAAAGGATCCAAAGAAAATGTGTTCTCAGCCTAGATAAACATTTGCTACTAATAGAAATGGGATAGATTGGGAGTTTGGGACTGACATGTACACGCTACTATATTTAAAATAGATAACCAACAAGGACCTACTGTATAGCACAGGGAACTCTGCTCAATATTCTGTAATAACCTAAACGGGAAAATAATTTGAAAAAGAATAGATACATGTATATGTATAATTGAATCACTTTGCTGTACACCTGAAACTAACACATTGTTAACTATACTCCAATATAAAATAAAAATTTAAATAAATAAATAAAATTTTAAAACAAGTCTTCTCTATTAAAAAGAGCTAACTTTTTTGTTTTTAACAGCTATTAAAAAAATAGAGATGGGGTTCAATGGAAATAGGAATCAATTTGGGAAGATGGTGATGGTGTGTTCAACTTGGGATATTTCATTTTAAGGATGACACCAAGATGCGCTAAGAACAAATGACTAAGTAGCACTTCAAGATATATGATGAGATAATGAAGAGAAAGTACACAAGTATAGATCTGTGTACTATGAGCTTGGAAATTAAAAAAAAAGTCATTAACTATTTCATTTGTGCACTCATTTAACACACATTTACTGAGATTTTACTATGTTCTAGCAATTGTTATAATCATGGGAATAGTTATAAACATAGGAGACAATAACCCTGCTCTCACAGAACTTTCTAAGGAGATGGCAAACAAATAAAAAGAAACTGCGGAGTATACCACATGGTGGTAAGTTCTATGGAGAAAATTAAATTAGGGTAAGAGAAAAGAAGTGTGGACAGAACTGGTGGGTTTTTAAATTTGCTCATTTGTGTTTAGGCGACACTAGAGAAGAGCTATCTTAAAAGGTGATATTTGAACAGAGATGCGAAGAAAAGGAACGAATGAGCCCTAAAAATTTCTGGGCGCCAAATGAAGTATTTTGTATCAGGCAGAGGAAAGAAGAGGAGAAACGGCCCTGTGGAAAAAGTAAGGAGGTCATTTTGGCAGGAGCAGAATAAGCCAGACTCTCGTCTTCTCAGTTTGCATGCTTTGAAGGAGCAAGCCACCATGCTGGAAAAGCCCAAGTGGCAAGGAAGTAAGAGTAGCCTCTGGCCAAAAGCCCTGAAGGAACTAAATCCTGCCAGCAACCATGTACCTGAGCTTGAAAACAGATCTTTCCCCAGTCAAGCCTTCAGATGTGACCCCAATTTTGGCTTAAACCTTGAGTGCAAACTTTTGGAAAGCTCTGAGCCACAGGACCCTGCTAGGTTATGCCCAGATTCCTTACCCACAGAAACATGAGATAATAATATGTGCTGTTCCAAGTTGCTGAGTTCTGAGGTAATTTATTTTGTAGCAGTAGATAAATAATACAGTATTGAAGTGAAATAATCACTTACCAGTTGTTCCAGTGGAGGAATGACATCTTTCAAGACATGCTGTGAATGATTCCTTCTGTGCCGGGATACCTGAAAAAATAGTGACATTTGATACTATTATATTATTTTTCTTAAAAAAAAAAACTTTAAATGATTTAAAAGAGCGTAATTTAGTAAAAGTGCACATGAAAATAACCATATTCAGATTCATTCAAAAAGGCGAATAAAGTACATTTAAATGGGAAGTAAATGTTTGGGACATTAATTTGAGTAAGATGTGTACTCAAAGACGGCTGGCTGCAACAATATCTCATATTGCATGTGGTCTTCTTACTGTGTGACCTTGACACCCCTCCTATCAAATGGTGAGGTCTATGTTCTTTCATTTCAAACTTGGGCAGACCTTTATACCTGCTTTAACTAAAACATATGGCAGAAGTAATACTATATGGACTCCAAATATTAGAGCATAAAAATATCATGCACTACCCCCTTGTTCTCTTGGAATACTCCCAGCTCATCTTCTTCCACAGACACAGGGCTCTGCTCCTGCCTGCATGTTCTCTCTGTTGTTGGAGCTTGGAGCCCCGCTCTCTGGGCACAGGAGGTGTCCACTCCCTTGCCCACTGAGACCTGTGGAAAGGGGCTTCCGGGGCCAAGATCCCTTTTTCCAGAGGAAAAGCAGAGATCTGAGTTTACTTTCGTTTTTTCCATTATGGGTGTACCCTTGGGGACAGGTGGGGAGGGAAGGTGAGGGCTCTGGGTGATGCTATGATGTGGCACTGGCTATTGAGTAATAAATTTGCTATGGATTGTAAAAAAAAAAAAAAAAAAGTCACCAAATCATCCCATACAGAGAGACCACAGGGAGAGACCTCATAAGTCTTCTAGATGACGAACTAGCTGAGGTTCCAGCAGACAGCCAGTATCAACCACCATTCACATGAGTATAAAGATATGATGATTCCTTCTTCCAGCCATTGAACCACCCCCAGCTTTCAAGTCTTCCCAGCAGAGACCTCAAACACTGTAGGAGAAATAAGCCGTTCCTGTTGTGCCTTATCTGAATTTTTGACCAGATTCCACAAGCATAAAAAAATCATTGCTTTACACCTCTATGTTTCAGTGTGATCTGCAATGCTGTAGTAATACCTGGAACAAAATATTTAATATTGAAACAATTTGTGTTTATGCTATGTTATGAACTCAGCTTTTTTGGAGTTAATGTGCTATTGATTTCCCTGTCTTCTACTATTATCTAGATATATATAAATATATAATAATCACACAATAAGTGCTTTTGGAACAAATTTGTTTTAAATGCCTTATTGTTCTTTCTCCTGAAGAAGCATCGTAGACAGATTCTATAATTAAAAAAAAAGTGAGGAATTTATAATTAAAAATCATTATCTTGAAAATTTAAGTAGAAGCTCTCATTAAGGGTACTATTTCACTAAACAGGAATTTTCCAGTACTTTGAATGAAGGAGAGAGTGGAAAGGGTTGGGACAAAGCACTAGGAAGAAAAAGGAAGAGACAGAGGCAGAGACTGAGAGAGACAAAGAGAGAGAAAGACATGAGTGCAAGGAATCTTTAAATAAAGCAGGCTCAAGTACCATGTCTAGAAAAGAACTTTGGATGTCTTTGACTCTGCTTACCAGCACATGCAACAGACTGAGGGGATTAGATCAATGTCTACTAAGATTTTGAGGGAACTGTATTCCCAAAGAAACCAAAAACCTGGCCTAAAAACCCTGTGATTCTATTCAGTCCCTGAATCCCATATTTGCTCCACAAAAACTGAATTATGAAGGCAGTACGACCTTCAAGGAAGCCATTTTCTTCAATTCCCACTTCAGATGTGGCCCAAGAAGGATAATGGGGAAGGAACAGACTCCAGAAAGCAGAGCCAGAAACCTGGAGAACAATGGATATGGGAAATTCTCCCAGAAAGAAGAGCCAGAAACTGTCTCTACTGCCAGGGCAGGGTCTCAGAGGACCTGCCCAGCAGGATTACAATCATCACTTTGGTCCAGAGACTGTTGGTCATTTACCATTCTTTCCTTTACAAACGAGACGATTTTTGTTTGTTTGTTTATTTCCAGGTATTAAGTTCTTGCCCCACCATTTTCTATTGGATATGATGGGGAGGGCAGGGCAGAGAGCTTATGTTTCAAGTTCTAAATTCTTAACACCCTGGAGAAAATTTGGGCCTGATGAAGAAAGCTACTTATCACCAGAGATTCTGGAACTGGAGCTTGAAGCAGTAACTGGATGGGACTTTTGGTTGTCTCCTTTGAGGAGGTGTATGGGTGTATTTCTAAGTGTTGGAATACAGGTGCAAATTGATATATGGGAGGGAGGAAGAGACTGGTGGTCACTCACCAAATTCTGTGCTCTCTTTCCTGAGCACATCTCCAGACTGCACTCTCAGCCTGCCTTACAGTTAAGAGTGGCCACATGACTAGTTCAGACCAAAGGCAAATGAGCAGAAATCATGAGAACCACTCCCCCTCCAAGGCTATTAACCAGTGAGTGCTCCCCCTGCAATGTTCTCTTTCCTAGTATACTGGCTGGGAGTAAACATTAACTGAGGCCTTATGGGAGGATAAAGATGCAAGTTGGGGGCCCTGAATCACCATGTCAAGAAAAGCCAAGCACAGGCCAGGAAAATTCACTTTGTTTTATTTAGTAAACTTTTTATTTTGGAATAATTTTATACTTAGAGAAAAGTTGCAGCGAGGACAGAGAATTCAGGTAGAAAAATTCCTTCGAACTTGTATATAGCGAGAAATAAACTTGTATTTTGTGGAGCCATCATGTATTTTAGAGAATTTTATATGTGTTAACATTACCCTAATTAACATAACCACAGTTGACACTCAATCAATGTTTAAATGAAAGGTCTTTTGCATAAGAAAACTGTGAACAGAATAATAGTTAATGAGAGAAATCCTAGCAACCAAAACTTCATACCTGTTATTCATTGATATTTCAGCTTCTCAGCAGGGGGAGAATATACATATATTTGGTATTTAAGCCTCTTAAGGAACTAGAATTTGTTTTATATTGCTATGCATTTAGAATTTACTACTCTCAACTATTACTCATTATACTAAGATTTATAATCTTCAGTGAAAATTTAGTATACATGTCATATTCAGCTTACAAAGGTCAGAGAATTCTGGGATAGAGGGAGTTTTCTTGTTCCATTTTCTTGCTGGATTTATAGTCTTGGCGTAAAAGTCATTCTTTTGGCATGTAAAGTACCTCAAGCTTTAAATGTTAGAGAAAGCAGTAGTATGTAAATGTCTCCACCATACGATACCAATGAATAGGCACCTGGGCATTCACTTGTGTCAGTTTTACCATTTCTTCTATGGCCAAGTCCATGCCATCTTTTGTCCTACCACTACTGGATTTTAATGGGCATAGTGGTCCACAAGCCTCTAAATATTCCCTTCTAGTCACCTACAGAAAGCTTTCTTATAAGGCAATGCTTCAAAATGTGTTGTATACATACTGCCAGGGGTACAAGAGATGATTTTAGCTGATGAATGTTTCAATTTTAATTATTATTTATATAATTTTAAGGTTTAGTAGAAAAATTTATCACATCAGAGCCATTTATTAGTGATATGAATACATTTTCCATTAATATAAAGTTATTTAAGTATATGAAATGTGGGGGAAAAAAGAACAAACACAATAAGTGAATGACTGAAGTTTGGGAAACAAATTTTAATGGGAAGAAATGGAATTAGAAATGACCAGTTACTAAGCGCATACCACCCTTGAAGGAAACCATTGGTTCCATGGTATAAACAAGAATTCAACTTGAGAAATGATACAACAATAATACTGCCTGCTAACATTTACTGAGTGCCTATTAGTTGCCAGGCACTGTTCTAAGTGTTTTGCATGTACTAAAATATTTAATTATCACCCAAACATTAAGAGATCAATGACATATATTTCATACAGGTAGAAACACAGACACACACCTTTAAAGTAACTTTGAAAATCCATAGCTAGTGAAAGCATGGGTGATGTTTTAACATAGATCTAAGCCCTCAGCTATTGCACTTTACTGTTTTTCCAGAAATATAAATGTATATGTATAAAGACAGTCACTAAATTCTTGGGGAACTACAGAGATCTCCTGTGTGCATAAGTGGATATTCCTAAGGTAGAAATTTGAAGAGAGCCAAGCTTACAAATTTGTACACATTGATGCAGGAAGTTAGAAATCAGATTTCAAATCTGTTATGAATCATCTTACTATTCCTTTGGGGAAGTAATATTGCTGATCATTCCTAAATCAATAAGCTAGCTAATCTATCATGTTCAATCAAGTTATGAAGATACGGAAGAAAAGAAAACTTTCATCACCTGTCTTTTGCTTTAATGTCTTTCTCAGTTAAGCATTAGGTACAGAAATATGTTATGCCAAATCAGATTATGCTGACTGAGACTTATCATTTAGGAAATTCTGGATCCAAAGTTGCTCAATTGTCTTGCATGGATTATCTGAAAAACTTAGGATGTTTCAAAAGAGCTGTGCTTCTGTGACATACTTAATTGAAATAATAATTGTAAGGAAAATTTGAGGTCAATCACAGTCTTATGAGGTTAAGTTTGAAGGGAAAAAATGATTCTCCTAAGCCACAGTATAAACAGAGAAAATCTTACAGCTTATATAATTATTTATCAATAGCTTATTGGCAGTATCTGATAACTTTGCAAATTTTTATGGGACATTCTCCTGAGAAACAGTCCCACTTAAGACATCAGTTTGGTTTTTTTTTGAAGTGCAGTTGATTTACAATGTTGTATTTATTTCTGCTGTACAGCAAAGTGATTCAGTTTTTCTTGTATATATATATATATATATATATATATATATATATATATACACACATATATATACATTCTTTTTTATATTCTTTTCCATAGATTTCTTATGAACCATTCATTTTAGCCAGTAAACATTTCATGTTTAGTTACACTCATATGCCAGTAATTTCCAATAGTAGGTGCTTAAAATGCACCTGTTTGTTGACATTATAAAATATCTCTAATACTAGTATTGCAAAGACAGCACATACTTCATTTTGGATAATCCTTCATTTTGGATGAAGTTCTTGATATCAGAACTTTTAAATGTACCTGACATCAAAAAACCTACATCTTGTTCTGCAAATTGCTTCTGGATAAGTTTCAGAATGCTGGCAAGGTTGGGCTCCATTGTTTAATCTTAGATCCTTTTCACTTTTGCAGGAACTGTTAATTAATCATTGAATTTGAAAACCTAAAATAACAGTCAAAATATTAGCAGTAGCTTGATATAAAATTTTAATACATTATTTTCTCTGTGAAGTACAGAAGTATTTCTTCTGAGGAAGCCTGAAAATATGATTTATATGTATGTATGATTTCTTTTTATGTCTCCAAATAATCTGAAATAGTATACAGATCTTCCCTCTAAACATAAGTGAACATGTATGTATACCCACCACATATTTAAGTGTTTATAGCCTGATTTTTTTTTGCTAGTTCTTTTACTCTTAAATTATGAAATATTGGTTTCAATATCATTTTACAATTCCCATCTGAGAATTTTATGAATTGCTACCTGTCAATTTACTTCCAGCATTTTAGCAGAAAGAGGTCTTAACAATTCCACACTTCTCCAGCCTATTTATTAAGAATGTTACTTAACAGTTTCTTTTGAGGTAACATGGTTATGTCTTAAACTGTTTTTTCTCTCACAGTATTCTGCATCTTAAGCAACTGAGCTTTCATAATAAATACATGAGTTGATGGCAACCCTTCCTTTGAGGAGAAAAAAAAAAAATGTCAGACCTTACCTTTTTTTCAGTGATGCCATCTTCCTATTGATTTATTTTTCCAGTAAATAGAAATCATCTGTAGCTACCATTGAAAAAATAGAAATACAAATATCTTCTGACTTGGATTTTTTTGAACTCAAAATTAGGTTAATATTATATATCACTGCAACTTTTTTAGATCAAATCTATGAGTTTTCTCCTTTATCACTGCACACTATGCTCCCTGCTTCCAATCCTCTGCTCTCCCCAGGTACTCTAGCTTTCTAATTGTGCAAAGCAAAGTGGAAAATGAAGTATTCAAGATGTGTAATGCATATTTTCCTTTAAATTCCTTTTTGTTCTTATTAGAATAAGCATCATAATTAAGTTTTTCAGATACCTTTTCCTCCAAAAAAAGGAATTAAAAGTCCCTTTTTCAAAGTGTCTCTATTTTTTCTTCCATTCCTTTTTTCTTTTAACTATTTAAAAAATATGAAACTGATGGGTGGGTCTAGTATTTGATATATTACAAACTGTAAAAATAACAGAATTTGAGCATATTATTTTCCTTGTTTAGGAGCATCTACTATGAGAGTTATACATAAACATGAAACATTCCACATAGCTCTGATTTTAAATAGATTACCATTTTTGATGAAAGTTTATATCTTGTGGCTTAGAACTGAAATAAAATCACTTGAATAAGAGCATTAGTTCCAACATTTTCACAGACATGTACGTTTTCTGAGGCATACCTCCCGTTAGCAACCTCCCTGGATACTTGGATGAAAAACAGAAATAAATTTTTGGTTAAGTTTAGTTTTTATCTTCAGTTTCTCAAGAGTTTTTGTTTGTTTGCTTGTTTGTTTTTGGTGTATCCCAAGTCTTATGTTCAAATCTTCATTTGTTTTGCAAGTTCTTTTTCTTAAAGCTACTACAATCAGAAATTAAGGAAAGTTAGTGAAGCTTTTTTTTTTGGAATGTGGAGAGGTGGCCGGTATTTCTTAAACGCACAACAATTTAGTTGTTTAGAAATAATAAACATCAACCTAAGTGATGGCTCTATTTTTTCAATCATGTGTATGTGGTAGGTAACTGATTTTGAAAAAAAAGGGAAGATAACAACATATAAGGACATTACCTTATCATGCATTTAATGTTCTAACTTTACATATTTGTAGGCACATATAAAATTTACGCATGCCTCATAATTATTCTACCACTAACTAAATTTATCCTTCCTAGTCCTAATGAGAGGTAATGACATAAACCATGGAAAACCCAAATCTTGTTATACTCCTTATTAATGTACCACAGTATACTGTTTAACATTTGTATTCTCTTCCTCCATCTGCCCACAATATCATTCAATTACCATATTGGGCATAAGCAAATGTCTTTTTTAAAATTTTTTTCCATAAACCTTTTTTGGTTGTACATTGTCAGTCAGAAATCTGACACTCTCATCTCTTTTATCCCCTGCAGAAAATGAAAGATTCAGAAACCTTTTGATGGGTATACTAAAGTTTATCAGCTTTTTTTTTTTTTTTTTAAGTTTCTTGAGTATTCTTTAGTCAGCATCTGGGTCACCTGAAGCTCTCACCAGCCTTTCAATCCTGGGATAAGTCTAGCTGAGTGAAATTCAGCTTCAACCACATATTCTTATCCCAGATAGCCAAAGGTAAGTGCTTGCTGGAATGATTCTAACTCCTTTATATTTTCCCTCCTTTATTTAGTCACAAACATGTGTGTTCCTCCAAGAAGAAAATCAAACTGCCTCTTACTTTCCTTTTTAAATAAAAATGAACTGTATACAGCGCACACTTCCTTGTTTATTGCTAAATACTGTTTTAGTTTTCTCATTTTTTTTTTTGCATACTTTCAGTAAAATGTTTCTCTCCAAGAATCTTCTCAGACTGAGAGGTATCATTCATACGGAACTTGGACGCTCCACAATTTTAGCCTTCAAATGCACTTGTAAGATAAAAACTACCAGAAGCAAGAAACACAGAGATATCTTGGTAATACAATTTTTTACATTTTCTTCATGTGAAGTGCATTTATGTATTGTCTTAATTTTTAGCTTACTTTTTTTCTTTATAGGTTCATATATATTTAGCCATGAATTTCCAAATTGATATGAGAAAATAAGGGCCAAATAGATACAGAAACATCTTATTTCACTCATAATACTACTAATGGTATTAGATCTAACACATTAGATAATTCATTAGAGCCAGAGCTAAAGTTACTACCATTAGCAGATAAAATAACTTATTCATCTCTTTTACTCTCCATACAGAGATATTTTACTCTGTAAACAAAAGGAAAGAGTTTAGATAGATTAAGAAAATATAGATGGGTATCTAGAACACTTGGGCCAAACGGATATTTTCTCCACAATGGCAAGTCATATGTTATTTTTTAAATAAAAAGATTCAAAGCAGTAGAAAACAATACCAAGAAAACTATCTCAAAAAACCTCAAAACAAAGGAAAACAGAAAACAAATAAACAGTTATCGAAGGTCTAAATTATTAAAATGGTCTACCTATTTTTAGCTAAATGAAACAAATCATTGTCAAATCACCATTTGGCTATGTTGGGCAGAAACAAACTATATCTAATTTCATGATGTTTAACTGTCTGGAAATACTCAACAGATTAGAAACAGGCTCTATTTTCAGTCTCATATTTCAGTCTCTTTCATTGTCCAGAAGGGCTTAAGTTGAAATATCAAATTTACTTCTTACTTTTTCAGGTATATGTTCAATCAGTAAAGAAGAAATTCTCTTCTTTGGAAAGCTGTAATCCACGATATATCAAGTTTGATCTATGATATGTAAAGTTTGACAAAGACATTTACCCACAGTCAGATTTCTATAGTCTTTTGACACCTTTCCTTGCACATTTTCTCTTAGTGCAAAGATGGAAATGTACTATGTAACTCACTGAAAATGCTCTCCCTGTGTCGAAAGGTCACTTCTAAAAGCATTGTGGGAGGCAAAGCTTTTAATAACTATGACGTTCTTTCAAGAATTAATGGACTTTTGGTCAAATATTTAAAACATGCATACAAATGTTGTTGGCACCTTTAGTGAATGTCTAATAATCGTATCTTTCCAGTTTCCTTTCTTCAGTTATTTTTTGAGGTTTTCATAGACCCCAAACTCACCTTCTACTGACAAAACCGCAGATTAGCTCTGAAGGTTAATCCAACTCAGCAGGATTGAAGGATGGCACTTTTCCTTGGTCGTAAGTACGTTGGCTCAGGCCAGACAGCTGTTAGGACATTCTCCTCTGGGAATCGTGCCCTCAACACCCACTGCTGATGCACATACATGGTCTACTGGCTGCCGACTTCCATGCCCATCTGCTCAAATGGCATGGTGCCCACTCACAAGTTGGCTGGATCCTTGCCCTTAGTGTGTAGGTGCCAGGCAATGATGGGTTTAGATGGGCAGCCTGCATAATACTACAAGTGACAATTTTTTTCTTTCTCTCTCTCTCTCCAGTATCTGTCTTCTGTGCCTTCTCTGAAAGAGACACTTATGTTTTTCTACCTCTGCTTATACCTGTGGACACATGTGGCCTTTTACAGGTACAAATACACTCAACCTGCTACCAACAGTAAGATGATAAGGAAGAATCCACAGAGCCCCAAATGACAAGTTCTAATTCAGAAATGGGATGGATTGTGAAAATCCCGACCACCTGGAGTCTGTCAGAAGAAATTTAGCAAGGGTGTAAGTACAGCAGATCTCTCACAGATAGCAATGGCACCAGGAAATAGCTTAAGTTACAACACTTTTTGTCTGTCGCAGCTCCAGCACAAATCACTTGCCTTGCATTGAAAAGGCACGTACAACAGAAAACGAAATAAATCAGGCAAAAAGAACAAGCTTAATGGGAACACAATTTATATGCTCAATGGGGGCAAGGGTACAAGCTACAATATTCAGACCTCAGAAATAACCCTTACTGGAGGTCCTAATAGAGAGAAAAAAGAAACAGAAAATAGCATCTCTCTTTCCAATCTACAGGAAATCCGTGCAGAGGAATAGATTGGCATAGGAGGTTGTGACTTTAATGATCCAAAGCATATGAATGCTTGTTAGCAGACAGACATAAGTAAGAACAACAGTAATGGTTGCATCTGCAGCCTGGCCTATGGCACTCAAACCAATCAGGCTGCTTTGGAAAGCAGTGCCGGAAGGTATGTTAAAGCTTTGCTTTCCTTGTGTGTTTATTTAAGGGTGATTGAATTCAGGGTGTTGTCAGTCTGCCTTGGAGAATGGTTATCCAATGTGTAGGCATGATCTTTCTCCCTGAATATGTTCTGTTGAGTCAGTTAGTTATGTGTGACTACTTGCTCTGTCCTCGTCTTTATACAGTGCCAAAATCCTCCAGTCCAAGTTCCAAAGGAACAGGGCCTAAAAACTTTTGGCTTGAGAATCAAATTAGGTTTCTCTGCTTCCCTAGCCAGAAATGCGTAAATACCCAATGGCCAAAACCAAAGAATCTGACATTGTGGAATGAATAGAGCTGTCATATACCACTAAAGTGTGGAAATATCTACTGTTTGAAGTCAGGACTAGTTCAACATCTTTAGTAATCAGAACAGACTTCTTTGGACACCTTCATGGGTTAGTCTGAATTTTGATTGGGAATGTTTCTGGCAAGCTACTGATTCCAGATATCAGAAATGCAAGAACATACGGTTTACAAGAGAAAATCTGCCATTTTTTCCTATCAAAAAAAAAAGTTCTCAAAAGCAGCACATTTTCATAAAAGACAGATCCCTCATCCTGTTTTCCTTATTGACCTTCAAGTTAGCACCATGCCTTAGATGTATACTTAAATGAAAACTAGTCAAAGAAGAGGTAAGTTTGAATAGTTTGAAAAAGTATTTATGAGAAACTGAATTTGGAATTATTTGGGAGCTGCTGGTGAAAACAGACAAAGAATGGGTATAGTCATCCAAAACTCTTCAATCTGATTTTTATTCTACAACTGTCAGAGCGAGCTCCCAGAATAAATCATTTTCCTCATGACTTACCACACCTTGAGTATTTTACAGTAAGAGTTACATACTACTAACTTTTTGAAAGTGAAAAAAAGCAGATGTCCTATCTAGAGACTTTTGAGGGTAAGGACCATGTTTTACTCATCTTTAAATCAACTGAACTTAGTATAGTGAGAAATACATATTATGGAATTGGTCACTTCAAACTTCATATTGCATCATCTTATACATGTGACCTATTTTTCATTGAATTTACCAAGACCTTCAAAAGCTTATAATGCCTTGCCCTGTGATACCCTGTTATAAACAAATTCATCATTCTTTCCAAAATATGGACTAAGTCAGTAGTCATTTCCAGACGAAGTTCCATAATTTCTCATAGGAGATTTGCCATCTATCCTTACTGAAATAAGGTTGAACTTTCAAAATGATCCCTCCATTAGTCTACAGTTGAAATAACTGACACTAGTTGGATAATATTATAGTTCCCTGATCTATGTAGTATACCCAATGCTTGGGGCTTACACTCCTCTTCCAGAGGAAAAATCTGAGAAGATAAATAGATATAGATAGGTATAGATATGGATATAGATTTAGGTAGATATATTTCTGTAATAATGGTTTGAAGTAGCATTACACAATTATGTAGATTATTATTTTGAACAGTTCTATTTTCTATTATCACTTACCCACTGGGAAAATTGTTTTACCTCTTGGTGCCTCTATTTCCTCAGTTGTGAAATATGCAAGGTATAGTTGTCATTCCTCATAGGATTCCATTAGAAATAAGTAAATTAAAACATATACAGCTTCAACCACATGGTAAGTACTCATTAGTATAATCTCTGCTATACCAATTGTATAATTCCTCTTTCAACAGTCCTTCTAGTAAATGAGTAAATATATTTTAGTGCATGGATAATTAACATTCAGTCAATGTTCTTTTAAAGTGTTTGATGCTTTTAAAAACTCTTTTAAAATGATTTATTTCTTTAAGAAACTCCAACTATTTCTTCTAGGATACTCTGAAAGCATTTTAATAGAAAAATCTTTAAATACTCAAGAAGTGGAGTTATACTGGATATGCACACAAGGAGGTGGGTATCCTGGGGTTTTAGAATTTTGCCTACCACAATCCCACCTCTGGCCCTCAACAAATCATGTCCCTCCCACAAGCAAAATACATCATCCTCTCCCACAATTCCAAAGAGTCTTGTTTTATTATAGCATCCACTCAAAGACCAAAATCGCATCATACAGATCTAAATCTCATTATCTCACCAGCTCAAAGACCAAAATCTAGTCACCTAAACTCAGTTTTGAAAGAAGTGGAGCTTGACTGAGATCAACTATTAAGTAACAGAGGCAGGATTCAAACACAAGTAATTTGACTCTATAGCCAGTGGTGTTTAACAACTTTAATAATGTGTACTATCCATGAAGTAGTTATGATTACTGCCCTCATTGCATAGATGATAAATCTAAGGCAAGTGAAATAAGATTGAAAGTTAGTGAGTGTCAGAGGCTGTTGGTTAACCCAGATTCATTCAGTTCAAAACTGCGTGTATGCTGACTCCAAAGCTTTTAAATGCTGAATCTACTGCCTCTCAAAGTGAATATTCAGGGCTTCCCTAGTGGCACAGTGGTTGAGAGTCCGCCTGCCGATGCAGGGGACACGGGTTCGTGCCCCGGTCTGGGAAGATCCCACATGCCACGGAGTGGCTGGACCCGTGAGCCATGGCCGCTGAGCCTGCACGTCCGGAGCCTGTGCTCCGCAACAGAAGAGGCCACAACAGTGAGAGGCCCGTGTACCGCAAAAAAAAAAAAAAAAAGTGAATATTCAACAAATGCTTGTTGCCTGTCCATCATATCACACTGTTTGTAGATCAAAATATAGACTAGTGTTTATCAACTTGTACTGAACTATTTTCTTACACCTAAGTGCCTATTCTATTTTCATCATATTTCAAATAAGAAATTTTTATAATCATCTTGAACATTATCTAAATGAAATAATGATAGCAATGTTTTGGAAATCAGGAAGACAAATAAACTAATGGCGCATATACTTTACTATAGTATTCACTCAAAAATAGTGCTACAGATTTGTATTTGGCATATCCTGGAATTGGAAAATGACTATCTATCTGTTCTAGATATTATACCAGCTGAGGTAAAGTTGCCAAAGTAGACTTTAGTTGAAACTTGTGGATTGAACATATACCTTAATCCCCCCTGTGTACTAAAATCAGGGTAAAAGGATAAAAACATATTCATAGAGAATGAAAATGTACGCAAAAGTGGATAATACATCTCAAAGAACTTTTGGAAGATAAAAAGTTATGAAAGCATTGTATATTACTTCGTAAAATGAAAAATCTACAATCTCAGTGTTTGCAGCAGTGGAAGATGAGGATATTAATGACAAAAAAGTTAATAAGTCTCTCCCTCCCCACAGAATGTTCAAGAGGCTCATCACTTGGAAGCACAAGGTACGATAAGAGATAAGGTCAAAACTGCCTGCAACAGCCATTATCGGAAAAGCTGGACTCCCAGGCTCAGTCATTCATTGCACTCATTTATTCATAGCCAGGAGACCACTCCCAGACATGATGAGACAGACATTAAATCAGGCAGTTTCCAGAGTCTTGACTTAGGATCACCCGGCATTGCAAAGGGAAGAGAGGAGTGCAGTACTGTGAACTAGGGGATTAAATCCTATGTACCAAGCAATGGAACCCTCAGCACCCATTCTCAACTTTTCTCCCAGAAATGCCAGGGGCAAAAAATGTATCCCTTCTCCCAGAAGACTTAAGGAGTCTACTCTAGAAGGATGAATGGTTCTAAAGTCCTTCAGATACGGAAACTCAGATATCCTCAATGAAAAGCTTGCATCAACATGTTCTACAAAAAAGCCTGGCAGTCAACAAGCCCAACATGCCAACTCCAAAAGAGGCATTTTAGTGCCTCTTTTTAAAATATGAGCATGCAGGAATGAGTTAAAAGGAATTAATTAATATATGATATATAATACTATATAATATTTATATATTATACTTATAGGTCATATATTATATAACACTTATATATGAGTATAATTACTACATTATATGTATAATAAATTATAATCACTATATTATATATTTATTTATTGAGCGTCAAATACGTACAACATGTTCAAAGTGATGAGTAAAATAACCTCTGCTTTAATGAAGTTAAAGTCTTTGGGGAAAGTCCCAAAATGGAAGAGGAATATCAAAACAAGCAAATCTAAAAAAGAACCCAAAATAAGCAGAAATTATACACAAAAAAGAAAATTTAAAAAACAACTATTGTTAATATTATCAAGAGATAAGAAAATATATAGGATTCATAAAAACAGGAACAATAATAATAAAGAGAGGCATTTGTAAATTAAAAATGTAAATAAATATATTAATTCAACATAATTCTTGGAGGATAAGAATAATAAATATGTCAGGAAATAGAAAAAGAGCTGGATTATAAAAAAGAATAAATAAAAAAATAATCTGAGAAGTTCAACATCTGCCTTATAGGAAAACCCCAAAGGACAAAAATTAATTTTTAAATGCATGTGAAGAAATTTTAAAATAAAGTACAAGCAAATATCCCAGAAGTTTATAATATGAGCCTTCTGGTTGAAAGAGACTATCAAGTGTCTGGTGTAATAAATTAATAGGTAGGTCATGCAATTATAGAACACTGGAAATAGAGAGAGAGAGAGAAAGATCACATACAAAAGGATGGGAATCAGAATGGTGTTAGGCTTTTCTAAAACTGACTGGAGGCTAGAAAAATGCTTCCACAATTTAAGGAGAAAATACTGTCAACCTAGAATTATGTAGCTTGTTAAACTATCAATCAAAAGACAGAATTGAATAAAGATATCTCCAGATATAAAAGGACTCAAAGCATTTGTCTCCACTACATTCGTATTGGGAAACTCCTGAGGAAAATTAGCAAAATGAAGGATTTGACCAAGGATAAGAAGGCACTGTAAATAAGGCCTGGAGACATAAAAAAATATGGCAAAGAGGAGCCCATGTTCACCGATGTGTGTCAGGCCAACAGTCTTCAGTCCAAATTGAAGTAAGGTGATGGAAATCAATAGAAAGAAAACAAAATTTTAAATGCGGATAGACAATATTTAATGTTTCTGTGTTTGAGGAAAAGATTGGTAGGAGTTTGAGAGATTTGCTGGCATCTTTGGGTAAATTAGCTATAGATATGACAAAATATAAGTAAATTAAACTAAGGCAATTATTAAGTCCATGAAAAAAGGTTGAATACAAAAGGAATGATAATTATATAATAATTCTTGGCTCAACTGGAAATATTTAGAAAATCACAATAATGTCAACTAGTGATTGAAACAAAAATTGTGACAGAACTATAATGAAAAGAATGAGGGAAGGGAAGGTGTGAGTTAAGAGTGCTAATATTAAAGTATCATAACAGAAAGTTAATATATAATGCCTAAAATAGATAAATCAGGAAAAGTCCGATGGCACATAGTGTTGAAAAACATGAAGGTTAATGGAAATAAGAAACAACAATACCAAAAAACTAAAGCTGTTGAAGGTGGTAGCCGCTAGCAAGTGAGATTGATGAGTAGACAGATGGAGAAGCCAGAGGAATGCTATGTTTAATTAAAAGCTTTCTAGACTAATGTCTTAACTTCATGTATAACTTTGATAAAAAAATAATAAAACTGACTACGAGTTAAGTGTAACTTATCATAAAAAAATTAAAATTTTTTCTAAATAGTCTTGAAAGAGAGAGAAAGAGAGCAGGCAATTCTCACACCAGGAGTCTTGGTAATCAATCTCTATCATGAAAAAGTTCCAATTGCCTATCAGAGTTTAATACAAAAAGAATTTTAAGTCTGAGTCAGCAGAGAACAACTGGAATAACTTAACAAAATCACACCCACAGAGCAACTAGTGGATTCAAGCCCTGCATTCACCACTAATCTGCATGATTTGGGGCAAGTTATTTAACCTCTCAGTATCTCAGTTTCCTCATCTACAAAATAGAGAATATAACAGCTTACACCAATAGAGTTATGGGATGATTAAACAGATTAATACTTTCAAAGTACATATGAGAGCACCTGGTATGTAATAAGTGCTGTATACACGTTAGCTATTATTATCAAAAGAACTCCTGAATTCTGAACCCTAAGAGAGTCCTCCTAAAATAGTGGCTTCCTTAGCCCTTTCATCTTCCTAGAGTTCCCAGTTGAAGACTCACTCCCTAAATGTACGTTCTAAGGGCAGGGAGAGGCAGGGTCAAAGGAGAAGACAAGGGGAAGTGCCCCCTCTCCTATTCTCCCTGGCCTCACTTTCTCTTCTCCAGTGAAAGCATTTCACACAGACAAATGAGCCTTCACAAAACAAATAGCCAAGGAGTGAAATGGTTACATTTGTATTTAGCGCCATATCCCCAAAAAGCATGCATGCTATTATTTAACCAGATGTTTATCTTTCTGGACATTAAGTGGGAGAGGCTGGGAAATAACCCCTTGCTTTTTATTAGCGGGTAAGGTGCCATTAGATCCCTGGTTCTGTGATGCCCATAGAAAGATTTTCAAGTTTCTGTTTTTTACAGACATCTACAAAGAAAAAAGAAAGCCTCTTCACTAGTCACCTACTTAAAACCTTTTCATTTTCAAATCAAGGGAAGCTGCCAAAATTGTATTAATTTTTTAAAAATAACTCTCTCACTAATGCTCCCCTTGGATAAATAAAGAGGGAGTCTAATTCTGAGCCCATTTTTTCTCCTCCATTGTGTACCCACCACAAGGCACAAGTCAGCTCATTAGTGCTCTCGGCAAGGGCCATAATTTTTAACTGATCAAAGTGTTTGTTTGGGGAGAAATCAGTCACATGGAGTAATTGTTCCCAAACTGTGATCCTGAGCATTTAGGGGAGAATCCTCTGTGGTTCATTTAGGAGATATTTTAAGGGAAATGTGAAGGCTAATAAAGTACAGGACCAAGTGGGAATGTTTTGAAGATAAAGGGACATAGAATGGTCATTATATTGGTTTGGGGACAGGGATTTGAAATCAGTGGCAGTTCAAAAATGAGGGAGAAGAACCTTAAACCATGGTATAGAAAACAGGTGCAAAACAAACCTAGGAAACAATGTTTTAGGTCATATACTAAAAGGAAATTTTTATAATAAATGAATTTTGTCATATAAACTCTTAAAATGAAAACTATATACACCTAAATTTTAAAACAGAAAACTTTAACTTATTAACTTTTCAAAATAAATGTTTTCATAGTGCAAATGTCAAATTCTTGCTCTTTGTAAGTAGAAATAATTTAAATAAAGATTGTTAACTTTTAATCATAAACAAAGAAAAATGTTTTTGTTCCTATTTCCTATGCTCAAATTTCCCTGGTTATTTGTGGCTTTACTGCTGATTTGATTTTCCTCATCCAGTCACAGTGAAAGACACACCCAAATCAGCAGCAATAAAAAAGAAAGAGCTGATGATTATTTTTGAAATTTTGGCCACAAGTTCGACAGTAGCTTAATGGCAAAGTTTCCTGAAGGAATGTAAAGTGTATTTATTAAATAGCCTTTACAAGAGTTTGGTGGGGTTTTTCACAGAGAACAGGACATTGCACACAGCTACAGGAAGTTAATTTGGGGTCTCATTTAAAGAAGAAAAGGAATAAGATTGGGGGTCAGAAGGTTTGGTAAAGCTAATGAATTTGGGGTTGGAATTATTTAAAATATATATTTCATGCTTTTCTTGTAAACTTAAGATAGAATACTTTTTCTTTTCATTTTATGAAACATAACTTAAAATTTCTGCTTAGGAGAAATCACTTTCATATGATTTATGAAGCCCTTCCGATGATACTGACAAAGGATAGATTTCCTACAATAGCAATTAATATGGGAATCGACAGTGCCTGGTGAAGAAGGTAAAATTCATCCTAACCAAAAAACAAAGACATTTCTAGAGAAAGGATCTCAACTCTTTTTGGACCTCCAACGTACCTGAAGGAAACACACTTGTAAGTAGCAACTCTTACTATTGCAGTGATTATAGGCATCGGGGAGCACTCCTAGCAGACATTGCAGAGTCTCATATTACAGAATCTTAGAGAAGACTGCAATTTGAAAAAACCTGCTCCTACCCTGATCCTAGATTAAAAATCAATGAGAGGGCTTCCCTGGTAGCGCAGTGGTTGAGAGTCCGCCTGCCGATGCAGGGGACATGGGTTCGTGCCCCGGTCTGGGAGGATCCCACATGCCGCGGAGCGGCTGGGCCCGTGAGCCATAGCTGCTGAGCCTGCGCGTCCGGAGCCTGTGCTCCGCAATGGGAGAGGCCGCAACAGTGAGGCTCGTGTACCGGGAAAAAAAAAAAAAAATCAATGAGAGACACAAAAGTTTAAAGTCAGGAAAAATATAGAAAATGTTCAAAGTATATGAGCTTAAATCTGTGTTAGTAGTTAAAAGCAATGGGGTAAAGAAAGTTTCAGTAGGATAAATTAAAAAGAGAATAAACATATTTTTATTTTAAGGTAGTGACTATATGCAGTTCACGCTAGTAATCCCAAAGATCGGCACAGTACTTGGTATATGGTAGGCATGGAATGAATGTTGTTAAGTTGAATATTAAAATATCAACAAAAATATTTCACTTTATTTCTCAAAATTATTTCATATAATTAGTCCATTTTATTAAAAAATGGTATTGTACAATATACAGGAAATTATTACATCTTTTTGGAAGATAAGGAAATTAGGCTACAGTTCAAATGGGTATTTCTTGGGTTAATTCTATGAGCATAGACCAGGTAGGATTACTATGATAATAAATAATATTTATTTTTTACTTACATCCCAAATGTCATTTGATCTACAAAAATCAGCCTCTTAAATTGGTATCACTGATTTCTAAACTGAGGTTCAGAGATATTAAGTTGCTAGATATTAGATCAGATCCTACACCTATCCACAATGTTTCCTTGAGGCCACATGAAATAGAATCTGCAGCTGTCTTTCCATTGGAACATGCCATCCCAAATATAGATGGAAATATGAATAAAGAAAGTAGTTCTGCCTTAGTCAAATCAAAGTCATCAAAGAGTATTCCTAAGTAAGCAACAAAACTAAGTAAGTTTGTCCAGTTTGCTATCAGCGCTGTCCAATTTTTTGAGGTCACATTTATACAGATAGACTTTCAGCTGGTGCTAAAGGCACTTGTCCTTCAGACTTTTGCCTCCCCAGGAATCTTGCCTTCTCTTTAGTATATGGAATCCTTCACCCTGTCGAATGCTATTCTTTGCAATTCAGCTCACATGATATACTTCAAAATATAAGCTAACTGAGCAACAAGCTGCATCAGCGGCTGTGTCATTTCAGGTTACATGTTTCTGTCCTTTCTTCACGAGACTTGGGCTGCTGGAATGCTGACCTCCTTAGACTGCCATGGGCTACTAGTCAAAGAAAAGGAAAGAGCTCTGAAGAGCAAGGGCAATCACAAAGGAGAAACTTTTGGCTTGCCTAATATTACATGCCTGTCTTTTATCCTGCTGTGCCAACTTGATGATTTATAAAGATTACCTTTTTATGTGGTTCCAACTTTAAACTTCAATTTAAGGACAGTGTCTATTTCTTTTGGTCAATTTTGCTTACAGTAAACAAACTTATAACCTGACAGTATTTTATCTTTAGCTTTAGAAAAAGACAATCCAATACAGAGAAATCTACAGAGTGTTTTACCTAGGGTCCTATTCTCATACTCATATTGGAACTGTGTGACTCTTTCAGTTGCTATATACTTTTATTTCCCCTTTGTGTGCTGTTTCTTATCTGATCCTATTTTTGATACTTTAATATACTTGATTATTTTTTCAAAGATATGTTTATATCAGTACAAAGAAAAATGGTAGTCTTTGATGGTGTCCCCTGAAGTCATTTCCATTTTCCTCATTGATCATTGTTTCCTTTACACAGAAGAAACATGCCTTAAATTTGAAAGAGAATTTAAATCTCTAAAATTCCAATAACATAGACCCCTTGAAGCTGATAATAATTAATCACTGGTTATGAATAAATTACAATATTTGACAACACCCAACAGTCCTACTGACCTTCTCCTACCTTTGCTTTGTCCTAGATTCTGAAGACTAGCTCTTCTAAGGGGCTTAGCATAGCTCCAGAACCAGTCCTAACAGGAGCAAGAATATGTCAGCCTTCTCTGACCCACTACCTTAAGAAGATGAATAGTCAGTGAGCCTCTCAAGACTCCACGTTGGTGAACAACCACCCTAAATTTCTGATGCCAGTCAAGCCTGAATGTTAGGTCCAAATTTGAGAACTCCGGTGGCCCTTCCATATCTTCTTTGCCTGCCTCTAGTATTGACTTCAGCTATAAGACTGATCTCCCATCCTTGACAGCTAGCCCTTGGTACCCTGATCTTCTCCAGTGAGAGAGAGGGCCTGTCCTGAACCATGGTTGGTTGCTGAAGGGCTGCCTCCCCTGAGATCCTGCTCATACTATTTCCTGGGACTAGATTATATGCTTAGTATCCCTGCTGCCTAGTGGGGGCCCTGCAACATATAGGCAGATCCCTTATTACAGAATACAATGTCATTTAAATTCTTTGTGACCTTGTTCCTGCCAAGCACTTGAACCAGCTGGTAAACATGATTGCCTAAAATATCTCTGAGTTTCTTTCAGCATCAAACATTTGCCTTACCGGAGACAGTCCTTACTAATGTATTAATTCCCACCCTAGTAGAGGTTGAGTTTTTCTGGTGAATGGCAGCAAGAGAGAAGAGAAGCCCCTACAAGGTTTATGAAGCCGTATAGATAATGCTATGTTGGCTCTGCACTAACTCAATATTCTCTTGTCTTTCTCTAAGTTCCTCTCTGTCTCTCTAAATCACACACACACACACACACACACACACACACACACACACACACACTCCTTAGGGAAAGGTTTGGTAGAGAAAGAATAAAAAATATAGATTATCTAAGACATAGATAAAATATGTCTAGATTTTCTAAAACGTAGAGGGAACTGGAACCTTACATGCAGAGTAGAGGGTGAACATTTCTGGCTTCTAAATGCTAGATGACTTTGTAGTGTAGTGCTATTGGTTTCATAGGCTCAGTTTCAAAGCAGAGGCTGGCCAATAGAGAGTACTCTTAGTTTTTGTTTGTTTATTTAACTTTGGAGACTGAAAAGTTTGGGACCCAGTGAATAGTACAAGCTGGATTCTAATTCCTAAGATCTAGGTTAAGTTCAGGAATCTGTATTTTTAAAAAGCTCTGCCAGTGATTCTTATGATCAGCCACATTTTGTAATCACTGAAATAGAGAAAGGTGATAATTTCCCTGAGTACCCTACATAACAGAATGTATCCTAGTGTGGTAGCAGAAGAGCATTTCCTATTCCAAGTGAGCCTAAGACCCTACTTCTAGGATTTTGGTTTTAGTGTCTGGTGACTTCAAAATCATCGTCAAAGAAATAAACTAGTAATCTCAGGTTGTGAATGAAGGCAGTGCTGAATAACTGGAAAGCATTTTCCAAAATGAAAGAACAAAAGCCAGGAAAAGAGATCTATCCTGTTCTAGGTCCTAAATGGATGTCTAGACTTGGCTTGCCCATAAAAATGTTAAAGATGAAAGGGTATGAAGATAATCCTGGAATATCCAGAAAAGTGACTTGTAATGCCAACCAAATAAAGGGACAACTCCTTATACCAGTGAGATTAAACTAAAGCTGATGAATCCAATGCACCTACTTAGTTGGCTATAAGTGAAGATAAACCTCAAATTGCTAAAAAGGCAGGAAAAACACCTGAATGACAGTGCCATTTACACCCTGGGATTTGCATCCTTATTTAGGGCCATATGTTTGCTCTGTAAGTGTGTTAGTTACCATATTACTAACACCTACCTTGTAGGTATAGAGATTAAGTGAGACTATGTGTTTAAAGCACTGATGCTGTTTTGGGGGTTGCTTCTGCTCAACTTGGTCTGCTCAGACTCAGTGAATTTCCAGCTAATTTAAGGCTGTCAAATCTACTTTGCCCAGTGTCCAAACCCATTTTAATATAACCATACAAAATTTGGAACCTAATATAACATCATCTACTCCAAATATCCAGTTTTAAACTTGTGAAAAATGATACCCAGAGTCTGTACAGGACTGATACCAGAAGTTAGAAGTTCTGCACACCAGCCCAAGAGTCCTTCCAAGATTTAAATCATGTTATTGTTACCGTTATTAAATCTTCTAGCAATCCAAAGAACTCTCACGTAAATTTTTTGTGATCATAAACCATGACAATAACAGAGAGCAATGGCTTGCAAGTAAGAGAAGGTAACGGTTATTGGAGTTTCACATGTGACAGTTGCTTTGTGCTTTATGTGTATTAGGTCATCATTTCATTCTCAAAACAATTCTTTGGGAGAAATTACTGGTATCATTGCAATTTTTAGTGAGGAAACTGAGACACAAAGAGGTTATGGAACATGTAAAATGTCCCCCAGTTAGTGAGTTGTTAAACCAGGATCTGAACCTAGTTTGTCTGCCCACACTTTTAATCCAATAAATGATATTTGGTGGAAATTTCAGGGGAATTTCTTGGCCGTAGACCAGCTGGCCACAACTTAAGCTAGTTAGCTGCTCAATGACTTAACCTATCTGTGAAATGAGGAGATTGGAGCCAATGATCTCCAAGGGCTCAAGCAATTCTAAATTGTGTTTCTATGTTACATTCTGCATCTCATCTCAGAAAATAAAGCTTAAGATTTATGAAGGATATATAATATACCCCCAACAACAACAAAACTCAACACAATGTCAGAGAAAAATAACAGCCAAAACATTTTGTTTTTAGGTGTATAATGATTCCAAATTACTAAAATGTGCTTGACATAATGCTATTTTTCTGAGTGTAATGAATTCTACAGTCCAGTCATCATGAACACTTATTAGTCACTTTAGACAATATTTAGGCAATATCTGTTTGTGATAAATTGAAAATTTTAATGAGAACTTTCAAACTAATTGGTAACTTCTCAATTTCATTTTTTTGCCACCTTTAGAGTAAATCAGTATGAAAGAGAGATTTCATCCCTTAATGGGGTTCATAAATGCATAAAACTGAGGGCTGATTTGTAGTTCTCTTTGTAAAAACAATAGCTATCATTTTTTATATTTCTTTTCTGAAAACAATACAAAATCCTTACCCCCTAAGAACTTTTAGTCTTAGGGAGGAGACTGACAATTAGATAGACAGGTACATTGCAGCATGATAAATCTTGGAATCCTACTCAAAGTGGGTTAGTATCTCTACCATGCTCTGGAGAAGAGGCTTAGTCTGCTTTCTTGGATGCCAGATTCTCGACTTAGATAGAGGTTCTCAAACATTTTTCAGAGGACTTTACACTCTTAAAAAATTTTAAGTTCTTTAAAGACTTTGTCAATGTGGGACATATCTAACAATATTTATCACATTAGGAACTTAAACTGAGTAATTTTAAAAAATATTTATGTAGTAATCAATTTATACATAGGAATAATAAATCCTTTGCTTATTAACATAAATCCCATATATTTATGAAAATAACTGTTTTCCAAAACAAAGAAAAATGCAGTGAGAGAGAGGAATTCATTTATATTTTTTGTAAATATAAATAATATTTTAGAATTATTATGAAAATGGATGTGACCTCTGGGATCCCCTGAAAGGCAAGGAACCCACAGGAATCTCTAGATCACCCTTTGACAATCACTGATGTAGAACACTGCCTGTCAGATCTACATGCACATATATATGAATGAATGAGCAAATGAATATACAATTGAAAGTAAAAGGTAGAAAAATGCAAAGTCTCTTCCTGTTATCAAATCTTATAGTGAATATTCTTTATGTTATCTGTCTTGAATGCACTCCCTCTTTGGTGAGAGTGGGGACAGCCTTTCCTAATCCAATGAAATCATCCTGGTGGGTACTGTCCAAATTATAAGCTTGCCTTTCAGTTCTTGTCTTTTAAGTTCCCATCCAAGGTGACCAGTCATTGGTCTAAAAATGGCTCCATAACCAAAACAAAGCCAAGTCTTTGCCTGGGATTCTTCTTGCTCAAACTGATGGGGAAGGACTTTTTCTTCTGCAAGAGACCTCCCTATGCATGTGGACTGCTAGCTCTCATCTTACCCACTTTCTTGAGAAAAGATTATCTGTCACAGGGGGAAAAGAAGCTAGTATTTAGAGGGGCAAGGGGCAGAGGTAGAGGACAGAATCTTTCTAAATTTTGATTATGTGGCAGATTTTGTTTTCCAAGGTGTCCACAAGATCTGCCATGCCACATGTTCTTCTTACAACATTACATTGACACTCCTTCCATTAAGAATCTGTGTATTGGTTTCTCTTAAATTAGGGGGTCTGTTACTACCACAAAAGTGACACTATAATGACTTCTAAAATCAGTACATAAAAGGTCATACAACTTCCATCTGGTCCTCTTGAGACACTAACACTTAGAAACTAGTCATGTGCCATGCAGAAGCTGAAACAGGCCATGGAAGGCCCATGTGGTAGGAAATAGAGTCCCCTTACCCCCCAGTCCTCAGCTCTAGTTGGGCTTCTAGGAGACAGTAGCATTGATTTTCCAGCCATGTGAGTGAGCCATCTTGGAAGTAAGTCCTCCAGGCCTGAGTTGAGCTGCCCCAGCCAATGCAATGAGCAGTCCCTAGCGAGTCCTGCCCATATTGAAGATTTATAAGTTACATAAACATTTGGGGATGGTAAATAACGCAATGATAGATAACTAATACATGCCATGAAAACCAATACATTTTTTTCTAGTTAAACTAATTTAAATTGGGTTTCTACATTTGGAAACAAAAGAATTGACCAGTACAAGATGATTTTTACATAGATTCTCCGATTTGTTAGTTGTTTTTCACTATTTAATATTGTGATTTCCTCAGCTATTATCTAATAATTTTAACCAGCTGCCCAAAGCCCACGGTCATTTTGGATATATAATAATTTATTAATTGCTTGGCTTCTTCATATAAATATCTATTCCACTCTACTCTTGAATGATGTGAAACAAATAAATTAACAAAGCAGTAGATTTATTTTCTTACTGAGTAATTTCCATAATTGTTTTTGAAAGTTGCAAATAAAACTTTGAGAAAATGTATTATTGTATAGATGAATAATAGTAAAGTTTCCTACATCATTGTTCGCTTATTTTCCATCAATATAAAATAATTTTTGTGAATCTTTATAATTGTGTGACAAAAGCATCCTGAAGTATTTTGGTTAAGGAGTGAGGTCATCTCACTTTCTCGCATGATCGGTTGGTAATATAGAAGAACCTTTCAAAATATAGGAACTCAGCTGTGCTCAAGCTTGACAATGTAGTGATTCCCTTGAAATTTGCCAACAATAAAAAAAGTTCCCTCTAGATAGTAACATGTATTTTATCTTTAATGTATTATAAAATAATAATTTCATTAAGGTATTGTATACATATTATTATTATTCAAACAGATATGATTCTATGACTTGAATTTGACTTTTTCTTCTTTTATTGAAACTACATCTGCTATTAGGTTGGGTTTTCAAGATGACCATTTTTCATAGCTCTGGAGATACTGGAGGTTTGCAGTAGTTAGAGAGGCCTCCCTGAAAATATTGTACTAATTTCTAAGTTCAAGGAAGAAGGCTGAGGGAGACGCAAGAGGGAAGAGATATGGGAACATATGTATATGTATAACTGATTCACTTTGTTATAAAGCAGAAACTAACACACCATTGTAAAGCAACTATACCCCAATAAAGATGTTAAAAAAAAAAAAGAAGGCTGAGGAATAAAAGAATTATAGTGGCTTCTGAAGATGACTTTAGAAATCATTATTCACCCCAAGATCTGTGGTTGACAATAACAATGGTGGGGATAATTTTTTTCCTTCTGTCCATGCACAAGCCTGCTCCATATCCATGGAGACATCAGAGCTTCCACATTTCAGGCATGTGTCTCCTAAAGGAAGAAATACCAAGGGAAGCAGATCATTATCACAGGGACCTCTGCCATCCACAGGTCTTAAAAGGCTATCAGGTCATTTTCCATCCCAGCCTTCTCTCCTCCAGTCTTTCCTCCCAGTATCAGCCAATTACTTTCAACAATTGTTTCCTGTCCCAAAACTTAACTTTTGATCTGTGATGGGCCTTAACTTACTATGTGGTTAATACACTTTCAAATTAGTCTTCTGTGAATATTTTAATAGCATTGAGCACTGTTAATACTTGTGTTCTTCCTCATTTCTTCCACTGGGGTCAGGCTAGGCTTCCCAAGGCTCTCGGTTCATTGGTTTAGGAGCCCATGAGATGCACTGAAGAGCTAATGACCCATAAAATTTCAGGCTTGATGTTTTTTAACCCTCTCTAGTTTTCTTTCTATGTATGCATAAGTCCACCACTACAGAGTGTACATTTTTAAATTATGCATCTGCAGGTTCCTAGGGAAAATTAAAAGTCTACAATATGAGATTGATTTAAAACTTGGATATGAAAACTCTCCATAGTGTTGTTATTTTTTAGCAGTGGAGTGAATAACGTTAATATGTCTAATTAATACCTAAAGAGATTTTTTTCCATTTGATCAATTACAAAAATATCATTAATTTTTTTCAGGATACACTATGTTTGTATAAGAGCTTCATTATAGAGTCATTATTCTACTTTTTCCAGGAGGAGATGTGAATATGAAAGAACCATCAAGTAGTTCCTCTGTCCCTCCAGATATGGGGGAGACTACACTGACTAATCTGTACCAATTCTCTTAATAAATAAATCAAATAGACACTCTAAAGTGCTTCCTAATTTCTATCGTTTTAACTGGATTTATAACATCTCAGTTCTTATAGAAAGAAAATGAAACATTGTTAAAAATTAGAATATTAAAAATAATCCATAGGCAAACAGTCTTCGTATGACCTGGAAAGCAAACAGAGCCTGTAGAGCTAAAACTACTTGGCAAAAACAAACAAAAAAAGGAGATGATTTTTGTTAAAAAAAAAAAGTTTCTTTAAAGCATTTTGTTTGTTTGTTTTTTAATTGAAAGCTCTGTTAGTGTTTGCCAGTTATGGACAGGAGAGATATTGAAATATAGAGCTCTCAAAGGTGATGATCAAAGTCTTTTCATTCAGCTTTTTGTGACTATTAAGCTGCTCATTTGGTGGAGGTGATCATTAGCGTCTTAATGGGAAACAAAAGCTTCGGGACAAGAACTTCTGGTTGAAGATCAATATGAGAGATATCATTTCAATTCCAGCCTTAATAACTGTAACCACAGGGAGTCTGGCAGAGCTGGTTTTACGAATTAATATAATATAGAATCCACCAGGTACAAACGGAGAGTACAAATAAAGGAGAATTGCTAGTAGTGACTACTCTGGGAATTTTTGGGTGAGAGGGAATTGTTTGATAAATGTAAGTTGACTCAAAGTGGGCTCTAGTACCCTTGCCACAAACACATCTTCCAATGAGAAAATGCATATCTGAGGGCCAAATTGGGAAGGGAATTCAACCAAGGAGAATAAAATTGGAAAAGACCACTTGAAAAACGATTAATTTTACACATTCTATTATCTTATAATGTTCCTTGAGGGATTTTTTTCTGTAAGTGGGTAAAATCAAACACATGGTTGACATTTTCATATGATTTGCTGCTAGGGTACAATAGTCTACTTGGACAGAAGTTACAAACAACTTGGTCCAGAAACTGTTATCAATCTACCAGAGAAATAATATGCCATTAACCTTTTCTGATTAATAGAGCTTATCATTTTATCCTAGGGCAAACTGTAAATGAAAAACAAAGCTCAAAAATATCCATTCAATTTACTCAAGATAAAATTAGAGTTGCAGGGTTTTTTTTTAGTTTTGTGGATTATCTTTATTATCTCTGTGTAGTTTATTTCTTTATCTTTACCTTGATGTTTGCCCTTTGATTCTATCTTTGAACATTTGTTTTACATGTTGAAACCAGTTATTTTCCAGACATTTTGACTTTTTCCTATTCCTTGTGATGCTGGAAGGACCAAGATAATATTCTTTTATGGGAAAGTTAAAAGTGCAAAATAAATTTTGAGTTTTCCTCTACCAGGAAAAGAAAAATAATATTTGAAACATATAAAGATACCTAATATTGCTTAGATTTTATCAGAGCATACATTCAAATGTATATAGATAAATAGTACTTATATATGCATGCATATTCATATATGACTACAAACGATGTCTAAAATACTTATACATGAAACAAACAACATCTCTGTTTTTAATTGTATCTTTAGATCATAATACCAACACTTAGAGTCACTAGTTTTGCCTCATTTCCAATTCATATGAAGTAATTTTTCACTCAAAGAAACTGAATCTACAGGTACTTAAGTGAAATATATATTTTTTTTATTTGAATATTCTCAGGCACCATTTATTTCTTGAAACTCATGGACATCTCTTGGTTCACGCCCACTTTTCTGGCCACTCCTTCACCTTCTTTGCAGGCTTACGCTGCAGGTTTAAACCCTCTTTTGTGTCTACGCTTTATTCCGATGGACTCTTGGTTATATATGTGGCATTAAATATCATCTGCTGGTTCTTGGCATCAAAATTATATCTCCTGGTCATGCCTACTCTCTGAGCTCCAAACCCACATAATTCATTGTCACCTCGACACTTTGACTTTGATGTGTCATTGGAAATCTCAAACTATCCGTAACCAAATCTGACCACTTGACAACTCACATTGTCAAATCTGTCCATTCTCTGTTCTTCCCATCCCAGTGATTGGCACTATTATCAATCCACTTTCTCTATCTAAATACCTGGAAACCTCCCCACTTCCTTTCCACCTACATTCAGTTGTCTGCAAGTCTTTTCAATTCTATGCTTAAAATGTTAATTGTTTTCTTCCATCTATCTCCACTCAACCAATCTAGTACAAGTTACCATGATTTATTGGGTCAAGAATAGTTTGAACTCAATAGCACTCCCATTTTCTTTCTTCCTCTCTTAACCTATTCTCCACCAAGCAGGGAGACTCATCTGCTTAAAATATTTCAGTGTCCTCTGTGCATCAAACAATAAAATCTAAACTCATTTTAGTAGACTACAAAGCCCTGCATGATCTAAGGAATGTTCCCACTCCCACCTCACTCTTTTTTTTTTTTTTTTTTTTTTTTCGCGGTACGCGGGCCTATCACTGTTGTGGCCTCTCCGCTCCGGACGCGCAGGCCCAGCGGCCATGGCTCACGGGCCCAGCCGCTCCGCGGCATGTGGGATCTTCCCGGACCGGGGCACGAACCCGTGTCCCCTGCATCGGCAGGCGGACTCTCAACCACTGCGCCACCAGGGAAGCCCCCACCTCACTCTTAATCCACTCTGTCCTTTAACTCTGATCTTTTATTAGCCTTATCTCTATCTGATATTATTTTGTTTGCAGCAGGGAAGGCTCCTGATCAAAAATTACATAACACAGTCTTCCTTGAAGCTAAATGTGAAAATGTAATACAGTTTTGAACAAGATATAAGTAGAATCATTGAATGGACCTTCTGTGGAAGCTATTTAAAAGACAGTAGGTTCAGCTTGCACAGGTCTTTTGCCCTTAGCTAGTCTTCTTTCCTGCTTGGAATGCACTTGAAATGCTAAAGGTAAAGCAGCCATCTGCTGGCCACGAGAAGATCAGCAATAGGAAATAAACTGCATTCTAAAGAGGGTGACTGGAAGAAACCTGAGTCTTTGACATTTTTCTTAGCCAAGCACTACAACTGCCTGGTAGTTACTACCTCTGCATTGTTGTTACACACAAAAATAAGCCCATTAGTTATTTAAGCCAATATGTCCATTTTTCTGTCCCATGGGACCAAATGCAATCTGTAATGGCTATGAAGGTCATGTGACTATTTCTGGACTGAATTCATTATCCAGATGGGTGGCTGAATTCCTTCCTTGGAGTTAGATACAGCTTGAGAGCAGTTTGGTAACCACCACTCTCCATCACAGTTTTAGTCAACAAGACTGCCTAGTATAGTGCTGCTAGATACAGGTGGGAACATCTTTAGCTTTCCCTGCCTTGTTCTCTGATGTATTGGACTAATTATATATATTATTTAATTATATTTGTATATAATTAAATACTAATTATATATAATTATATACCGTATACTAATAATGTATTATTATATGTAGTGTATAATTATATACTAATTATGTATATATACATAATTAAATATAATTTTACATATATATGTATATATAAAATTAAATCCCAGCCCACCCTTCTACTGGTGCTCATGGTAATTCTAGCTCTACCTTTAGCAATATACTTGTGGTTACTATAATTCCAATGACGCCTTATCCCATTGCCAGTCAGTCCCCTACTATCTCTACAATGGTGTTTTCTGGGAGTTTTAATCTCTGAGTGGACATAAAAAGGTGGGGAAAGGATAAAGAGCAACAGAATTCTGGTTGTTTCATAAAACAACACCTGCTCAGTACAGGGGTTCTTGCCTAGTTTGTGGTTGGCACACATGCCATCATTTCTGAATTACAAGGCAGGCAGTCAAAGAGATAAGCTACCTATTTCAGACTCAGTGGATGGAATGATGAATTCACTGTCCATGATTAGAAACATAGATGGACTGTTGGGGTTTTCCTGCTCTCAATTCAGCTTCTTTATTTTTATAGTATGAGATATCCCTAGATTCTAATTTTTTCTTACTCCTGTTGTACAGATAAAAATTATACATTTTTGTTACAGGGATGTTTTATTCAGAAAATAGAAGAGATATCGTTAGATGTTACTAGCCATATACTATTTTAAACTTCTTATAAGTACTTTAAATTTTTAAAAAATACTAAATGCTCACTTTCAGTCAGGTTCAGTTGAGGTTTGGCATGATATCTGACTTTTAGGAGTTTTCACATTAGTAGGAGATATATAATAGGAAAATACAAAAAGTTGAACAATAATAATTAAGGGTAATAAATTTTCAAAATAAAACATAGAGAAATACACTAAAGCTGTGCATAATAAAAAGTTATGTAATTCATCAAATGAATAATTGCTATTGGAGTTCAGATGAGGGAAAAGCCAGTTGAGAAACTGTTGTGTAGGAGATTGAGCTTTAATTCATTCTTTAAAGTTGAATAGAATTTTAATTGGCATAAAAAGAGAATGTATAACTGCTTCCCACTGTTTCTGTGGGCCAGGTTGAACATAGCACAGTGTCACCATGGAGTCTATAGCAGGGCAGGGTTTCAGGGCTTAGGAGCTATAATACTGACTGTGGCTCAGAATAGCCAGAGTTTGGGCTTTGGTATCAGTCATCCTTGGAGTCAAGTCTCAGTTCCATCACTTATTTTTTGGTGTGAGGCTTTAATCAAGTCTTCTTTGTTACAGCACTTAGCACAGTGCCATGTACATAGTGGACGCCCCCAAATGGCAAACATTTGTATTACTGTAACTTAAGAGCTAACTCTGGTCTTAGCTAAGGATGGAAGCTGGCAGGCGTTAACGCATTGTAAAAACAGTATCAGATATCAGAAAATATTTGTCTAAGAATTAAAAGCTTAAAGAAATCAAGAATAGGTTGAGTAAGAGTTCAAGGTAGTTGAATCAAAATGTTTCAGAATACAGGTAAGTACTGGAACAACTTTGCTGAAAGGTGTTGGTCAAATGGCAGAGGGGCCCACAGGGAAGTTCAAAGCTACAGAGCCAGGTCTGTAGAACCTTATTCAAATGAGTGGCATGATTATAACAGTGATTTTCTACAATTTTTGAATACTTCTTATGTACCCAGGTATCATACTTAGCACTTTATATACATTATCTTCTTAAATTCTCATCAGTCTATAGGTAACTGATATTTTTATATTCATTTAAAATTGTGGATAGGAAGCCCCCAAACCATCAAGAAATCTGCCCAGGGGACTTCCCTGGTGGTCCAGTGGTAAAGAATCTGCCTTCCAATGCAGGGGACACGGGTTCGATCCCTGGTCGGGGAACTAAAATCCCACATGCCACAGGGCAACTAAGCCCGCATGCCACAACTGCTGAGCCCATGCAACCTGTAGCCCATGTGCCACAACTAGAGAGAGAAAACCTGCACGCCACAATTAGAGAGAAGCCCGTGCCACAATGAAAGATCCCACATGCCTCAATGAAGATCCCGTGTGCCTCAACTTAGACCCGACGCAGCCAAAAAAATGAAGAGAAGATAAATAAATAAATAAATAATATATATATATATATATATATATATATATATATATATATATATATATATATATATATATAAGAAATTTGCCCAAAGTAACATAGTAAGTAAGTGACAGAGCCAGGGTTTTCTCCCAGGTCTGCTCAGCACTAGCTCATGTTTATAATCACCACACTCCTATTTGCTTCCATGAAGTGGCAAAGCACTTTGAAGGTAACCATCATGCAGATGTGCTTGAGGGGATGATTTACACTTGATTTACACTGCCTAAAATAATTCTAATCCTGGCTAGAGTCAAATGTTACTGGTCAAAATACTGAACATGTACCAAACTCATAACTAAACAAACAAGAACATTACAACCTCTGTATGACACTTGCCCTGACAGTTCTGACTGAACCTGGAGGGACCACTTCAGGGACAGAGACTTGCCACATCTCCCCATGATTGAATCTTTGATTTGTCATTGGAGATTTGTATGCCACAGGGGCACTAATTAGTGTCTCTGGGAATCAGCAGAGGATCAAGTTTTCCAAAGTTTCATTTATGTAAATAACCACCACAGTACATAAATGAACTCTTTCTTCCTATTTCCAAACCTTATTCCCACCTAGAAGAGGCAACTTAGAAAAGTTACATTCAATGGAAACATGAGTTTTGCAGTTACTTGAATGATAACACAGCTTCTTTTTGAACCTTAGTGGGCATTTAAAGAAGGTTGGAATAGATATGCTAAAGCTGACATTGCCAACTCAAATGTCAGGTAAGTAACAGGATCCAGTGAAGGGGAACTGGTTTGAATGCTGTGAACTAGAGGTCACTTGCCCCATCTAGACAGGGCAACATCTATTTACCTTTAGCTGGTTATTGCCTGCTCTTTGGGGAGCCAGCCCTTTGATGCCAGAATTTCTGATATTTTGAGATGTGTCACATATACAAATTCTTGTGAAAGGTCACAATGTTAAAATGTCAGCTCAATTAAAAAACAAGAAGGAAACTGGACCAGGCAAACCACATCTTTAGGTTGGATTCAGCATGCAAGATGCAAGTCTAGAGATCTCTGAGAGCCCTTTGATCTTTGTTTTAAAGGAGCTTTTCTCTTCCTTATATGACCCTATCTTCTCTCCACAAAGGCACACAGCTTCTGACTTGGTAAAGCCAATGCTCCAGAAAAAGAAATTTTGGCTATAAGGAGCTGTGTTGAGACTGTTTGTGGAGTTCATTTTTTTGTGTGTTTCATTTTTTATGGGATGTTACATGTCAATTGAAAAAGATATAAAAATTCTAACGAAGTTTAATAGTCTTCAAATTAACTTTAATTAGTAAAAATGTAAAGTAAATGATACGATGTAAAAGATAAGATAAAGTAAAAGATAAGATGACTAGTCAAATCTGAATTGATTTAAATTTTGTATAATATTGTGAACTGTCAGATAGTATCATTTCTCATTTCTAAGGGCCTGGTGTGATTCTTTTTTATAATATTTAGAAGTGCACTGCTTCACTTAAATACAAGGCAGCTTATCATCAAGCTTTCAGAAATATTTAACAAAACCCACAAAAGTTAAATCATAGATAAATCAGAATAAACAGAATATTTATAACTTAGTGACAAGAAAACACTATCTGCATAGATAATCACAGTTATCTTTTAGTGTTGTCTAAAAGGTAGCAAGTTGTTTGTTAATTTATAATAATGTAAGAGTCTAAAATTGAAATTAATCCCAAGTAAAAAAATCTGAATAAGAAAATTCATATTTAGCTATATAACAGAATGTTTTCACACTCTCAGTGAAATGTGGTAGAGACTACATTTCCAAATGTATGACTAACAATTGTCATCTTCTAAATTCTCAAATTGATAACTAACAGTTGTCATCTTCTGACTTGCCACATTATGTTCTCAATTCTAAATAGTCAGTCACTGAAATAACTCTAAGATTACAAGCTGAAATATCTTCAGGGCCAAGCAGGTAGCATAAGTTGATGAAGACACTGCTACTCCAACTAAAGGCTTTCAAAGTCAAAATTTTAAAAACACCATCCCAAATAAAAAATACCTATGGGCAAAATTGGGTCATCCACTTGTTTGTGACCTCTGCTTTAGACTATTAGCCTCTTGTCACTAGTATATATGAAATCAATATTGTCCCTAAACAAATCCTTGAAGCATAGGTAAAAGGAAGCTATCAGAGTTCTAGGTACATGTTTGTGATCTTGGAAAGCACAGATCTTTCAAGATTGGTTTCAGCTAAGCAGTCAGGCAGCAGGTGGGGATCTCAGAATTGTAAAGGTCAACATGAGTGGAGAGAAGCTCAGATTGACAGTCAAAAGGTGTAAAACAGTTCTCTTTAATGCATCCAGGATCTAGTCTGGGTTTCCTTGTCCATTCTCATAGCAAGACTGCTGTCCAATTACGCACACATTAGAGAAATAAGAAACTATGAAGTCTCGAAAGAAACTATTTTGTGCATGATCAAGTGCAGGTATACTTTGGAGACATTGCAGGTACGGTTCCAGACCACTGCAAAAAAGCTAATATCACAATAAAGCTAGTCACACAAATGTTTTGGTTTCCAGTGCATATAAAAGTTATGTTAACACTATACTGTAGTCTATTATGTGTGCAATAGCATTATGTCTAAAGAAGTACATAACTTAATTAAAAAGTACTTTATTTCTAAAAAATGCCAAAATAATTACAATAGTAACATCAAAGATCACTGATCACAGATCACCATAACAAATATAATAATAATGAAAAATTCTGAAATATCATGAGAATTACCAAAAGGTGACAGAGAGACACGAAATGAGCGAATGCTTTTGGTAAAACTGCACCAATTTGCTGAACTCCATGTTGCCACAAACTTTCAATTTGTAAAAAAAAAAAAAAAAAAAAAGCGCAATATCTGTGAAGTGAAATAAAATGAAGCGCAATAAAGGCAGATATGCCTCTATTCGGAAATACCTAAGAATCGCCTTGCTTTAGGTAGAGCTAAGTCTTTAAACTGGTCAACTGACTGGCTTATTTCAAAACCTGGATATTACTACATTTTGACCCTAGTTTGTCTATGTAATTTGAAGAAATTATTCTTCAAAACATTTTTTTCCTTTCTTTTTTTTCCTGAATAGAATAAACCTGAAAATAGCTCATACTGCCAACTGAGCCTATGCTCTCTGATCTTTGCTTCTGTGTAGGAGCGTATTAGTGTCATAGTCGGCAATGTGTCTTAAGGACTATGATAGCATGCTCCTCTTAAATAGATGAGGATAACACTAATGATAGGGACTACTTAGGTGGGTGTGTAAATTAAATCATTCCTTCCATGATCAACCCCCCAAAATTTCACAAATCATGGGTACTTGGAGGACAACGTTCAGCCAGATAATCAGCAAAGATCATAATAAAAAAATGTTTAAAAGTCAAGAACTTGGTGAAAATTCTGAATGCTCTGTGAAAGTCTAAATTGGGTCTGTATTCAATTTTCCTGTTGAAAGCATAAACAGCCCTAGATGTCAAGTATACATACTAACATTTTAATTTGTATTCATAAAAATTATTATTTCAACTACTCCAGTTAAACATTTATGATAAGTTTTTGAAGACTAAGGAAGAGGGAATAAGAATGGGTAATGAATAAAAATGGCATTATAAATTTAACCAGTTGAGAATACTTGCACCTTGATTTATTACCAAAAAAAAGTACTCTAATAACTCGTGTTTGCCAAAGGAAAAAAGACATAGGAAACAGGTCTGCTAAAGTGTGCTACAGAGACTTTAAAGTAGGCTAAAATCAGGTGGGAGTTCCACAATTTCAAATTTTAAAAAAAGTCTTGTTTGAGATTTACAACCCACAGAAATGCGTCTACAGCAAGAGACAGTGAAGGTCTCTTATTTCACAGGTCAATTTTAAACACTGTGTATAATGTTTCTGACAAAATGTAAGGTATATGATGCTAGTACCACTACTGAGAATAAGAAGGAGCTGGTGGTGACCATGATGACATCTAGGAAGCAAACAGGCTGAGCCTGGGCGATCCCATGATAATGATTCTACCTCACCAGAATGTAAACTCCAAGAGGACAGAGAACCTTTCTGTTTTGCATACCCAGGTTTCAACGCAGTCTCTGACATACAGTAGGTGCTAGTAAATGTCTTCCAAGTGAATAAAAGAATGGACTAATGAATGAATGGATGAAAGTAGTTGACCTGCTCACCCACTTTTCAGTCTGGGGACTCTTAATGGGTTGGGAAGATGACAACTCTGTGAGCTGGAAATTATTAATGCAGGGACCTCAGGACACACTATTAGAGTAACATTCTCTAGGATTTTTGTTACATAAGACTGAGGATGCCAGGATAAAAATAACAATTATAATGTTCCCTTATATTTAGGGCTTTATTATCCAAAATGTGTTGTAGATGAGAATTATAAAGGTATCAAATTAATAATCTGTGTGACAGCAAAATCTTATTCATTGGTAATTTCAAGACAAGAAAGAAAATGTCTTTCTCTCTCTCTTTTCTTTTTCTTTTTTTTTAAATGATGATATTAAAAGCATGGAGGTTAAAGATAGTACATCCAGGAATGTAAACTTCTTTCCTGTCTATTTGATCATGTGTTATTGGCATTAATACTGTCAATAATTCATGGTAAAAGAGGAAGTTGCCATGAAATGTTACCCACTGTCAGGCTATGATCAATAGGTAAGACCACAGTGGGTGATATATTATCAAGTATCAGCCAGATTAACTTTCTCATGGATTTTAAGAGTAGTAGTTACACTCACTTTGTCTAACCTGAGCTAAGCTTATTTATTCATTATCCTTTCCCTGCTGATTACAGACTACTCCTTGATTATAGACTACTCATTTTATCTAAGTACAGAATATCAGCTCTTGCTATTTAATTCCTGTGATCTGGCAGTGGGACTCTAGGATTTGCCCCCATGTTTTGATGTTGGTGTTTATATTTGAGCAAACAAAACTGTCACTTTGTTTTCCTGTCTTCCTATGTTGGGTCACTTTGTGCTACATGATATGATCTAAGACAATTCAATGCAAGGAGACACATGTCCCTTCTCATTGGGAATACGAAGACTGCAGCTTCCTTTTACCCTGTGGGAAAGAAAGCAGGTCAGGTGTCCAAAAGTAGTGGAGGAAAGTTAGTGTCATCACTATTCCTCCTCCTCCATAGAAATAATATAAGATTATGAGGCAAGAACAGCACTGGTTTCTTCATGAAGGGATTAAAAAAAAAAACAACAGTACCATGGTCATTTGTGTTTATCGTATTGTGGAAGGGCACTCACATAAAAACAAGACTACCACTTCTGGACATTTTCAAACACATTATTAATCAGATATCTTGGAATCTCAGGAAAAAAATCACTTATTGGAATCACCTCCTCAGGGATAAGTAAATATGAAACATTAGTAAACATCTGGCATTTTCTTTTTTATTTAGTAAGTATAATCACCTGATTTATTTCCTTCTGGTTTTCAAAGCCAGACCTCTACAACATTTTGATACTTAAACACCAGAATTTGGCTTTGTTTCACTTTATGTTATGTTTTATGTCACTCAAATGCTGGTATATAAAATAATTTGGATATAAATGAGTGAGAGGTCTGTGTCAGCCAGTTTAATTTTATCAAAGGAATTTACATGTGGAAAAACGCATCATATCATGGTGACTACAGTGGCCACCAGAAACAACATGCTGGTGCCTCTCCAGAAAAAAAAAAAAAAGAATGGAATGAAATAATAAAAATGAGGTAGAGGAGGAAGAGGACAAAGAATAAAGTAACTGAACTTCCTCTGGGTTTCTCACCTTCCCCAAAGAGTCTATCCTCATTTTTGGAGCATATGATTTATCTCTCATTTTAGCATATCCTTAAACTTGCTTGACATATGACAACCATACATTCTGTTACAACTCAAATCCCGTATCTCTTCCTCAATAAACATACTGCCAGTGCATTGGAAGTGAATGGGAATCAAAAATCCATCACCTAAAAGGAGAAGCATGTGAGATTGCGCATAAAGAAGATGGCATCATTTCTGGGAGAAAGTGCCACATCGCTGTACATTTGCTAATTACTTGCAACATGCATTAACATATAAAAAAATGCCTTTTTGTTACATGGTATTGTTTAGAGATGGTTCTGCTTATCAGTTTTTAATATGCTCTTTGAAAACTGACATGTACTTTACCCACATCTCTTTAGGAACACAGAGATTCAAAGGCTGAATAAAATAGTTTTATGCTTCCCAACACGAACCTGAGAGGGTAATTAAACAGATGGTAACAATAAACTGAATCTGAACATATGAGGGACTAAAGTCCCTTATTAAAAGCCTTACACACCGAAAGGAGGGGGAATGACAACTCTGGGGATGTGTTTTAGCAGCCAACACCTTTATGTCTGCCTTGACCTCAGAAGCAGAAGCTAATCAACCATTTAGGGATGGGTTTCCTACCACCTGGGAGAGGGCACACAAGAGGTCTTCTGCACAGCCTGAGGAGCAGGAATGCAAAGTAGATGTGTGACTCTAAAGGAAAGCAACTGTCCCTCAGGATTGCCTTCAAAGACACCAGCTTTAGACACACCAATTTTGTAACTATAAATTCACCCTATCCCCATCCCTCCTACACACACACACACACACACACACACACACACACACACACACACACATCACAACCTACACTGGGGGACTTATGCTCCAACAGCACAAGCTATCTTCTTCCATGTGAGGCCAAAAACTAGGTACCATAGATTTCTGTGATGACATAGTTATTCTGAATATTTTCAACCTCATTTCTGGGAACCAAATGATCTCCTACTTATTCCATCCTTGAAACATACTGGAATTCGACTTATTTCTCAGATCTTAACATTGTCTGTCCTGAATTAAATCTATGGGAAGAAGAGTATTGAAGCAATCTTGATATTTCAGCTCATAACTATATGTAGGTGGCTATTTTTTATAGAATATAAAAATAATCTCAAATATATAAATATTATATACATATCTCTCTCACTCTGAAGTGAAAGATGTACATATGCATTTGTGTGTATATATACATTTACTGTATTTTTATATATGTATAATAGATACGTGTGTTTATTTACACACACACACACACACACACAAAGAATCCACTAGATGCAAGAAAGGATCTTGTTTCTGTAGAGGTTTGCAATGTTATTGTGCCATCACGCATGCAAAGATGCTATTTTGCCATTTCATAAGGCACTTACAGCCTAGGGGATAATCAAGTCAGTGTTTCTTCTTGTTTCTCAACCTGCTTCAGTTCTCTGCTTCACTTGGCAAGTTCCTGGAGTGTCATTTATAAGAAACATTCTGTAGCAGTAAAACAATGACTTAGCTTAACTAAGTGCTAGCAATCAAAGGACAATGTTCAACATACTGTGTTTTAGATTAATCAAGGTTATAGTGATGATCTATTAAAGGAAATGTTTGAAAACTGAGGCAAGTATTAAGGTGGGAAAATGTACAAGGTATAAAAAAACGTAAATCAAATGGCAAATATTATTTACCACCTTGCATTTTACCTTTCTGTGCACGTACATCAACATATAACACTGCCCAATTTTAATTTGGGGGTTTTGATACTTAATAGTATAAAAAGACTGTTCCCAGCTTCTGATACAATTGTACCTTAAATGACACATATTACCTTAGGAATTTGCCATAAAACCCTCATAATAATAGTGACTATGGTTCTAAGTGACTAACTTATTTTAAGGGTGAAGAGTATTATATGAATTAAATAAGAGATGCTGCAAATAACTTAGTGGAAAAGCATAGCTGCTGCTATTAGGTAACCTCTTTTTAATTAGAATGTACACTTTTAGATTACTGATTATGAACATCAGGGGACCCAAGATTTTGATTCATCAGTAATTCTCCTTTATGTCTACACTAAGACGTAAAAATGAGACCTCTGGCTCTACTCGGTATTTCAGAGCCTTTACATGCTGGTGCAGAATCTATTTTAGCTGGTGCAGAATCTATTTTACCTGTAATCTCTAGTACTGCTCTGCCCCCTTGTGCTGCTACAGTGAACTCAACAGAGGAACAGTTCGCCTTAATCTTTGTACACTACTACAGAAAAACCCCACTGTCACTTTTCACTTTTCTGGCAAGTTCAAGGTCAGTGTCTAGCTATTTTCAGCTCATCTCTTCTTGATCCATGCAGAGAAATGACAAGGTAACATGATTCGGGGTCAGCTGTATTACAGGAACTGTTACATAAACGGAGAAAGTGAAAATCAATCCTAGCTGACAGTGACTTCGGGATAATCAACGCTCACTGGATGCCTCTGTCAGCTCGCCTGCATCAAATACCGTGTGACTTCTGTCAGATCTTTTTAATAAAACTATGTTCTCACTTTCAGCAACCTGAATACATATTTCTCTTGAGCTGAATTCTTTAGACTATGTTGGCCTTCCAGATTTGTAAACTATGCCAATAATGCCTTGAAAAAATTCATGCATGATACCCGTTATCCTACAGTTATTGACCTGATATGGAAGGTACTGCTGCAAAAACGCCCTTTTTTGACTGATCCATGAGAGCCTTCCTACAGACTGCTGCATCTTCTGCATTGAACTCAACACATTCCCCAAATCATCCTCAGCCCTAACTCCTCTCCCTTCCTCCTTGTTTAACAGAACACCTTAATCAATCATTTGTTGTTGGGAGATGAGTTTTTTTCCTCCTTTTTAGATGTTCATGGTTGCTTTCCTTTTTAATCTCTGTATTTTCTGCCAGGACATTTTCCCCTAATACAGAAAAGGAAACACAGTATTTAACAAGACGTTAGACTTTAGTGGCATTCCCACTGACAGCACCTGATATGTCAGTTTAGGGAAGGAGCTATTTTTATCCCACCCACCTTGTGCTCCCTTGAAACTGTGAGGAAGGCAGTACTCCATTGAAGTACAATTTACCATAATATTAGTTGTCAGTAAATTCAAAGACGGAACTCCTAAAGCTATAAAATGGATTAGAAGCAATTTTAAAAAGAATTAACAAACTAGAGTAAGAGTATACTGTCAACAAACAAATGCTCCATCATAGGACTGTAATTTGGAATTTTAATTACCCCTCTGCTTCTGTAACAAAACAATGTCTGAACTGGCAGCGATTTGAATCTCTCACAGGTCATTGAGCATTCTAGTTAATTACTCTATGAATAGCCTGTTTTTCTCCCCTCTGGAAACACGTTTCTAATGGCAGTCAAGGTCTGACAAATGTGTCATCTACATAATTAGCTAGGAAGCAACACAAAACATTAAACATGCTTTGTGCCGACAACTATCAAAACATTTCATTTGTTGTCAATTATTCATTACTTTGTAGGTTCTGAAGGGGTTGTTATTATGGAAATAAGTCCAGATGCTAACAAGGTTAGAGTTTTGGATTCAAATTAGTAATCAGAGGACTAAAGTAAAAAAAAAAAAATGTATCTCATGTACATTCAGCGCCATGTTCAATCAGTAGGAGATTATAAACAAATTTAGCTATGCTCAAGTTAAAATGGAAACGATGCAACCACAAACGTGAACTCAAGAGCCCCAGCTCATTCTTTGAAGTACAGACTCTACACTGTCAATGAAAACTTCCTGAACATTTGGCAAGTCCAATTTGTGCTTGGTAAACAGAGTTAAAGATTTTCACAGCATGAGATGACATGGGACTGCAAGGACAAGGAAAGAAATCTCTAGTGTTCTTTTATTCTTCTTTCCTCCCTCCCACCCCAGGGCATTTTATTTAAAAGTAAAAAATCTAGCTAAATAAACATTTTCTTCTGCTTTACAGCAGACTGGTTACCTTAGCTAACCCTTGAATTTCATGATTTCTTTTTTCTTTTTTTTTTTCTATTTCTGAAATCTTGTTTCTTTTATTATTGTTTTAATATCATATATAAAACCAAGTATTGTCTTGAAAGCAGTACTCCTAATGTATATAGAGGATATAAAAAGATTTCTCAACAAAATTCACCTCTCAGTGGCAGAGAAAATTGCAGTGGAAGACACATTATTTAGTAGTCATATCTGAGGTTTGGATCTATGGCGAGTCTGACTCCACTGTCCTCCAGCTTTTCCTTATAAACCAAAATGGCTTACAAATGTCATCCACAATAGTCCAATAAAGATTAGGAACAAAACACTGTCCTTACACTGATGAGATAAGAAAGATTTAACTGTAGAATGCAGTGTATAAGAACAGTTCATAAGGCTTGTTCTTGAATCAGAAAAATAGAATTCAAATTATATGTGTGTGTCTAGAATTTAATTGAGGTGATGAGTTTATTTTCTACATAATGTTTGATCAGATGCCTGTACTACAGAGCTAGATAAAAAGAAAAGAAAGAAAACAAATTCTATCAGGAAAAATCAAGAAGACCCGTTATCTACAGAGTGTGCAAACTATGTCAGGAAATAATTCCACCCTGAGCTCTGAGAATGCCCAGTTAATAAAAAGAGATCAGCCACTCGCTAAGAGAAAAATAATTGTCTGTATCTATATTTTTCAAAGCAAAAAGGCAGCCACATCTTACACTAAATAGGACACATTAAGGCTTTAATAATCTTTATGCAGAAGGAAACTAATCCATTTTCAGATCATACGATCCACAGCAATAAAAGGAAATCATCAAACTAAAAACAATTTTAGAGATGGCTGCAGACTCTCATTTAATTAACATTCAACAGATCATATATTTATGAGGAAGTCAAAATATTTAGGAAGCCTATAATCCTGTAAGCCTTAATGTGGTATAAAAACAACAAATAAATGCAAAGTGTTACTGTTATACATGCCTGCCTGATCAATGGTTTTCACATATTGATCTATAAATGGAGTTGACAGTCTGTGTTGGCTGCACATTTTCCAAGCAGCGCTATTTTTGTATAAAACCAATACGGGCAATTACCTTTGTTTGAGATGCCAAGTCTTATCAATTCAATGTGATTTAGTGTCATTTTAATTAAATATCAGGATCCACTTCAGGACAATTTATACAAACAAAGCCTCAAACCTATCTATAAGCTTGATTTGAAGTAAACATGGACAAGTCCTACAGCCTCATAATATTTCTCAAAATCTCTGCTAAACAGAAGGCTTATATTTTTAGTAGCAATTTTTATGTCTGCCTTTTTAGCTAGCCACAACTTTGGCAAGTATCCTAAAATCACAGAAGTAAGAAACAAAGGAAAATTGTTTCCTCTTTTTCCTTATAATATATTAAAAAGAAAAATGAAGGAACGCTGTATGTTAAGAGAAGCACAAAGAGTCTTGTATGTTAATGTTTAGGAATGGCTTGACCTAAGTCTTTATCTGAACACTAATTAAAAAAAAATATTTCCCTGTCCATGATGGCTATGAATGGAGTGATGCACTTCTGCAGGGTTTACAAGATGGAAATGGTGAATATTCATACATGTTGCTGCTTAAGACACCAGTATTAAATGCCGGAACTACTCCTGCCTGCAAATCCTATGTCTGCAGTTTCCTGACTTGGGCTATTTAAACTCTTCATTAATACCTATTTTCAAACTGTCTAGTAGGCTGGGCATCCCTCTTATAAATAACATCAAAGCCACATTAAACCTTTTGCATTAGCTATTTGCTGGATTGCACATTAGCCTTTTTAGCCCTTAGAGAGGCACACTTTACTTGCCCCCATTTACGTTCACTAAGCCTTCTGCTTCTGTGTTTAGCACATTCAGGTAAATCAGCAGTCCACCTTTAAGAGGTCTCACTCCAGTGCTCAGGGTGAGACAACAAATCACTGAGACCAAAGAGCACTCCCTCCCCACCAAATGAAGGTCTCCAGATGGCTCTCACAAATAAGCAATTTTCTTACTAACCATGTCATTAGATGTCCAAATTTCCCACCTCTCCAACATTTCTTAGAAAGCAAAGTGGCCTCTGAATTTTGAAAATGCATTGATCTTATGAACCACATAAAAATGATTGTTTGGTGTTTAAAGAAAATGATGCATGCCACCAATAAAATACTAATGGAGTATTGATACTTGTTTTACTGGAATGCTTCCCTGCAGCACTTAGGCAATCAAAACTTTTAATTCAACAAGTAAATTCACCTGTGTTTGCACAGGGTAGAATAAATGTTTATATTGGCATTTCAAAATACTCCTCGATTTAAGATACCAAGAATACAGGCTCTTATGACATGTATAGGAGAATTTTATATTGTGTTCTGAGTTCACAGTCATATTAATATATTTTTAATTAAGCAAAATTTTAAGAGGACTTTATGAATTAATGACAAAATTATACAATTGATTTGACCCTAGAATATTTGTATCATGTTTTTGTAATAAGTGAAATCATGGAAATGTGTAATACCAGATTTTTGTGTTATTATATACTCTGATAAGTCCATATTAGATTTGTAGAATTGATATGCAAGTGACAAGTAGTATATATATGCCATATATATTAAATAGGATGCATAATACATATATAGTCTCTAAGTACTCAATTTTTTTCTGTACAGATTAAATGTATCTCTGTTACAGCAAGCCATACCACATGTGAACTTGTGCACACATTTTTAGTGTGCATTTCCTCCCACTTCTCCTAAGTTCAAAATCTCCCCCTTTGACCTTACCCCAACCTCCAACTTCTGAAAAATCAAGTTTTTAGTTTAGCTTGAGCAGATATCTTTAACAGGCTTGTTTGAATAAATATGCCAAAATACTTTACATTCTGTCAGTATCTAGTCAGAAAATTGTGCATGGAAAAAAAGAGATGAAAAGAACTGAGACAGAAAGAAAATTAGTGCCATGGCAAGCTTTCAATACAGTATCTCTGAGCCAAGTTTTCTCGGTGAAATGACATATCCTCACTAAAATACCCCTTTTATATAATTATGCACCGAGCACACATAACCAAAAGTAACTTTTATTTTTGTTCCTTATCGAGGAATACATATTGCCGAGGCTAAGAATGCGGAAACAAAAGCTGGGATAATTATAGCTAATTTAACTTTGGAAAACTGATTCTCCAGCAGTCCAGCATATAACCGCCCAAACTAAAGTTATGTAACAAGGTAATATCAACAATGAGAAACTGCATGATAAAATCCTGCCCAAAAGTGAAAAATGCTAATTTTGTCTCATTTAGCAGCTGGATACAGAAATGCTCATTAGTTTTAAGAGGGTTAATCCTTTTAACTTTTGCATATTGATATGCCAATTATGCCTAATTGTACAAGAGGCATCAGTCAAGGTAATAGTGCATAAACACATGAAAGTTATTAAGTACATCCCAACATGTAATAAAGTAGGTGTTAATTGGTAGCTGAGTTCTGCGGGCTATTGAGGTGGATAATTCATTGAGAGATGGATCACTTGTAATTTCTCTCCATAATTCCTTTTGCAGTCTCATGCTGTGATGTTTTCATGCTTGTCAAAAACAACTGCGGCATAGTGCCTTTTGTTAAACACAGCCAATAAAATATGTTAGGCATCATTAAATATACTTAACTTTTAAACTTTTCCAAAGGTACAGTTCTTACTGATAATACATTATAGAGATTCCAATAATTTACTCTAACCATTGTCTCAAGTTCATGGTTGAGGAACGTTTTAGCAGGTTTCAACGCCAAGTCAGGCTGGCCGTGTTGTGCCTCCCAGCAGATAATACTTTTAAATGAGAAAATAAAGAAAAAAAAATGCATCTCTCAGTACCTTAACTAGGGATATGTTTCTCACTTTCAAAATATAATCACTGGCTTCCTCATGCTAAATTTGTCTATAATACCTGAAGAAAGGATGATTAAAACCATACATTTCTCAGGCTCCTGAGATCGTTGTGGGTTAATTTTGCACTTGAAATTCGAGTGAAAAACAGCGAATAAATATAATCGGTAACATGCTACTCAGCAAGCTGATCTCATTTAATAACTCAGTTAGGGAGCTGAATATTTCATAGGCCCCTATGATATTAACAGAACACTCAATTAATAGCTCACATGTTACTGCAGGGTGACTGGGACTCACAGCCTGTCCCCAGCTAACCTATTTCTTGCTCTTGCTCTCACTGTGAGAAACAAAATAGATCCGGGGTCCAAAAGAGTGGCTAACATTGCATAAATAATTTTGTAACATCCTATGGCCTCAGCTGCAAGTTACCACCATTATGGAAGAAAATTAACCAGAGGAGACTCATTGCAATCAGTGTGTTTAGTGGCTCAGGATGCGTGCAGGGGCAGGGACACAACTGGCAGTAGAGTTCATCTCTAACTATTTTATTTCAAATCTTCCTAATGACACATTATGGAGACAAAATGGCTTCCTCTCCAAACCTTAAATCTCCACACCATTTCAACTGTTCAAGCTCATTCCAAATCAGATTGTAATTTCCAATATCATATATTGTTGGGAGATTTTAAGGAAGAGATTTTCACTTTTTTAAAAGATTTTTTTCTCAGTTTATTCTTAGCTAATTTTAGCCTCTGGCTTTTCAAAGTGATGTACTGTATTTGGAAGTACAAACACCACATGCTAGCATAACCTCATTATTTTTATGACACTGAAGCATGATAGTGGAGGCCCTTAAAATGAGTCAAAGGTGCTCTTCAGTCTAGCTCCAAATCCACTTTATCACTCTGGATTAAGCCCAGCTCTTCTCTTGCAACTGGGGATATAATTATGACTATAAGTAGGCAAGATAAAATGCATTACAAAAACAGTTTTCTCATGCACATTAGGAAAACAAATAAAACAAGGCTAATTAGCTTTTTTTCCCCCCTTCTTTTACAAAATTCTATATATCAGGGAACTTGTGGTATTTGACTTACAGGTTCAGTGACCTTCCCAACATCGGTGAGGATCATGGATTTACTTTGGCTCAGCCTGCTGTGGTGGCTATTGGCATTTTTGATTCTCATTTGCACAGCTCCAGTGCCTTGGCGGGTGGGATTCAGTGTTTCCACAGAGGTATCAGAATTTGTAGACTTCTGCATATTACAATGTTATCCTGATGAAATATAAAAGCATTATATTATTCTAAGTATATGCTTTTCCATGAAAAACTCCTGGTGGAGTGCATATCCTTATACATCATTAAAGTACAAAAATGAAATAGTCTCCGCCTCTTTGGTGAAGAAGAAGGTAGTTACTTTGTAGTGCTTTTATCAATTGGACCTCTGTATTCCGACGGTACTGTATACGTGCCAGAGGATTTCAGTTCATAGATAGCACACTCAAATTCTGTGTAGTTTCTTAATTCGATTAAGGAACTCCTAATGGCAATATGATATGGTCTACCTTATATAGAAATGATATTGCCAACTAAGCATCTTCCGGGTATATGCTCTTTTCATTCACAACGTCTTTGATCTATCACCCACCCCATCCCAACCCACCTCCAGACATTACCACCAGCAGCCTTTTTTGGTGAACAAAAAACCCCTGTGAATAAGGTCAAATTTAAGTGTGTAAAATTGGAGGAAAGCAAGCTGGTCCCATTGACTATCAAATATGTCGGCTTGGCCTCATTAGCATGGTGCAGAGTCCCAGTCACCACCCCCACTTGCAATATCCACAGGGAAAAATTAAAATTCCTTTGTCCACTGCCATCTGCCAACTGAACTATATTTAGTAGCTTAGTTGGATATAATATTTATGAAGAATATGAAGAAACAGAAAATCAACACATCGACACTATTTATTTATTTATATTTATTTTAATGGAAGGAGTCTGATTCAGGTAGGAAAATCCAGTGTGGGCAAATTTTAAAGAAGCGGCTGTGAGAAAACAATAATTGAGAAAAAGAAAACAAAGGAAATAAATTGGGTGGGTGGACCAGGAGGGCTTTTAGTTGCTTCCCAAATCCATAATCCTTTTCAGCTGCTCCTCCCCATGAGTTCCTCAAATGAATACATCTACTCTTTTTAAATAGGATATCTGCAATGCAAATATAGCTTCAAAGCTTCTAGAAACAGACCCTCTTCTAGCCTGAGTGTCCTCTCTATGTCTCACCCATATAGACATTTTATAGCTAGCCTAGGCACGTGGGTACAACATTAGAAAAAAATGTCACCAGTCAGTTATAGAAGCCAATATAATCCAAAAGAAGTATTATATTTAAAGGAGCCAACTGTTTTGGTACCTCTACCTGATTGGACGGACAACGGGGCTAGAATCACGGTAATGTTCAAGTTGAGTGGACACTAAAAGGATTAGAAAAGAATAAAAGCATTTTAACGGGAGGAAAAGTGTTTCCTCATAATTGAAACCAGTTAGGCAACTGAGTGAGAAAAGAAGTTAATATTTATTGAGTATTTACTATGTGCCAGGCAATGAGCTGGTTTAATCCTTACAAAGTTTCTATGATATTGACATTAAACTCATATTTTTATAGTGGAGAAAAATGAGGATCAGAGTGACTAACAATTTTCTTACGGACAGTGGGCAGCAAGAAGTGAAGGAGTATTTATTTTATCTGCCCCCCGCCACCGCCGACCCAGATGTCCATCAACAGATAAATAGATAGACAAATTCTAGTTTATCTACACAATGAAATATTGCTCAACAATAAAAATGAATGGATTACTAACGCATGCAACCACATGGATGAATTGTAAATTCATTGTGCAGAGTAAAAGAAATCAAGCCCCCCACCAAAAAAGTACTCATTGAGTACTTACGATTTCACTTACATAATATTTTTGAAAATGCAAACTAACATAAAATGAGAGAAAACAGATTAGTGATTGCCTAGGGACAGTGTGGACTCTGGATACAAGGAAGCTTTTGTGGGTGATGGATATGTTTGTTATCTTGATTGTGGTGATGGTTTAATAGCAGTATACATATATTAAAAATGATCAAATTGTACACTTTAAACACTTGCAGTTTATTGTACTTCAGTTATATCTAACAAAGCTTTCTACAGGACAGTTTTATTAAGAATTCCTTAACCAATTTATTTTGCTACTTATTTTATTTTAATTTATTTTGAATATATTCATTTTCATAATCATACATGAGTGATATATTTTAAAAACTTATCTAATTGAGAATAAGAGAGCTCTTTTGACAACATTTGAAATAAAAATTTGAATAAAAGAAAGAAATCTTATCCCCGCTATTCCACAGCAATATGATGACAGCTACATTAATAAGAAGGACTTTAAAATGTATCAGATGTATGTATGTACTAATGTATGCATAAGGGATCTTACCTCTATATCTAACTAGAATAAGATAGGGTTTTTTATATATAAATGTGTTTTGAAAAGTAAATGCAATTGGGCTTCCCTGATGGCCCAGTGGTTGAGAGTCCGCCTGCCGATGCAGGGGACACGGGTTCGTGCCCCGGTCTGGGAAGATTCCACATGCCGCGGAGCGGCTGGGCCCGTGAGCCATGGCCGCTGAGCCTGCGCGTCTGGAGCCTGTGCTCCACAACGGGAGAGGCCACAACAGTGAGAGACCTGCGTACCGCAAAAAAAAAAAAAAAGTAAATGCAATCACATGCAGATGATATAAATAGTTATTTCTCCACGTACACCAGTACAGGGTAAACATTTTTGGTTTTATTCTGTGTATTATTTATTATTGAGGCCTTCAATTTTTCTTAGCCAAGAGATATTATTTCAAAATAAAGCAAATCTCTGGATTTTTTATATTTATAAAGACGCTACTAATAAAAGCATGAGTTTTTTTCAGAGTATATTTCAGTGGATGAAGTAAGGATGAATGAAAGAATGAGAATCTAGGTACCGTGATTGTAATGGAGGCCTTGGATTCATTATAATCAGACTGGTTGCATAAAAAGAGCCTATGATGACTTCTAGTGCAGCACTGTTTCTAATGGCCAGCTTTGTGACCTTGAACAAGTCCGTGGACCTCTGTTTCATCACTGGAAAAAATTGATAGTGAGGGGGTATGGGCAACTAAAAGGATTGCTATGATCTGTAGGCTCCTTTTCACTTCTGATACTGTTGTGTAAAAGTCTGGGAGCTCAAGAAGTATTACTGCAGATTTACAGAGCTCAGTAGTTTCAGGTAGTTTTAGCAACAATGTAAATGCTTTGGTATGATCTGATGCCCAAGGATTTGAGTGAGGGTTGAGGGGATCTATGATTAAACATATAAATCTTTTCTAAAAAATTTGGGTTCTCCTTGGAGTACATTGAAGGCTTGATCTTCCAAATTATTCATTAGATTCAAAACTCTAAGGTGGTGCGTTTGTAATACTGGTAAGAGAAATACTCGGGCTAAAGCCACTCTCTTCTGACCAAGAGCATAAAGCCACTGTATTTACATAGCCCCACCAGGTGCCGTTTATACGGCATGTTGTTTCTCAAACTCTGAACAAATTTCAGCGTCAAATCAACATTTGCATTCTTGTATTGATTTGACAATTAACCCATAATTTGCCTGGTGATGGGTTACTGTCAAAAGGCTGGATTAATTTTAAAAGCCTCTTATCTGGCTTTCCCATCTGTTTTCTCGAGGACAGTCTACAGAAAAGAATTTCAAAATCTTCCTCCTTCAGATCTTTCTTTTAAGCTAATCTCTCCCCCTACCAATGTTAATGTTATTTCTCTTTTCTCACTCCTCTAGCCATCACTTCTTTTCCCAACTGACCTCATCTTCACTTTTTATTGATAACTCTATTTATTGCACTCAATTTTTTCTCTTTATTCAGCTTTTTTTGTATTTTGTTCTATCAATGGCATTCACTTGATACTATTCATAGTTATTCTCATGTTTGCAAATATTTGGTGGTTTCTGATTTTGCAGAGCACCACGTTGCTCTGAGAAGAATACAGAAAATGACACAAACCTCTTTCTACCCACAGAAAATAAATTATCTGTTTAACGGTTACTGAGACTTTCCTGAGTGGCAAGGCACTACATTAGAGGCTGGAGATAACTCTTTTTTGTGTTTTTGGTTTTTGTTTGTTTGTTTCAACCAACTGTTTTACAGTAGTTTGGTGAGTGTGATAAAGAAACAAATCAATAATTAAAAGAGAATAGAGTGGTGCCAGGTGGGGAGAGAAGCAATGACATCAGACCACAGTAGAACTGGGAGGTGTGGAGAGAGAAAGTCCACAAAAGATCAGCTGACGCTGGAGCTAAGTCAGGGCAGGTTGGGCATTTCGGGCAAAGGGCTCAGCAGTGCAGAGGTATGTAAATAACTGTGATATTATAGAGTAGATACTGAAATATGTCATGAAGAAAAACTATAGTACCAAGGAAATTCAAGGAAAAGGTAAGCATTGGGTTTCATGAAGAAAATGGCATTTAGCCTCAGTGTGGGTGAGTTTGATCATCTTTCTATCCTCTTATCGGGCTGAAGGGTTAACGGAGAGCCTAATCCCTTCTAAGCCCACCAGTGCTGTAAGAGGCTGGTATTCTAGACACTCTGAGGGAGAGAATTTGGGAAGAGGGCTTTCCTTGGCATAATACACAAATGTCTTGTATGGATGAGTTGAGTGCAAAACAGAAGGAAGCAGGACCCCCTCACCCCAAGCAGGAACTGAGGAAGGAGGGAGGACAGAGGAGGAAGGAAATCTAATGGCCAGAAATGACAGCTGTGTTGGTGGCTGTGAAACTTCTAACTGCCGTACTTGTGGGTTCAGAGATGATTTATTCTTATTCATCCTGTTAGAAACCTCTCATAGCTGGTGGATAAGGCTGTTTTAGGCCAACTTTGCAAGTTGTATTTGGACCCCACTTACAGTTCATTCTCTTTACACTCCAACTTTCCCATTTTCTCCTCACCTGCATCCTAATACTCATGTTTTCCTCTACAGTGCACACTATGATCCTTTTCACGTTCTGGCTGCCAAAGCCCCCCCACTGCAGCACCTACTTAGGCCCCATCTCATCTACAGGGTCAACATATCTGAAATTCCATCATCCATTCTTCCTTACTTACATCTTTTTACTTACATCCATCTGCTCAGTGAATCACTTAGATGTATATATGGGAGAGGAATGATTAAACTAATTAACACACTGTCATAAATGATTAGTCAGACTTCCCATGAACTCTCAGGGAATCATTTACCTGAATCACATACTGGAAACTCCTCCGGCTATGTAGGAAAATATCTTACAGTAGAAAACCTTTGATTACTCTACTTTGTTTGTGATCTTAAGTAAAAGTAGAGGCAGGTAGCATTTGTGACTAGGAATAGGATATTAGCATTGCATTCTAGTAAAGGGTGCCTCTTGGAGTTGTGGGACGTGATGGCCCTGCCAGGGTGCTCTAGTTTTTGAGTCTTTATGAAAGAAGGTTCTAGGGGAATAAACTCCAATATAAAGTCTTCCCAACCCTGAGTCAAAAGAAACCCTCAAGGGTTTCTGCGCGCCCAACGCAGGGGGCTTGGGTTCGATCCCTGGTCAGGGAACTAGATCCCACATGCCGCAACTAAGAGTTTGTACGCCTCAACTAAAGATCCTGCATGCTGCAACTAAAAGATCTCCCATGCCGCAACTAAGACCCGGGCAGCTAAATAAATAAATAAATATTTTTTAAAAAAAGAGAGAAACCCTCAAACCCCAGGGTCCATCATAACTTGCTCCCAGCATCAGGGAGTGAATATAATTCCAGGAACATAAGTATCAATTTCAGAATATACTCAGAAAGGCAATGAAGAGCTCTAATCTGTGAGTCTTTCTGAGTTATTATTCCAAGAATATACACAGGGTTTTGAAATCGTATTCTGTTGTTCCACCTGTATTTTCATTTCTCATTGACCCTTAACTTTCTAGATTTGGTAGAGGACTTGTAAAATCAATAATACTTTTGTATGCTTATTTCTAGCTTATTTCTACTTATTTCTACTTATTTCTACTTTCTATGCTTATTGCAACTTCGTAACATGAAACATTTTGTTAACTATAAGTCATATTAAGTTTAAGTTTCATGTGATCTACATGCTTATTCCGTATTTCTCTTGTTTTTTCATAACATATCATCTAATCATCATCATCATCATCATTGTTACCAAATTCTATTAGAAAAAACATTGATGACGTATGCATTTATATTCTTACAGGAGGCACACAGAAGCATGGTGAATGACTAATGACAACACATTCGTTCATTTTGCATGTGTTTAAAATACCCATTTGATTTTTACAAAACTCTCCAAATAAATATCCCTGAGTTAGAAGTTGAAATGTAAATCACTTAAGACTGGCTTCACAATTTCTGTAGACTTCCTGATTTTGTATGTACCAAGAGAACAGCAAGAATAGCTTGTGATGTTACACTAGTTCCACTTTCAATACTGTTTTAAAAACAGGAAACAGTGATGAGAATGCACTTCATAAGAGCCACACAAACTTTGGCTCTGCTCAACAGGCTTGGCTCAGTGATATTCTGGGCCTGATTCTCCCACTCACACTGCAAATACCCAAATAGGAATGAATGTGATATTTCATCTAATCATAAATTTCAAAGCTGCTCTGTCAATTATTTGTTGCACTCTGTTAATTACACTAAGGCTCAGCAGCTTGCCCTTTTGAGGTAGAAAGTGTATTTTTGACATCTTTTTCCCATCAGCAACATTAAAATAAAAATATATTAAGAATTATTTGAGTTAGTAGAAACTGAATAGGCATTATGATATTATCTACATGCTACAGAGCAGAGAAAATTGAAGTTCAAGGATACAGACTCTTCCCCAAGGTGCCACAACCTGTTCAAAGTAGTCCCAGGACAGAGCTCAAGTCCTGCATCTCCAAACATCCTTGCTTTAGTCATAGACCGCCAAGTCAAGTGGCAACTGTGTCTGGAAAAACAAGGTAACAAGAATTCCAAAGGAAATCTGACAGAGATCAGGTAGATAAAACGATCAAAGTGCATCCATATTAAGTATAGATCATGTAAGTCTTTCTATTTAATCATTTATAAATGTCCCCGTGCTTTCTGACAAAACAATAAAGACTGAATAAATATTTGCAGAATATAGAAATGGAAAACAAATATAGAACCTAGGTAATGCCAGAGTACATAGCTTAGGAAGCATTATCAGTAGGAATGTCTTTGACCTAATTTAGTTCTTATTTTAAAAAGAATATGTATAACTTGCTCTGCCCAGTGGCTCTAAGGGCCAATGAACGATGGATATTTCATAAGTTAGAGGCTGCAAAGAAGCAATGCTTTTCATACCTTTTGAGGCCAACATAAAAGTATACTTGGAAAATCATACAAAATTTCAAAAAATATGAACAATACCATATTTCCATTTCAGATAACCCTTTTCTTTATTTCTTATTTTTAAAAAATGACTGCATTTTTGACCACCTTGCAACTTAGCAGGGCTCTGTGTTCTAACAATAGAGAACATCTCCCTGGAGTTTCAGCTTTCTTCAGGTGCTTAACATTTTTTTCTCTGAATAGAAGGACTCTCTTGCCTGACATGGATTCTCACTAAAGACTTTGTGAGGAGAACTGTCTCAGAGATAAGCACTGAGTGTGCCCCAGTGTCTTCCCATTCCATGGGTCTTAGCCTGGGTTTTCACTGTGTGTCAGTGAGCTGTCTGGTCACCACCAAGGTCCTCTCTGCCTTAACACACACGAACCCTCTGTGGCAATATGACCCCATTCCCTTTCCGGAATGTGTAAGATGAGTTGCTTCTCCAGGTCTAGTAAGAGTGTGTGGAAACTCCACAGATGAATATGATATCAGAAACTCATTTCTGTCCCCTGGAAAGGTCTTCCACTCATCTGTGGTAGAGCACGGTCTGTTTGTTCCCCTGTGGAAATGACTTGTGGCAGTGGTAGCTCCAGTAACGTGTGGCACAACCTCTGTGCTACACTTGCCTGACAGGTCAGTAATTAACTTGCATTGCAATTGTTTGCCATCTCCACCAGAGCATCCATTTACCAAAATAACATTTTAATTTCACTTTCTTCCCGGTTCACTCTCCTTTTCTTTTTTCCCTGTGGCTTCTACATCTCTATTAAGTCTAATTTCCCAGACCACTTTCAGAAGTGGAGAGAGTACAATAAAATTCAGTTTCAAAAATGTCAAATATAATGAGAAAGGAAGATCACAGTAAAGGAATTTGACCATAGCCACCCCATTGGGTAACACTGTCTTTGACTTTGGCAGGTATTATATATAGGAAATGTGATAATAAGGCTTTGCATTTAGTTAACATATATCAGGAAATCTGGGTGATAGACTGCATTTACTGACAAAGTCTGGCAGATCATCTGCATGGATAAATTGTAATACAGTTATTGTCATTGCATATGGGTATCCTAAATGGTAAAAATGATGAGTAAAATATAAAATATGTTTTAAGTAGAATAACTACTGACCAAAACTGTGTGGTAGGCCACCTTGGTATCTTGTTGCTACCTCTCATCCCCTGAGCACCTTAGCCCATTAGTCTCCAACCTACTGGGAGCAAAGCAACTGGTTTTATATTTCAAATAATTATTGAGCCTCTACCCTGAGAAACTGACTTGCTAGGTCCCACAGTTTCTACAAAAATTGTTAAGAATTCTGGGGTAGAGTTAGACATAAGCATGCTTGCTTACAATGAAGTCTGATAAGAGTGCAATGGAGAATGGGATTGAGGGCAATTTCCAGGTGAAGGTGACATTGAACTTGATGTTGTATGATAAATAGGATCCAAAAGGCAGAGAAGGGATATCAAGGGCAGTGCAAGCTGAGATCACAAGATTTCAGGAAAAGCAAAGTGAACATCCACAACAAATGACAGAGTGGGGGTGGCTAGTTGGGAAACCTAGGGAGAGACAGTTGATTAGGGCCGGATTAGGAGAAACTTGCAGCTCTATTAAAAAAAGTGGGCTCTTGGGCGGCACAGTGGTTGAGAATCTGCCTGCCAGTGCAGGGGACATGGGTTTGATCCCTGGTCCGGGGAGATCCCACATGCCGTGGAGCAACTAAGCCCGTGCTCCACAACTACTGAGCCTGCACTCTAGAGCCCATGAGCAACAACTACTGAGCCTGTGCTCTACGGCCCGTGTGCTGCAACTACTGAGCCCACATGCTGCAACTACTGAAGCCCGCGTGCCTAGAGCCTGAGCTCCTCAACAAGCCACCGCAATGAGAAGCCCGCGCACTACACGAAGAGTAGCCCCTGCTCATCGCAACTAGAGAAAGCCCACATGCAGCAAGAAAGACCCAACACAGCCAAAAAATATAAAATAAAATAAATAAATTCTAAAATAAAATCTTAAAAAAAAAAAAGGGCTCTTATAGATCCCTGGAAATGTTGATGCCTTTGTTTAAGGCATAATCCCATTCCAAAAGACTTGGTGGAAAGGACCCAGAATGGATCTCCAGCCACTGAGGCTGCACAATGAACGGGAGCATTCTCATGGGATGCTTCTTAATTAACTTTAAATTAGAATATCACAGCATCTATTTGTAAACACTAATCTTACGAAAAGAGCACCCCATGACTTGGGGGAAAAACTTCAGGAACCTCACTTTGAACTTCCAGGTACATGTTTAATGCTTCTTGTTACCAATCAAATGAAGAGGAAGGTAAAGGCTTCACCGGAATGACAAAATGAAGCATTTACGGAAGGGAGGTCTAAGGGTACAATTACATCTTATTAAGGGCATAAAAGAAAATAAAGTTAAGATTAGTGAAACTGCTTCTGAATTTCCCTCTGGTGATCAGGTAAGCAGTAAAAAATAGAAAAGCAAATAGGAACAAAATGCCTGCATTACTGTAATTATGTTCAGGCAGCATAAGAAATTTTATGAAATGGCAATCTCCTTAGATACACAGGAAAACCATAAGGGGCATAAGCAGTGCAATCTCTTCTCTGTTTCCTCTGTCAGTTTTGAACTAATATAGCAAGAAATGCTGAGCCATTTTCCGCCTCTTGCATACAAGTATCAATTAAGGGAAAACAGGGTGACTATCTTAGGGCACTGGATGATGAAATGTCACTTAAGGAGAAAACATCAGCTGTAGAAGAAGTTGTTCGGCAGCCACAGAATTAAAAAACACTGGCAAAACAAGCAGTCTCACCCTCTGGGACAGGGCTCATTCTCTGATCTTTGTTGGAAGAGTATCAAGTGCACAAATATACATTTCAACTTGCGATTGCTTGTTTCCTCCAATTTCATGTTCTATAGTATTTATTTCCTAAAGTACATGACTCAGTTGCAAAGCCCTTTTACCAAGCAGATTAAATCTAATCACACATTGATTGCAATACATCAGGTTCCCTCCATCTCTATCTTGGCCTGCCCAAGTTAAAATATGAGGAAGCTGCATATTGCGTAGTGTTTGACAGTAATTAACGGGAGTCAGTAATTGACAGTAGGAAAATGTGGATGACATTTGTTTTATTTAGCAAATTTGTTATTGTATCCAATTAGTCTTTCCCTAATGCTCATGTCTTCAAACTCTGAATTGACTGAATTGTATTTCAGTGCCAAAGGGACCTGTCTGAGAATGGGACAGTAATATAGTCCACTGTTGTGACAATGACAGCACCATTAAGATAAAACATTTCAGCATATCTTTTAAAATGCATTTAAAAATTGGTTTCTCTCTTGCTCAATTATATATGCATAAAATACATTTTAAATAGTTTTTGTGTTTATGTGCGTGTATGTATACGATTGTGTTTGCATATAAGTTCAATGAATTGTCACAAACTGAATGCACGCTCCTGTAACCACACCCAAATCAAGAAACTCAACATCATCAGCACTCCAGAAGCCCTCTGAAGCTCCCTTCCGGTCACTACCCACCTCACCCCACCAAGGATAATCAACATTCTGTCTTCTTAGTTTTGCCTACTTTTGATCTTTATATAAAAGGAAACTTAGAGTATATACTTTTTAATTGCTGGGCTTATTTCACTCAAATTTTCATTTGTGTAGCTGATTGCTGTGTGATATTCTTTGGAAGCACCTGTGCAAAACTTTTGCTAATTCTTCTATTAGGGTGTTTGTGCTTTTCTTACTGATTTGTAGGAGTTGTTTTTATATTCTGGATACAAGTTTCCTTTTAATATATATGTTGCAATAATGATCCTTTTTTTCATTTGTAGGTTGCTTTTTACTCTCTTACTGTAATATGTTCATTAGTAGAGGTTCTTAGCTTTAATATATCCAATTTATCATTTATCTCCTTTTACAATTAGTGCTTTTTTTGTCCTCTTAAGAAATTCTTGCCTAATCCAAAGCTACAAAGACTATTCATATATTTTCCTCTAAAGAGTTTTGTTATTTAAACGTTTTTTAAAAAGATTTATTTATTTATTTTATATTTATTTTTGGCTGCATTGGGTCTTTGTTGCTGTGCGTGGGCTTTCTCTAGTTGTGGCTACTCTTCGTTGCAGTGCGCAGGCTTCTCATTGCGGTGGCTTCTCTTGTTGCGGAGCACGGGCTCTAGGTGCGCAGGATTCAGTAGGTGCAGCGTGTGGGCTCAATGTGGTTCGCGGGCTCTAGAAAGCAGGCTCAGTAGTTGTGGTGCACAGGCTTAGTTACTCTGTGGCATGTGGGATCTTCCCAGACCAGGGCTCGAACCCATGTCCCCTGCATTGGCAGGCAGATTCTTAACCACTGCGCCATCAGGGAAGTCCCTAAACTTTTTTCTAGAACTGTGATCCTTCTGGAAATAATTGTGTTTGGTGTGAGGTAGGATAACGTTCTTTCTATATAAATAATTCATATGTGTGTGTGTGTGTGTGTGTGTGTGTGTGTGTGTGTGTATTTTTTTAAATTAGAAGGACTTGTCATCTCTCGTGATTTATCTAGGTGAAAAAGGACCAGGATCTGGCCCTCCATCTGGAGTGAACAGATACTGGAGAGCTTTCCTATCCACAAATATTGACAGTAGGTGCAGTTTTGTCTAATAATTACAGAAATATCTGGTTACAGTCTTGGTAAATACTGGCAACTGGGTATCAAAGTTGAATAGAAAGATTTATCTATCAGGTGGGAAGAAACAACCATTCTGAGGAGTGATACTCAGAAGTTCAGATTTGCAGATTGTTATCAACCAGGAGGTTTGTTACTGTCAGAGTTCTGAACACCGGGTATTTGTTCAGAGCTAGCTCAGTTACCCACGTGGGAGACTCTCAGTAGAGAGGTAGGACTTTCATCCTAGCAAGAGAATGAGGCAATGAATGACCAGGTTTCCAATAGAGGAAGTTGTGGTCAGGGACAAAACAAATGCCTAATGAGGAAGGACTCGCTGAGGCACTGGGACTTGTAAATAAGGGGGCAACACACTTGATTTGTGTATCACAAGTGCAGACTAAAAGCCATAATCACTTGTTATAATTTATTATTGTACTCACAGAACTCCATTTCACTGGAATTAGTTAAAAATCACCTGCATTAAGCTAAGATTTCTCCTGGAAGTTAGGGTCACAAAGAACTCAACTTCAGTTGAAAATGAAAAGGTATCTCTAGAAGTGAGGAAGAAGACAGCTATAGAGCAATGATTCTCAAGGGTCAGTGTGAGTAGCTTCATAAACATGCAGATTTAACTGCACCTTCCCAAGATATTTCCTTTCAGCAAGACTGAGGAGGAGCCTGAGAAAGGACATGTTTGGCCATCACCCTTGGTGATTCAAATGCACACTGAACTTTGATGAGAAACAAGTCTATAGAATTATATAAAGTTATTTTCTATTTCGTATCTGCATTGCCCTAAAAATGTTACCAATTACTACAGTGTCTTATTTTTAAAGCCCATTGATACTAGGTTCATATTTGTTAATATTTTTGCTCTAATTAAGTTTTCTGGAAGTTAACCTCACTTTGGAATATGTTGGTGGTTTGGGGGAGTGGTGTGGATCGCAGTTGAGAACAGTGAGGAGAGAAGTGAGCAGGTAGCTAAGTAGGTAGTATAAAAATTGACACACAGACACATAGGTACGTGAAAGTAATACTATGAGTATCCTATTTGAGATTAATTAAAATATGATGTTTAGCTATCCAGAACATACATCCAGTCCTAACTATTGCTGCAAAATGAATTATTTTACATAAATGAAAAACCCAGTAGTATCATACCACAAACGATCTAGGTCTATTGCAGAACTTTCAGCAAGTTTTTTTTTTGGTTTGTTTGTTTTTTTAATGTTTATATCATGAACATAGTAAGTGTGAGTAAAACAATGTCAACTTGAACACTTGGAAAACTGTTCTCTTGCTTGTTAAATATCAAAGGGTGTTTAGTGTGAGAACAAAACAGATTCCACAAAATATTGTTGTTTTCAAATTTAATCTGAAATTTTGTGGAAGTGAGGCTTTCTTTCATGAAGCCAAGAATGTCAAAATAGCAAAAAAAATATTTAGCAGTCCACATTATTTAAATTAAAAGTTTCTGACTGAGTTTTTCCAATCCTAGTCTTTGAAGATACTTCAATATGTTCTGTATATTATACATCTTAAATTGTGTCCTTTCTAGACTGGTTAACTAAAGGCTCTTATGATGCTATAGTCTCTTGAAGAGCTTCAGCTGTATTATTAGGAACCTCAACCCAGGGTTTGTTCGGGGGATATTTTCCCACTTAAATAAGTCCTGTTTTGCTTCTCTTTCCTCAAAGTAGAGTTCAGAGGCCTCTCCCCAGGAGGGAGGAGGTAGAGATGGTTATATGCATTATCGAACTAGGTTCCAGTTAATTGAGTGTTACTGTAATTTGAAGTAATGTAGCTAAATTTCTATCTTAATTTAGGCTCCTCATAAAGCAAACTATAGGATTTTGTCTTGGACACATTGAAGTAAAAAAGGAATTCATAAATGTTAGAGTTTTTAAATGTCTATCAGGATTACCTTTTTAATTAAAAAATTATTGAACAGTAATTCTTTTTCTGTCTGTCCTCCCACATCATTTATATCCATTGTCATGACCACTTCTGGAACTTATAATCATCTATTAATAGATAACACATATGATAAAATGGGTTATACAACCACACTTGGGCTACATTTCCTCATTCTATGCACTGTGAATTTCACACATGTATGTGTGTGTATGCATGTGTGCACATATGTTTAAATTGTTGTTACTATTATTATCACCATTTAAGACATACTAAACTCTCTTTTATTTCCCCTACAACAATTCATCCTTTAAAAGTGTAGATGTTCTGGTCGGAATCCAATATCTTGTGATTTTGTGAAAATCAGGGAAACTAAGGATTACTATACTTGCTATTATTTAGAAAAGTTAACCTTTTGGAGACATATCTTAATGTTTAAAAAAATGCTTTGAAGAGGGTTGGTAGCAGAAGAGTTTGTTCTTCCAAGTAAGGAAACTGAGCCTAGTCGTGAAAGGCAGACAAACAAAACAAGGACCTAAATGAAAAAGTTGCAGATAAATGGAGGTTTTTCATAAAGCAATGTGCTAGTCAGTCTCTAAACACTTATTACGATTTATTGTGTGTACAGAAGTTAGTTGGAGGATTCTAGTTCTCTCTAATCATTACACCCTGCTCCTGTTTTCTTAGGAACAGCTATAAATTCAAGAAGAGGTGGAAAACCGGCAGACTGCCAACCAAATTCAACCCACAGACATATGTTGTTGGGCCTGAACAATGTTTTCGAGTGTTTTGAATCAGTTTCCAATTGAAACATGAGAATTTTTACTTTTTAAAAAAAATGTATATCTGTGTGTCTTCTCTCGAAAAATGATGAGATGTGAAAAACTGCTCAAGGTATGCATGGTAACTGTCAGGTGGAGGTGGGCAGCTTCAACATCTTGTAAATAGGACAAGTTCTCTCTGATTCAGACTTTCTCTCCCTTCCCCCTTTATTTGCATAGAAAACTTGACTGATCTGGGAATATCCGTGACTGTGACCCCAGATGTCAATCACCTCTAGGAGTTTTGCTCCTCTGATCTGAGGGTTGAGCAGTTTCTGCTGCATATTAAATTAATATCATTTTCAATATCTTATTATTTTAAAATCCAAGCTGGTAGGATTGAAAATGGAGAACAAAACTGAGACTGAATTTGTACTTCTGCTTTAGAAAGAGGTTCACTGGAGATTAACGTTATTTCATTTATTGGTACAATTTTTTCAACATGATCTGAAATTACCAAGAGTAGGATATTGTGCTGTGCTCTTTGCTATTGCTAAGTAAGTTCCCATTTCCCCCTCTCTGCTCTGACCTCCTTTACTGTTCCTATTATATTTTGGCAGATAATCATATCCTGACTTCTTTTGTTCTCTGTTATCTATTTGAGTTGCGTGTCCCTTCTGCCAAATTGTAGGATCCTTAAAGTCAGACGCTGTATTTTTTCAGTGTTGTTGCTCTGCATCGTACCAAGAACATTACAGATATTTGGTGCCTGTTTGAAATCCTCTGCCTCTAATTCTGCCAGTACTATGAGCATTTCCAAAAAGTTCAGGTTTGCCACCATATTAGAATGGTCCTGATTCTCAGTCCCAAGCGTTACTGGATTCTCATGCTTCTTTCCTACTTCTCCACATCAAAAGCTGCCAAATGGACCTGGGATACAGTGCATGATGGTTCGGGGAAGTCAGAACATCCACTGCATCTCAACTTGCTCCCATCCCTGACTCAAGACATACTCCCTAACCATCTGCCATACTGACCAGTCTCTGGTTTTCCTTTCAAGCTGATTTCCCACCCTGAAACTATGGCCCACTTGTTAATCCACTTTTAGAGCCAGACTTCTAACCTAAAGCCCTCTAGCCTGTAGGATGCAGCTAATTCTCCAGGGACAGCACCACAGCCACTTATCTCCCTAGCATTCTGTCAGTCACTTCCCACTGCCACACCTTGCTGTCATTTAATGGATATCCTAATACCAAGTGCTTTCAGGATTAGGACTGAGATTGGTGTATTCAGTCAACCTCCATACATGGAATCCTGAGCAGGTTTCCTCAGGGGGAGAACAAAACAGAATAAAAACAGAAAAAGACTTTGCTAACTGGATAAGCACCTTGGACATCCCAACATCTTATTTTTTTCCTCAGAATCATTTTGCTAGGACTCCCATGCCTCATGAACAATCTGCATTAATACTTTATAACCCTAGGCAAAAATTAGGTATAATATAAAAGTGGGTGAAAAGAATTCTACTTTTTTTTCTCTCTCCTGGTTTCTGTAGTTCTTCTTTGCTTCATTTTAATTTTAAGTCCAAGAGTCAATGGCTGCCTTTCACTTTTTAAACTGCTCTGTGTGATGAATATGAATTCTTCAAAATTAAAGGGTATTTTTGGTTAGGACACATCTTGAGCTGCTCAGAGGAAAATTTCCATATCAACCAAAAATTGGTAAACAAACAAGAAAAGAGTGAGTCTTCTTCCTTCTCCTCCACACAGCTGTATTGAGGAAATGAAACTAATAGCAAGAAATTGCTTTTGATGAGTTCCAAATCCTATCATAATACTTAGAATTGAAATAAATCAAAATTATCCTGGCATGATTTTTATATCATAATGAAGGAGAGAATGGTCATCATTTGATTCAAGACAACCTGATAAAACAATTACTACTATAACTACTATTCACGCTACATTTAACCCTTCTAAAACAATATTGTGAGACACAAACTAGGCAAAGTTCTTTATATACATTCTTTTTTTATCTTGTGAGGAAGCTCCTCATTTTATAGATAAGGAAACTTGGGCTCAGAGAGATTAAGTAACTTGTACAATATAACATATACAATACCTAGCAAGTGGTGGAGCCCAAGATTGAACTTTGTTTTTTCTGACTTCCCAGGCAGTGCTCTTAATATCTTTACTATCTCTCACACTGGTCAGAATGGCCATCAAAAAATCTACAAACAATAAATACTGGAGAGGGTGTGGAGAAAAGGGAACCCTTCTACACTGTTGGTGGGGATGTAAATTGCTACAGCCACTATGGAGAACAGTATGGAGGGTCCTTAAAAAACTAAAAATAGAGCTACCATATGACCCAGCAATCCCACTTCTGGGCATATATCCAGAGAAAACCATAATGCAGAAGGATGCATGCACCGTTTTGATGTTCACTGAAGCACTATTTACAATAGCCAGGACATGGAAGCAACCTAAATGTCCATCAAAGAGGAATGGATAAAGGAGATGTGGTACATATACACAATGGAATATTACTCAGCCATAAAAAGGAACGAAATTGTGACATTTACAGAGACATGGATGACTTAGAGACTGTCATATAGAGTGAAATAAGTCAGAAGGAGAAAAAACAAATATCGTATAATATTGCTTATATGTGGAATCTAGAAAAATGGTACAGATGAACTTATTTGCAAAGGAGAAATAAAGTCACAGATGTAGAGAACAAACTTATGGTTACCAAAGGAGAAAGGGAGGGGTGGGACAAATTGGGAGATTGGGATTGACATATATACACTACTACGTATAATAGACAACTAATGAGAACATACTGTATAGCACAGGGAACTCTACTCAGTGATCTGTGGTGACCTAAATGGGAAGGAAATCTAAAAAAGAGTGGATATATGTATACGTATAATTGATTCACTTTGCTGTACAGCAGAAAGTAATACAACATTGTAAAGCAACTATACTCCAAATTAAAAAAAAAATCTTCACTATCTCCACAAGAAATAAAAAACTTCTAGACCAGAATTTGGGAGAAATATGTTCTCAGCATGTCCTCAAACACTTCTATTTCTCCAAGCTTCCTTGTCTTCTACTAAATCTTCTGCTTTTACCACTAGCTTGCTAGAATAATCACATAAAATAATTATGCAAAATCACTTTTAAAACTCTAAATAGAATATAACTAGGTAATAAAAATTCTTACTTGTATTAATTAACTTGAACCCAACCATCACCATGAAGACATAAAATAAATATTAAATATGCAAACTAAAGAGGTAAGAGAAATGAGTATGAAAGTAAATAAGACCCCTTTGCCATAGTCTAGACAAGACTTAATGGATATCCAAATGAGTAACTATGACAATAAGTGAACACAGAAAGAAGGAAATGGATGCCCCTAACAATGACAGTTGATTGGATGTATGGACAGGAGTCCTTGGAGATACCAAGCTCACTTACTTAAGTGATTTGAAGAACAGAGATAGCTCAACTGAAGTTGGAAAGAGAATGGGGATTCTGTGGGGAGATTATAGGTTTAACATGAGACATACTCAGTTTGAACTTCTGATGGGACATCACGGAAGAGGTTATCAAGTGACAATTGGAAGAAGGAACAATATTGGGAGAGAGACCAAAGCCAAAGATAAAAAATTAAGGACCATATTGATTAAATTTAAATCATAAGAGTGGATAAGAATGTCAAAGTAGTCTTGTGAGAAGAGGAGATGGCCTAAAGCTGTGCCATCCACTAGAAATAATTTGTCACACAAATAATTTAAAATTTTCTGGTAGCCATACTAGAAGAGTAAAATGAAATAAGTGATTATATTAAAATAATGTATTTTAATAATGTATGTTATTTATCCCACTATGTCAAAATATTATAATTTTAGCATATAATCAATGTAAAAATATTAAGGAGATATTTTATAACTTTTTTATTTGTACTGTCTTCAAAAACTGGTGTTTATTTTACACTCAGTTTAAACTAGCCACATTTCAAGTGCTAAATAACCATCTGTAGCTAGTTTCTACCATAATGGACAGCATGATTCTAAGAAGGAATCGGGAATCTAGGGGCAGAAGGGAGACATAGGGTCCAGAGAAGACAGAAGAAGTGAAATAGAAAAAGTACCTACAGTATGACAAAAACTAAGGCAAAAATGTTTTCTTCCTCACATATTTTATAACATCTCTACATAAGGATATATGTATATAGTGAAAAAGCAACAGGTTTTCCACAGATGGCATAGTTTTAGATATCAAACAAAGCAGGATCCTTCTAGACCCTTTCAGACTATAGGGCCTCATGAATGAAGTCCAGTATCACTTAACTGCTGACACCTAACAGGATTAGAAATTATAGCATGGCATAGTGAAAATAACACAGATTTTGCATTACCCAAATCTGCCTACAAATTATAACCCACCAACCAAACAGCATTATAAATTTGGGCACTTACCCACTCAGCCTAAGCTTCCTTATCTTTAAAATGGAGATACTAACTCTCTTACATGATTTTTGTGGGATTCAAATACTATTAGGTATGCAAAACACCTGATACATAATACACATTGAATAAATCATAGCTCTGATGATTATTATTAATAATGCCACTCTAATAATTTATATTAATGAATGTCTCATGCTACTGTAAGCATCTAGACGAGAAGGGGATATTGTTTGCTTGGGGTAACACCATGGTACCTACCACAGTGTTGGAGGCACCACTGGGGTAATCAACACTCATTTTTCCTCCTACATTCTACTTCCTTTAGGAGAACCATCAAGGTATAAATAGAGGCTAAGACTACTTGATTTCCTGAATAAGATGAATATGGACTTCATTGCTCAGTTTCTATCCCTTAAAATTCTAATATGAAATTAACTGAAGTGGAAAGATAAATTAAAAAAAAATTTCCCCCGACTCAGCACTTAATTTCCTGAGCATTCTATTTTAAAAAGAAATCTCGTTTTGACTCTAAGCTTGTCATTACATCAGCAGAGACTAAAACAAAAAGTTCTCTAAGTGTTTAGGAAATGAATCTAAAGTAAACAAAATTATTCAATTTTAATACCCTAGTTTTAGAAAAACAGCTTAAAATTTAAATGCTTAGAAGTAGCTGGTGTTCTCTACCAATTTATGCAATACGTTTTCAGATGCTTATTTGTTTTGAGCTTCAAAAAAGTGCCACAGTATATAACGGATCCAGCATTCCATTCCAACCTTTCATCACTGCCAGGTTGCTCAAAATGAACCCATAAAGTGTCATTTGTTTGAAATACGTTTCTAGCTTCTCTTCCCCTAAACTTACCTTATTTTTTAGATCCAAGAGAAGTCACAAATCTCCAGAAAGCCTTCCCTGACTCTACAGCCCACAGTCAGCTTTTATATTATTTGTTCTTTCACTAATCAAATATTTATTGAGTGTTTATTATATGTCTACCATTGTTGTAGGTTCTAGGTATTCAGTAGTAAAAAGGCAAACCAGGTCAGTACTTTCATGGACCATTCAGTTCAGGGTAAAGATAGCCACTAAAAAATGTAATAATGATTCCTCATAACCAAAATGCTATTTAAGCAAACAAAAGCAGAGTAATTACATAGAGGGCCTGACAAATCATGGAAAAAGACTGAATTAATTTAAAGTATAATAGAAAATCATTTGGAATGTTTTAGTTGGAGAATTGTATGATTTAAGTCTTAAGAAGGTCACTCTGGCTACTCTTTGGAGAATGACTATCATGTAAAAATTAGAATCAGGGAGATGAGTTAGAGGACTCTGCAGTAACAGCAGTAGAGGTGGTAAAAAGTGATTAAATTTGGGATATTTTGATACACATTTACCCCTTGCTTAATGTCTAATTCATTCTTGCTAAGAGAAAATCAGTTAAATAAAAGCTCAAGATACCCAATCAACATTTATAAATATAAAAATGCATGAATAGATTTTAAAAATGGGTTTATGTAAGTAGTAACAATTTGAAAAAAAAGTACATAAAATATAAAAAGTATATTTATTAAATTTCCTTTTTTTTCTGTATCTTTTACATCACCAATATTTTCAATGTTTATGAAACTTAGTTTTCTTGCTGTCAGAGCATACTTAATGATAAATTACAGCAAAAAAAAAAAAAATTTAGGGCCAACAAACCAACTGGAATGTTCTACAAGTTGCTACTTCTTCAACCTTCTTGAGTTCATTCAAAAATTTTCAAATCAACATTGCTCCATATATTTTGTATGATTCTTCTCTAACTTGAAACTAGAAAGTGAATTAGTAAGCATGGTTTATCTAAAATTGTGATGTCATCTAAATGTCATATATTGTAGTGTATTCATTTAGCAGGTTTTTTGAGGAAAATTCATTATACCAAGAAACAAAAAATAAGAAGAGCCATTAGTATAAAAAAAAAAGATGTAACTTTTCAAGAGCCATCATTTCAGAAAAGTAAACAAGATTATGGGAGGTAAGTTAATTTTGCAGGCTCTGCTTATTGCTGATTAATTGGATGTGGTTTGGGGTAGGGAATATGAGAGAAAGAGTGGAATTGGGGGTAATTCTTTATTTATTATCTTGAACAGAGATATGAATGATGTGCCATTAAATGAGATAAATGAAAATAGGAGAGAAGCAGGTAGGGGTGGGTAAGTGGGGAGTAAATAAGAGCTTAGTTTTGAACATACTCATTTTGATGTCTCTTGAAACATTCAACTGGAGATGATAGGTAGGCAACTGCATTTACAGTTTTAGTGTTAAAAAACAAAAAGTTTTGGTCTTGAGGTCTAAATAGAATATAGATAGTGGTTAAGAATCCGCCTGCCAATGCAGGGGACACGGGTTTGATCCCTGGTCCGGGGAGATCCCACATGCCGTGGAGCAACTAAGCCCGTGCTCCACAACTACTGAGCCTGTGCTCTAGAGCCTCTGAGCCACAGCTACTGAAGCCCGCACGCCTAGAACCCGTGCTCCACAACAAGAGAAGCCACCGAAATGAGAAGCCCACACACCACAACGAAGACCCAGCACAGCCAAAAATAAATGAAAAATTTTTTTAAAAAAAGAATATAGATAGTATTTAAAATCATGGCACTAAATAATAGCACCTAGGAATAAACTAAGAAGATGATAGCTAGGACCAGAAGGTAGAAATCTGAAGATTGAGTACAGGACATTTTAACATTTAGAGGGTTGGATAATGAGGAAGAGTTAGCAAAGAGACAGAGAAGGAGCATTGAAATAGTTTGGAGAAAAACTGGGAGAATGAAATATAGAAGTTTAGTGAAGAGGGAGTTTCAAGAGAGAAGGAATGTTCAGTTGCATCAAATGCAACTCAGATATGGATAATATGAAGATGCATAAATAGCTATTGGATTTGGTAAAATGAAACCACTGGGACTCTGACATAGCATGTTCTCTAATATTTCTAAGGCCTTGCATTTATACTTATAAATTTATATTTAAATTCTTGTACTTGTGCACTAAGCTACCTAAGATGGTTTCACTGGCTAGTTAGCACACTGAGTCTCTGTATCCCCAATAATTCTTAGCATAACACAGTGTACTTAGTTGGAGCTCAAAATTATTTATGGAATAATAAATATGGAATTTATGGAATTGAATAGGGCTGATGCCCATTGAAAGCGAAAAATCAACTTTAAAATTCACAGTTGTACTATATGTTTTTGACGAAGCCAATTTTTAAAATAAGATAGTCTGCATATTCTTTGGCATCCTCTAAATACTACCTCTTATCAAATGGACTTTCCTACCATTTCAAAGAAGATAGAATCCATGAAGCAAATATTCCTCACCTTCCTCTCCTCACTTCATCTTATCTGTATCCAGTTCATCTACATGCACACTCATTAAAGTGCTCTTCCTTCTGTTTCAGGTTAATTTATCTACTTGAGCTAGTGATTACACCCATCTGTCCTCGTATCCTCTGAGACATTGTTGGATGTCTGGATATATTTTCTTTTTTTTTTTTATTTTTATTTTTCATTCCTTTTCTCTTTTCCTTCACTTCAGTGTTCATGTTTCATCCTCTTTTAGCTACTGCTTATTTCAAGTTTTATAAAAGGAGTATTTTACATATGCTAGCCCCGATTCCTTATTTCCTTTAACATCTCATTCTAGGCTTGAACTTAACTAATGCTTTTGGTCCTTAATTATGCAGTTGAGAAAGGATACATTCTGTTATTAGGAAAAACAAATAGACCTTTACTCTTTTAAAAACAAGCCCAACCTCAATCATAATAACAGAAATATTACATAAAACTATATCAGGATACATTTTTCTACAGACTGGCAAAACCTGAAATGTTTGGTAACACAATCTGTTAGAAAAGCTATGGAGCTTCCACCAGCCCTCTCGTTAAGTGCTGATGGAAATTCAAAAAGTTACAACTAACGTGAAGGATAGTTTGGCAATAACTATCAAAATTATTTTATCTCTTGGCTTATAAATAAATAGTTTTAATAAATGAAATTTCTGGGATTTCATTCCATAGATATATTTTCAAATGTACACAATTATATTAAAACATTCTTTGTATTAGCAAAAAATTGAAAACACCCATGACTCTTTTAGACTGGTTAGATTAAGTATGCTATATCCACACAGTGGAACACTGTACAACTATAAACAAGAGAGAGAGAGAGAGAGAATTAGACAGTTTCTTATTTTTATAATTAAAATATCTCTAAGATATTACTGAAAGAAAAAAAAGTGCAGGTGTATATAGTGAACTCCCTTTAATATAATAAAGAAATATATACACACACGTGCGTATATACATACATGCTTTTGCATAAAGAAACAATGAAGGATTTAAAAAAAAACTGAAAAGTGGTTGCCTGCTGGGTTAAGGTGGGAGTAAACAGAGGTATATAGAAATAGGAATGTTAGAAAGACTTTCACTAAAATATTTATATTTAGGTTTTGTTTGTTTTCAAACCATTTCACTGTATCACTTATTCTCAAATTAAAAACAACACAACAAAGCTCTGCAATATGAAAAAAAATCATTATAACCACAGCCTATATAAGAACCTCGAGGCACCTGGGGAGGTGCGCCAGTGACTTGTCTTAAAGGAATACCTCCCTTCATAGACGACCACCATTTCTCCAAATCACCCTAAAGAGTATGTCACCAATAGTGACATTTTTACAAGAAGTAAATAAATCCTGATGCTAGATAGCCCACCCAGATGCAAAACGTGGCCATCCTGCGATGGATTTCCCCTGCTCAACAACCCTGTTGGTACTTACAGCCCTTAGTCATGATCTGCTCAGCAGGTTCACCCTATTAGAATCTCAAACCGTCTGCTCTGACCTCCTGCTAGTATACTTACAGCTAACAACAGGAGACAACTCACTCCGCCTGGGAAATTCTCTGATACTCCATGTTTGTCCCCTGACACATTCCCTTCCTGTCTTTTGGAATGTTTCTCATCTCCCCAGTTCTAGCTTTCTCTGGATACTATCACAGTAGTCCACCCCCCACTCCTTATCTACGGGGACACATTCCAAGAGCCATGATGGATACTGAAACCGCAGATAGCACCGACTCCTATATAGAGTATGTTTTTCCCTATACATACATACCTATGGTAAAGTTTAATTTATAAATTAGGCACAGTAAAAGATTAACAACAACTAATAAAGAAATACAACAATTATAACAATATACCGTAATAAAAGTTATGTGGGGCTTCCCTGGTGGCGCAGTGGTTAAGAGTCCGCCTGCCGATGCAAGGGACACGGGTCCGTGCCCCGGTCAGGGAAGATCCCACATGCCGCGGAGTGGCTGGGCCCGTGAGCCATGGCCGCTGAGCCTACGCATCCGGAGCCTGTGCTCCGCAACGGGAGAGGCCATAACAGTGAGAGGCCCGCGTACAGCAATAAAAAATTAAAAAAATAAAAGTTATGTGAATGTTGTCTCTCTCACACACACACACACAATATCTTATTGTACAAATTCAATGCCGTTTTCATCTTAATTAAGCACTTACCACACACTGCAGCCATAACTTTTGCAGTTCAAGGTGCCACAACAAAACGGACAGAGATTTATTTTTCCTTCTTCACAATTTCACGGATAGAAAATTCAGGTTCGTCCGTACAGTACATCTGGGCAACCTCGGACTACGATTTTTTTTTCTGGCACCCTATCGCTTAGAGGAAACACTGCAAGGATATGCCTTGGCATGTCCGATTGGCCGGAAGCACTACTCGCGCGTTGGAGCCACTATTAAGCGAATTAAAGGGGACGCAAACACCAGCACCGCGATACCTCAAACCTCAAACTCGCGAGAGCGACGATCTGATAAGCGGGAAGGCAGCTCAGTGCCTCACGGGGGAAACGCTGGACGCGAAGATGCCGGCCCGGAGCACGGCAGCGAGACTTCCTCACACTACCTCAGAAAGGTGAGTCATTTAAATCTCATGGATTATTTCTGGAATTTTCCCTTCAACATTTTCGGACGATGGTTGACTGCAGGTAACTGAAACCGCGGAAAGCAAAACCCTGGAGAAGCGGGAACTACTGTACAAATATTTCTTCCAAAACTGCCCTGATTTCTCTGACTGGATATGATAAATGATATAACACCTGCAAAATTCTCTAGTTTATTGCCCGCCATATAACAGGAAGACAAAAATGTTTGATGAAATTCTGAATCCTAATAGAATATTTCTTATATCTTTTTATGGTACTTGATAAAAAGTTGTTGGCATTATAATTATTAATCTTGTACTTTTACTGGATTATAAGCTTTTAGAAGACAAGTATTGTGGGGCAGGGGTTTGTACATGGAGTAGCTGTTGAAAAATACTTTAAAATTCAGTTTAATTGAAACACTTGCTTCATTCAGACCTATGCTTAAACTGACGCCGTCTTTCTGTCTGATTACAGAGGTTGGAAAATTTAAGTACTGGTTTTAAATGTGACCCGATGTGGCCGTGTGGTAGTTTTCTATGGCTGTATTACCTCTAAGACATAAAGTCGCTTTTCTTCTGGGGGAAGAATTTTAGTTCCTCAGTGTAGGGACCCCTCTTTTCAGCGGAGAGTCCAGGTGTTGCAGGGGCAGGTGGCTCATCAATGCAAGAGTGGGCCAGTGACCTTAGGCCTGGTCACGCAGGGTGTCTGTGTCTCAGAGGCAGTGATTGGTTCAGTATGGTTACGTGACCCACTTCAGTCCAATCAGATCTCAATCTGAGGTACCTTTGCTGTGGTGATGGGGGAAAGGCATTCTTTTGTACAAAGTTTGCTGAAAGGGTCAGAGGTAAACCTGAAGCCTTCTGGTCAACTTAGTGTGAGCTTCTACCAGAGACTGTTTATAGTGGAGTGAAAAAAAAAGAGCTAAGGGATGAAGAAAATGATCTTGGTAAATCTGTGTGAGCTGCTGGATCCAGCCTGACTTTTCTTTCCTTGGATTTTCAGTTATACAAATCAGTGCCTATCTCTATTGCCTAGGCTAACTTTAGCTTATTTTCTATCATTTGCAAGCAAAGGAGTTTTGTCTACCGTAAGCTAAAATTTAGAATACTTATAAGTACATTTTATAGTTTAGTTATATAACATTTATCTTGCAGTACAAAAAATATGGTACCCAAAGTGCTAAATTCAGGATATTAAATGATTTTTAAAATACATATGTAAAACTTTTGATTATGTTAGATAGTTTCTAAGTGTATGGGAATACCAAAATAGTCTGAAGATGTGCAGTTAATTTTCATCCACTACAAGAAAGATGTATATTTCTTAAGGAATATCTTAGAGAAATGGACACATCTCTGTGATGGACCCTTCACATAAAACATACTCAGAAATTTTGTTTAAATGCCATAGAAAAGACGAATCGTTAACAAAACACTCTTTCTCCCCCAAAATATTTTCCCCAAACTGTTTGTAATGGCATCAGTCTCCTCACTTGAGACTGAGGTCCTCAACAGTTAGCGGTTCCCTTGGATCCTGTCTGCTGAGAGAAGTTATTAAAATTCTACTGGGAGGAGGAAGGGAGGCCTGAATTACAGGTTACAAGAAACAAAGCTCTGGAGCCCTCTCTTGTGAGCATGGATTATTTTTATCAGATGCCCTAACTTCTGGAAAATAGGATGAGTACATTTTAAGAACAATGGGAGTGTGATGGGAGGAAAAGTGTAGGGTGTATTTCTCTAGGACCAAGGCTGGCAGACCTTAAGTCGGGGACAGAGTAGCCCACTCTGGGACAGAACACTTAAAAATAACAAGAGAAGGAATATCAAGGGGGGGAATGTCTCCTTTCTGAATTTTGCTGAATCCTGGCCCCAAGTGGAAAAGCATTTTTTTTTTTTTTTTTTTTTGCGGTACGCGGGCCTCTCACTGTTGTGGCCTCTCCCGTTGCGGAGCACAGGCTCCGGATGCGCAGGCTCAGCAGCCATGGCTCACGGGCCCAGCCACTCCGCGGCATGTGGGATCTTCCCGGACCAGGGGAACGAACCCGTGTCCCCTGCATCGGCAGGCGGACTCTCAACCACTGCGTCACCAGGGAAGCCCCCTATTTTTTTTTAAAGACTTTCCAAATGAGATTCTCTGCATTGTTTTTATTTCATCAAAATTTGTTTCTTATTCGCTTAAAATACATAAAGATATAGTAACCTACCTATAATAACTCATTTGTAATTTACCCTCTTAAGATTTGGTCTTTACATCCCAGAGATAATGCATTAGTAGTTTTTACAAACAATTCTGAGAGCATCTTAGGTTACATGAATATCATCTCTACTTATTTCTCTTTATAAATCCATATTAAGTATGTTTAATTACTTCTTAATTTTATACATACTCCATAAAATATTTGTCTTTTAATTTAACAGTTTTTGCAGGAAACAATCATTTTACAAAGATTTGGCTTATAAAAATATTAAATTATTTAAAAAACTGTAGTGGACTTTTTTTAGTACCAAAGGCTTATGTGGATATTCATTCTTGCTAATATGTAAGTACTACATATGTTTATTCATGTGATGTTCTTTTATAATAAAATGAAATAAAGTAATAATATATCAACCAAAACTATCTGAATTATTAAGCTTCTGTAGATGCAGAGGTTCAGAACCACAGTATTGAAGACAGATTTAAATAATGCTTTCCATTGTGAGAAAATGCAGCAAATTGAAAAGCTAATCAGAATATCAAAGCAAATACATATTACCAAGGTTCTCTTACACTCTAACAATAAAAAATGTATTGAACATCAAGTCCTAATCTCTGTTTTTTCATGATCATTTGAATAGTCAACAAGTACTAGCTTCAGTATTGACAATTGAAGAGGTCTTAAAATGGAGTGTACTAGTATAACTAATAATTTCCTACCAAATTGACCACATCAAAAAACATTTATATGAGTGTTTCAATAGAAGACAATAAAAGAAAAGAAAATTGTTGCCACTTATCAACCCTGTAACCATTTTTTAATAATACAAAAAAATAGGTGTTGTGGGGCCCTCATGTCCCCCATCCAACAGCACAATAAAAATAATATTACGGAAGGGTGGATCGTATCTGGAGCTTTTATTAAAATTCCTTGAAAAATCTACAGTCAGATTTATTTTAGGTATTTGTCTCTGAGATGAGCAATACTTTTATATTTTTTGTACATATGTTACAGCACACAAAGACATTCTATAAAAGCAAGAAGTCACTATACAAGAAAAGTTCTTGTCAGTTAATGATTAACAAATCCTTTTAATTTCTGAGGTTATTGTTTTAGAAATCTCAAAGAAGGAAAATTATATAATTACCTAAATAACAGAAGTATATTTCTAATTTGCCTCTTTTCCCAGAAGTAACCCCCTGTGAAGTCATCTGTGACTTCTCCTTTAAACGTACAGTTTTGCTTATGAAATAGAAACTTGCCCTCATTTCACACTATATCTTAAATAAAATTTAGGAAAAAAATCAGATGTCATGATAGAGAAATTTCTTTGGCATTTTGAAAATTTCCTGCTTTTTAATAGCTATTTAATAAGCTGTAAATTTAATAAACTACACCTTTTAAGGGTTTCTAATGCTAACTTTACTACAACACTTTACAGTGGGTATCTTTCACACTGCATGCAATTCAGATGTTATTTCTAATTGTTACAAAATGCCTTTTTCTCTTTATTATCTGGATCATGAAGAGTGCATATTTTTATAAAGCAGTCAGTTAAAGATACAAAGTCCCAATTTTTAAAAGCACTTTCAAACTAAAACTATACCTTATTCTGTTTTTAAAATTTTCATATAAAATCTTAGTATACGATCTTTTAAAGTACTTTAGAATTTAACTGTTGCAAATTTAAAAACAATATTCTTCTCTACACCAAAGGAAACAAACTGATGTTTCAATCACAAATGAAAACATCACAATTTTGTAGGAAAAGTTTATACATTCCCACTGAAGCATAGGATACTCTGTCAAATATTTTCAAGGTTAAATTGCACGTTCAGTATGAGCTCACTTACCTTTCCTCAGTGCTGACTTGTTACTGAAACTGCCATCAACTTCTGTTAATGACTCTTAGCAAAAACGGAAAACAGTAAAGTCAAGTCACATGTCGTAAAAGTAGGCCTAGGTTGGATGCTGCTTAATTTCAGTACTGGAGGAAAAAAAAAAGGCGGGGTGGGGTGGGGTGGGGTGGGTGTGGAGTGAGCACAAAAACTTTTAAATAAACCACTTCCTGCGTAGATACGGTTAACCACACACATCACATCATTACTCGATTTGAAAAACTTGCCTTCTATAGTCAACGAGATTGTTATTTTTCAGTGTGATTTTCAGTTTTCAGACACTGCACATTTGTAAAGGTTTCATCAATTCTGATTTAATGGGGCAAAATGTATGGTTAAAAATTTAGCAGGGAGAGGGGCAGCCTGCTAAGCACCGGGGACACTTCCTCTTTCTCTGCCTTCTAGCAAGGGCTTTAAGCCTAAAGCCTGCTCTCCTCAGTCAGCTAGAGCATGTCCATATGCCTTCAGGAGGCTTTGCTTATTGGCTTGGGAAGCCAAGAGACCATCTCCATTCACAGAGCTGGTGCTTTTAACTCACAGAGGGCCCCACAAAGAGGTGCTCCATTACTAAGTTCATGAGACTTTGGACAGCTTGCATTAGAACTTCAGAGAACACAGCCCAGGGCCCCGCTGCCACGTGGGGGAATGGAATGTGCTCATCCAGCACATACTGTGACATTTGCTCTAGGTGGCTCTCACACTTGTGTGTCCTCTCTCGCAGTTGCCTAAGGAGTTCTGATATGTGCTGAAGAGCTTTTGCTGTGGCTAAATGATTCTCTGTGTGGCCTGACTTAAGAAGGAAAATAAAGGCTCCAAGGGGTGTCATTTTTGGCATGCTGCGCTGTGCCCTTCTGTGTCAAACTTCCACCTGTCCAAGACATGTTTGAGGTGGGGTGGGGACTCAAAATAGCCGTAGGGTGTGCCTCTCTACTGAGCCATGGGCTCCAAGAAGTGAGCTCCTGGGCGTGCAAGCTTGGCTGGTTTTGTGAGACTGCAGGAGATTCACAAAAGGAAAATCTTCCCTTCCAAATATGTGAGAAAGTTAAATCACAATCTCTTGTCATACAAACCCATCAGACTAGAAATCTATGTAGTAGTTCTCAGTGGTGTGGAATGTTTGGCACACATAAAGAAAAACTTTAAAAATATATGTGGTGTATATGGCCCAAGATATGCATGGCATGTCCCTGCAAATTAATCTAATTTCTCTAGGACTCTTCTTTCTAAAATCATATTTCAGATTCACCCTAGAACTCACTGTCAATTGTCATTCCAGCATACACCTTTTTAAGTTTTTAGAGCCCTGAAGGTTTGTACTCAATGTTCCTCCTTAACATTGAAGAGAAAATAGAAAGGACATGATAATGAAAGTGAGGAAACCAGATTTCAGGCTTCAGTTCTGACACTACTGTTTATTTAACCTTGGCCAAGTCGCTTAAGTTCTCTGAAATTAAGGTTATTTATCTATATAATGGAAACATACATATAAAAAATATCCATCTACCAGAATAAAATTGTTGGTTGGTACACTCAGCAGCTCCCCCAGTGAAATCTGAAACTGGCCCCCATATGATGAGGGCAAGAAGAGACCAAAGAAAGAGGCAGACCACTCCAGATTGGTAGGTGGCAGGTTTAATAAGCAAAGGAACTTACCGACAAAGATTGTCTTGGGTGGCCGCAAGACAAGTAAATCTTTGCGCCTGCCCACCAGAATCTTAAGTTTAGATAGAGGACTTAACTGGGTTCAGTCATGCATACAGTCCAGACCATCTTGATAACACATTGCTCCCTCAAGGCTGCGTCCTTGAAAATGACTCCTGCTGTGGGAATGGTGGGCAGAACATACATTCCAGGGTCAGGGTAGGAGGTGAGGAGCCTCCGATTGCCTGGGTCCAGTTTGCAGCTCAACTGGAGGTCACATTCTCCCAATTACCTCCTCCAACAAAAATAAGTAAATATATTTAAATATGTTGTAAATAATGAAGAATTGCAGACTTATACATGAGCATGAGCTAGGAAATGATGATGCCTCCCAAGAAACATCAGATAAATTTAGTACATCCTACTCGATTTAAGCCTTTGTAAGTCCAAGTCAGGCTCATAAATCTAGAACAAGGGAAATAGGCTTTTCCTTTTACATAGGTACTGATAACAGATATTGGAATAGAAAAAATATAAAACACCAATGTACCCTTATGGGAAATAAATAAACACAAACACTTACTTGAAGGTATAAATTTTCAGTGTTTATTTTTGATCATGAACAAGTAGACATTAAATAAAGACAAAGCACATTTTCTTTGTACAAGATGGGAGGGGAGCAACTCAGGCAGTGATATACCTGGGTTTGGTGGCTAGAGGAAATGTATTTACCATGATTACGATTAAGGATCTAGCTTAGGCTTTGACACTTGCCACTCAATATGTATCTAATATTTATTGAATACTTGCTATAAGCCAAGAATTGTACCAATCCCTTTACATTTTTTCTTTCGTTTAATCCTTCCAACAACCTTATGAGCTAACCAATGTTATTACACTTTCTTTTTTTCTTTCTTATGAGGAAACTGAGATTATATAATTGCCCATTTTAGTAAGGAGAAGAGCCAGGAGTCCAGCCAAGGGCCCTGATCCCACAGTGATTGTTCTAAATCACTATGCTATCTCCTAACCATGTTTTATTCAGCATAACTCAAAGTAAGTAATGCCGAGGACAAGTTTCACCCCTGGTGTTTCTTTTTGCTTCTTCACTGACAGGAATGATAGACTTAGCATTAGACTCATACTAAAATCAAATCTCCCCAAAGTTCTCTACGTTTAAATTTATATTGAAGAGATTAAAGGAATTGATAAATGGAAATACACTATGTGCATAGATAAGAAAAGTAACAGTGAAAATGTGTCAGTTTGTCCAAGTCAATCAACAAATAGATTCAATAAAATCTCAGTATATTGCAGATGAATTTTTAAGGAACACAACAGGCCATTCCAGGAATTTCCATAGAAGAACAAATGTCCCAAAGTACCTAAGTTTATTTTGAAACAGAACAGCAAAGACTGATGACTTACTAGTCAGATATTAACATAGTCCAGGCCACAGTATTAAAAAAACATTAGAGTACTGGTCCAATAGCAGACCATATTTATTTGAGAACTTGATATATGACAAAGATGGCATCATACGGTAAACAAAAAGGAACAGATTGATTAGTAGATGATTCTGGCAAGACACACTCACTAAATCAAAGAAAATAGAGTTGGGCCCCTACATTAGACCACAAGCAAAGATGGACCCTAGATGGAGTAAATCTACATTTGAAAAGTAAATCCTTTTGCTGATACAAAATATAAAGAAATATATTTTTGCAAAATGCAACTTTCATAAGTAGTATCCCTAAATTAAAAGGAAAAGAACAAAAATATATGGACTTAACTAAACAAGAGCAAAAATATATGGACTTAACTATACAATAATTAAAGAATTCTGTTAATTATAAAACAAAGTTACAGAAAAATAACAGACTAGTAGAACATACATAGATTCACAAAAGATTTGTGTAAGTCAGTAGGAAACTTAAGTGGGAAATAAGAAAGTAATTTGAATAAACAATTCATGAAAAGAACTGAACTAGTATCCATCAGTAAGTAAAGAGATGTACACCTCCCCAGTAGTCACTGTAAAAACAAGTTAAATTAGCTCCTATTGAAATGGCAAAAATCTGGATGAGAATTTATAGAGAGGAACTGTCATATATTGATGGTGGAACTATAAACTGAAGCCATTCTGACAAGCAATCTGGCAAAAAAAAATATAGCAAAATAAAATATATTCATGCACTATGTTCCAGCAACCCAATTCTGTTATAAATATAGGTTCAGATAAATCCCTCACAAAGCCTTGTTTTCCCTCCTTTATCACAACTAGTTAACTGATTTAGGTCTTGGTTCTTGTGTCTCAGGTAATATTAACTAGTATTGTGTCTGTGTGTTTGTGTATGATTAGGGAAAACAAAAACAGAAGTTTATAGGCCCTCTGAGCAGATGTTATGAGTTAGACACTAAAGGAGAGTAGAAAAGAGAAGAAAGGCTTGACTTAGATTGGGAAAGATTTCAATTTCCTGTGATAGGAATGAGAGAGAGAGATGGGTTTCCCTTACTGGAGGAGAGCTTGCTCCACTCCCAAGAAGCTGCCCCTTGTTGGCAAACAGTTTAATCTGGAGGTAACGTCTGTTCATCTCTTGAACACTTACTGTGTACCAGGCAATATAGCAAGCTTTAGATATACTGAATATTAGTTAGAAAAAAGATAAATTAAAATAATTTATTGATAAGGAAAGAAATACAAAAGCAGTGAAGTGGCACATAAAATGTTCAGAAGGTATAAGACTTGAGGTCAGATGAGAAGAGAGGTCTTACCAAGGAAAGTAAATATTTAAAGAAAGTGATGGATCTAGCCATGTGGATTTAGAGGTGGGAGGTGGGTATTCCATGGAGAGGAAAGAGAAGTGCAGGAACTCTGGATGAAGATTGTGTCTGGGATCATTGAAAAGCTGCATGGGGGTCAGTGTGACTATAGATGAGTGAGAGAGAGGAGTATAGGGTATAGTATCAGAGAAGTAATAAGGCCTAGACCACGTGGACTCTCCTGCTCTTTTTGAAAAATCAGAGTGAGAAGGGGAAACATTAAAATAATTTGACTCACAATTTTACAAGAGCATTCTGTCTGTTGTATGAAGGATTGACCAAAAGAATGGGAATAGAACCCAGGACACCAATTAGTAAGCTACTGCAATAATCCATGGCAGAGATGATTGGGACTTGGACCAAAGTGATGGTAGCAAGTATAAGGGAGAAATGATCAAATTCTGTATGTGTTCTGAAAATGGATCCAACAACCATTTCCTTTTGAGCAACCTGAACAGCTGAAGAATGGAGTTGCTATTAACCGAGACAAAAAAGACTTCAGAAGAGCTGGAACATTGGGGCATGTTGGTTTGTAGTACATGATAACTTTGAGATGCTTATTTGTCATCTCAGTGGAGTTGACTATTTTGCAGTTAGATATGAAGGTCTGGAGGTCAAGAAGGGAGTCCAGGTTAGATATAAATTTGAAACTCATCAGCATAAAAATGGCGTTTAATACTATGAGACTGGATAATATAGATACAGAGTGTGTACAGAAAAGAGAAAAGTTTCAAGGAAAGGATCTATGCTTAATTTAAGATTGGGAGAGAGGAAAAATTCACAAAGGAGATGTAAAAAGGGTAGTCTGGAAGGAAAGAGGAAAGAACAGATGAATTTGATGTCCTGGAAACCAAGTGAAAATATTTTTCAGGGATGAGAGATTCATAAATTGTCAAATGCCACTGAAAACTCAGGTAAAATGAAAGGGGCAAAATTACCTTTAGATACAGCAACATACAGGTCGTTGTGACCATGATAAAAGTTTTAGTAGCATATGAGTGAGAAAATCTTATTTTAATAGATTGAAGACAGCAAATACAGATATCTTTTTGGAGTTTTACTCTACAGGAAAGAATAGAAGTAGAAGAAGTGAAGATGATCCTATAGAAAGAAAAACTGATTATACCAGATAGAAAGGAAAGTGTTATGGGATGCAGTCCTGAAGCAGAGGAGTGGGAATAGAATCTCAGGCACAAGTAGCTTTATGGCCTAAGCCTTGGCTGAAAGCATGGGCAGTTCTTTCATTGTACCAGATATGAAGCCAGAGCACACAGGCAAGGCACAAATTTGCAGCTGGGTACAGTATTTGAGGTCAGTGGAAGTTCTCTTCTGATTACAACAATTCTGTCAGTTAAGGAGAAAGATAGGAATGAGAATTAGAATGGGTGAAAATGGGGTGAAGAGTTAGAGTTTTCAAGAGAAAATAAAATGTGAAACAGTCCAACATTGTGAGATTTCTGGGGTGGAGTGTGGACACATCTCCATACCCCACATTTTGCCAGGAGCGTCGGAACCACCTGTTTCACGTTATGCCCCTGAACTTAGACAAGACGTCTTTCAGTGACATTCATAATGACCGGAGGAGCTTCCCTGAGGACTATGGAAGCAGTGGGGAATCCCGTATAGTTTCAAGAGCTGAAAGTTGGATGTAGAATGGAGGAGGGTGGGCCAAGCATGATGGAAATTTAATTCTAACTAAAGAAAGTAGGTGAGAATAAGACCTGACTTAGATTATTTATAAAAAGAGAAATAAATGTGACATTTCTTACAACCAAGTGTTATACTGTTGTAGGAAAAAAATGTGTGCACTCAATCACTCACTCATTCAGCAAATATATTTGGGGTATTTACTTTATTCTAGACACAACACCAAGCTCCAAGGATGCAATTTCTTGGAGATTTTTTAATGTCATTTGGTGGAGGTAACAGAGACAATAAATAAGAATAAAATCACATTAATTAATAATGTTCAAGAGTAGTAAGAGCTATGGAGAAAGTAAAGCAAGATCAGCAAATAGCAAGTATACACAACTCTTCCAAGAAATCATAATCTAAAAGGAAGTTAGATATGTGTTAGATATGCAGTGCCTTGAGGGGGAAGCAGGTGACAAAATGTTTTGTTTTTCAGATCAGAGAATAATAATAGCTTGATTCTATGCTGATTTTGAAATGATGTAATAGAGAGGGAAAATTTGTTGATATAACATAAAAGGGATGCTCCCTGAAACAATGACCCTGAGTAACTGAAAAGGGAGAAATTGGCCTTGGCATCAAGTCATAGGTAATTCATAGAAACAGGAGAAAAAGGAGAGCATCTAGATGAAGGTGGTTAGATATAGGGTTTTCAGGAGTGACATTTCTGATGTGACTTTTGGCAAAAGACATGAAAATAGTCAAGGAGGAACCTGGTATATATGGGGAACAGTGGTCCAAGCAGAAGAAAGAGTAAATGCCAAGTTAGAGCAGGATTGGCAGTTTGAAGAATAGCAGTGAGACATGTGTGCCTAGAAAGCAGGCAGTGAGGGCAAGATTTTGTAGGGCACTGAATGCCAAATAAGAACAATAGCTTTTATACACATTGTGCAAAAGTCATTTTGCTAAGAAGTGAGACTTTAGAGACAAAATTCTTCACCTCCCTTCCATCCCCTTAACCTCTATCAAGACACTGTCATCACATCTTGGCTCATTCTTTTCGTGTTACATGTTTGGATATTGTAACAGGGGTAAGGTCTATCTTCCTTTTATTGACTTAAGTAGCCAGAAGGAGCTGTCTCAAGGCTCCTGGATCAGGAATGTACTTTTGGAGCCTTAAGATTCTGGATATCTGTACATAGCCAGGTCCCAAGTCCTGGCCTCCAGCCCTATTTGAAAGCCCCAGAGTATATTACTCCAGTGAGAGAAAGAGGAAAGGAAACAAGCTAGTTTCAAAACATGAAGCTCATGCCGTAAGAGTATGTGCAAAATGGAGAGACTTCCTATTCTAGCAACATTGCCTATTGAGCTAATATGGGTCTGCCATATCACTGCAAACGCTTAAAAATGCAAGAAAAAATATGGATTAACAAAATATTAAACACATAGCTAAGCATCCCAGAAAAGCAAGTGAAACTCACTGAAAGACAGGATTAAAAAGGAAATCTGAAGCTAAAGGAGTAAGCTTGCAGACTGCTGCTATGGCAGGTTGAGGAGGCAGTTAGTCCCTGGGGTCAGAGATTTTCATGGTCACCAAGGAAATGAAAAGATGGCGCTGTGCTTGCACAAAGCCAGCAGTTAGAACTGATTCCTGCCTTAAAGATAGGACCCTAGAATGGCTATCACCACCATAAAAGAGGAACTAAAGTAGATAAAAACTAGAAAGCCTGTCAATACTGGGTCCTTGGTTTAACAAAGAAAAGTCTTTTGTGAGAAATTAAAAACTGACTCATGTTGAGGATCCAGATGCATAATATCTTTTCAGATACTGGAAACTCCAAGTCTACAATTCATGTAAAATTGCCTTTAGACCAGTGAAACCAGGTGGCCTATGGAAGGAGCAAATGCAAAACTATTATGTAGCAAATACTTCCTCAAGCCAGAGTACATGCACATCTATCCATGTAAGGTGCTTTCACAATGAAAATGACACTGCATATCAAAAAGTCATCAACCATTTGCAAAAGTCATCACAAAAAACGAGATTCTTCAGAATTTGAGATTATAGGCAATCTGAAAAAAATCTACAAAATGAGTATATTTCAGTTGAATACAAAGATTAGAAATGAAATAGATTCTACCAGAAAAAACAGAGCTCCATTAAAAAATGACTGACATGTGTTCATAAGAACCAAATATAAATTTTAAAAAATACATATTAAGGACAATCATAATATGTTCTTGATTACCAGAGAATTTTTCTAGCAGTAGAAAGATGACCCTGTTATAGTCATAGTGAGTATACCCATATTGCATCATGAATGAGAATGGAAGTTCTATATTATGATGCCTTCAAACTGAAATATTCCACCATTATATGATTTTCCTTGATAAATATGTATCGTTATAAATCAAGGGTTGAATCATTTACATAATTATTTTTCAGATGTAACTCTTGGAAAGTAGATTTGACCAAGCAATATTCTTGAGTTAAGAAACAATATAACCTAAAAATAATTTACTTCAAATAAATTTGTCAGTCTTAAAATATAATAGAAGGATCATTTACATCATCATAGATAGAATGTACTTCGTTTTTTCTAGCTGAAAAATAAGCAATTCTGTGAATTAGTGAGATTATAATTTTTATTGTTTTTCTTTATTTCCTTTCTGTAGAACTGAACAAGAAACTAAAAATGACTTCTGTGTAAAAACTGCATATGGAAAAAAATTGTATCTCGTGGAATATATCAGCAACTTGTATTTCACATCTTTAAAACTGAAATAACCTTAAAATATATATCTACTTTCTAATGGATAGGTGGCAAATACTGAAACTTTGATAGCATTGTAGGTGGTAAGCTTTTTCTTTTAATTTCTAAAAATAATGCAGATGTAAAATGTCTGACAATTCCACTTTATCACTTTATGCCAATTGTGTTGTAATAAATACCAATTATCTTGAACTCTCAGCCAAAAACTGTAGTTTTCCACTCTCTGTTTCTCAAGAAAAATTTGGTACTAAGACAAAAAAAGTAAGATTAAAAACTCAAAAGACATATTAAAATAAATGACAGGTGCAGAAAAAAATAGTAAACTTGAAGATAGACTTGAAGAAAATCCTAGCATGTGGCAAGTGTACTGAAAAGATGTAAAATATGAAAGAATAAATAAAAGGTATAAGGACAGAATGCATCTCAAAGGAGTACCAGAGGAAGGGAATACAGAAAATAGGGGAGAGCAAAATATAATGAGGTAAAGCCTGAGAATTTCCTTGACTTGACAAAAAGACTTGAGGATGTAATGGAAATGCAGAATAGAGGATGGTGGATTGTGATGAGAGGTAGGTTCAGGTATGACTTGCATGAGCTGAGATTTTTCAGAGCTGAATTTTGAAGAAACATGCTGGTGAGTTATCAAGATGAGCATGTGTGCAGGTGGAGAAAGCTATTTGCTGATGAAGCTGTGTTCTCTATTTTGGTAAATAAGGTAATGTATAAATTCCATATTCACAAGTAGGAGAGGACTCTAATCTCTCTGTGATGACTTGTCCCTTATCATACCTGAGTATAAATTTTATTTTGCCAACTACAAATTGAATGGTAGCCTTCCAATTTTCCAGTGAGCTACATTACAAATGGAAAGTGTAAGTGATAGATGGAGCTATCCACTAGTGTGCTGGAGTGGGCTTAAGCCACCTTACAAGATTCAAATATGACCTATCTTCTCAACCCTGTGTTCAGTGACATCACATTGGTAATTTGAAATTGACCATAATAGAGGTATTTACCACAGAAATTGTCAATTGCTATAACTTGGGCCTAAAGTTTTCAGAATTGGTTATTAAATGATTTATCACATATGATTGAAGCTATCCTGCAATGAACATGGGCTGCATCTATCTTCTCAAATTATTGTTTTTTTAAAAAATTGAAATATAGTAGACATACACTATTATGTTAAAGGTATACTACATAATGATTTGACATTTGCATACATTATGAAATGATTGTCACAATAAATCTAGTAAACATCTGTCCCCATACAAAGTTATTACAGTATTATTGACCATATTCTTTATGCTGTATATTACATTCCCATAGCTTATTTATTTTATAACTGGAGGTTTGTACCTCTTAATCCCCTTCATCTCTTTCAAACCCCTACACCCTCACCTTTGGTAGCCACCCCTTTGTTCTCTGCATCTATAAATCTGTTTTCATTTCATTTTGCTTGTTTGTTTAGTTTTTTTAGATTCCGCATATGTGATAACATACAGTATTTATCTTTCTCAGTTTGACTTACTTTACTTAACATTATATGCTTTAGATCCATCATGTTGTCACAAATGGCAAGGTTTCATTTTTCTTTATGGCTGAGTAATATTCTGTTGTGTATGTATACTACTTCTTTATCCATTCATCTATTGATGACCACTTAGGTTGCTTCCATATCTTGGCTATTGTAAATAATGCTGCAATGAACATAGGGCCGCATCTCTTTCCTAATTATTGTTTTCATTTTCTTCAGATAGATAACCTGAAGTGAAATTTCTGAATCATATGGTAGGCCTTTTTTTTTTTTTTTTTAAGAAACTCCACGCAGCTTTCCATAATGACTAAACCAATTTACAATCCCACCAACAGGGTAAGTGCAATCTCCACATCCTCACCAACACTTGTATTTGTTGTCTTTTTGATGATAGCCCTTTTGACAGGCATGAGATGGTATCTCACTGTGGTATTGATTTGCATTTCCCTGATGATTTGTGATGTTGAGCTTCTTTTCCTGTGTCTGTTGGCCTTATTAACTCTTTATCAGATATATCATTTGCAAATATTTCTGCCATTCAGTAGGTTGCCTTTTCATTTTGTTGATCTTTCCTTTGCTGTGCAGAAGCTTTTCAATTTGATTTAGTAGTCCCAGTTTGTTTACTTTTGCTTCCCTTGCCTGAAGAAACAGATTTAAAAAAAAAATATATATATATATATATATATATATTGCTAGCACTGATGTCAAAAAGCAGACTGCGTATGTTTTCAGATCCTACATGTATGTCTTCTAAACATTTTTTCTAAAGTCAGTTTTCTAGTGCTGAACTCTTTTTACTTTTGCTTGTCTGTGAAGCTCTTTATCTCTTCTTCAGATCTGGATGATAGCCTTGCTGGGTGGAGTATTATTGGTTATAGGGTTGTTTTTTTTTTTTTTTACTTTTATCACTTTAAATATTGTGCCACTCCCTTCTGGCCTGCAAGATTTCTGCTAAAAAGTCAGCTGGTAGTCTTATGGGAGTTCCTTTGTATATAGCTTCTTTGCTTTTCTCTTTCTGCTTTTAAAGTTTTCTCTTTATCTTTAATTTTTGACATTTTAGTTATAAAGTGTTTTTGTGTGGATCTCTTTGGGTTCATCTTGTTTGGGATGCTGTGCTTCCTGGATTTGGATGTCTGTTTCTTTCTGCAGTTTAAGAAGGTGTTAATCTATTATTTCTTCAAATAAGTTCTCTGCTCCTTTCTTTCCCTCTTCTCCTTCTGGGGTCCTTATAATACAAATGTTAGTAAGCTTGATGTTGTCCAGTGGTCTTTTAAATTATCCTCATATTTTAAAATTCTTTTTTTTTCTTTTTTCTGCACAGATTAGGTGATTTCCTCTACTTTGTCTTCTAGATCATGGGGCTCAGCAGCACACACCCCTCTGATTGCCAGAGCTCTATGTTCTAGGGCTATGCCCTGTGTGGGCTGCATGTGCTCTTGCTGTGGCGGGGTTGACTACTGTGGGCATACTAGTAGGTGGGCTGTTCCCCAGTCCAGTTGGCTGTGAGGCCATGCCTTGTGTGGTGGCTCTGGGCTGCTGGAAGGTGGACTAGGTTTCCCTTGCAATTGACTGCATAGCCTGGGGTGGCTCGGGGCTAGTACCAGCCAGCTGTCTGTGTGGTCCAGGGAGGTTGCAGGACTGGTGCTGGCCCACTGGAGGATGGGAGCTGGTCCCTGCAGGGCTGTCTGTGTGACCAGTGGGGGGACACAGGCCTAGTGCCAGCCTGCTGCAAGGTACGGCTGTATCCCAGGCAGTGTAATAGGCTAGAGGGAGGATTCCAAAATGGCACTTATCAGTGCTGGTGTTATTATGGTAGAATGATCTCCTAAAAAAGGCTGCTACCAGTGTCTCTGTCCTTACAGGGAGTCCCAGTTGCCTCCTGCCTCTCCAGGAGGCTCTCTGAGATCGTCAGGTGGAGACCCCTTTCTAACTGCTGTCCATGCACTGGGACTCAGAGCTTATGAGATTTTCATACACCCTTTAAGAATGGAGTCTCTGTTCTATATAGTCCTCCAGCTCTCCTGAACATAAGCCTCACTGGTTTTCAAAGCCAGATGTTCTGGAGGCTCATCTTCCTGGTACAGCACCTTTGGGCTGGGTAACCCAATATGGGACTCAGACCCCTCAATCCTTGGGGAGGACCTGTATGATTGTGATATTTCTTTTGTTTGTGGGTTGCCAACCAGGGGTGTGGGTCCTGACTATACTATATCTTTGCCCCTTATACTCATCTTGCTGTGGTTCTTTCTTTATGTCTTTAGTTGTGGAAAATTCTTTCTGCTAACCTTCAGGTCATTCTAATAGATAGTTGCTCTGTAAGTAGTTGTAATTTTGGTGTGTCAACAGGAGGAAGTGAGTTCAGTTTCTCCCCACTTGGCCATCTTGGTCACCTCTCTCTCCAGGTTACATAAATTGTCAGAGACAGAGTTTAGGTTACTATTTCAAGATTTTAGATTACAATAAAGCACTACTGTGATCCATGCTGAAACACAATAAAAGCATTTCTGTCTTGTTAGGTTCAAATGTACTGTTATTGCCTCTGTGAAAGAACACAATAATGAGGCTGAAGTGCCTTGTTTTTGTTCACGGCCAGAAATGAGCGTGATTAGGACAAGGAGAAAATTATAAAAAACAGCTTAGGGCTCCCCTGGTGTTGAGAGTGGCGCAGTGGTTGAGAGTCCGCCTGCCGATGCAGGGGACACGGGTTCGTGCCCCGGTCCAGGAAGGTCCCACGTGCCGCGGAGCGGCTGGGCCTGTGAGCCATGGCTGCTGAGCCTGCGCGTCCGGAGCCTGTGCTCTGCAACGGGAGAGGCCACAACAGTGAGAGGCCCACGTACCGCAAAAAAAAAACCAAACAAAAAAAACAAAACAGCTTAAAGCTACTAGACTAGGCAAACACCACAACGATAGATTTTACTCTAAAAAGTGACAACAGGACTTCCCTGGTAGCGCAGTGGTTAAGAATCTGCCTGTTCATGCAGGGGACACAGGTTCAGTCCCTGGTCCAGGAAGATCCCACATGCCACGGAGCAACTAAGCCCATGCGCCACAACCACTGAGCCTACGTGCCTAGAACCCATGCTCTGAAACAAGAGAAGCCCGCACGCCGTAATGAAGAGTAGTCCCCGCTCACTGCAACTAGAGAAAGCCCGTGCACAGCACTGAAGACCCAACACAGCCAAATACATAAATAAATAAATAAATAGAAATAATAAAAAAAAATAAGAATAAATAACAATATTTAATTAGGATCCTTTAAAATCACTTTTAAAACATGTATGGTAAAAATAGCTGAAAACTATGTCTTTATAAGTTTGTCATGGGCCGTATACATCTGTATGTGTTATAAATGAGCAAGACATTTACGGTTGCTTTGTTCAGGACTGACTCAGCTGAGTAGAGTTTTAAAAGATCATATGGCACAATGATGGCCCAATGTTACAGAATGCTAGTTGAAACTCCTGTACTTTCTGCATCCTCTTGGGAGACAATTTTCTATGGATCTCTTGTGTTTCTGGCCATCTATAAACTAGAGGCACTAATGGCTCTGTTCAAGAATTTTGTATAGCACACAGATTTGGAAGGTGTAATATCTTCCTCTGGAGTAGCGGAGTTTTGTTCATTGCTCAGGATAATGAAGATTATATCTCACTTTGGGGCAAAGGTTCACTAGTAGGTTTGCCTTTATATTACTCAGAGTTTTAAATTTTAAGTTCCCTTAGCTGCGATGCACACCCACTGTGTGTACTTTATCCATCTTTGCCTTTCTGCATATTGTCTTCAGGGGATCTGCAGAGCAAGGGAAACTGATGTGGACATGAAGCACAGGCTGCTTGCTGTGCAGTGAGTAAAAGTTCTTTGTCTTTGACCCAGGAATCTTCTGTCTTTTACCATCTATGAAACTGCAGCAGACTGATTTGTGAGCTTGTAGGTAGTACAAAATCTCAGACCCTTCACAATTCTCAACACATCAATATTTCCAGTTTTGGCTTTTCTTCCTTGCACTGTTCACCATTTCAGTCTCCATTCATTTCATACTTTCATCCCTCATTCCACTCTATATCACCTTATTTCTCATTATTCTTTGTTTACTCAACCTAACCTCATCCTCTGTATATGAAAATAGCACCTAGCACAGAACTTGGCTCATGATATATATTTGTTAAATGAACCAACGCTTTTATAAGTTTCTATCTCTAAACACCATTTCTCACTTGGTTTATCATTTGACAGCTTGAATTAGATGTACAAAATGTTACTTAATTCAGTTTTGAGTTTCAGTTGTTAATTTCCCTTTAAATTGTAGGATATTGAATAGATTGTAGCAGTTTTATGAACTATATTTTTCAAGAGTTTTCTGCACTATTTTCTTTTTTCTAGGGGATTTTTTTTTTCTCTCTCTCTCTTCCTTTTGATGTGCAGGGCCATTTAAGTCCTACATGCATTTCTGGAAAACTAAAACCCCAAATCTAAGCCTGTTGAACCTCTTGTCACACAAGCATTTGAAAGAATGATACTTAAGGGAAATAGAAAATGACACTTTTTCCCTCATCTTTTGAAGACAAAATGATCCACCCCCTTCAATTCTACCAAAAGAGATCCCCAGCTCATTTTCCTTAGAAAGAGCTTTAAAGTGTAAAAAACTCATCAAACATCTTTTCCCCTGAGACAATGTCATCTGAGTTCAAAGGATGTACACAGCTCTGCAAAACTGCTGTCTTGTTTCAGTGATAAGGCCTTGGCTTTCATTTTATGTTTGATTCCAAGAAAATCAAATCTGTTTTTATGTACACTATGACTATAACTAAATCAGGAAATTAGGAGAAATAATTTATTTCCGCAGACAACTAGGGGGGAAAAGTTTCCAGTTTAAAAAACAATCCTAAAATGACTCTTCAGCTAGGTTACATTTTCACTCTCAGGATATACTCAGTTATTTAAAATAAAAATATATATTTATTTGTCAACACAATGGACAAAACCTGTACTATTGCTCTTGGGAAACAATACTGTCTTCTTCCTCTGGTTAACTCTTTGGAAAACCTTTACTGGCTAACTAGAAGATTGAGGGCATGCTTGCTTGCTTGTTTATTTTCCCCAAAAGATGGTCAAAACTTCTGCACCATAATGATTAGGAGTTTTTAAAATAAATATTTCAATGTTTATTCAATGACTTACTTAATCATAGTTTCTAGACATGGGGTACAGAAAATCTTCACTAAAAAAAAATCCTAGGACATGCGATTTTATCTCAGCATACTCAGATTCATTCAATATAGTAATACTCATTATCATGCTTGAGCTATAATAACTTTCTTATACATTCAAAAATAGGGGCTTCCCTGGTGGCGCAGTGGTTGAGAGTCCGCCTGCCGATGCAGGGTACGCGGGTTCGGGCCCCGGTCCGGGAAGATCCCACATGCCGTGGAGTGGCTAGGCCCGTGAGCCATGGTCGCTGAGCCTACGCGTCCGGAGCCTGTGCTCCGCAACGGGAGAGGCCACAGCAGTGAGAGGCCCGCGTACCGCCAAAAAAAAAAAAAAAAAAAAAAACTGCAGATATTATGGAATAAACTATAGCTCAGTAATACTCAGAAGATGAAGAATTAACAACCTCCTCATTAAAATTTGGTTATAAACATACAGTTGTAAAAACTGGGCAAAGTAAAGATGTAGTTGTGACTATGTTTTCAAGTTCATGTATATCTTGGGTAAATTAAAAATATTAGGATAATCTAAAACCTGTAAGTTAAAATAATCACCAAAATGACATATAAGGAGTAACTCTGTTTTAGATGAAAGATTCTGTTCATTTTAACCTCAAATATCAAGTATTTAGAAATTTTACTCTCTATATGTCCTGATCAAATAGAAGTAGGTACTTTCAGAATGAAGGCAGTTGACATCTTTATTTCTCAAGAAAGTTCCCCTACCCTCTTCAACAAACTTTACTAAAACCTTTTTAGTATCTGATGGGGCATGACCATACATAGAGCATAGTGCAAAGTGAAGAAAATGTTGAAAATTAACTTGATTACTTCCATTACTCTAATGCCTTTCAATCTCATTTATTGATTCTAATAAGTTTTATGGACACTCTAATAAATGAATTAATATTAAGAATACTCGAAAAGTGAATTGAACTACAAAAAAACATTTCAAGTTTAAGAATATATCAGTGTTATCAATGAGCTCTTCTACTGTTATCTATTTATTATGTTTTAGTTTATAATAAGGAGAGTATTGTTGGTAAACCATAAGTTAGAGATTCAGGTTTAAAAATTGAGCTATTTTAGCATAAGTTGTTTTTTTATATTTTAGTTCAGTCCTAGTTACAATTAATGTATTCATAGAATTACTTCACTGTAGTTTTCAACAACTATTTCTTAAGAATTTATGACATGTTAGGCACTTCTCTTTTGTGCATTACTTTATCCCCACTAATCTTCCAGTTCCTTGAATGTGCCAAGTTCTTTCTTTTTGATGACCTTCATTCTATCTGCCTGTTCTGCCTCAGAGGCTCTGCACCCACTCCTCATGCCCACCTCCCATTGTTCCCATAGCCAGTTTCTACAGATGTCAGCTTAAAATGCCATCTCTCTGTTGACCTATCTATGAAGCACCCCATTCTGTTCCATATTTTTATCTTGGGCCCCTATTTCTTTTTTATTGTACTGAATTTAAAATTTTTTTCTATTTATTCATTTTACCTTCTTCAAGAATATGAGCTCTATTTGTTCAAATAAGGTTTTGTGTTGCTTACAATATGTACCTCCAGCACCTGGTTCAGTGCCTGGCATATGGTAAATGCCTAATAAATAATGACTGAATTACTTTAAGTTTTACAATGGTCAAATAAGATAGTGCTTGTAAACTCAGTTTATAAATAGTAAAAGCTATGCAGAATGTTAGTTTGATACATTTCAATAAACTTTTATTATTATTATTGAGTATGGGCTTCACGTTGAGTTTTAGAGCACCTGTATGTTCAAGACAGGTAGAAGATGATTGCTATTTACCCGCTATATCAGTTGGGATTAGATTCAGTTACATATTAAAAAAAGATGGCAGTGGCTTGGACACAGAACAGTTAATTTCTCACATAATGAGAAATCTAGAAATAGGCAGTTGCTAGCCCTGATTCAGTGGCTTCGGATGGTCAAGGTCTAGAAACCTGTGACACTTTTAGCTTTGCCCTTATAGTCTTAAGATGGCTGTCTTATTAGCTCCTGCCTTCATGTCTGAGTTCCATGAGCAAGAAAGCATTCTCCTGAATGTTCCACCAACAATTTTGCTTATAGCTTTTTGGCCACTACTGGCTGGAAAAAAAAAAAAAAGTTTATAAATATAATCTTTTAGCTGGACATATGATAGCCTAAAAGAAAATTAGTGTTCTGTTTATTAGGAAGAAAGGGAAAATGGTCATTGTATAAATAATTGTTTCTAGTCTTTAAAATCAGAGTTTAGCTAAGGTGTTTTAAACGATTAATATGATTACTTTTATTTTTTACTATACAGGTCACAAAATTTAACAAGATACAAAATCTAACAAGATACTCTATCTTCAGCTATAAACAAGTATATACTACAAAATTAATGAAAAATAGTTCTGTGGGTCTAGCTAGAGTGTGTATGTGTGTGTGTGTGTGTGTGTGTAGACACACACATACACATATCAAGCAATCAAAGGAAGGCCAGGGTCCAGTTTGCTCATCCTGTATTCTTAAATAAGAGGGGAGCCATCAAAGTTTTGTTATACAAACTGTACTGACAAACATTCTGGTGAATAGATAGTAGCTACTTTTATTATGCCACTTAATTCAGGGAAATACTTCTTGGGATACTGGCTGATACAGGACAATGTCACACAGTAAGAAAATGCTGCCGATGTGGGAAGATGTAACTGAGTCCTTCTCCAGTTTGTAGAATTGCATATAGGCATCCTTCACAGTTGGTAGACATTCTGCTATCCAAACTCAAAGTTCCTATGTCTCTCGCAACTCTTATTATGGAAGACTTTCCTGTTTGTCTTTACAGATTGACTGATGTCTCTATCTCCTCTCTTTGTTTTATTTACCTGTAGAGTAAAATCCCTTTAAGTCAAGATAAATGGGATCCAAACAATAATAAAAAAAATCCAAGGAATAATAAATCATGTAAAACCTAGGATTGTATTATTATGAGGTTAATTAAATGACAGGGGCTAGCCTGTCATCCAGCCAGCTGATTGGTATTGGTTTCATCCATGGTTTGGTGCCACCTTGTGGCACCTGTTTACTTTAAATATAGCTGAGGACCATTCTGAGTTTTGTGGCTGCCTGGGACTTTTGTATGGAGACAGTAAATTGAGAAATCTCACAGTCACATGGTTCTATAGTTAGCTGGAGGCTGCTTTAATTCAGTCAGACAAATCTGGTAAGATTTGGGCAGAAAAATTACTGGAAATGTAGAATACATCTTGTCTCCTGAGTCAGGGCTGCCTCTGTGTGCTCTCTGCCTACTCTCCTTAAAAGATGAAAAAAAAGCTCACTTTCTAATGAAACGTTGAATAATGGAGGGCCAATAGCATTCTTATTATATCTGATTCTGATTTATTGCAAGGTTTTACTGTGTTTAAAATACATTTCTTAATTTCTGGCATACAACTTGTTTGCGATTACATTTCAGGTAACTTATTTACTTAATTTGCCCCAAAGACAAGGAACAGATCCAAAAAACAAGGATAATATATAAAATATTTAAACAGTAGTAAGGCATAGACACTGACTAGATGACTATTGCCATAAATACCAGATATAGCCTTACATCCGTACTGGCTGGATGCCAGCCATAACCAAAGGCAGTGCTCCAGGTTCAAACTGACAGAACAATATAAGGCCAACACTGTCAATGGTCCCAGGATATTGGCAACTACAGATACGATAAAAAGTTACTACTGAGAGATTTCAAATTGTATGAAGAATTATAGGAAACAAAGACTTCGGGGTTTATTTTCCTTTGTTTTATGTTTTTCTATGTAATTTAATTGACCAGTGTTGCAAGATATAGTGTTATCTCTCATTTTTTTTCAATAGCATTTAACTATATTGTAATCTAAGTAGGCTTTGGCTGACCCATCTGACAACAGAACTCCAAGTTTCAAACAACCACATTGCAAATGGATCTTTAAAATTCAAAGTTGGTGACCTCATTGGTTTCAGAATTAGGGGGCCATTTCAGCCTTACTTAAAGATTAGTATCATTGACCATTCTCATAATAATATGAATGACCTTAGTTTGCTTCTTCTCTAACATGTGGCTGAGACGAGAGAGCCCCTGCCTTGAGATGAGATCCACATTTCAGAGGCCCCTACTCTGGTTCTCTTCCAGCAGTTCCTCCCCACGAGTGAGGAAATCCATAAGACCAGAGGCATGTACCCAGTTTGAATCAGTGTCTCTGAACCCCTAGATATCTACAGATATCAAAAATTGGGGAATTTCCTGCCCAAAGAGCTCTGAGCCTGCTTCCAGACCTTATGAAAGCCTCTTCCCTGCTTCCATTTATCCAAGAATAGGCCACACGGCCAGTTGTGTGCACCGCTAACCCTCAGGCTTGGCTAAGGAAGAGCTGTTTTGGGGGAGGGTTTAGATGAAGCCACACATGCATGGGAGTAAAGTTCCTTCAGCTTCAGACTGGAGCCCAGGGTGGAAAGGGAGAACAGGGCTCAAACTGATGACTAACGGCAGGGGGTTGGCTTCCTTGCACCTTCATTTCAGGGGGAACGCTAAGGAGCACAAGAATTCTAACTTCGAATCTGGTTTTCCAGGACATTATAAGGGAATATATGTCAAGGTAGAAAGATAGAACTTGGTTTTATTTCACAGCTTATTAACAATATATTTTGCAACTTTGAAATATTTAGTTGCTATTTGTCATCCTGCCCTGGGTTCTGCAAATGTTAGGGGCAGATCTAGGAGGGAGTGGGGAAAAGGAGTATTATTTTAGTTCTGGAGCGCTGTGGTCAAGGAGGTTTTTCAGTGAAGGGTTTTAGAAATACAAAGGCATATGCACCAGTGTTGAAAGACAGGAGATAAAGTGTCCAGAATCTGAGTTGGGTTCAGAAAGTAAGTTGTGAATGTGCCGTGGGGATAGTTTTTTTTTTTTTTTTTAAAAAAATAAATGTATTTATTTATTTATGGCTGCTTTGGGTCTTTGTTGCTGCACGCAGGCTTCCTCCAGTCACAGAGAGAGGGGGCTTCTCTTTTTGCGGCGCACGGGCTCTAGGCACGTAGGATTCATTAGTTGTGGCACGCAGGCTCAGTAGTTGTGGCTCGCGGGCTCTAGAGCGCAGGCTCAGTAGTTGTGGCACACGGGCTTAGTTGCTCTGCGACATGTGGGATATTCTTGGACCAGGGCTCAAACCCATGTCCCCTGCATTGGCAGGCAGATTCTTAACCACTGCGCCACCAGGGAAGTCCCGGGAATAGTTTCCTTTATAACATTTTCCTAGATCTGTGAAACCAGATTCTAGTGTGCATTAAGGCACAGAGAGGCAAATGAGCTTTCGTATGTTTCCATACAATTCTTCATCTTCCCTCTTGCCATCTCTGGACCCCAACATTTGCTGCCAACATTTACTCCTAAATGCCTGTTCTTTTTTAAAGAAAGAAACTCAGATAAGTTGGCACATGGAGATTTGAATCACAGTAAATCGAGATAGCTGATTAGAATTAATTGATCAATTTGAAGAAGCTAGATCAAACTCAATTCAAAGATAATGTACCAAAATAAGCTCTCCTCAAGGCAGGCAGGAATCTAAAACTATTGAAGAGGGACAGGAGGGAAAGGATGAAATGAACTGTAAAAGTATTTTCTGAAAATAACTAGTAGTCAGTGAAGATTTTATGCATATAGGTTTTGTCATGGTGTGCTATAAAATATCTTTCTTAAATTGTAGACTCATCCTCAAGATCCAAAAGTCCTTGGTGATCTATTTAATAGTCTGCAACATAAAGAGAATTTGGGTGCATAGATAGAACATTCAATCTCACTTTTCCCCTAGAACTCAAATGATATAGGACATCCCAGTAGTTAAACAGTATTAAAATGTAAACAAGTAGAGTTTTAGAATTTAAACAGATTCTACTAGCACGGAAAACATCTATGCAATTAGAGAAATAGGGTTTTGCCTGACTCTGAGGTGCTTCATTCATAGTATTCTATGATCTTTTATAGAAGAAATATCTAATGATGTTCTTGCTATTGGACAAGAAGCTGATATTTACTGGGTTTTGTAACTTCACAAAATTTAGTGTTAGTATAAAATACAATTTTTATAACACATAATTAATTTTATTCTATGTAATTTCATTCTTAAAGAAAGGTATTGACTTACTAGGAGTATCAACTTGCTTTGATAAATGGCTGAAGAAAATCCCCAGTAAAAAGGGGTCTTTCTATAATTTCAAATGGGAGCCATTTTCATGTTCATGTTATTCACTGTAATCATTTACAAATATTCCCTCTTATGTGTGTAATTTTATGTACTCTGAATTATGTTAAGTATGTGTTACATAAGTTTTATTCTATTTACTTTGCTTACTGAGGTCCTGAAAATCTTTTGATGCCGCATTGGTAGAAATATAGTGTCTTAGTCAAAAAATGAAAGTGTTGCATGTGTAAATCAGCCGCTGCAAAACATATTAGCCATATTTAATAAAATTTTAAGTGCAGGATCTCTTTTTTTTTTTACTTTTAGCCTTTGCATAGTATTTGATTCTTTACTTAAAACTGAATACAAAGCCAAAGAGAACTTTGAAATGCATACCTTGGAGTATTAACAAGTACTCAACTCTTGATGTAAATGTCAGAGAAAAAAAGAAAAAGATCTGATGAACTCTCTATTGGTGAAATACTGAATTGTTGCTGAATAGAATTATAAATGCCACTGAGATAATGTTTCATCCTAAAGCAAAATAATTTTAGTGTCGTTTACTTGCTATGTGAATTTTTGCTCAATAATTATAAAATATTGCTCTAGAAGTAATTTAGGAAGGTGGTACCACCGTGTAACTGTCCAGTTCACTCTTGTGTCATAATGTCTTAGGTTAGAAATTGTCCAGGAAATAATATGCTTTAACTATTAGAGTCTTTTTTCCCATCAAATTATAGCATCATAAGTTTTCATTTTCAACAATGTCTTTTCTGATATAATAATGGCTTGAGGATTTAAATCGTATGCTGTTATTGTGACTTCAAAGACTTAAAGCTGCAATTGAATGAGGCAGTTCATCTGTCATTATTCAAATATGAAGCAATTATGATGAAATAAAGATAAAATTCCATTGAGAAATACTCCAATCAATTTTCACTTATATTTAACTAGAAACATAAAACGATGCTTAGAAGAGTAAGTTTAGGTAATAAAATTGAAGAATAAAAAAAAAAGAATTACTGATCTATAACTGAGTCATTTGTGCAGATTGTGGGGCATGTAAGTAAAATGTGTCACCAATATTGAGTGAAAATTTGGTGCATGATAAAAACAAAACAAAAGCAAAAAACCCCAAAAACAAAAAAACAAAACCCCTCTTATTACTTAACTGGTCAAAACAGTACCTAAACCTATGTTACCCACCAGAAGTCTTGCAGAATATTTGTTTTTTATCAAATGTATCCCAACCAGTCAATACAAATTCAGTGAACTTATGTGACTTTTGTTTTCTTAGAAAAGATGTTAAATTCAGTGAAAGACACATGCCACAATATCAAAAAATTGAACTTTTTATTTTTTTAATCTGACTGAGCATTTTATGTTCCCTCACTTGTACAGACTTCATTGTTTTATAACTCTGTCTCTGTTATCGTTAACTTTAATATTTCCTCTTTAATCTAAATTTCAGTACCACTTAATTAGTTAAATTAATAAAATTGACCCAAAGAGTCATCCAATAGAATGCTCAGCTGTGTTCTAAAAAGAGCTCAAAACAGAAGAAAACTAAAATGTATAACATTATGTCATATCAGAATGTTATAAATATGTTTTAGTAAATATTCTTCCATTAATTTAGCACACTTTTATTTAAAACATTTCCACATTCATCTTATGTAAGTACAACATTCTACTTTTAGCATGATTTATTTTCTTATTTTTGCTTTACATATATAATTTCTAATATAGGAAGAACCCATTAAAAATTTGTGGCTAAGTTATATGAAGTTTCCTACATTAAATTAATAAATATTATGAGTATATCTAATATTTCAAGTGAACAAGGGTTCTGTGAATGCCTACTATGTTCCAGATCTCTGTCCAATACTTAGTACCTGAGGACCAATACAATAGATAGGGATGAAAACAGGGAAGTACAAAACTGCAATGGAAACACAGATAAAGAAGAACTTAATTTTGCTATGAGAATATTTAGATAGCTCATGTTTCCCTGCTATGGGATGTAAGGATGATACCCATCGGCAACAATTTCACTAGCAAGTTAAGTAAGACTCAGCCGAGACTTGAAGGAAGAGTAGAATGTAATCAGGGGACAAGGCATAAGGAATGTCTTCTAAGCAGAGAATGGCAGATAGCACAAATCAAGAGAAAGCACAGTTAATTCTGGAAGAGCAGTTTGGAGGAACAAATGAATGATGAAATATGAGGCCATGGGCTTCCCTGGTAGCGCAGTGGTTGAGAGTCCGCCTGCCGATGTAGGGGACACGGGTTCGTGCCCCCGTCCGGGAAGATCCCACATGCCGCGGAGCGGCTGGGCCCGTGAGCCATGGCCGCTGAGCCTGCGCGTCCGGAGCCTGTGCTCCGCAACGGGAGAGGCCACAACAGTGAGAGGCCCGCATACTGCAAAAAAAAAAAAAAAAAAAAAAGAAATATGAGGCCTGAAAGGGTTTCAGAACCAGATATGTATTCTGTCCCCAAATTCCTGGAAATAGTGACGTTTTAAAAAGGGATCTAAATAGAACCTATTTGCCTGTTATATTTTTGTCTATAGTGTAGAGAACTCAAAAAGGTAGGATATGCCTCAAGATGGGGAAATATATAAGAGGTTCATTTTCATGAATCCAAGGCAAAAAAAAAGATATCTACTAAACTATGATTCTGACAATGGAAGTGGAATAAAATGAAAAAAGAATTCTAGAGGTAGTAGGAGATAGTATCAGTAAAATTTGGTGATTGATTAGATGTGGGAACTTGAGGCTTCAGGAACAGTCAAATGCATAGCTGGTAATGCTATTATATGACATAGAGGACAAAAGAGAAAGAGCAGAGACAAGGTTTATTTGGGGCAGTTGGAAAGACAGTAAACTTAATTTCAACCATGTTGAGAACGAGATGTCAGAGTTTCACTGTAGACTTGTGTAAGGATAGGAGAGGTAGCACAGGAAAGTTGTGAGGATGCACTGGGTGATAAAAAGCCCTTAGGTGTTTGGAGGGTAAGGGGTGTATAAAAAAGTGGGGTGGAAACCTAAATGTCCATTGACAGAGGAATGGATAAAGAAGATATGGTACATATACACAATGAAATACTAATCAACCACAAAAAAGAATGAAATAATACCATTTTCGACAACATGGATGCAACCAGAGATTATCATGCTAAGTGAAGTAAGTCAGACAGAGAAAGACAAATATCATATGATATCACTTATATGTGGAATCTAAAATATGGCACAAATGAACTTATCTACAAAACAGAAACAGACTCACAGACACAGAGAACAGACTTGTGGTTGCCAAAGGGGAAGAAAGGAGGGAGAGGGATGGACTGGGAGTTTGGGGTTAGTAGATGCAAACTATTACATTTACTATGGATAAACGACAAGGTCCTACTGTACAGCACAGGGAACTATATCCAATCTCCTGGGATAAACCATCATGGAAAAGAATATTAAAAAATGAATGTCTATATGTGTATAACTGAGTCACTTTGCTGTACAGCAGAGATTGGCACAACATTGTTAATCAACTACACTTCAATAAAAATATTTTAATAAGTGGGGTGGGAGTACATGGAGATCAATTTGGCATTTGTTTACATTTTCTTAAATGACTGGCCCAATATAAGGAGTATTACCTTTAAATCAATTTAGTTGAAGAATACAGGACATTTGTTTAAAAAGGTTCTACTAAGAATGCTCAGCTTTTTGATAGGAAATAATTTCAACAATAAGCAGCTTTCAGTACTCACTTTATGATCAAAAGAAAGGCTCTTTCCTTTCATTACTGAAATCAGACCCACTAGGCTCCAAAGTCTGGTCCTAACACTTGATCTTTATCCTTTGACAAGTTCCTTAAATTCTTTAGTGTCTCCACAACAATAGTCATAGATAGCGGTAGTGCAACAAATCTTGGCACGTTATTGAAAAGCTTGAATGAAATAAAGTATGTGTTACTTTATTTCTAGTGTATTAGAGAACTAATGCCTAGTGCATAGAAGAACTAAAAAATATACATTTCTAAAGGGTTCATTTTCTTCTCCCCGCCAAGAAAATATCTCTTCTAAGTATTATACTAAATAACAAATGTGTTCCTTTTTTTTTTTCAACGCTTTGCCCCATTCATTCAACAACTATTTTTGTGGCACCTTCCATATATGAGGAGTGATTTGGCATTCACCAAGGAACTCCAAACAGTGCTTGGAACAGCTTATTGTATACTTGGTAATATAAACTCTGCAAAGATGAAATAGTAAAACAGAAATAAAAGGTCATTGGTGGAGATAAAAAAAGGATGGTGAAAGAAATAGTGGACCATCTGTGTAACAAGATCTGGATCGTACACTTTACACTGATCACCTCTTTCTTGGTTGCCTAGAGTATTTAGAATAGAGGTTAAAAAAACCACCCTTGTAGTCCATCATATCTGGCTTTAAATTCTGGTTCCACAAACATTAGCAACATAACTATGGGCATAATTTAGCAATATGTTATATAACTAAGAAATAACTTGCGGTCTTGAAGCCCTGGTTCTGAAGTGGAGATTACTATTAGTCATCACCTAGCATTGTTTAGAGGTTTAAATAGATAATGTTAAATCCCTCTTGTGGGATCTGCCCTATAGTGAAAACTCAATACGAGGTATTAGTAGTTGTGGTTAAAAAAAAAAAAAAAAATTCACAGCAACACTAATTTTATTACAAAGAAATTTTGCATATATTATCTAATTTAGTGTTCACAACAAACTTGTGGGTTGTATATTATTATTCTTATTTTGTAGTGAGGAAAATAAGGTTTGATGAAATTGTTCTCAGAAGGGAAGCAAGAAGTTGAAGAGCTTAGGGGAAAGGATAGCATTCACAGAATGACCTTGGAAATTACGGTTGAATAATAACACACAGCCAGGAGAGACATATGGAATTAGTTTGATATAATTTTCATATCTCCTAAGATTATAGAGTACTAAGATAATGTGAAATCCTTCAAGTTCATGGGTCTTTAGACCTTGAATGGAGACACGTTTCCATAGAAAGAAATGCAAAGTCAAATTTAATTCCTTGGTGTGGATTACAGACCTTGTTTCATTTGAAAATTTGGTAATGATGAGACTTAAGTCTAAGAAAATGGTCCAAATGTCTACACGTTTTAAGTTAGGAAGACTGTTGGATCCTCTTTATATACATGGGAAATCCATCAGAATCCCAGATAAGGATCCATTGCTTTTTGGTCAATATATTCTGGTCTCTAAGAACCAGGAAAATGAAAGCAATTCCAAAAATTTCATGGGAAGGTAACCACCAAAAATGGGTTGGGTGACATAATTGTTTCATGATGTGCAGCATTTTTTTAAACTTGAGAAGGTTTAAAATTAGTATTAAAATGTTTTAGAAAATCACATCTATGATATTATTATTATTTAGCCATCTTTGTTAAGTAAATTGTGCACATTTGGTATTTTAAATATCTGAAATGTTGTGGAGAATTTAGTATATTAGAATGGGTCAGACTTTTGACTCCAGTTTAAAATATGCAATTGTGAAATCAATTTCAACTTGAGATCTTAACTTAAGATCTCAGTAAGTTCATATACAGTATTAGAATGCCTGTTGGCACAGGTTTATTCTATTTTGAAATTTAATTTAGTAAATTTTACAGAATTATGTAAGTACTTAAAATTTTTTTTGGACAATGTAAATATTTAAAAGTATTTAAATGTAAATATTTAAAAAATGAAATCAAGTATTAAATTCACAACTGTAGTTTAAAATGTTTAGGGGCTCTTACATTTCTAAATGGGACCAAATATTAATGAAATACTTCCTGTTTGAAACTTTTTCCCCCAGAAAATTTAGTTATGCGTGCTCATCAAATTTTATTTTTAAATTATTACAAATTCTAAATTGGACAACTTTAAGTTTTCTCTCTTCATACACACACATACACGTGCACACGCGCACACGCACATACACACACACAAACATATATGAAAGAATGGTAAGGTGTCATACACAAAAAGGGAAAAAAAGATGTCTGGTGAAAGATCATTGAACTCTTTGACTATCATTCGGCTGAGTGGGATGACAACTGGCTTCCCAGAAGAGGTCTTAATACCATCAAAAGTTTATCTGAAAATTGCTTTAGCAGTTTATCAAGAATTCTAATTTCTTCCCAGAAGAAGGTTGTGAATTAAAAACTCTGTCCCAGACCATGTTAGGGACAATTTTCCCTTTATAAATCTTTTAAATTATTAAATTTATTAAATTTTATGGACACAGATAAAAAATAAACTTTGTGAGCTGATTCTAGTAGTTACAAAAGAAGTGGGTTTTTTTCTTTTCTTTTTTTTAAACAAAAGCAACTTCAGATTTGACTTTTAGTTACTCCAAAACCACCTTCAAGGACACTCCACACGCCAAAAAACCATACACACTTATCAAGCAAGGTTAGCTGTTTACACAGATTTCTGAATATATGTGTGTTTCCATGTGTGTGTATACCTGTGTATATATATGTATATACTCACACATATGTGTAAATACATATATATGCATATGTACACACATAAAAATGGTTCATTTAGGGGCTTCCCTGGTGGCGCAGTGGTTGAGAGTCCGCCTGCCGATGCAGGGGACACGGGTTTGTGCCCCGGTCTGGGAAGATCCCACATGCCGCGGAGAGGCTGGGCCCGTGAGCCATGGCCGCTGAGCCTGCGCGTCCGGAGCCTGTGCCCCGCAATGGGAGAGGCCACAACAGTTAGAGGCCCGCGTACCGCAAAAAAAAAAAAAAAAAAAAAAAAAAAGGTTCATTTATATTTGATAACATTTCTACATTAAACGTGAAGTTTTGATGGCTTATCATAAAATACACATATATAAACATGTACCCAGGCTTATTAGTTTAAAGATAAAAGATCAGGAACCATTCAGGGAGAGTGGGGATCAATGTGGGAGGTGGCAGGAATGAGATAATTACCCCTTTTCTTTTCCTGATAGCTGAGCCCCACACCTCCCATACACCTGTGCATACAAGCTACAAGAAGTAGAAGTGATTGGTATAGGAAATACTAGACTATCCCACCTCCATTTGATCCCAAATCTTTGATCTTATTTTCCTGACCCAAGTGTCATCTTTGTTCTCCTACTTCAAGGCTGATTTCTTACTCTTTAGCTGCAAAACACTCATTCCTCAAAACAATTATTACTGGGATTGCTGGGGACAGACCTCTCTTGGTGAATTTCTGTGCCTAGCCTGAGGTCATGCCTGCCCCTTCTTCACTTCTCCATGCCCTAGTTTCTTGCATCTATGACAATGATGTTGGAGCCCCATACAAGGGACCTCAATTGGAGGGCAATTCTCAAGGGTCATCTTGGTCCAGACTCCCTGTGGGATTGGTTGAGAACTTTGTTGTAACTGTATTAAAGTTCATTTTCTCCCATCAGCACAGTCCTGCTTCCTTCGCTGTCCCCCAAGCCCATCCCCACATACACATGTTCATCCCAAGAGCATTTCCAGTAAAACTCTTGCACATAAATCTCCATCTGAGTTTGCTTCCTGCAACTAACAACTTCAAAGAGAACATAGAGGAATGCTCTAGAAGCTTACCATCCAAGGAAATATCTGCCTTTGGTTACTGAAAGGTTGTAGAAGATGGAGGCAAAGCATTTTAGGGTAAAAAGGCTTCAGGGATTCTACATGGGAGCAAAGCCAAAGTAGGAGAGAAAGAGAAATGCTCAGAAACCAATGGTGGTGAGCAATATAATAACCCTTAAAGATCATGCCCTAATCCCCATGAACTATAAATATGGTGCCTTACATGACAAAGGGACTGTGCAGGATGCAAAATTAATACACAAAAATCTGTTGCTTTTCTATACACTAATAATGAACTGTCAGAAAGAGAAGCTTAAAAAAAATCCCATTTGCAATTGCATCAAAACGAATAAAATACCTAGGAATAATTTAGCCAAGGATGTGGAAGACCTGTATATTGAAAACTACAAAATATAATAAATTTAAGAAAGAAATATATGAAAGAAATTGAAGAAGACACAAGTAAATGGAAAGATATTTTGTGCTCATATTTGGAAGAACTAATGTTGTTCAAATGTCCATACTACTCAAAGCAATATATGGATTCAGTGTAATCCCTATCAAAATTACAATGGCATTTTTCACAGAAATAGAACAAACAATCCTAAAATTTGTATGGAACCACAAAAGAACTCAGATAACTAAAGTAATCTTGAGAAAGAAGAACAAAGCTGTGAGCATCATGCTCCCTGATTTTAAACTATATTACAAAGCTATGGTAATCAGAATGGTATTGGCATAAAAACCGACACATCAATTAGTGGATCAGAATAGAGATCCCAGACATAAACCCATGCATATGTATCAATTAATTTACAACAAAGGAGCCAAGGATATACAATGGAAAAAGAGTCTCTTCAATAAACGGTATTGGGAAAATTGGACAGCCACATCTGAAAGAATGAAACTGGGCCACTATCTTATTACCGTACAGATGACCCTTTTTAAAAGTTACTTTTAGTTTTGTTAATTATGAAACTTAGAAAGTATGTATCTATTGAGAAGGAAGTACTATTTGGGATAAATTAGACAAGTTACTCCTGTGAGAATGTCAGGTCATGGTTATGGGAGAAGGCATTGTTTTTTGAACATCTAATATTAATTAGATTGATAATTTATTATAGATTAGATGAAAGTTGGTGGGTAGAGTGTGATTACTCTGTTTCCCCTAACTTCCTCTCTTTACATTCATTCAAAACTTGGTGGGCTACAAGAAAAAACTGCCCAGTGTTTTCCTAAGGGTTGAGGGGTTTTGACCTGGAGAACTAAGGTACAAGGGGGTACTGGTACTCAGAGAATGTCTCCCCTTCTCCATAGGTTTCAGGAGGTGGGACTAAGTTAGTATCTAGTATTTTCAATGGCAAAATGTTAGAATTATTGTTTACTTCTCCTCCAAGTTAGTGTGAGAGCAGTGGAAACAGGTATGGGAGAGAAAAAACAAGGACTCCTGCTGGTGGTACACCCCTTCCTGGCTGAGATGGAGGTTCGTGTATGGAAAGGGTTGCCCGTGCACTGCCTACAAATCAATGGATAGATCTTGCTGTCCATGCTGAATCTCCCATATTTGAAATGTGTGTAGTAACTGAAGCTAGAGAATCCTCTGAGGTGCTATTCTGTTTTCCAACAGTAGAGAAGCAGGTTTATGGGGACACTTAAGCAGCAAACAGAATCATCAGCAAGCCCCATTTGTTATCCCCATGGAGAGGGTTGTGTAGCAACTGAGAATTGTGGAATCCTCACAGAAATAGTATAGAAAAAGGAGGAAAAAGTAACATGCATAGAGTGAAAACTTCAGGGTTCTAGTGCTTGACTGTGCTGGTCCTGAGTTTCTACATCTGTAAGATGTGGGTATGTAGGATGGATGTAAGTGACCCCTAAGCAAACTGCAGATCTTCAAAGAAGGCAACATCTTGGAGACCTATATTCTTTAAGTAAGTCCAGTGTGAATAGTTTTTCCTCCATTATTGGAAAATGAGATGCTTTGGTTGATTTCTAGATAAAGTTTATGGCTTATGTTTTGGAAAAATAAATACTTGGAAATATTTATTAAAAATAGACTTCATCTAGTCTTCAACACTAGAATCACATCTGGTGTAGGTCATGCTTATGTCCTGAGAGGCATCTAGAAAGTGAGGAGGAATTGCTGTCAACCTTGTCACATTCTATCTGGGTCCTCAGCTCATTCTGTAGTGCTGTATCAGTCACCCAAACAATTTAGACTGTTTTTTATGTTTAATCTTTTTTGATTGAGCATAATTTAGTTGAGTTTTTGAAAATGAACCCTAGTATATGCAGCGCCACTGTACTTACATGACACTGTTTCCTCCCTGACTTACTTGCTCCTTCCATTAATGAAAATCCATGACGTTGGGACTTCTGGAGAATTTCAAGCTACTATAAAAGAGAGGAAGTCTTCATTTATTCCCCTTAGGTGGGATTAAAACTCTCCTTCCTCTTCACTTTCATAAAACTTGGTACAGTAAATGCACTTCTGTTTAGCTCTTTCTGGCTTAGATTTAATCATATTAATATCTATTTCTGGTTTTTACTTTTGTGGAATAGCAATAATGTTTTCACTATTTCAATATCTATTTACAGTGTTGAATGTACTGCATTTTAAAATATTTAAAAATTCTAAAACAGAATTTTTAACGATGGCCTAATTAAATTCGTCCCTTATAATTCTTCATTTAAGTTGACTCTGTTTTTCTATCTTTATAAATAATATTTGGTTAAGCTTTCCTGAAGATATGTTTTGTGAACACATCTGCATTTGATTGTAGGGAAATTAAGGTGCAGAGAGACCAAGTAACTTTCCCATGATTGCATACAGAGTTGAAAATTGAACCCAATACTATGACTCCTAAAAATGGCATGTTCAACTGTCACATAATACAGGCTCTCAAAACTTTATTTGAAACTTTTGGGTCCACTTATGATTTAGAATTTAGAATTTTTCTGAGTTTATAAAGTAATATAATATATACATCATATAATACATAATACTTCCAGTGGGGTCTAGGACAGTATCACTTAAGGGCATTAATATAACTGTAACCAAATATATGAATATTCACACTAAGTGTAATAAATAAAAGCAATATATAGTCTTATGTAAATGCTGATCAAATGAGTTTGGACCAGATCAGGTTTTGCCATCAAATAAGTTAATACCCTTAATTAGCAGGCTTGAGTCCCCTCCCAAACCTACTCCCAGTTGCTTCATAGGGCTTTCGAGCAATAGACTTTTTGGGAGTGGGGGCTAAAAGTGTTATATTTTTTTTGCTCGATTGAGTAATAATGTTTAAATTCTTACTCTTTCACTCTACCACATCTGTTTGTCTACAACATTGAGGATTGTCCCAATTGTTCTAATTATCTCTTGGTGTTTAACAAATCACCTCAAAATTTAGAGGCTAAAATTAATACACCTCATGAATGTTTTGGTCCAGAATTTGGTAGAGCTTCTATTCTTTGTGGCTTCAATTGAGGGTACAGTTATATTCAGCTGGCAAATGGACTGGTGTAGATGGGCCACATTTTAAAGAGATTTCTTAGTAGATATCATAAAGAATATTTCCATAATACAGAAACCAAAAAAACCCAAAAACAGTAGAGCAAGCATTATAACAAAGTTGAAGTTTTCCAGTGAAAATGCTGTCTGTAATAATCCAATACTTTTTCATATACACACACTTACTAAATAATATGTAAAATACTGACACCTAATGTTAACTTTATGTATTATAATGTCAGAAAAAAATTTCAATATCCTAAAATAGAAGTTAGAAAGCTACCAAAAATTAAGATTAAACAAAAAATCATATAGTTTTTCAAAATAAAATCATTTGATTGTCTAGTTTGTTAATGAGATACTGTTCAGAAAATTAAAGGTAGAAAAAGCAGCTCATATACATTTAAAGCTTACGATAAAGCCATGGGCACACAACTGAACTGACGATTAGTGGCATGAATGTGTTACCAATAACACCTCAACAAACTAATGTTTTAATGCAGAGGTCAGTAAACTTTTTCTTTAAAGGAACAGTGAGTAAATATTTGTGGAGGATGGTCTAAATGGTTTTGTGGATGATAAGGTCTCTGTCCCAACTACACAACTCTGACCTTAGAGAGTAAAAGAAGCCATAGATAATACATGAATAAATGTGCATGACTGAGTTCTCCCCCACTCAAAAAAAAATAGTTGGCAATGAAATTTGAATTTTATGTAATTATCCTATGTTTTGAAATATTATCCTTTAAATTTTTTTTATCCACTTGGAAATATAAAAACCATTCTTAGCTCACACACTGAACAAAAAGAGATGTTGGATGGGATTTGGCCCATGGACCATAGTTTGCTGACCCTGGTATATGACTTGTAGTTGAATTGTCAGTGTAGGACAAAATAGAGAAACACTTCTCTCCCTTTGGGGTGAGAACTGATTAAATACAAGGAACATTCAAAGATCCAATAGATGTTTTGGTTCAAAATAATTACTACTCACCTCAGATTGATGTTGCCCTGTAGGTTATTTTATAGTCACTGGGTTAGCCACAGGAACACTCAAACTCATTTTTAAAAATACATTCACAAATTAATGTGTTTTTTCATTGTTTCATCAAACTATATAATAAGAAAACTGGAAAAAATCTTTAAAAACTTAGAAAAAGTTTTTGGATTTTTAAGTAGGAAATCTTGCCTATTAAATATGTTTCTCAAAAGACTGAAGCTCGTTTCTACATGAAGTCCTTTCTAACCTCACGGACTTTGTTTAGAATACTCTTTCTCCGCCCTGCGTTCCCTGTTTCTCATCTTCCAGGTCTCATTTTAATCACTTCCTCAATGGAAGCCTTCCCTGACCAACCTATAGGTGAAAATTTTCCCTTGGTCAGTCTTCCATTGTACACTCTGTCCTTTTCCTTTACAACCCTTACCAGAACTCTACTCCTTTACTATCTGGAGTATGTCTACATTATGGTAGCTATCTCCCCAGACTCTGAGCTCCCTTGGCTGGGATGATTGCCCTTTTTCTAATCTCTGAACCTAGCATGAGGAAATGTCTGTAGTCAAGGCTCAGTTAACAGAGGCATACCTTGGAGATATTGTGGATTCAGTTCCAGACCAGTGCAATAAAGTAAATGTTGCAATAAAGTGAGTCACATGAATTTTTTGGTTTCCCAGTGCATATAAAAGTTATGTTTACACTATAGTGTAGCCTATTCAGTGTGCAATAGCATTATGTCTTTAAAAAAGTACATATTTTAATTTTAAAATATTTTATTGCTAAAAAAATGCTAACCATCATCTGAACCTTCAGTGAATCATAGTAGTAACATCGAGGATCACTGATCACAGATCACCATAATAAATATGATAACAATGAAAAGGTCCAAAAGATTGTGAGGATTAACAACATGTAATCAGACACAAAGTGAGCAAAAACTGTTGGGAAAATGGCATTGATAGACTTGCTCGATGCAGGGTTGCCACAAAACTTCAATTTGTAAAAAATTGCAATATTTGCAAAGCACAATAAAGCAAAGCACAATTTAACAAGGTATGCCTGTACCTCTGAAGGATGAGTATGTGAATCAGTCCAAATCATATTGTCTTTGATTGAAGTGCACCTTTTTAGGGAGGTGAAGTCTGGAAACTTAATATAATTAGGACTACATTAAGAAATAAAAAGATGACAGTTGAAAAGGTATAAGGCAGGGACATGACAAGATGACTTTAATACAGAAAAGAAACCAGTGGCTATCACTCCCTGTGACAAAAGCCTTATGATAGAACTTCAAAGTTTACAAAATGCTTCCTTGTTTATTGTTTTGAGAAGTGAATGGAGTAAGTAGTTGTTTTATCTTGGTTTACATCTAAGGAAATGGGCTTACAAAGTTAGTATTTTATGAGTTTACCATGCATGTTACGAAAGGTGAGAAAACTGTGAGCAATTAAAATAAACCAAATTATCAGTGTGCTTCAAGAGAGGAAATATTGCATGTTGGTTAAGTACGTGAGCCCTAGATACAGACAGCCAGTTTTGGGTCCCAACTCTACCACTTTCTAGTTGTTTGATCTTGACACAATACTTATCCTTTCCTGCTTTATCTAGAATATGAACAAAATAATAGTATTTATCTCATAGGGTTGGGATAGGGATTAAATATAAAGTGTTAAGACAAAAATCTGGCATACGTTAAGAGAACAATTAACTCTAGCCTTTATTGAACTATTATTTATCATGATATCCATTAGATACCTATTAGACTAAATAATGAAACCTATTATCATAGGTAAACCTAAAATAACTGGAAGTTTTTAACTTCTAAGAACTCAACCGAAATGAATAAGAAAGAAACAAAAGTAATTCTTGGTTGGACAAGAGTTTATTTTCACTAATGGAATTCTCATTTTTTCAGATAGTCTCCATATCTCAGAGATTGATCATTTGTCCTACTGTGATTCACTCATTCATTCATTCAGTATTTAAGCTCTGTGTTATCATTCCCAAGTGAATGACTGTATTTTAGAAGATACTCAACTTGGCCTAGAAGGAGAATCTTCCAGGCAAAATAAAGTCTCTATTGATAGGTGAAAGTGAATTGAAATTAACTAAAGAGAGAAAGGTAAAAGAGCAGTATTCCAAGGTATGGATATACCACAGTTTGTTTAACCATTCATCCATTGAAAGACATTTGAGTTGTTTTCAGTTTTTCTCTACTATAAATAAAGTTGTTATAAATATTTTTGTACATGTCTTTGCAGTAACATAGGTTTTAATTTCTCTGGTATAAATTTCCCAAAGTACCATTCCTGGGTTGTATTGTAAGCACATTTTCAGTTTTAGAAGAAACTGCTAAACTATTTTGCAGAAGTAGATATATCATTTTACATCTTAACCAGCAATGTACAGGTGATTAAGTTTCTCTGCAGCCTCTCCAAAAGTTGATATTATCTCTATTTTTTAAATTTTAGCCATTTTGTACATATTTTTGCATTAACATAGGTTACACAGCTTAGGTATTCAATATATAGTGGATATTATAAAAATACCTACAGTATGCAGGATTCTATATTAAGAAATGGTTCTCTACTAAATTCCTAAAAATTCTAAGTAAAATGAATTCAACTTTCTTTATGACAAATGTTTCAAAAGAAAAGAAGCAGTTTACTTTCTCAGTCCTTTTAATCCATCTTCCTTTCTTTTTTCCTATATTATTCTTCTTTTTCTTCATTTTCTCTATGTAATAAAACTATGAATATGATTTTAAAGTATTCCCTAAGCTATAACTAACTAAATACACTATGAGTTGAATGAACAGAAGGCTATAAAGATTTTTTTTATCATACAGTTTTCCTGTACTCAAACTTGCCTTAGTAGAAATGTCATTAAATGTTGTCATATGTTTGATAGCAATGACTGGATTAAGTTTTGTCCTTCAGTCACTTCTCTCTTTCAGTCATCACATACACTTATATACAAACTCACTCAATTTAATCTTTTTCATAAAATGTATATTATTCAAAATTTTCAGGATGTACCTAGATTTGCAGAGATAAATATGTCTCACTGTGGTTCTTCCTTGAGTTTCTGATATTCAGAATAAAAACATTTCTATTCCTGTGCTAAGATGTATGATATTGTACATTATCATTCCATATCTCTCCTCTTTTTCAGATTATGTATGTTAAACACATAAAGGGAAGAGTAGGTTTCTATTTATACGACACCATACCTCCTCAACTTGCTCAAGCTTGGATTACAGTATGTTGTCTAGCTTCTCCAGAAACCTTCCTTTTTCGTTTACAATAATAAAAATTCAATTTTTTGTCCACATGTTTAAAATGTTTTAAAGCTGCCATTCACTAACAGCCTTAGTTTAGTTACACACAAACTGTTTGAATGTCATCAGAACTTCTTAAGTTACAGCTTTCTTCCAAATTATGAGCCATACATTATTGTCTATATCATCTATGGGATAAACAGCTTTTGTGTTTGCCAAAAGAATATCTGGAGGTATTCTAATTTACATCGCATGTTGAAACTATAAATAAAAACAAAAACATGGTTTACTATATGTTACAATTAATAAAACCACCGCACTCAACACATTACCTGTTGTTTCCCCACTTAATAGCATCTTTTTAAACACAGTTCGTTTTTGGAAAAAAAAAATATGTCCTTAATCTCTACTGAGGAGAAAAAGAAAAATCAGTATCAGTTTTGTTGAAATTTTGGACTCACTAAGTGTATATGAAAGAGTAGTGACATATCTTAAGATATATTGAGAATTTAGGATTTTCTGAATATTAAGTTGAAGCATAGAGGGCATACCTGATGTTATGTGAAAATATCAAAGCAGATATAGGACCAGTGTTCAGCCAAAAAGAAGAAATATTCGCATAAGTATTAATTAGTCTTCTGACAAGTTTTTATTTTATTTTATTTACTTTATTTTATTTTTTGGCTGCATTGGGTCTTCGTTGCTACTCACGGGCTTTCTCTAGTTGCAGGGAGTGGGGGCTTCTCTTGTTGAAGAGCACAGGCTCTAGGTGCGCAGGCTTCAGTAGTTGCAGCACATGGGCTCAGTAGTTGTGGTGTGTGGGCTCAGTAGTTGTGGCTTGGGGGCTTAGTTGCTCTGTGACATGTGGGATCTTCCCTGACCAGGGATCAAACCCATGTCCCCTGCATTGGCAGGCAGATTCTTAACCACTGCATCACCAGGGAAGTCCAATGAATGTTATTATCAATTTTACTGTCTTCATTTCTTTCAGTGAATGAGCTTCTGATTTTTAGAAGCCAATTTCAATTCATATCTTATGCAATATGTTCATATACTGATAGTTACAATAGACACAAATTAATCTTTCATATGAAGCATAATTAATGAAATGCTCTTGTTTAGATATTAAACAGTAAGAAACATACTTTAGTAGTTTAAGATAGCTTTATTCCATTGATGGCAATTCATCAATTTTTAGTTTTTAAATATAATGATTCTTATTTCTTGACTAATTTCTATGTATTGCACAATGTGTTGTGTTTTCTTTTTAATTTTTTTTAACCAAAGTAACTCATGTAAATACTTAACAGTTACCTAGAACTGCCAGCACTAGTAATGTGTGCCACATACCATTTAAATAATTTTGTTTATTAAACTACTTAATCTGTAAGACAACCCTGTGAGGTAACGCCATTATTATTTAATTTTACAAAAGGGAAATGGAGGCACTGAGCATCTATGTCACAAGATCATATAACTAGTAGGTGGTAGACACAGTATTTGAGCCCTGTATCTTGGTTTCAGAGTCTGTGAACGTAACTCTTATACAGCATACTTCTCTGCATGTTTCAACTTTTACGCCCAAAACAGTAGTCCTCTGACCCACCCAACACCTACCTTTAATTCCTGCTAACCAAAAGGCGACAGCTCTCAACTATTTTAGCTATTTCTATCTATATTTAGCCCCATATTTTTAAATAATATGAATTTATAGCTATTTCTTCATCTTCAAATTCGCAACATTATTTTTTCCTACTGTGAAAATTGAGGATTTAGTTGTCATAGATCTCCCTCTCCCCCATGGCCCACAGACACATACATACAAACAAATACATATTCTCTTCCCCTATCCTCCACATATAGTGAAATCATTATTTAGATTGCCTCAGTAGTCATTGTTTGCATGTTTATAACCACATAAATATCATTTACAGCTGGTGTTGCGTGCATATGAAAGAATCAGGACATATGTTAAAATATATTGAGAACATAGCATTTTTGTAATATTAAACTGAGAAATAGAGGGTATGTCTTCTACACCGCACGTTTTACTCTAATAATGTTTCTTTTATTGTACAATCTTATGTTTCAGAGTTAATAATTACCTTCTTTTACATTTGCTCAGTATTGTTGTCTGTTTACTAATTTGAATTCTCAAATTAGCTCTGACAGAATTTAAAACTCTTATCAGAATAATGAAAAATATGAGGCATTAGGTATTTCATCAGTTTGTGTGTGTGGTAGAAGGACAGAGAGAGGAAGTAAATATCCACCTCCTGCAGCCCTCTGAGGATTTATTCCAGTCTGGAGTGGTTCTGCTCTAGGGCTGTCGGCATGAGACCTCTCTTCATGCCCTCTTTGGGAATCCTATTGCCTCAGTCTTTTCCAGTAGCTTCTGAGAAGTAGTACATGGAAAGTAAACATTCTAAAACCTTGCTCACCTGAAAACATCTTTATCTTCACATTTAATTGATAGTTTGACTTGCAGTCAAAGTCTTAAATGGAGATAATTTCCCATCTGAATAACGAAAGTATCCTCCATTGTTCTCTGTCTTTCAGATTTTGTAGTAAGAATTTCTGCATCATTATAGTTGCTGATTTTAATGTAACAATTTTTTCTATAAAAGTTTTTAGAATCTTCTTTATATCCCCAGTGTCTTACATTTTTTCCCATAATGTGATTTATATTTTAAAAAACAAAACAAGTTGATCATGTTTAGTACTTACTAAGCCTCTTTCTTCTGAAAGCACATCTTTGTTTTGGGAAAAGTTCTTGGGAGGAGTTTTCTTTTTTGATAATTTTTCTATTGGGTTGGCCAAAATGTAACATGGAAAAACCCAAATGAACTTTTTGGCCAACCCAATATTTTCTCTGCTCTTTTATTTTGCAGCCACTGTTAGATGGGTGTTGACCTCTAGAATTAACCTTCTAATTATCTAATCTATTTGTTCTCCTTTTGAGACAGTTCTTCAATTTTATATTCCAAATTTTCCTTTGAATTATTTCTGATATCATATTTGTTTTCATTTTCAAGAACTTTTTCTTGTTCTCTGAACCCTGTTTAATTGTATAGTATTCTTGTTCCAAGATTTTTCTTTTCTCTTGGAAGATTTTTAGCTGTAGCTTTTTTTTTTCCTTTTTCTCCTCTTTTTCTTCCTTTTTCATTGTATTACTTATTTCCTGTTTGTTCTTTTGGATTATATCCTGCACTTTAAATGTTATTGTTCAACGTATGGTGATACTCCATGTCTATTCATTTTAAACTTGGAACTGTAAAAATCAAGTGCGAGTATTTTGTGCAGGGGTGGAACTTTTTGATTGGTGGGTGACACTATACCACAATGAGACCCATGTAAAGATTTGTAGTTTGTATCAATTGGACTAGACAGTTTTCCCAGAGAGAACTCTATAATCATATTCCTGGGGTGGGCTGGAGGAGAGGTGGACATGGCCCTAGGCACATGCATAATTTCTTGGGAGACAAGTAGGGGAAAGGAGTAAGGGCTTTCACCACTTAAAATGCAAAATTTTGGTAAATCATTCATCATTTAGTCAAATGGCTCATCCATCTCCTCAGCTGTCCTCATGGCCCCACGTCTAGAACTACACAAGTTCATCCTTTCTAGAAAGTGAACTCTTGTCTTTGTGGTTGTGGGGAAGGTGTAACATTCCAGTTGCACAGGCTGAGGAAAGAATCTGTGGTCCAGCTGCGAATTATATAGACTTTCAACCATTTATTTCCCATCCCACTGTGTATCCTGATCTTCAGAAATAACAGGTACCTCCAATTCCTAAACATTTCAATGGCTTTGACCTGAATTAGATTAATACTCTTTGATAGCTTCCCCTCTCATGTTGGCAGTTATATTTCAGTTTTCTTTGTCCTGCTAAGTCAGTTTACTTTCCAGTTTTGAAAGTGTATTGACATCTTCCATGCACTCTTGACTCTTGTCATTTTAGGGGTATTTCTATGTTTATGCCACATTTATTCATTTACTATCATTTTTTGTGAGATAGATGACTAATATTTCCTGGAAGTATAGATTACTATACAGTAAATTTGCTCCCCTAAAATGATTGTCAACTTTCCCAGAGAAATTAATTTAAAACATTTAGTTTTCTTTTAGTCTTATTTTATTCTTATGTTTCTGACACAAATACACATTGAAATATTTAAGGAAGATGAAATTTTCTGATGGATAGGTAATCACACAGGTACTGGATATTGAACTGCACAGAAGTGCATGAGTTGATCACAATAAACGTACCAGGTCTGGCTGGATTGAAAGTCATTCAAAGGAAGTGTTCTGTAAGCTTTAATATGCTTTTCTTCAATCCTCCTAAGTATTGTTGAGAAAAAGATACATAAGAAAGAGAAAGATAACAAATATAGTATGTAAAAATATATGTAACAAGTTTGTTACAAAGTAAGTTAATATGGCCATCAATACAACCAAATAACAGTTATGAAATAGCAATATTACTTAGAATTCAGTGAAAAATGTGACATTTGGAGTCAGTTACCAGTTTCAAACAGTCTGGTTCTGTTGTTGCCACCTAAAAAAAGACTGTCTGTGATTCTCTCTTTCTGTTCTTTTTTTTCCTCTTAATTGCCGTTTTTTCCCAGACCAGCTGTAGCATCTACGTCCTGACTTTGATCCAACTACTTACTTTAACCCATAGAGAAAATGTCTCCCATAGACTCTGCATATATCATTGCAATGTCTCCATTCTTGACAAGCTTGCTGTTTTAGCACAATAGAGTGCAAGGAGAGCTGCATGAAATGAAGCTCCCACATACTGGGAAAGAGTAAATTAAGACCTCTGTTTAGTAAATATTGGCACCCAAATGCAGTTCTTTTCACCTAAAATAATATTATGAGTATATGTGATTGAAATTACAACTGAGGCCCAGGAATCCAATGTTAGTTAGTTTCTTTGTTTTTCATGGGAAGTCATGCTTTAAAACACTATTCTCATTTGATTGAGGATATTAAAGTAGGAAGAAAAGACAAATATGCAAATAAGTGTGTGATATATTGTTCCTTTCAAAATCCATCATAAGGAAATTATGGAAACAACTCTTTGACACGTGGAGGCAGAAGGGATTGTTTCCATCATAAGAATATGTGGTGGGAAATATTATATACATGATACAATAAGAAACTCTATTTTTTTGGGGGGGGGGAGAGGGAGGGAACAAAGGAATTTTAAAGCAAATTCCAGACTTCATCATTTTATTCCTATGTACTTGGTATATATACCTAGATATACTAACATCTTCTTACATCCACAGTAGCTATCACAGCTAACAAATTGAATAAAAATTCTTTTCTCATTCAGATGTCCTCAGTTCTCTCAGCAATATATTTTTATAGTTGGTCTTTGAATCAAGATCCAAACTAAGTCTACACATTGCATTTGCTTGCCGTCTCTTCAGTCTCATAATCCAGAATAGTTCCTTCTCCCTCACCTCTTCCCTATCTTATTCATGCTATTGACTTGTTGAAGAAACCCAGCCAGTTGCCATGTAGAATGGCCCATATTTGCTTCTCTGTGGGGTCTGTGGGGTCATTTAGCTTGTTCCTCCATTCTTCATGTTGTTATAAACTGGAAAAGAGCCCTAAAGTTTTATTGGATTCAGGTTTATTATATCCTTAGTAAATAGCCTGCATCACAGGCACATAGTTACAGGTTGCTCCATTTTTACTGGTATTAGTGATGATCAGTGAGTTTAGGTGGTAACAATCCAATGCCCCCACTATGTACTTTCTCATCAACTTTTCCTATAATGTTTGATCTTTGCCTGAACCAATTATTCTAATAAGAATTGAAAATGAATTATTTTCTAATTCTATTATTCCTTAAGTATTAACTATAATTTTCTATAAAGGAATGCTTTTCCAAAGTGGAAGCATTTGTAACATGCTACTATATTTATTTTATATTATATAAGGAAGGAGATATATATTTATATATATATTTACCTATATTTATATCTATATGTAAAGTAAAAGAAAGGATAAACCAAAGCATGAAAAAAAAAAGTATAAATACTGGGAGGAAATAGGGTGAAGGGAATAGGGACAGAATCTAGAGTTTTCTGAGTATACCTGACTTGCAGATTTGAAGTTGAAATTGTCCAATTATATGACACAATTCTGAAATAAATTTTATATTTAAAATGAAGTTTATAAAGATTGAAAAGATAATTCTAAAGTACTGAACCTAAATATGTATACAATTGGTGATGGAACCATACAGAGAAGAGTTATTACAAGTGCCTTTAAAACACAGTAATCTGACTTACTATTCCTAGTCAGATGTATTCTAAGGACAAAAAGAAGTTTCCAAAAGATCTTAAACTGTTTTCATCATATTGTTTATGATAGCTTTAGTATTACTAATTCTAAAACTATATATATAATATATATGCATATATATGATAGTGTATATTATACATGATAATATTATTAGAACAAAGATTTTCAGCATAAGAGATATAAAATAGATTAAGTTAAATAAAAACTCTGTTATCCTAAATTAAATTGAATGAATATGAAATAAAGATATAATTTCTCATAAAAATATATATTTCCTAATGCTTTTACTGAAAATCATGGATATAATGATCAACCTAATTATAATGAGCACTTGTACTGTTAAGATTATAGTTTCTAAATGCCACTTTTCTCCAAAAGAAATTGAATATTCTTAAAGAAATGAGTGATATCAAGTTTGAGGTAGGAAATATACAAAGTAAGCCTACATCTTGTCAGACCAAAAGCAATAAAGCTATCAAAAAATAGCTGAGGTAATGTCAAAAGGACTCAGGAGCCACTTTAAAGAGTCAAAAATCGGAACACTAGATCATTAATAAAAAGAATAATTGCAATAAGCCAAAACCACATCAGAAATGTTTAAATCCATTATAATGATCCTCTTTATCATTTTGTTCTTTGAGAGTACATCTTGCCGAGATTAAAAATACTACTACTAGAGGGCTGGGTACACATCCTGTACCTTTCTCAAACACATAGTGCAGATGCTAATGGCCCACACAAGCATCAAATCCATCATCTCAGTAATAGGGTGCCCTAATCCAGTGATTACCATGTTGTGCTTTATGGTGTGCTTTCAGGGTGTTTGCAAGTTTCTTTCTTAAGATTATGCCAAAATCCATTTACTTAAAAACCAATGCTCTAGCAACTTCAATTTGTGAAACAAAGACATAAAAAAATTTGAATGTAAACCCGTATAGTTTTGAACTCAAGAATAAGTAGAAAGTTATTGCGCAGAAAATAGCTGTAGAAAAAGTTTATTTCTTTAATTTGAAAATAAGTTATTGACTTCACATCCAGCTTTTTCTCCAGTAAGCTTTGTATAATAATTTCATGTTACACAAACAGACCTATGTATTACAATAGCACCCAAGGGCATCGCTATAAAAGAATTGATATTTATATAGATGTGCATGAGTTATTGAGAAAGTGCAATTCATTTTTCACACATTCTACTTAAGAAAACAGGAAGTATATATATATTTTTTGTTTGTTTGTTTTGTTTTGTTTTGTTTTGAGTCATAATCCATTTCTTGACAGTTTAGCATGTTGTAGGGGATTAGATACCAGAAAGAAAAAAAAAAAAAAAAAGAAAAACGACAACAAAAAAGCCTTTTAAAATGAGATGGCACAGAAGTGAGAAATTCTCAGAACCCCAAAATGAAATAAAAGCAGGAAACTGGGAAGTAAGAAAAGATCAAAGTAAGCTTAGGATCAAGGCATGGCTTTCATCCTCAGAGTTTCTGCTGAATCCCAGAGTCACTGAGCTTCAGTGTTGATAACTAAATAGGACATGAGACAAGCCTAGGATTGGCCAAGGTAAGTAAGCTGATAGGAGAGCCTGGCATAATGTTGACAACCAAAGGCTATATAAAGGATCAGCAAGAAAAATTAATAACTTGTGAAGATTTGTAACTATTAATTGGTCCTCACATGGATTAATATATCTAGTTACATGCTGTTCATGTGATTTGAAAAACCTGAAAACAACTCAGAAGTGATCCTCGGCAACTGGCAGAAGCAAATGTGAATACCTTTCAAATAACACACTTTAACCCAGTTCTCAAAGAACGAGCACTTTAAAGTTAAGAATTACAATATATACAAGGAAACTAGCATTATATGTGAAAAGCAACAGAAACAGAACTGTAAATTCATTATATATTAGATATAGAATATAAAATACTTATGATTATTAAGACTAGTAAGGAAATGGTGTCTTAGATTTGGTTCCCTAGGAACTTGAGACAGGAATTTGGATAAATATGTTTTACTGAAGGAATTACACAAAAAGCCTGTGAAGGAGAGGATAGAAAGGAAAAGAGGCTGATCAAGTATAAAATTCAAGTAAAAATCTAGTTTTGGCTTAATCCACAAATTAAGGATGGCGTCCGAAGCATAAACTGGTGTGTGTGTGTGTGTGTGTGTGTGTGTGTGTGTGTGTGTGTGTGTGTGTTGTGTGTCTTCATTCTTTTTTCCCTTTCTTCTTGTGTGGAAGTTACACATTTATTCTCTGTTATTTTAATAATCACCTTGGCTATTTTTTTTTTTTTTTGTGGTACGCGGGCCCTCTCATTGCTGTGGCCTCTCCCGTTGCGGAGCACAGGCTCCAGACGCGCAGGCTCAGCGGCCATGGCTCACGGGCCCAGCCGCTCCGCGGCATGTGGGATACTCCCAGACCGGGGCACGAACCCGTGTCCCCTGCATCGGCAGGCGGACTCTCAACCACTGCGCCACCAGGGAAGCCCCACCTTGTCTATTTTTATATGTATACTACTGGCAAGGATAAGGAGCAAGGGAACCCTCATGTCCTACTGGTTTGGCGTGGAAACTGGTACAACCACTTTAGAAAAGTTTGACAGTACATAGTGAAGTTGACCATGTGTGTGGCCTATGACCAAGCACTTCCACAGTTATAGGTCCTGGACAAACTTTTGAACGTGTGCACTAAGAATGTTAATAGCAGCATTGTTGCAGTATTACAAATATTTGGAACAACTCACATCTTCATCAGTAGTAGAATGAATTATAATTCTAATTATACAATAGAATACTGAAATGAAAGTGAATGGAAAGCTATGTGTAACACATGAATGAATCTCAAAAAGCAGGATGCTGAGCAAAAGAAGTAGAAGAATATATACAGTATGATTACATTTATATAAAGTTCACACACAGGCAAATTTAGCTAATATATTTTTAATGGGTACATGCATAGTTATAAAATTTTAAAGAAAGTAAGGGAATGATTAACACAAAATTTAGTTTGATGATTATCTCTGGGTTTGGGGGAGGAGGGGGTGCAAGTAGGAGAAAGCAAGTTTCTTTTTTTTTTTTAATTTTTATTTTACTTATTTTTTTATACAGCAGGTCCTTATTAGTCATCAATTTTATACACATAAGTGTATACATGTCAATCCCAATCGCCCAATTCATCACACCACCACCACCACCCCCCTGCCGCTTCCCCCCTTGGTGTCCATATGTTTCTTCTCTACATCTGTCTCTCAATTTCTGCCCTGCAAACTGGTTCATCTGTACCATTTTTCTAGGTTCCACATATATGCGTTAATATACGATATCTGTTTTTCTCTTTCTGACTTGCTTCATTCTGTATGACAGTCTCTAGATCCATCCACGTCTCTGCAAATGACCCAATTTCGTTCCTTTTTATGGCTGAGTAATATTCCATTGTATATATGTACCACATCTTCTGTATCCATTCATCTGGCGATGGGCATTTAGGTTGTTTCCATTACCTGGCTATTGTAAATAGTGCTGCAATGAAAATTGGGGTACATGTATCTTTTTGAATTATGGTTTTCTCTGGGTGTATGCCCAGTAGTGGGATTGCTGGATCATATAGTAATTCTATTTTTAGTTTATTAAGGAACCTCCACACTGTTCTCCATAGTGGCTGTATCAATTTACATTCCCACCAACAGTACAAGAGGGTTCCCTTTTCTCCACACCCTCTACAGCATTTGTTGTTTGTAGATATTCTGATGATGCCATTCTAACTGGTGTGAGATGATACCTCATTGTAGTTTTGATTTGCATTTCTCTAATAATTAGTGATGTTGAGCAGCCTTTCATGTGCTTCTTGGCCATCTGTATGTCTTCTTTGGAGAAATGTCTATTTAGGTCTTCTGCCCATTTTTGAACTGGGTTGTTTGTCTTTTTAATATTGAGTTGCATGAGCTGTTTATAAATTTTGGAGATGAATCCTTTGTCTGTTGATTCGTTTGCAAATATTTTCTCCCATTCTGAGGGTTGTCTTTTGGTCTTTTTTATGGTTTCCTTTTCTGTGCAAAAGGTTTTAAGTTTCATTAGGTCCCATTTTTTTGTTTTTATTTCCATTACTCTAGGAGTTGGATCAAAAATGATCTTGCTGTGATTTATGTCAAAGTGTTTTTCCTATGTTTTCCTCTAAGAGTTTTATAGTGTCTGATCTTATATTTAGGTCTCTAATCCATTTTGAGTTTATTTTCTGTATGGTGTTAGGGAGTGTTCTAATTTCATTCTTTTACATGTAGCTGTCCAGTTTTCCCAGCACCACTTATTGAAGAGACTGTCTTTTCTCCATTGTATATCCTTGCCTCCTTTGTCATAGATTAGTTAACCATAGGTGTGTGGTTTTATCTTGGGGCTTTCTATCTTGTTCCATTGCTCTATGTTTCTGTTTTTGTGCCAGTACCATATTGTCTTGATTACTGTAGCTTTGTAGTATAGTCTGCAGTCAGGGAGTCTGATTCCTCCCACTCCGTTTTTTTCCCTCAAGACTGCTTTGGCTATTCAGGGTCTTTTGGGTCTCCATACAAATTTTAAGATATTTTGTTCTAGTTCCATAAAAAATGCCATTGATAATTTGATAGAGATTGCATTGAATCTGTAGATTGCTTTGGGTAGTATAGTCATTTTCACAGTATTGATTCTTCCAATCCAAGAACATGGTATATCTCTCCATCTGTTGGTTTCATCTTTATTTTCTTTCATCAGTGTCTTATAGTTTTCTGCATATAGGTCTTTTGTCTCCCTAGGTAGATTTATTCCTAGGTATTTGATTCTTTTTGTTACAATGGTAAATGGGAGTGTTTCCTTTATTTCTCTTTCAGATATTTCATCATTAGTGTACAGGAATGCCAGAGATTTCTGTGCATTAATTTTGTATCCTGCAACTTTACCAAATTCATTAATTAACTCTAGTAGTTTTCTGGTGGCATCTTTAGGATTCTCTATGTATAGTATCATGTCATCTGCAAACAGTGACAGTTTTACTTCTTCTTTTCCAATTTGTATTCCTTTTATTTCTTTTTCTTCTCTGATTGCCATGGCTAGGATTTCCAAAACTATGTTGAATAACAGTGGTGAGTGTGGACATCTTTGTCTTGTTCCTGATCTTAGAGGAAATGCTTTCAGTTTTTCACCATTGAGAATGATGTTTGCTGTGGGTGTGTCATATATGGCCTTTATTATGTTGAGGTAGTTTCCCTCTATGCCCACTTTCTGGAGAATTTTTATCATAAATGGGTGTTGAATTTTGTCAAAAGCTTTTTCTGCATCTATTGAGATGATCATATGGTTTTTATTCTTCAATTTGTTAATATGGTTTATCACATTGACTGATTTACGTATATTGAAGAATCCTTGCATCCCTGGGATAAATCCCACTTGATCATGGTGTATGGTCCTTTTAATATGTTGTTGGATTCTGTTTGCTAGTATTTTGTTTAGGATTTTTGCATCTATATTCATTAGTGATATTGGTCTGTAATTTTCTTTCTTTGTAGTATCTTTGTCTGGTTTTGTTAGCATGGTGATGGTGGCCTCATAGAATGAGTTTGGGAGTGTTCCTTCCTCTGAAATGTTCTGGAAGAGTTTGAGAAGGATGGGTGTTAGCTTTTCTCTAAATGTTTGATAGAATTCACCTGTGAAGCCATCTGGTCCTGGACTTTTATTTGTTGGAAGATTTTTAATTACAGTTTCAATTTCATTACTTGTGATTGGTCTGTTCATATTTTCTGTTTCTTCCTGGTTCAGTCTTGGAAGGTTATACCTTTCTAAGAATTTTTCCATTTCTTTCAGGTTGTCCATTTTATTGGCATAGAGTTGCTTGTAGTAGTCTCTTAGAATGCTTTGTATTTCTGCGGTGTCTGTTGTAACTTCTCCTTTTTCATTTCTAATTTTACTGACTTGAGTCCTCTCCTTCTTTTTCTTGATGAATCTGGCTAATGGTTTACCAATTTTGTTTATCTTCTCAAAGAACCAGCTTTTAGTTTTATTGATCTTTGCTATTGTTTTCTTTGTTTCTATTTCATTTATTTCTGCTCTGATTTTTATGATTTCTTTCCTTCTGCTAACTTTGGGTTTTGTTTGTTCTTCTTCCTCTAGTTCTGTTAGGTGTAAGCTTAGATTGTTTGAGTTGTTTCTTGAGGTAGGCTTATATAGCTATAAACTTCCCTCTTAGAACTGCCTTTGCTACATCCCATAGGTTTTGGATATCGTGTTTTCATTGTCATTTGTCTCTAGGTATTTTTTGATTTCCTCTTTGATTTCTTCAGTGATCTCTTGGTTATTTAGTAACGTGTTATTTAACCTCCATGTGTTTGTGTTTTATATGCTTTTTTTCCCTGTAATTCATTTCTAATCTCACAGTGTTGTGGTCAGAAAAGATGCTTGATATGATTTCAATTTTCTTAAATTTACTGTGGCTTGGTTTGTGACCCAAGCTGTGATCTATCCTGGAGAATGTTCCATGTGCACTTGAGAAGAAAGTGTAATCTGCTGTTTTTGGATGGAATGTCCTATAAATATCAATTAAATCTATCGGGTCTATTGTGTCATTTAAAGCTTGTGTTTCCTTATTAATTTTCTGTCTGGATGATCTGTCCATTGGTGTAAGTGAGGTGTTAAAGTCCCCCACTATTATTGTGTTACTGTTGATTTCCTCTTTTATAGTTGTTAGCAGTTGCCTTATGTATTGAGGTGCTCCTATGTTGGGTGCATATATATTTATAATTGTTATATTTTCTTCTTGGATTGATCCCTTGATCATTATGTAGTGTCCTTCCTTGTCTCTTGTAACATTCTTTATTTTAAAATCTATCTGATATGAGTATTGCTACTCCAGCTTTCTTTTGATTTCCATTTGCATGGAATATCTTTTTCCATACCCTCACTTTCAGTTGTATGTGTCCCTAGGTCTGAGGTGGGTCTCTTGTAGACAGCATATATATGTGTCTTTTTTTCGTATCCATTCAAGGAGCCTGTGTTATTTAGTAGGAGCATTTAATCCATTCACATTTAAGGTGATTATCGATAAGTATGTTCCTATTACCATTTTCTTAATTGTTTTGGGTTTGTTTTTGTAGGTCCTTTTCTTCTCTTGTGTTTCCCACTTAGAGAAGATCCTTTAGCGTTTGTTGTAGAGCTGGTTCGGTGGTGCTGAATTCTCTTAGCTTTTGCTTGTCTGTAAAGGTTTTGATTTCTCCATTGATTCTGAATGAGATCCTTGCTGGGTAGAGTAATCTTGGTTGTAGGTTCTTCCCTTTCATCACTCTCAGTATATCATGCCTCTCCCTTCTGGCTTGTAGAGTTTCTGCTGAGAAATCAGCTGTTAACCTTATCGGAGTTCCCTTGTATGTTATTTGTCATTTTTCCCTTGCTGCTTTCAATAATTTTTCTTTGTCTTTAATTTTTGCCAGTTTGATTTACTATGTGTCTCGGCGTGTTTCTCTTTGGATTTATCCTGTATGGGACTCTGCCCTTCCTGGACTTGTGTGGCTATTTCCTTTCCCATGTTAGGGAAGTTTTTGACTATAATCTCTTCAAATATTTTCTCAGGTCCTTTCTCTCTCTCTTCTTCTGGGACCCCTATGATGTGAATGTTGTTGCGTTTAATGTTGTCCCAGCGGTCTCTTAGGCTGTCTTCATTTCTTTTCATCCTTTTTTCTTTATTGTGTTCCGCAGCAGTGAATTCCACCATTCTGTCTTCAAGGTCACTTATCCGTTCTTCTGCCTCAGTTATTCTGCTATTGATTCCTTCTAGTGTAGTTTTCATTTCAGTTATTCTATTGTTCATCTCTGTTTGTTTGTTCTTTAATTCTTCTAGGTCTTTGTTAAACATTTCTTGCATTTTCTCAATCTTTGCCTCTATTCTTTTTTTGAGGTCCTGGGTCATCTTCACTATCCTTATTCTGAATTCTTTTTCTGGAAGGTTGCCTATCTCCACTTCATTTAGTTGTTTTTCTGGCGTTTTATCTTGTTCCTTCATCTGGTACATAGCCCTCTGCCTTTTCACCCTGTCTACCTTTCTGTGAATCTGCTAGTGTTGGAGGGTCTCCTGTTGAGGCGGGGGGTGGCTGTGGCTCACGGTGGGACAAGGACACTGGCAGCAGAAGTTCTGGCAAGTACTCCTTGGCATGAGCCCTCCCAAGGTCTGTGAGAAAGTGAGTTTTTAATGCTCTTTCTTCACCTGGGTGATGAGGACAGAGTGCTGATGATGCTTTGAATGGTTTATTTACATAATTTGATGTAATTTTAATGTGATTAACATCAAATATTTTAGAACTTTAACTGATAGGCACCTTCATATACCTTTCCTTACTCAACTATCTAGTTAATACCCTTAAGATTTTTCTCTCATAGTATCACCGTTTATCTTTAATAGAAGAACTTACAGTTTGTAATTATATATTTACTTGGATGTTTATAGGTTTACTATCTGTTTCCCCACTAAGCTACCTGTTCCCTGAGAGCTGAAATTATGTCTTTTTTGTTTACCACTGTGATGTTCAAAAACAATTTCTTCTAGATGAAGTCATGTATGGTCAGATTTTAAGGTTTTGAGAATTTTTCCATCTATGAAAGATGAGTTTTGCCAAAAGTGGAGGTGGGAAAGTTTTCTAAAGCAATTATGCAACCACTCAATTAAGTGAGATAACATGTAAATAGAATAGCACAATACATGGTACATGGGAAGTACTCAATAAATATCAGTAGTTGCTGGTGTTGATGTCAGAGCTCTGCAACTTTTTATTTAACTCTACCACTCAAAGTGGTTGGCTAAGCTAATACCATCATAGTCACTCTTTCTTGCTGCTTATGTATACAAATGTAGAGTATTTTGCCAATTCATGAATAGTGGTTATGGCATCAACAGCTGAGAACTAGGGGAATCTTACAGGGCTGAATGTAACTGTTGTGTTTTCATAGTGATTAACAAAGGTCCATAGATTTGGGATAGAGGTTGAGTGATGAAGCACTTATTTCCTAACCTTAATCCTCAATCACAAGTATCTTAGAGTGATTTATTTCATTATTTTAGAAACATAGTAGCATCTGAAGTCTTTTATCAGGAAAAATTGCCATTAAACAAAACCAAGAGATTATGATAACATTAAATAAGGGGACATCCTTGAAAAATGGATTAGGACCCTAGAGTGAGTAAAGAAATCAATTTAATGAGCTTCCACCACCATTAGTTGTAATGAGATAAAATAATAAATATGAAAGCACAAGCAAATAATTTATGCAACTTTTGTTGTTGCTATATATACCATTTTTAAAACCAGATCTAGGATGATATCTACTCACTATGAAAATCATGGTAATGTCAGGGATGATAACATGAAAGAATGGCCAATGGCAATTGTAAGAAGCTGTGGAATGAAAACTGAAAGACATTTCTTCTTTACCAGATGTTAACATACGATTAAAAAAATTGTGTATTAGAATCAATGAAATAAGGCTTGTACACAAATTAAACTCTGATATTAAATGTATTCCTTAGTGTGGATTGTGACCAAAATATTTGAAAGCCACTGCCCTAGAAAATGCATTTTCTGTTCCTCAGATTGGAGTTAGATGGAACATTGTAAAAAGCATACATATATCAGACTGTTCAACTACAGTGCCTATAAGAAACTCTTTGGTAAATTAAAATAAAAGTAATATTTCTAAAATTGACACAAAAATTTCCACATACATTGTGAAGTTGTCAGTCAAATTATAAATTAAACCAACAAAACACATTTCATTAACAATGAAATATGACAGCTAATCAAGACTGTGTACATAATACTTGCACCAGTAAAGACTTTGATCCACCAAACACCAAGAAATTAGACAGCCATGCAGATATCTCAAGGCCACAGGCCCTTAAAAAATTGTCTTGTTTTTCTGTAAAGTATACAATTCATTGCCAGTTATGTGTAATCAGTTTTGAAATAATTAAAACTTGAATAATAGTAATAAAATAACCACAGGCTTTCCATATTATTTGCTTAAGTTCCTATGGAAAACTCGGCTATTTTTGTTTCTGCAGAGTCAAGTGCAGAAATGAACAGATTGATAAATTTATAAACATCATGGAAAGAATTGTAGAGAGGAACTGGAGCCACTCGAATCCCATTTGGATCCCGTTTGTCACACTGTAGAGGAAACAAAAAGTAAAACCACAATAATGTTGGCATCATTCATATAATGGAAATCCACATTCAAGAGAAACTTACATAAAACATTCTTACTGATTTCCCTAAAACTTAATATATAAGCAATTTTTTTCACTTTAAGTAAAGCATAGTGTTTCTATGTTATTTGAAACTCCCCTCTTAATAATAATTAAAATATTAATGGGTTGGTACATGAATATCCTAAGTACTTTCCTGAAGTCCCGTCAGCAATGATCCTTTTTAAGCAACCAATGGATCGAGTATACAGTTTATCTGTGGAGAGACCCTGGAGAGACTGGAACCCTTGCACACATTTCAATGATTGAGAACCTCACTGAGATCTGGATAGTTTTAGTTATATTTCCATTAAATTCAGTAATCCCTAATCTCATGAATTGGGCTCAGATAATTCAGCGTAGTCTGAAGATCACTATGACTATCTTTAAGAAACACGCCCTATGGGCTAGACAATATAATAAATGGTTTATGTGTGCTGGCACATTTTATTCCATAACAACTTTTGAGGTAAGTATTTTTGCAGCAAAAATACAGATGAAGGATCTGAAGTCAATAGTTGTTTACTAACTTTCCCAGGAGCACATGGCTTGTAAATGGTAGAGTGTGATTTGAAATGCTGATATTCTGATTTGTGTCTTCAGACTCTGGGGATACCTCTCCTAAAGGTTTGGAAGACTGAGTGCAGCAGTTTCTAAATCTGGAAATAGATATGTTATCACCATTTTTCCTGAAATTACTCATTAAATACTTATTAGTTCTCTTCAAGAGACTAAGAGGGCTACTTAGGCCCAACAGGTAAAAAAAAAATTCCATACAACATTAACACTCTTAAGATGTGTCTACATATCTTTCTTGACTGAAGTGAAAACGTTGAAAATAATTTAGTTCAATCAAACAACTAAGTAAGACTGATTTCCTTTTTCTCCCTCTACTATATTGTATGTTCTTTAATTCCACTTATTCAATAAATATATAATATATTAGGGTTTTCACTAAATTTTTTTCTGCCCAAACTATAATGCAAATAATGGATAAATTACATAAAACTCTTTCCTGCAACCAAAATTTGTGGTTTCTTCCCTTTTATCAGAAATGACAGATCTCTGTGCCCTTCAGTTAGCACAGTGCTGAATACTTAGTTGGCATTTAACTTATCCTCACTGACTGATGTGAAATAACATGGAAAAATGAATAAACAAAAAAATCCAAATTTTATCCTCAACATGCAACCCATAGAGAAAAACCTGGTAGCAAAGCAAGAGATATACGTACAACCACTCCTCTTTTTTCTAATTCTTGGAAAATATATTTAATTGGAATAGAAAATGTTAGGGTTAGCTGGCAGCCACGATCCTCTATACGGGATGGAGTAATTATGTTCACAACTGTTTTCTTGGTTTCTGCTTTATCCTGGCTGAAGTGATGCTTGATCATGTATTCCAGATAACCAGTTAGCAAAATAGATTTTCTCCTCAGTGCTTTCATAGTTGCTTGCCTAAAGATCTGCAGAATGAGAAACAATCAGGTTCACGGTTTCTTGTTGATTTATAAAGAAGCAAAATTTAACTGTAAATCACACATAAAACAAGGGAAATGCCCACTTTTGACCGTTCCAATAAAACATCCATTTTAGATAATCTTTTTGTGAAAACATGTCCTCTTTTAAGTGCTTTGCCATTAAAAATTAAACACAAAGTGTCCATGACAGAAAAACTGTACAAATGTGATTTAAACAATACTTGCAAAAGCAGAAAAATATAAGTGAACATAATGTTCCTTCAGAGTTATTTTAAATTAGCTTCGTATAATTAGTACAAGTAAAACATACCTTAATAAATGCATTTAACTGTTATAAATGTCAAAAATTTTCCTCCAAACATTTTATACAATCATAATCAAGATTTTTTTCTATTCCCATATAAAGTTTGTTTAATCCACAAAACGGTGCAGTAAGAGCTAAACGCTTATGTGGAAGGCAATGTTACCAATATTATTTATATTCATTTTACCAATTCCTAAATCTCCTTCAGTTTAACAGCAAGAAAACAAGTAGTTAAATAGTGATGCTAAGTTTGGTCAGAAAAGCAAATAATGTTAGATAATGCATGTATTATTACTGAAGCATTTGGTCTTTCTTTTTTTCTTCTTTCATCATTTTCTCCCCTGCTAAACTCTAACACTGGTGTGAAAATACTGCCAGTTGCTGCGTGAGGTGTCTTATATTAAGATGAGTGACAAAAGGGCGCAAAATAACTGGTATTGGAACATTAGGGGTCAGAACAGACATGCTTTTCTAGCTTATCTCTTAAGGTCAAATAGAGTTTAAAAATATATTCTACATATAAGAACTGAAATAACTGCAAACAGAGAATGATGCACTGGCAAGCCACTTAATGTCCCTATTCTGTATCATGTTATGCCACTGAGCAAACATAGGGTCATTTGGTGATATCTATACTTTATGAAGTCTATGAAAATAGTTTTTTCTCTATATACACATGGCATGTGTGGGCAGGCATTCTACTAGAACTCAACCATTCAGGCATAGATTTTCTTGACCTATTGCATGGAAGCTATGGATGTGGCTGAAGGAGAGGATGGGAGTTGTATGTAAGGTAATGTCTTGAAGGAAGAGAGGAAAATCAGAGGATAGAAACCTATCTGCCTCTCTTCCCAACCAGACCTCATGGACTGTGTCTGCAGCCTGGGAAGAGTTCAGCTGCAAATAGAAGCTGAGGTCTTTGAGGTCCATGTCAAAAGGCATCTGACATATTCGGTGCAAAAAAATGCTACTTTAGGCCAGTTACATGGACTTTGGTAAGAGGCATCTCTTCATTTCCTGTGTAAAACAAAATGTCCATAGATTTGGCACAATAAAGACTCAAGGGAACACCTCCAAGTTTTGGATCAAGAGAGCCTGATCCAAGAATCAACATTTGTACAGAGGGCAGGAGCAGGGACAGGTAAGGTGTAGCCCACCAGTGGTTTGGCTGTCAGGTTTGGAATTTAAAAAAAAAAAAATGTGACAGGAATCTTTACAAGCTTCTCTTTGGAGATTAATAATAATTTGAGGATATTTTAATTATTTAAATAATTCTAGTACACTTTCTGGATCTGCTTTGGGACCCATAAGATGCAAATGGGGACAATGTGTAAAGTAGTACTTTTAATGGTATTTCATTTGTATTCATAGGTTAGTAAGACTTTGGGGAATATTAAGTTTATAGGGTTTTTTTTTAATGAAGTTTTTTGCTCTTGCAGATTTGATAACAAGCAACCAATTTTTTTTCATGACAGATGTGTCAATTTTAACATATCATGACTCTTTGTTAATAATAAAATAACTTTTAAATGTAAAACTAATTTCCACATTACAACCACAACAAGAGAAGCTGCATTCTGAGGCGGTCGTAAATTCTTCTCAGAGTGTAAAAGTCTCTACTGAGGCCTCAGATAAAAATATCAAGAGGGGATAATAGGAGTTAACAGTGAAGTAGAATAAATGTCCCTTTTTTTCTTTTTGCTTCTCATTATTTTCATGCTTTCAGTACTGTGGAATAATTTTTTTTTTAAATTAGGAAAAATGAAAAGTGTAGTTTGAAAATATTCAGCTTATAACAGAATTCTTGGCAGAGTTTCCACTATTTGGGTGAGTTTTCTTGCTAACTAAAATAAATGCAAAGCTAGAAAAGTTAGATATGTTTAAATAGGAAAAATAAGTATAGCATGATGTTTTCAATTCTTAAATTCTTAAAATTGGCTCCCTAATAACTCTGAGGAAAGACAGAGTACATTTCTTCTGACTTGCCCTGTATTTTAATTGAATGCTCTAATTTTATATATTTAAGCTATTTAATTATATATTTATGTACTGAAAAAGTCTAAAATTGTCTACCTATCACTACATAGAAATATGACCCTTCAAAATACAATATAAGTATTGTTTAATTTCAAGTTAGTAATTAGAAGGTTGAGGTGTCCTCCGAAGTCCAAATCTGGTCCAAACATCTTCATTAAAAAATTGAGGCAAATGAATTCAAGAGTAGTTGTCACTTGTTGAAGGTCACACTTAGTGTCCCAGTGAGGGATAGAGTATTTGCCTCTTGCTTCCTACCTTATTGCTCTTTCTCTTGATCCACAATATTTTTTAAATTATTGTACAAAAGATTAAATAGGCAGCACTATGAAGGAACAGTTTGAAACTAATTATAAGGTGCTATTTTTCATGGTATCCATCAATCAATCAAATACACATTAATTGTGAACAAAGCCATAATTAATCTTTTTTTAAAATTCTGTGTATTGCAAATCCGAAATCATATCCATGTACATTGATTCTTAAGTATAGAATCTCTTCTTCGGTTGGCATTTGACTGTGTAAGAATATTTTTTGAAAGGGAAGTAGAGATAACAAAGAAAGGTAGCTTGATTCATGTATTTATTTCTTTTATTTACTCAAACTTCAGCTACGTATCTCCTATATGCGTAACTTTTAAATAAATTAGGTAAGTACTGAATAGGTTAATTCACTGACACATGGCAAACTCAGAAACATCTAGAAGGTACAGTGTTTTAACAGTTAAGTAGAGAATGGGAAACAATGAAACGTATTATTTTGTAATTTCAGAATTTTGTAATTTATAATAGGAAGCAAGAATTTCGAAAACACCTTCTTTAACACAAGGTTTGATTACTTAAAGATAATTCTGGTTAGAACATAGCCTCGACAGTGAATGATTTAATAAGATATCTCCAAGAGGATGCAGAGAAACACTTAAGTGATAAGAAGCTCCAGAGCAATGTACATACCTCTTCTGTGGCATTTAGAGTCTTTTTCTCAGGTTTAAGTTTAGATATTAAAGGAGAAGATAAATCAGTCTTCAGATTCCAGCTGAGAATAGAAACCATGTCTAGGTGACTATAATACAGTGTGGAAGAAAACTATTGGTAGGGAAAATAGGAATAAGACTTCCTGTGGCAGAAGAGGTGAATACTGAAGAACAGTCAGTCCACTGCAGAGAATACCAAAGTGATAGTGTCTAAAAGACATTTTCTAGATACGGCTAGGAAGTCATTTGCAAAGATAAAATCAGAGGAAACTTTAAGTACTAGTTTTTCCTAAGGTATTCCTTGGTGCCTTGTTTTTTCTTACTATAATTCATCTTCTCCCTGATATAAACTTTCAAAATAAGCAAAACGTTATCTTCTTTTAAAATGTTTAACGGGGGACATCCCTGGTGCTCAGTGGTTAAGAATCCGCCTGCCAATGCAAGGGAAACGGGTTCGATCCCTGGTCCGGGAAGATCCCACATGCTGCAGAGCAGCTAAGCCTGTGTGCCACAACTACTGAGCCTGCGCTCTAGAGCCCACAAGCCACAACTACTGAGCCCTTGCGCCACAACTACTGAACCCATGCACTGCAACAACTGAGCCCGCATGCTGCGACTACTGAAGCCTGCATGCCTAGGGCCTGTGCTCCGCAACCAGGGAAGCCACTGCAATGAGAAGCCCGCGTGCTGCATCAAAGAGTAGCCCTGGCTCGCCGCAACTGGAGAAAAGTCGATTCGCAGCAACAAACACCCAATGCAGCCAAAAAAATAAAATAAAATAGAATAGAATAAAATAAAATAAAATAAAAATGTTTAACGGAAGTGTTCCTCAGGTTGGATATTTTGAAAGCAAATCAAATATCATTATTTGATTTGCCGAGTAGATTTCATCACCCCCCTTAAAAAGATATTTTAAAATATGTATCACTGCTTGTGAAATCTTGTTACTGGGTCTATTTCAACTTAAAAAAAAAAAAAAAACCTGCCCAAAAGTGAAAACAGCACAAGCTCCATCTAGTGGTCATACCGAGTATGTGCTCTTTAAATTGGGATGAAATGAAATGAGTTGATTACTACTATCTAGTGGTGAAGCTGTATAAAAACAGCGGAACTTGACGCTGCTGTCCAGTGGCCAAAATGAGAAGCTGCTGTGAATGTTCACATAATTCTAGAATTTTAAGTTTGGAAGAGATTTTGGAAGTCTTTATCCGGTCACTCATGCCAGAATACGCCACAGTAGAATTTCCTAAACCTAGATGATTTTAGGAGGCTTTCAATTTTAAAAAAAAACAGAAAATCAAAATTTTATTTGAATATCTATATATTTAAAATCTCTATTGGAAACATATGTATATTTACTTAAAATATATTTTACTTAAATGTATGTATATAAAATATATATTGCCTTAATATATGTATTAATACTATTATTATATAGATATAATTATTAACAATATATATTTACTTAGATAAATTTAGTCTTAATCTGAAATTAATGAATATCCAATATCCAAATAATTAGTTAGGAGACATATATATGCATTATATGTGCGTAAAAATGAATAGATATAGGTAAGTACCCTATTATTTAGGGGGAGACTAATTTTAAGTAGAAGCATGAATGAACTTAAAGAAAAATATTGAGCCAATGATAGTAGAAATTAAACATGGATATAATGTTATAGAAACCCCAGTGAGGAAAAAGAAAATCCGCCCTACCTCATGGGACAACCTTACTCATCTTTGGTTTACTCTGACTATTCATACTCTCCCCAACCCCCTGAAGTCTTCCTATAGTTTTGTCACATGGCAGTTTGTCAGTTCATTGACTCACAGAACTAGAAGAAACAGAGTCCCCAGTAATCACAACATCGTCCAGCACACAATGATTTCTTAATAAGTAAGTGTTTGAATGAGTGAATTAATCAAGACTTAAATATTGCATGTTTGTTTTGTATAGAGAGAGACCAGTAGAAGATTAAATAACTTATTCAGGTTCACACAAATTCTAAGTGGAACTAAAAATATGTCACCCCATGTAAGTTTCATTGAATATTTATTAAGTGTGCCAAGCCTTGGGTTGGGGGCTGAATATATAAATAAAAGGTGACATTAGCACACAGTCACTGTCCTAATGGAGAACCCTGCCCTTCCTCCATTGTTTATGCACATTGCATATTAATCTAGCTGATTAGCAGATAAACAACATGTCTCAGGTAAAGAGAAAGGAAGGTAAAGATGTGGGAAGGCTGAAGCATAGATCACTTACCTCTAAACTAGCATGTAAGGAACAGACCAATAGAATGGGAGGATTTGAAATTCGGAATCCATTGACCCCAGGGATTAACTGCAGTTCTGAAAAATTAATATCGTGTCATTTTTATAGAATGTGCCTAAAAAGGTATCCTTTATGGATTTTTTTATGACAGTAAAATAGAGAGGAAAAATATGTCTTAAAAACTTTTCTTCCTGAGATTTATGAGATATTTAAGAGAAACGCCATGGACCTAAAATACCGGCATATTTCTCCTTCACCTACAACTTCCATCTCCTCTGCCCCCACCTTCTTAGCAGCCTACCAAAAATTAGAGCCCTTAGACACAAGACAAACATAATGTCATCTAGAAGATTTTCGGCACCCCATCCTCTGCCCTCTCATCCCCAACCAGCATTCCTTGTTCTGCTCCATGCTTTGCCTTTCTATTATGAAACCAGGTCAACAAGGGGAAGATATCAATATTCGAATGATTTGTAATTGTAATGTCACCCAAAGGCAGAAATATAAATGAAATGACCCAGGAAGGTGACTTTTAACATTAGGATTACTAGGTCAAGTAACTTCTCTTGGGAAAGAAGAAAAAAATAGGCTTTAAAAAAAATGATCTGCCTAAGTATGATATATTAAAAAGGTAAATTAATATCAGACATTATCCTAATTATAATTAATTAGATTGAATAGTTGCAAGTTAAATCCAAGAGTTAAAACTGCTAGTTAGAGATAAAGTTAAAAACTAATACTGACTAAGAGTGAGAGAATTTTCTGGGTCTTCAGAGATGCATCTAATTAAGGCTAGTCAAACTATATCCTGTGGGTCAAATCTGGCCCACCACTTGTTTTTGTAAATAAAGTTTTATTGGAACGTAGCCACATTCATTCATTTATGTATTTTTGTGGCTGCTTTAGCACCACAATGGCAGAGTTATGTATTTACCACAGAAACAGCATAGCCCCAAAAACTTAGCATATCTCCAATCTGACCCTTCACAGAAAACTTTTGTCCACCCCGATCTAATCCAGCTCCCTCATTTACAGATAAGAAAACCCACTACAAACAATTTAAATAACTGGCATAATAACAGTTCATTATTTCAGCAGCCAAGATAAAACACAGCTTTCCTGATATGACTGAAGAGCCCATCTTTATTCTTTGCATCTTGGTTGGTGCAAATGTGAATATATTTAAAATCCTATCTCAGGGTTGGAAGCAGTCTGAAGGATCAAATTTAAGTTTAATTCTCACATTTAGGAAGTTCTCTGTATCCCATGTGATGGAAGAATAAAGTCACTCAGGAAAAAGAAATAGTGCAATTTGATAACTCCCTGTTCATGGTGTACTTTCATTTCTACCCATTGGGGTTACTATTTGGTATGTGGTGAAAGCCACAAAACAAGGAATATTTGTGAAAATAGAGGGATAAAAATGAACATTTATTAAATAGTATGCTACTTGGTTTATAGCTTAGAATGTGTCCTGCCCTCAAACGAAACCCTGAAATAGTTATTATTATTCACATTAGATATGTGAGGAAAAAACCCTAAAAATCCAAAATGATAATTATGTGCAACATCACAAAACTATTAAGCAGCAAAGTGGGTTTGATACCTAAGTCTCTCTGGGTCTGACTCCAAGCCAACAATTCCTTCCTGTTTTCCCTGCCTGATGTTTTAGGTACTCCATATTGATGAGATCTGAGTACTTTAGATTTCACTTCTTCTTATTTCCCTACAAAAGGATAGGCTCAAAATCATGCTAAAATCTATGAACACTTAGTCTTACACTGAAGAAATGTCATTTCTTATTTTAAGAATTCTCAGTGGCATTTTCAAAGTGCACTCTCCATGAGGCATGTATATTACATATCATACAAAGACAGACGAAAATTGAAATAAAGTTAAGACAAAGTGACTTGTGAAGTAAAATTGAATACACTTACTGTTATCCATCTTAAATCTGGTGCTTAATTCATGGCCAAACCATCCCACTAACCTGAAACATAAATAATAACATTTGATATTTTGGTCTATAAAAATAGTCACAATTAATATAGGACTCTAGGGCCTGCATTTTAAAATCATTTGTGATACGAGTCACCAGATACTTAAGCATATAAATACTATATGATATCATAAGGGAATTAATATTTATAACCTTCTTGAGATTGAGTATAAAATCAATTTATTCTTATTAGTTGTATTACCTTTGCAAAGTTAAATCATCTGGAGACCTGTACTTAATGACCTTGTTCTTATTTAAAATTAAATAAAATGAGCAAAAATGTTGGTTTTTTTAGATTTTAAAACAAAGGTGAAAAGAAAGCTCCAAAAAAAAGTGATTAATACAATAATGTATTTTTCTTGCCGTAAGCTCGCTAAGGAGAAATGGCATAAAAATAACCTATATAATTTTTGAAAATTTTTAAATAATTTTCTAAAGAAATTGTTACTTTCAGATTTTAATAAGAATGTTAATTAGCCAGATATAAAATACAGTATATATAGGAAAAATCATATGTATGTGTGTGTGCTTATTAGATTAAAAAAATACAAAATATCTAAAGAAAAATATAAAATTTGAGAAAGAGAAATACAATATTCCTGATAATCAATTCTTCCTAAATAAATTGCTAGTTTTAATACTGCCAAAATTAAAAATTCCAAGTACGTTGTTTTTGGATTTGGCAAAATGTTGTTAAGTTTATATAGAATATATGAGTGAAAATAATAAATTTTGAAATAGAAGAGTATAAGTTTATATAGAATATATGAGTGAAAATAATAAATTTTGAAATAGAAGAGTATAGAAAATAATAAATTTTGAAATAGAAGAGTATAAATAATAAATTTTGAAATAGAAGAGTATAAAAATAATAAATTTTGAAATAGAAGAGTATAAAAGAAGAGTATATTTCAAAATAATAAATTTTGAAATAGAAGTTTATATAGAATATATGAGTGAAAATAATAAATTTTGAAATAGAAGAGTATAAAATAATAAATTTTGAAATAGAAGAGTATAGAAGAGTATTCACTCTTCTATAAATAGAAGAGTGAATATGTTCTTTATTATATAGCATATTACAAAATTCGTTAAATGAATGAGCACAATACTATTAAAAGAAGCATCAGGGAGACAAATGGAACATGGCAGAAAATATAAAAAACAGTCCTCAGATCATACAACAATTTAATAAGTGATAATTGTAACATTCCAAAAAATGCAGAGATGAAGAAAATATGTTCCTATATTTATATGATTCTTAAGAGAAAATTTTCTATGAAAACCAAAGAAAATATAAAGGAACATATCTATATATTCAGACACATTTCAAATTCTGTATTACAAAGAAAAAACAAATGAAAAACCAAAAGAAAAACCAATGATGGGGAGAAGGAAGCTGTTTGCCACATTTAAAAGAGTTTTCACCAAGAGTTTTTTCATCAGAGAAAGGGCAGTGCCCCCAAAACCACACAGCCACGAAGAATGGACAAGGCATTTATAAAAGGAGAAATGCATATGCCCCATGAATTCTGGGGGGAAAAAACCCCTCAATCTCAGTAATAATTAAAAATATGAAAAAACAAGAATATCAGACCATGCTTCACATATCAAATTGGCAAAGTCATTTAAAATTTATATGTCTATTTGCATCAAGGATTTAGTAAAAAGGAAATAAGCTCTTTGTCTAATAATGAATATATAAGTAATAAAGCCTTTATGGAGTACAGTTTGAAAATATAAATTAAATATTGTATAGTTTTCTGTCCCAGTACTTTTACTTGTTCCAGTTTATCCAAAGGACTGTTCGGATTACACTATTTGTAGTACGCTAAGATGTGTGTGCTAGGACAGTGAACACAATACTATTTACAGTGTCACAGCAACCCGAATGTCTTGTAACAGAGAAACAATAAAATAAATTATACAACTTTTATATGATGGAATATTATGTAGGCATTATAAAAATCATATTTGAAAGAATGTATATTCAAAAAGAATAAAATGGAGATAACAATATTTAAACTATGTTTCCAATTTTAGGATAAAATATATTGCATGCATTTATATGTAATTATGGCCAAAATGTTAAAATTTTTTATTTTTTCTTTATTCACATCCAAGTCAAACTTAGACGAAATGGAGAAACACCAAAGGTACTTTCATTAGTACTAAGATTTTACAGTTATAATAATTGCAAAAAGAGGTAGTAAATTGTCACTACTTTCAAATTATACAATTTTGTAGCTGGTATGAACAAAAAGATAATTTAGTCTGGTAATCTGGTACAAAATTAATATGAGAACTAAATATCTGAAGTTTACAATTTCAACAAGCTGATATAATAATAAGAAATATTCCAGACCTACATAAAAAAGTTTAAATACTTCTGAATCTGAACAACAAGAGCAAAAAGACTTGAATAATTTTCAACATCAGGAAAAACAATAGGACTTCCCTGGTGGTGCATTGGTTAAGAATCTGCCTGCCAATGCAGGGGACATGGGTTTGAGCCCTGGTCCAGGAAGATCCCACGTGCTGCGGAGCAACTAAGCCCATGTGCTACAACTATTGAGCCTGTGAGCCACAACCACTGAAGCCTGTGTGCCTAGAACCCGTGCTCCACAACAAGATAAGCCACTGCAATGAGAAGCCCACGCACCGCAACAAAGAGTAGCCCCCCATCGCCCCCCAACTAGAGAAAGCCTTGTGCGCAGCAAAGAAGACCCAACACAGCCAAAAATAAACAAATAAATAAATTTATTAAAAAAGAAAAAGTCAGTTCTCCTCAAATTGATGTATAAATTTATATAACCCCAGTAAAATATATAAACAGATTTTATTTTCATTTGGTACTTGCAAGCTGATTCTAATGCCATATGGAAAAACAAATAATATTAAAAAATCCCTAAAAAATAACAGCTATGACATTGACATAACAGCTACAACATAACAGCTATGACATAACAGCTATGACAAAATATTACTATATTATAAAAATTCAAAATGAAAACAATGTGGAACTGTGTTAACAAATCAATTAATATACCATTCATCATATTAATAAAGCTGAAGAGAAAGTTATAGAATCATCTCCATAGACCAATGAGTCATAAGAGAAAGTTCTGTCAAGTGATATTTGCAACTTATGTCATAAGAGGTTAATCTTTGTAGTATAAAAATATCTAGAGATAGGGCTTCCCTGGTGGCGCAGTGGTTGAGAGTCCGCCTGCCGATGCAGGGGACACGGGTTCGTACCCGGGTCCGGGAAGATCCCACATGCCACGGAGCGGCTGGGCCCGTGAGCCATGGCCGCTGAGCCTGCGCATCCGGAGCCTGTGCTCCTCAACGGGAGAGGCTACAACAGTGAGAGGCCCGCGTACAGCAAAAAAAAAACCCAAAAAACTCTCCACTTAACTAATGATAAGAAAAATACAAATGAAAGCTACATTGAGATACATTTGCTGTCCTCTTAGATTAGAAAAAAATTCCAAAGTTTTATTAAGGACTCTTTTAGTATTAACATGTTTTATAAGTAACGCTCATGTATTATTGTGGGAATATGTATTATTGATGCACCCCTAGTAACGCTCATGTATTATTGTGGGAATATGTATTATTGATGCACCCCTCTAGAAAACAAATGAGTAACAGCTATAAAATTTACAAATACATGTATTCTTTGACCTGGCAAATTCAATTCTGGGAGTTTTTTCTCCAGTAGAACTTGTACAAGTATGAAGTGAATTATGTATAACTATAGCCGTTGCCTCCCTTTTAGTAATAGTCCAAGATTGAAAATAACCTAAACTTCCTTCAATAAAAGACTAGTTTTATAAATTATGCTAAATTTATATTATAAAATATCACATAGTCATTATATCAAAAGTGAATGAGAATGAGTTCTGGGTCCTGAAAGGGAATGATTGCAAGAGATAAGAAACCAAAAAATAAAGATATACAATAGAACATGTAGTATCTTTTATGAACTTGATAATTATCTTGCTTATCTTCATTTTTCTCCCCCATCTGGAATGGAAGCTCATGAGATCAGGGACTTGTCTCCTAGTGTTTATAGAAGAGTGTTTGTAATGTGGATGTGTGACGAATGGTAGAAGATTGTTAGGAGAAGCATGAGTTCAGGCAACTGACTAGTGTGGTGATGGTCAGGGGAGGCTTTGACGAGGAAGCTGAGCAGAAGAATGAGTATATTTCAGCAAAAGAGGAAGCAAAAAGTGTTCCAGATAGTCAAATAGCATATTCAAAGGCCCAGCACATATGAAGATTATGAGGGCAAATTTCACACCACCTCCCTTTTCAACTTTTATATTTTTGTGTATGTTATACTGTTTGACTTTAAATGAATTCTGCTGATTTTTTTATTGAGTTTACTAAATTTCTAGGTGTAGACTTAATATTCAACTTCAGAATTGTTTTGAAATGATTTTTCCAGAATAAAGCTCTAAAACTTATTAGAAAACTGATGATCCAGTTTGGGTTCTGCTCCTGCTATGTATGATATTTTTAGTCACATATTAATTGCCAGTTTCTCTTGACTTGAAAAATCTATGGCTTCAGGGACAACTACTGACATAATATTGTTTGGAAAAAAATGTTTGGGGTGATAAAAAAAAACTTTGAAGGTATTAATTAAAAATTTTCTCATCATTTGCAAATAATTTTCTAAAACTTTCTTCTCCACAATGAATCAATAAATTTTATTGCTTCAGGGTCATTTGTTAAGTGGAGAGCACCAAAAGATGTATACTCCTTTTAGCTTTGAGTTCAAAACAAGCTATTGAAACTTATAGCAGAGTCAGTAGTCTTTAAAAGCCAAGGCTTTTGACTTGCAGTAGATAGACATTTTGGAATTCTAATTATCAAGTTTCTCATATAATAGCCTATCATAAAGTTCATGCTGTAAGCAGCAAAAAGAAAAGAGAATAATAAATCTAACCCATGAATCAAATGACCTTTGTGAGTGCTGAGGAATGGGAAGCTTCAGAAAGGAAAATAGAAAGACTGGATTCATATTCCTAATACAGAGCTGGGCTGCACTCCCTACCCCCAGTTAAGTTCTAGGGGATGGGAGTTGGGATGCTTGAGAGGTCAGTGGGAATTCCAGATATGTTTGGGAGGATCTAATGATACGAAATTCCTGAGCCATGTTCCCTCAGTCCTACGTGGCAATCCAAAGGGTTTGTAAGAATCCCTCTATGCCAGGTTGGTGCCATAATCTTCATACAAAAAAAGGTTAGCAGAAGGGCCTGTGATAGCACCTCCATTTATAATCTAGGATCATACTAAGCCAAGAGACCCAAGAGAGTATCCTGAAATTCCTGTTTCCCCAGAGAAGGAAATCAAAGTGACTGAGAAAGTCAGCATCCCCATTGGAGCTTGAGATAAGGGCATAGGGTCATGGTAGCTCCACAGACATCTTGGAGGATGTAGCAGTAATGGGAGCAGATGACCAAGGGAGTGCCAGGTACATTTTAATGGATTCCAGGAGATGGCTGTAGACAAGATGCCTCTCCTTTATCTATGTCTGGGCACTCTGTACGTCACCCATCGTGCAACCTTAGATGCCATCCTAAGGAGAGAAGGACAAGAAAAGAACTCTGAACTGACAGAGCTTAAATTCTGAATTTACTGAGAAAAGTCACTAAGTATACCTCAAAGTTATAAGACTGAATTTCCTGAATCAAATGAGTTGATAGATGAAAATAAAGAAAATAAAATTATGTGTCCACCTAATTTTATGGTCTGGTGACATTTACATATGTAACTTACTAAAAAAATATTAAATTTCTGATGACAACTGAAATCAATTATAAAATGAAAAGTATGTTTATCAAAGTTCTTATATGTTTTTGTATTAAATATCCAGAATCAGAACCTTTCTTTAGTTAATCTGAACACATAACTGAGCTATATGGATGAGTTAAATTGAGTGGGAAAACAAATCAGTGTACAATGTAATTGTTTATTTGAGGTACTTATATTTATCATGGTGTATATTTATTGAAAACCCATTCTTTCAGCAGGCATAGAACTGTGCTGGGTACTGAGGGGAACTCAGTATCACCTTTTCTGTTGAGGCTAAGATTATGTTTGCATAAAAAAAGAGGAATAAAGAAAGGAGTTCTAGCCTGAATGAATTAGATTCATTCACTATCATTTAGTACAGAGGCATTTACTATTTTTTTATGTTATTTCTATCTTTTGAAAGAGAAGAAAAATACTACAGTTTGTTAAAGAGAATGATTTCTTCTATAGTTACAAATCAAAAAAATAATGTATGAGCCCTTTTGCACGTAATGCTTTCTTTGGAAACGGATTCAAAATTTTCCTCTTGGCATTTTCTTTTTTAAAAATCTGAGGCAAATACAGTGGCTATGAGACAGGGTAATGGAAAACTGGGAATTTTTTTTTCCATCTTTTTTCAACAGGTTCAAAATAAAAATTGGGAGAGTACTTCAATACTTTTTTTCTTATTTAGCAACTTTTCCTTCATTTTTGTGTATTCATTAAAAAGACTAGGTATTTATCATTTCTGTTTGTGGAGTGCTATTAAAAATTCAGGAGTATGAGTTATGATTGCTGGGCATATCTGACAGAAACATCAAAGACCTAGATACATGGTATCCAAAGATACCATCAAAGACCTAGATATGAACGTGGTATCATAGGAGGAAATTATAGTTCATGCTTAAAAGTACTGATGGCACGTTCATAGCCCAAATATAAAAGGAACAAGTAAATACACGGAAGGAAAAAGTTTTCTTCTTTAGGGGAAAAAGTACTTGGACCTGAGTCTATAACTGAGGTCAAAGCATCATTTTTTATGCTTTATTTACTGAGTCCATAAAAGTACTTTAACTTTTTATCTGAAAAAGTACAAATATGATATTGTAATTTTTTCTGAGTTGCCTCATTATTTGATGATATTATGCTTCTTTTGAATTTATTCACTAAAGAGATTATATTTTTCTATCCAATGGCTTAGTACAAAAGATACTGGGAGACTAACCTCTGGGCCAGCCGCATTGGAGATTCTAATTGTTTGCCATCCATCACCCCTAGCCACCACATCTATGTCACTTCTGGATGGAAATTATATAATCCTATAGAACATTTCGGAGTGATCTATCAAATCAAATTGCTTGTTCTTATGCCAACAGGAAATCCTATTCAAAAGGCATGGTTGGGCAAAGCTTTTGCATATTGAACTGCTAAGGGAAAAAAAGGGCAGAAACAAAGATATGTTTGCTGGAAAATGGGCAAGATCGTTTCATGTCATCTTACTTATTAATCTTTGCAACAACATTCTGAGGTTGGTATTGTTTCCATCATTTTATATTTGAGAAAAGTAAGGCTTACAGAGTTTGAGTGATCATCTAAAGGAATGTAGCTAGTTAAGCCCACATCCTGCCCAGTAAGTGAGCAGAAACACTGACCCACAGTGAGAAGCTGTGGTTGATATAGCGTCATCAGAAGGAAGTTGAAGGAGGGGGTTCAAAGCAAGTATCTTAACACACCAATAAGCAAATAGAAGCTGAGATGGTCAGTCCCTGGAAGCTGAGTAGAAGAGCAGATGCTAAAAGTAGACTCAGGTAAAATAAAATAGTTTAATGGAAATTAGTGTGAAGTTAGAGTAAAGTTGATGCTTGTTATAAGGGACTCTATTTCTATCATTTATGTGACTAATTAAATTACCTTTCTTTTATCAAGCTTATTAGAGTTTTCCTATATTTCACTCTATAATTCTTCAAAAATAGTTGAGACACCTTGATGGAAGCAAGAGATAGAAATAGTACAGTGAGCTGTACTAGAAATGGTTCCTGCCCACAAAGAGCTTAAAGTCTATTGGGTGTGGGTGTGACTCGGGGTAGAAACTAATTAAACAAATATTAATTCAACAAAGGGTGGGTGGGTAGCCCTCCATCTCTGACTCCTGGTGTTCATGCCTTTATGTGGCTCACAATTAAGAATTGTGGGTGGGACCTGTGTCTCTTTCTCAAGAAGAATGGATTCAGGTGACATAGCAAAGTAGAAAGAATTGAGAGAGGGAAAATGGACTCAAACCTAGATGTCTGATGTTAAATAAGAGCTAAGAAAGACAGAGTTGCTGACAGATTCTGTTAGGAGTGAGACATTGAGTGGATTGAAACCCTGAAAGAAATGAAATTAGAGACTCAAAAGGTAAGAAGTTTCAGTTTCATCAACGTGAATATTGAACGCATTAAGAGAAGGAAAGTAGAGTAGGAGAAACAGAAGAAAGAAAACACGGCTCTTCAATAGAGGCTATTTATACCATAATTCCCTAACAAGTAGTAGTAAATTGGGTGACAGTGCTCCAGAGCAGGAGGATGATATATATGGCAGTAAAGTCTAATATCTAGATGTGACAGTGACATCACTGAACTCTGTTACCAAAGCAATTACTTGAAATTTTTCATCAAAACAACTCAACAAATCATAGTACAAATACTCTTACAGTTATGAAAAAAGAGGATAGAGGAGCTATTCCATGTTGTACGTGCTTCAAAGTCCTGAAGCCAGTAGTGGTTAATTGTCCCAAACTGTCACTGATTTTCATGTGATGCTTTTCTTCCTCTATGTCTTTATTCTGATATAAAAGATTAATAATTACCATATTCTTTTAAGCATTTGTGGTATCTATAATCTTAATGAAATTCTAAATATTATTTCTTCTGGAAATAATTACAACTTTCTAAAATTAATTGCTCTATACTTTCACTTGATAAAAATTAATAATTTAAATGGGGTGTTACAACAAAAGAGTGACATTTTTATCTTATTAAAATTTATTTTTACCCATAATTCCTTGTAAAGTAAAAGGATCTTAGAATCTCTTCTTTAACTCCTGACATTTTTCAGGTTATCCTGAATATTTTCATGATAAATAACATCAATGATATATGTTAATATAAGAGCCCATACTAATATAACTTTTACCATAACTAGATTAAAATTTTGAAAATCATTGTTAATTTAAATAAGAAAAGGAAAAAGAATTCTGTTTATTAAAATAATATGTTAAAAAGATAAAGTCTTTTCCCCATATTATTTTCCAATGCTGGAAAGTGAACAACGTGAAACCAGGTGACTGACTCCTCAAACATCAAGCAAAGATCTTGTAAAAATACTCAAAAGAATTTGATTTGATTTTGTGGGTTCGTCCTGATTTAGGTTCTTGTAGTTGTTTTATTAATTTTGAGAGCAACAAAAACAAATGTTGAGATTTCATTATGAATCAAACATTGTTCTAAACAATCAATCTTCAAAAGAATCCTGTGATGTAGATATTATTATCATCCTCATTAAACAGATGAGAAAATTGAGGTTCCAAGATGCTGGATAAATAGTCAAAGATAGGGGAATTCTCTGGCAGTCCAGCGGTTAAGACTCTGCTTCGACTGTCAGGGGTGTGTGTTCCATCCCTGGTCGGGGAACTAAGATCCCACATGCCTCACGTTGGTGGCCAAAAAAATTAATTAAAAAAAAAAATTAGTTGAAGATAATACAGTTATTAGTCCTTGAAGCCCAAATACAGGTATAGACCATCATGACCAAGTATATTCACAAACACATGCAAAATCGCCTGGGCAGTCTTTTTTTTTTTTTAATTCATCAAAGAGTCTAAAAAAACCCCAATATTCCTTAGATTACTTAAATACTATGCTTAAGGTTCTGACCTGGCAAGATGCCAGGCTAGATGACAGCCACATTTTTTTATACACAGTGTTTTTCCTTCCTCAAAAAAAAAGTTTTTTGACTCTGTCCTTTCATAATCACTGTAGTCAGTTTCTTTTCTTCAAAATGCATGGACCTAGGTATCTAATTTAATGAATCTGAGTATGTGTATCGATCATATATTACACCTTGAAGTCTTGACAGATGGAATGGGGGCTGTTTAAAGTCAAATAAAGAAATGATTATTTCAAAGAATATTTATTCAAACTCAAAATACATTTCTAAGAACCTAGGGGAAAATTAAATTCATTTTAAGACTCCACCACTTGGAATGCAGGAAAGGGAAAATCAAAACACAAAAGAAATGTAATATAAATGAAATCGTGGTACGAATTCTAAAGACAAATATTCTAAAGCTAATGCAGTAAAATTAAAAACCATTAAATTAGCTTATAAGTAGCTATTATCACAAGCTCATAAATCATATCTACAAATTGAATATGAACAATAACAATTAAGATGCAATCTCATCATACTAGGATAGAAATTTGAATCTTTTGCCATCAAAAATTAAAAATCAAGCAGTGAGTAAATTTACTTAAAATGAGGATGTTAACAGAATTTTGAAAGAAGGTGTTGGGAGAGATCCAATAAATAATAAAAAGTAAAGATTTTAATATGCTTTTTGTTCTTGAACATCATAAATTTCCTAAAAGGAGTTTCAAATAAGTATTATCAAATGGAAAGCATCACTTACAATAAAGGCATCTTTGAGCCATGATATTCAGATTCAGTAAGAGGAAGCCACTAGGGATCCAATCAATATGATTTTGGATGCTAAGAGTTATGAAATGAAATATCAAAATGCTCCTTGATCACCTTAGCAAGACTTTAATGGCAGAATCTCCAGTATGAATCCCTAAATATTTCATGCACTGAATTAATTTAACTTATTCTGCAAACCCCTTACCTCTCCTCACCCCATACCTCACCAAAACAACTTATCCCGGTTTTCTTAGCTTATGTTAAAAGTGCAATTATTCATTGGAGCAAAATCCCACATATAAAGAAATAGATCACAATCTTTTCTAAGGAAGTACATTTGCATTAAAAACTGCTTTCATGATGTCCTTTAATTTGGCAATTTATCACCACACATTTAATAATTTAAGTCTGTGCTTAGGAATATAAACCTGACTGGGAGTAAGTTTCTTTTTTTTTTTCTTTTCCTTTTCCTCTTCTTTTCCCTCTTCCTCTTTCCTTTCTTCTTCCCTCCCCTCCCCACCCCTCTTCTCTTATTTCTCTCTCTCTCTCTCTCTCTCTCTCTCTCTCTCTCTCTCTCTCTCTCTCTCTCTCTCGGGCACAACTTAGAACGAAATACAATTGTCTTACTGCGTTCATGGTTTCAGAAAATGTGTTGAATCAACAAAACTGTTATAGCATTACAAAAAAAAGGGAACATTTGGGGTACAGCATAATTGTTTATTTTTAAACAAAATCTGTAATAGCAATTGTGAATAAGTTTGTCTGTTATCTCATATCCTAATGTCCTCTATAACCGAACCTCAAGTGAAAGTATATTACTTAAAATCCTCATCAAATAATCAGGTTTCACAGAATCAAAAGTTCCACAAAGGTTGTTTTATTGAGGATGTAATGAGAAATTTATTCATTCAAATAGCTTTTATATTGTCTTAATTTTCATAATAAAAAATTTGGTAGCTGAACTTAGGAAATGTGAACATGGTACTCTTTCATACTTGAGAAAATGAAAAAGATGAGAAAGTTACAGTAAAGTTTGTTATAAATTTGTCTGAACTTACTGGGCATTACTGTATCCACCTATTACAAAAAAACAGAAGGGAAGAGGGTCATCAAACTCAATATAACCGATGATGCACAGATTTCCATTAAATTGGTTTTAATTTCTGAGTTATCCCTATCAGCAGTTTACCTTATTCGAAAGCTTCATGTTTATTACTGAAGAATCAGAGAGTTTGAAAACTGGAAGGGAATCTTAAAGATGCCCCGGCCTAACTATTTATTTTTCCCATAATCAAACCAATACCTGGAGAGGTGATGAGACTTGAATTTGCAGTCTTGTTCCATATGAGCAGTCAATGGTACCCCTTTGTTTTTAAGATAAAAATCAAAACTCCTTAACTTGAAACACAAGGACCTTAATGATCCTGCCTGGAACACCCCACCACTGCCTGTTCCCTTTCAGTCTGACTAAGAGTTAGGAGGCTTTCTCCAACGTCTCTCTTCCTTTTCCCTGTCACACAGAATGATAAATCCCAAGAAAACAGGCTTATTCTTGTCTGTATCCCCAGGGTTTGCATACTGCTTTGCCTGTAGTAGATGCTCAAGAAATATTTTTTTAGTTGATAGTTGAAATAACTGTATGACATTTGAGTATTTTAGTATCATTTGGACAGACATCAGTCTGATTCTCCCCTCATTCTTGTCCCTCTAGCCAAACTTTTCTCTATGTCCTCTAATTTCCTAATAACTTTTAACTCTGTCCTGCTTTCTTTATCCCTCTTGCCATTACTATATTTTAGATAGTGAGTGGCTCACTTCTGTGTGATTGCAAACATCACTTAATTGACATCCACATTTCTGTTTCTGACCTCCTTCAGAGTGCTGCCACCTATCTTTTGTAATACATCTAGAAGCCTACAACTTCTCATCACCTCCTTTGCTGCTCCCCTGCTTTGAATTGTTGTCGCCTCTTGTCTGCATTCCTTAATGGTTCCCCAGCAGGTCTCCCAAAGTCTACCCTTACCCTCCTACAACCTATTCCCAAGAAAGCCACCAGAATTATCATTTTAAATTTGCTGTCATGTCACTTTTCAGCAAAATGGGCAATGTATCCCAAGTCTTTACATTGCCTTATAAGGGCCTGCATTTTCTGGACCACTTTGTCTCACTCATCTCCAGCTTATTCATTCTATTCCAGCCATGCTGGCTTTCTCAACACACTCTTGTCTTTGAGCTTTTGATAAAATACTCCCACTGCCTGGAGCCCTCTTCACCAAATAATTATTTGGTCCAGTCTCCACCTCATTCACCTCTTCATCCACATCATATTTTCCCAATGGTGAGCTTTCCTGAATGCCTTTTTAATACTGTGCAATGCCAAGGATTCCACAGAGTATTCTTTTTCTTTTTTTCTTTTGTCTGCATTGGGTCTTCATTTCCGTGCGTGGGCTTTCTCTAGTTGCATTGAGCGGGGGCTACTCTTTGTTGTGGTACACGGGCTTCTCTTCGCAGTGGCCTCTCCTGTTGTGGAGCACGGGCTCTAGGCATGCGGGCTTCAGTAGTTGTGGCACGTGGGCTCAGTAGTTGTGGCTTGCGGGCTCTAGAGCGCAGGCTCAGTAGTTATGGCTCATGGACTCAGTTGCTGTGCAGCATGTGGGATCTTCCCAGACCAGGGCAAAAACCCGTGTCCCCTGCATTGGCAGGCAGATTCTTAACGACTGCGCCACCAGAGAAGCCCCACAGAGTATTCTTATACCTCCTTTTAATGTCTTGTTTTTCCAATTGTCTATAGGACTTATCAACTTCAAACATATCATACAATTTGCTCTTTATTATGTGTATAATCTATCTTTTTTTACTGGAATGTAAGCTCTATATGGGGAGGAATCTTTGCTTTATTTGTCCATATATCCCAGACACTTAAAAAAAATGCCTGGAATATAGTAGATGCTCCATAAATATTTCTTTAATGATGTGGTACAAGGACATTATGCAGCTGTGCCTTAAAAGATTATAAGTCAAAATTCTTCCACAATGTTCAGTGACAATATTAACTTCTTTTCATGAACAATTGTATACTTTTTTCCTCTTTCTTTTTGGTTAGTCCAAGCTCTATTCATCTATAATCAGCCAAGGTGTTTCTTCAAGCCTCCACTGACAGTCTTTTCTAAGCAAGCCATCCAATAGGATGACCAAATGCAAACAAGGGTGACTTTGAGCATACTAAAACACTGCCTTCAGGGAAGTAATATCAGTTGGGTGGGATATGGGCAGGTTGCATGGGTACATAAGTATCCCAGAAAGTTTTTAGGCCATTTCTCACAATGAGGCATTAATATTGCTAAACTACCATGCAGAGTGAGAAGAAAGGCTTGGGAAACAGGAACACAATTGCTAAAGTTCAAGTAGATATTGAAATTCAAAAATAACAGTAGTTCAGGCACATATAGGAAAGGTGGAGCTACAGCATAGGAATAAGGATCAGAGAAAACAGATATAAACTATAACAAAAGGCAAAAAAACAAAAGCTCAACTAAAAATGAGAGAAGGAGCAAGGAAAACCTAAATCCAGGCAGTTGGGGAACAGCATATTTGAAGGAAAAGTAAACTTACGGCTAAGTGACAGAAGCAGATTCAAAGGTGCTAGTGACAACAAAAATCTTGACAAAACAGGATGTTTCAGCCCGTGAATTGTGCATTCATCCCTTGATGTCAGCAACTAGTCCCTAAGCATGACCATTATAAGGCTCAATATGGCCATGACATAAGACAGGTAAAATATTACCAACTCACTCTTAGTAAAGATCTTTATCAGTTCCTATTTTCTAAAAAAATTCATCTATTCACAATTGCTCTGCTCTGTTCTAAGTCAGCTGATTTAACACTGCTTTGGAAAGGAGTTGTGGATGTATGGGGGTTCAATTCCTTTTTCTCCACTCATTTTCCAATCATAATGTAAATATCATTAAGATAGAGTGCTTTACTTGGTTCTGTTACATATTCAATTACATCTTCAAATCTTACTCAAAAGGAGGCTTGTTAAAATATGTTCAGTGAGCTAACAGTATGATAAGCATAGTTATAAGAAAGTACTTCCTGTTATTGTAAGTTTTGGTTAATGAAAATTGTTTCCTGAAGATTCAGAATAATATGCTGTCCTTACAAGAGTTAAATCAATATTTTCTTGGTGTGAAAGCTTCATTAAGAAAAAATTTCTGCATATGATTCATTGAAATGTATTATTACCATAAAATATTGGTTTATAAGCTGTGGTAACATTGATGCTAAAAGCACAAAACACATCAAGAAGATGTCTGAATTTAGGACTTTAGAAAGAACTATTTGCAATGTTGATTAAAATACTCATGAAGGACTTTTGAAGTTGTATATAGCTGGTTTTCATGGATATATTTGGTCTTTGTAGAAGCATATGGAAATGCATATTTAATTTGACAGTATTTTGCAAATCATACCCACTTCAGAATACCTTGCAAAGTAGAAATGCTTCCATATGCTAGAAGATGGTTTGTCTGTTATGCTGAGAGTAAAGAAAGAGCCATATATCCAACAACAAAATTTTAAAAATATTTTCTTGGGCGTTGTGGATTATGAAAGTAAAGGAAAATTCAAAGGACAATGTCCTTGTACTTAAACATTTAGAATTAATTTAGTCAATTTTTCAAACAATCACATTGGACATACTAAGATGAATTCTCACAAGGATCACAGGCCCCCTTTAAAAAAAAAAAAAAGAATCAAATGGGCATTTTCTGCCTAGGTTTCCATGCCTGTGCCAAATCTTCTGAGACTCTGACCACATCTGATTGGAGCAAGGATTTATAAGAGAATGAAGGCAAGCTATCTCTATAGGACGTTACCATGATGGGGACAAACCTCCATCCTAGAGAAAATGATAACTCCCACTCAATCAAACCCTCTCCTCTGGGGTAGAGTTAAAAACAAGTGACCAAAGAGAAAATGGATCATAGGAATTCAGACCTCTCTTCTGAGTAATGCATTCCAAGTATTCCTGTGACCTGTGAAGTTGGCACAGCTCAGTCTTGGAAGCACCAGGACCCAGTGGGTCTGTGTGTGATGAGCAGTTTCCCAAGCTGCCCCGCACAACAGTATCATTGCACCGTGGCTGTTTTGACAGTCATAAAAAGTCAGATGGATACATGTGTTTTCTCAACAAGAACAAATAAAAGTTTAGCAGTAGCTCTCCATAGTTTATATTAAAAACGCTTGCAGATTCTGAAGGTTACTTTAGGGACAAAACTTGAAGTAATTAAAACAAGAGCAGAAGTTCTTTGACAAGTTTTACTTTTTGTGTTTAAAAGGTTCACTGACCTCATATATCTCCAGGGACACAAGTCTGCAATTTTCAAAGAGAAAATAAATTTTGAGGTTTCAAAGGACTTCAGTTTTCTCAAATTAATCTTTATGTCATCATTATCTGAGAATAGTGATTTGCGAGCAACAATGGCTTTAATGTATCTTTTTATACTGATGATTACTATTTTGGTTTTCTTTTAAGAGCCAGGATTCCTTTATCTCTTAAATTGAGAAAATCAGATTATTTACTGAAATTATTTTTAACTGTGATCATGCCTCAGTGCATAAACGTTATTTTTATGATCCCAGCTTAAATTCACACGGGAAAATTGTCTAGATGATTATGCACAGTAAAGTGTCAAGCCAAGAAGATGAGGGATCCTTTTAGAGTTATTGATCTAAAATGGTTTCTGAATGAAGACAGGTATAGGTTATATGCCATGAATCCATAAACGAGTTTTCTTCAATCAAATTGTCTTCTTTTGGATCCCTTACAATGAGGCTTTGGGGACTAGGATTTGCAATAGGTATAACCCACTCATGAGCATGGCTCTGGAACTAAGTGTATGAAGCATACTTGATTTTACCACTGTTTATAATTTCTAAAATATTGTAGAATAGAGATAAAGAGCAATTTTATGATAATCGGCAGACTTTTAAATGTTAAGTCAATAACTCAGATTCCATAAAAATTCTAGTAAAGAGTATAAAAAGATAAAGATCACCTGACATATCCCTTAAAGAAATGTCATTTAAGTAACTCTTCTTTATACTTCCTTAAATTTATGAAACTAATCAAGTGAAACCCCCTAATAGGCAACAATTTCAGCTTTCAAAGTAACAGAGAGAAAATTTACTCAGTTAACATAGCATTCCATTTTGCAGAGGAATTGTATCTGTATGTTGGTGGTGAACCAACTTCTTCAAGCTTTTCCAAAGCAGCTCTGAGTTAAAGTTATCTATTCCTTCACTGTTCCTATGGCAATATCTGAAAATTCACCCAGCAATTATTAAGAAATTGCCTTGTGGCACATATTCTATCCCTGTGTTACCTGTTATTTAAATTGTTTATTCAGCTATTGAAATGGCATCTCTCCAAATAGATTGTATGATTTAAAAATCATATGAAATATCCTATATTTATTTCTATCTATTAAAGTTTCTTGTACAAAAATCTATGTTGTTTATATTTGCTCATGCCTCCTCAATTGACTCAGGAACATTCTCTTTACTTGGTAAAGCAGTGAGCACCTTAGAAAGGATACTCGTTTTGGAGTAGGATAAAATGGAAGGTTCATCATGTTTAATTCCTAAGATTGGAAAGATGTATGAATATATTGGAAGTCCTCATTATTTGATTACAAATGGAATACCGGGAAAAGGCCATTTAAAATACATCTATTTTAAAACAGTAAACCATACTTTTTGAAGTAAATAATGGAGGAAAAAAGAATAAAAGATTTGATTGAGATGCTCTTGAAAATAAAATTTTAAATTGTAAAATAAATATAATTTGACAAAACTTACATTAAAATTATAATATGCTAATTATTAAAAAGAATAATAAATTGTGGGGGTTTTGTGTGTATTTTAACAAATGTGATAGCAAACTACAATCTTTTTTGTATTACATTTAACTTTTTTAGCATGAGCATAAAGATGATCATTTCCACAAAATTTTTGAAGCATTCATCATTTCCTTTTAATCCCTAATATTCTAGTCATTTGCTTTTGAAGTACTGTGTCTAATTTCTTCTACTTCATCTGTTAATGGTTCTGACTCTGACATATTCTCATTGTCCATGATTTTGTGATTCAGCAGTTCTTCAGTATCACTTGCATCATGAAATCCTGAATCTCTTGAAAAATGTTACTTTACAATTCATTTGCGTTAAGTTTTTATTGTGTTATGCTTATAACATTCTATAATCAGCAAGAGTCTAAACTTTTTTATGATAACATAGAGATAAATGCTAATACTAATTGGGAAAGGGTGTTTAGAAAAGGCTAATTTTATAAATGGGTAGTTCATTAGTAAAAATTTCCTACTGTGACAGTTTTTGCTTCCCTACATTGTCATATATCTTTGGGGACTGGAATAATGCTTTGGTAATCAGGAACTCTTGCAATTTGCAATCAGATGAAAGTAAGGGCTATAAAGTAAGCAAGTGGTAAAGCTGGAAATGCAAATTGGTGTCTTTTACAAATGTCTGTTGTTGACCTAATGACTGTGGATGAGAAACTCCTGGGCAAGAGGACCAATGGTTGAGGCATTGAGAGAATCAATGAAAAAGTGAAAGAGAAAACCTTATAAAATATAGAAGAATAATCACATACATTGGAGCAGAAGCAAGGGAAAGTGGTACACTAGAAGATTAGGGCTGTGGGAGGTACACATTAAGGACAAAGGGGATGGCCAAGTACATTTAATATGGCTGTCTGATAGGGCAGGAAGTTGTGGCTGAGAAGTCATCCATGTTAATTCATACTGAACATCTAACTCCAGAAACATGCTAAATAGGTAGAACAGATGCCCTGGGAGGTCTAGGTCATAGATCAACTAGGAATTCTGTGAAAACTCTCACTGAGAAATCTATTGATACTGGCCTGTTCCATTTGAAAGCATTTGGAGTCTTGTGAATTCACACACCTACACTTCCTTGTTCTCTCAGCGTTTAACAACAAGACCTTATGCAGGTAGTAGACAAGGATGTGATAAGTAGTAAGTCAGAAAGAATCACAGAAACCAAAACAAGGTTTAAATTATAGATGAGTTTTGGGCTATGGTATTCTCCAGTATCGCCTGGAGAAGTATGTAGAATCAAATATTTCAAGTCAGCACTCCCCAGAACAAATGTGCATTAGATGCTCTCTCCATATAACATTAATTGTACAGTTGGGTCATGCATGGTACCTGCTTATAATTTTTTAAGTCTTTTTTTCTAAATTTTCTTGATGCTTATTATTATCCTTTCTTAGACTTCCCTATATTGTTTTATAGGAAACAATGTTGTTTTCTTTTATTGTTCCTCTTTTTTTAAGTTCCCTAATAATAATAATAACCTACATTTCTGAGTTCTAAAATATGCCTTAACCATGCACTGATGTCAGCCAGCCTCTTCTATTGGTTCTTTTTAACCTGCAAATGACTTATTATAATAAAGGAGATGACTCAAGTTCTCAATAAAGCTTTGAAAATGTTATCTCTACTTAAAGTCTTCAATCAAATACTTCTAGCTGTTTATGGAAATGTGTTGGCATGATTTGAAATTCCGGCATTTAAAAAAAATTATCAGTTGGCCCCATTCTTGGCCACTCAGAAAACTTAAAAAAAAAAAATTGTAGGAGAAACTAGCATTTCAAGAGATATATGAGACCATTTGGAGGTTTTTTATGCCAGCATGGAAAGTGAGGAACAGCAGTTTTCTTGTATGTGTTATTTCATTGGACAGGGTAAAAAAGTAAGCCATAGAAGGAATCTTAATAGCTCACATAATCCACTCCTGTTTTCATGCTAGAGTCTCTCTAAAAAAAAAGAAGAGGTGGGTGGTGGTGTCTTGAATTGCAGTCTATAGGTTCTCACAGAAGAATCTTTTTATGGTCCTCAGATATGCTTGAATCCCCTAAAACCAAAAGGTTAAATATTGATCTGAAGTCTATCAGAAAGGTCAACACTTATAAAGTTAAAAAGAAAAATTCAAGATTTTGAAGTATATTTTTTAAAGTGATACATTTCTGATTGTCAAATTCTTACAATTAAAATATTTTCCTTCATATTTCAGAGCAATAATTAACTGTGTAGACTAAATTGAAGTCAGCCCTGAAGGAAGAAGACACAGATAACATTTACTCACAACCAGTTCTAACTTTGTATAATTCTTAGCTACAGACAAGGTTTAGAATATGACACTGGAATGAGAAAAAGTGATGATAAACTAGGAAAAGGTCAAATTCTAGTTGAGAATGATAGCTTGAGTTACAATGCTTAATGCAGTGGACTGACTCTGGCCTCTACTCATTCTTTTTATTGGCAAAGGTTCTTGGAAAAAGTCTTAGGTCATCATCAGGTTTGAACAATGGCCAAAATGCCTATTTAAACAAAAGAAGGAAGTGAAGTTTCTTGGTACAGATATAATTTACCAGTTGCTAATGGGAACATCATATAAAAGATACTTTGAAATTATATAATGAATATTAAACTTTTAGAATGCAGGATTACATGTTCCGGGATCCACTCACTATAGCAGGTAGGCCAACCGCCAACCACTCCCATAATGCCCTTCTTCTCAGCCTTGATAGACATGTATGCATTATGTTGAACCATGCACCTAGAATGCCCCTCACTAACTTCCACCTTCGTCCTGTCCTGCCTCTTTATCGAAGGCTTTGACTACACAATCATTGCACTATAAATATGGGGTCAAATGATATAAAATAAAAAATGATTTAAATATATATACTTAAAAAATACTTGATAAAAGGATGAATGGACCAGGAAAAGTTATATGTACTCTTTATTTGAAATAATGTGTTTAGCCACTAGATGTCACCCTTTTTTAAGCGACAAAGTTTACTTGACAAAGTTTACAACATCAACAGCAGTTACGTTCCACTATAGGGTAGAAGTTGTTACCATCGGAATTAGTCCCTCTGATATCACATAAAAAGAAGCTTTAACAACAGACAAACGAAGAAACGACAAACAGGCTTTCCTGTAAGAAGGGCTACATGAGTCAGACTGAATTGAGTCGTCAGTCTCCAAAGCCAGATAGTTAAAATGCAACAATAGTTAATAACGTATAATTTTCAAAAAAGTTAAAAGCATGGCTCTCATACAAATATAAAATGAACACATATAAAGATCTCAATCAACTCATTAATTAGCAAAGGAGCCAATTAAGATGGTGAGGCCAGTACGAGAGAGAATTCAAGGAATAGAGACTTACAGGGTCAGTCTGAGCTTGGCAATAGGTACAAAACGGTTTAATGTCCCAAAGGTCACAAGCTGTAATCTTTAAGGCTATGTTTCCTGCTTGAGAGAAATGGTCTCTACTAGGCAAAATTCTACAAGTTAACATGCAGCTTCACATTGAGGCAACAAAATACTTAGCCTACATGTATGGATCACCTGTCATGCTTCAGTGGCTATGCTAAGTGCTTTCCATGCATCATCCCATTTTAATCTCACAGTAATTGCCTATGAGGTGAATGCTGATGTTATCTTTATATAGAGGCTAGAACACTATGAAGTCAAGGACATTCTTCAGGTTATGGACCAGCAAGTGAGTGATCAAGCTGGAATGTAAATCTGGTCTGTCTGCATGGTCTTTCTCCTGGGAGCATAGACTTAACAATTGCTTACTGGGTCTAGAGGATGTTGGGATTCTACAAGATGAGGCACATGCGAACACACTACAACCCCTCCACCCTCTCCAGTTCCTCATCCATGAAAGGCAAATAATGGTGAAAGAAATCTGAAGTTCAATAGAGATGCTGTAAAATCAGTTAAACTGCTAACACTTGCATTCTCTAGAATTTGTGTAGATTACTTACCCTCGCTTCCCTTTGCTGATTCCTCTATTGCAATAAATAAGTGGAGAGTTGGAGATGCTCAAGGTAGTGAGTCTTCACACAAAGCAAGCAATACCTTATATACTGTCTATATGGAAAACACTTATGCTAGGTAAAATGTTATCAATGTGGTTTGCTAAAAATGAAAAAGAGACCTTTTAAAATATGTATCGTATTCCTATAATATAATATACGCTTTATATTCTTTTCAGAGAATTTGGGACAAGGGGAGAAATCTAATGTACTGACAATATACTCAAGGAAGATGTCTGCCTAACAAAATACTTGCCTAAAAATGCTCTATTTAATTTTAAAACTTTAAAATCTTGTGGAAATTTTAGACATAATTAAATGAGCTATAGAAAATCATCTTAAATTTGTAAGATTTATATGCACAGAATCTCAAAAATGTGAGGTGCTCCAAGCTTTATTACTAATTCACTTTCAATTCTTATAACGATTATACCACTCAACCAGTGACTGAGAAGATTCAGAAAACTAATCAAATGTCATTATATTACCTATTAGGAGTCTAGACAGTCTCCTCATCACCTACACTCTGATACAACTTTGAAAGGATTTTTTTTACAGGATATTATTTATCTCCATACCAGATTAGAAAAATAGAAACACTTAAGAGTTCCCCAGTCAAATAAAAATGTGTAAATTTGTTGGTGTATCACATTTGCATTTATACTTGCTCTAAAAAAATGGAGTGCTATATAAAAATTGAAAAGTATTTCTTTTTATGTAGTCAGTCTGTTGTTCAGTGTTCAGCTTCTTCAGTTTTCATGGATTATAAAATTTTTTAGGACAGAAGATACTCCTTACAAGACCATTTTATAAGTTTCCAGCTTTAAAGGTAGATGTAATTTTAATAATCACATACCACTTTGAAGCTCTATTAGGCACAGCTCTAGTTGCCTTTGATTTATTCATCAATGTGAGAAACCTGAAATTTTCTAAAGTCTAATTTTTGAAAAAAAGTTAAGTAGTCTCTTCACATTAAACCATCTGCTCTGCATGATTACAGGGACTCATTTTTAGCCTTGAAGCTTCTCTTTTGTGATTAAATTTCTTGTTCAACCAAGAGAACTCTTTGGAAACCATTTATTTCCGATAAAGCATATCATTGTCCATAGAGTAGTAAAATAATTATAATCAGTCCAGATTCTTATTGGATAGCATCTTAAAGAGCTCATGTAAATTTAGCATATTATTAATGCAAGTTCATTTATTCATCACCAAAGAAGAATCTAAAGATAGTACTCACGCAGGTTTAATTGTATAGGCATGCTTTTCATGGACAAAGGCACCAGCAAGACCTCCTGCTCCTGCATTTAAATACTGGATTAAAAAAAAAATACTGGATTGAGAATAAATTAAACTGTATGGGTTTACCTAAATATGTATGACAAAAGTAAACAATGTAATAATTTGACTTTTTTGTTATGAAACCAACTTTTGACAAGATCAGAATGTGTGACTATTTGAACTTTTATAAAAAACAGAATTTAGAGTTACCTTGTTTAAAGAAAAAAAAATGAAACATAGCATTATTAATCGAGAATAAATAGCTATTACTTTTTTAGCCAAATTTTGCCCCAACTAGTAGATAATAGTTCCAGTGACATTTATCTCATTTCAGAGCTCATTCATTTCAATTATTTTGTCACAAACTATTTAAATAATAATAAAAGATTATATTTTTAAAACACTTAAATTTAAATAAAATTGGTTTTATATCCATGCTCCCTGTCAATTAACTTGTCTTCAAATGTCAGTACAAAGTTGATTCCATAAGAATTATCTTTACTTACGTAGAAATTTCACAACATATCAACAAAAAACTCAGATCAATTTGAATTAAGTTCTAAGTGTGGAGCTTTTTTCCCAGAACCTCCTGACTTTTACAGAGCAGCCAGGGAATTGAAGGAATAGTATTCTATAGAGGATGGAAATAGCAAAATTTAATAACCTATACTATTCTATCATGTGCTCTACAGTTAACTAGAGTCAGAAAATACAGTAATGAAAGAAATGGAGGTAAGTAATTCAAATACTTAAAATTGGCCACTGATCCAGTTTTACATTTAGATTAACGTCAATATGGAATAAAAGAATAAAAATATATTAACTAGTTTGTTGATACCTTGTAGGAGCACCAGCAGGCAAAATCAACTCCCCACTCATGTAAGTGGAGTTCAACATTTCCAACTGCATGTGCCAGATCAAAGCCAACCAAACAACCCTGTGGAAGAACATAATAAATTTTGAATTCACTTAATGATTTGAAATAGTAAAGACAGTATACTTAAGAAAATCTTTGACACACTGCTGTACCGTAAATATAGTTCATCCTTTGGTACAGTGACCCACAAAGTATGAGTCACAAAATCCTGGGCATTCCCAAGACCCTTTCAGGTCAAAACAATTTTCATACCATGAAGAAGACATTCTTTGCCTTCTTCACTGTGTTGACATTTGCAATGATAATGCAAAAGCAATGATGGGTGAAATTGCTGGCACCTCAGCACAAATCAAGGTAGTGGAAGCTTGTACTGTCATTGTGTGTCAAAGCCATTCAGTTACAGCATAAAAAAGTTAATTTCACTTCTATATCTCCTTGATAAAAGTATAAAACTAATACATTTATATTAAATCTCAATATCTTAATTTTCCTGTTTTTAAGATTTAATGTGGGAATTATGCATAAGACATTTGACCATATCCTGAAGTAGGATAGTTGTCTCAAAGTAATGCACTTATGCAATTATTTGAGTTGCAAGCTGAATTAGCCACTTTAGGTTACTGGAAAACCGTTTTTGCATGAAAGAGCAACTTATATACAAACAATAGTAGGTCATACTTAGGTATTTGACAGACATATTTTGGAAAATTAAATGAGTCTGTCAATTTAAGGAAAATAACTCACAGGATTTGTTGCCAAGGAAAAAAAGTAGTTACCAAGATAAAGTAGAATTTTGGAAAACTTGTATCCACTTTTATGAATATGACCATTTCCCAGTATTTAAAGATATTTCTGATGAGTTTAGAAGTAATATATAATTTTTAAAAGAACATATACTGAAATATGTAAATATCAATATTTGTAAAATATGATAATAATGAACCAATATTTTCCAAATGACCAATGCTTATTGTTACATATCATGCATGGATAAAAGATCTATTCAAAATGAAAAATCAGCCAATGGATTTTAATGTAACAAAGCATAGAAAGATCAGTGATTTGGTTTCACATTTCATACCACAACTCCCAAGAAGTTCTCACTTGTCAAATTCTGGTGTAGTATCAAAGATTATTCACAATTAACTGAAAAAGCTATTAAACTACTTTTGCTTTTTCTAAATATATATCTGTACAAGGTCCAATTTCATTCCTGTGGTTCACAAAGGAAAAAAAAAATCAAGAGATTGAATGCAGAAGATATATAAAACCAGTTGCCTGCTATGAAGCCAAACAGTAAAGATCTCTATCTATATAAAATATCTGCCAAATATAAAACATTCCTTTTATTGTTTCTTTTAGAAACTACAGTTTTGCTTCCCTAACAATATATTATTTATGTCAGTATGTAATGGGTTTGCCACTTTTGTCCTAAAATAAATAAGTAAATGTATTTTAAAATTCTGTTTTAATTAGAAATACAGTAAATATAGATAGATAGATATAAACAATATTAAAACCTCTTTGAGGTGATCAGTGATTTTTAAGAATGTAAAAGGTTTGCATTACTAAAAAGTTTGAGAACTGCTGCTTTAGTATATCCTGTTAACCTGAAGGAGTTAATAAAATTTTCAGTTTATCACTTAACCCCACATCATGTCATTTAATTTGATCAAGTCTATGCATGCTGTAGTAAATTGCCTTAGTGGTTCCGATTCTACGTCCCTTCCTGTATCCATGTCCCTTGCCACGTAACTTTTCAGTTCCTTCACTGAGAACAGGGTGCAATTCTCCGCCACTGGGATCAGTCAGGTGACTTGTTTTGAGCAAAGGGACATCAGCACATATAATACAAAGAGAATGTCCTAATCACTTGAATGATGAGGCTTGCTCTCCCTTGCCCTCTGCCACCTATATGAGAAGGACTTGCTTCGGCCAACCTACTGGCCCAGATGGAAGATGAAAAAATTGTGGATCAGAGTCATCCTCCCCTGGGCTCAGCCTGGATTCTACTCACCCACATTCTCTTAGTTGGCCAGAGATGCATGAGTGACCTCAGCTGAGATTAGCAGGATCCCTGCAACTAAGTCCTGTCTAGATCAGTTGACACAAAGGTGACCCATAAAAATGATGCTGTTTTTGACTCTATACTGTGTTCTCCCTGTACATTGACTTGAGACCCTAACAGTCTCTTACTATCTGACTCTATTCTGTCCCAGTTAATGACATGAATTTTTTTTAAAAAGCTGATAGTTAAATGGGGGTGATAGTTCACTTGCAAACGTGTCTTACCTCTGAGTTCTTCTGTTGTTTGCTTACTAAGAGCAAACATAATAATTACATTCTTAAAACTTGTAGACTTCCTGCAACTTCGAAGAAACACATCTATGGATTGAAGTTTTTGAAGTAAATAATTGCAGAGGTAAAAAAAAAAAATAATAATTGCAGAGGTACCAATTTTAGATTGTTCTAACACCTCTTAAGAATAAATAACCCCAAACTGCTATTACAGGTACTTTCCCCAGAACAGAGGGATGCAAACCATGACCTGTTCTTTTTTTCTTTCTTTTTTTTTTCATGACCTGTTCTTAATGAATAAAGTTGTATTTGAGCACAACAATCTCATTTGTTTAGATATTGTCTATGGCTGCTTTTGCAAGCACAAATGAATCACTGCAACAGAGACCATATGAACGAAAAATTCTGAAACATTTGCTATTTTGCCCATTACAGAAAAGATTTGCTGACCCCTGCCCTATAGAGAAACTCAATTGGTTTCCATAGAGAAACTCAATATATTGGGGAGTCAGTTAATTAGAAACCTTACTGTAATGTGGCCAGAACTAGAACATCATAAAAGAAAAAGTTCTTACAGGTATTTTGTTTCTAAAACACAAAAAATGAGCAATACATGTCATAAAAATATGACAGATGCTTCATGCTAACACAAATTTTTGAAGCAATAGAAAAGAAATACAGTTAATCTCCATCAAGATTTAGAGGTCATCAAAACTGAGGTTTGCAGACTAGGTTCAATAGATATATATACAGAGACATACATATGTGCAATTAGTTTGTATTTTAAGATACACTTTTAATATTGAAATTAAATTTGGGGGAAAAAAGTTCTGAATTTAAAATTCTCTTTTTTCTCACCAACACATCCAATTAAAGTGCTTTTTTAATGAAAAAATTTTTACAACTTAACTTCTCTTAGACAAGTTTTTACAACACAGGAATAAAATAGCAGCACTTTTATTTTATTATCAATTATTTATAAAGAATGGCACAATGAAGAAACCATGAAACTTCACCTACCATATCCTGTTATTAAAAGCTCTGTGGTCACATCTGTGGCACGATGTAAAATAATCACTTGTGGCTCCTACAGTATGTTTTAATGCATGTACAATTCTTTCCCCATGGGTGGCAGAGAACATAAATTATTAAAATGTGACTGTTTTTAGGAAATGACCGTAAGATACAAACTTGCATGAGATCATCACAAAGCGATTTTACAAAAGTTTCACTAGATGGCAGCATCTTAAAAATAAAGAAAAAACTAATAGTTCTCCAAAACCTCTGTATAGCCATGCAGTTAACATTTTCATTATTTTACGAATAAGAGTAGGTAAAACAATATGAATGTGTGAAAACAGACCTCATCCTTGAGTGTATACTTTATGTAATTTTAAAAATAGAAATCAAATATTTTTCAACAGATTTTTATTAAAATTACCCACAATTGCTCAGACTCTCATTGATACAAGGACAGCAGCGGTGTTCAGCCACCGTGTCACTCGGCTTTACAGTCAGTCCCCAAACTATGGCAGTAGTCTTCTAATCATTCGCACTACTTCCAGCCTGCCTTCTTCCAATGAACTTTCTAAATCATACATTTGGTTATAAGACTTCCTGCGTCCCTTCAAAGATCTCCCCATTAACTTGAGAATGTAACTCATTTTCCTTGGTATGGCTTTTAAAGACCTTTATGATCTGGTTCTTTCCAGCTTTCCTGTCCCGGGTGCCCTACACCTACTTTCATTTATTCGCATAAACTGTTCTCTGTCTCTGGGGTATTCTTTCCCTCCTCATTTGCCTGGGTAGCTCAAATTTTTATCACAAGATAACTTCCATAGGAAGATACCTTTGCCAAACCCTCTTGCTTCTCTCATCTTACAGCCCTGGTTGCATAAATCTCTTGTAGCAATTTTCCAATCTTAAACTGTCTTCTATTTTTATATAATATGAACTCAAATAATTCAATTGTTGAATAAATAAGTAAAAAAACAAAGTCATACAATTGTCAATAAATATTCTGTAAACTGAAGCTAAATGTTAAAATATTTGATATCCTGTATTTCTGTTTCAATTTTATTGCATAAACCATTTATTCAGGCTTGGCATATTTTAAAATGAAGTTTCTTGGACAGTCAAAAGTAGTTTAAAATATATTTAAAATCCCTTTCAATAAAACAAGGAATATCATGACTTTTTGTCTTTGCCATCTTTACTAGCACAATACTAAAAATTTTTCTAACCAGTGGAATAATACACAGGGTCTGTGCTGAGATTTCCAGGTAAAGAGCTAGATCACTGTCTCTCAAATTTAGTTTATTATTTGTTTATTAATTAAAATGAAATATGGAATAGTACAGTTTAATTTTATCCCTTGTAGCATTAAAGTCCTGATAACTTTATTGATTTATTCTATAACAGATTGGCTTTAGACAGATATTATTAGTTTGTTCTTTCTTCACCAAAAAAAAAAAATCCTATAAATTATGAAGACCATCAATAAGTAGCAAATTTGGTGGGAAAAGGGTTAATTATATATTTGTAGCTATACACAGAACTGAAAGTCAGCTTGTATGCATTTGTGTGTTCAAATAATTGTTAAAATAATAAAATACTTAAGATAGGTAAGTAGCCTTTGTCTTTGAGCCAGTTGAGTAAGCGCCCAGGTTACTTAGGAGGTACCTGCAAGAGATGCCTGTCACACAGCCTGTGGCCATTCATACATACCAGCTGGGTGCATGTCCAGACTTCAGTGGATGCCCTTGGCAGTGGCATTAGCATCATGGTGGGTAAATTACAGGGGCCTACAAGTCCCTTCAAGGCTAGTAATTGGATACTAGTAATAGGAGTGTGACTTCTCTCGTGGCTGTTTATGGGAACTACAGTTTCCACACCATACTAAAGAGATCTTTATGTATTCTAAATATCACTCCTGTTTTGATCTAAAGTCACAGGAAACAACTGAAGAAGTACATTGCTATAAATTTGAACAATATTACCTTAAATAGAAAAACTGATGGGAAAATTTGAGGACAGTGAACAAAAATTTTTAAAAATGATAGGAGTGTGTGTGTATGTGTGTGTGGTTGTTCAACTCTACATAGATGATATGGACAAATGGTGGATTAATAACAACAGGTTGGCTAGTTAGCTTTGATCCTGGGATTTCCCAAGGAAGCTCACAGTTAGGGAGGTGTTGTTGACTTGTATTGGGGAGGGTGAAAATGAACAAGAAGCACATGAAAGGTGGTAGGGTTTCTTGCCATAGTCTTGAAGCACTAAAATTTGTAAAATTCATTCAAGTGCTATGATTCAAAAAAATCCACAGATGCTAAGTTAAAAGAAAAAAAAGTAATACCTAGTAAAGATCTCTGTAAGAGGGGCCTCTGCCATCTCTGTAAACATAGTATATCATTTCAGAGTGAATTTTTATTGTGAAAGTCTTTCCTTTCATCCTAAAATTTATTGTGGTCTTCAAATATCCTTCTCACTTTTTTTTTTTTCTTTTCATCTAACTCTGGTTATAAGCAGGAACTATGCATTATTTCTTAATACTGTGTTTACTCTGCACTTAAAGTCAATATGTAATTTGTATTACAGTTTCCTTCCCCAAATTATTTAATACAGCTGTCTACTGTTTTTTGAAATACTATGTTAAACCTTCACTTATTTATATCAATAGTTTGATGGGAGTAACTGTTCCTCACTATTAAAACGTAAAGCAATACAAAATGAGAATGAACTTTCACAAGTTAAAAGGGACAAAACACAATCTTCCAAGTGGAACTGCAGGGAATATTTTAGAAGTAGCTTGGCAACTAGAACCAAAACTTAAAATTTTCTGTAAGGCAGAACCTGAATGCTACTCAAAGTTATTTTAGTCCTGAGGCTCTTATAGATAATATATGATACCAGAAAAACATAAGTAATCAGCATATGTACTGCAGGAGAAAAAAAATACACACAGTATTCCATCCAGGAAGCTAGTGACTTGATAATTCTAAATGTTCATATTAAGTTCAGCAGCAAACACGAACAGAAAGAGGAAAAATTGGGAGGGTAGACAAGATTCTACCCGAGACATATGATGAATTACTCCAAGGTTAAGGTCTAATAATTTCAAATGTATCTTCTATCAAAATATTATTTTAAAATGCAAGTGTACAGAGAAGGATGGTATCACAAATAACCCTTAGTCTACATGATAATTTGAGTAAGAAAGCTCCCCCATTGTCCTAGAGCTATTGATTGATGGTATTTATGCCAAAATGTGTATACAGCAGAGACAACAAGCCCTGATAAAGTGAACATTGTTCTGTGCCTCTCATGTGGGCTATTGCTAGGGATTTGGGGAGCCATGACTATACTTCTCGGTTTCCAGAGAGCTTAATTTGGAAAAAGATAAGATATCGAATAAGAGAGAGTTTTGAATCAAGAAAGAGTCTTTCATGACAAAGGTTGTGCATAGATATCAGGGAATTAATTAAATTAAAAACGAGTACCTTTAACTTGAAATCAAAATGAAATCAGAATGAATGCTTTCACTCGGTGACTTAAAAACTCTGGTTTGGATTCAAGGGTAAGCTAAAAAGTGAAAGTAGAATCAATTCTGAAATATTCATTTATGTGTCAACCTGTGCAAATTAGACTAATACAGTATTAGGATTTTATTACCCACTTATATCAAGCCATACTTCCATATTTTCAGAAAGTACAGTAACTTATAGTTACCCAAAAGAAAATATGAAGGAAGTGTCCTGTTGGAAAAGTAAAGTGACAGGGGGTGGCAATTTGGGAAGAAGATGATGGACACAGGAAAACTAAGGAGCTTGTCTTTGGATGGAAACCTTGGAGTCCTGAATGGGGTGGTAGAACTCTACTCAGGTGCTGAAGATGGCCAACCTAGTGCATTTTTGGAGGCCTTTCTGGGCTCTATTTATGTCACAGGAAATGGAACCTGAACGTTTTTTGAAATTAATATATAACTCAAGGTGCCCTTTGTTTAAATTCCAGAAGTGTTTTAGCTGTGGAACTTACACAGCAGGCCACGTAGCCCATGGGGAACACTGGCAACCAGAGTCTGGAATACTAGCTATGTCCTAATAGCTATGTCCCCTAGTTCTGTGAACAGATGCCTGGAGGAAAATGATAGCTTCCGAACTTGAGTGGGAAATTTTCCCCACACTATCTGACTTCCTCTTGAATTTGCAATATGTGGTTTTGACCCAATGGTAAGGTAAAATGAATTGGAGCATGTATAACTCTGTTTTTTGTGGTATTAGACTGGATTGATTTTCTAAGACATTTTCATGGATTTGTTTTTACCCTTGTCGGGCATTAATACAGTCTAAAGCAGTTTTCTATATATATGTCTCTATGTCCCATATGAATTCTTTAAAGGCAGACACAGTGGGGTTTTTCTTAATCTATTCTCTCTCTGTCTCCCTCGCTCTCTCTGTCTCTCTCTCTCTCCTCCTCTTAAATCCTGGAAACTGATATTAAGTGAGGGGTCAATATACCTGTGAAACAATGAAATTTCTTGAGAATACTCTGCAACTCAGCTACCATTAGAAGGTTCAGTGGACTTCCTGTTGAAATTCTCCCTATTGTCATGTAGATTAGCTTCCCAGTCATATAGGAGTTTGTAAGCTCTTAATTAGAGGGAGGGCACCTGCAAATACATCTAAAGGCCCTGAAGAACTGCTAACAGGAATGACAATGGGGCAATCACTGGTGGGAGCTATTGCCAATAGAACTACCTAAGAGAATCATCAGAAGGAGACCCACCAGGGTCTTGGGGCATCTCTTAAAAAGAACGGTTGGGAAGAGTGGGTTAGAGGTTCCGAGTTGGGCCACTATTGAATGCTGGCACTGAATAGAATCTTATTCAGCAATAATTCTGTTCCTTATACTTGACATCTAGGGGCAAAGTAAAAATTGTGGTTTTCAATATTCTCTAAACTGAAGAGACAGTTATATCAACCATAAAGACAAAGGTTTCAGGCTCCCATGGAGAAAAATAACCAAGAAAGAGGGCTATATGTATTTTCTTTGACTTTCAAAATGTTGAGACCTCTTTGCCCTTACACAATCAGTTTACAAATATAAAAGGAGAAAATATAGTGGAAAGAGAGGTATGGTATCGGCGCCAGACTCCAAGTCTAACCTTTAATGGCTGGCTAAGTCAGCTTGAGCAACTGCTTAACTTCTCTTGGACTCAGTTTCCTCAACTGAGCCATGGGAAAAGCTCCCTATTAGGGTAGCTGAGAATATTGTAAATACTACATGCCAAGTTCCTGAAGCACAGTAGGTCATCATCAGCACCTAGTATTATTCACATTTGTACAAAGCACTATTGCAGAAACTAGATTCATCCTTTTAGCCTGGCTTTTTAAAAGTAAATATTGATGAGACTGGCAAATCCAGAGATGAGAGGTAGAAAGTGGGGAGTGTTAGGAGCATTTTGCTAATGAAATTTAAGGAGGGAGGTATCAGTTAAGAAGGCTTGAGACAGAGCTAAGAGCTAACAGCAACATGGGGAGAAAGAGTAAAGGATTTGAGAGAGAGGAAAAGCAAAAAAAAAAACAAAAAACCTTGAGACCCTAAAGTGTTGTGTAATTTACAGGTAGAAATGTCTTACTATCTAATAGAGTGTGCTTTCAAGAGTAAATTTCAGCTATTTCTTTTACCAGGAAAAAACAGCAATTGTCTCCTCTGTTTATGGTCAGAAGTAAGTACAAAACCAAAGAAGAAAAATAAAACAAATCAAGTAACACTGTTCTCTTCTGGAGTCTTTCTCCAGCTGGCAAGGATCTCACACAAAATATAGTTTGTTTGATTTATTTCAGATACTCAAGATGGGAAAAATAGCTCAAGGTAATTTTTCAAGCTTAATTTAGTTCATTTAATATTTAATAACTTAATGGAGCAGTCTGCATGCCCTAAGTGTGTCAAAGAGTAGAAATGGAGTTTGAAAAAGAACTCAAATTTTATAAGTATTTTGATTTTTAGAGCAATTGACCATTATAAGTAATTCTTCAGAATTTTCTGATTCTAATTAAATGGGAGCATAGTTATGTCTTTTATGCAATGTGTGATCCATAAAATCAGCCTAATCCATTCTTGCTGATAACACACATTTATCCATTCACTGGCCAAACAGGTATGCACTTAATGATAAATGACTATGTATGTGTAAAGCACTAGTATAAGCCTGTGAAGTTTGTAGGGTCCACCCTCAATCAGTCATTGAACACACTATTGACAAAAGCTTCCTAAATTTCATAGTGAAGATAGGCATAGAAATAATTACAAGATACTGCAAAAGAGGACCAATAATACATTTTCTGTCATGCTATGGAAATACAGCAGGAAGACAGATTTAGCCTGACACAGAGGAGCAAGAAAAATTTTATGATGAAGGTGAAGGATCACTCCCTCATGTTTCTACAGGAGTTAGTCAAGAAATATATGAGTTGGGCCTATAAGAAATACTCCACTTTACCGTTTTTGGTAAGAATGCTGCAATGTAAGCAGAAATATATACACCAGCTGTCATTCTGCTTCAGTGCTGAGGTCAGTAGGTAGACATGGGAGTTGTGTTGAAGAACCGAAGTCCCATCCAATGGGCAGAGCTATGATTCAGGCTTGCCACTCGTTATTGTACGAGAAAGATGGTCTAGTGTTGCCAAACCTGTAATTTGAAACTAGGAGTTTTTATATGAAATCTCTTGATCTGTCATTATTGGCATGTGATTAAAAAAATGTTTAATGTACGATGTTTGCATATACAAAGAGGGTTAAACAAAGCAATTCTCTAGGACAGATCATAACCTGTGAAGCAGGTAGTGGTTGAGCTAAGCTGGAGGAACAGAATCTTCATATGTGGGAATTCTAGGAGGAGGGAAAGCTAAGAAAAAAGGCCTGGAGACTGAAAGTATGACATCTGGACAGAAAACATTCAACACATTTGGTTTAGTTTAACTATTAGTATGTGAAGGAGAGCAGAGGAAAATACGATACTGATAACTTAGGTATATGCATAATCATAAAAGACTGAAGTGTTTTTTGTTTCTTTTTTGCGGTACGCGGGCCTCACTGATGTGGCCTCTCCCGTTGCGGAGCACAGGCTCCGGACGCGCAGGCTCAGTGGCCATGGCTCACGGGCCCAGCCGCTCCGCGGCATGTGGGATCTTCCCGGACCGGGGCACGAACCCGTGTCACCTGCATCGGCAGACGGACTCTCAACCACTGCGCCACCAGGGAAGCCCTGAAGTGGTTTTGACTCTATTCTACAAATGGTAGAAGAATGATGGTCATAATTTGGAAAAGACATGAAGCAAGGAATCAAATAGGGGATACATGGGCCTAATCACAACCTTCCCAACAATGGGCAGTTACTTTTTGGATGGGTGGTGACTTTTAACTTTACATATCTACTTTTATCTACCTGTCTTGTTATAAAGTGGCGTTAAAGCAACTATTTAATTTATCCATCACATGAGAATGATACTGTATATCAAAGAGAGCCCCATTTAGATGGGAAATGAAAGTACACTCTTCCATAAGATATTTTACTAGTGATTACTATGCCAATCTAAATGGTCAATTTCTCAACCAAATTTGCTTATATTATTAAGTTTTACTTACATACTGAACTTGATAATCTTGCAAAGAAGCTTATGGGATAGTTTCTGAAGATGTCACTCTTAAATTTCTTCCCTTAAAGCTACTTTTTATAGACAATGTGATAGTTATCTTCTTTGTTTACCACCTTACTTAATTTGCTAGGAAAGTGAACATTGTCTCTTCAACTGAACTAAACTTTGATATCCCTAATCTTGTTTGCATAAACAATTTAACTGATTAAAGAAGGGGGGAAGTCCCTGGTGGCACAGTGGTTAAGAATCCGCCTGTCAATGCAGGGGACACGGATTTGAGCCCTGGTCTGGGAAGATCCCACATGCCGCGGAGCAACTAAGCCCGTGAGCCACGGCTACTGAGCCTGCGCTCTACAGCCCACGAGCCACAACTACTGAAGCCCGTGTACCTAGAGCCCGTGCTCCACAACAAGAGAAGCCGCCGCAGTAAGAAGCCCGTGCACCACAATGAAGAGTAGCCCCCACTCGCCGCAACTAGAGAAAGCCCGCACACAGCAACGAAGACCCAACGCAGCCAAAAATAAATTAATTAATTTAATAAAACATTTCTTAAAGAAGGGGATCATGAAGAAGGACATTAAGAGAAATCTCTCACATTATATTGGGGATTTTTTTTTCTGGGGTCTTCTGAAATTCCACCTACCTTGATTGCCATGAGACACACTTTTTCCTTTCCATTCTTATGGTGATTAGTGAATAAATTAAAACGGGTGTGTACATTTCATGTTGTAACACTTTCATTTTTCAGCTTAACAAAGACTTAAATCAGCCTTTTGTTGGTCAAGTGGCATGAAAAATATGGGTTTTAGCCTGGGTCTAAGACAACTTAAGTATTTTATAAAATGCATATCATCTAAAAAAACCCATAAATACAATATTTCACTTGGGGGACCCTGGGTTTAGATGAGGCTAGATCTGGAGAAATAATTGTCCACCATGGCTTTGATGAGAGTGGTTGCCAAAGCAACAATCCTGATTGACAACTGAGAGTCTTGCTTTTCTCAAATCTGTAATTCTAAAACATCTTGAGTGCAAATTTCTCTTCTGTTGAGAACTACTCAGTCTTTCTCACATGGTCCATTTAATGAAAAGCTTAAATTAAAACATCTGATGAAAACTTCTTAGAGACAGCTCAAAATTTTTAGATTCTTGGGCACTGATCCTTACCAACATATTTTGACTTAGAGACTCCAGGCTCCTGCTTGGATAACTAGGATAGTTTACTTTATATTTCTAAACAGAATAATCCTTCACTATTCCCAGAGTAAATGATGTATAGTTAATGGGACATTCCATCTAAACTTTAGGTCATTTTTCTCTTCTCTCTCTCTGTCTCTTTGTCTCTCTTTCTATCTGTCTCTGTTCTCTCTCTCTCTCTCTCTCTCTCTCTCTCTCTCTCTATATATATATATATATTTAATCCTTGGATTCTGTGGCTAGAACTAAATCTGGGTGGGACAGCAAGAGCTCAGTATAGATCCTTCATTTCTGATGGTTATACAAAATCTGTCTTTAGTAACAATAGGATGATAAGATTAAATAAGAACAATCTCTTAGGAGATCAGAAAAATATTTCATGTAGTATGAAATGGATCTGCTCTCTGGTACCCCTGTCTTTTGAACTGTATCATGATAGCAAGTTTTAAAATTCTTGCATAGAGACTGCAACTGACTCTTTACTTTTGCCTACTCATCTAATTCCTACCCATTCCAGGGAATGGGTAGGAGGGAGGGAAGGCAGGGAAAGGCAGGGAAAATCTTTTTAAAATTAAAACAAAACGTAGTTCTTTCATTGTCTAAAAGCTTTTAATGGCTACCTGTGGCACTAAAGAGAAGCTCAAGATGTATAATATGGCTTAGTGGGCCCTTCTTTACTCAGCCTCTGTCTGCTTTATAAACTCATTTCTTGTCATATCTTTTCTAACTATCAAATTATACAATCTTTTCTACAATCAAATTATACTGAAATATTTGCTTCCTTGTAATTCTGTCATTTTTTAACACTATCTAGAATGGCCCCACCATACTGTCCACACCCTGGAGGGGATTTTACCTAGTTACCTCCTACTCATAATGTTAGAATTGGCTCTTGTCTCATCTTCCCTAAGAAGGTCAGGCTGACACTCCAGGCTAAATTAGGCATTCTTATTTAGAATTCTGTTATTATAATTTACTACTCAAATATTTACTGATAGAAAGAATGTATAAAAAATTAAAATGCATATCGCTCTGCTATAGAGAATATAGAGATAAGATTCTTTTTATGCGCTAATGATAAGATCCTATTTGGTGAACTGGCAGTGACTTTAATGAAAGAATGGCCGTATTAGTATGATTTCTAGTAAAGATTACTTAATATTGAACATCTCAATGTTAAACCTTTTTGGAAAAGGTTAATTTATTATGCATAAAAATTTCATACAACATGCCAATTTATATTATAGTTATATACAAAAGCATCAGGTACTGATTTTTCCTAACTGATTGATTGCTCAAATCCTGATATCTCATGCAAGTATTACTGATATTATTCTGTTGTAATAGTCCATGAGACTTGACTCCCAATCTTCAGTACTAGAAGCAGCTCAGCCAAGATAATGTTGAATTTTGAGGCTTGATCAATCATTTGTCTCCTACAAAAGTCTGAAGACATTTTTAACAATAATTTAAACTTTCCCTGAAGATAAATGGATGGATCAGTGAGGTGACCATTTATATATGAGTGTTATTTAGATACCTCAGTTTTTATTAAATGATATTAAAGCTAAAATATGTCTCTCTTTTTTATAATGATGTCTTTATTCATATTTCTGCTTTCGTCTAATGTTCTACATCCAGAATTAATTCATTTTGTTTTTAAAATTGTTTGGGCTGTAATTGTGATTATTATTTATTAATAATTTAGGCAACTTATAGTTAGGTCTAAGAGATGTTTGTACTCATACCCAGTAGAGAGTGACCCATAACAAGGTAGAAGCTAATAAAGCAAAGCACAGGTTTACAAAATTCAGTCTTCTTTTTGGCTGTCATTTGCATTTCAATTTTCAGTAGGCTAAAAGAAAACTAACATGCCAGCATCCATATTATGTAGAGTAAGATAGTATAAAAGATGTGATAAATAAGAGAATCAATCATTCATTCACTCAAAAATATTTATTTGGCACCACTGTCTGCCAGGCACCATGAATTCCAGAGTGCTGTAGGCCATTTTATGTGGCACTGGAGAGGGAAGGTAGAAAGCAAGCAGTTGGCACTGAGTTTTTTTAGGGATAAGATTATTAAAATTTTTATCAGTCCATTACCCAGACTTTAAAGTTTTCAGTCCAGTCTATTGAGTCCTAACCATACTGCTTAGATTATTGTTTTCTTTTATAATCTAGAGTAGAAGTGTCTAATGAGAGTCTTTAGTTTAAAGTTCTTAATATTTCACTTTCTAAGGATTCATTATTTTTTGTAGGTTGGATATGCCAATGTGATATTTTTATATATTGATAACGTTTACTGATTACTTACAATGCACTAAGTACTAAGTGTTTTAGGGATAGTTCCTTGTTTCTTAGTAGAACAAATCAATGAAGTAGGCACTATTACCTTCCCCATTTGTTAAGTGGAGAAATGAAGTCATATTGGTAAATGAATTAAGCCATTTAAACTATTCTAGAAACTAATGGAAAGATGTGGGTTCAAGGCCAGGTGTGTCTCTGTCTCTACTATCTAAACATTTCATTAATGCAAATGCTATACTGCATTTCAGAATAAGTATCCTACTCCATCAGCAACCAAAAACGCCTGAATTCCAGGTGTGGCAAGGCTAATAACTGTTCCTCTTAAGCACACAAATATAGTTAATTTCCCAAAAATGACCATGTGTTAGTCGAGGGAATATAAGTGGAAATAAATTTTTTCATTGTTAAGCTAATGTTTTTAAGATGTTAGTATTCCCCTTTAAATCCCTTTATCCCATTTCTTTGGCTGAATAGTGACAGAAGCTCTAGGGTATGAAAGCCATAGGATACAACCCTGAACCACTTGTAACCTGAATCATTGCACTGGAGAAAGCTGATCCCTGACTGCTGCGTGAGCAACACAAAAACATCTATCACAGTGAAGCCATTTATGGCCCTATTTAATTGTTACCAAGACTTAGTCTACCTTATACACCAAGAGTTTCCATTGACAGTAATTTCTAATTACCTATTTCTTATCATAATTCAACTTGAGAAATTATAATTTGTGGGGAGCCTATTCATTTCACCAGATGATATAGATTTTCTCTTTATTTTGCTCTCTTTATATTTCATTATGGAGCCTAATCAATTTTCCATGAATTTTTTTCAAATGTTTTGTGAAATGAGGCAAAGAAGAAAATAGAAGAAAGAAAAAAAGAAGGGAGGGAGGGAGGGAGGGAGGAAGGAACGAAGGGGAAAAAAAAGGAAAAAAATTAAAGAGGGCTAGAAGAGGAAAGAGGGAAACAGATTAGAAACAATGATGCTCCACGGGGGTGTAATTGGGAAATGCAAGAAATACTGTCGGTAAATTAACCCCAACCCCTCTTCTCAGCCTCTCTCTAATATAGGGCCATAAAAGCTAAAAACTCCTTTACTCATGCTTCTTTGAAACTACTACTTCAGAAGGCAATGAATCATAAACAGGAAACTGCTAAGTTTTTCTGGGAAAGACTTTGCACTTTGGATGAAAGGGACAGATAAAGCTGTACTGCTACTTCTCCCTTCGTCTTTCTCTCTGCTGTAAATAGAATTGTGATATCTGGATTTGGGACAACTCTCCCTGTGACCATGACATGAAAAGACTGAAGAAAATATAAGAATGCCCTGGAGATGTCACACAAACACTACTCAGTTGCTGAGTACATCCTAGCAGCCTCCTGCCTCAAGTCTTCTGTGGTGAGAAAAATAAATCCCTAATCTTTGGCTAATTTTTCTCTGGGATTTTGTTTCTTGCAGCTGAAAACCTTCATAAGTGATTCAGGAATATTAAAGGAAAGACTAACCCTGAGGGTAGAATTAAGAAGTGATTGGTTGAAAAGGTAAAGAACAGGAAAATGTCAGAGTTGAGTCTAAAGGTCTATAACGATGGTGGCATGAAACAAACAGTAGGGATATTCTGGAGGGAGACAAGTCTGGAACATACTGATCTCAAGGTGCATATAGGACTTCCATGTGTAATAGGCAGATGCTCATAAATAACAATTTTCAAGTGTGTGAGTAGCCTGTAGCTTTTACTTGACAGTGAGAGCTGAGTCGTGGCAGTGGTTAAAAATCTTTAGGGATAGTAATTCAAAGGACAATGGGGAGCATTCAGTGAATGTAGACAAAAATAAATTATTAGTAGAAATAAGTAATAGTATATGAAAAATATATAAATATAGAAGTAAGTCAGAGCTCCAAGATGGTAGGTTGGCCAATAATATAAAATTAAGTAGATGGCTTCTAAGACAAAATATGAAAAGTGTGTCTTCAAACTGATGTCTCTTTTCACATGCTGGCCTTCCCTTATAATATGGCTCTCTAGCCTGATCTTATGCTTAATTTTCCTTGGCCTCTCACACTTGTCACCATCCCAGGGCTTCTCCTCAGTTAAAAAAAGTCTCAGCATTCTCTAAATTCATTATGTGAGTCAGAGCCGTCCTACCAACTGTTCTTTTATTAATTTATTTATTTTTCCCTTTAGATGATCACTAGAAATCTTATATTTTCTCTTTCCATCAGAGTCGATTTCTATACCACTTACAACAAAAAGTCAGATAACCAAATACAAAATTGGGAAAGACACTTGAATAAGCATTTCATAAAAGAAGATTCTGAGACAGCTAGTACACATTTGAAAGATCCTCGACCTCATCAATAGTCAGAGAAGTGCACATTAAAACTTTAATGAATTATTATTACAAACTAATCAGATTTGCTATTGGTGAGAATGAAGAGCAACAGAAACTGATACATGCTAGTGGGAGTATATGACAAATTGATACAAACCTTTGGAAAGTTGGCATTGTTGATTAGGATTTAACATATACATACTTTATGTTCCAAGGATTCTGATTCTAGGTATGTATTTAACAGAAATGGGTATGAAGGCATACCCAAAGAAATTTATAAGAATGTTCACGGTAGAATTTATTGTAATGGCCCTCAAATGGAAATGAAACTCAAATATCTATTCTGATTAGAATGGAAAAAAATAAATTGTGATCTATTTCATACACTATAATAATATAGTGAAGTGGAAAGAAAAACAGGCAAAACTGCTACATACAATATGGATGAACCCCACAAATATAATAGCAAATAAGCAAGACACAAAAGAATATATGTTAATCCATTCATATACAGTTCAAAGATGGGCAAAGCTTATATATATTTTATATATGTATATATTTTATATATATATATTTATATATGGTTAGAAGTCAGGAGAGGAGGTAATAGGCAGTATTTGGGAGAAGGAGGATTCTGAGTGTTATAAATGTTCTAGAAGTTTCTTGATGTGGGTGATGGCTATAAGGGTTCAAAATAATTCATCAAGCCACTTATGATTTCTGCTTTTTTTGGTATACATGTATTTCTTTAATAATATATTTTTCAAAATTCCTATCCCCACTTCCCTTTCATATGAAGTTTCTACTTCAGAATCTACTCTTGTTGACTTTTATTAATCCATCATTTTTGGTTCCAACCATACTTCTGGAAACTTTCATCTTTTTTATGTCACTTAGCCGTTCCTAACAGTGGCTCTTTTATGGCTTTTTTTCCCCTCGAATTTCCCAACTCTTTCTTGATTGACACCTTTAATTTTCTCTTTGTCTCTCTCTTCAGCTTTATCTTCATAGACCACCCAAGAGAGCTATGTAAGTCTACATTATAAAGAATTTTTCTAAATCTCCATTGAGAATGGAGGGGATTGTCTAGCAAGAGTATAAATGTCTGTTAAAATAATTTTGATAATGGATAAATTGAAGTCTGCTAGATCGCCATTTCACTCACATAGTATCCATCACTCCTGTGCAGTTACATTTATATGGAACTGCTCATTCCTACCTTCCTTTCTTTGACTGAAAACTCAATGAGAGTTTTACCTGGTAGGCACTTACCATATTTTTTACATAAAAGAAAGCATGCAAAATACTGAGAGAATGGTTTTAGTAAGCAAGGTAGTTAAGAATAAGAATTACATATAACATCTACTAAACAAGTTTATTTTGCTTTTAATGGGAAATGAAAGAAAATTTATATTTAAGCCACTCTCTATAACTTCATATTTGTTGAGGACAGTGGAAGGAGGGAGGGAACCACCATTTAACTGTAGAATGTGTACAATCCAAGAGATATTTTATACTCTTCATAATCAACACTACATTTATGAAGTGGGTCCTGTTATCCCAAATTAACAGTTTTGAAAACAGAAATTCAGAAAAGTCAAGTAACTAGCTTGCTTGAGATCATGTAAGAATTAAATGACCTAGTCAAGATATGAATTTCAGACTGAGTGATTCCAAAACCCATGATCTTTCTTCTTTACCATCCTGCCTCATTTCTATGAAGTTTAATGAGACATGCGTGTATACTAAGGCAATCAGGGACTTCTGATTACTTGCATAACATTTTAAAATATGATATTTTACTGGCCTCCCTGTATTTTGGTGCTTAACATTTAATATCTAAATTAAGAAGACATTATCTTTATATCTTTCATAATGCACCACTTTCACAGTTATCCATCAAACCAGTTGGAAGTCTTGGTTGGAAACTCCTAGAGACTGCTGATAACGGTGCTAAATTTTTTTTCATTAGTTCCATTCATTAGCTTCAATAACTGAGTACATTAACTAGATATCACACATATATTAATTGCATAACTTATTAATGTTCAGAGTATAATTCAGTTGTTACCTTTTTAAATACATGATTTGATTGCTGAATCAAATAGAACTGTTATTTAAAGATTTTAAATACAAATTGTAACTGTTTAATGTTGTTCCTCTGATTTTTTTTTTCAGGCAAACAAATACTAAAAACACTTTCTTACAAGCACTTATATATAAAGAGCTACTCTTTCACGATAGTAAACTATGTAAGTGTCATTCAGTAGTATTGAGGGAAAATTGCTCGTTATAGGCAGTATAATGGCTTCCTAAAGTAAACTGGGTAAAACTCCATCTACTGATAAACTTTTATTCTCCATCTCCCCTTTTTCAGGTACATAGTATTAATGAGCATGAATTATATATAGAATGAGTTATAATATGACAAAGCACCAGAGTTGAGCTTCTAACAGTCCTAGTATATAGTTACTATCCTAAGTATTGTCTGCTTCCTGCTGACTGAGCAGCTCTGTACCAATGACATCACTTACAGGAAGCTCACCTATACTGCTGATTAGAGGTAGACATTGGGAGAGCAGATGCTAATAAGGAGGTAAGACCACAGAAGTGACAAAAAGAGGTTTAAATAGAGATGCCTAAAGCAAAATATATATATTTTTTCACATATATTTAATATATTATTTATATGTCATATATCATATATATGTCATATATCATATATATGATATATATCTTACACTTTTTTTAAACTCTTTAAATAATTTTACACAGACACAACAAAGGTATTTTACTAGAAGTACAGTTGAATACTCCTATAGAGTGATGTTCTGGACAAGGGGCAAAGGAGGAAATGACGTACATACCTTTGCTTGTCCGGCTTTTGTGATGGCAGGCATATTAAAGAGCTGGCCAGTATAAAAATGCAGACCACTGAACAGGATCACTGCAATAGAGTCACCTTCATTCTCAATTACTTCAAAGATATCCTCTAATCTCAGTGTTTCTTCCCCCTAAAGTCACGTTAGGCACAAGTTACATTATATCCACAATAACAAATTTGTCCCTTTACATTTCCCAATCTAAAATTCACCTTGAGATCTTTCCTACCATAAGAAAAATCAAAGATATTTTTTTTCAAATTAATAATCTTCAAAAATCGGGCAAGAGCATGTATTTGAATATCTTTTTGTTATTAAGAAATGATAATAAAATAGTAAAAAAAGAGGTTTATAAAGTATCTTTGCAAAACCCTACTGCTTGATTTTATTCTTCAGTTTTTCACTTAATCTTTACTATTTACATACTTATAGATTGTTTCCTTCTTATTCCCATCAAATAAAATACCAGAAAGTACAGGATGTCCATAAAATTTAAATGTCAAGGCAAATTTCTTGGAAATTAGTATTTTACTTATCAATCTAATACTTTTTTCCAGAAAAAAGAGGCACGTATACATCATTCATCTGAGTGTAACTTAACCAATATTTTCTATTAGTTTAAGAGTAAAATCTCCTCCACACCAATCTAAAGATCAAGATCCAAACATGAAGAAAATATCAATAAAACTCAATATTATCAAAGTTACTTTTCCCCCACAACTCCCCACCTAAGACTAGTGATCAGTGACTTTCTGAAAATTGTGAATAAATTTAGATTTGGTCTTATAAACAACTTGAGTGAAAATAACTCACCTAGATACATATAGTCTATTTGTATCCTGATAATTCTCATCTATTTATGAAGTCTTCATGTATTTTCTACAGTGCTAAATCTGACATGATTATGAAGTCAAAGCATCATTAACTACATTAATATGTGGGGAAAACTCATTAAGGCATTAATGAATTTTCCTTCAATTATTTTTAATTTTTGGTAACTTACTATTTGCCAGTTACTGTATCCCACATTAGGCATATATAATATGTATCACAAATATAATAATACTCTAATTTCTGCTAATAGTCTGAGACTTGTTTACAAAATGATAATCTATAAGAATAGGATTGACAATGAAATCTTTGAATTACTAGGTGATGCATACTTTATACATAAAGAGAAGGATTTCAGTGATTCTAAGAAAAAATTCAGAGTAAAATTAATAATATCATAACCCCAAACTCTTTTTTTCCCTTAGAGGAAGCTAATACAATTTGTCCACCATAATTTCAAAAAAAAGTAAGGAAAGTGTTATATCTACTAATACTTTATTTCTTTAAAGAATCAGTATTAAGCAAATAAGAAATATATTTTTCAATGATAGATATGGTTCTCTCTCATGTTGATGTGCCCTAATCCAGTAATGCTAAAGAGTGGTCCCCAAATTATGATTAACTCATATAGCTCTACAACACTTGTCACTTTTATTTTTTAAATATTGAGTATATTTCCCTGTGCTATACAGTAGGTCTTGTTGGTTATCTACCTTATATACAGTAGTGTGTGTGTTAACCCCAAACTCCTAATTTATCCCTCCCCTCCACCCTGTCCCCCCACCTTTCCCCATTGGTAACTGTAAGTTTGTTCCCTATTTCATTTTATTTATTTATTTGGCCGCATCGGGTCCTGGTTGCGGCACGCGGGATCCTCGTTGTGGCATGAAGGATCTATCGTTATGGAGCGCGGGCTTCTCTCCAGTTAGTGGCGGGCGGGCTTAGTTGCCCTGCATCATGTGGGATCCTAGTTCCCTGACCAGGGAGCGAGCCCGTGTCCCTTGCATTGGAAAGCAGATTCTAAACCACTGGACCACCAGGGAAGTCCCCACTTGTCACTTTTAAAGTAAAAACTTGTGATATATTAGTGGCTATGCTCATTTTTGCTGGAAATAAGCAATTTATATACAACATATGAAACAGATGTTGTTCCAAAGCTGTGAGAACTTTCTATTCCATTAATTTATTGCATGTTGGCAAATAGAAGTGAATAGAGTAGACCTTTAATTTCTCAAATTAGTTCTGGGTTGAAAGAAATAAATGTTCAAACACTGGTTTAACAGCCTGGGAGCATCGTACATATGTGAAACCTAAAATTTATTCTGTGTGGATCTCTTGGTGCCAAAATTACACAAGATGCAGGGTTTATAGGTCAAAACCTGTACAACTTAGCCTTATATCTTTATTAATGTAAAGTGCACAGTATTTTAGACCTTGAACATATGGTCAAGCCTGACTAGGTATTTCCTTTGTTGTCTGTTTAAATATAAAGGAATCTCAGAGATAAAGTAACTATCAGAAAGTCACATACCCAGTATGTTGGTGGGTCTGGGATTTCCCTGGGGAGTAATAGCGAAGTTCTAAGCCTAGTTTTTTTCTGCTACACCGCATCCCTTTCTATTCCCCAGGCCAAGCTCAGAGGAAAATATTTGATCCTTAGATTAAGAGAGGCATAAAAGATAGGCATCATTCAATTTCAACAAGTATCACTAATTTTTAACATGATTTCAATGGCACCCACAGGCAATGGCATTTAAAATTGAAAATGATGTATGCAATTTGTCATCTCCTCCCATCCCATTGAAGAATATGGCAGACTCCAGTGGTATTAATAGGGAAATAGTTTGCTTGTAATAGCCCTTGAAAAATTAAAATAAATACACTTCTGAGTTAATTCTCTATTTTAAGCAAAATGACCTAACAGTAACAGAGTATAGGCCTTTTATACTTTCTTGAAACTTCCATTAAAGTAATGAAGATAATAAACTTTTGAAGAAAATGAAGAAAAAAAATCAATACTAAATAGAAGAATGATTAATATTTATTTATCTTTCTCATATACCTCTCTTGGTTTTATAAGCCGCATACTTTTCTCAATGTTAAGTCCATGAAGTTGAAGCTGTGACTCAATAGCATACTGGAAAAGAAAGATGATTTATTAAATCAAGTCCAGTGTACAGAAGTATATTGAAATAACTCAGAAAAAAATAATAAAATACCAATAAAAGCATATTATTATATTAAATTCAAGGTCAAGGTTAAAAGTGACTAAACAGAATATATCAGAGAAGAATTGCTTAACATAATTTACATGCAACAGTCTGAACATTCTTTGAAACACAAAATATTAGAAATGGATGGAAATGTAGGGGTCATCTAGACTTTAGGAGTACAAGAGATTTTTAGAATAAGATATTAAATCATCTAATGCAAGTCAAAACAGAATTTACAAAATAACCAAAGTGAGCAGGTGGGGATTTGCTAGGCTCCAACAGAGAGTACAGAAGTGGCTTGTCCTAGAAAGAGTAAGCTAGTAAAAGAAAAGGGCATCAAGAAGTTCCCTTCATTGAGAGCCCAAGATATAAATGGGAACAAGAAATTTTAGAAACCCTGAAGTTTTTCAAAATAGGGGTTTGATCCTTTTTAGTAAGATCATGGTTATTAATTTGCATTAATTAAGTGCCTTAAAATTACAAGGTGTAGGCTAGAATACTTAGAAAAGACAGAAATCAAGTTTCTCCAACACTAAAACTGAAATACAGCACTGAAACTGCAATATACTTTAATCTGTGTCTCTCTGTGTCTGGAACAATCACATTTCTTACCAACTGTGATTCCTGAAAAAGTAGCATGATTTTTTTTCTTGAACCACAAAAAATTCTTTTAGTCCTTAATACATTTTTTTAATTATAAAGCATCAATAATTATGTTAGTGTGCTATGAAAACAAATGGACAAATAAATGTTTATATTCCTACTTTATGTACCTAAAAGGTTAAGTACTGGTATATGTATCGATTTAATTTTATAAAATAAAACAGCAACAAGAATTAATAAAACATTTGTAACTGCACTTGATTTAGACCAGCGGTTTGCTCAATGTCTTTAAAAAGACTAATAAATCAATGTTCCCATTCAATTCTTTCCTCCTTTAACACGTTTTACTTGAACCAAAGAAATAAAGCTACAATCTATAAAAAATGCATAAATCAAAAGCATTTGACAGATCTTTTTTATTATAAGGTTACTTGGAAAAGACTAGTGAATAAACATTCAAGTCAGGCAAATGATATGCTCCTTTAGGAAGAGCAGAAAGAATATAAATATAATTTGAAGAGTCCTTACATGATCTGAAGGGAAGGCTTTAGCTTCTAGGAGAATTTTATACCGTTTGGGTGTAGGCTTGAAAAACGATAACTGCAATGAAATGGATTTATTGAGAAATGCGTTAATGCACAACTTAGACATTTGTTCATTTTATATATACCACACTTTCATTTTATAATCTCCAGCATTTTAAAGGCATTAATTAATTACACAGCTAGATGTCTGTCAAAGGTACCTCCTCTGATTAGCCTTGTTTCCAGTAAATTCTAAAATGGAAGAAGATACTTGCTCATTATATCAATAGGAAAGCAAATTTGGGAGAAAATGTGAATCAGATAAAAACACATTCTCAAACTTTACTTAAATGTTAATTGAAAAATTAACTTCCCAATGCGTTTAATGGCAATTTCTCTATTATGAGACAAATATCATGTTCTGTGTATATTTTATTTATATTGGTTTATCTAGCACTGCAGATTTGGTTTCTAGTACATAAGATTTCTACAGTTTTATGATTTTATGAAATCTAATTTTAGGTTCAACTAGAAGTACCTTTGCCCTAATGAAACATTTGGCATTTCTAGAGACACCAGAGAGAAGTAGCTCATGTGTTCAGTGGGGCCTTTTCATTTCTCCACACAGTTCCTGGAGAAGCAATACTGACTGACAATAATAACAATGAGGATGATTACTACTGTTAATTGGATGTTGACCACTGGCCAGGGTGCTAAAGCAATTTTCACATATTATCTTGTTTCATATGTATGAGGTAGGTATTATCCTCATTTTTACAGAGGAAAAAATTAAGATTTAGAGATGCCAAAACCCTTGTCCAAAGTCAAACAGGTATTAAGTAGCCTAGCTGGGAGCCAAACCAGAGGTGTCTGAACTGAAAACTATGCTGTTTACCATCATAGTTAACATACTCCACAAGTACTTTCCTTCAGGCATATGTAATAATCATGTCTATATTTTATCAAAATAAAATATCAATATCTTAATTGTGCATCTTTGTCTTGTAGACATGTTTTCAAAATCTCACTTAAAAATGAAATATAAATTTTTCATAGCATCAAACAATTACTATAGGTACCATATTTCAAATCAATAATATATTTGACATTCTAAGGCATACACATTATTAAGTTCTTAGGATGTAAGAAACACCTAAACACAGTGACTCATTTAAGGTACTAGGTCCTTTTTCTCCAATTTAGTTTTATTTTCTAATTCTTTTTTAATCTACTCCCCCAAAATTAGCCTACAAAGACATACTAATCCGTAGTCCCACCCTGCTAAAGCCCAGCATATTGGAAAACTGTCTTTCTGAAAAGCTCACTGTTTGCTACCATTCATACATCATTGTTTTGTGTGTGTGCAGCAGTTTTGCTTTTTACCCACTGTGACTCTTATTCCTTATGTTCTGAGATAAGAGCTATTCATTATTCTAAAGCTCTTTGCAAGAGTCAACTCTCCCATGGTTACGAAGAAGCCATTCTGTCATGGTCCAGCATTTCCTGGTAGAAATGAAAACAACCTCACAACTCATTTTTAAATAAGTAAACCTCCAAATGCTCATGGATTAAAGATTGAAAAATGTCAGATTCTGTAAACAGTGTATACTAAACATTGGTGGAATAGGAAGCTTACCAATAGAAGATGTAAATTAACAGTCAAACCATTCATTAGGGCTATTTCTTTCTCATTGGCTCCTGCAAAATAAATATATCATAATTTAGATTGTTCTATTAGTTCTAAGAGTATCTGGAAAAACAAACTATCACTCCTTCATCCTTAATGTTTTTAGAGATAAGGACACATTTGATGTGTCATCACAAAGAAATGGAAGTTTTCCCACTTGACTCATTTTATCAAACAATAGCTGGACTCATATGCATATAGCTAGCTAAAAATTATATTTCCTTTTTGACATAGTAAATAATAATAACATAATAGTGAAGCATTTGCTAAACTAAAAATGATTTATCCTATCATCAGCTACGTTGCCAAATTCCCACAGAGGACATTTTTGTGGTAAGTGTATCTCCAAAAAGAATCTAAAAAGAAATGAAAGCCCATCACATTTTTAAAGCTGGTTGTTTGTAACATCAAATTAAAATGCACCTTTAATAAAAGAAGGCAATGTTGCTAAACATAATTCACTGTTATTACAGTGAGATATACAATACTGTAGTTCATAAGACAAAAGAGCTAGAAGCAAAGTACAAAGAGCTAAATCGCTCTGGGGTTTATTTATACACACTGATATAAGATAATTAATATAGGTATGTATTGTCTGATGAAGAAAACACACAAAATTAAGATATCCACTACACAATCATAATCTGATATAATTCCTGTTAACAAGGGTTTTGCCACTGGAAACAGACCCAGAGACAAAGCATACATTGAATACTTAAGAACTCAGAGCGCAATAACAAAGATAATAATACTTTCCCTATTTTTAGTTCTTATGATGTCTCTTAAAGGCAATTAGACCTGTTTAATAGGAATGATTTCTCTTTACTATCACTGAGAAAAATGGGCTGTGAGCTTTAATGTTTGTAAGGTTGTACTAGGTGTTAGAGAAAATGCATCATACAAGTCTTGCACTTTGTATCCAATGAAATACTTCTGATAGAGTCCCATTTTTACTAAAAGAATAGACAGTAAGTAGAATAATTAATCTAATTAATAGATGGATTTTAGGTTAAGTTCACTTGAGGGAAGGCCACTGGAAATAAGTGTATAACTTAGGAATTTATATTTCAACATAGCCATTTAAGGAAAGGCCTGTGTCTTCATTTAGTCAAGAAAAACTTTTTGTTGCATTTGATTGATGGATTTCCCCATTTGAATGCAAGGTTGGTAAATAAATGGTGGCTGTTAAGAGATGTATCTCTGGTCATTGTAATGTGAATAGTGTCTCAAGTCAAGGGACAATAACGACAACCTCATTCTGCATTCCTAGCACTAAATAAAATGTCTCAAACATACTAGAAAGCTTAATTTGTATACAGGGGCATATGTCTTCTACGGTATAAAAGTCTTTTAGAAATATGGTGAAAGAAATGCTGCAAGCTTTATTTTATTCGTTTCTTTGCATTATGGTATGAATTTTTACTGTTATTTCTAAAACAAAACATTATCTATTATATTAATCTTATATAACCCTTAACTCCCTGTTAGCTCTTTACACACATCTTTTCTGAACACTATTCATTTTAATAAAAAATATTCTGGCAGGGAGCGTGGAAGGAGAAAAGGAAGGAAAAATAATACATATGGCCCTCCTTATCTGTGGATATGAAACCTGCGGATATGGAGGACGGACTTTATTCATGGCACGACTCACTTTATATTAGGGACTTGAGCATCCTCCTATTTTGGTATCCACGGGGGAGCCACGCCCCAAACATACTGAGAAAGCAGAATTAGTAGAAAGAAAAGCATTTGAAAGAATGTGGTGGGAAGAAAACAAACGAGAAAGTTCATAAATTTTATCACAAAATGAAAACAAAGAAATAGAAGAGGCAGGAAGGGAGTGAGACTTTCTATACAAGGTCAGGCATTCCATTTTTGCTTAGTGATTACCTTCTGATTAAAATAATTATTCATTCCTCGGGAATGTTAGTCCTTCAAATAATAGTGTTCACTTTGGATCACCTAAAATTTTTCTTGCATGGAATGTGATGAACCACAAGTGCTAGGCTGAATTAATCTAGACATACACGTGGCCTTTCCTCCCCTCACTCTCAATGGCATGCTAACATTGGATCAATTCTTTGTAAATAATCCCTCACTGACTTGAATAATTTGCCCGCAAAAATTATCCCGCCTTGGCACACTTTAAATTCAATCAAGCTCTTCACAAAATGCCCTCCTCACCTGCTAACGAACTTTGTCAAGGAGAGGTTCGGTGTACTTAACATGTGCGTGCGTACCTATGTATATCTAAGGATGGTGCAAATATTAATGCTGCAGAACATTAACAGAAATGTTTATTCCAAATATGACCTAAAGGCACTAAAGAAACAAGCATTGTTAACATGAAAGGGGCACCAGTCAGACTGATTTTTAGCCTATTTTCCAAAGGAAATATATCTAATTGACCTATCTCTTTTGGTCCAATATGTATTTCTGAAATCAACATTTGTTGTTTTAAGATATTTCAATATTATCAGCATTCCATAAGACAAAATTTTTTTTAAGCAAGCTGAAATTATTTCAAGTTGCTTTTCTTTGTACCTTTTCTTTCTCCCAAGAACTTTTTGTGAAATAATGTTGAAATATCAATAACTATAAGTATGAGCTGTAATTCCCTGTGCTGTACAATATATCCTTGTTGCTTATCTATTTTATACATAGTAGTTTGTAACTCCCCTGTTTGGCTCCTCCCTCTTCCCTCTTCCCTTTGGCAACCACTTGTTTGTTTCCTACATCCATAACTCTGCTTCTGTTTTGCATATACCTTCTTTTGTATTATTTTTTAGATTCCACATAGGTGATATCATACAGTATTTGTCTTTCTCTGTATGACTTCTTTCACTAAGCATAATATGCTCTAGGTCCATCCACACCCCTGCAAATGGCATTATTTCATTCTTCTTTATGGCTGAGTAATATTCCATTATATATGTATACACCACATCTTCTTTATCCATTCATCTGACTAAAATTCAATCAAAAATAAAAATAAAAGAAAGAACCACAATTATTGAGGGCAAATTTATTGGAGGCCAAGGTTTTTTTTAAAAACTTCATGAAAACTTATCAGGATTTGAAAGAGTCTTTATTTTAGAAGATCATACAAAACTCACTGCAGTAAATGTAAAAATTGGAATTACTTCATCTGAGATGGGTGTGAGCCAGGGTTCTCATTTGAAGAGTGCTTTCTTGCTTGCTTATTTATTGAACATAACTTTTTGTTTACCAGAAGGTGAAAGTTATGTACAAGCACTGCCTTCTTATCTCAATGCCTGGCATGCTAAGGTTTATTGAGCCCTTATTATGTGCCAACACTTCTAATGTAACTTGTATTATTTTCACAGTAACTTGATAAGGTATCTACTTTGATTTCCATATTTATCAATGAGGAAACTGATGTGCACAGAAATGAACTAACTCGCTTAAGGTCTCACAGATAGGAAGTAGGAGACAAAATCTTATAGAAAAAAATATTAATTAAAATCATTGTTCAAGGTAACATTTGGAAGTGTTGTCTACATTATCCACTCCCTGTAAGTCAAATATAGGAAGCCCATGTTCATTACTAACATCCCTCTGCACCTTTCTAATCTTCATTTAATTTCAAATATTTTGCAAAGTGAGGTCAGCAGGGTTCCAGGCTGCTTAGTGTTTGATAAGAAGGTTAATGATGGATCTCATAACTGCCATACCATGTTCTGTATATTTTATTAAGCAGATGCAATTGTTAATTGTGGATTTTGTTGTAAGGTTTGTAGTTCGGCTAAGTCCGAGAACTTTCTACTCTGTTTTTCAAATAGCAAATTGCTATGGCCTTGGAGGTGGCTAGTGTGTGGTTGAGGATTTACGACTTTGGAGAGAGCTCCCAGGGATTATTGCGTCTCTGAGGGTCAACCACAAGTTTCATAAAGCAAATTTATGTTCACATTACAACATTTTTATAAGCCGAAATGTATGTATCTAGCCCTTTGTGATGTTTATGTACCCAGGGAGAAGTAGGCTTAATAATAATACTAATAATATTCTTCAGCAATTCTATTTCTAGCATCTTGATAATATGACATTAACTATAAGGGAAAGTTATTCCATGTTTTGCAGAATTGTTAGCTCCATATAAAATGTTTTATTAATGGTTTTTCTTCTCATCTGAAATGGAAATTCTTTTCTATGTCTGTGGACATAGAAATATAGGGTTGCTCACTGTGTCTTCCGCTTCTCTATCCACTCTATCAATTTGTACAGATAATTTTTATTATACTCCTGTTACTTCTTTTTGAGAAATTTTATGGCAAAATACAGGTTGTGGTTTTAAGAACCTGGAAGATTCAGTCATAGTCCAAAATATACAACTTATCTGTTCATGACACATTTAGACAGCCCACAAGTAGCAAAAATCAATTTGACTTCTGCTGCTCTCTTCTGTAGTTACCACATAATTTTAACATTTATTTTGTGATTTATACAATATCTACTTCCAAAGAGGATTTTAGGTTTCTTGTATTACATGTGAGAAAGAATGATTTTAAAAAATTGCAAGGGTACTATATATGTGGATGAGATACAAATTAGGAGCTATTAAATATATATATTTTTTTAACTAAATATTTTTGCTACTTCGAACTCTACCAAATTTTCTCAGAACTTACTATCAACCAAGGCAAAAGGGAACCTGCATGGGATTTGCAGCAAAGAAAATAAACATGAACAGACACACAATACCTTCTGAAAGAATCAGTTCCTACTAAATTGAACAAAGTGAACTCATTCATTTTTCAACTTAAGTTAAGAACCGTTTCTTGGACTAATATATACAGTTTTAAAAGTAAAGAAATTTGGGGATAGATGATAGCTACTGAAATTAAAAAGAAAAACAAGCTTTTAAAATATTGCTCATAATATACTTTTGCAGATACTGTCAACAACAAAAATAGTAGAAATATTTCTCCTGATACAACATAAATTGTAGAGAACAAAATAAACATTTAATAAACTAATCATTAAACTAAATATTTAGTTTAATGCACTGACAATATTTCAAATAAAATATGACAATGCATTTGTCATATTAAGGCTTGAAACTTTGAGAATATATATATACTGTATATATATAAAATAAACAATACATATACTGTTTATTGAGTTTCATATATACAATGTGACTTTGCCCATTTCAAGACATAATTGTTATTTTTATATTCTGTATAATTAGGATCAAATGACTGTAATTTAATTTATACAACATTCAAGGACAAAAATCACAGAAAACATAATGAAGTTTGTCCCATACGTTACAGCTTTGTATGGTATTTCAAAGACACACAAAAATCCCTAAAGCTAGAACTGATAAATATTCTTTAAACATTTTTAGTAAGCTCAACCTTCTTACTTATCTAAATAAATCTGAGTATTTAGTTGTTGTTGTTGTTTTTTAATTTCCTTAGTAATCATCATGAGAGGTGAGCTGGTTTAAATTTCATTGATCATTCTGACATATGTGTATTTGCTGGGCAACAAAACACATGCACATTTAATAAGTTGCAATAGAGCTATAAACTTTTAAACGATCAAAGGAAATCTTTTTGCAGGTTTTATGGGCTTCATAAATAAATCTCACTAAATGATAGCCTTACCACTTCCCTGGCCTGTATATAAACATCTGAACTCCTCTTTAAAGAATGATAAATACTAATCACAAAATAATAGGATTAGAATGCAATTTATGTTCTGAAAGCAAATCTAGCAAAGAAAGAGACAGTCCACATCTAAGGAAAACATATATGCTCAGGTCAAATTAATGCAGGATTTTTTTCAGTTTTTTTAAAAATTTACATGTTAGGCATTTGAATGAATATAATAGGCATCTAAAAAATGAACATAAATGAAAGCATTTTCAAACAACTAATTAATACACCCGTAAATGTAGTCCAGGATTGTTCAGGTGGGAATTCCCTCCATGAGAATATACACTCCTCTGGATAATGCTGGCAGTCTGATCAAATGCTCTGTGCTCCCAATATCCTGACTGGTCTGGCAGGAGATGCTATGTTTTCACCTTTACCCACCCTGGCTGACAAGGTTCTGGCCTTGAGTTTGAGCCCCAAGCATCCAGGGCTCTGCAGATTCGCCCTGGGGCTTGTGAGAGTCCTGCACTCAGGCCCTACACACTCCTGGCTCCATGCACTACCCCCCAGATATTGTGCTTCCAGCTTTCAACTGCTTCTTTCTCAGCAGTTGCTATATTTCTGGTCAGTAGGGATTTCTATTTAATTTTTTTTAGTGTTGCTATATGTTTGTTAATCTAAATTTTTTTCTATCATTTCTCTGTTTTTGGAATAGAAAGGAGCATTTTCAGTTTGTACTTAATGTATTATCTTAAACTAGAAGCCAATCTTCTGATCCTATAATATAACCACATAAAACAGAAATGTGTGTAGTGTAATGATTACTCAGTAATAACTAGCAGCAAACCGAGCTTGTTGCTTTTGCTTGCAACTCTTCGATGGAGTGTTGTTGTTGTTGTTGTTTTAACTTGCTGAATGGAACAGGTTACACATTCATATAGTTCATAAACTAAAAATAGGTTTTCCTTAAAGTCTGGTAGTTTGGGGTGTGTTAAGCACCCACTGTGTTCCCCTCTGTGCATGTGGTGGGGTTTGTCGTGCTATGAAAACCCATGTCAGAACCTTCAGGCTGCCCAAATATCGCAGAGAAGACTTTTCCAGTCTCCTGCCTAGATACTGGGAGCTAAGTTAGCATAGAGGTGGATAAACATTTATTTAACTCTGTTTTCACAGGGAATATGTTATGGACTGAACTGTGTCCTCCTTGCCTTTACCAGTGAGATTTTAGTCTAATAGAGAATTCTAAGGACTAATTTTTAGTTGACTGAATACCTAAACTTGGGCAGTAGTCCTGCAACCTGGGCTGGGCCATCTAGGCCTGGTTCTCTACCATGTTGAGGCTTTCTGGGAAGCCAGCCACTTTGGGCAGGAGTAAAATGCAAAGTTGTTTACTGAGGATCTGGTTTGTGGGGGTTGATTGGGGCAGAAGACTATATTTATGCTGGGGTGACTCCCAGAAATACATAAGAAGCAGCTAGAAAAACAGTGTCCCTAAATTCTTTGTGGTATGTTTGCAAACTGGCTTAGATTGTTTTGACTATAGTAAGTTTGAATTTCTCCTTGTTAAACATAGTGCAAAAGCTTGAGGTTTCCTCTCCCTCTTGCAGCCAGTACAGAGGATGTAAATGGTGGCTGAAGACTGAGTAAGCTTCACCTGATTGGTGTGGGTGCTGGTCTCTTGTCAAATGTGTCCCTAAACTTCCTTCTCCTCGCAGGCAAGCCCCCAACCAAACATCTAAGATAGGAAGTGCTCCTTTCTTCCTCTTCTCCCTACATGGGGTTACCAGCAAAGCCAATACAACCACTACTTAGATAGAGTAATGACTTCTGCAAATTCAAGGGTGTTCCTTCTCCCAACCTCTCCTCTTTCCTTCCCTTACAAACCCTCTACCCTAGACAACATCCTCCCCACCACACACCCCCCCCCCCACCAGAGGATCTCTGCTTACCCTTCTAGTGTGGTCTGGTAATATCACCACCTTGAATGTGAATTGCTATCCTTATTGCCCCTATTCAAGAAGAGCCAGCTGGCATGTTGTCAGGAAGCACTATTTAAAATGTGAATTGTTACAGAGCAAATGAATACTGTGTAAGAACATTAAAACAGAGAGAGAGATTTCTAGTTGTGGCCTTTTCTTTTCCACTTACAGAAGTTTCTTTCACATTTCTTGTAAAGCAGATTTAGTGGTGCTGAACTCTTCTAGCTTTTGCTTATTTGTGAAACTCTTCATCTCTCCTTCAAATTTGAATGATAGTCTTGCCAGGTAGAGTATTCTTGTTCGTAGGTTTTTTTTTTTTTCTTCACCACTTTAAATATGTGATGACACTCCCTTCTGGCCTTGCAGAGTTCCTGCTGAAAAGTCAGCTGACTGTTTTATGGGAGTTCTCTTGTATGCAATTACTTGCTTTTCCCTTGCTGCTTTTAAGATTTTCTCTTTCTCTTTATTTTTTGACATTTTAATTACGATGTGTCTTGGTGTGGACCTCTTTGGTTTGATCTTATCTCTGTGATTTCTGGACCTGGACGTCTGTTTCCTTTCCCAGGTTAGGGAAGTTTTCAGCTATTATCACTTCAAATAACTTCTCTGCCCCTTTCTGTCTTCTCCTTCTGGGACCCCTATAATGTGAATGATAGTACACTTGATATTGTCCCAGGGGTCTCTTAAACTGTCCTTATTTTTCAATTCCTTATTCTTTTCTCTGCTTAGCTGGAGTGATTTACACTACTCTGTCTTTCAGTTCACTGACACGTTCCTCTGTATCATCTAATTTACTGTTGATTCCATCTAGTGTATTTTTATTTCAGTTATTGTATTCTTCAGGTCTGTTTGGTTCTTCTTTATATTTTCTAACTCTTTGTTTAACTCCTCACTGTTTTCACCCATTCTCCCTAATTCATTGAGCATTTTTATAATCACTACCTTGATTTTTTTATCGAGTAGATTACTTATCAACACTTCACTTAGTTCTTCAGTTTCATGTTGTTATTTGTTTGGAACATATTCCTCTGTCACCTCACTTTGCCTAATTCTCTATGTTTATTTGTATGTTTTAGGGAAGTTTGTTACATTTCCTGATCTTAAAGAAGAGGCTGTATGTAGGAAACTTACTATGGGGCCCAGAAGCACACTCGTCTCTGGTCACCAGAGCTATATTTTTTGTTTGTTTAATACCTTAAATTTCATATAAGATTTTAGGCAATGCTGAACAATCAACCCAATTAAACAGATAACTTTTTTTGAAATGTTAACACATTTACCATCTAAAACTATCTTGAATAGTTTTACCAAGAGTAGATAGAATTCACTTTAAGGAATACACTATATACCAAAAAACAGCATCAACTATATTATTTTCAACAGCACTCAGCCTAATTTTAAAAGATCACCATGAATTAAGTTGAAATGAACCAAAACATATTGGTGTTTTAGACCTTTAGCATGTTAAGGTTAATGTTTATTTTACCATATAATAAAACCTTAGAAAATTCTTTTAAGTTGATTTTTATGAAACTTATTTAATTATAAATATGTGTGTTTCTCATTGGTGAGCAAATACTAGTCCTAGAATATATAATAAAAAATAACATTAGCAATAAGTCTTAATTAAAGGCATGCTTACGCCTTAGTGTTATGGATTAAAATAGAAAATCAGGACATTCTTCAATAAAATTTTTACCGTGTAACCTATGTGTATAACTAAATGATCATATCTTTATGATTCTTTTGGAAAAATTTCATTTTATACTTACCTACAATGTCAGTCATAAGTCCTAAAATAGTCTCATCTCCTATAATCCAAGGACGTTTCCCTACATCATGACCATAGGCTCCCCTGAAATTGAAAAGGGAGATGAACAATCTTAGTTTATGTGTGTGTCTGTGTGAGTGTGTGTGTGAGAGTTTTCAGATATCAGCATTAGCAACTGGACATTTCTAAATGAGTCTTTGTAGTGTTTTAATAAAAAGCATGCTTTTTTGAAAACCAAAAGTAATACTTGAGAACTCTGCTTTTTAACCTGTCATTTAAAAAAATTTCTTTGATTTCCTTTCTGTTGGGGAGCGTAGGGGCGATTACCCATATATTTCATTATTTTTCTCTATTTTGGAGTCTAAGATGTTATTTTTTTCTCCTTTCTTTTGAAAATTTCAAGACTATTTGAATACCTTACTTGTATACCATACCATATAGTTGTACCTATACTAAAACATATTAACTGTTATTTGAGGCTAGAGATTAAAATGATTATTAATTAAACATTAAAATATAATTACAATCTGTAAATTAAATAGAAGTGTATAAAATGTGACTATACTCATGGTAACATTTTAAGTAGATAGTAAAACGTGGCAATAATCAAAGCCAACACTATTTCTTGACCTATTTTCTAGCAATTTCATCTATCATATTCTAGCTCAATTTTATTATTCTAGTAAGTATGCCAGTAGGCATAATGGAAAAAACACAAAATACATAAGAGAACTTCAACTCTCTGGTAGTTTCTATCAAATGAGGAGGCAAAATATTTGAAAAATATAGGAGAAGAAATTAAAACAAAGGATTAAGAAGGGAGTGACTTTGTGTACTGTTACAAACATATCTTAGGAAGCTTTGAATTAGATTGTTTTTAATTCTTTTGGAATCCAAAGACTATTTAAACTTGGAAGAAAAGTATGAGCATGTGCTCTATGTATAGTGCTAATTGTGATGAATACATACTCTGAAATTAAGTAAGCTGGCAGTGGTGAGCTGGTAAACCTTCTCTCAGAGGTGAAGGGTAGCAGAACACACCACACTAAAATGTAGCATAGTGGTATATTGATCATCTTGAGCTGTAGGCACTTGAAAAACAGAAAATGCATGGAGAAGCTTTCTCTGAACTTCCCTATCTGCCTAAAGACAGATCCTTCAAAGGGAATTCAGTTGTCATAAATCCCCTCCTCAGGAGTTTCATCAACCAGGGAAAATTGATTCTTAGCACAGAAGAGATTAGAAGTCAGTGACACCCCAGATAAACTTTGTCACAAACTATACCTCTTATCTATTCTTCAAGGACCATCTTTCATAGAAATCCTTTACTCTCCTCTAAGAGGCCTTCATCTCTCCTCCTCTTTCCCTTTTAACAAGGGATTTAAGCTTGAATTCTAAGCCACTTTTGGGAGTTATTCATTTTTCCCTGGGTGTTTCCTATGTATACATGAGGTATTCATGTAAATACACTTCCGTTTGTTCTTCTCTTGTTAATCTTTTATTACAAGCTCTCAGGTAAAAACTCAGTAGGGTAAAGGAAAATATTTTTTCTCCTCTGCAGAGCAGTGGGGAACTGGAAGGGAGGAGCCCTGTTTTTTAGCCCTTGCTGTTTTTTGCGGTATGACTACCCCCATTCACGTGGCCAATTTGGTATCAACAAAAATCTTGAATATTTAGCAATTGGCTCCATCACCTGGGATGAGACAGGTCCAGGGCAATACTGGGCCCGAGGCTACATTTATTAGAGGTTTATAGGGCCTAATTTTCCACTTTTATAAAAGTAAATGGGTTACAATATATAACTTAAAGGATAGCTATGAAAAACAAGTAACATGTGAAAAAGATTGGTACATGGTACCCCTTTTCTGAGTCTTCTTTCCTAATGAAAATCTAATGTTAAAACTCACTTCACCAGCATGAGATGTAAAACACAACTTTTAAGCTAATATTTCAATTACCATATAAACTGAGATGAAGGAAGAAGACTTTCTTTGAGAATAAACAGACTATAAGAACTAAGGAGGAAAAGAAGGGCAACTGTTAGTGCATATTATTCATATTATTATTAGATAGCCTGCAGCTTGCCTCTCTCTTGACTTCCAATATAAATACTAAAGACAAAAATCATTATCATTAAATAGTATTTAAAGGCAGATACTTGGATACATTTTTATTTTAATCATATAGAGCTCCATGGCCTTGCTGATAGCACAATACATCTTATTACATTTAGGTAGTAAAAGTCTATGTTCTGCCTCAGAGAATTTATATCTCAGAATATGATGCCACCTACTTCTCACTCTGGTAGACACCATGATAATAATCTTTAAGGATACTTTCTTCTTGGAATGCTTTTGTCATCTTCCTCCCTTTAAAATATCACATGCAGAGTCAGCTTCTTCATTTTGTCAGTCTCCTAGCCTGAGATAGTGAAATGTATTTAGAAAGTGTTACCCAAATAAACTCAAAGTAAAGTGGCCTGTCATTAGAAAGAGCTGATGTGGATCACACTGCAGTCATAACGTACATATTCAAGTTAAGAGAAAGATTATGTTGTTCTCATTCAAAACTGCTTAAAATAGCTGCAGTATAGCTGCAATCTTCTTTTACAAGTGCTGGAAAGGAAAAGAGAGCATAGGAAAGCATTCACTCACTACCATAGCATCAATCATTGCCTGAGTGGGCTGTTCTCAGAGAAGTCTACAAAGCAGTATTTGCTCAGAAAATTAAATTTCAGAATATAAAATCTAATTAGGAAGTTAATAGAAATGTGGATCCTCTTTGAAATATGACTGTGCTTTAACCATCCTACAAAATGAAAAGTGGCCCTGCTTTTAAAAGCTCCCCCCAATAAGCGAATAAATAAGACTTCACAGTCTTCCTTAATGATATCACAAGTTTTTTTCTGTGATCCAATTGTTGATTAGCCAACAGAGATGTCAGGAAAAGCTCTGTCACATGTCATACCATGTATTTTCTTATTCATACTGAAGGGTGGCAGAATATGCCACACTAAAACTGGCCTCTTTGGCATAAGGATTATTTTGCACAAAGCACAAAGAATGCACTTGAGGTCCCTAGTGGTGCAGTGGTTGAGAATCCGCCTGCCAATGCAGGGGACATGGGTTCAAGCCCTGGTCTGGGAAGATCCCATATGCCGTGGAGCAATTAAGCCCATGCGCCACAACTATTGAGCCTGTGCTCTAGAGCCCACAAGCCACAACTATTGAGCTCAGATGCTGCAGCTACTGAAGACTGTGTGCCTAGAGCCTGTGCTCCACAACAAGAGAAGCCACCACATGAGAAGCCCACATACCGCAACAAAGTGCAGCCCGCTCTCGCCGCAACTAGAGAAAGCCCGCGCGCAGCAACAAAGACCCAACACAGCCAAAAATAAATTAAATAAATAAATTAATAAAAAGGAATGCACTTGAAAAACAGCAAATACATGGGGAAGATATCTCTGAACTCCCCTTATCTGCCTGAAGACAGATCCTCCAAAAAGGACTCAGTTGTCATGAATTCCCTCCTCAGGAGTTTCATCAACCAGAGGAGATTTACTCTTGTCACAAGAGAGGAAACTAGAAGTCAGCACCACAGCCAGACAAACTTTGTCACAAGCTATCACACTTCCCATCTATTTTTCTAAAGTTCCATTCATCCTTCCTAAAAATCGTTTACTTTCCCCAGAGTAGCCTATATACCCCTCCTCTGTCCCTATTAAGACAGTACCTAAGCTCTCAAATCTCATTGCTTTTTTGGATATTCACTTTTTTCTTTTTCCTGTGATGCCCTCATGCACGTAATGTTTAAAATGTACTTTTATGCCTTCTCTCTTGTTAATCTGCCTGTTATGTTTATTTCATAGACCCAGCTAATGGATCTAGGAGAGTAGGGGGACAGTCTTTCCTCCCTTACAATACACTTTTTTTTTTTTTTTAAAGAAAGAAACCCATAAATTGAACCACTGCAGGTCTGCAGGAGCAGACCTCTCCCATGTGCTTTACCAGTACCTTTTCTGCACACACATTGCCATGTAAGTTAAGTCACTGTCTGCAAACCAGGCCTTTTGTTCCTAATATGTAATTCAGCGGGCTATTTTTCTCTTTAAATAATTCTACCTAATATGTCTCAGTTCTTAGAAGAATGCCTATAAAAACACAAATGTGGCAAGTTTTTGCTCCTATGAAAAAGAAAGAAATTTATTTATCTAGCAGATAAGACAACCCAGAAGACCTAAGATATAGTGATTATATCTTAGGGACACAATATACATTTCTCAACTTACAATGTGCTCTTTAGGACTGACATATCTTTCTCTTCTAGCCGAACTTTACCGCTATGAATATTAACCCATGTTATTCTCCTTTAAATAATCTGGGCCATTGGTAAAATATATGATTTTAAATGTTCTCAAAAATTATTTAAGTTTATTGCCTATCCATCCTAGCAGACCCACAATGAACAAACATATGATATTGTTGCTTCTTATTGTTTATGTTAGCTTCTTGCTGATAACTAATTATTATATATCAAAGAGTGAAATTACCCTAAAAGTTTTCTATTTCAGAATATTAAAATTATCTAAATATTATCATTTCACCAAACAAATAATATATTCTCCAAAGTAAAGTGTTATTAACCTACTTTAGAAATCACATACAGTTGAAAATGACTTTGGAAAATAATGATAATCATTTATAAAAAACACAGAGGTAAGTATTTTATTTTCATAGTTTTGCCTTAAGTAACTTGAAGTTTTAGAAGAAATCATTTGGGTCCTAAAATATTTCTAAGTGTGCCTGTATCCTTGACTTTTCTTTAGTATAAATAATCAAATATGGTAGCCATATGAATTATAAGATTGGATGGCATTGTGACCAGTGATGGTTTATTTTGTAGATAAGTAGGTAGTATGTCTACAATAGGCCATAAAAGATGATGACATAGAAGATGAAAACCATGAGCCAAATGTCATTTCCTACATTATAGGTCATGGATGGCCAGAGACTTGACATCAATATCCCAGAGTAATATCTTGCTTAGAGCACTCAAATTTCTATGTTACTCTTAAGATTATAAATTTTTAATATTATTTTTTTTCCAACTAATTTCAATGTGCATTAGAGTGTTTAGTGACTGTGTAGCTCTCTTTGACTCAGTTCTTCTCAAAATCTCTCAGTGATCTAGAAGAGGGGGAGGCACTGGCCTGGCTTGGGTATCAGCTAAGAAGTAGGGCAGAAGTGGGGTTGGAGGAGATGAAGAGGAACAGATAATCGGATAAAACTCACCACAGTAATGGGAGGCCCTGGATCTAGAGGCAAATCAAATATATGCAGGGGAGATTTAAAACAAAAGCAATAGCCAGAAAGGGAATTGAAGTAACCAACAGGCCACCAGAGTGGCATGAAGATTACTTTAAACTAAAAGCATGTGGACAAACAGCAGCCTAAGAAAGAAACATTATCTAGACTTAAGGAAAGCCTCCTGAAAATGCCATTGCCATTGACCCACCGTCAGAGAAAAATGACGCTTAGCACTAGGAGTTACAAATTTACTTCTCCTCCATCTTCCTCTTGGGGGGCTTCCAGCCCGGAAAGATACTGCCCATTATCATCAGGATGGAAAAGCCCAACAGAACCTTCCATACTTTCCTACTGAAACCCTAAAACTCGCCCCTTTTGTTAAGTTGGTTTTAAACCTTTACTCTGGCTGATCAGTGAATCACTGTTTGTAGAGTGCTTCTGCACACATGTGAAATAAACTTTTCTCCTGCTAATCTGTCTGTTGTCAATTAATTCTCATGCCCCCAACCAGTAGAATGTAAGTTGGTAGAGGAAATGTTTTCCTCCCAACACAACCTTAGCTGGAAAAGGCCAGAGTGGAATTTTAAGCTAAATATTTAGGAGCAAAAAGTAATGAACAAACCCATTTGAGATGAAAGATCAAGGGTGGGATAGGGGAAAACAGGATTGCGATCATGCACCTAAAACACCACTGACGTTGAGCTGGCAGGGCTATGATGTTGACTGGGCCACCACAGTTTACAGCAAAAAGACTAAATAAAACAAACTAGCTACGTAATCTTTTTCTCAGAAGAAGTCTTTTTAAAATTTACTTTACATTGCTTGAAGCATTACAGTGCACCTCCTTGCTAAATCGTCCGTCTGATGAAAAATAGGTAGAACGGTTTAAGATTATGTAATTTTCTGTTGTCACAAGGTAAAATATAAAATTGAAAGGTAACAACAATAGAAGGGCATTATGACAGAGAGGCACTTTCCTGGAACATAACTGGAATACATGTCTTGAGAATAATCAACCATTCTTTTAATAAAGTAGGATAATCATAAGAATATGAATAGGATAGAAGAGTGGCATCTTTTTAAAATACCTGAAGGATAAAAATGCACAGTCTTGCTGAATGAATATCCAAGAGTCAAGGACACTCTCCAAAGTTCAAATTCAATCTAATTCTTTGCTATCTTTTACGTTAAGGCCAAAAATGAATATTAACCATTTTGATTAAATATGACCCTCATTTTTTAAATACTAAAGCTTGCTAGTGCAAAATGCTTCCAAATGTGGTGATATTTATTTTTCAATTTATGCATAAATGTTATGCAGGTAAAGTTATAATATGCCTAATAAACTATATAAAACTCTATTATTCTTGCATTGAGTTGTGAACTTACATTCTTAACCACTTAAATTAAGAAACTTTGCAATGTTATCTAATAGCCATGGTAGTAATCATTGGCATAGTCAGTGTAAACTAAACTTTATAGAAGAGGTTTTGGTCTCAATGTAAAAGACCACTGCCCTGAAGAATATAGAAAGCTGGAAAAGACATTCTGAGTTTCTATAAGAACCAAATATCTTGCTCAGAATTCTTATCTGGTTTAGTTTCATCTTCCTTCCTGAATTTTTTTTTCCTATCCTTCAGGTTTAGCTTCCCCTTCATATCTATTTTTCAGATTCTAAGAGTCAAAAAATATTTTTAAAATAGTTGTACTATTTTTAATATTTTAAATATAAAATGTTTAAATAGTTAAAAATATTTTAAAATATTTTCAGTTCCAGCTTTATCAGTAATCACTGGGGAAGGATAAGAAGTACATAAGATTAGGTTATTTTCCTTAAGGGATTTACAATATCGCTAAGAATATGAAACTAATGAAAGTAGACACCTCTAAACTGCCTATTGTAGAGCACTGATTATTAATGCAATAGACATTCAGGGAGGGCTAATCAGTGGTTGAGAAGGTTGATATTAAAGAGGGTAATCATTGAGGTAAGCAGAGAGTATGAAGGGTTTCATAAGCAGAAGAGTAAAAGCAGAACATAAAAGAAGGAGAAAAAGATGAATCCTAATTTAAGATTCCTGCATGGTTAGCTAAGCCCAAATGGAGCATCTTCTCAATAATCATGTTCAATTTGGGGAGGGAAGCACCTTCTGTTCCACTCAACCTCCTCTCCCCACCTCAACAATTTTTATTTTCTTATTTATAAAAATTAGTGTGGTAGAGTTTAGCCAAGAACTAATCATGAAAACACTAAATTGAATCCTAAATATTAACTGCTTTGTTAATCATTTAGAAAATAAAATAATTGCATACAATGTAGATGTGTCATTTCAAGGGAGAAACTTAAATTTTTAAATATTTCAAAAGTTTTACTATTGATTCTGCAACTAACTTGCCATAATACCTTATTTACTGATCCTCAGTTATTTCATCCAGTGTTGAATGACACAATCCCTCAGGTTCCCTCTGCTCTTAAATTCTAAGATTCTACTATACACCTTTCCAAATATTAGACAACCTGGCGTGATTTTTAAAATTCTTATATGAGATGTTGAATGATAGCTTGTGAAATAATACTTACATTTTGGCCCACTTATCTAGTTCTTCTTCCAGATATGTTTTAACCATTTTTGGTTGAAGCCCAAGAGAATTTCCCAAGAAATAGATGGCTTCTTCATCCTTATTCACTAAAGATAAATCAACTGAAATAGAAGAAAAGGGAAAATATACTTATTCAATTAATTAACATTCTTCCATTTGGCATTGTTAATCCACTACAAACAATGAATGTAATTAACTCCAAGAAAGATGATACATATCTTAAAATTCCTCCCAAGGATAACATCAGGTTCTCTGAAAAATAATCTTTTACATTTATATTTTAAAATACAGTTTAAACAGATAGATGCTTTTGTTCAGTTCTGTCATATTTATTATGCTCCACGAGGAAATCTAGATTAACAGCTACTCCCAATCATAAATAGCCAATAGAAAAGAGTTAAAACCAGAATTTTTACAGAAATTATATCAGCCTATCTAGTCATAGCAGAAGGTTATCAGAATTTAGACAAGTAATAATCCTTGTGTTGTAGATCAGGCAAATTAAAAAAATCTAAATGATTACTTATATATCTGAAGTAGATATATTGAATTTATAGATTTTTGTTCTTTGTATGCATATAATATTAATACATATGTAGGCAAAGATTGTTCTCTATATCTACTTTTTATTCAAATAAATCAGAACTTTAGTGATTTGTTTTATAATTTTTCCTTGATTGCAGTAAATGCAATTTCATTAGCAAACCAATCTATATGCTTCAAGTATTTTCTAGAAATGCACAAGTTTATAATTGTGTTCTGCTAAGTTTTATCTTAATTCTATGGGAAGAAAGATTAAGCTTCTTGCTGAAATTTGAATCATTTGGTAGTATACTTGTCTTTATTTAGACTACTTAAATCTTTGCAGGCTTTTTAAAAGCATACCATCTAATTCAACCTACTTTTATAGATCCTGTGTCACTTTTTCATTGGCATTTCTTAAGTCAGACCCAATCAAAGAGGTGTAAATACTGTTCACACATTTAAATTTGATTAATTAACAGTTCTTTGTCGATCTAGAGAACAAATACTGAAGGATTTTTTTTAGAATCCAGAGGTTTTAATTGGTGTACCATGGCTCAAATTTCAACTAAGCATTCAAATAAGTAGTTTAAAGACTAAACATGTTCTGTGTGTGTCAGCCTTATCAACAACCCAGGAAGAGGAGGCAATCACCCAGATCTCTGCTCCCATTTTTTTTTTTTTTGTCTTGTTCTTTCATTGGTGACGCTTTTACAGATATATAGGTATTGGGTTACTTTTACTTAGAAAGTCATTTTTAAAATGTGTTCAGTGTGAAAAAAAAGTGGAATTGTAAACTGAATTATCTCATCTCATGCCTCCCCAAAGTGTGGTTCCCCATCCTAAACTATTTTCCTTTTACTTGGTTGAGGTTTGGGTTTTTTTGTTTGTTCGTTTTTTGTCTCAAAGCACATCAAATGTCACCATGTGAGCATTCATTTGGCATTATGTAAATAGGTAGAATAGAGTATCAAGAAAGTGCTTTGGTAATTATCCACAAGAATGAAGAGATAACACACCACTCTCCAACCTAATGCCATCAGATCTTTACAACATGAAAGACAAACAGGACTTTAAGCTGTGGGGGCCTAGGCTTCTCTTCTCTGAAGAATGATAAGAAAATTTCTTATTAAAAGTTGGTACTCTTGGCAGTCATGGGGTTCAGGACATGCTACCTCAAAATGTGGCACCTTGGACTTCTCTGGTGGCACAGTGGTTAAGAATCTTCCTGCCAATGCAGGGGACACGGACCTTGGTCCGGGAAGATCCCACATGCTGCTGAGTAATTAAGCCCCTGTGCCACAACTACTGAGCCTGTGCTCTAGAGCCCACAAGCCACAACTAGTGAGCCTGTGTGCCACAATTACTGAAGCCCTCGCACCTAGAGCCCATGCTCCGAAACGAGAAGCCACCACAATGAGAAGCCTGTGCACCGCAATGAAGAGTAGCCCCTGCTCACCGCAATTAGAGAAAGCCTGCACACAGCAACAAAGACGCAAAGCAGCCAAAAATAAATAAACTAATTAATTTTTTAAAAAGTATTTAAAAAAATACAGCACCTTGGCATATTGGATGTTTTAAGCTGAAGGAATTTGAGAAATGGCTAGTGTAGGAAGAACTTTCTGACCTTCACCTAACCAAGTCATGAGATACTCACATCATAAGATAGCTGCCAGCACACCCTGGAAGAAGATGTGACTAGTATCCGTATCAAATCCAGCTCTCCCACCAAAAGCATTGGGCACACGCAGTCTGCACAGGGATGCTCCAACCTAAGAACATCCCTTCAAGACCACAGAAGGTAACTGTTTCATGTAAATTCATAGAGGCAAAGTTAAGTGAACTGAAAAGTCAGAAGAACTATCCACAATTGAAAGAACAAGAGGAAGCCGTTGAAAAAAGTAATAAAACATAAATAAATAATTTACCAAAGAATTCAAAACATTGATAATAAAAATGTTAACTGAATTAGAAAAAAATAATTGATCTAAACACTGATATTTTAACAAGGAACTAGAAAATATAAAAAAGACCCAATCAAAACTAAATAATTCAGTAGCTAAAATAAACACATTAGAAGGAATGAATAACAGACTAAGTGATACAGAAGAATGCAAAAGTGATCTGAAAGATACAATAATGGAAATCACCCAGTTGGAACAGCAGACAGAAAAGTAAATTTTTTAAAAACAAAGCAATTTAAGAGATGTCTACGATAACATTAAGCATGCCAGTATTCACATTATAGGGATTTTAGAAGACAGAGAGAGAAGGGGATCAAAAATGTAATGAAGAAATTATGGAGACTGGTTCAAGATGGTGGAGTAGAAAGACGTGCTCTCACTCCCTCTTACAAGAACACCAGAATCACAACTAACTGCTGAACAATCATTGACAGGAAGACACAGGAACTCACCAAAAAAGATACCCCACATCCAAAGACAAAGGAGAAGCCACAATGAGATGGTAGGAGGGGCACGATCACGATAAAGTCAAATCCCCTAACTGCTGGGTGGGTGACTAACAAACTGGAGAACACTTATACCACAGACATCCACCCACTGGAGTGAACGTTCTGAGCCCCACGTCAGGCTTCCCAATCTGGGGGCCTGGGAACGGGAGGAGGAATTCCTAGAGAATCAGACATTGAAGGCTAGTGGGATTTGATTGCAGGACTTTGACAGGACTGAGGAAAACAGAGACTCCACTCTTGGAGGGCACACACAAAGTAGTGTGCTCATCAGTACCCAGGGGAAGGAGCAGTGACGCCATAGGAGACTGAACTAGACCTACCTGCTAGTGTTGGAGGCTCCCCTGCAGAGGCAGGGGGTGGCTCTGTGTCACTGTGAGGACAAGGACACTGGCAGCAGAAGTTCTGGGAAGTAATCCTTGGCGTGAGCCCCCCCAGAGTCTTCCATTACCCCCACCAAAGAGCCTGGGTAGGCTCCAGTGTTGGGTCGCCTCAGGCCAAACAACCAACAGGGAGGGAACCCAGCCCCACCCATCAGCAGACAAGTGGATTAAAGTTTTACTGAGCTCTGCCCACCAAAGGAACAGCCAGCTCTACCCAGCATCAGTCCCTCCCATCAAGAAACTTGCACAAGCCACTTAGACAGTCTCGTCCACCAGAGGGCAGACAGCAGAAGCAAGAAGGACTACAATCCTGCAGCCTGTGGAACAAAAACCACATTCACAGAAAGATAGACAAAATGAAAAGGCAGAGGGCTATGTATCAGATGAAGGAACAAGATAAAACCCCAGAGAAACAACTAAATGAAGTGGAGATAGGCAACAACCTTCAAGAAAAAGAATTCAGAATAACGAGAGTGAAGATGATCCAGGACCTCAGAAAAAGAATGGAGGCAAAGATCGAGAAGATGCAAGAAATGTTTAACGAAGACCTAGAAGAATTAAAGAACAAACAAACACAGATGAACAACACAATAACTGAAATGAAAACTACACTAGAAGGAATCAATAGCAGAATAACTGAGGCAGAAGAATGGATAAGTGACCTGGAAGAAAGAATGGTGGAATTCACTGCTGTGGAACAGAATAAAGAAAAAAGAATGAAAAGAAATGAAGAGGGCCTAAGAGACCACTGGAACAACAATAAGCACAACAGCATTCACGTTATAGGGGTCCCAGAAGGAGAAGAGAGAGAGAAAGGACCGAGAAAATATTTGAAGAGATTATAGTTGAAAACTTCCCTTACATGGGAAAGGAAATAGCCACCCAAGTCCAGGATGTGCAGAGAGTCCCATACAGGATAAACCCAAGGAGAAACACGTCAAGACACATAGTAATCAAATTGGCAAAAATTAAAGACAAAGAAAAAATATTGAAAGCAGCAAGGGAAAACCGACAAATAACATACAAGGGTACTCCCATAAGGTTAACAGCTGATTTCTCAGCAGAAACTCTACAAGCCAGAAGGGAGTGGCAAGATATACTTAAAGTGATGAAAGGGAAGAACCTACAACCAAGATTAGGATCTCGTTCAGATTCGATGAAGAAATCAAAAGCTTTACAGACAAGCAAAAGCTAAGAGAATAAAGAACCACCAAACCAGCTCCACAACAAATGCTAAAGGAACTTCTCTAAGTGGGAAACAGAAGAGAAGAAAAGGACCTACAAAAACAAACCCAAAACAATTAAGAAAATGGTAATAGGAACATACTTATTGATAACTACCTTAAAAGTGAATGGATTCAATGTTCCAACCAAAAGACACAGGCTTGCTGAATGGATACAAAAACAAGACACATATATATGCTGTCTACAAGAGACCCACTTCAGACCTAGGGACACATTCAGACTGAAAGTGAGGGGTTGGAAAAAGATATTCCATGCAAATGGAAATCAAAAGAAAGCTGGAGTAGCAATACTCATATCAGATAAAATAGACTTTAAAATAAAGAATGTTACAAGAGACAAGGAAGGACACTACATAATGGTCAAGGGATCAATCCAAGAAGAAGATATAACAATTATAAATATATATGCACCCAACATAGGAGCACCTCAATACATAAGGCAACTGCTAACAGCTGTAAAACAGGAAATTGACAGTAACACAATAATAGTGGGGGACTTCAACACCTCACTTACAGCAATGGACAGATCATCCAGACAGAAAATTAATAAAGAAACACAAGCTTTAAATGACACAATAGACCAGATAGATTTAATTGATATTTATAGGACATTCCAACCAAAAACAGCAGATTACACTTTCTTTTCAAGTGCACACAGAACATTCTCCAGGATAGATCACATCTTGGGTCACAAATCAAGCCACAGTAAATTTAAGAAAATTGAAATCATATCAAGCATCTTTTCTGACAACAGCGCTATGAGATTAGAAATGAATTAGAGGGAAAAAAAACGTAAAAAGCACAAACACATGGAGGCTCAACAATACGTTACTTAATAACCAAGAGATCACTGAAGAAATCAAAGAGGAAATCAAAAAAATACATAGAGACAAATGACAATGATAACACGATGATCCAAAACCTATGGGATGCAGCAAAAGCAGTTCTAAGAAGGAAGTTTATAGCTATGCAAGCCTACCTCAAGAAACAAGAAAAATCTCAAATAAACAATCTAACATTACACCTAAAGGAACTAGAGAAAAAAGAACAGACAAAACCCAAAGTTAGCAGAAGGAAAGAAATCATAAAGATCAGAGCAGAAAGCAATGAAATAGAAACAAAGAAAACAAAAGCAAAGATCAATAAAACTAAAAGCTGGTTCTTTGAGAAGATAAACAAAATTGATAAACTATTAGCCAGACTCATCAAGAAAAAGAGGGAGAAGACTCAAATCAATAAAATTAGAATTGAAAAAGGAGAAATCACAACTGACACTGCAGAAATACAAAGCATTCTAAGAGACTACTACGACTAACTCTATGCCAATAAAATGGACAACCTGAAAGAAATGGAAAAATTCTTAGAAAGGTATAACCTTCCAAGACTGAACCAGGAAGAAACAGAAAATATGAATGGACCAATCACAAGTAATGAAATTGAAACTGTGATTAAAAATCTTCCAACAAACAAAAGTCCAGGACCAGATGGCTTCAAAGGTGAATTCTATCAAACATTTAGAGAAAAGCTAACACCCATACTTCTCAAACTCTTCCAAAAATTTTCAGAGGAAGGAACACTCCCAACCTCATTCTGTGAGGCCACCATCACCCTGATACCAAAACCAGACAAAGATACTACAAAAAAGGAAAATGCAGACCAAGATCACTGATGAATATAGATGCAAAAATCCTAAACAAAATACTAGCAAACAGAATCCAACAACACATTAAAAAGATCATACACCATGATCAAGTGGGATTTTTCCCAGGGATGCAAGGATTCTTCAATATACGTAAATCAGTCAATGTGATAAACCATATTAACAAATCAAAGAATAAAAACCATATGATCATCTCAATAGATGCAGAAAACGCTTTTGACAAAATTCAACACCCATTTATGATAAAAACTCTCCAGAAAGTGGGCATAGAGGGAACCTACCTCAACATAATAAAGGCCATGTACAACAAACCCACAGGAAACATCATTCTCAATGCTGAAAAACTGAAAGCATTTCCTCTAAGATCAGGAATGAGCCTAGGATGTGCACTCTTACCACTATTATTTGACATAGTTTTGTAAGTCCTAGCCATGGCAATCAGGGAAGAAAAGAAATAAAAGGAATACAAATTGTAAAAGAAGAAATAAAACTGTCAGTTTGCAGATAACATGATACTATGCATAGAAAATCCTAAAAATGCCACCAGAAAACTACTAGAGCTAACCAGTGAATTTGGTAAAGTTGCAGGATACAAAATTAATGTACAGAAATCTCTTGCATTCCTATACACTAATGATGAAAAATCTGATAGAGAAATTAAGGAAACACTCCCATTTACCATTGCAACAAAAAGAATAAAATACGTAGGAATAAACCTACCTAGAGAGACAAAAGACCTGTATGCAGAAAACTATAAGACACTGATGAAGGAAATTAAAGATGATACCAACAGATGGAGAGATATACCATGTTCTTGGATTGGAAGAATCAATATTGTGAAAATGACCATACTACCCAAAACAATCTACAGATTCAGTGCAATCCCTATCAAATTACCAATAGCATTTTTTACAGGACTAGAACAAAAAAATCGTAAAATTTGTATGGAGACACAAAGACCCCAAATAGCTAAAGCAGTCTTGAGGGAAAACAGTGGAGCTGGAGGAATCAGACTCCCTGACTTCAGACTATACTACAAAGCTACAGTAATCAAGACAATATGGTACTGGCAGAAAGACAGAAATATAGATCAATGGAACAGGATAGAAAGCTCAGAGATAAACCCACGCCCCTATGGTCAACTAATCTATGACAAAGGAGGCTGGGATGTACAATGGAGAAAAGACAGTCTCTTCAATAAGTGGTGCTGGTAAAACTGGACAGCATCATGTAAAAGAATGAAATTAGAACACTCCCTAACACCATACACAAAAATAAAGTCAAAATGGATTAGAGACCTAAATATAAGACCGGACACTATAAAACTCTTAGTGGAAAACATAGGAAGAACACTTTTTGACATAAATCACAGCAAGATCTTTTTTGGTCCACCTCCTAGAATAATGGAAATAAAAACAAAAATAAAAAAATGGGACCTGATGAAACTTAAAAGCTTTTGCAAAGCAAAGGAAACTACAAACAGGATGAAAAAACAACCCTCAGAATGGGAGAAAATATTTACAAATGAATCAATGGACAAAGGATTAATCTCCAAAATATATAAACAGCTCATGCAGCTCAATATTAAGAAAACAAACAATCCAATCCAAAAATGGGCAGACCAAAACAGACATTTCTCCAAAGAGGACATACAGATGGCCAAGAGGCACTTGAAAAGCTGCTCAACATCACTAATTATTAGAGAAATGCAAATCAAAACTACAATGAGGTATTACCTCATACCAGTTAGAATGGGCATCATTAGAAAGTCTACAAACAACAAATGCTGGAGAGGGTGTGGAGAAAAGGGAACCCTCTTGCACTGTTGGTGGGAATGTAAATTGATACAGCCACTATGGAGAACAGTATGGAGGTTCCTTAAAAAACTAAAAATAGGGCTTCCCTGGTGGCGCAGTGGTTGAGAGTCTGCCTGCCGATGCAGGGGACGCGGGTTTGTGCCCCAGTCTGGGAGGATCCCATGTGCCGCAGAGCGGCTGGGCCCGTGAGCCATGGCTGCTGGGCCTGCGCGTACGGAGCCTGTGCTCTGCGACGGGAGAGGCCGCGGCAGTGAGCGGCCCGTGTACTGTAAAAAAAAAAAAAAAAACTAAAAATAGAATTACCATATGACCCAGCAATCCCACTCTTGGGCATATAACCAGAGAAAACCATAATTCAAAAAGACACATGCACCCCAATGTTCATTGCTGTGCTATTTACAATAGCCAGGTCATGGAAGCAACCTAAATGCCCATCAACGGACGAATGGATAAAGAAGTTGTGGTACATATATGCAATGGAATATTACTCAGCCATAAAAAGGGAAAAAATTGGGTCATTTGTAGAGATGTGGATGAATCTAGAGACTGTCAAACAGAGTGAAGCAAGTCAGAAAGAGAAAAACAGATATTGTATATTAACGCATATATGTGGAACCTAGAAAAATGGTACAGATGAACCGGTTTGCAGGGCAGAAAGTAAGCAACTTTAAATTGGATACTAGGCTTCCTTTTATTTTACACTTCCATAATTTTACAAAGTGCCATCCTGTGTTACATAATAAAACATAAACCAAATATGACAGTTATGTGACCCAATCTCATCTTAAAATCATATTAGCTAATGCTCTTGGATTATGACTCTCCAAAATTGTACCCGCCACAGTTAATCTGAAGAAAAAAGGAAATTAGACTGAATTATTAAGTATGTGAAACCCATTTTGGTGGATCAATTCTATTCAACTTGTAAACTTTTTCATCGATGGAAAATGGAGCTAAGCCAAATATGAAAAATTGTTTCATTTTTTTCACCTATGCTATCCAGTTTTTTTTAAACAGAACATCCTCCAAAACAAGAACAAAGTCAGTTTACTGTATTAATTTTTTGAAATGCAATATGCATTTCTTAGGTATTGATTTTATTTATTTAATTATTTTTTGTAAGTCATACATGCCTCAACACACAAAGATGGCTACTTATGTAACATCCTTCCTAATATGTCCAAGTCCCAAAATAATATTCTCTCTTAGACAAATATGTTATCATGAACTAGGTGCCACAAAACAAGAGGTATTCTAATACTGTATTGAAAAAGAATTGTTTTGAGCTCTGAGTGCTTAAGAGAAGAAGTAAATGCATCTGCTACAATTTTCAATCAGTAACTCTATTGTTCAGAGAACTAGATGACAGTATAAGAACCCTGTAAGTATTTTCTTCAGAAGAGGAGAGGAAACACATAGAATCTGAGACTAAGGTAGGCTGACAGGTTGAATTAATACCACCAGGAGCCTGCTGTTTTGTGGACACAATTGCAATGGCTCTATTATGTAACAGAACAATGATTTTCAAAGATTTATGATGAACACATGCAGTAGCAAATATGTTAATAAATTAATTAAGAAAAGTAAAACCCTTTCCAGTATTCTTACTTGGAGGCAGATCCTGCATTTTGGGAATATAAAAACACTCCCTGAAGTGCCTCAGCTTATCTTCCTCATCGAGGCGGAGGGCAACCCTCTCATCTGTTGGGTGACATCTAAGTTCAGATGCGATGCGTCGGACTGTGTTATCTGGTAACTCAGGAGGTGAAGGTTCCATTATAAGTTCTCCTCTAAAAATTAATTTGAAAAAAATTAAAAATAATCTAGCCACCATCATTTTTTTTGGTAGAAAATTAGCTTTTAGGTAAAACACCTTTTGTTTTAACTAAGCTTCTCATCTTCCCAACCTCACGAATAATATAATTAACAATCAGCATTAAACCCCATGCCTGAGTTTTTCTCATGCACATAATAATGAAAATAATAGTGACTTAGGGATGCTGAAAGGACTGAATTAGGTAATGGTGCTCAAGACAAAGTAAGCTCTCAATCAGTGTTAGCTCTTTCCGTTTTTATTTTCTGAGAAGTGGTCCAAATTAATGTTGTTCAAACATATATAATGTCAGCACTTTTTCCTTTAGGTGTCTTACTAGGAGGTAACAGTAAAGATGCTTTTGTGAAAAGTATAGAAGAGCAGTGCCCCAACTAGCTTATTATCCTCCTTCTCCCTAGCCCACCTCCACTTTCCCCTCCCCAATGATTCTTGGATCATAGTTTTAAAAATAGGAACATATATACAATAGAACCTTAACAAATTCTTTATTGTGAATAAAAACAATATCGATGAAAAAGTATTTAAACACCTTAAATAATGTTAGTAATTTTTGCCATATGAAGACCAAAGAGATCTACCTGCTGCTGCTAATGAGAAACTTCTCTTTCACAGTCATACAGAGCATCTTTTTTTTTTTTTTTTTTTTTTTGCGGTATGCAGGCCTCTCACTGTTGTGGCCTCTCCTGTTGTGGAGCACAGGCTCCAGACGCGCAGGCTCAGCGGCCATGGCTCACGGGCCCAGCCGCTCCACAGCATGTGGGATCTTCCCGAACCGGGGCACGAACCCGTGTCCCCTGCATCGGCAGGTGGACTCTCAACCACTGCGCCACCAGGGAAGCCCCCAGAGCATCTTTGAACAAAGCAGGACCCTTTCTTGAAACCACATCCTGCTTCCTTTAGTCATCATCTAACACTTCCCACCCTTTTGGAAAGAAAACTTAAATTTTGGAAAGGGATAAATGACAATGGAGTTTTATATTTATATTTATTTTGTAATTAGTTTTTATATTTGTATTTTATTTCCCAAAGTTTTAGTTTTTTGAAATTGAGCAAGAATAGGAGAGGCTTCCTGTTTAAGATGGCAGTGCAGGAAGATACTGAACTCACTTGACCCCACAGACACAATGAGTCTACAACTACATATGAAGCAGTTTCCTCTGAAAAAACCTAAAGGCTGGCTGAGCATCAACTACACATCAGGAGAACGAGGGGAAAACCACACTGAAGTGATTAGAAGAGGCTAGGACACAATCTAGCCTTGACACCCTCTTGCCCGTGTGGTGACCCACAGTCTGGAGGGAATCAAAACCTGGAGCTTTTCTATCAAGTGTGTCTTTACTATAAACCCATTACTTATGGTAGGTTGATTGAGTTACTATTGAACTGTATTCTACCTGGGCGCCTGAATCTTGTTTAATTTATCTTTGTAGTCAACCCATTCCTGAGCAGTGCCTTTCAGATATAGTGTTCCGCCCGAAATGGCAATTGAATAAGATTCACAAAATAGCTTGGTGAATTATTTGACAGGATTAATGACTGTTACTAGAGGAATACCCTCCTCATTCCAACCACAGAGGAAATAATTAAAGGAACATTTTCAATGGGATTCAGAATCAAGAGAGCTTGCCTTGTATTTGAGACTTCCTTTGGAGAGTCAGCACTTTCAGAGTTCATCAGGGTTGACTCTAAACTCTGACTGGGTTATCTAAATCAATACACAAATTAATTTTCTACCATCATATTAGCAATAAAATTCAACTTCATTTAAAAAAATATTTGTATTAACTCATTAGCCTCTTTATATTTGTTTCTTATTTAATCCCTGTAACAATTCTGAGGGATCAGAGTCATTTTCCCCTATTTTGAGACCAAACTCTGGAATCAATAGAGTAGAAACAAAAATGAAAGAGAAGGATAATAGAGCTCACAATTTGGGACTGCACTTGCCTGAGGAGCTGAGTCAAATTGTGCTTGTCTTTGACAGGGCATGTGGGTGGAATGTGCAGAGAAGAATTCCTGATCCAAGACTTGAACCTCTCACTTCTTTTTCTTTCAATCTTGTTTCTTGATTTTCCTTTCGATGTTTCTTTGGTTCATTCCCTTTCTCTCCCTTTATTTCTTTTTTCAGCCCTGTACTCAGTCTGCAAAGCACCACAGGCTATTACTCTTTTTAATCCTTTCAGTCCCAGCCAGGCAAAGGTTAAAGTGCGGGTCCTACTTCTGGGCCTGTCATAGCCCAGGTGTCAAAACCTCACCTGCACTGACAGTAAGATACCTGCTGGTGAAATAGTCTTTCCAGAAGAGCAAACTGGGTGCCACCCTGCCAACAGGCACAGCTTCCGACAGAAGTAGGGCTTCCCTGGTGGCACTGTGGTTGAGAGTCCGCCTGCCAATGCAGGGGACACGAGTTCGTGTCCCGGTCCGGGAAGATCCCACATGCCACGGAGCGGCTGGGCCTGTGAGCCATGGCCGCTGACCCTGCGCGTCCGGAGTCTGTGCTCCGCAACGGGAGAGGCCACAGCAGTGAGAGGGCCGCGTACCGCAAAAAAAAAAAAAAAAATTCCAAATTTTATACTTCATGTATTTAGTGTTAATTTTATTTTAAAAGTGGACATGTACACATATGGTCTTAGGCGAGTCTCCTAACATCTCTCTGCTGCAATGTTATGTAAAACTATCTTAAATTCTACTTCAGAAGATCATGGTTAGGATCAAATAAAATTATTTAAGTAAATTCCTTTCTAAAGAGATAAAAGATAGTCTCATAATATATTTTCATATTAGTACCTTGTGATGGAAATTGCCATTTTACTGTCAATTTAGTTAGCTTTTGAAATTTTGTAAATTGTGTTTTCAATTTTATTTAGACAGCTAAAACTTTAAAGCTGAAACTCTTAGAATCATAAAATTTTTTTTATGGAATTATGGAATTCAGGATCTCCCAGTTGCCCACAGGTCTAAGGTTAAATAGTTAAGTAAATGACAATGAATACCCAGTAGTTAATCTTTACACAGTTTCAGGTTTCATGCCTGAAATGAGCAAATTATTCACTTGAGTCCAAAGATTAGAACCTGGTAAAGCAAATTATGAAGAAAGTGTGTAGCTTTTCATTGAGAAAGAAAGTATTACTTAATATATGTGCATAGAACAGTGTTCTTTAAATATATCATTGTTTGAGGAATGAGTGACATCACTGACATAGCTGCATACTTCATATCTAAGCTTATATGAATTATATGCTGAGTTTCACATTAATAAGTTCAATGCATTTGCTCCAATATTACTACCTAAAAAAACACCCCTCCGTCCTCAAAGTAAAAGCAGGAAAGAAAAAAGAAACTCTTTTAGCTATATAGAAAAAATGTGTATCAACTTTCCATTCTTAGGCAAACATTCACAGAGTGAAAGGGGAAGAAACCTCACTCAAGAAATAGACATTTTCACTTCTCTAAACAAAAATTGAGTATGACTAACAGCACTAAAGACAACTAGAGTTACCAGAAAACAAAAGACCTAAAGCTAATTTAATAATTTGAATTTTGATCAAATCTTACCATTTAAACTCAAGTACCAAGATTAACTTATTCAACTATAACTATCTTTTAGTAGATGAATTGCAGTATACTATTGACATCAATTCTTTTTTTACTATATTGGTAAAAATCTCTTCATTTAACTCGCAATTTTAAAGGTGAGAACACTTTTAGGGTGTTGCACTGTTTTTATGAAAATAATTTGGAGGAGAAAAAGAGAAGAAACTGGCAGAAGAAACCTCTAAAGCATTATGACAAGAATTCTAGCAGAATATCCCTTTAGAAAAATCACTGAATGTATATTTGTGTACAGAGTATATATGTCAGTGTCTCACGGCTTACCGGCTAGGATTCCAATGGGGTCCACAGCTCCCAGTGTTTCTGCTTCAACAAAAAAAAAAACCTCTCAAGAGTTCCTTACAAATTTATAGGCCAGACTTCTGGGTGAGAAATTGAAAGCACTTCTGCTCAGACTCCACCCTCCGGGGAATCTGTGAGCTAACTTTAGTTCTTCCCACTCTGTGTATGCTGATTGTAAATCTCCAATCAATGACAAACATCTAAACAAAATGCTGCTTCTGCTCTCTATTTCAAACACTAGAGGCTCTGCTTAGGGCAGCTCCCTAAGGGGCTCTGACCTTTACACTTAGATAAACACTTCTTTGTCCTCCAACTAAGACCTTTGAGAATGTGAGCTATATCCTGTAATAATCCTATAGAGTAAATAGATTATCCTCATTTTTTTGTGAAATGAACCAATGAGTTTGTCCAGGAACTAAATCCCCAAATTTGCAATCCTTCCTTGCTTTGGGCTATGGAATACCCTAAGGACTGGAGAAAAGTTCTTTCCCAACTCTGGGAGATAAGGAAAACTTAGATTTTGAGGCAGTACCCCACTGTCAAAAGCACTGTAAGTTTCTAGTCTGAAGGTAGAGTTTGATATTTAATGAATTAACATTTTAGTCGAAAGTTTAATATTGGCCCACAATTCTAGAATATACTTTATTGCCCAATAGGTGGATTTTAGAAAGTCTTAAATTAACAGTTAACAAAACAATCAAGGAAGAAAGAGTTAGAGTTTGAAGATCAAGTGGAAACTAGCCTAGGAAACTTCATAAATGGAAATTATTCCTTTAAGCCTGTGGGCTATCTATTGTTCTACCTTCATTATCTCTTTATGCTTATTCCTGAGCTTGGGTCTTTTAGTGAATATCCTTTTAGGTATCAAAAACCAAGAGCAAAATGTTTCAGAATGAAGACCAAAGATAGAGACTGGGCCTGAATAATTAACTCACTTGTACATCTGCCCCTTGTTGAGCCCTACACCGTACCAGGTATAGCATTATTTGATTCAATCAAATAATTATTTGATTCAATCTACCATATGTTTGCTGTGTAACTCTGGACAATTTACCTCACCTGTGGTGAGTCTCATATGTCATCTATCAGATGGAGACATAAAAGTACCTTTCCATCAAGATTACTGAGATATAAAACAATGTACCTAGAGAGCCAGTGTACCAAGACACATAAGTTAATAAGTAACATGTCCCTATTTTTTTTTAGTTAACCAGACCAAAAGCATTACCCTCCAGTGTATGAGAGATGGGGATAAAAGACATGAAGTCACTTTCATACAAGTAATTGAACAGTGAAAAGAAAATGTATTTCATCTCATGAACCTTATCATTACAATAATACTATAGAGTAAGTAGAGTGTCTTAATTTTATTAAGTTGGAAGAGTAAAACTTTGAATCCAGAGTATCTCAAATTTTGTGGTTTTTTTTCTATTTTGCTTATTCCTTATGCTGTAAGAGTGTTAGACAATTTGTCCAGTTCTAGTATCCAGGAAGTGAGCCTGAGGGTGAAGTCTGTGTCATTTTTGGTAGGAGAATTATACTCCTTTATCTACAGGAGACATATATAGGTACATATAGAAGTAGAGATAAAGTGTCTTACTTTCACACTACTTCTTCTAAAGTCTTTTGATAATGTTAAAGACCATGCCATAAAAATATTGTCTTAAAAACTATTGTTTAACATAGCCACTTTTAAAGAACTTGCTTGGAGGTCTAAGCTGTCATTCTAGTTCTTATATTTTGTATATCTGTCTTTTTTAATCTGTTACCTTTATTCATTTTTTAAAAAGTATTAAGAATATTCTTTGTTCCTGGGGATATAATGGTTTTCCATTATAAAATCTTTATAATACTCACATAAGCCCCTAAAAATATAAAGGATTGTGAGATAAGTCGTGACAGGAGTGGTGAAAGAAAGATCCACTGCAAGGCCAGCTGTGGCGGGGAAAGAAAGAACAGAGTGAGCTTCCATTTCTTCTTTTTTGGAAACAGAATGAGGAAACATGTTGCCAGGATAAATGTACCAATTCAGAGTTGTCTTTTAATTTCCATGTATGTCGTCTGGCCTGTAACATGATATGTCTCTGAAAGGCAGAAAATTTGATTTTATCCTCTTCAGAGTTTGCCCATGAATAGAGCTAAGAAAATATCTGTTGAATTAGGTTGGTTTTTTTTCAGAAGATGATTCATTTCCTTCCATCAAAATTGCTGATTGGGGATATGAGGGAAAGTCTGTTCTCAAAAACTGATTCTTAAACAGTGAATTTTATATTTACTCTTCAAGGCTTATTCACTAAGGCTGGACCAGTGTGTGGCATAAAGTAGTAGACTTCAATCGGGGCTCACAGTATTATTAATCAAATTAAATTCAGTGTAGCAACTGTTTCTGTAAGAATCCAAGGCTACAGATCCAACTAGAAGCTCTAATGCTAAATGTTCAGTAAGTAAAAACGAGTATGTGACTAAGGCAAAGATGCTGGTTGGTGGCCAGTTCAGGTCCAACTATTAAAAGTGTTCTGTAGAAGTAAAAGAGAACCTCGGGGGCCAGTGAGGACGGACTGATAAAAAGCTGCAGTCTCAAACTTGGGTGTTGAAGGGTAGCATAATATGCCACCCCAAAATAGAACTGTAGTAGTTCAGGACATGTCACCACAAAATATGCCACTGTGGCATATTGACTATTATGAGCTGTAGGCACTTGAAAAACAGCAAATGCAGGGAGAGGATGTCTCTGAACTCCCTTTATCTGCCTCAAGATAGATCTGAAAGGAACCCAATTTTCATAAATGCCCTCCTCAGAAGTTTCATTAACCAGGGGAGATTGAGTCTTATCACAGAAGAGACTAGAAGTCCACACCACACACAGACAGACCTTGTCACAAACTATTTCTATCTCTCATCCTTTCTTCTAAGGGCCCATTGATCTTTCCTAAAAATCGTTTATTCTCCACGAAGTGGCATACATTCCTCTTCCCTTCCCTATTAAGATGGGAATTTAGCCTGAATTCTAAGCCAGCTCTGAGAGTTATTCATTTTCTCCTGGATATTTCCTATGTATACATGAGGTATTCATGTTAATAAACTTACTTTTTTTTTTTCTCTTGTTAATCTGTCTTTTATTACAGGGATCTCAGCTAAGAACTCAGAAGGGTAGAGGGAAAATTATTTTTCCTCCCCTACAGTATATAGGAACTTTCACATAGATCTATTTTTTCTAATTAAGTAAAAACATGTAGGAACTCGCTTCTCACTTCTGTGCAGGGAAATTTAATCTGAGTCATTATTAGGACGCTCCTTCCTTCTTCTTCCAAGGGGATGTTGGAAATACCCCAGACGTTTTACACATAGCAAAATACTCTGGGGCCAGCCTAGTAGCTTCCTTCTCTCTCTTCCCTTCTGCCTCTCCTTTCCCAGCCTCATCACTTTGCACTGCCAACACTCTTTCCCCTTCCTCTTAGGGTTAACCAACATAAGTTCTCTCAAAACCCAGGTCAGGGGGTTCTTGTCAAGCAATTTCATTCTGAAGCCAAGGAATGCCAAATCTTTCATGGGTAGGGGAAAATATTGGAACAATATCAAGAACAGAACACTGCCTCCCCAAATTCTCTCTCCTCTGTTCTTCCCCCTCCCCTTTCGTTTTCTCCCTCCTTTCCTCTCCTTCCCTGCCTTCTTCTCTTGCCTTCCCTTTTTATCCTTCCCCCTTCTTACTCCCTCCCCTCCCCCCTCTTCCTCTACTCTCCTTAATCCTCCTCCCCTGCCTTTTCTCTCTCTCTTGCCCCTCTCCCTTTTCTTCTTTCTTCTTCTCCATTACCTCCCTCCTGTTCTCACCCCTTCGCGCCCCTCCTCTCCTTCTCCTCCACTCTTCCCCTCCTCTCTTCCCTCTTCTCCCTCTCCGTCACATCTAACAGGGAAAGCAAATAACAGTAAATCACTAGGCTAAATAGATAATCTGTTCTGTCTTTCCTATGAGATATATATTCTGGTTATTAGAAAAATTCCCCAGTAATGAGCATGGGCTTTCCTATCCTCTATATGCAGTATCTTAGTTTTTTTAGTTTTTTTTTTTTTTGAGAAAAAATACAAGGGTTTATTATAAGCAAATGACATTTTGCCAGTTGGTACTTAAAATTCATTTGTAGGGACTTCCCTGGTGGCTCAGTGATTAAGACTCCAGGCTCCCAATGCAGGGGGCCCAGGCTCGATCCCTGGTCAGGGAACTAGACCCTACATGCATGCCACAACTAAGGAGCCAGAGAGCCTCAACTAAGGAGCAGGTGAGCGGCAATTAAGAAGCTTGGCTGCTGCAGCTAAGACCCAGCACAACCAAATTAATTAATTAATTAAATATTAAAAGAATTCATTTGTAGACTAAAATTCCTATAATCCACGCACTTTTTCCTAGATCAAATTTTCCCCCTCAGTGTTAAATTCAGAGGCATTCAAGTCAATCTATATGTTGTGCTCTAGCAGGGGAAGTTGAATATTCTCTATTAGGTATGTTTGCATATCGATTTGCCCAAATATCTGATTGTGTATATGAAGAACTGGAATTAACAAAATTATCTATTTTTTCCTCTGTATTCAAAGAGTAAGCAGATAAAAGAATCAGAGCTGAGCTACAAAGAGTTTCAAAACAGTTTTGAAATAGGCAAATGCTTTTAATATTGCTGGCCCTATTTCAATGAGTCATCACATCTGAATAGAGGGAACTTTAATGAATTAGAAAATGACCATTAAGGATTTTAAAACTCCCACTCTAGAGCAAGGGCTTGCTTTCAAATAAACCATTTTGTAGTAGTAGTTATGCTTTTACTGTTTGTTTATTTAATAACTGACTTTCTCAAAATAATGTTACTGCTATTATCCTCTTGTTAAGGAGAGGTTTTCTGAGGTTTTGTTTTTTATATGCCACATATGAGTGAAATCATATGTTATTTGTCTTTCTCCATCTGACTTACTTCACTTAGCATAATACCTTTTAGATCCACCCATGTTGTTGAAAATGGCAATATTACTTTTTTTATGGCTGAGTTGTATTTCTTTGTGTGTGTGTGTGTGTGTGTGTGTGTGTGTGTATATACCACATCTTTTCCATTCATTCCATAAATGGGCACTTAGGTTGTTTCCATATCTTGGCTATTGTAAACAATGCTGCGATGAACATAGGGGTGCATATATCTTTTTGAATTAGTGTTTTTGTTTTCTTCAGATAAATACCTGGAAGCGAATTAGCTGAATCGTATGGTAGTTCTATTCTTAATTTTTTTTGTAATCTCCATATTGTTTTCCATAGTGACTGCACCAGTTTACATTCCCACCAGCACTACACAAGGGTTCCCATTTCTCCACATTCTCTCCAACACTTGTTATTTCTTGCCTTTTTGATCGTAGTCATTCTAATGGGCATAAGGTGATATTTGTGGGTTTGATTTGCATTTCCCTAATAATTAGTGATGTTAACCAACTTTTCATGTGTCTATTGGCCAACTGTATGTTTTCCTTGGAAAAATGTCTCTTCAGGTCCTCTACCCATTTCTTAATTGGGTTGTTTGTTTTTTAGTTGTTGTTGAGTTGAATGAATCTTTTATATATTTGGATATAACCCCTTATCAGATGTATGACTTGTAAATGCCCCATTCAGTAGGTTATCTTTTCATTTTATTGACAGTAGATTTTGCTGTGCAGAAGCTTTTTAGTTTGATGTAATCCCACTTATTTTTGTTTTTTTGTTTTTTTCCTTGCCTGAGGAGACATATCCAGAAAGACATTACTAAGACTGCCATCAAAGAGCATACTGTCTAAATAGTAGTTTTATGGTGTAGGGTCTTACATTCAATTTCAATCCATTTTGATTTTTGTGTATGGTGTGAGACAGTGGTCTAGTTGCATTCTTGTGCATCTGGCTGTCCAGTGTTCCCTACACCAGTTATTGAAGAGACGATACTTTCTCCCTTGTATGGTTCTTTGCTTCTTTGTCATAAATTAATTGTCCATATATGTGTGGTTCTATTTCTGGGCTCTCAATTATGTTCCATTGATCTATGTGTCTGTTTTTCTGCCAATATCATGCTGTTCTGAGTACATAGCTTTATAATATAGTTTGAAATCAGGAGTATATCTTCAGCTTTGTTCTTTTTTCTCAGGATTGCTTTGGCTCCTTGGGGTCTTTGGTGGTCCCATATAAATTTTAGGAGTTTTTTGTCCTATTTCTGTGAATAATGATAGGGATTGCATTGAATCTGTAGATTGCTTTAGGTAATATGGACACCTTTAACAATGTTAATTCTTCCAATCCATGAGCATGAAATATCTTTCCATTTATTTATGTCTTCTTCAATTTCTTTAAACAATGTCTTGTAGTTTTCAGTATATAGGTCTTTTACCTGTTTGGTTAAATTTATTCCTAGGTATTTTATTCTCTTTGTTGTGATTGTAAATGAGATTGTTTTCTTAATTTCTCTTTCTGTTAGCTCGTTGTTAGTGTACAAAAACACAACAGATTTTTCTATATTGATTTTGTGCTCTGCAAGCTTACTGTATTGGTTTATTATTTCTAATAGATTTTTTTGGTGGTATCTTTAGAGTTTTCTCTATATATAATCATGTCATCCACAAATATATATAATCATGTCATCCACAAATCATGTCATCCAGTTTTACTTCTTCTCTTCCAGTCTGAATGTGTTTTATTTCTTTTCCTTGCCTAGTTGCTCTGTCTAGGACTTCCAGTATTACATTGAATAAGAGTGGTGAGAGTGGGCATCCTTGTCTTGTTCCTGATATTAAGTGGTAGCTTTCAGTTTGTTACCATTGAGTATGATAGCTGTGAGTTCATCATATATGGCTATTTTTATGATGAGGTGTATTTCTTCTATACCCATTTTATTGAGAGTTTTGTCTTGTCAAATAGTTTTTCTGCATGTATTGAGATGAACATGTAATTTTTATCCTTCATGTTGTTAATGTATTGAATTATGTTTATTGATTTATGATGTTGAACCATCAATGCATCCTGGAATAAATCCCACTTGATCATGGCAGTTTCTACTGAGGAATCTGTTGATAGCCTGATGGGAGTTCCTTTGTAGTTTACTATCCTTTTTTTTTCCTGGCTTCCTTTAAAATTCTTTTTCATTGACTTGACAGTTCTCCAGAAAACAAACTTAAAGTCACAGAATCTAACTGAGAGAGAGTTAAAAATAGCTGTCATGAAGAAACTCAATGAGCTACAAGAAAACTCAGAAAGGCAGTTCAATGAGGTCAGGAATAAAATTAATGATCAGAAGGAATACTTTACCAAAGAGACTGAGACTCTAAAAATGAACCAAACAGAAATTCTAGAGCTGAAAAACTCAATAAATGAGATGGAGCATTGGAAATAGAGCAGACCATAAGGAAGAGAATTATTAAGCTCAAAGACAGAAAGCTAGAAATGATTCGGGGAGAAGAGGAACAAGAACTAAGTTTTTTTGTTTGTTTTTTAAATGAATAAACTCTATGAGGACTATCTGACTCCAATAGAGAAGGCAGTATAAAGATAAGGGGTATTCCAGAAGAAGAAAGGGAGAAGGGAGTAGAGAGTTTATTTAAAGAAATAATAGCTAAGAAATTTCCAAACCTAAGGAAAGAACTGGATATACAAGTCCATGAAGCTAAGAGAACACTTTTGTTGAGTTATGCATGTTTCCTTGGTTGTAGTTTGTGTGTAGATTGAAGGGGTGAGACAAAGAAAGTGTCTTCTGCCATGATGCTGATGTCACTCGTGCAAAATTTCCATTAAAAGGCAAAGATTTATACACTAGAATTTTTTCCACAGTACAAGTACAAATACAAGTGCCCTCCTTTTACTTTAATAACTCACTTCTCCTTAAAACATTTTTAAAATATTAAAAGTGACTATCAAGAGAGGCAATGAAGGGTGGATGTTCATAGGTGACTCTTCAAGATCCTCCTCTAGCATTTGACTTTTCTTCCTGTGAATCTCTGGCAAAATGGTTTCTAGCACCACTAACAAATGCTGTAAAAATTCTCATTGTGCATGTGTCCATTATCTAGACACCAGCTTTGCTGGTTCCTACTCATTTACTTCCCACAGCTTTTATAGTACACATCCACCAAAATATAGCAATTTCCTAAATCCCACACTGAACATGGGAGAGATTTTATTAGTTAGAATCCAAAGAATGTTACAGTAAGTTCCTGAGGGCCAACAGGAAATGCTTCTAAGGGGCTCTTCTTTAGAAAAGGAAAGTACATTGTATTAGAGAAGAGTTAGTAAGAAGTAGAAAATAACATTCATAAACTTGAAATTTAACTTGCATTTATATATGAGAATAGTATCCTGCTTTATAGAAATATTTCTATAATCTGGAAAAAAGAGATTATTTTTTAACACGATACACATTTTCAAAATTGACTGAACTGGAGGAATACTTGAAAAGAACAATTCCTTCAGAAGAGGTTAGAAATGAGTTTAAAGAGCTGTCATACAGAAGGCAATATGAAGTTTGAATACTTTTGTACAACTATTGTTAAATTATAGTTCATCTTAAAAGAATAGGAGATTCCCATATTATTCAAACTATTTCAGACTACTGGGGGAAAAATGAGCTTTCCTGTTTATTTTCTGAAGTTTTTCTAATCTCAATTCCAAACTTGATAATGTAGGAGTCTAAGGTACAAAAGTCTGTTTTCATTAAAAAAAAAAAAAAAGTGTTGATAAAGAATCATGTTGCTTAACTGTTTTCATTAGAATCATTTATCTTTATTCATGATATATTAATTCTGTTTAAAATAAATTATAGCTATTTTCCACTGCATTGTTTTAACATATTTTGTTCTTCGTTACATGGCTTTCAACTGTTTTTTTTTCTTCTTTAGCTTATTTATCTAGTTTTTCTTTTTTATTTTCTTATATAAGCTTTGCTTTTTAGAGCAGCTTTAGATTCGCATCAAAAGTGAGCAGAAATTACAGAGAATTCCCATATAATACTTCCTTCTCAACTTATTTTTAATATTAATTTTTCCAATCAAATTTCTTGCCTTAACTTTTCACTTTTGTCCAATCTGATCCTTGTGTTTCCTTCTTATTACTTATTACTCCAATATTGATTCTTTTAAAATTTTAACTTTTTTACTTTTTAAAATCTCTTTCCCTGCTTTATTTCATAACTCACTTTTACATTTTCAATTTTTATTTTATTTATTTTAATCTGTTATTTTAAATTATTTTCTTTACACAGATGGACCTTTATTATTTCTTGTTATGCCATTTCAATTTATTTTATTATTTATTGTTTATTATTATGTATTTTTACTCAACTTGTTTGTTTGTATTCTGTTCTTTCATTTTATTTCATTGGTTTTATTTCATAATTCTTTAATTCTTTCCCATTTATTTCAAATATTCACTATTAACAATTGTAATTGCTTTTAATTTTATAAGTTATTTTCCTATGAACAATAAAAGCTAGAGAGGGTGTGGAGAAAAGGGAACCCTCCTACAGTGTTGGTGGGAATGTAAATTGGTACAGCCACTATGGAGAACAGTATGGAGGTTCCTTAAAAAACTTAAAATAGAACCACCGTATGATCCAGCAATCCCACTCTTGGGCATATATCCAGAGAAAACCATAATTCAAAAGGATACATGCACTCCAGTGTTCATTGCAGCACTATTTACAATAGCCAAGACATGGAAGCCAACTAAATGTCCATTGGCAGAAAAATGTATAAAGAAGTTGTGGTATACACATATACAAAGGAATATTACTCAGCCATAAAAAGAATGAAATAATGCCATTTGCAGCAACATGGATGGACCTAGAGATTATCATACTAAGTGAAGAAAGTCAGAGAAAGACAAATATCATATGATATCACTCATATGTGGAATCTAATTTAAAAACGATACAAACAAACTTATTTACAAAACAGAAGCAGACTTATAGATATCAAAAACAAATTTATGGTTTCCAAAGGGGAAACGTGGTGGGAGGGATAAATCAGGAGCTTGGGATGAATACACGCACACTACTATATATAATATACATGACCGATGGGGACCTACTGTATAACACAGGGAACTCTACCTGTGATAACCTATATGAGAAAATAATCTAAAAAAGAATGAATATATGTATATGTATAACTGGATCACTTTGCTGTACACCTGAAACTAACACAACATTGTAAATCAACTATACTCTAATAAAATTAAAATATTAAAAAATAAGTTATCTTTCTATGGTATATAGAAAACCATTTAATCTGGGTGGCCCAAGCAGGAAGAGTTTGTGATGGACAAGGAGATAAGAAAAAGACAAAGAACCTTAGTGATTGTTCATGTTACTGTCCTGCAATGTAAACCTTTTTCTACATAAATTTCCAGCCAAAAGCCTTGTGTCTTATTCTTGATGGAAATAAAAAAATAGTGTTGGTGTTCAACACATTATGATTTGGTAAAGAGACAACCTTTAATGGACTGAGATAGTCTACAAAATTAAATAAATTTGTTCAAGTAGGAATGCAGGAAAGAGGTGATGAAAAGTGTATTCTCCCCCTCACCACACATATCCTTGGAGCAAGGGAAGGTATTCTGAGGATGAATATCCTCAGGTATCATTAGCATTTAAAGGAACATGGTGAAATCGTGGCAACTGGATGACTTTTGAGGATCTTCAGACTTTACCTCAGGCTGCACAGTTGAACGTTATTGCTTTTGGCTCTTAATAATTTGGATCTTATAGAACTCCAATTTGACTTTCTGCTTCAGTGTGACTTGAGAGGAGTAAAAGGAGCAGAATCATGCATTTCACTTTATATATATTTTACCTCAAAACATGATTTTGCTTTGAAAAATTATAGGAGAGATATCATTCAGGTCTTAGTTTTTGAAAAACCATGAAGAATTGTGCTACTCTTTGCTTTGGCTGCTAGGGAGGTTAAAATCAACTTTTTGCACTACCTTTAGTGAGACTTTTCATTTACATCACTGAGTTCTAATTTCCTCTTGTATTTACTGTACAATAATCTTTCTATGGGATCAGTATGTTTATTTATTTTTCAACGTACATGTGGCCTTTTAATTGATAATATAAATTCACCACCCTGGTTAAATGATAATGGACAAATAAGTAATTAAATAAGAAGGTGATTATTACTCCCATACAAATTTACCCTCTCTCACTTTGACTGGTCCCTAATTGTTGCTCAGTAATCCAGTTACGCCTTACCTGTTGATTTAGTATTATATGCTCTAGAGAATCCATTTAAAATATTCACCCTCATGGTCCTTCCTCTGAGGAAGCCTTCAGAATGCAGGGTCAGATCTCCATAGCTTTCCCTGTTGGATCAGAGCATCCCTAGGCTATTCTATGAGACAAGGAGCCTTTATGGTCTGGATGTTTGTTGTGGTGTCCAAGCCAGGAAGTAGCGGTAGAGTAGTCAGTAACTAGCTATATGTCCTATGCAGTTTACTTAGGACCTACTTTCAACAGGGCAGTTTATAAATCCTCTGACTTCTAACTTTTCAGTTATCTTTGTTCCTTGTTCTTTATAATTATTCCTAAGGAATTCCATGTAACTATTACACTCACAAGAGGCTCCTGTAACTTTATTGTGCCTACAAGAGTGGACTTTTGGACTCACTGCCCTAATCCAGTACAGATGAAATAGGAGGTTAATGTTTTACTAACAGCAATTAGTAGCCAAGTAGGACAGTCTGAAATTTAAATTTATAAAAGAAAACTAATAGAAAACAAAAATATCATCAATAGGAAAAAGATGTGCAAGAGGAATTGTTCTTAATTTTCTTTTATCTGTGACTCTTTATGAGATCGCAGAATCATCATCCTATAGGTACTTCACAGAAAGCATGGAGTCCTCAATTTGCCCAAGTACTGTTTAGTCATTCCTTCCGCCCCTTTCTACACTCACTGCTTGTCCGAGTCTAACATGTCATCACTTTATGACTTCCTTTTGACTTCTTTTGGACAGTCTCTTAACTTGCTTCCCTGTCTCTGTATTTCCCCTGTGATCTAAATTCCATGTCATTCACAGACTAATCTTTCAGGTCATATGTTAAATGCTACTTACAGGACTTTTAAAATTGTATCCAGGAAGGATGAAGTTATTGACATGACATAGAAAGTATTTTATGGTTTGGACTGTGCCTACCTTTGGAGCCTCATTTTGGGCCCTTCTTCCCCATGGATGCTATAATCCAGCCATGCTAAACTCACTATGAGAATTTGATGCCCAAACTCTCCATCCACTTCTGTTTTTCCCTATGTTGTTACTTCCCTCTGGTTGAAATGTTCTTTTCTCTCTTGATTGCCCTCTTCCAAAAATGAACTTAAGTTTTCACTTAGCTCAGGATTTTCTTTATATTCCAGTCAGAGTTTATTGTCTGTTTTATAATGCTTCGTATGATATTTTATTTAACTGAGTGATTATGCTTTGACAGAGTTAAAGTCAGAAGCATGACTGAGGTATCCAGGAGGTGTGAGGGGATTTATCTACCCAGTATGGTCCAATTCTTTTTTGTTGTTGCTGCAGCAGTAAATCAGCATGGCTTAGCATTTAAGCCCAGGTGACACAGGTTTTTCTGTTGTGAGATGACTTAGCTAACTCTTGTCATTGTGGGTAAAGTGAATTGCTCCTGCTCTTTCCTCCCACTACCATAATGACTGCAGTTTCTCATGATGGCGGCTGATCTGTGTACTTTCCTCCACTCTTATGTCTCTTTTCTATATTCAGAGTGGAATGGAGTTTAGAGATTGTTCTCTAGCCTGTCCTATTTTCCAGAATTACTTTTCTGGATAAGATATTCTTTACAGTTTCCCATAGGACCATGCCACCTGCTTTGGAAGAACTCCAGGGCTCACCATGTGAGATATGAATTCACTCTTCGCACCCAGACATGTTAGGTCTGAGACTTTATTGTATTCAGCAGCTGTTCTTCATAATTTGTCATTTGCAATTATAGCCATTACCCATTTTAGTAAAGAGAGAGTTTTCTTCTCCGTTTTCTAAGAAGTTTTCTTTTCAGTTTTCTCTTGGCTTCAAAGAGAAGAACAGAGTAGAAATGCCTTTAAAGTGCCTCCTTAACTGCAAACTCCCCTTAAATCTTACTTCCACTTCTACTGTATTACTGAACCTCTTCTCTGGTACAGTTCTAATGATTTCCTAATTGGCAAATTCAAACTGGTTTTTCTGCTGACAGCCTCTACATTGAAAGCTCTTGTTCCTATCAGTTCTTTTAGAGTACAAATCTCAGTTTAATCTTTTTTCTCATTCTTCTTTGTCTCTTCTTTTCCAGTCTCATTCTACAGTTTTCCCCTCTGTTGCTAATAAAAATACATGCATTCATTTTTGTACCTGTAGCACTTTCTGTACTGCTGTTAATAGCCCTTAGCATAGGCTGAGTTCTTAATATATCTGTATGCACAATTTTCTTCCTTTCTAGGGTACTTGTTACTTGAGCATGAAGTTTTATCTTTCTTTACTTCCTTTTGCATAGTAGATAATAAAATGTTTCCTGAATTCAAGTTGTTAAATTATTTTATTAGTTAGATTGCCTCTGCATTGTTTTTATTCACCAGGATCTATTATTAACCAGTTAAACTGATAAATATATTAAAATATCATTAATAGTGACGAGAACAAAAGGAAAAAGCATTATGGCAATGGAATATGAATCTAAAAAAACAAAACTCTGGACCATAAGTCTGGGGACCTGTTTACCACATAGACCCAGCATTGAACATGAGGTCTTAAGCAGGCACAAATCAAGTTGATAAAGGTGAAAGTTATATTTATTTTTAAAATGTTAATTTTTAAGGTTTTTCTGATATTCAGAGATCTACTTTTAGTCTTCAGATAGAAAAGTATGTTGAAATACTACCAATTTTTGGTCAATGCTCTGTAAAAACTATTTTAATGTATATATCATTGTCATAAAAATTATAAATAAAACATGGTAGAGGTATGCAATTTTTTTTTTTTTTTTCCAGTATGCAGGCCTCTCACTGTTGTGGCCTCTCCCGTTGCGGAACACAGGCTCCGGATGCGCAGGCTCAGCGGCCATGGCTCACGGGCCCAGCCACTCCGCGGCATGTGGGATCCTCCCAGACCGGGGCACGAACCCGTGTCCCCTGCATTGGCAGGTGGACTCTCAACCACTGCGCCACCAGGGAGGCCCAAGAGGTATGCAATTTTAATTAAAATATAGGAAAGACCCACCAATAAAACAAACATATTCTCTGAGAAGCCATCAGCTTAATAAAAATACCCAACACGTACTAAAACTAGCTGTGGAAGCACTAGAAAAAATATGCTTTATCAGAGCTTCTTTCTTCATTATCACAACCTCACAGCCAACCCTTTCAAAAATGAAGTTGCCTCTATTATGAGCAATTATAAGTTTGGTTGGGGAAATATATACACACATATCCACAGAGTTAGAATTAATCCTTTCCCTTGTTTAACCACAAAAATGATTGTACTTACATTTTCAGCTAAAGAGATTTTATGAAAATCTTATTTTTTGCAACTCTGCCTCTTAGCCTGAGTTGACCCAAGGTCTTTGCTTATTAAAAGAGTCCTATTCATGATTTATGAGATATGACTAGTGCGTTTATTACTATTGCTTCTTGTGCTCTACATCTTGATTACAGTGTAACTACAGAATTAAAAAAAACACCTCTTACTATGATTGTGAAACTTGGGTCCATTAACATAGAGTTTACAGAACAGTGTACAATACCTTCTTAATAATCCAAACACCATAAGAAAACACATATATTGCTCGTTGAATTACATAAGAGGGTTAACTCAGTTTAGATAGCCCTAGCATATGCACAGTCCTTAAATACATGATTTGTACATGGTAATCCACTTGATTAATTAATTGAATTTATTGATTAATGTAATAAAGGTGAATAGCTGATCCAAAAACTTCCAAGAATAGTAGTTATTTCATATTTACATTTGATCTATTAAATCTCCAGAGAACATAATTAGAATTTAATTATTCAAAGTATCCTGAAAATACATCCCCATGGAATTGGGAAGAAGCAATGATGTTTCTGCTTGGGGAAGTCAGAGAGTATTCCAAAGAAGTGTCTACACTTACCTGAAGCTACTCCTTTCTTCCTTGCCTGTGGCAGTCCCTGTTAATGGAGCTCACACTGTACTCTTTTCCTCTGTGCCTAGATGTGGTCTTTCATGTTCTTTTTTTTTTTTTTTTTTTTAATTTTACTTATTTATTTTTGGCTGCGTTGGGTTTTTATTACTGTGCACGGGCTTTCTCTAGTTGCGGCGAGCAGGGGCTACTCTTCGTTGCGGTGCACCGGCTTCTCATTGCAGTGGCTTCTCTTTGTTGCGGGGCACGGGCTCTAGGCATGTGGGCTTCAGTAGTTGTGGCTCGCGGGCTCTAGAGCGCAGGCTCAGTAGTTGTGACGCACAGGTTAGTTGCTCCGCGGCATGTGGGGTCTTCTCAGACCAGGGATCGAACCCGTGTCCCCTGAATTGGCAGGCGGATTCTTAACCACTGCACCAGCAGGGAAGTCCGGTCTTTCATCTTCTTAACAGAGTACTCCAGAAACTAATTTTAAAAGGGATGGAATGTTTTTACCAACCTAGGCTGAGCATCTTAGACAAACCTGACATAGACAAGTGAATATAAAATGCTCCCAGAACTCCTTGCTAGTAAAGAATCTGGCCGAGAACAGAGGTATTGGTTGAAGGAGCCACGGATGGACGCTGGAGTGAGAATTTATCAAACACTAGCAATTTACTTTAATGATCATTTCCTGAGAAGTTCTAAAATATTTTCAATGTTTAGAGAATTTGTTTAGTAACTAAATGGAAAAGTGTCTACTAAGAGAAAACTCCATGCACTTATAAGAACATTCTACTTGCCCCACTGTTTTTCTTACCTATCTCTGTTTGCCAATATCTATAATACAGATTTTGGAAAACATATTTTGCCTCATGAATTTAAGAATGATTCCATTTTCTATCATGACATTGGCAGTGCTGTTTTTTCTTTCCTTTCTAAGTTTGTTCTTCAGTAAAGAAATCAGATACAACTTTGACTTTGTATTTCCTGATACCTTCCTCAAAATGGTTTGACATGTTGTGTGATAAATCATGCACTAGAGGCAAGAGTGATGGTGATGAAAGTGTTGCAGTTTGAGACTATAAATATATGGATTCAATAGATACATTTGGCCCAAATGAAAAGATGAGAGTTCCTCCATCATTAGCAGGTCAGGTGCTTGCTGCACAAAGGCAGGTCAGCTTTAAGGGCAGGGTCTGCTTCCCACACAGGCAGGAGTGCCAGGCTAATGTGAGTTCAAGAGCAGAGTTATGGCTGCTGATTTCCCAGCTACATCCTCCTCCATTTATCACCATACTGTACATTCTCAGAGACTTTGGTGAGGGAGTACATATAGGACAGAACAAATTATTCAATTTCAATTTAGACTAAAATTAAATTTAAATCTCATTTTATATGTGTATCTAAGTCCCACAAAAATGTCAGTTCAATTTGAAACAAGATTAATAAATAACTAGTATATATTTAATCCTATCTAAGCGTCAAGTATTGTACTAGGGTTTCATTTGTATTATCTCCCTTAATCTTTAGAGGAAAGAAAAAAAGAGTTATAAGTACTATTACTGTTTTACTTTACAGAGGAGGAAATGCGTCAAAGGAAATAAAATAAAATGTGTGTGTGTGTGTGCATGCGTGTGTGTATGTGTGTGCGTGAGAGAGAGAGAGAGAGAGAAGAAGGGAATATTCCATGCAATATAGACCCCCAAATCCACACTAGTAGATACTATAGTAAAAGAGAAAAGCAAAACAATTGTAGCTGGGATCAAAAAATAAATAAAAAGGCAAATATTTCTGTGGATAAGAAATAGAAAAACAAAACAAAACAAAAAACCAAAGCAGTGAGTAGGGCTGAAGTTATGGTCCTGCAAGGCTGTGGATCTGGGTGAAAAAAAGAAAGGCTACATGTTTGGCTGCTGTAGGAAACAAAAGTGCCAGTTACAGGTTGAGCTAACAGAGCTATGACTGCTGCCTTAGAAAAAGAGAGAGGGGTGAGTGGGCTGGCATGATTCTGATAAGGCAGTTAAAGTGGGGGAGAGAGAGTGTAAATAATCACATGACATTCTCTTTTTCAATATAAGTCTGCATATTAAGTAGTATAGTACTAAGAAAGACATACTCAGTGATTAAATACTCATGATAAACTCACTCTGCATACAATTATAATAGGAATAAGTATGTTTTCAATTATTTAAAAAAACCTGAAAACCAAAACAAGAAGATATGAATATAAAAGAAATATCAATTGAAATCTTGGTATTAAAAAGATAGACACACAAAAATCCATAGCTATAATAACCCTAGGCTGAACACAGTTGAATAGAGAATTATTATAGAGCAGGACTTTAGCTGCTCCCTGACGTAAGCTGACCAAACTATATACCTACTATATTGTAGTGAAATTCACTACAATTTCGCTTCTGGCAACCCCAATCTTTTCCCCCAGATACATAATTCTAAACCTGTGCCCATGGACCCAATTCAGCAATTCCATATGCAACTGAAACACAGTTACCCTATTTCCAAAGAGAGACAATCCAAACTTCATCCAAATTAAAGTTTCCCTCTAAAAACAGGAACTTTAGGATACGTGTTGTTAGGAAACTTAGGATATTCTTGTTCTTTATAAATACGGTTTCTCATTATTCTGGCATTCATGACTAATAATAAAAATGAACCCAGATACCCATTCCCACTTTAAAGCAGTGGAGGAAAACTATTATAAAGAAATGTCAGTGAAATGAGAGCAATAGGCCCTTGATATAAAACATACACAAATACTACAGGACAGGGATAACAAAACTCACTTTTCTTGTTTGAAGGAACTGTCTTGCCCATCATCCTCCATAATGATATATAAGGATACTATTCCACTTATTTGTTTTTTGGTTTTAAATCCATTCTCGAGTATTTTCTTTGATGGATATAGAATAATACGGTTTTGAATATTTGCCTATCAACAAATATGTTTCTTTTTTTTGCAGGTGAATGATTCTAAGCTGGGTGTAGATACTTAGATTCCAATCCTTTTCTTTCAATAGCCTATAGATGTTATTCCATACACTTCTTCCTTTGGTATTATAAGGGAAAAGCTCAATGCCAGTCTAATTGGTTTTCCTTTATAAAAAACAAAAATACAAAAAAACAACTTGTTTCTTTTGTGTGGAATCTTGTTAGAATTTTTTTTCTATTTTTAGAATTCAGAAGTTTGGCCCAAAAATTTCTTCGTGGGTGTGCGCATGAGCATGCTCATATGTGCATATGCATGGGAAAATTCTTCTCTATCATTTCTCTAGCAATTATCTCTCCCCAACCTCTTTGTTCCCTTTTTCTTTAACTCCTATGTTTCAGGTGTTAGACTTCCTGGATACATCTTACAAGTTCCTTGTCAGTCTCTTTGCATTTTTATCATTTCAAGATTTCAGGATACTGCCTCATTTTTAACAATCACCATCTACTTTTTCAGTATTTCTAATATTTTCTAAATTTAAAAAATTATGTTTCCGTACCTGAAAGCCTTATTATGATCATTGAATTAATCTCAGTGTTCCTTTTTACTTCTCTAACAGTTTCATCTGTTTCCTCCAGATTCAATTTCAAGGTGAGATTCAAATTCAAATTCCAGATTCAAATTCACTGGAAGAACCTACTTGTTTGGATTGTTTTCTTTGGGTGTTCTGTGTTATGTGCTAAATTTCCTTAAGCATATATTTGCTCTTGGCTTTATTTGCCTTTATGACTCAGATCAAGCTATTGAGCTATCATGAGGGATACAAGTGGTGGGAGGTTCTACAGTATTTACAACTGGGCATTGATGATGTGCCACCCGCAATCTATCTGCCCTCTGTTGAGGCTCCATCAGTAACACTTTATTCTTCACAGTCTCTTTCACTGAAAACTTTGCTATTTTATGAGATTTAGGTTAAAGTGTGTCCAATGGTATGATGCTCCAGCATTTCTTCCAAGGCTTGAGTGCTCTTAGCACTACACACTTGTTCAAATACCAACATCTATGGATTTCTGCAGATTGAGTTTTCTCTAAGAACCTCAGAATTTAATTCTCATCCCGAGACTGTCTACCCTCTGTCTCCAGGCATCCTTCTGGCTAAAAGAAGATAAACTTTCTGCATATAGCTTCTCTTTCTTTCCAGATCCAAGTTCGGGTTTGGGTTTGAAGGCAGGAGTTCTGTTTTTCTGGCCTCAAGCTTTCATGTGGAGAAGCTTCAGCTTGAGTTACTGTTTTGCTCCAACCACGTCTGAGTTTTCTGTATTTTAGAACTGATCATCTGTGGAAAAGTTGCATTTTGTATGGCTCACCCATGTAGTCAGTTTATCAGGACAGTGTTGAGCTCAAAAAGGGCAAAGGCCTATGTTTTTACTGGGAAAATGGATTTGATGCAGTGCAGAGGGGTAAGAGCCCACTGCTTCTACACTTCAGACCAGTTTTGAACAGTAATAGAACTATCCTGAAGTTAGAGTTTAGATAGTGGTATGCTTAATTATTTCCTCATTGCCTCAATACCCAACAAAGCCTAAGACTTTTACAATCTATTCAGTAGTGCTTCATATAAGAGCAGTAGTTGAGGATATTGGAATTGAGAGGGTTGGATGGTCAGAACATCCATTGAGGAATCATTTTTCCAGAATTTCTTTTGGTTATTACATTTTTACTTGATGTTTGTGGAGCTCCAACTCTTTTTCTAACAACAACAATACATGGTCTGTCCATTTTCAATGGATATCTTACACTGATGAATTCAACTACTTCTTTTGCTCATCACTGCATAGAGAGATCATTCTAGTATCTATATTTTCAGATTTATCAGTTTTTCTTCTCCTAAGCCACCTTACATTCATTACAAAAGATCTATTGAAAACATAACCAATGAAAAAGTACCACCATCATGCCTCATTTATCTTCTTCAGGAATAGCTTCAGAAAAAAAACCCACACCATCCTACAGCACATTCCTATAATTACAGACACTCACTGTGGCCCCCACAAGCTTTAACTTAAAACTGTGATTGAAATCAACTTGTTCTTACACCATTGGGCTTATTCTTTATTACAAAGTTGTTCGTGTAAATGCCTCTGAGTTATAGTTATATTGGCCATCAATTTCAAAGGAGGCCTCTCCAGTGTTTTTTTATATATAATATCCATACCATTCTTAATGATGGTAATCATAGGCAGTGTTATAGAGAAGTCTTGATTACTAGGTCACAATTGGAAATTGTTCAGATGTGCACTCTATATAGTAAGAATTTGATCTTACTTCTAAAATTCATTATTCAAGAACTCTTTGTCCTGGTAACTCACTTTGAATTCTTTTTTTCAATTTCAAATTTTGATTTTTTTCCTTACCATTTAAAACATACCTAAATGCCTCTGTAGATAAAATCATAATAAGCCTGCATAAAATGTTACAAAGAAAGAAATTGCATTGAGATACAGAAAAATCCCAGCTATAGTTTATAAAAATCCATTTCCTTATAGGCCAGATTTGTTACAGACTTCATGGAGTATTTCACGGAACTCTCATTAGAGGAAGAAAATTAGTTTTACAACTCAGGAAGATAAAACAAAAATATATAATCCCTTTGTATCAATATTCTATATAATACTTTCTCTTAAAAGAAAACAATTTCCATTTAAAATACACAAACATTGAAGACACCTGCTTTGTACCCTGAAGAAATGTACTGTACTTTCTTCTAATCTGTATTACAGTCTATTATCTAGTTCCTGTATGAAAACTATTTCAGCTGTATTGTTTTAAAAATTAAACTATTATAATGTAGCTCAAGCAAGTGATAGATCTTAAATTCAGTATTCAGTGTATAGCTCTCTACCAGTGATAGAAATTGATCATTATAAATCTCCAAAGTCAGAACATATTCCGGGGCGAAAAGCCTCAATTTGACTTTTAAAGCAACATATTTCATTCTGCCTAGACAATAATTCTCTGGTATTATTTGGACACCTCTTATGTGCAGAATGTCAACAGACCATCAGTAAGAAACATGATTTTAAAGCTGTTTTAATTGCTGAACTTTTTTTCAATACCTTTTACACTTTGTCCCTTGAATTGTGGCCCTTTTGCCTATGCTGAGTGATTCATGACATTTCCAACTGCTTAAGAGCTGGTCTTCTTGTTATTCCTGACTCTGTCTTGATGAAAGCTTCTCTTGAGTGAAATCTCACTATTTCCAGAATATTCCACCTTTAGCCTTTCCTCACTTTCTCTGCTTCATTTGTTCCCACTTCTTATGATACTTACATATTTGTTTCTGAAACTCCCTCATCTTAAACCCTACTACAAAGTCCTACCCCAAAAAAATCTTTCCCTTAACATTTCAGTCCTAATGGTTCCATATAACATTAATATTTAACTATTTTTAATGTTACCGTTGGCTCTTACAAGTTTAATTATTTAATAAATATTGGAATTTTGGAACATTGGAATAAATATTTGAATGAATATGGGATCTCTAAATCAGATCTTGTAAGGCAAGGCCCATGTTATCTCTTCCTTTAATGCCAGGCATGGACTCTAGTAGGAACACCATATATCCATGTTGACTGATTAAATTGGTTGTTTCTTCTGTTTGTCCTGCTATCTGTCATTCCCATTTCACTCCCTGCCCAGGAGCTCACTACTTTCATTGCTCTTATCTATCTTTAGAGCTATACCATATGGTGAGACTGGGTGTGCAAAGGATTTGCCCAGCACTGTACGGCTGGCACTCAAGGTTCTCATACTGAATATTATGCCTAGGCATGGAACGAAATTATATAGTCATAAAAATTTGCAGAGAAACTCACAGAATTTTGGAATTAAGTGATGTGGGGGAGGAAAAATCTCTTTTACCCATCTTAGGTTCTCCAGCTGGGGCCCTATAAATTAGACTGGCCAAAAACAAATCAACAAGAGAAAACCGAAACAGAAGTTTATTAACATGTACATCATACATATGGCACATGGGAGTAACTGGAGATGAGTGACTCAAAGATTTGGTTAGAACTTGGACTTATACAGCATCTTAACAAAGAAATAATACATTTTTAGAGAAGTGGAAAGGTCCTGAGTCTCTAGGGGCAGGAAAATGTGGAAAGGTAAACATATGAGAAACTAATGGTAGATAAAGCCTCATTAGTAAATCTCATTACGTAGATTCCTCTGATGCTGTCTCCAGGCTGTTAGGATCTAAAATTTTCTTCAGTAATTAACTTTTTTTTAAATTGAAGTACAGTTGATTTACAATATGATATTAATTTCAGGTATAGAGCATAGTGATTCAGAGTTTTAACAGATTATACTCTATCAAAAATTATTACAAGATAATGGTTAATTCCCTGTGCTGTACAATATATCCTCGTTGCTTATCTATTAAGGGGGGGTGCAAGTTAGGGGTATGGGATTCAGAGATACAAACTAATGTTCAGTGATTAACTTTTGTCCTTCCTGTTGGAGAGGGGAGGAGAGGCACCTTCCTAAATTTATGTTCTACTTTTAGAGAAATAGGAGGAGGGCAGAGAACTTTTTTGTATCTAATTCCTCTCAATTAACTTCAGCTCAAAATAACCCCTATGCTAAAGTGGCATATTTTGGGGGTGGCATAGTCTGCTACCCTACAGTGATTAAGTACTTTGCCCTGACCATTTACTTATAAGACAGAGTTTAAAGTATAACAAGTTTCTAAGATTGGGATAATTCAAAGGTAGGAATTCAACATGTATAAGTGGCATATACACTTCTTTTTTTTCTTTTTAGATTGACTCTAGTCACAAGATCCTCCAGGAAAAGTTTAAAAAAAAATCCTCTCTCTCTCATTTTAGAACACTGCTACCCAAAGGGCAAGACCACACACACAAGTCACTGAAGTTAGAAAAGCAGAACTAAAGCTTCAAAAGTGATTGAAAGAGTTAACAAGAAAATGCTAAGAACTCAGCTTATCTGATGAGTAACAACAATCCTTAAGCAGGAGAGAGATGGCAGTAAATCCAAACAGAGCATCAGAAAAACTGGCTAATTGTTTACATGATTTCTTTAACATGAGCAACTAAACATTAAAACAAAAACCCCTGGGTGGATGTTAGAGTTCATTGCATATAAGTATTTACAGTAACATATACTTGACTCTCATAACAGATATGCGTTCACCTGTTTTCTACATATTCTTTCTTTCTCTTTATACAATCCTTCCAAGAACACCTCAAAATTTTGCTATAGATGGAGCATCCTGGTCTGTCTGTACACTGACTTTCTGTTAGGTATACTATATTTCTGTTATATTCTGGTATACAGAGGATGAAGAAGTACGAAAGCCACAGCCTATACAGAATGCTCACTTAAACATAATTATTTTTTTCTCCATGTGCTATAAGTGCTACTGTGCTGAGATGTCAAATGTGATATAAAAATAAACCCAAATTATGGTATTCAATAATTTCACTGAATTCTACAATTTTAAAATGATCTCCTGTTAGTACCATGAACTATTTTAATCAGACTAACCTTTTAACTTTGCAAAATACCTCTCCTTTTTCTTCCACCACATGCAGCCCCCTCCAGACACAGACACAGATGTCATGTGGTTACACTACTTCTGTACTATCTATCCCTACTCTTGTTGGATGGCTTCTTCTTTCCTCTCAGCCCATCCATATCCTGACTATTCTTTGGAAGTCGTGGGTCAGGTGACACTCACTTGACAACACTGATGCCTCTCTTCTCTAATGTCTTTTTATTGTTGTCAATTATATCAAATACAGTCAAGCACATGTACATAGGACACACTCAGTCAACTTTATGATGATTTATTTCTCTGAAGATGGCATCAAGAAATCAGGGGCCATGCATATGAGCCAAAAGTATGATATTTGTTACTCTGAGTCAGTTGGTCACTGTCCCTATCAGAATCCTGCCACTTACTAGGGCAATAAAGAATTGCCATGGGGAGATGTGGTTGTACATGATGCTTACCTGAATGTTAAAAAAGAGCTCCCACAACACCACTGTTTCCCTTGAAAGCCTGTATGGAACTGTCATCAGTGCCTTTTTAAAGACATTTATGATGATATTTATGTCTCTAACTCATACAACTTCATTTATGAACAAGATCAAATATAAAGAAATAGTGAAATGGAGAGGGCTTTTTATAGGTATCCTCCTTCATTCTCTTCTTTCTCGCACTTCAGTTTCTCCAGTGCTCCCATACTGCTTGCCTTTCCAATTACTTAAGAAAATTAAATATGTGACACTAATTTCAGTGCCCCACTTGTTCCAGAGATATTTGGAACTTGAAGCATGAGAAGAAAATGCCTAACATGAATTAATACAGTAAGATTGGTGGAATTCGAAGCTGTCAGGGGCAGGCCACTGGAGAATATATGGAAACTTTTGAAATTTTTTTAATCGAAAAATTATATACATTACCATTTACTGTAATGGGCACAAGACTGACTCTTACTGTTTTCTACCTTTCTTCTTTCTTTTTTTTTTTCTTTTCTTGCAAAGCAAGAACTGGTGCTGTATAACCGGGCCAAAAAATTCTTAGCAGAATAACAGAACCCAGTAGTTCATTGTGCTTTGCAGGCATTGCCAGCTGTGCTGAGATCTGCTTTAGGGGCTACATGATGTGGACAGAATGTGGACTTTAAAGTCAGAACACACAGAATTCTTAGTGAGAAACTGCCCCTTTCTAGTATGTAGCCTTTGCAAAAGGCAGCCTCTGTGAGTCTCAGGTTCCTTATCTGTAATAATATATCATGTCTCCCTTCCTCACAGAACTGCTGTGAGGATTCCATGAGATAATATTCATGTAAGAATATTCCTACAGGAGGCTCACTAGATGAGTCATGGCCCAGGAGCAGCATGCACATAATAACCTCCTCAGGGATTATTTTTTTCTCCCATATCCCATCCATCTCTCAATGGATACGGAAGATTAGAAACATCAGTCTGGATGGAGAAGGGTTGTATCTGGAAAGAGCTCACCTTCACAATGTGAGTAATTATTTACTGTAGTCTCCTTTGAACCAAGGGGAGTGTGCTGTTTTGCTTTTAATAGTATGAAGCCACCTTGAGACAGGAAACTGCTATGCTACCACCCCAACACTAGTCTATATAAGTCCATAGCCAAGTGAGGGAACAAATAGAAACAAAAGATACGTGTACAACTTTTCATTATTTTTCTCAGTGTTTGGTGAAACATGGCTTTCCCGTGATCATGCCAAACCAACAGATTCCTCCAAATCCACTATCACTTAACACACACACACACACACACACACACATACACACAAACTTATAAATATGCATACTGATAGGTGACAGGTAAATAGTGTTTCTAAGAACCATACACATCTCTGAGTGATTTATAAATTTTGTCTTTTTGAATGTAAACTTAGGCTTTCTAACAAAACCAGCCTTACATATAGCAAAATATTTTAAATTTAATCGAATTAAAAAACAGCATTTGTAACAGGTATGTGCATTTTTTATCATTGATTTATGTAATCAAGGAATTCTCTGAATGGGTGGTGAATTTTACTGTATAAGGTGTTTTTCTCCCCTAATTTAAGAAAGGTAAAAATGGATGAACCAGTATATAAAAGTTCTGATAAACTTTAATAGACATAGTGCAGTAATTTTAAAGAAAAAAGTAGACAGTCAGACCAAAATTAAAGTTCAATGCTAAATACACTCAAAATATTAAAGAGCTGAATGAGTATAAATGGAAGGAATAGCATAGAAAAATGCTACAGAAGGCATCAAATAGAAGAACCAGAGGCTAGAGAGAAACAAACTACAATAAATATGGAAGAACAAAGGTAGAAATGTATTTAAAAACTGCAAATTTTAAGACAGAAAATATAAAACACAATAGCTAAATGCATAAGTAACCAAATTAATATTGATTAATAGTTATTAGGGTCAGCCAGATTTGAATACCTTTTGCCAGGGACAAAATGTACTCCACATTTTTCATATAATCTTATTTATTCCATTTTATGTTCTGAAAGTATGTCCTATTTGTCAAAATGATTATGCTCTTACATAACTCTATGTTAAATAACCTTTACAGAAAACTTTTCAGAAAATGAAAACTTGTTTCTCTGCAAATTACTCTTGAAATTGTAATCATGCAGACAATCAAAATGTGGGAAAAACTATCTGGAGTATTGTTTCAGTCTTCCACTTTATTTTTTGTGTGTAGATACTGGCTAATGTTACCCATAACACATGGGTGATTGTCATGAATCTTGTCAGGAAGCTCAAATGCAAAGACAGTACTAAATCTAGATCAGACACTCCCAAATTTGGTTGGACACTAGTCATTATAATGAAGACTTAGAGTTAATCCTGCACTTAAAGAGGTGACTAAAAAGACATTAATATATTACACTTAATTGTACTTGAATCACAAGTTGTATTACCTCCTTTGTGAGTCTGTCACTGGAAGCTCAGCGACCCCAATTCCAGCCTTCACTATAATTAATGATGGCGGTTTTCCTATATCTATTTGCTGATGCCATCTACTGCCTGTGATGTCTCACTAAGATAAATGACTTAGCCAATTGCAGATAAAAATGTTTTCTATCAAAAGTAGGCTGTGACACTGCAATGGAGAACAAGCTCAGCCTGACTTTATGAATGGTTAAAATTTCCTTGCCAAAATATGCAATGGTAAATTATATTGTTAATATTGATTTCTATCCATACAAGGGTAGCGATGTCAACAAGATCAATTCTTTTAGTCACATCTGTTGTTGTAGGATAAAAAATATCTACTAACTGCCAAAACTGAATTTAATACAACATTGTGGTTTAGATTTTAAATTTACTTTAGCCCATCAGGCTTTAGTTTGTTAGGAGGAATAAGAAGTGGAATATTGATGATTTTTACCCATTGCAACCTGCCAACGTTAATGTGCAATTTCACTGAAAAGGACTGAAGTAAACCAAGATTTAGGGATACTTCTATCAAAAGTAATATCCTTGGACTGGAGTAACTGTCATTAATTTTTTTCCCCCACATTGTGGAGAACTTAAGTTAGTTCTAAAGAAGTAGACACCTTTTAGACAAAAATTAATGATCAATTTAAAAAAAAATTGTATTTGTGGTGCACATGAATAAAATTTCAGAACTGTGACTTTTAAAGCATAAAAGGCAAGACGCATAGAATTGTAATAGTAATTCAATATACTATCTTTCCTCACCGAGTGATTTCATAGGAAAAAGAAAATTACACATGAGGAAGATATTTCCCCCAGCAGTGCTGGTCATTTTCTATACACAGCTAGGGATATTTTTAAAACTGAAATAAATCAAATTTTGTTACTTGCAAGATGAAACCTTCCAGCGAAGTACAAGTGAACAAGAAATAAAGGCCAAACACTGTCCGTGTCAACAAGGCCCAGAGTGATTTAGGTCCCTGAGACCTTTCTGACTTCAACACACATCATATTCTTCTTTTCTCAGTGGCCTCCAGCCGTACTGGACTTCATTCCTTTCTGTACCTGTGCTCATGTTGCCTCCCTCTAATCTCACATACTTATTCTCTCTGCCTAGAAAACTCTGTTCTTCCACGTTCCCATAGGGTGTGCAGTCTCTCCATTCTGGTCTCAATTCAAAAGTCACCTCTGATGGAGACTCTCCCTGATTACCTTGACCAAAAACAAGATCCTCATCCCTTCTCCATTTTAAGTTTTCACTGCATTTAGCACTGTCTGAAATAACTCAGTGTGTTTACTTCTTTGCATGTGTTTCCATGTGTTCAGTAATATTGTCTTCCTTTTTCAAAGCTATACCCCTGACACATAGCAGATGCTCAAAACATATCTGTTGAACTAATGAATGAATATATTGACCATCATATTAGAATATTTTTAAAATCCCTATATTTGCTCATATGAATTATTCCCCCAGTGTTTTTCACATTATTTTCTTATATTTTAATAAAACATGTAAGTAATCAAAATTAGAAATACTACTCAGCCATAAAAAATGAAATAATGCCTTTTGCAGCAATATGGATGCAACTAGAGATTATCATACTAAGTGAAGTAACTCAGAAAGAGAAAGACAAATACCACATGATATCACTTAATATGTGGACTCTAAAATATGACAGAAATGAACCTATCTGTGAAACAGAAATAGAATCAGGGACATAGAGAATAGACTGGTGGTTGCCAAGAGGGAAGGGTGAGAGAGAGGGTTGGATTGGGAGTTTGGGATTAGCAGATGCAAACTGGTATATATAGAATGGATAAACAACAAGGTCCTACTGTATAGCACAGGGAACTATATTCAATATCCTGTGATAAACCATAATGGAAAAGAATATGAAAAAGAATGTATGTATATGCATAACCGAGTCACTTTGCTGTACAGCAGTAATTAACGCAACATTATAATTCAACTATACTTCAATAAAAAATGTCATGAAAATTACTTATATGTAGAAATTATACCAGCTTTCTATAGGAGAAAGGAAAAATAGGGAAGATTAAATGGGTCTACTTCAGAGAGCTTTAAAAGACAAAAATGCAAGTTAATTTTAGAATTCATCCAATATTATTCATTTTGAAATTATTAGATTCTTCGTTGGTTCATTTGTACACTCATTTACTTACATATTTCTTGATTTAACAAATATTTATTTAACCCTGCTATGCATAAAGTACTATTCACGGTGCTTGAAATTCATCACACAAGAAAACCCTGATCTTGTGGAATTTGCAGTTTATGGGAATAAATGAGCAATAAACCTGGTATATAAGAAACATATATAGGATTATTGGATGCTTGTTAAAACTCTGGAATAACAGAGCAGATGGGGGATGAGGGAAGACAGTAGACCACTCTTGCTGGTTATGGACTTCTGCATATAATGTATGCTTTGCTACTTTTTCCTCAGAATCTATATTATTTTCAAAAGATTGATCCCTGACATGCCAAATTTGCCATTTTCTTTACATATTTAATTATTTTTATTGCTACCACTTTTAGTTTCACTATAGCGAAACGCTTTTTTGTAACACTTTTTTGTAATATTTTCAACTATTAACCCAGCTTCTGTACTTTTTAGACGTAACATAGACAATGATATTTTCAAAAATAAGATCATACCCAGAAAACATACTATTGCTGAACAAAGCACACAGTGACTGAAAGGATGCCATATCTTCACTAATGCCATCTGCCATTGTTTTGCACAGATCCCTGTTTCCTTCATGAAACTTACAGCACTCTATAATAATATTTTGGTTTTTAACTTATTTATTATTTCTCTAACTCTAGATTTTTAGCTTCAGAAGACAGGCTCATGTTTCAAAATTTTTTTTCTTAATTGTTTTTATTTTCCAGTGCCAGGCATATCATTAGCAATTAAAGCAATTTTTGAAATAAATTAATGAGTGCATCTGTAATTGTTCATGGTATCCCATAATGTACCCAACTGTTGTTCTGTGGGAAGAACTGACGTGTCCCTTTACCGAAATGCAGATGATTTAGATGAAGAAGCTAAATATTCAACTTTGCAATATAAAATTGTGTACATTTGGCTGAGGGAGAGTTTCTGTCCCTATTGACTTTGTTGCTGTATTTGCCTGGATGAGAAGGCTGGAGGAAGCAGATGGTAGAAATGCTTCTTTTCTTTAGAAGACTTAGAATGGATTACACTACATTAAACTGCATTGTTATATTGTAGAGATGAGAGTTTTTGTTGAAAATGATTCAGAGGAAACAGCAGATTCTGGGATAAACCAGAATCTGAAGAAATGAGAAAATTGAGAAACAAGTCTTCATTTGGGGTAATGGGAGAATTTTTTTCTCTGGGTATCATAATTATTAAATGCCTTTTTGATAATGAAAGCTAAACTGACCTTACTGCTTGTAGGCAAGTTGTCATCTAGAGTGCCAGACTGTTAGGAAATCCATGTGGGTAATCTTGGGCTAGAGTGCTCTGAAATGAACCACATGGATTGGCACTTGAAAATAACTGCTGATTGTGTACCCCTCTGTTAACCATGAACTTTCAGTTAAATCTTTTGTAAAGTTGCAATTTAGTCACAATCCTGCTGAGAGAGTTTTAGGGGAGGACCTATTTTAAGTCCCTATGTCAAAAGTTAAAGTGGAGGGCTGTTCCTTCCCTACCATCATGCCCTGACTCCCATCTGCTTTCCGGTTCATATCTGCAATGGTCCAGAGGATATGGGGGCTGGAAAGGGAATGGGAGGGTGAGGCAGTCATGCAGGCTGGCATTCAGTACTGGTAATTATACAGACAACAGCCACAGCAAGAAGCAAAAAGGTCAAATTATTAATGCTCATTGAATGCTTACTTTGTTCTAAATGCTATAATGTATCAATTCATTTAATTCTCCCAATACTATTGTTGACCTGAAATAAGCAGACTGCCCTGTATTTCTCCAGCAAAGATAGGTTTATTTGGAATCAGCAGAGAATTACAATTTGGGGTCTGCAACAATGGCGGCCACATGCAAGTTCCCACCCCACAAGGGAAGGAGAAAGCTTTTATAAAGAGGAAAAGGAAGTTGGTAGTTCTATAGTAAACAAAGAGTCTATGGCTTTTTATTGACTGAGTCCTTGCCAGGAAAGAAGAGGAGTTTTTCTACCGTCGGGCTCTGCTACCGTCACAGGGCATGAGAATTCCCCTTTCTGATCTTGCAGCTCTGTTTAATTGAGGCTTCTGTTTATTAATTTTTTACACTATGAAGTAGTACTATTCTTAACATGTGAGTCATGACCACATTGAACGGAGAAGGAAAAAAACATTAAACAAGAGACTGCCACTCTGACTGTGGTTCAGAGTCATCATAATGTTGACAGTAACTGATATACACATCCAAGTTGATTCTCATTAACTGATGAAAACCATCACACTTGTTGTAGAAGTCCTATTTATTGAGGGCCCCTTTGAAACAGCTTATAGGCAAGGTTAGACTAGAACAGAAAACTGGAAAAACTTCTATTAAAATCTAAGTGTTGTGAACTATCTACTAGGATTAGAATATTTTTCCAAAAAGTTGAGAAATCCAAAGGACTTTGTTTTACTTATTGGACACTCTATATCTCCCATTCTCCCGGGAGCTTCTTTGCTAAGAAGAACACTAACAGCAAGGGTGCAGTTTATGAAGGGATTTGCAGGAGCATAAATTGTTATCTGTTTGCTCACAGGGCTTTCCTGCAGAGCATGAACCTTGCTGATCAATTCACCCTGAGTATAAGAAGAGATAGTTGGGAGCTAAATGCCTTGGTTACTCCATTTTCAGTCATTACTACATATCAAAACCAAAGTAAAGTTACTGAGGACACTTGAGTCTCCCTATGCCCCTTCCCATCTTGACCTAGGTCTAGGAGTGAGAGAGAGAGAGAGACCTTTTTACTTTTATATTAAAACTCTTGTGTTGGGACTTCCCTGGCCGTCCAGTGGTTGGGACTCCACACTTCCACTGGAGGCGACATGGGTTCGATCCCTGGTTGGAGAACTAAGATCCGGCATGCCCTGTGGTATGGCCAAAATCAAACCCCAAACCAAACAAACAAACAAAAAACCCCTCTAGGGTCAAAAGTGGGCTATTTTCTATAAAATGTTTGAAGATAAAAGAGAACTAACGAAGGGGAGAGTGACAGAGAAAGTTCAGTATCTGGAACCATGGCTGCCTAGCCTGAACAGCTGAGCTAGGACGCAATATAATTGGGGGAATGATTCTGTCTTTACTTATTTACATCAATCACTATTGTCGAATGGATCTGGCAGTGATCTCCACTGAATATTAAGGTGGCTTTGTAAGCAGAATCAACTAAGCTTTAGTGATGTTTTGGTATACATCCATAAATCCACCTGTTTATTTTCATATTCTTGGCATTTTATCCGAGGGAAAATACGTGTTTATTTTCTGCATATGGTGAACTAGTTTAACCTTTTCATAAGCAATTTCAAAATAAAAGCATTTATTGCTGAAAGATATAAATATCAACCAAATCAACCAACAAGAACTAAACTCTAATATCAATGGGCTTTCTAAGGTTATTGGGGTGAAGACTTAATGGAGCAGAGATTTCATAAACATTCCAGGATAAAATATGAAATGTGATCCTTACGTTGACATATCTGTTGTGAAGCTTTTTGTTTTGAATTTATTTCTCCAAGCAAACAAAATATTACAGATATTTTAAGGATATATGATATATACACACTAAGAAAAACATCAGCAAGTATCATCTAATTATGTAGGTTCTAATCTTAATAAATTTTTTCACTAGCTCATTAACTGCTCTGCTTTTTTCTTGCGTGTGTCTTGGCCCAATGCACCAAAAATCAGACCTGTTGAAGGGCTTGATCTTTGTATTTTCATGTGGATTCCTAACATCATGTCTACAGGCACAACACACAGTGGGCTTAAATATATTTAATCCTTTTTTCCCTTATTTCCTTTGTTTGTTGTATATGCAGTTAACAAAAATAAATATGTAGAAAATAGATAACCTAAATGTCTGTGTAGTACTAGGAACTGGAGAATACAGAACTGAATACTTACATTAATACCCTCTGCCAAGAACCCAAGCCTTTTGCCTGAAAATGGAATTTAAAAAATGAAAGTAAAAAATAAAAAAAAGAAAGGAAAATGCACACTATGTGTAAAGAGTAAAAAAATCATATTTTACTTTTTTCCAGTTAAGTATATTTTCAAAAAGAATTCCATCTAAAATAATTGGCATAGGACTCATGAAGTCTACTTGCTTCATGGGAATAGTTCATCAAAGCTCTCACACCAAGATTCCTGGTACTAGAGGGGAGGATCTCTTCTGTGTTGACATTTTCCCTGCCTATTGTCATGTATCTAAGGTGAAAGGCCATCCATCCTTCTTTAGCCTTCTGTAAGGGAACCTATGCGATTCCAGACCTTACAAACTTCCTTCCCCTAAAAATTCTTAATTTCCTCCTAGTGGTTAAATACACATTACGTTTCCCCATTTTATTGCCAACTATTTGAAACAAGAGACTCATTACATCTTCTACTTCTTTGTATATACCGTAAAAACAATTGAGACTTCTACAAGCAGCCAATAAACATGTATTAATTGTTAATTCAAGCTGGTTGAAAACTCATGTCTAATAAAATTATAAAGGGGAATTTTTTTATCTGTGTAATTTTATTTGTACAGCTTGGACAAATAGCTCACATTTGAAACGCCTTCAAATATGTTTTTCAATGAATAAATATTTACTGAAAGGTTTCTATGTACTCAGTAAGGCACTGGATGAATCAAAATAAGGTTGAGCAAATCTTTGAAATCTAGTTTTATCCCAGCTCTGTAGAAGACATTCCTCTCAGTATATTTATACCAGTCTCTAGATGACTCTTTTTTGCATCAAATGTGACATGTTTTTCTAATGTGGTCTGAGATGATCATTTCATATTGTTACTTTAAGAATAAACAAAGTAAAATATTCAATAACTTTTGAAAACAAGAGTAAAAAATAGTGCTTTGTTTTAGAACATATTAAAATATACATGTAAAGTTGAGATGCTATATTTAATTTGGTTACTAAATAAATATTAAGTAAAAATTTAATGACTAATTAATATGTAATTTAATTCTATTTATTTAACAAATAGTCATTAAGAAGCACTATTATAAAGGTTAATGGATGTATCACTTAAGCAGAGCAAAATACCTAGATACAGGGGTGTATGTGTGTATGTACTGAATTCACACGTATTCATATAATTGTAAATATTAAGTATTTTATTATTGACATCTTAAAGCTATGGGGAAAATATTATCATATAGTATATAGTGATGATTGACATTTAGGAAATGATAATTTAGATTCCCTATTTACAACATAAATCAAAAGAAATTCTAATGTATTTAATACATACTAACAATAAAATTTTAAGATGACTTAAAAACTTGAATGCATCTTAGGGTAGGGAAGTACTTTCTAAGTGTGACACATCAAGAGGAGTGATAAAGAAAAAGACAGATTTAACTGCAAAAATTCAAACTTTGATATGGCAAAAAAATTATAATAAATGTCAAGAACTTTTAAAATATGTGCAACAGATTTAATAAAGATTTACTAATCTTACTGCAAGATGAATACATAAAATACTTTGAAGACAGTTTTTAGTAGAAAACAAAAATCCCATTAATTGTATGAGTGAGTTGAGAACAAAAGACACCACTAATGTTAATTTTTTTCACTTGCATAGAAAGAGATGAGGACACACAAAGCAAATTTGGCCTAAGTATTGATAAAAATAAAATAATTTCATGGTTGTTAATTGTTCATTTCACAAGTCAATCAAATCTTGCAACAGTATACAAAAAGTGACTTGACTTTTTAGTAAAAGCCTTACATATTCACTTCCCTTTTATCATCTCCCTTCCTCGGACTTGAATATTATTACTAATCTTTGCATATAAGTGACTTTGCAGATGTTGTAATTGTATTCTCTTTCTCTGCTTAGCTAAATCCTACTTATTTCTTCTTCACTTTCTCCATTTCTTTGGGTATGATTTTGCTATGTAACTTTTTATATTGTGATGCGCACTGAAAGACTAAAGTGAAAAAGAGTGTACAGAAATAGTGAATAACAAGGGAGTATGAGATTACATAATGTCATTAAGGAGGGCCTCTCTGAAAAAGTTGCATTGGGGTCAATCATCGTCAATCATGAGAAGAAATAAGCTAATAAAAGAGAGAAGAGTGTTTCAAGCAGAGGTGAGCGGGTAGCCAAAATAAAGGCCCCTGAGCCACCAAGAGGCTTGTTATGTTAGTTCTGTCTTTTGTTTTTAATTGAAGTATAGTTGATTTACAATACTGTGTTAGTTTCAGGTGTACAGCAAAGTGATTTGGTTATATATTATATATATATATATATATGCTTATGTTTGCATTCATTTTTTTCAGTTCTTTTCCATTATAGGTTATTACAAGATATTGGACATAGTTCCCTGTGCTATACAGTATGTCCTTGTTGTTTATTTTATATATGGTAGTGTTATGTTTCAAGAGTTGCAAGAAGGGACATGTGGCTAAGTAACTCTGAACATAATGCAGCAGTGGCTCTAGGTGAACCAGGAGAGATAGACAGGGTCAGATTATGCAGTCCTTTTAGGTCAAGGCTAAGTATCTGAATTCGTTCAAAGTGTAGTTGGAAGCCATTGAAGGATTTTAAGGTTGGAGAGTGGGGGTGACTTGATAAAATTTATGTTTTTAAAGATGCACTCTGCTAACCTTGGTTCTAGCTGTGATGTCCCTGAAAATAATTACTAAATATGGACAAACTACACAAAGCAACTTTTGGAAAGCCCTGGAGAGCAACTGAGACAGGCTGGGTATAGTGCTCCTTTCTTTAAGAGAAAGGAAGGAAAATGATGTTACTCAAATATTTTGACTGTTTCGTCTGAAGATATTTTTTGGCTTTCAGTTCCTAGGAATAGAGCCAAGGCAGAAAATGGCCTATTTTACAAAAGTGAGCTTGGAACTGAGAAAATGGATAGGACTTGAGGGAGAAACATCTTGGCGAGATGAACTTCAGCAAAGTGGATACAATAATCTGTATGCAAATTTTCTCTCAAGTAGTTGGCTGATTCTTCAGCTGTGCCTGTGTAGAGCAAGATTTCAAGAAACCTGGCAGAAAACAGTGGCTAACAGCCAAACAGGTGAGCAGGAATTTCAGGTACACAGTGCAGGGAAGGCAGACACTTTATTCAGACCCTGACAGGTTGGAGGGGCCTTGTTTGATTCCAAGTGCTTCCAGCCATGACCCAGAAAGGTCATGAAGAGCAGTAAGATTCTGTTGTAGGAGTATAGCCATAATGACTCTGGTCCTAGAGTAGGGACAAATTGAAATAGCTGCTAAGAAATAGATTACATGGCGGATAGTGACTCAGAACCTTCAGGAAGGAGAAAGTTGATAGAATGAAAGCTCAAACTTGATTTTCCCAGTAGTAGGATTATGCAAGATTCATAAAGAAAAATAAACAGTATTTTTGGCTACCTCTGAGATGTGGACTCTGAATCTGGCTTGGAATGGAATCTACTGTCTTGGAAGGATTTCCTTGAATTAGCATATTGTTTCTGGAGAATTTGCTTTATACTATTTTCTGGATTTGAGGTACATATTAATCATTGTTTGCCAGAGAAAAAATAGGTTGTGTGTTTGTGTATATGTATATATGAGAGGTAGAGAGAGAGATTTGCTATAAGAAATTAGCTCACACAAATATGGAGGCTAGCAAGTCCAGAATTGGCAGGGTAGGGTGGCAGGCCAGAGAGCCAACGGTGCAGATGAAGTCTAAAGGTAGTCAGCTGGAGGAAGGCAGTCCTCTTGCTAGGGAGGCCAGTCGTTTTTGCTTTATTCAGGCCTTCAACTGGTTGAATGAGGCCTACCCATATTATGGAGAGCTTTACTCAAACCGCCAATTTAACTGTTGATCTCATCCACAAATACCTTCCAAGTTAACACATAAAATTAATCATCACAAAGTATAATTTGAATAAAATGCATAGGTATTAAGTTTTCAGTGGAATGAGTTTTGACAAATATATATTCCTATGTGACCACACTATAATCGAAAACATTTCCATCACCTCAGAACATTTCCTCATGCACCTTCACATTCAATCTCTTACATTCAGTTTCTCCCGAAATACAAGGCAACAATTGATTTAATTTCTGTTACCAGTTTTTCCTGTTTAACAGCTGTATGTAAATGGAATTTTAAATACCTGGCTTCATTTGCCCAAAATGATTTCTGTGGAATTCATCCATGCTGTTGTGTGCCTTGATTGTACTTTTATTTATATTTCTAGCTAGTATCCCCTTGTATAAATATCTACAATTTGTTTACTCATTCACATTTTAATTTGTTTCTGGTTTTTAGTATTATAAATAAAACTGTAATAAACATTCTTATACGAGGGTTTTTGGGACAGAAGTTTTTATTTCCCTCCGGAAAAGTATTTAGAGGTGAATTTTCTCAATCACAGGGTAGGTATGTTTTAACTTTATAGTGAACTGCCAAGTGGTTTTCCAAGTGATGGTACCAGTTTCTCTTTCACCAGCAAAATATGGGAGTTCCAGTGGCTCCACATGTCTACTACTAACAATTGATTTTGTGATTCTTTTTAATTTTAGCAATTCTAGTGATGTGGTTTTTACTTGCATTTCTATGATGAGTAATAATATTGAACACCTTTTATGTGTTTACTGGCCAGTTGTATGTTCTTGGGGAAGTGTCTGTCAAGTTGTTTGCCCATTTGTATTGTGTTTGTCTTTTATTATTGAGTTTTAGGGATTAAAAAAAAATATATATATATATGCATATATGTATATTCTAGATACAAGTTCTTTATCACATATAGGCATTGCAGATATTAATATACAGGTCTGTGGTTTATGTTTTTATTTTCTTAATTATTCCTTCTGATAAGCATACATATTGTTGTTGTTGAAGTCTTATTTACCAATTTTTTCTCTTATTGTTAAGGCTCTTTGTGTTCTGTAGAAACCTTCGTCTATCTTAACATCATGAAGATATTTTTCTCTTTTATTCTAGAAGTTTTATATTTTTAGCTTTTAAATTTCTTTCTATCATTCACTTTGAATTAAGAAAAATATTCTTAACAGTTTTATTGAGGTATAATTGACATACATTAAACTGTACATATCACGTAGGACGCCATGTATGGCATCTCAAGGGAGTCTGATGTCTCAGTCTAATGGAAATTATGCTATTTCACTTTTTTATATAGTTCTAAGCACACATTTGTAACATATACTTGCTATGCATTTTTTATTCCACCAGTTTGATGTATACTTTAAAGTCTTGAAGCATTATTTTATTGTCTTTTAACCCCAGCCTTTAAGTGAGGCAGTGGTTTTATCCCATCCTACTTGATAAGCCACACATTAGTTAGGACCAGAGGTTGCTATGAGGGCCGCCCTGCTTTCCAAAGACTCAATTCCTTTTCTCTTTTCAATTGTATTTTTTGGTAAAATATATATAACATAAAATTGATGATTTTAACCATTTTAAGTGTATAACTTATTGGCATTATGTACATTCAAACTGCTGAGTGACCATCACTACTATCCATCTCCAGAATTTTTTCACCATCCCAAACTGAAACTCTGTATCCATTAAACAGTAACTCCCCATTCCCCTCTCCCCTTAAATTCCTGGTAGACACAGTTGTACTTTCTGTCTCTATGAATTTGCCCATTAAATATTTTTTTTATGTATTGGGTGAAATAGAAGGGAATGTTTTTTCCCCATATGAATACTTGGTTATTCTAGCACCTTCCAATCCCATTTTTTAAACTTCAGTTTCAGCTTGTTTCTAGGCAACTTTAAATCTTTCAATAAGTTTCCTTTAAGCACAAGGTAAAGCATACTTCCAGATATTGGGAAACCACGCCATAAATACATGCTTGGCAATTGAAAATGATTTTCTGGCGTATTTGGAGTAGCTATAATACATGTCCTTTAAAAAATGTGGAAAGAGAGGAGGGAGAGGTTATGTAGTATTTCTAGAGTAATGTGTTAAGCCAGCAACAGGGTGAAAAAAGAATCCAGAGTTGCTGACTCCCAGTGCAGGGTTCTCACGAGGGGCAGTTGTGAAAACATCAGTTTAAGCAATACTAATAAAGATGCCAATAGAGATGTGGTGTTTATTTGCAGATGAAAAGGAATAAAGTCCTTTCAATTATACTTACAAAAGGGTATGACATTTCCTATTATAAATATTCTTAATATTTAAAGGTATTCTAATACATGGTTCTTGGTTAAATACAAAAATGCATTAACAGGTCCATTATCACCAGGAGCACTACCATCAGTGACTTCATGTTCCAGAGAATATTTGGATACCTCTTTTACAGGGATTGTTTAAAAAAATGGGATTCATTAATTGTGTAATACTGGACCTTATTCATGTTCCTATTTCTGAAATTCTTTGTCAAAAGTAAGTATTTTAACTGTTTTGAATGATTTCTCAGCAATCTCTTGCTTATTACATGAATCACAATATTTTACAAGTTACAATTAATGATATATCATAAAGAAACTGTCTTCCACTCTTCCCAATATAGATTCAATAGAGGCTAGATCTTCAGTCTCAGACTTTGTTCAGTTCCAATACATTTCTGTATAATATAAGTAGTTTGTGGGGCACTTTGAATTAAAACCATCTCAGTTTAGAAAATAGCCCAATTCTATTTAATAATCAAAATTTTGAGTTTATTTAACATAAGATTTTTCTACCATCCCAGGCTGAGATCAGCTTCAGCTGAAAGACTTGCAATTGGAAGGAGCGAGAGGCTGGCTTTCCCATCTGGCCCTTTCACATCTGTATCTTTACCAGCATTTGATGTTGACACTATTTTTATTTTAGATATTCTGATGGATGTGAGATGATATCTCATTGTGGTTTTAATTTGCATTTCTCTAATCTTTAGTGATGTTTAACATCTTTTCAAGTGCTTATTTGTCAGCTATATATTCTTTTCAATAAAATGTCTCTTTATGTTTTTTGCCCATTTTCTAATTGCATTATTTGTTTTTTACTGTTGAGTTTTGAAAGTTCTTTATGTACTATAGGTATGGTCCTTTGACAGACTAATGGTTTGCAAATATTTTCTCCCACTTTGCAGCATATATTTTCATTCTTTTATCAGGGTATTTAGCAGAGCCAGAGTTTTAAGTTTTGATATGGTATAAGTTATCTATTTTTATTTTATAAAATGTATTTTTGGCATCAAGTCCAAGAACATTTTGCCTAGCCCTAGATATCAAAAATTTTCCCTTAGTTTTTTTGTTCCCCTAAGTATTTTATAGTTTTACATTTAAATCCACAATCCATTTTGAGTTAATATTTTTATGAGATGTGAAACTGGTTGTGTTCTTTTTTTTTTTTTTTTTAATCTATGGATGTCCAATTCTTCAAGCACTACTTGTTGAAAAATCTATCTTTACTCCATTGAATTAGTTTTGCACCTTAAAAAAATGTCAGTTTGGGCATATTTGTTGGGTCTGTTTTTGGGTTGTCTGTTCTATTCCATGATTTGTGTTTGTCTATCTGGCAGTATCACATAGTCTCGATTACTGTAGCTCTCTAGTAACTGAAATTGGGTAGACTGATTCTTCCTACTTTGTTCTTTTTCAAAACATTTTTAAGCTATTCAAGTTTCTTCCTTTTCCTATGCAAATTTTATAATAGTTTTAGTCTATTTCTACAAATTCTTGAATTTTGATAAAAATTGTATATTACTTATATATCAATTTGGGGAGAATTGATATTTTTGCTATGTTGAGTCCTCCAATCCATAAACACACTATATCTCTCCAATTATTTAGATCTTTGTTGACTATTTTCATCACTATTTTATGATTTTCAGCATACAAAACTGGACATGTTTTATTGGATTTACTTCCTAAGAACTTCATTTTTTTTTTTTTTTGAGCACATTTCTTAAATCTTGAGTTCTCTAGCTATTTTGCCTTCTCTCTTTCAGAAACTTTTTATATTTGTTTTATATATAATGTACAGAATGCATAACTATATTTAACGGAGGAATAGAAAAATTTACATTTATTTCATCTTTCTAGATGTGGAAGTTTGTGGTGATTTTTTGAGATTTAAATATTAAGAAAAAATCATATATTTACCCATTTAGTTGTAATTTATATTTCTTTTCCCCTACCTTTGTATAGATTCAGTGTTCCAGCTGTTATTATTTTTCTTCTGCTTGAGGATGTCCTTTACCATTTCTTTTTTTTTTTTTTAAACAATAGTAATCCTTTTTTTAAAAAAATTATTTATTTTTGGCTGCGTTGGGTCTTCTTTGCTGCATGGGCTTTCTCTAGTTGTGGCGAGCAGGGGCCACTCTTCTTTGAGGTACGCGGGCTTCTCATCATGGTGGCTTCTCTTGTTGTGGAGCATGGGCTCCAGGTGCACAGGCTTCAGTAGTTGTGGCACACGGGCTCAGTAGTTGTGGCTCGCGGGCTTTAGAGTGCAGGCTCAGTAGCTGTGGCACACGGGTTTAGTTGCTCTGCGGCATGTGAGATCTTCCTGGACCAGGGCTCGTGCCCCTATCCCCTGCATTGGCAGGTGGATTCTTAACCACTGAGCCATCAGGGAAGTCCCAACCATTTCTTATAGAACAGGTCTGTTAGTGAAGAATTATTTCAGCTTTGAATGTCTGAAAGCACCTTTATTTCACCTTGTTTATGAAATATATTTTTACTCAGAACAGAATTCCAGGTTGATTTTCTTTTTAATTCAGTATTTTAAAGACATTGATGCAGTGTTTTCTCACCTTGTGTTATGTCTGATGAGAGCTCTGCCGCCATCAATATTTTTGTTTCTCTGTATGTAATGTATCATTTGCCTCTGGCTGTTTTTAAGTTTTTTCCTTGTCTAGTTTTGATCTATTTGATTATATTCTGTATGGGTGTAGCTTTCTTCAAGTTTCTTGTATTTACAATACATTATGTTTGTTGGAATTGTAGGTTTATAGTTTTAATCAAATTTAGAACTTTTTCTTCAAAAATTTTGTCTCCCCACTCTCATCTCATTAAGAAATATCAGTTACATGCATATTAGATCATTTGAATTGTTCCACAGGTCTCCTATGCTCTTTTCATTTTCTTAATCCTTTTTTTCTTTGTGTGTTTCACTTTGGATTATTCCATTAGATAACATAATTTGGATAATTCTATGACTATCTTTCAAGTTCACTTATCTTTTCTTTTGTAATTTCTAATCTGCATTAAGCTCATGTTGTATATTTTTCATTATATGCATTGTAGTTTGTATTTCTTGAAATTTGATTTGAGTCTTTAAAAAATGTTTTCCGGGTCTTTACTTAGCATTTTCAGCATATACAGCAGAGTTATAATGGTTTTAAAATTCTTCTCTGATATTTCTAATATCAGTGTAAATTTTGATCTGGTTTCAATTGACGTTACTCTTCTCATTGCGGGTTTTTATTTTTCTACTTCTTTCATGCCTGGCAATCTGATTAGATACCATTCATTTTGAAATTTATCCCTTGTGTGTGTGGGTGCCCACATGTGCATGTGCATGTGCATGTACTCTCTCTCTCTCTCTCTCTCTCTCTATATATATAGTACATACTATATATATATGTATAGTATATCCCCCCAGAGGGAGCATGGCGGGAGCGGGGTGCGGGGGTGGTGTGAGCGGGTAGCTGATTGCCCGGCAAAGAGGATGCTGGGAAGCCTGATGGCCTCACCTTCACGGAACTTCTTCAGCACCAAGGGTCTGCCCTCCTCGTGCAGCGTCACGGTGGGAACATCCAGGAAGACGATGCTACCACCCTCAGTGCCCAGGGCTGCCCTGTCACCAGAAGCCACCAGATGGACCACTGTGATATGCGAGAGGCTGAGCAGGCCAGTGGCACTGTCAAAGTCCAGGCGCCTAGGCAGCTGGAAGCTGAGGGCTCCCTCCCGGTGGGCGCAGCCATTGTGGTGGACGATCTCCCAAAGATGGAGGTTGCTGTCATCCAGCAGGGTCAGGAGGTGGCCCTGGCCGGGCTGGAGGTGCATCTGGGTGTTGGTGGCCATGTCTCGGTGCAGGCGCGTGAACTCCACACCAGGGGGCACCATAGATCTTGACGGCTCCAGACCTGGTGCTGCAGGACATGACGCGAAGCTCAGGGTCGAAGGCCAGGGCGCTGGCTGGGCTGGTTGGGGAAGCCATGCTCTTCGGTCTTGGGGAAGGCGAAGAGCTCCTGCCTTAGCATTTCGTGAGGCGGGTGGAAGCTCTGCCTAAGGAACCGAAATTTCCTCATCTTGCGCCCGGCCGCCTGCCCGCCACCGCCTGCAGGATGTGCCATGCAGCCCCTCGTGCGTATTTTGTTGCACTTATATAAATATTAAACTTTGGGGACTCAGAGAAGTTACTTGGAAAGAAGTTTGGTTCTTTCAGGTGTTTTGTTTTTTTTAATTTGTTATATGTGCCTGGAACAGTGCTCAGTTTATGGATAATTATAACCCACTACTGAGGTAAACATTTTCTGAGCACTCTGTCAAGTGAATTAGGAGTTTACACAGGCTGCCTGGAGGAGTCAGACACGATTCACGCCATGTCTGTGTTCCAGGCCCCATTCACTCTAATTCTTATGGTTGGCATTCCTTCAGCCTCAGGTGGTTTCCTCACTAGCAGATCCCCAGAGCTCTAGGTCTCTTCAGCGGCCCCTTCTCTTCAGGGACTCTGTTCTGTGGAATCTTGCTGCCAGGTTCTCCTCAGACTCTGCTTGTCTCCTCAGCTCAGTGCATTCTCCAGGTTACGCCTAGTTTCCTCCTCCCTGTGCCATGGCCTGAAGAGTCTCTCTCTCAAAGCATTAAACTAGAAAACTTGTTGGACTGCTTTTATTTGTTTCGTGCCTGTCAGGGATGACTAACATTCATTGCATGATATCCATTGTTTTGAAAACTACTTTTCACATACAGTTTTTTTTATTTTTGGTAGTTTGGGTTTTGTTTTGTTTTTATTTTTGTATTCAATATGTTGGTTTGCTTGTTTTTGCTTAAAACAAACTTTTGGTAAATCTTGGCCAGAGGTAAAAGTGTGAGAAGTTCTATTTAACAACCGTAATTTATTAGTTTTCAAATGCTGCTCTATCAAATTGTTATAAACTTAGTAGCTTAAAAGAACATGAATTTATTTTCTTATAGTTCTAGAGGTCTAAAATCAAGACGTTGGCAGGACCTTCTGGAGGCTTTAGAAGAGAATCCATTTCCTTTAATTTTCCTTTCCTAGAGGCTCCCTGCTTTCCTTGACTCATGGTCCCTTCCTCTGTCTTCAAAGTACATCACTCTAGCCTCAGTTACCATATTCACAACTCCTTTTCATGACTTTGATCCTGCTGCCTCCCTCTTACAGGACTTTTGTGATTACTTTGGGCACACCCAGGTAATTTAGCATAATCTCTCTATCACAAGATCCTAAACTTAATCACGTCTGCAGAGTTCCTTTTATCATGTAAGGTAACATATTTACAGGTTCCAGAGATTAAGACAAGGACATCTTTGAGGGCAGTTATTCAGTTTACCACACATGTCAAATTCATTTTAGGACAACTGCAGAGCTAACAAGTAGATATTTCTTAGGCCCATATACCGTATATCTACTTTTTCTGAATAATTATTTTCTGATACTTATGTTATTATTCCTTTTTTATTATTCCTATTTAATTAAAAGTATTAAATTAATATTTATAACATGGCAAATGTTATGATCTATAAAAGAATATGAGTATGTTCTGCAGTTTACTTTGAATGAACTCACATTGAAATATATCTAGATAATGTGACAATTTGTAAAGCATGTAAATAATAATTAAAAAACACATGGGTCAAAGGAATCATCTGTAGTAAAATTTTTGAGCCAAATTACAATGTGTTGAAGGTACAATGTGGGTTTTTGTGGTTTTTTTTAAGAATAACAGAAGATACATTGGAGGTCTCCTTATTCAAATTAAAGATCTGCTCATCATACTAACTAGTATACCTTAGAATTTTCTCAAATATACATCAGTTTAAGTCCTCTCAAGTATGGTGTTTGAGACATAGAACTATTAGGAATAGCTATAGTAGTAGTTTTAACCAGCTATATTTCATTGTAGTAAAATTGTGTAATTGACAAGGTTGTATTTTGTAAGATAATTAATTATTTCATGGCATTTCCTTATAGCACTGATGTCAAGATCTGAGATCTAGAGTTGGAAAGACCTGTGTTGAAAACTCTTTAAGGTAAGTCTCATTACCTCTCATGAGGTAATGGAATATGGGTTTGTGCTCCCAGTTCTTGACACCGAGTTCCTAAAACCCTTGTGATTTCTTAAGTAATAAAAACACTAGGAACACATCTTGTTCTATTGAGGCGACTCTGAGTGGGCTCCTGGTTGGTTCTTGGATGGGGATTAGTCACCAGAAAGACATGATTAGATGCTTGGTACTTTCAGCTCTGCCCCCATCCTCCAAAGAAAGGAGTGGAGTTAATAGTTGATTATGCTTACATGAAGAAGCCTCCATAAAATTCCAAGAGTAGGGGGTTCTGGGAACTTCCAGGTTGATGAACACATTCATGTGCAGGGTGACACATCCCAACTTCACAGGGACATAATCTCCCAGGCTTGGGACCCTCCCAGCCTATGTATTACTTCATCTGGCTGTTCATCTGTATTCTTTTATCATATTCTTCAATAAACTGGTAAATGTAAATAAGTGTTTCTCTGAGCTCTGTGAGCTGCTCTAGCAAATTAATAGAACCCGAGGAGGGAATTGTGAAAACCTCCGTTTTGTAGCCAAGTCAGACAGAAGTTGTGGGTACTCTGGGGACCTACTACTTTCAGTTGGTATCTAAAGTGTCGTGGGAACATTCTTGTGGGACTGAGCTCTTAACCTGTGGTGTCTGACCCATTTCCAGAACTGAGTTAAATTGTAGGATACCCAGTTGGTGTCATGAATTGCTTTGGTGTGGGGAAAAAACCCACACACATTTGGTGACCAGAAGTGTCAGTAATAGTGTTCTGTGTATAAGCAAAGTAGTGTATGTCAATTATATCTCAATAAAACTGAAAGAAAAAAAAAGTAAAGGAGAAACACACAGGAGGAAATCTGTAGGTTTTTTTCAATATACCTCTTCATACTGCTTTACCTAGACTCTAAGATATTATCTACCTCATAGGGTTGTTTTCAGATTAAATGAAGGAATATGTATACAGTACTGCGTGCTTTAGCTATACACAGTTGTGTTAGTGCTTAGTGACAAGTAGTTAGGACGTAAAAATGTTAGTTGTTGTTAGTACTATTTTTATGGCCTGAATAGTTTAGACTTTTGATGAGAGACAGGAAGGAGAGCATTCAACTTTTGTTAAATCCTTGTAGAATATGCTTAGTGTATTAATGTTTACCTCAGTGGAAGTAATCTGAGACCTGAAGATGAGGTTACACTTTAAAAATTCTGAAGATTAACTGACAGAGACCTTCTTTAATGTTCCCTCTTTATTAGTTTGCATAATCAGGAGAGAAAACATGAAAAATGGTTGTCTGACAATTTACAAATTTGAGCAATTATATAATTGTGATTAGATACATATCTAGAAGCGAAGTACCATTTATTGCAAACAAAAGAAAAAACAAAAAAGCTTCAAAGATTAATTTTCTCTAAATGTCCATATGTACACATTATTTATTCATTACCTGCTTTTTGCAAAATTGTTTAGCTTAAGGTCAAACATGTACTACAAACACAAAGATATATAAAATTATTAATAATTATTTATATATAGATGATCAAAGATCTAAATCTAAAGAAAAAGGTGAAACAGCAACTTGTTCAAATTAAATTGTTTAGAAAATAGATTAGTAATTTCACTGATAGCTAAAACATATATTCCAGATTTAAGCAAGAGAGAACTACAAAGCAGTAAAAAGCTCTTTTTGAGAGTTTATAACAAATACATAACCATAGCAATTTAAAAGAAAAGAGTAATTTAAGTTTCAGTAACTATGATATAAAAATTACTCTCAAAATTCTTCTTAAAGCCATCACTAAATTGTTCCATGTCATAGAATATATGACATTAAAATTTCTCTTAAACTATGTCAGAATGGAATGGAAAACAAGAGAAGCCAGAGAATAGAAGAAAGATCAAGTTTGATTTTCTTAACCCTTGCCTTATCTTTTCGATTGAAAACATCTCTGCTGGGCATCACAGATAAGTGGACTTGCCCCCAAGCAAATAAATATACCCTATACATATGTGCCTTTGAAAATATAGGGTAAGGTCCATGCTGTCCTTTGTCTCATTCTCACAACATATTGCATTTATATAGTGCTTAAAGCAATATTTTTGCTTAAAGATTTTCCCAAATACCTAATTTATCAAACCATTACACACAGTTTTTTATTGAAAATGCCTTATATATCAGACACTCCCTAGGAGACAAAGGTCCTGACCAATCTTTTGCTCTCATTATGTTCTTGAGAGAGAGAAGGACCATAATTAATAAAGAAATAATATAAAATGCAAATATAATACATGCTATAACTACAGTAAGGCAGAAGCAGGTAACAAAGAGTGTCTAGGATTCTACTTCATGTGTGGTAGACAAGGAAATGGCAGGATTCACATTTCTATTTGATTTTAATAATTTTTATTTTTCTCATCATCACAGAAACAAATGGACAGATTTTTTTTCTGTAGATTTTCCAAAAGGATCATATTATCTCTGGTCCCTGAAGAGATAGCTTCACTGACTTAAGAGTTGATGCTATATTTGAGCGTTTATAGATACTTAATTCTAAAGTTGCTATTTTGAAATGCACTGTCATATCTTCGGTAAAAGGACTGCTGTAACATTATGTGCCATGTGGATTATTGTTTTGTATGTAAGGAGCCATGAAAATGTTTGGAACACTAAGTGAATTTGCACAATTACTTCTGCCAGATAATTTACTGCCTAACGAATTGTTTCCATTTTTGCATAAGTGACCAGTAAAATAAAGCAAAATTTCATTGCTACTTAATGTCTCCCAGCAAATTAGTGTCACAGCTAGACCTCTTGATCACCACCCAGTGCTTTTCCTGGGATATCACATTTTCTAAAGATAACTTGATCTTCTGATAAAAAGCAATCACTTTAAAGCATATACTGTATTTCATTGACTTTAAGTTACCATTGCTTCTAAGATGCACTGTTACCTCTAAAAAAGATGCTTCCAATTAGACTATAATTCAGTGCTTATTGTGACTTAGATTCATATTCTATACTTTTATATTGAAAGAACTCTTCTAGGCTTAATTAGACATAGGGTTTTATCTTTTATCAATCTTATACATGCATATAAGCAAAGTATAATCAGAGTAAATTGGTTGAGTTGTTCCTGAAAATTTTATACATTCAGACAAAAGTTTTCTAGAAATTTTTTAATTCAGTCATTAATATCCTCAAGAACATTGGTGATACAGCATTTCTTAAAATCTTACACAAGAGAATTAAAACCTTTTAGTAATAGGCCCTAAGACAACTTTGAGGTTATGAAGATCTAGCTTACTTTTAAATACCATTTCAGAAATTTTGCTAAGTACCATCTAATTCAATGTCTTTACTGATGGTGTCTAAGAGTTTAAAAGAATACTCCAGAATTATCCCTGGGCCTTTCTACAGGCCACTGCTATCCTTTCTGTGAGTTTTGATCTGGCATTTTGATGGTTGCCCATACACAGGCAATGGCAATTATGCCACAATTGCTAATTGGCTGACTGCTGTTTGGAAACATTATTGATTTCAATATACATCCATTGTAAAGATTAAATGCAGAGCAAAAATGCAAAAAAAAAAATCTGTGTCTTGTGATTATGAACCAGAGCAATATAGTAAGCATATTTTGTTGTTGTTCCACAAGTTAAATTAACATAGACCTTTCTTGATGCTCATTCCTAAAATATAAAAATTACTAATTTATTCTAATATACCTTGCATTCTCTGGAGAAAAATCTACTGTAAAATCTGCTTCTTCCCAAGCTTCCTTTTTTTTTTTTTGCCTTTTTTTTTTTTTAAAAGATCTGAAAATTTTAGTAAACAAAATCCTCAGTAGCAGCTGTTTTAACTACGTTTTAATATGGGATGAACTTAGTTGGCAAAAGAAGCTTTGTTTAGCTTTTTCTTTGCTAGAGCTTTTGAAGCAGCAAAGAAGATAAAGAATTGTTCTAGGATATATGGAAATTCAACTGAATTTGATAAGACTGCTTCCTTGTGCTTCAACCCTCAGGAAGATGTGTGTGAAAGGCACTCAACCACAGCCAAATCCAAGTTCATAGCATAGTTCCTCATTTGCTATTTGTTCCTTCCTGCTCAGTACATCTTACTGAATAAATACCTTTGGGATATGGAGCCCACACCCTTGTTCTCCTTCCTTTTCTAAGTTGATGGTAGATAAGGTTTATCAAGTCTCAGTTACATGTTACTTTCACCATAGTCTAAAGTTTGAAAGCAGGTAGATTCTGAAGCCTAGATGTCCCTAGAAAATGTCACATGGCAGACTGGCTGGCCAACTGCTGAGACTCTCCAAAAAATCCAGTCATTTCCTCTTCTTTATAGTTTAAATTCATGATCATACCTGTGCATTGAGAGCGGCACTATGTTATTTTTTAAATCACACTTAATACAATGATATGTTAACCAGAATTTCTATTATTAATTTACAGTGAGAATTAGAGCAGTCATATATTAAGGGATATTGAACTCAGTTTTAATATGTTCAACACCCAATCAAACACCCAAATCTTTTCCTGCTTTAGTGTTATCCATTTCAGTTGTCAGTGGATCCTTATAACGTAAAACAAAAACCTTGAACTCATTTTTGACTTCCGTGTTTCTCTAAACCTTCACAATCGTCCTACAGCAAATCCTGTGGACTCTACATTAAGAACACATTAGAACATTTCATACCATCCACTTGTTATCACACTTGTCCAAACCACCATGTTCTCTTGCTTGGATTACTGTAGTAACTTACTGAAGAGTCTTATTTCCACCTTGCTCTTTTTTAGTGTATTCTCAGCACAACCCCCAAAGAGATCCTAATAAAATCTCCTCCGCTTAAAACCCACCAACTTCTCATCTAACTCAGAGTAAGATTCAAAATCTTGAGAATAACTTACAACAATCTAATGATTCTTGTGCCCAGCTTTCATTCCCAACTACTCCCTCCTCAAATTTTGTGTCCTCCTTTTTGTTTTATTTTTTCCATATCATTTACTCCTACCTAACATCTTTATATATTGCACTACAATATAAGCTCCACAGGGCAAGAATCATGGCCAGTTTTGTTCAGTTATAGTCCCACAATGCAGAACAGTGACTTTTGCATGGTAAGCGTACAGTACTTGCTGAACAAATGAATTTATTTTGTTAAGCTTAGCATATTCTTTCCTTGATAGATGTCAAAACTATAGGATGCTAGATGAACATACACTTCAAAGGGATAACAATTATTTGCATGTTCCATGTTATGATTATCTGAGGCATCCATTTCCATGAAGATACAATATATATGACATTTAGAGTTCAGATTGAGTGTGTGATTCAAGCTTCCACTTCCCGGAAAGTACCTTGATCTTATTTAATATTGTATTTATTTTAAAAAATTAATAACACAAGTAATGTATTATTGCATTGGTTTTAAAAAATAATAAGAGTGTTACATGTAATGCTTAAGTCCTTTCTGATCACCATGCTCCTTTCTCCTCATCCTTCTCAGAATGCAATATGTATCTTTCTAGTAGAAACTAAAAATACTGTTTATATATCAAAATACGTGGATAGAAAGTATATAAAAAATTTAATGCAGATTTTTATTTTTATAAAAATAATACCATAGTGTACATATCATTTTGTAGCTTGCTTTTTTTTCACTCAAATATGTTTTCAGTCTGTATCTGCTAACTCATATACTTGATTCCTTATAGATGCTATATATTATTCCATCAAAAGAACAAACTAGATTTAACTGTTTTTAAACTGTGGTTGTTTTAGTTTTTAATTTTGGTAAGCAGGGCTTCATTAAGCACCTTAGAATGTCTCCATTTGCATATGTGAATTTGCTTTTTCTATCTTAGGTACTTAATATGAGAATTGCTGAATAACAGCATATGTGCATTTTTAGTGTTAACGTATATTGTCAAATTCTTCATCAAATTTGCTCTACTGCTTTATTCTCCCATCAAGAATGAAAGAAAACACTATTTCCTCACAACCTGCCAAGGCATTGTTAGCATATTAATATTATTTTTTCATATTTTCTGATCTGATGAATGATAAAGTAATACATGACTTCTATAAATTTAAATGCCTATGATTACTACTGATAAGTAGTCAATTTTCATATATGTATAGGTCATTTGAGTTTCTGCTTTTAAATACTGCTTATTCATATGTTTTGTTAATTTTTCATTTTACTTTTATTCTCATATTTTATCAATTATTCATATAGGTGATAAGTTACATCACTTACAGTATATCTTTTAAGATTATTTTTCCTACCTTTTTATCAAAGCATAAGTTTTGCTGTCATATTTATCAGTCTTTTCTTTTGACACATGCATATGTGATAAAATCCATTTTATAATGAAATAAGTGATGACAAAAAAATCAAAATAATGATAAAGCCAAGTAGAAGCACACAGGTGTGAAATGTTCCCATTACTATATTATTGACGGGCTCAGGGGTGGTTTTTTAATGTATGTGTGGTTTTTTGTATGTATTAAATATTACATAGTATTTAAGAAAACAACTCACTGTCTTCACATTCTTTTTGCATTTCAGTTTTCAGTTTTTCAAGCACCGTTTAATTCTCACTGTTTTCTTTGTGCACCTTGATGCCATCATTAAGATAATGTCCATGCCTTGTTTTATTTTTCTCCCTGTCTCTGCCATGAGAACATTCTTCTCTCTCTGTTGCCTTCTGCATGAAACTGGTCTCAGTACGGTTTTACTTACCTCTATTATTACCAGAACAAATTTTTTTTTTTTTTTTTTGCTGCGGTACGCAGGCCTCTCACTGTTGTGGCCTCTCCCGTTGCAGAGCACAGGCTCCGGACGCGCAGGCTCAGCGGCCATGGCTCACGGAGGGGGGCTCGAACCCGCGTCCCCTGCATTGGCAGGCGGACTCTCAACCACTGCGCCACCAGTGAAGCCCCCCCAGAACAAATATTTTTTTGTCTTACTTCCTATGATTCATTTAGCAGTTGACAGTTGAGAGAGAAAACAGAAGCAAAGGTAGTGAACTGCAGTGAAAAGATTTTGAACAGAAATCAAGTAAGTTATTTTGTGCCTTATGAGTATTTAACACAGGAGAAAAGATCGATTCTTCCTACCCTTAGAAGGCTTGCATTTCCATCAATATAAAATTAGTCCTGTCTCTCCCATTTCTGTTTTATCAACATATTAACTGCCTGAGAACTGTATGTATGACTTCTGCTCTGCCTTGGGTCACTTAAGTCTGTTTCTTTAAAGCAAAATAAATGTTCTCAGATAGTAATCTCTTGAAGGACAAAGGGTATGTCTTGTAGTTTTCTTTGTTCAGTGCCTGTGACAGCATTATGGTGGTGAGGATTTTCTTTAATTTCTATTTTGTCAGGGTAAATGGTGGTTATTAAGTCACCAGAATTTTCTCCTCTCCTTCTACTGTCATGTACTCAAATATCAAGACCTCTATTCATACTTCTACTGGAAAATATTCTGAATTCTGAACAAGTCATGCTTTTAAATCTCATTGCTGTCTTTATGAATTTAATACTAACATAGCATGTAAGGATGTCAGAGAAAAGACTTCATGAATGTCAAATAGCTTTATCCAGTATTTATGAACTGTATTGTGTTAGGATTCCCATGGAGTTATTTTGCCATCAAACTGCCCTAAAAAGAATATTTATACTAGTTTAAAATCCCAAAGTCAATATAGGAGAAATTCAAATACTCTACTTTTTATGAGGAGCCATATAAATAAAGTTATTTTCTGTGTCTTTTTCATCCATATGAAAAAAAATTAAAAGCACGTTTCTTGTGTGTTCCAACTTATGACTTACTTAAATACCCGAAACAAAATTTTTATATTTAATAGAAGCAACTTCTATTAATAGAAACAGCCTAATTCTTAGGTGGAGAGAAACCTATGAATAATCAATTTCCAAAAATGGAACAATAGATAAGAATGATCCTAGGAAATGTATGAAGGAAGTTAATCGTTTCTTCTATATTCCATATTTTATTTTTCTATTTTAAAGAAATTTCTCCTTTAACACTCATTCCCCACCCCACGCAATGGGTCATGAAAATGAAGACATTTTATTTTATGACCTAAGCAATCTACCTAGAGCTAATTTCATCAGTGCTACAGACAACAGCATAGAACAGTGGTTCTCAAAGTTTAGTATGCATCAAGATCACATGAAAGGCTTGTAAAGACACAGATTTCTAATCCTCACCCCAGAGCTTCTTCTAATTTAATAAATCTGGGCCTGGGTCTGAGAATTTGCATCTTTAACACATTCACAGGTGATGCTGCTGTTACTGGTCCAGGGATCACACTGGTAATCATTGATGTAGAGAAGGTCCAAGCTTGGGCAAGGATAATAAGATTCCCTTTAGTTAGAATTTAGAATTGGGAAATGTTACCAGTTATCTTTGTGTAAAATCTGTGAGTTTGGGGCTGAAGTGGCCAGGTTGAGTCATGTGCAATTAGAGAAAGTTATTTTGCAGAGAAAGGAATAAATCAGATATTCATCAAGCAAAGAGCAAAGCAGAAACAAAAAATATAGCTTCAGTAAAAAGAGGAATGGAAAAATCAGCTCAGAAATTTTCTAATTTTTCGTTCTAAACACTTGATTGTCTGGTTGCAGTTTTTACTGTTGGGTTCTGAAAGATGCCCTTCGTAACTTTATAATAAAGCCCAACTTTTTTTAATCATCAGGTATTCTGCAAGGCTTAGGAACTCATTTAACAAAATTATTGCTGAATGAAACAGAAGAACATTCATATTTTTGGACTAACCTTATAAACTAATTTATTATATATGTACAATAACATAAACATAAGCTCTGCTAGTGTTTACTGCAACTCTGGCAGAAGACCAGAGGTCTTCTCTGATTAACCTGCCTAAAACAGCTAGTGGCAGTATAAAGATTTATGTGTTTATGTGTTTATATTTTGGAGTCTGTCTTCACCTCTAGAATGAGAACAGAGAACTTCATTTGGTTTGCTGCTGTATTCCTCATAACTGAAACAGTGATGAATGAATGAATGAATGAAGGATAACATTTTAGTTTAAGCAGGGTACAATATCTTTTTTTGAGAAATATTATTTCTTAAAAGTGTTGACTATGCCTGTTAATTGCTTTCAGTGTTATGCAGTTCCTGAAATATTAATCACATTTTCATTTTCTCAGGGTTCTAAGTGAAATAACTAGATGTTATATAGCAGGTTACAACAGATCAGAATGGCCAGGTCAGAGTTACACAGATATTGATTGCAGAGATTATCTATGTCAGCAATTACATCAACAAGATAGGAAAAAATATGGTACAATTCTATGGCATTAGTAGCTTTGTACACATAATCAACCGATTGCAGAACTCTCAATGGCAAATGACATGCTCATGGGACTGTGTTTGGCAACTCACTCAGTTTCATGCTGCAGGTCCCACATGTGTGTTGGGTTGGTTCTGTTCCATGCATGTTTATGCTGAGTTCCTAGGCTAGAGGGGCAGAAGCCAAGTGGTTGTGATTTTCTTCTGGCAACTGTCAGAAGTTCCCCAAGGGAACTGGCAGAAATATGTGGCTGCTCCATAAGGGCTAATAAGCTCATTACTTTATTGCTGCTACTCATGTCACATCCCGTGGGTCAGAAGAAATCACATGGCCATACAAAACTTCTGTGGAGCAGAGAAATATACTCCCTATGAGGAGGTTAGAGAGAAATGAATTTTTGTTGAAAAATACTCCGATCTACTTCAAGTACTTTTGGCAAAAAAATGAGTTACTAAAATGACTAATAAACCCAAGGCAAACGTTCCCCTTGGTTAGTTCATAGACTAAACCAGAGCTGTAACTGAGATTCTTCTGTGAAGTGTTGTTCAGTGGTACGTCTCCCATTCCCAATTGCAATGAAGGATTTAACATATATAGGGCTGTATCAGTCAGGGTTGAGTTAGGAAATACAGATCAACTCTAGTAATTTAAAGGACATTTAATCTGGAGAATTGGTTGTGCAAGTGTTGGAAGGGTATGAAGAGTAAAAAGGAAAAAAGGTAGTGTTACGTAGAGAAATAAAAAGAAAAAAAGATGTGATATATAAAGATCAAAAGCTGCAGAAGTCCTTGTGCTGGAGTCTATGAGCTTATGCTGCTGGTAAGCTGTTGGAAACCATTGTAGTTGCTGCTTTATCCACCAGAGAAGTTCAGCTCAACCAAGACTGACTCTGAAAAGGTAACTGCCTTTTTCAGGTTGCTTAAGCCCAATATCATATCTGCTTGCTGCATCTCTAGCAATTTTCAACAACTACCGAATTGTGGGAGCGAGAAGCTGGAAGCTTCTTTCTTCCTCCCACTCTCTGACTGCCTGTTTGACCTTCTAATGATAAGAAATCATCAAAAATTCAGCTGTCAAAAGGGCTTTGGGAAATAAAATGTTCTGGCTCCAAGACTCCTGAACTATATAGCAGAGCCAGGAAAGGTGGAGTTTGGAATGCAAAAAGCAAATAGACAAATGATCTACACAAAGGACTGTTCTCTTTTGGCTAGAGGAAGACTAAGGGATTTTTCAGGAATACTCAAGGCAAGAGAAGTGACAAAGTATGAAAATGATAGCATCTGTTGCCCTACCAGCCAGTTGGACAGGGTCTGAGCTTTGGTTAAAAAAAAAAAAAAAGCCGATTCAAGAGTTGAGTGAATCAATAAATTCTGTTTTGTTTATTCCAAAAAAAAAAGAGAGAGAGAATTCAGTTTATGAGCTGTGCTATGAGATCCCAGGAATGATCCTTGGTGTTTCAAGGTCAGCATGACACTCTGCATGAAATACAGCACTTGCAAATATTTCAAGGACTGGCAATGTGTCTCAGGACAGATGTGTCCAATGCCTAGAAAAGAACATCAAGGTAGAAAAATTATACTAGAAAAGTCATGACACATGAGATACTACCCACTTTCATATTCTCTACAAAAACAGATCGGAAGAACAGGGATTTTATGAGATAAATTTCTATTTAAACTGATGAATATTTAAAGCCAGTGGAGATTAATATTTAATGTGATATAGTGTTTCTATAGCCTAATGAAATCTGAGACAGTTTACAAAACTATAGACCTTAATAGATGGAATGATACTAGTCCATCTAATCTAAACTTTACATATTATGACCCACCAAAGGAAATATATGTTATGATGGATTACATATGCAGACACACACATGCAAGTTAAAAAAAGTTTCATGAAACAACACTTACCCACACTATGGGATGCACTTTGATATTTTCTATTTCATCTACTCTGTACTACTTAATTTTATAAAGAATGCTGGTTGTGACCCATTTAATTCATTTCATGCCCACTAAAAGAGGTGAAATAGTCCCTTTTAAGTTTAAAAAACACTGAAGTCTCACTTTATAGTTAAGAAAACTGAGACTCAGTTTGATCAATAACTCTACCAATTTCCTAATGTTCCTTATGAACATAGTTGTGTCATATTGTTTTCAGTCGTAAGGTCCTTAAGAAGTGAGGCAATAATTGAGTTGTATTCAACAGCACAAAATTTTTCTTTTCTGTTCTTAGCAAATGTTTCACAATGATTACAACTATGTATTTGAACCATGATGCTTCATAGGTTTATCTTATCTCCCCAATGAACTTGTTAGCCCTTTAAGGACAGAACCATCTCTGGTAATTCCCCTTACCTCCTGCAGTAATAACATGATTCTAAGCAGAGAATTCTAGGGCTCAGTAAAAGTATATTTAATTGAATAACAGAAAAAGAATTATAAAGAGTTTTAAAATTCATATGCCTCTGAGTGATAACTGACAGGATTGTGTCATCCTTCTAAAAATAAAATAGAAATCATAGGGTTTTCTCAACAACATGGAAAAGCCAACATATCATTTCTCTATTCAGTATCAACTGTTGGCACAATGACTCAAAATATTCTGGGTTTCAAGTCCATTAGTATTACCAAAAAAATTTTTATAGGTTTATAAGAACAAAATTTGGAATAGGCAAGCCTTCAGACAGTATGGCCCGCTCACATTTTCTCAGGTTGGTAGAGTGCTGATATACCTTAACTGCTTAATAGTTATCCAAGATTCATGTTCTGCTAAAGTGTTTGGATTCCATGAAGAAAACAAATAGGTAGGCTGGTTTTATATGAAAAGGGAAGAAAACAATCTCCACAGAGGCTTTCAATTCTGTCTTTCTATCAAATAGAATTTTTATGACTTTGGCATAAACCCTTGAAAAGCTTAAATTTTAATAAAAATGCCGATGTAGTTTTAAATATAGCACCCCTGGTCTCTGCTTGTATTACAGTGAAATTCAGTGTCCCTCACAGCAACCAAATATTGGAAATCTCAGTGGCAGTGTTCCCTTCAATGTTTAGTTATTTGAAAATCTTTCTTTTGATAGGAAATGTATTTGTCACCATTTAGATTTGTCAAGTACTGAATGATGTAAAAATTGCTATAACCATTTTAGGCCTGTGTACTTAAAACTACTACTCATGCAAATGTAAGTTTTAAAGCTCATAAATTTGGTGAAATGTTTTTATTACCAATGAACTGTAATTTTTCATATGCTGTCAGCAAGATGTAGTACAAAGAATACTGCACTGTGAGAAAGAAAACACTATTGTTAGAAGTAAATTTTACATTCATTATTCTGTGAGATATTGGCAGATCTCTTCATCAATTTAGGTCTCAGTTTTCTGTCAGCGAAATAGGAACAATAATGACATTCTTAAATGGTTATTGTGAAAGTCATGTGAGACATAAGTGAGATGTGATTTTTAAGCATAGAAAGTGGCTTAATAAATTATATATTTTTACATACATATTTTTTATTTTAAAATATAATCATAGTATATATAAATATTGCAATATACTGTAAAACTTTAGGAAACATAAAAATTGGAGAGATCACTAATTATATGAAAAAATCTATAAATTCTATAGATATTGCTATTCATTTTTTATGTAATCACTTTTCTTGTATGTATAAATTACATGTAACTTTTTTGTCATCAGCATAAATACCTTTGTAAACAAGTATATATATATGTATATGTGTGTATATGTGTGTTTGTGGATGCATATATACATGTGTGTGCACATACATACATATAATTATTTCTTTAATAAAATACATGAAGTGGATTCATTAAGTAATCTTAGTGAAAATATTTACAGTCAATTGCCCTGTATAACTTTGTGCTAACTTTTGCTCCTATAAGTAGTTAGATACAAGTTCTTGGTATTTATCCTTTAAAAAACTCCTTGGTAATTTGGTAGTTAAAAATAATATTGATCTTTCAATAAGTATGTATTTGATAACTAAGATAGTTAAATATTTAAAAATAATTATTAGGTATTACTTTAATGTTCTTTCTTCATTTTTCTGTCAAGGAATTTGTCTCTTTTTAAATTTAATTTGTATGCATTCTTCATTATTTGCTGAGCCTCAGTTTTCTTATCTGGAACATGAGTAGAATAATAATTCATAAACTTTTTTATTGTGATGATTAAATGAGGTAATATAACCTAGAGTGTGGAGATAATTATTAATAGAATGTCAAAGTATTATAGCTAATAAGAGATAGAGATGTAAGTTTAATTATGTTACACCTCCCATGCTCTTTTCAAAATAGACCTCTATAAACCAAATTATAACAACCATTAATATATATCATTTCAAAAAATTGATGTAATTTTTCCATATTTCTTTTCTGGAATTGATGCAACCAATAAATATTTATTAATCTCCACATGGGTCTAGTCATCTGCCTAGGAGCTAAGACTTTAAGAGAACACATGTACTCTTATACTTTTAAAATACATACACATAACTCATGTCACTTTAATATTATCACAAATCTATTATTAAATATTCTTCTATGAGTAAATGTGTAAACAAATTGTGATACACCTATGCAAGAGAATACTACTCAGCAATAAGAAAAAGCAAACTATTGGGACATGCAACATCTTGGATAGATCTTGAGGGCATTGTGCTGAATGAAAAAAGCCAATTTCAAAAGGTCACATACTGTATGATTCTGCTCATTCTGGAAATCATAAAATTGTAGTGATGAGAAACGGATCAGTGGTGGTCAAGGGTTAGTGTTGTGGGGAAGATGTGACGAAGTGTAGTGAGAGGAATTTTGTTTGGAGTGAGGGAATATTACTGTGTCCTGATTATGGATCTATACATGTGATAAAATTGTATAGATTTATACACCCAAACAATGAATGACTATAAAGCCTAGAGAAATCTAAATAAGGTGTGTAGTGTAGTTTATAATATCATGCCAATGTCATTTTCCTATTTTTTTTAAACTGTGGTATAATTGTCACATAACATCGTGTTAGTTCCAGATGTTCTACATAGTGATTCGATATTTGTATATATTGCAAAATGATCACCACAGTAAGTCTAGTTAACATCTATCACCATACATAGTAAAAAATTTATTTTTCTTATAATGAGAACTTTTAAAATCTACTCTCTTAGCAACTTTCAAATATATAATATACTATCATTAACTATCTTCACCATGCTGTACATTATATCCCTATGACATTTATTTTATAACTGAAGTTTGTACCTTTTGACCCCTTTCACCCATTTTGCCCCCTGCCCCATCTGCCTCTGACAATCACCAATCTGTTCTCTGTATCTATGAGCTTGTTTTGTTTTGTTTTGTCTTTTATATTCCACATGTAAGAGAGATCATACGGTATTTGTCTTTCTCTGTCTGACTTGTTTCACTTAGCATAATGCCCTCAAGTCCATCTATGTTGTTGCAAATAGCAAGATCTCATTATTACTTTTATGGCAGAATAATATTCCATTGCATATATGCCACAATTTCTTTATCCATTTATCCACTGATGGACACTTAGGTTGTTTCCATATCTTGGCTATTGTAAACAATGCTGTGATGATTACAGGGATGCATATATATTTTTGAGTTGGTGTTTTCTTCAGTTAAATACCCAGAAGTGGAATTGCTGGATCATATGGTAATTCTATTTTTAACTTTTTTGAGGAAACTCCATACTGTTTTCCACAGTGGCTGCACCAATTTACATTCCCACCAACAGTGCACAAGGGTTGCTTTTTCTTCACATCCTTCCAAACTCTTCTTATTTCTTGTCATTTTAATAATAGCCTTATTTGTATCTTCTACAGTTTCTTTCATCAGTGTCTTATGGTTTTCAGTGTGCAAGTCTTTCACCTCCTTGGTTAAATTTATTCCTAGGTATTTTAATCAGTTTGCTGGCTTTGACAATTGTACTTTGGTTATGTAAAATTTTATCTTTAGGGGCAGCTGGGTGAAGGATGCATGAGAATGCTCTGCATCATGTTTGCAACTTCTTTTTATTTATTTATTTATTTATTTATTTATTTATTTATGGCTGTGTTGGGTCCTTGTTGCTGCGTGCAGGCTCTCTCCAGTTGCAGCGAGCGGGGGCCACTCTCTGTTGCGGTACACAGGCTTCTCATTGCGGTGGCCTCTCCCGTTGCAGAGCACAGGCCCCAGGCACACAGGCTTCAGTAGTTGTGGCTCGTGGGCTCCAGAGCGCAGGCTCAGCAGTTGTGGCACACGGGCCTAGTTGCTCCGCGGCATGTGGGATCCTCCCGGACCAGGGCTCGAACCCGTGTCCCCTTCATCGGCAGGCGGATTCCCAACCACTGCGCCACCAGGGAAGCCCTGCAACTTCTTTGCAAATAGATTTTTTTAAGTCAGTAGTTGAAAAATTCATGGCCATTGTTTCATGCACTTGTACAGCCTTCAAGAGTATCATAATTGATGATGACTGATTTGTAGTTAATTCCAATAAGACAGGAACCATGAATACCTTTTCACCACTCTATCTCCAACACTTAGGACATTTCCTGTAACAGAAAAGGCACTCAGTAAATGCTTGCTAAATGAATAAATTGATGCAAAAAAAAATTATCAAGTGGTTGTATCTAAAATAAGCAAGCTATTTGCATATTATTGGAATTTTAGATTGTTTCCAACATCTGCCACTATAAATGTTGTCACTACAAGGAGCATCTTTATTTATACAATTGATCTCCCACTCCTTATGGATTTTACGTATTTTCTTTAAGAATCAATTCTCAAGAATGAGATGACTGGGTTTAAAATATGTAACTTTATTTGAGCTTAAATTTTTTTTATCAGTTTACTTTGTTAAATAGCATAATTTACTGTTAATTATTTTATTGAAACTGCCTCATCTCCCACTTCATCTTGAAATCACTCTATACCTGAGTCTTACCTTACTCAACTATTTACTTAGTTCCTTACCCAAACCTGAATCTCATTTCAGCACTATACATCATGGTAAAAAACATGATGAGGAACTCTAGCATGAAGATCACATTGCTGTGTTTGTATTTATATTTGTATTTGTATTATATTTGTGTGCGTGTGTGTGTGCCCCCCCTGCATATCACATATGGGGCAGGAACTAGATGACAGTAAAATTCCTTTATGAAGTGAACTTTAGGAATGTTTCAATTGAACTGTATGTTAAACAATTTACTTTGTGTGTTTACTTACAGAGTGTTGTCAGCACTGACAAGTTCAAGTTTAAAATCCTTTGTTGTCTTGAGGATGAATGCTCCTAATGGTATTAATTAAAATGTAGAGGCATTGTAGTTTTTAGATAATTCACTAACCAAGTGTCAACAAGATTAGGAAAATATTGTTCTTTTCAATATTTGCTCATTTTTCTACATTGCCTAATTTCTGAAATTAGATCTTTATACCATTTAATGTATCCCTTTTGCCAGAAAAGCTACTGTGTAAATCATCGCCTTAATATTTTTAGCAATTTTAGAAGGAAACTGGTGTATATTGGAAAATTTCAATTTTAAAACCAGCTTATAATTTTTTTAAAACAGATATATCAATATTTTACTTTTTATTAAAACCATTCTTAATTGAATATAATTTTTATCTGAATTACAGAAACTTCTAATTACTGAGGCTTTATTAATTTCAGGAGTAAAATTTTCTGGAACTTGTATTTAACTTTTTGAGTCATGTCGCTGCAGAATCTAAGGTGAGTTTTTGTGGCCAGGACATTTCAATTAGTAGTTTAAAGTGACAGATGTGCACACTACAGTGAATTTCCTAGTAACATATAGTAATCTAGAAAGGATTTAAGAGTTAAAGTTGATTCATTTTCCAGTAACGTTGTGTTAGAATTTACTTTTATGAAAATTCATGATTACTTCATTTTAATGGGATTTTATGAAGAGTAAATTAAAAATGTATTTAGTTTCTTAAATAGCCTATGGAAGATCCACCGTTTCTCATTTATGTTAGAAAGATATTTAAAGAACACTTGACTGTTTGGGCAGAAATCATGTAATAGTTGAAAATTAAGCTCATTAACTGATAGCACCAGATTTTGTGGCAGTCTGTGCAGGCAAGTTATATTCATTCAATAATGATAATGTGCCTCAAATTAGTTTACTAACTGTAATCCCAAAGTATGAACAATGTTTAATGTTATAAAATGAGTCTAAAACTCACAGATTACTGTGGGAAATCATGATAATTATCTGCTCACTATTAGCAAAGCAGTGATTGTCAGTCTGTTAATTAATGAATTGTCTCAGTTGGTTAACATAGATAATTTCTTGCCACGTACTGTGTTTCTAATTCTGACAATTGGTCTTTCAAAATATGCATTATTAATCCAAAGACATACTGAGGGTAGGATGGATGAACTTAATCAATATTAAATTTATTATTCAGTATAATTAATATCATAATTAAAATAGTGTCTCAACTTTTTTCTATTTGATGACATCATATTAGTTGTCATTTTTCTGCATATAAAATGAGATATTAATTTAGTCTTAAGATGATGACAATATTGTTTCAAAACAATGTAACTAGAATACATAAATATAAATACATTACCACATAAGAAAGATTTTGTTAAATTGGTGGTTTTTTTCTTACCAGCTTTTCCTGCTCCAAATTAAAACAAACAAACAAAAAAACCCCAAAAAACCTAAAGATCTAAAGCATTTAGTTGCCTTATGAATTAAACTTTAAAGCAACTCAGGACCCACATATCTCACTGCCAAGTTATATTTACTTCGGTTTAAGGTAAATAGTTTTATCTTTTAAGATAACTGGGATTATGAGAATTTTAAATTGCTCTTGCCTTATGTAAAATATGAATAATACTGCTTATAATCTGACTACCTTAGAGAGAGATTATGAGGAGGGTTGATGAGTTACTTAACAAGGACTTCTAAGGTTCTTGGGAAAAAAAATAACAAAACAAAACTCCACAAATATACACTTTTGGTACTATAAGAATAGTTAAGCATTAATTGTGGCGTAAAAGATGTGATGCTGTTAAAGTACTGTAATATTAAACTCTGTATACTTCTGATCTGACGATTTTTGTCAGTTTCTCATAAGAATTCCACAACATTTAACAAACATTTCCAGTTACTGCACTCTAGTGAACTACAAGCTAGTCTCCGTTTTATGTGCAAATTTGTGGGTACAGTGTTTTGTTTTTGTTGTTGGGAGTAACAATAAGTAAACATGACAAAAATTGGCTTAAATAGTAAAAGGAAGTTTCTGACTTACGTACCTAGACTTGATGGAGCAGTGTCCTCAGTAATGCTTGATTTTGAGACTCAGTGATGTTCTCAAGGATGAGGTTTCTTTCTCGCTTTCCACTTTGTCTTTAATGCTATTGGGGTCATCCTAAGACTTTCTCCCTTCATGATATGAAGATGGTATCCAGCAGCTCAGAGGACTGCATGCTTCCTTCATCTTATCTTAGCCTCAGAAATCCTTGAAAAACTCTAGGAATTCAATTTGATTGGATCATCTTGGGGCAAGTGCCTGTCCCCAGTCCAATCCCTGTAGTGAAAAGGTACTTACTGCCTTAGCTTAGGTCACGTGTTCTGCCCCTGGCACTGTGGGGATAGTTGGGTTGTTTGGGACAACATAGATCCCCAAATAGAAATCAGGGCCTGTTATGAAGGTTGAGGTCAACTTTTGAAGTAGAAAAGGATATCTACATATCTATCTATATATATCTCTCTCTGTATATATATAGAGAGATATCCTATATATATATCAGCTTCAAACATTAATGTCTATTCACAATAAGTTAGTTCTTTTATTTTTTTAAAAGATGCAAGTGTGAATGGTATGGCCAGGGTATCAATGAGTCCCTGAGTATCAAATTAGCTCCTGTTTTCCCTCAAAATTACATTCCAATAATGGCAAGTCTGATTTTATTAATAAAAATATATTTTTCAATGAATTCCTCTTCTGCAGAATATCGGAAAAGTTTTAGAGTACACTTACATATTCTAGAGAGCACTCCTGGTTTTCATTTTTTATTTTACCTCCACATCTGGTTCTGGTCTATGATTCTTGCTCTGCCCACCCATTGGACATTACTGCTCTGCTTTTCCTCAAGACTGTGGAACTTGGTGTCCCTCTGCCCAGAATATGTTTTACCCAGCTCTTCAGGAGGCTGGTTGCTCATCGTTTCAGGTCTCTGTTTAAAAGTCATTTCTAAGAGAGGCTGTCCTTGACCAGCCTATCTAAATGATGTCCCCATCATGCAGTAATTTATTATTTATTAACATTTTTTTATTATTCTAATAAGCATCTGATATTCTTCGCATTATTTTCTTTGTTGCTTTTTAAATTGCTAATTCTGTTTCTTTGATCTCTTCATATTAAAATGTTAGCTTTATGAGAGACATTGTCTTACTCATCAAGACTGTTTTGCTCACCCATCTATTCCCCACATACAGAATAGTGCCTGGTATAGAGAAGGTGTGACGAACATTTACAGAATGAACAAATGAGTAGGTTGTCTCTGAATGTGTTTTTCTCTCTTGCTCTGTCTCTCAAGCATGGGCATGAACTTTCCCCTAATCTCCCACTGAAAATTAAAATATAATAGAAAAGAAACAAAACCCTGGGTGTAATTTATAATTGGTACTAGACAGGTCAGCTCAAAGGTACCACCTAAACTAAACTTACCGTTAAGACATTTCTAACAGGATGGCTCCTGTTTAGCTTCCTGTCTGTATCTGTGTGGTAATGGCCAATTTTCTTCCCTCCTAATTCCTCTGCTTGCCACACGCTTAAAATAGTGTTCTTGAGCTTCACAATCCTACTACCCACAGGAGGACAGACAATGTCTTTCTTTTCTTCGAATCTGAGACCTACCGAATTCATTTCCTGTCCCCAGTTTGACCTCTTCACGGGGATGGTTGTCATGAGCAGTTCTACTTATTTTAAGGAAGATTCCACCTCCAACCACAGAGGTGCAGTCTGGCCCATTGTCTTCAAAAGAACAATATTCTTGGAATACAGTAGTCATGCATCAGCCCCTTACCTGACAAGTTATTTGTCTTAAATAATAATAGTGTGGGATATCAGCAGTTTGATGCAATAGTCCAATGTTTAGCCAAGCCCAATTTATTTCCAATGTAGAGTTTCTCTTCTAGCTCAAGTTAATTGGGCTTTCTCATCTTTCTTTAAGTCTTAAGAGGTCTTAATTGCTTATGTCTTGTGGACATTGTTTTCACAAGAATTTCCCCCAAGGACTTGCTATAATTTTCAGAGACAGCACATTCTAAAGCCATACTTGGAAAAAAAAAATTCCTCTAAGGGGAGCACAATCTGCAGATACTCAACTCTACTTGCAGTATAGCGAACCTCTTTGTATTATCTGACAGAGCAATTGCATCCCTTGGAGTCACATCTCTGCTTTACATCTTCAAAATTAAAAAGCACATTTTCAGTGCATGGTTTTCCTGGAACAATAAAACAGCCTCCATGAAAGTAGAATACAAGTTTCTAACAATTGGAAAGCAGAAAACATCCTGACTGCTTTAAAAGATCAGGTTTGTTTAGTTTAGCTTTTATTTGTTTGTTCCACCATGCTCTCAGCTTTGCTTATGCCAGCTTTAGATTTCAAAGATATTAGCATGAAGTTTGCATCTAGGCCTGAATCAAAGTTTCTGGCATGCCCATCCTCTACAGAGATCTCTACCAATAAAAGATCTATTTATGCCCTTAGTAATCCTTTTTAGGTATCACTGCCTTTTCTTTCTCCCAACTTGTTCTTACGTTGCAATCAGCTAGTTATACCACCTGGGGAGGGAATGGGGGAAGACCATTCAGAGATTTTCATGCCAAAGTGAGATTTTCAAGTGGAATACAGGTCCAAGCAAAACTGTTAAGTAAAATTTTTCACAAAAACCAGTGTTTGTCTTACTGTTCTTCAATAGGAGAAACTGCTTCACAATTTTACCTTTAGTTACCATCTTCCAAATTGATAGACTGATGACATTTGGAAGAGTGACAGAGGGATTATGATTTTCTCATATCAGGAAGAAAGTCCATTTTTTGCATATAAAAAGGATTTTGGAAACTGGTTGTCTATGGTGAAGAATTTATGCAAATGATCAAGAATTCCTGCTTGTATTTCCTGATAAACTTTAGTTTCTCTAAAAGAAATTCAAATGTTTCCTCACATGTAAATTACAAGGACAACTTTCCTCTGGGAAATATAGTTGTTAATGCTGGACCGGATATAATTTAGAGGCTAAACATGGAGGTAGATTTAAGAATAGCTTTTCCTTAACCTTTTAATGATAAAGGCCAAATACTTGAACTTCCAGTTTGCTAACCTTTAAGACCAAAGGTTTTGAGAGAGAAGAGCCCATGTTAATGGCTTAATGGAGACATCTGACAAAGGTAATTCATTTTAGTAGCACTTTAATGAAGTGAGAATTTGGCAAAAGAAACTGAGAGGCTGACAAGTCAAAGGTTGAGGTGGTAATGGACTGGATGTCTCTTGAATTATTGGGACTTCAGTTTGGATGACTTAGTAAAAGATATATATAAGGCCATTATGGATAGAGCACTCAAAGGTGTCATTATCTCAGTCCTCTCAACTCTCCTACTGTAATAGTTCTTGAAATCGTTAGTTCCTCTCACTTCTTATTGCCCTTGCCTGAATACTTGCATAGACTATTATTATATTAGCTTCCAAATTAGCAACCCGCATATCACTGTTCTCTGCCATGGTCCATCTTCCAAGTTTCACACAGAATCATTTTTCTAAAACACAAATGCTTAAAATCATATATACTTGATGAGAATGTAAATTGCTTCCACCTTAATGAGCAACTTTGTGGCAATATCAGTCAAAACTTAAAATCCACATATCACTTAAATGAGCAATTTCACTTTTAGGAGTTTATTTTATAGCTGTATTCACCCATGCAAAATGTTGAATGTGTAAGAATACCCATTGCACATCAATGATAGTAGAGATTTGGGAAAGCTGAATATCTATCAGCAAAGAACTAGTTAAATGAATTGTGGTATATTAATACGATAGAATTTACATAGCCATTAAAATGAATGAAACAGATCTGTATGTATAAAAATGCACTAGATTTATTTATTTGGGGGGAAATAAAGTGTAGAATAGTGTGCGTGGGAAAGTATATAGAAAGAGTAGAAGGATAAACAAGAAAGTGTTCATAGCAGTTATTTCCCAGGAGGGATCTAGGAGGAAAATGTAGAAGGGAGACTTACTGGTCATTGTAAACGTTTTGCTTGTTTAGAAATTGAACTTTGTGCTTTAATGCTCATTAAAACAAAATTGGTTTTTAAAAAATCATTCAGTGGTTTTCAGTAATCTCTTGGATGATCTTAAGAATCATTAGTATTAATGTATATATGTGTTATATCTACTATAATAAATTTAGTATTATACATATATAATGCCATATATATCTATAATGCCACATGTATCATAATGTTATATATATACATTATAGTGTCATATATTTAATATCATGTAAGCCACCTATATTTTATCTGTCTTTCTGTCTATCCATCTAATCATCATGGTCTGTAGGAACATTTACTTTGCCAGTTATCATTAAAATAATACTTCCAAACTTCTACCGACAGAGCTTTCTTAGCTTCTTACAGGTTATGTAGTTAGGGAGTTTGGTGGTGTTCATTATAAATTAGTTGTGTGTTACTCTGAAGATTTGCTTCAAGTGAAACTTCTTTAGCAAAATATTTTCTACATGGAGCTAATACCCAATTACATGATGTAGCTTTACAAATAATTTATTGTGGTATAATATACACACAGAAAATTACCCAAACATTAAGTACACAGCTAAATAAATAAATACCACAATGCTACCAATTCATTTAACCACCACCAAAAAAAAAAAAAAAAAAGACATAACCATATAGCCAGACTAAAGAAAGCCACCTTGTGCTACTTCCCAGTCATTATAGTGTTGAAAGGAAACTACCTTCCCTGACTTCTAACAGCATGGATTAGTTTTTCCTGTTTTAAAAATTTATATAACTAGATTTGTATAGTATCATTTTGTTCTCATGTATTTCCTTCAGTGTAAGTTTGTAAGATTTATCCGTGTACTTACATGTAGCATGGTTCATTAATTTTCATTAATAATTAACATTTCATTATATGAATATAGTACAATGTATTTGTTTATTTTACTATTAACATACATTTAAACAGTTTCAAGTTAGGAGCTATTATGAATAATGCTGCCATGAACATTTGAGTACATGTCCTTCATAACACACATGCAAACATTTCTATTGAAAAAAATATGTACATATGGAACTGTTTGGTCATAGAATAGATATACATTCTGTTTTATTAGATACTGCTAGTTTTTTTGTAGTGGTTGTATGAATTTACCTCCTACTAGCCGACTATTAGAGTTATAATTACTGTAGGTCCTCTTCAATGATTGTTACTATCAGTCTTTCAATTTGTAGTTATTTCGGTTTGTGTGTGTGTGTGTGTGTGTGTGTATGAGACAGAGAGAGAGAGAATATGTGTGTGCATGTAGTAGATCTATGGATCTAATTTTTAATTTCCCTGATGATTAATGATGTTGAACATACTTTTTGTTGGTTGGACATTTGGTATCTTTTCTGTGAAGTGCCCATTAGGTCTTTTCCTTATTTTCCTATTAGGTTTACTGTCTTTTTCTTACTGATTTATAAGAATCCTTTAAAATACATGCTCTTTAAATACAACTTAATTGTCAGATACATGTAATTAAAATATCTTCTGATGCTTGCTGAGTTGCCTTTTCACTCTCTTAACGACATCTATTGATCAACAAAAGTTATTAATTTTAAGACATTTTAATTTATCATTGTAATTGCCTTTGTAGTTAGCATTTCTCTTTTCTATTTAAGAAATCTTTGCTATCCCAAGCCATAAAGGTAGTCTCCATTGTTTTCTTCTAGAACCAAGCTAACCAGCAGAAATTTTCATGATGATGGAAATGTTCTAAATCTGTTAATACAACAGTCACTAACCACATGTATATATCAATATCTTGAAAAGTGGCTATTACTACTGATAAACTGAATTTTTAATTCAAAGTTAAATAGCCACATGTGACTAGTGGTTACTGTGTTGCATAGCACAGTTTATTGTTAATTTTAAAATTTCACTGTTAGATCAACAATAATCTATTTTGTCTGTTTTTTAGTTTCTGGGTTTTTTTTTGTTTTTTTGCGGTATGCGGGCCTCTCACTGTTGTGCCCTCTCCTGTTGTGGAGCACAGGCTCTGGACGCACAGGCTCAGCAGCCATGGCTCACGGGCCTAGCCACTCCGCGGCACGTGGGATCTTCCCGGACCGGGGCACGAACCCATGTCTCCTGCATTGGCAGGCGGACTCTCAACCACTGTGCCACCAGGGAAGCCCTGTTTTTTTTTTTTTAATAATATAGCAGTATTTTGGAAAGTGCACATTTTGTAAGTGAATTGCAGTAATACTTTTATAAGTATGTATGTGTGGGTGTTTTTCTTGACCCTATTCTATTCCATTGGTCTATTTACCGATCCTGTTACATTCTCTTAGTTATTGTAACTTTATAATGTTTTTTGATTTGTGGTGGTATAAGTCCAATATTTTGTTTCTTTCTTTTTCGAGATTATTTTGGCTATTTATGGCTGCTCCTAATTCTATATGAATTTTCAAATCAACTTGTTTATATCTTAACTTGCTGGGACTTTGAGATTTCATTTAAATCTAAGGATACTGTGGGGATATTACATATATATGTATACATATATATATAAATTAGACCAAGTTGTTGATCATAGATTTTAAATGTTCTATATACTTAGAGATTTTTGGTCTTGTTCTATTATTGACAAATTATGCTACTATGCTTGTGGATTTTTTTCTTTCTTCTCTTGTTTTATGGCTTTGTGATTACACATGCAGTGATTTAGAACTGTTCTATTTTCCCCTGATTTGTTTTTGTTATGGCATCTCTCTTTTTCTCTAATAATGCTTCTTGATTTAAAATCTAATTTCTATGATATTACTATAACTACCAGCTTACTTTTGGCTAATGTTTTCTGTTATATCTACTTACACCTTTTCATATTCAATCTTTGTGTCTTTATCTCTCTTAAGCAACATAGAATTAGGTTTGTGTGCTTATTTTGTTTTTTCATTGAAGTATACTTGACATACAGTGTTATATTTTGTGCTTGTTTTCTATTCAGATTGATACCCGGTTTTTGGAGTATTTGGACCACTTAACATTCAATGCAATTCTGAAAAATTTGGGTTTATATGTATAAACTTACTGTGTGTTTTTCTCTTTTTCCCCATCTTAATTTTATCTGGATTAATCATTCTTTCTGATTTCAGGCTTTATCTTTATCTTTGGTCAGCAGTTTCAGTATGATTTGCCTAGATGTGATTTTATTTCTTTTTACTCTGCTTATGGTTTGTTAAGCTTCTGTGGATTTAAGTTTTTCATCATATTTGGGATGTTATGAGGCATTATTTATCGACTTGTTTTTATATACAACGTGAGCTGCAAAATTAATAAGCGTCCTATCATTCAAAATGTTTATTCTGATGTTTAATCAAACTTTTAAAGGAATTATATTTGTAACTTAACATCCATTAATTAGCCATAATAATTATAAATAGCAAAGCCATTCCCATTTATTCTACATATATTTATTGAGCATCTACTATTTGTAATACTGTGCTAGGTCCCAGTTTTAAAATAAGCAATATAATTGAGTAGATATTTCTCCAAAGAATATAAACAAATGAAAGATAAGCAAATGAAAGATGCTCAACACCATTAGTCATTAGGAGAATAAAATCAAAACTATGATGAGATACCTCTTCACAATCACTAAGATGGCTAATTAAGACAAGTGTTGGAAAGGATGTGGAGAAATTGGAATACTCATCTATTGCTGGTTGGATTTTAAAATGGTACAGTCAATTTGGAAAACAGTTTAGCTATTCATTGAGATGTTAAATGTAAAGTTAGTATATGACTCAGCAATTCCACTCCTAGGTATATACCCAAGAGAACTGAAAATAGGTGTTCAAACAAAAAACTTGTACACAAATGTTCATATCAGCATTATTCATAATAACAAGAAGCAAGCTGCATGTTCATCAACTGAGGAATATATTTTAAAAGATGTGGTAAAAAAAAATATTTCTGAAGAACCTAGGGGCAGGACAGGAATAAAGACGCAGACATAGAGAATGGACTTGAGGACATGGGGAGGGGGAAGGGTAAGCTGAGACGAAGTGAGAAAGTGGCATGAACATATATACACTACCAAATGTAAAACAGATAGCTAGTGGGAAGCAGCTGCATCGCATGGGGAGATCAGCTTGGTGCTTTGTGACCACCTAGAGGGGTGGGTTAAGGAGGGTAGGAGGAGACACAAGAGGGAGGGGATATGGGGATATATGTATACGTATAGCTGATTCACTTCGTTATACAGCAGCAACTAACACACCATTGTAAAGCAATTATACTCCAATAAAGATGTTAAAAAAAAAAAGATGTGGTGTATCCACACAATGGAATATTATTCAGCTATTAGAAGAAATGAAGTGCTGGTACATGCTATGATACAGATGAAACTTCAAAACATTAGCTTTCGTTTATATGGTTCTATACAGGGGAATTGTATGATTTCCATTTATTTAAAATATCCAGAATAGACAAAACTATAGAGACAGAAGGTAGGGCTATCTATGTGTGTTGTGGGGTAGTGAGGTTGGGAGGAGTTGTTGAATGGGAAGCTACTAACTGGAGGGTACAAGTTTTCTTTTCAGGTAATGAAAATGTTCTAAAATTAGGTTGTGCTAAAGGATCACAACTGTGACTATACAAAAAACTATTTGTACACTTGGAAGGAGTCATATTGTTTGATATATTAGTTATCTCAATAAAGCTGTTAAAAAGGTAAAGAAAAAGCAAAATAATGGATATAATGACAATGTTACATTTATTTAAAATATTAATTTTGTTAAAGACATTCAAAAAGTATTTTATCTCTTAAAATATTTCATTAATTGTTCTTCTGACTTCTTTTGCTGATATTTTCTGCTGTGTGAGTTTGGAACCTGTCTCAGTTTGATACAATTAATTGTGTATTCATTCAGTGAAACCAATACTAGGAAAAACATTTTGCTCTGAATAATCAAGTAAACTTCTGGACATTACTTTTCAGAGGTTAAAAAGCTCACTCAAATTGCACAGTTTGAAGAAAAAAATGTAGTGTGATGTGCTATAACTTTGAGAAAGCTTTGAAAAAAGCATATATAATGTTTCACTTCATTTTTCAATGGCTTGTATATGAGGAGTAAAAAACAGAAGTCATATAAATTGAATGAATTATATTTATTGGAAGCCATACAAATATTCTTTTATGATAACTAGTAAAGCCTTACATATTTGTGAAGTGTAATATGTTAATGATTTCCTGAAGAAGACTTCAATATAATTAAATTTCATTTCTAATTTTCTCTGTCTCAGAATTTCACCTTCCATGTGAATGATAGTTTAAAAAAAAATGGTGACATCATTGGAATGACCATGTATGGTTTTATTCTCAAAAATTATATGAGTTTGAAATATTTTTTAGATTCCATATATAAGTGATAGTGATACTGGAAAAGCTTTATCAAAAGTTGAGGCTCTTGTTCAACTCATTCAAAAAAATTTGAGCAAGGAACACAAAACACTAAGGAAAAATAAAGACTGAGGCTGGGGAACAAAGAGTACAAAAGAAGTGGTTTATTCAGGGCAGAAGTTAAAGTTACACACTCAGAGGAGAAGAGTATGGGCATGTCAGACTGAGGGTTTTTTGATCCCCCTTTTATCTTATTTTTAGCCTTTTGCATGGGTGGGGGTCTTTTTTTTTGGCGGTACGCGGGCCTCTCACTGCTGTGACCTCTCCCGTTGCGGAGCACAGGCTCCGGACGCGCAGGCCCTGCGGCCACGGCTCACGGGCCCAGCCGCTCCGCGGCATGTGGGATCTTCCCGGACCGGGCACAAACCCGTGTCCCCTGCATCAGCAGGCGGACTCCCAACCACTGCACCACCAGGAAAGCCCGGGTGGGGATCTTTTTGATTACAGTTGGAATATTCATTGAGGGGAAGGTTGAGGTGTGACCTGGACTGCACCAGGCTGCATCAGCTCCGGGTCCTGAGCTTTTTTTCTCCTACAGCCACCGTACATATGCTCTAAGAGCTGTTTCCCTTAAATTTTCCCTTACTAGTGGGGCACCACATGTGGAAGGTGGTACCGGGTCATCAGCAACCTGTGCAGTTTTATTGCACGTGCTTCACAATTCTCATGGTCAGGGTTTCTTGTTAAGATGCTACAAAGTTTCTGTTTTAAATGCGATTCCCCTATGTGTCATGCCCTCATTAAATGCAAAACAAGGAGGTGGCTTTGCCTTCTGCCTAATGCCTATGCATGAAGAGGCTGTCCTTGGGCCCCACCCTACTCTATTCATAGCATGCAGTATTGTCTTTCTCTGTTTGACTTATTTAACTTAACATGATGACCACAAGGTCCATCCATGTCACAAACAATAGGATTTCCTTCTTTCTCATTACTGACCAATTTTGCATTGTGTATTGTATAATTGAAATTTGCTAAGAGAGCAGAGCTTAAATATTCTGAACAAAGCAAATAAATAAAATAAATATTTGGGGCTTCCCTGGTGGCGCAGTGGTTGAGAGTCCGCCTGCCAATGCAGGGGACATGGGTTTGTGCCCCGGTCCGGGAAGATCCCACATGCTGCGGAGCGGCTGGGCCCGTGAGCCATGGCCGCTGAGCCTGCGCTTCTGGAGCCTGTGCTCCGCGATGGGAGAGGCCACAACAGTGAGAGGCCCGCGTACCGCAAAAAAATAAATAAATAAATAAATAAATAAATAAATATTTGAAGTGATGGCTATTTAATTAACTAAATGGGAAGAATCCTTTCACAATGTAGACATATATCAAATCATCATCATGTACACTTCAAATATCTTATTTGTCAATTATACCTCAATAAAGCTGAAAAAATTACATATAAATCACTTAGTCTTATATCTCTACATATTAGCTTATCTGGTTTGATACTTCCTCATAAGCCAATGTATTTTTCTGTCCTTCTACTTCTCTGTACCATCTCTTTAGCTTCCATGACCCCCATCAATGCCACCACCTAGCATCTATACAAAACAACTTCTTTAAAAAAATGGTATTTTATTATAGTTGATTTACAATATTGTGTTAATTTCTGCTATACAGCAAATGATTCAGTTATTCATGTATATACATTTATATACTTTTTCATATTCTTTTCCATTATCGTTTATTACAGGATATTGAATATAGTTCCCTGTGTTATACAGTAGGACCTTGTTGTTTATCCACTCTATATATAATAGTTTGCACGATTAATCCCAAACTCCCAAACCATCCCTCCCCCACCCCTCTACCCCTTGGCAACCATGTCTGTTCTCTATATCTGTGAGTCTGTTTCTGTTTCATAGACAAGTTTATTTGTGTCATATTTTAGATTCCACATATAAGGGATATCATATGGTATTTATCTTTCTCTCTCTGACTTACTTCACTTAGTGTGATAGTCTGTAGATCCATCCATGTTGCTGCAAATGACATTATTTCATTCTTTTTTTAATGGCTGAGCAGTATTCCTTTGTACATATGTACAACATCTTCTTTATCCATTCATCTGATGATGGACATTTAGGTTGTTTCCATGTCTGGGCTATTGTGAATAGTGCGGCAATGAATATAGGGGTGCATGTGTCTTTTCAAAGTATAGTTTTGTCCAGATATAGGCCCAGGAATGGGATTGCTGGATCGTATGGCAACTCTATTTCCAGTTTTTTGAGGAACCTCCATACTGTTTTCCATAGTGGCTGCACCCATTTATATTCCCACCAACAGTGCAGAGGGTTCCCTTTTCTCCACACCCTCTCCATTATTGATTATTTGTAGACTTTTTGATGATGGCCATTCTGACAAGTGTGAGGTGATACCTCATTGTAGTTTTGATTTGCATTTCTCTGATACTTAGTGATGTTGAGCATCTTTTCATGTACCTATTGACCATCTGTATGTCTTCTTTGGAGAAATGTCTATTTAGGTCTTTTGCCTGTTTTTTGATTGGGTTGTTAGTTTGTTTTTTTGTTATTGAGCTATATGAGCTGTTTGTATGTTTTGGAAATTAAGCCATTGTTGGTTGCATCATTTACAAATATTTTCTCCCAGTACGTAGGTTGTCTTTTCATTTTGTTTGTGGTTTCCTTTGCTGTGCAAAAGCTTATAAGTTTAATTAGGTTCCATTTGTTTATTTTTGCTTTTATTTCTATTGCCTTGGGAGACTGACCTAAGAAAATTGGTACGAAATATGTCAGAGAATGATTTACCTATGTTCTCTTCTAGGAGTTTTATGGTGTCATGTCTTATATTTAGGTCTTAAACCGTTTTGAGTTTATTTTGATGTGTGGTGTGAAGGTGTGTTCTAACTTCATTGATTTACATGAGCTGTTCAACTTTCCCTACACCACTTGCTCAACAGACTGTCTTTTCCCCATCGTATATTCTTGCCTCCTTTGTTGAAGATTAATTGACTGTAAGTGTGTGGGTTTATTTCGGGGCTCTCTATTCTGTTTCATTGATCCATATGTCTGTTTTTGTGCCAATACCACCCTGTTTTGATTACTGTAGCTTTGTAGTATTGTCTGAAGTTTGGGAGGGTTATGCCTCCTCTTTTGTTCTTTTTCCTCAGGATTGCTTTGGCAATTCTGGACCTTTTATGGTTCCATATAAATTTTAGGATTATATGTTCTAGTTCTGTGAAAAATATCATGGGTAATTTGATAGGGATTGCATTAAATCTGTAGATTGCTTTGGGTAGTATGGCCATTTCAACAGTATTAACTTTTCCAGTCCAAGATCATGGGCTATCTTTCCATTTCTTTGAATCATTTTCAGTGTCCTTTATTAATGTTTTAAAATTCTCAACATATAAGTCTTTTACCTCCTTGATCAGGTTTATTCCTAAGTATTTTATTTTATTTTTGGTGCAGTTTTAAAAGGCATTGTTTTTTTACATTCCCTTTCTGATATTTCATTGTTAGTGTAAAGAAAGGCAACCAATTTCTGCATGTTAATCTAGTATCCTGCTACCTTGCTGAGTTCATATATCAGTTCTGATAGTTTTTGTGTGGATTTTCTTTAAGGTTTTCTATATATAGTATCATGTTATCTGCATATAATGACAATTTTACCTCTAAAACTACTTTTCTATACATACAATTTCATGTTTCTTTTTCCCCCAGAATACAAAAAAATCCTCAGGAACAGGATAAATAATTTATAAATTAATAAAAGCAAATGAAAGATTTAAAAAGTCTCAAAATGTAGCATAGAAGAAAAAAGAAAAAATAACAAGGGAAATAATGTGAATGTAACATGCTTTTAAGAAATTATGGGGTAAATTGAACTATTTGAAATATTTGGTTTTCTTCTAAAATCAAAGAAAGTAAAGCTATTATGATAGTTTCATAATGACTCCTACTTAAATAAGGATTAAATTAATGGGTGATGAAGAGGAAAATACTAGGAATATTAGAGAGGAAGAAAAAAGGCTGACTGATTAAATAAAGGATATGACACTGTTGAAAGTTTTTAAGGTTATGTCATATTTCAAATCTGGCTGTCTCCTTTTATTGTAATATGCATAGAATATATTAGCTTTTGACAAGTAACAACATGATCAAAAATCACTTTTGTAAGTACATGGTAAACAAATTATAAATATTATAAATTGTTGTCAAAAGATTTGATGTTAATACAAAAGTACACCCACTTATAAAGCTCTCTGGTCTACTGATAACTCTTTCAGAAATTTAGTCAGAAATCTATTCCATCCCTAGTGGCATCAGATTTTACGGTAAACCTAATTTATTCTCACTGTATATATTCCCTACTCTAATCTGCAACTATTTTAAGGACTATCATGTTGTTATAAAATATTGATGATTATCTACATATTACTCACATGTTAACAGTTAATAAAAATTTACGTGATTTGTTTTAAAAATATTTAGTGTTTAAATCTAAGATATTTTGTAAGTTCTGTAAACCGTTTGAAATGACAATAATTCATGTAAACTAAAATCAATTTTGAATGACTAGATCTAACAAAATAAAGCTGATATCCATTTCAATACTTGTTAAATCCACAATATTCTAATTGCATATTTGTTGACATAATGGGTGTGTGTATATATATATATATTTTTTTTTTTTTGCAATTGACATTTTTCAGTGTTAAAGTACAAAAGCAAGTTGAGCAAGAAGTACAATATAGAATATTGGTAAATGTGTTTAAATTTAGTCTCAAACATTTATATGAAAACATGTAAATGTAGTTTGATTACTTGCTGTAGTATACATTATAGTTGGTCTCAGTCAAGAGACCTTCCTAACACACTTTTCACTGATGATTGCCACAAAGCAAGTGATGGGTGGAGAAGAAAGAGAGAAAGGTATTGTGTTCCTCTTTCCATATTGAGCTTCTTCACCAGCTCTAGCCTACCTCTTCTCAAAACTTCATGTTATATGAAACAAACTGTAATTTTTCAAGTTGCTATTTGTTATGCTTTTGGTTATTTGAAGGCAAATGCACTACCAAATAAAATATAATATGCATTTTTAAACACTATATTGATTTAGATGTATTTTTAAAATGTACATCTTTTCATGCGTTTGTCACTGATATGAAAATGTAATTTGAGGAAATGTTCAAGACAAATGACACATAAACATAATCAAGAATTTCAGCTTTTGAATTTCATATCTAAAATTTATTTTCTCTTCCCATGGAGTTTTTACCTTTAATAGTATGAGGAAAATATAAGTAATTATGAAGAACTACCAAATATTTTGTATCTATAATGTGCTGAATACTGTTTTAGTTATTTTACATGTATCATTTGTTTTTTGAATCACTGCTACAACCCTACTATGGAGGTAAATATACATTTGTTTTACAAATGACAAACTGGGATCAGATTGGTTAGGCAATCTGCTGTAGTTCACGTGGTCAGAAAGTAACTGAGGCTGGACTCGTAAACACACTTGTCAAGGATGACAGTCTATGTTCTTTTCATGGTGTCTCACTTCCTCTGAACCTTGTTAATCCAGAGCAGATTTGAAAATTGCTGTTTTTCTCTCATTCCATCACTAGCCAAATTAATATTTTAAATATATTTATTTATCTGTTTTTTCATGTTTTACATGGTCATTTTGAAAAGAAAAAAATGCTTTCCCTTGAATAGTTTCATTTTAATGCATTATCTTTCCACACAAATCTATCCTATGAAGGTTGATGGTGTGATGAATTTGGCAGTGGAGGGAAAATACATATATACCATGACATAAAAATACTTCTTTCAAAAAGAAGTTCCTGATGAGTGTCATTTCTTCTTGTATGTAGATTTCCATCTTGACATGTTTTACCAAATGCTCACTCATTCAGTACCCATTTGGTGAGCGCTTCTAGTGTGTCCGTTGTTGTGCCGCATCTTGGGGATGTAAATAAAGCAGAAAGTCTTTACTCAGGGTGCTTAGAGTTTATCTGGAGACATGACTTTGTAGGGTGCAAATGAAAAGTGCTATGAAAGGATCAGGACATCCAGAAAGAATTTTGTATATTTTGCAATTTGTGCGGTTAAAATCCAAGCCAATTCTTCCTCTCAGCCCTGTGCCTTTTGGAGGTTGTATCCAATGAGAGGAAGATATGCCTGTTTCTTATTGCATAAGGTACTATTGGCTTGCCAAGCCCTGTGCTTGCCTGCATCCTGCTGGAAGGAGTGCCTTTCCTTAACTTTATGGGAAGACTAAGAAAGTGGTAGGTTCAGCTGGTATACAGCACATAAAATAAACCCTTACCTCATTCTGCGTGGTTAAAGAGGCTTATCTCAAATAATGGCTAACAATCTCATCCTTTCAGACAGTTAGAGTTCTCTGGTCAAAAGGAATAAGATACTTACATATGTGGAAAATCAAGGAAATGTGCACAAACAAGTTGAAGTCAGGAATCTTTGAATGTAGTAAATAAGATGGTAAAAAGGCTGCAGATATACATAAGGAAGCAGATGTTGAAAGCCTCATATTCCATAGCAAGATGTTATAAGTGTACATTTTGTATTGAAACAATCTCTATCAATAAAAGAATAGATAACCATACCATAAGTTAAAGATTTGCTTACGTACTTTACCTTACTGAATCAGAATATCACCTCCAGGACCAAGAAAGCAATAGTGAAACAGAGAGGAAATAGTCTCCGTTCTCAAGATGGAACTGGAATTTGTAATTTTGCTATTGTAAAATAAAATGGGTCATAATTTGGAAAGAACTGAAGGTCTCAGAGAATCAGTATTTTTTCACATTTACAGTGCATGACACACATTCATGCATGGGTAAAATCTATTTAATGTACAATGAATCCAATGGATTTTAAAGTAACAGAGCATATAAAAGTTTATTGATATAATTTGAATTTTCACATTTCAGTGCACCTTTAAGAAGCGATCACTTGTTGAGTTTTGGTGCAGCATCAAAGAATATTCAGAATTATCTGAAAAGGCTATTAAAATGCTCCTCTCATTTCCAGCTATGAATCTGTGTGAGGCTGTAACTTCTTGAGACACATCAATTGATACAACATTTAGCAATATATTGAAAGTCAAAGTGTATGAAATCCAGTTCCTTTCTATTGTTAGATGTAATAAGAGATTTGCAAAAATGTAAAATATTATCCCTATTCTCACTAACTTTTTATTTTGGAAAATAGCTTATTTAAATATTAGCATGTAATGAAATTATTATCAAATTTTTAAATGAATAACTAAAAATATTTTAAACTTTCTGAATTTTAATCACCTATTCAGTAATATTGGTAGATAACATGAACAAAGACCTTTGGATCCCTCAGTAATATATTTTAATTGCTTTTGGAAATATTACTGGTGTACAATAATCAGCAAATATTAATATAGTTCAATCTGATAAATTTGACATAAGAATACACCTGTGAATCCACAACCACAATCAAGATAATAAATATATCCGTCATCCTAAAAGGTTCCTCATGCGCCGTTATAATCCTTTCCTCCCTTCCCAGGACTACTTTTTGTCTGTCTAGATTAGTTCTGTTCTGTTTCTTGCTGTGTATTATACTACCTTTAATTTCTTAAGCAAACCTTTGACATCAGTGACTCTTAGAACGTGAATAATGATTTCAGCTGTCTGCCTCAGAGATGCTCTAAACATTAGAGGCAATATTATTTTTTTTCAAGTTTTGAATAACTGGGAGGCAAATTAGGTTCACTGTAGTTATCAAATATTCATATGGCACATGCATGGCTAGAATATAGGATTAAGGAATCACAGAATTGATGTATAGGGAAGGTCAGTCAACCCTGGACTATAGAGATTATCTTGTCCATTCTGCTTTAATTTTTATTTATTTATTTTATTTTATTTTTTTTTTTTTTTGCGGTACGCGGGCCTGTCACTGTTGTGGCCTCTCCCGTTGCGGAGCACAGGCTCTGGACGCACAGGCTCAGCCGCCATGGCTCACGGGCCCAGCCGCATTGCGGCATGTGGGATCCTCCCAGACCAGGGCACGAACCCGTGTCCCCCTGCATAGGCAGGCGGACTCTCAACCACTGCACCACCAGTGCAGTGCTTTATTTTGCTTTATTTTGATTATACAGATAAAATTAAGTTGTTTTTCTGTTCTAAGATTCAATGATTGTAACATTTCAAATCATTGTTATAAAAACAAATAAGAGAATTAAATCAATATTATGAAATTTAAAAGGAACAAATGCCAGTATCCACCTTTACTAGTTAGAATAAAACAATAAATGATGTAGGTAAAGACTGGGAAAAACTGATATGCTAGCATCTTTGAATAGAAAATTCTTGTGTTTTTGTTGATTATGACAAGCTCAGCGTGCGTCAACACTCTGATCATACCACTGAAAATATTATCATGATATGGTCTTACATTGTGTTTATCAATGTCTCATGTCCAAATAAGAAGGTTATTCATTCCGTCTACTATGCAGTTCACACTTGGAATAATTTCTCTAACGCTATACATCACAATGTAAAAGAAATATTGGCAGAACAGTGTTCAGAACAGTGAGGAATCTGAAAACTCTGACACATGAGGAAAGATGAAAGGAAGTGGGGGATTTTAGTCTGGAGATAAAAAGATTTAGGAGAGCCACAGTAGATGCTTTTAAATATTTGAGTAGCTATTCTGTTGGTGAAAAAAATAGATTCTATGTATTCTATAAATCTTTCAGACATCACTTGTATGTATTGAAGTTTTAATGAAGCAGTTGCTGCTACTTAAAGGAAAATCCTTCAGATAATGATCTGCAATGGTAGAAAAGGCAGCCAGATTACATAGTGAGAACACCTTTATGTGAAACATTTGAGTAGCAGCTAATTCATTGTGTGTAGAGAATAGTTGGTTAACACATGGGTTTAACAGTGGAGTGTCCATAATTCTGAGGGAATTTGAAAAAAAAATCAAAATGAAATTGATAAAATTAGTTATTTGCTGAAATTACAAGAGTGACTGTCCATTAATATTATATGAAGAAACATGGGGCTGTTCAGTCTTAATAAAAGCAGGACTGGAATGTGATTCTTACTGAAGAGTCTAAACAAATCTGAGACCTCTGCTTATTATAGGCTCCATGAAGGATGTTACCTAATTTACTTGATTGCAACATTTTGGGGGAGCTTGGAAACTATAGATAACTTTAGATCAGAGTTAGCAATGAATGTATCATTTGAGGAAGATGCAGACATGGAGAAAAGATAAAACAGACATGGAAAGAGGGAGGTAATAAGAGCAGTTGAGTCATGAGAATGGCTAAGGAAATAGAGGTGCAAACCCCTCTATCTGAGAATATGAAAAAGACTAGGTCACTAGACCTTTAATTGGATCACCACGGTTGATGTTAGACATGATGTCCTAAATAATGATTTAAATTTTAAATTTTACAGGAGTAGTTGTGCAACTGTTAAAATAGTTTCCTTTTGCTCCTTACCCTCCTGAGTCACTTGATACGAAATCCTGAGGTGATCTGTGTCTGTCTCTATCACTTGAAATTTAGTGTAGTTAATATATACCTTTATGTACGAATGGTTTATTTGAGATAAGTGGAATGTGATCAACACAGGGTGTAAGAAAAGGAAATGGAGGAACCAGGCTTTAAAGGAAGTATGAAATTAATCCATTCTAAACATTCTCTACCCCATCACTCCCCATGCAACATTGGACTGATTTCTTTCTCAACAAGCAGTTTTGTTCTAATTTGATCTTCCATGAAATGTCTCCTTAACAGTACATTTACAGATGTGGCTCATGGACCACTTAACATTGAAATCACCACTAATATTTGTCAAGCATACATATTCTTAGCCCTGATACCACTGAATCAGATTCTACTGAATCAGAATCTTTGATGGTGATTCCTAGGAGTCTTCATTTTATGCAACTGCCCATGTAACTTTTATGCACACAAAATTTGAGGAACACTGTCTTATGTAGAAAGAATGTGCTGACCAGTTACTATGAACAAATCCTTGGCTTCTACCAGATGACGCTGGTCCCTTGGCCCTAGTAAAACCACCTCCTCCCTTTGTTCCTTCAGTCTGATGGTGGGGACTGTAAGGGGTTCCTTTTGTTGCGAGTGTCTGGATTCCCTTTTGGTCTCCTGTTTGCTAATTGTTGTTGTTTTTTCACTATTTGTCTAGCCAGTTCTTTGCATTTCAATCCCTGTTGTTTATATATTCGGAGTGGTTTCTTTTTTACTCTCAGTTGTGTCCTGGCCCTATCTCTAGGGTGGCCAGTATTCCTAGATGTCCTTGGCCTCTGATCTCCCTTAATCAAAGGATACGTACTTGAATCAAAGATCATTTGAAAGAAATATTAGGGTCAATTTTTAACTTTTAGTTTCGCCATATATATTTATTGAATATATATATTCACTTAGCTATATACAATTCATATCTTAGCAACTTTGAACAGGAGTAGATGCCATATTCTCCTATATTCAGCATCTAGTCCTTTGAGACAATTATATAAGTTATCATTAGTGTAAAAGTCTTCTCTATGACCATGGAATGACCTTGTTTGATGAGAATACATTCTTTTTTTTTTTTTTTTGATATTAGTGTCTTTCATTTCCAGGCAGTATGTTTAATGGTAGAGTTACAAAGATGAATAAGACATGTTTCCTGTTGTGGACAATTGAACAGTAATTGAAGGTATTAGGAAAGCAAACAGTGGTAATACAAATGAATATATGAATAGATTTAGGTTTTTTGTTGTGGTTGTTTATTGAGTTCTATGGGGAGAGCATAGGAAATGAACAAGAGGAGGGAGACACTGTAGTTGGAGTAAGGAGGCAATGTTGTTGATACTTTAGACAGTTAAGATACTATTTTTTATCTTTCATTCCCTAGCAATCTTAAGAAGTATTAGCACCCTTATTTTACAGATGAGTAACTTTGGAGAGATTGTCATTTGCCAAAACTAGTTTTCAAGTTTCCATTGTAGGTCACATGTCATTTCTTTGATATATAAATATCTGGTGTGTGATATATCTGGTGTGTGCCAAATCTGAGTCTTTAACCCTCTCCTCCATCTGTACTTCTTACATCAGCTTTTCTCACCACTCATGGCTTTAAATATCATGTCACCACTGTGCCTACTCCTCTCAAATTAAATCTCCAGCTCAGATATCTTCTCTACTCCACATACTCACATATCCAACTGCCTGATTGAGTTTTACACTTGGATGCATAGCAGGCACTTAAACTTAATTCATCCAAAATTGAACTTCTGTTATCTCTCATCTCTCAAACCACCTTCTCCTGGAGTAGTCCCTGTTTGATTAAATAATAACTCCATCTTTTTAGTTTCTCAGGCCCCAGACCTTCAGTTTCTTTTGATTTCTTTTTTCTTTTAAATCAATATTCATATTTTGATCACTTCTTATCACTTTTATTCTCTTGAGGTTTCTTTTACCTTTTAAAGAAGCCTTCTCTAAGATCTCCCTCTATCTATCTACCTACTTATCTACCTATGAAATCGGGGCTGGCTTCCTATATGTGCAACCTGTGTAGTCTCAAAGGGTCCCAGGTTTAAAAGGACCTATGTTTAGTTTAATATTCTGCTGTCACCATCTTGAAATTCTTCATAATTGTATCTTTGAACTTGTGTTTTGTAAATGAAGTCCCATAGGAGAATGGAACATACACAATAGTAGAGGAAATACGTGAAATATGTTCACTGCCATTCCTTGCCTCCCCATTGATAGGTGATGCCCTGAGAACACAGAATTCTGGTGTGTTCCCAATGCATGTAAGTTCAGCAAGACTCAAAGTAAGTAAAAGGGAAGCATACTGTGTCTTTGACTGAGTAAGTGTCAGTGCTGACAGCCCTGAGAGGCCACACTTTTATTTGAACCAGAATTGCTTCTGACACTGAAAGAAGGCAGTGGTGTTCTATGAACCATGGACAACTAACCAAGCCTAACATACCCTTTCTTAGTCGTATTCTTCACTCTGTTAGCAACCGCTTAAGAAAATGATGACACTAAATGGGAAAGTAGGGAAGAAATTGCTGAAGGTAGAGAGTATTGGTTTTTGGGAAGAATGTCTTTTTATTTTGTTGTTTTATTTGTTGTTTCTTTCCTCCTTTTTTTCTCCTTTCTTTCTCCATCATTTACTTCCTTCCCTTCCTTCTTCCTTCCTCTCTCTTCTTCTTTCTTTCTTAACAAGAAGGTTGAAAGAAATGGGTTGTTAAGGAAATCAAAGTCTAGTAAACATCAAAAACTTATAGATCATAGTGTTCACAAGCTCTTCTTTGTAATAATGTTAAATTACTGACAAAAATTTTGTTTTGAAAACAAAACAAAAATATCCCAAACTAGCACATGCCAATGGCGATGCTTATCTAAGCAACTGGTGTTCCTCTCTGCTTTTGAGGCATTTCTTCTGGAGCTGTACAAAGTCATCTTCTTTATCTTGAATATTAAGAGATAAAATAAAAGGTTGAGTTTGTGCATCTTTCCATTCTTCTGATGAACAAAATACATATGCATGTCTCAGTTATGAAATATAAAATGTGTAATCTCTTGACATCTGCCAAAGACAAATGTATTCTGGTCTCTACACTTAACGTGTTAAACTAAAACAAATACAATTTTACATAAAAGTTAGTTATTTACCTCAGAGGTTAAAGATTGTAGTACTGAATTCTAGCCACATATGAAAGAATACCTTACAGTTACACATGGCAGCCATTTTTTTTTTTCCTGAGAATTGTAAGATTTTGGCTGATTGTATTACTTAGGAGATGCTTTGTTTCCCAGGATAGATATCTGCATAATAAATAGAAAATATATTTTTTGTTTCAGAAACCCCCTCCATAAAAATGTTGTGGGTTGTTCCATTCAAACTGGTTATTAAACAAGGTTTCAAAAATGATAATCAAGAACTTTCACAGAAACAAAAGCATTTTCTTTTATCCACAGGGGAAATGTGTAGTAAACAAATTATGGCATTCAATGAAATGTGAACACAGAATGTAATTATTAGCATACCATTTAAATGGTAACCTTACTGGGTGTTTTACTGGAGATTTATCTTTATAGCAAAAATAACCAACACAGTTTCTGATCATGGGTTATTCAATGTAACTATTGCACCTCAATGCTTATATTCATTAAATAGGTCATACAGTTTCTAATTTTGTATCTGCCAAAAGTTTCTGGAACTGGATGCTTATATGTTTCATATTTGAGGCATCTAAAATATTTTATTTCCCTTAGACATCACATTTTATCTCTAGTTTTCTATTTATTGTTTTACCATAGTTTCATTTTGAGAAACTATGAATTTTTGCTCATATGGATTTGTTTTAGGATATTATAGTAGTGAAAATCTTGAAATGTAGATTCAAACATTAGATTTAAATCTTAACTTTGTTACCTCCTAGTTTTATATACTGGGTAAGTTATTTAACTTCTCTACAACTCAGTTTTCTCACCTATGGATATTGAATGTACTTACCTTTTACAATATTTTGCAGTTAAATAAACTGATTTTAAATACCCACATACTAAATTAGTTTTGTAGTTTATTTCCACATTTAACCTAGTATCTATAGACTGCCTTTACTGAGGAAAAAGAAATCATAAATTTTCTCATATGCATTATGCTTCATTCTTATAACTTACTGCAAAAATGTTTTTCTTTCTCAATGACAAAGCTTAGTGTTGGGTAAAGACTCAATTCACTAAAATATATAATGCTTAAAAAATTTTCACCATCAGAACAAAGTGCTAGGAAAACATACTAAAAGACGATTATAAGTTTAATCCTAATTAGTTCTTAAAGAGGAGCTAATAAATTTAAGGACATTTTTACATTTGGGGAAATTGTCACCAATGTTATCCTTAAACTTCGGATGTGTCAGTGCTAGTCTGTAGGCAATGGTCATCAAGCCTCTTGCCCTAGTGACAGGTTATAACATAGCCCATTGAGTCATACAGATTTCTGCTTAGGGAACTTTGGACCATGATTTTACAGCTAACCAGATGAAATATGTGTTGTTAATATCATAGTTCTATAAAAATATATAAAATACTATGACTGTATAAATAATACAATTTTGGTGTAAAATATAAAAACAAAAATTATATGACAGAATAAAAATGAATAATAATTATAAAGATTACTATCATAGCATTTTATGTTTCCTAATTGGGATCAAATATTTGATATGGTTTTGTAGTACTTGAAATAGTGTGGGTTTGGGGAAAATATTTTTAGTTATAAAAATAGAATGGTGGGGGCTTCCCTGGTGGCGCAGTGGTTGAGAGTCCGCCTGCCGATGCAGGGTACACGGGTTCGTACCCCGGTCTGGGAAGATCCCACATGCCGCGGAGCGGCTAGGCCCGTGAGCCATGGCCTCTCAGCCTGCCCGTCCAGAGCCTGTGCTCCGCAACGGGAGAGGCCACAACAGTGAGAGGCCCGCGTACAGCAAAAAAAAAAAAAAAAATAGAATGGTGATATTATATTTCTTTATGTCCCCTCTTTGCAAGGAGATGGAGCAGGGAGAGTGAGTTCTAGCCCCCAAAGAAAGGACTAACAAGCAATAAACATGCTGCTCCATTCTTCTTATGAGGGCCTGCCTGCCCTTGAAAGAGAAGTATATGGTTAACCCACAGGTGTTTTGCAACATGGCAGTGGCTCATGCCATTTCTTGCAAAAGAGCGTGCTGGGCTCCTCTGATCATGTGTACTCATAGAAAGACATATTGATTTTTTATTTGCAAATATTTAAACTACTGTTTCAGACTGTCTTTGACCTGTATGTCAAAGCTGAATCCTAAGTGTCATGATTCTTACAATATTAATATCAGCCTCTTGTTAGCAGCTTGTGAAATCTTTGCCTTGAATAGCCCAGCTCACTGTCTCAAATGTCTCCATCTTGAAGGCATAAAAGGCTTTATTAAAAGAGAATAAAAATCAGTAAACATTATATGTCCCACATGGGGCAAATAGAAGCCCACAGTAGTCCAGCGTTTGACATGAAGCATTCCCCAAAACCAGAGTCACTTGATGAGTAATTATTTTAACTCAAGGTTTGCCCTGGTAGTAGAACTGTGGAGGAGGCGGTGGGAAGCCATGACACAGGAGTTTCTGTGTTAGTCAGCTCAGGCTGCCATGATAAAATACCACAAGCTGGATGGTATAAACAAAAGAAATTTTTTTTCTTACAGTTCTGGAGGCTAGAATTCCAAGAAAAAGGTGCCATCAGAATTGGTCTTTTGAGGGCCCTCTTCTTGGTTTGTAGACAGAAGCCTACTCTCAGTGCCCTCATACAGCCTTTCCTCTGTATACATGCGGAAAGAGAGATTTCTGTGCCCCTTCTTATAAGGTCATCTGTCCTATGGGATTAAGGTCCTACCCTTATGACTTGATTTAACCTTAATTACCTCATTAAAAGCCCCATCTCCAAATACAACCACAGTAAAGGTTAGAGTTTCAATATGAATATGGGGGGGAGTCATGATTCAGTTCATAACAGTATCCAAATTATTCTAATTTAGCGGTTATTGTAGGCTCTCTGTAGAGAATATATGCTAATAAGAGAAGAGAGTGTGCATCAAATGTGGCTTGACTCAACAATAGGATTTAAGAGTTGGAGAGGCTAGATCATCCTGGTTTCATTATGTTGGTTTTACTTGAACCCACCTCAGCCAGCTACCAGATAGCGCTGGGTGTTTATCCTGGACACAGAGGCCAATGTATTTGTAAAGCCAAATGGAACTGTAATAGGGCCAAGCAACCCTGCTGTGAAGCATGTACAGAAGAGCCCACAATGGGGAAAGAGAAGTTGTCTCCCTACCATTTTGCAATAGAACATCTCAGAAAGGCCTGAATAGGGCAGTCGTTGGTAATGACGTCAGTGGTTTGTGTATCAGTCTTCAAAAATCAAAAAGAGAATGGCCTAGGGAAGCACAACAAAAAGAGCAGCTTCTTGAGGGTAGCTATTGCCAGCAGTTCTGGTGCAGTAACATGGTGGTGGTTTGGGCAGTTTTCTGGTGAGATCTATAGGGCTGTGATCTAGATGCAGCACTGTAGGCACCAACCCAGAAGCTTGCAGGTGGTACCAGCCCACTGAGAGGAACATAGATGTGAATTGGATTGATTCATGAATGTGGTGTTGTCAAGAACCATGAAGGGTCTGAGATTTTACATTGCTTGTCAGTTAATAAGTTAGGTTGCCGCAGTTTCATGAGTGCTGGCAGAAGACATGAAACTCCTGGGTCAGAAACAAAAGACCTTATTACTGATGGAACAACAGTCATGAGCTTCATGATCACTTCTATTCTGCTCACACCCTAAATCCCACAGGGTTAAGCAGGATGGCCCATGTGATGAGGTCTAGGCAGTAGGTTTGCATCACAGCTGAGTACTCCTAGCTTAGAAACCCTACTCTTTTCAAGGGGCTATTAGTCAATCTGCCCAACTTTTTTTGTCCTGGAGGGAGACATTATTTTTATCTTCCAAGGAAAGAAATCTGCGTACTGCCCTAGAGAGAGACACTATCTTTATCTTCCAAGGCCCTTTATGTACTAACATCCTTGATAAGATATTTGGGAGCACAGCTGTCAATGCCTTCGCTCAAAAGGCATGCAGAAATATTAGAGACCATGGAGAATTGTCTCCCAAAAGGAATGACACCCCTGGGGACTGGCTGAGTTATGGTTTATTGGGTGGGAGAGGCTGGGGATATTAGTGTGATCTCATTTGTATCCATAAGCTTGAGACTACTATAACACTTATAAAGGCAGCTGTGCAAAGCAGTTTTTAAATTTCTCATTTTTGGATTAACTCCATTTTTTCTTCTCTTAATATAGAATCAGTTCTGAATATAAATATTGTCTAAATAGTAATCTATGAGGAAAGTGAGCAAATAAATTGATAATACAGTATGTTCTTTTATCCTTTGAACAATTAATATGCCTGGTGACTGAAGAGAGATTAGGTAACCAAAAATTACAATTTGAAAAGAAATTTCAAATAGGAGATGAATTTTCTAGTACTTAATCCTTTCCTTTTTTGGTAACTGCTGAGCAGGGAAGGAAAACCCTGCTACTTGGAAGCAGGGTCTTTGTTGAAAAGTACATCTGGAACTGGGAGAGTGGAAGGATGACTCTAAATGTAACCACAGGCCATTGAGATGCCAAAGATGGACAGCAAATCACTCTTTGAGAGATGGTTCTTCTATTTGTGTTAAAAGAAAATAGGAAAGAAAAAAATGTTGATTATGGTCAAGAAAAATTTATGATTTGGTTCAAATCAATGAGTATATAGCAAACATCTCTCTGCCTGCTAATTATTATCTTAGTGAATTGACTCATTCAGTTTTAAGAGATTTGTGAATTATTTTTGAGGGATTAGGAAAACAGGAGTTTGGGGATCCTGCAAATGGGAAACAGGATTAAGAGGAGCTAGAATTTCTGCTTTTAGAGTAAATCAGGAGGTGAGGGCCATGTGGAAAGAGAGCTTCTAAGAAAATCCATTCAAGATTATATAAGGGATATGAAGAATATTATTGCACAGCATCCATTTTTATGAAGTGAAATTTATGAGGTATAATTTACATATAGTAAATTTTTCCTTTTTACATGTATATTTCTATGAATTTTGATAATTGAATATGGTCAGGTAAACACCATCACAACCCGTGTTTGACAGTTCCTTCACTCCGTAAATTTTCTTCATGCCCCTTTGTAGTCTATTCCTTTCTTCTGCTCCTGGCAACCACTGATCTGTTTCTGTACCTATAGTCTCTGTCCCTGTAGAGCTTCGCCTATAATATAAATTGGATCATGCTGTTCGAGTCTGGCTTTCTTTTCCTTAATATAAGGCACTTGAGGTTCATCTCTGTGGTTTGTATATGTTCAGAGTTCATTACGTTTTATGTACCATCTACTTTTTGGTTATTTTCTATTTCATACTGTGGTTGCCCTCACCAACTTCCCACCACATCTCCCAAACCTTTAAAAAAAAAAAAAGAGTTTTATTAACTTATAAATTTGGTTTTAGCCTTGTCATTGCTCTGCCTTGGAGAACGAGACATACTTTTTTCATGTTTTGTGTTTACCGAAAACTGGAGTAAGCTGATATAGCATTGTGAGAGATGATCAAAGCATTATTGGAAAGAGAAGTTGGCAGTGAGAGGTATAAGAAAGCAACTGTTCACATTCCCTCCCCTAGCCCATCTTTCTGAATTTTCAAAGCAGGACTCTAATTTCTGCAACCACATAGGATCCATCTTGGGTCATTTTATTTAGACATTAAAGAAGATAGTAATTTCAGTAGCTAGAGAACTTGGGGCTTCTCTGGTTATAGATGCAACTGAAGGTTTCTTAAAATTGAAAAATAATATCCCAGATCAAATCCAGAGCATGACATTAATCTCTGTCCTATGAAAAGAGATACAGAGAGAGTAGTGTTGTCTAAATTTTATTTCTGCTTCTGTTTAGCACTAACATTAAAACATAGCCATTATGTTTCTAAGCAAATACAATAGTAACTGACAGTTCTTCAGGATAAAATTCATTTTAGATTTGGCTTCAGAAGTTCTTATAGAAAATTCATTCTCTTATATATGAAATTTAATGCAAGGAAAGAGAACACATACTAAGATTTCCAGTAGAAAAAAATTGAAAAATGTTAAGGAGAAACTTATCCAAGTGACTTTAAGAATTATCACATGCATCTCACAATTTTGAAATAACTTGATGTTAAATAAAAGAAAAATATATTGTACTAAAAGTCTTGGAAAGGACCAAGTAGCAGTCAAATTTGAGGAAACCTTTTTAAAATTTTTATTACATTACCTTATTTGACAAAAGTAGTTTCCCTAGGACGTGAATTAGTGAATATGATTCACCCATTCACACTTCACTAGTAGTTGAATATTGGAGAATCGACAAGAATGATTAATTAACCTGACATATATTGTGTAATAAAGTGGAAATCTTAATTCTGAAGTTTTAATTTTTTAAATGAGTTCTAAAAAATTTAGGCCCTTGTTATGGAGTTGATACTTTGTAAATTGTTTGAAATGCATAGGATTTTCTACAATGACATATGATTCTATCATTTTAGAATACTTTATAAAAATAATATATTGATAAATGACTACCAGAAATGAGTTAATTTTTTAATCAATTATGTGCCTTACAAAAATGAAATTATAGCAATTACTCATGGTAACATTGATCTCTTAAAGTTGTCAAGGATCTTTGTTTTTATATTTACATTTGATTAAGAAATAAAAACGCACTTCCCAGATGTCACTTCTTCTCTTTTAAACCAGAATGATATATTGATTTAAGTGCTTAATTTTTAAAGCATTTTCTTCTTGAGAAATTAGTCTTCTGTCAACTCCTCCACTATACAGAGCTGGAATTCATAGCATTCCACCTAAGAGGCTTAGTTTTCATCTTTTATTCCATGGTCTTTAGCTGTAAGAAAAGCTGCAGCTTGTTTGTCTTTTCAATCATTTCCTTCCAAATAAGACTTTTTCTTCATCTTTCTAAAACTGAGTATTATATTTCTACTGTATTTTTTTCAGACTCTTTTATGTCTTGATACATTGGTTTTCTTTAAAGGTTATAAAACATACACATTATCAATGTGCAGTTCTATGTTTCACATGATAGCCTTGACTCAGGTTGGGTAGGGGATAGACTTTGAAATACTCTTTCCAAAGCAGGCCTGCATTTTCTTTGATCCTGCTATGCCCTTTCACCCAGATCCCAAATGACTATAATGAGTTATTTGCAGTTTTTTGTTGTTGTAATTGTTGTTGTTGTTCAGGGTTCAAAGAGTAGATAGAAGTAGAGGTAAATTTCCAATGAGAGGTCATGACTATGACCTTGTCAATATTATCTTCTATCAATGTTTTTAAACAAATGTTGTTTGCCAGATATTCATTTAAAAAGTTGATTTCTTTCCAAGAAATACTTTGCCAAGAAGTTACCGGACTATTTTATATGTATCATTGATTTAATCTCCAAGCGCTCCAATGATTATCCCCAATTTACAAAAGAAGATACTAAATTCTAGATAGCTTAAATATAATTCCCAAGGTTGCACAGTTAAGAAGTAGCAGATTATGGATTCATCCATGTCAGTTGACTTTGAGCCTATATTCTTAAACACTGGGGAAAATGATTTCTCAGAAAAAATATGAATAGTGGACATGCATCACTTTTTTACAAGATTCATCATTTAAAAAGTAATAAAGGCAGGGACTTCCCTGGTGGCGCAGTGGTTAAGAATCTGTCTGCCAATTCAGGGGATACATGTTCGAGCCCTGGTTCGGGAAGATCCCACATGCAGTGAAGCAATTAAGCCTGTGCACCACAACTACTGAGCCTGCGCTCTAGAGCCCGCAAGCCACAACTGCTGAGCCCTACTGAAGCCCGTGCACCTAAGAGCCCGTATTCCACAACAAGAGAAGCCACTGCAATGAGAAACCCATGCAACGTAATGAAGAGTAGCCCCCACTCGCCACAGCTAGAGAAAGCCCACGTGCAGCAACAAAGACCCAACGCAGCCAAAAATAAATAAATAAAACATAAATTTATTTTAAAAAAAGTAATAAAGACAAACAACAAACACTAACATTTTAACAAAAATTGGTTCTATTGCATAATCCTTTTTTTTTAACCTTTAGCATTTATTTCATTTTAAAAATCTCCTTATGCTCTCAGTCACCAAGTCCTGCTTTATTTTAAGAATTTTTCCACTCTTATAATTAAAAAATAAAAGGTAAGAAAAAGGTTTCTTAATTGTGGACTAAACAAGTCCATGCTACATAATATTGGAGGAGGTGGTAGAGAGATTATTCCATTCTTACCAACCTAGATCCTTTGCTCAGTCCAGCTTAGAATCCTTCTAATGAGAAAGATCTGTAAAAGTTAGACCAGATGCCTATCTTGGTTGAGTCGTATTTGGCTAAACAATTTTATCCAAGGTGTTAAATTCTCTAAGTCTCAATTATGTCTTTTGTAAAATGAGGCTAAAGTCACACAGGCTTGTGTGGCTAAAATATCTTGTCACACGGCAGATTAAATGAAATGATATAGGAAAAGATGCTTGAAGATATAGAAACCAAGTTGCTATTATGTGTTCCCTACATTGTACTTCCTGTTCCCTGTACTTCAGATGAGTCAGATACCTTCAGCATAATACATCACACAATTGTCAGCCCATAGCAGCAAGTCATGAACCGAACTTTTTCTTCCCTAATTTCTGTAACTCCGGTAGACCTCCTCTCACTCTGGTCTCATTTGGCTTGACTTGGAACTTTCTGCTGACTTCGGCATTTTGATGTTTTTTTGTCAGACTGTCTTTTATTTACTGAATTTTCATAATTGATTTTAATAACATAATTGTGACTCCATGTTACCCAATGTGCTCCCTGGTGAGAACCTCCTTCCATCTTGAATTTGGCCTTATGGAGGCCAAGTATGACCCTAAACCCATGGTCAGCTACTTAGTTAGGGCATCTCAGCCACTGTATCCATGGTCTGTGAAAGAAACATTTAGATACCTCTACCCTTACGACACTTGATTGGTGTATTTTAACACTTAAAAGAGAAAAAAGGCTCATCCTGATGTATTTTTAAAAACGTGCTTAAAATATATACATATGTTTTATATATATACATTATATATATAAAATCTGTGTATAGTTTTCTCAGTGGCCATTCAAAGTGTTATAGTATACTTATATAACTTAGAAACTACTGGTATTGATATTTTAACCTTTTAAGTGAAGTGTAGAAATTTTACTTTCATTTAGATTCCTTTACCCTCTCTACTTTTTTTTTTTTTTTTTTTTTGGTACGCGGGCCTCTCACTATTGTGGCCTCTCCCGTTGTGGAGCACAGGCTCCGGACGCACAAGCTCAGTGACCATGGCTCACGGGCCCAGCCGCTCCGCGGCATGTGGGATCTTCCCAGAACAGGGCACGAACCCGTGTCCCCTGCATCGGCAGGCGGACTCTCAACCACTGTGCCACCAGGGAAGCCCTACCCTCTCTTCTTTTAAAATATAACAGCCTTAGGTATTTCTTCTGCATGCACTGAGCACCACATCACGTGGTGTTCTAATTTGTTCTTCAATCATCAAATATGTCTTAAGACTCATGAGAAAAAAAGATAGTGTACTGTATTTACCCTTCTTTTCACCCATTTCAATGTTCTTTTTTTTTCTCAAGTTCTAAAACTTCTTCTGTGATCATTTCCTTTCTGTTTATAGAATTTCCTTTATCATTTCTTAATGATACAGTTGCTAGTGACAAATTATCTCAGTTTTCCTTCATCTTAGAATGTCTTTGTCCTGAAGGATATTTTCATCAGATGTAGAATTTGTGGTTATTTTTGTTCAGCACTTGAAACATGGTGTGCCACTTTTTCCTGGCCTTTATGGTTTCAGATGAGAAATCCTCTGTCATTCGAATTGCTGTTCTCAAATAAGCAATGCCTTATTTCTCTCTGCTGCTTTTGAGATTTTTTTCTTGTTTTTTAGTTTTCAGAAGTTAGATTATGATGTATCTTGTCATGGATTTCTTTGGGTTTATCCTATTTGGGATTTGCCCAACACAGCTACATACAGAGAAATAAACACATAGACACATGCATGATCTCTTTTAAAAGAATGGACACAGCCAGAGGATATTGCGTTTAAAGACAATTAGGGTTAAATTTTCAATCTCTGTAAGTCATAGAATTGAATAAAGCCTAGTAAATTAATGGCTTATAAATGTAAACTTGTTCAAGCTGAAAATAATAATTACATCTGTCATGCTTCTAGATTAAAAATGACTCCTTAAATGTATGGTTAAACTCTGATATCAATTTTACAAGTAAGTTATAGAGAGGTTAAGAAAATTAGCCTGCGAGTATTTGATTTGAGACTAATTTTCGATTATGAGACTTTAAAAATAATCTAGAGAATTCCTTTAAAAACGATATCTTCTGGAATGAATAGAAATTTATTTTTTGAAATTGCTTTCAGAAAAAAATTGAAGAACAGTGTCTTTGTATATAGTTGGTTGAATTTTAAAGACCACAATTTCAAGTGTACAAAATCAGAAATTTTTTATGTGTCTAATAGAATTTTACTTAGTTTTTGTATAGCATTTTCTCTGCTGATGGAAAAAATTATCTACTGGTTCTAAGGAAACTCATAGCTTCTAATGTTTTGGGGTTAAATATTTAATCAGTTCAGTAATTTCTACCTCTACCTTTTCCTTCTATTTTTGCTAGAAGGTAAAACTCAAGATCAGGTGACAAATGGAACACTCAAAGGAATAAAGGAAGAGAGTATGAAGACAAGATTATTTATAAAGGTATAGGCAAGTTTAAGAAATATCAATAAGGGATGGAGAGTCACTTAGGGATTCAAAAGAGGAGGACATTGTTACTACCCCTATACCTAAAGAGGCAACAGGAGAGGCAACAAAGGAACCCATTGAAAATAAACAGTCGCAGATTATAAAGAGGAAGGCAGCCACTGCCAAAATTTGTCTTGGCAGGAAACAGATGGAGTGGGGTGAGGTATGGAGAGAGTAGGTGGGGCATATAAGTAAATATCTTGACCTGTTTCTCTTCTCTCATCTCTGTCCAATGCTTCTTATTGTCCAAACCAAACCATGATCCAGATGGCAACAGAACCTGCCCAAGTGAGACAGTCCATATAAGTAAGCCTCTAGGTCCAAAACAGGGCAGAGAAGAATAGCTCTGGAGAGATAAATAAGGAATATCAGTCAAGGGCTCAAACATTATTCTCAAATAGAGGGAAAATGTCTCATCTTTGTGTCAACAAGCATCTTCCTGGCTTCTACTGTGGTGTGTAATTCCCACTGATTTTCAGTCATGGGCTTCGATTTACTCAAGTCTTGGGTTCTGTGGCCTTTATCACTTTGAAAATTTGGACTTTCTGTTCCCTCTTCATCCCAAATATATAGCCCTTAGCAGTCTCTGTGCTCCTCTTGGGATGAAAGTGAAGGAACATTAAAACTCTTGTGATTCTCTGAATGCAAGAAAAATTTAGAGGCAGTTGAGGTCTCTTTCTGCCAATTCATGCCATGACATTCATTCTTGGAACTCTCCTTATAAGCTCCAATATAAGAAAGTGAGACATCAATTTTTGTGCAGTTAGGTTCCTTTTAAACCATTGGTTGCTTGTTGTTCACTCCTAACCCTAGTAGATAGCTTGGGGAGTGCAGACCAGTGGGAAAGGGTTTGAAGGCCTTTGTGGTCTTAGATAATTAGTTATGTAATTTTAAATTTTCTTTCAAAGTTCTCTCACTTCAAACCATATATCTTTATCTAGTTTGGAACAAGAAGTTACCCTTCTATCATTATCTATTTTTTCACTTATTGTTTATGATATAAACTATATGCTTTGATTTTTTTAAAAAAATAGAAAACTATGATAAAACATTAAAATGTCTTTCAAACCGTCCAGCTATTCAAGTTCAAAGGTGCCTTGGTTTAAGACTATAGTATGAGCTATGAGTTTTAAAAATAATCTCTTTAAGAAATCTAGCTAGTTACTTCGCTTTTACTTGTACTCCCACTACCCAAATCCCACCTGCCAGGCAAAAGATGCCACTAAGCTAATTAGAGGAGATCAAGATGGCAAGAAAAATAACTATGGAAAGGAAACCAAATATGTTATTAGTTCCCAGTATTGTTGTGCCATATATAGTTGAGCAAAGAGATTTACTTTGGGAAGTTTTACCCTTAGAAATACAGAATGGTATACACATTAGAATCCATAGTGCCAGAAGAACTTAAAGTTATATGTCTAATTTGCTAGAAAATAATTCTGTAATAATAGAAGCAATTTGAGTACATCATCAGTTCACTTATAAGCCAGTATTGTACATTTAAAAATGAATTAATAGTAGTATCTGCATACATTTTCTGTACAAACATTAAAAACAATGCCTGTAGCACATAAATGTTATTAACACATAGATTCAGTAGAGACTTGGAACCCTACAAAAATAATGTTTTCGTAGTTTCTCCTCTCTTGAGATCAAGTCTATGTTTTACTTTGCTTTAAAGTGAATGTCCAGAAACATGTCAGAAATTATAGACTATTTGACTGACCATAGTCATAGAAACATAAGTTACAACTCTATTTGTGAAAACTCCTTTTGGAGAATTTAAATATTCTATTAAAATTACCTTTCCCAGCAAGGTAAAGGAAAGAAGGTCAGAGCATGTTTACATTCTGGTGCCCACAGGAGCACAATGAACACAGTGCGTTGTGGTAAACAGTAAGATAGGGCAGAGTTTCTTATGATTACCCTATTCATTTCTGCTCCTTGCTACCTTGGCTGCAGATCTTCTTCTTATAATTATTACTAGTTAATGAGAAGTAAAAAGAGTCTCAAGAAGTTTAGCAGTTTGATTACCACTCTTTCAAATGCAATACTTTAACTACATAATGCCCCCAAATGTATTCACAGTGGTTTGATTACTACAAATATAAACTATTACAAATATAATAGTTTAACTTTATTTAAATTTTGTGAATTATAAAATATTATAATAAATAATATCTATGAAAGAATTTACCAGTCTTGTGCCAATTATTTGATAATATGCAGCAGGTTTTTCCTGTTGGATAGAAACTATTTTGGCTTTTTGCTGTCACTTCAGAAAATAATACAGTCTTCTCTTTCAGAGTTGATAGATCTTATTGAAATGCAATTCAGTGATTGGACAATAATTAAGAGAAATTCTTGAGACTGGTACCAAATTATCTTTAGTTCAAACCTCAATCTTCTTCAAAACCAACGAACCAACCAGCCAACCAACCAACACCTAGTACAAAACAGAGACAAAAATAGCCACTGCATATACAGTCATCTAGAATAATAAATAAGAAAATAAATAGGCAGTAATATAATGATATTTTCCAAATCTATTAGGAGAGGCAATGCCATTCTTCAGCTAAGTGATTTTTAAAAAATAGGTTTTATATAGATATAGATGATCAATAGATATAGAAACTATTTCTATCACTGTGTGTGTGTGTGTGTGTGTGTGTGTGTGTATCCAACCCAAAGACTTATGACTTATATGATTTCATTTATGTAACAACCTTGAAGTGACAAAGAAAACACATCAGTGAGTAACAGAGGTTAGAGGTGGAAGAAGGGTATAGTTATTAAGGAGTAATATGGTAATAGTAAGGAGGGTGTGTGTGTGTGTTTGTCTAATGGAAAAGGCTGTGTCCTGGTTGTGGTGTTTGTACTCAAATCTATATATGTGACAAATTTTCACATAACCATACTTCTCACTCAACATGTGCGTGCGCATGCGCGCACACACACACACACACACACAAGAGTACATGCAAAACTTGAGAAATTTCAGTAAAGGTCTGTAACTGAGTTAATAATATTGTCCCAATGTCAATTTCCTTATGTTGACAACGTACTATGGTTATGTAAGATATTATCATTGGGGAAAGTTAGGGGAAGAGGACATGGGAAATCTCTGCACTATTTTTGCAACTTGTGAATCTTAAATTCTTTCAAAGTAAAAAGTTAATTTAAAAATCTGACCCATAACTGACATATATGTTAGAATTAGCAGCAACAAAGGTCATTAAAAAGTATTTTAACCATATTTTATATGTTTAAAAAGTTAAATAGGAATCTGATAGATATAAAAATGACCCAAATCAAGTTTGTAGAAAAATGTTTGAGATGAAAAACACACTGAGTTTTATAATTGTACTATAATTACGTAAGGATGTCTCTTTAATACATTACTAGTTCAAAATTATTTCCAAACATTTTAAAAAGAGAAATACATGGGGCTTAGTGTTGGTGATTTTTCCATGGTGTCATAGATATTGAATGTCAGAGACTACCCAGTATTCTTGCTAGAATAATGCATTCTTGTGAAATAGCTCCTTCCTTTCCTTTTTTTTTTTCCTTATTTAAATTTAAATAGGTTCCTTTTCTTACATTAGATTACTTACTTTGTCTCAGGCTATGTTCTCCCTATATTTTCACTGAAGGAACATGTATCTATATACAAATTAAAGTTTTTTACGTTATAAACTCCCTCATGTACAAGATAAGAATAGTATAAATATTCTGGCTTTATGTATTCTATATGATTTATTTAAATGAATGGTAAGAATTTGCAGTAAATTATTATAGTGCTGATCTCATGGCAAGCTCATCCGTTACCATCAAATCTGAAAATATGTTTCTGAACTCCGAGGAGAAATTTGGTATTGATGGCAAGGAATTGTACGACTCAATGACAACACTGCAATAGAAATGTTAACAAATGTGACCCACATGTTGGGATACTTCAGTAGAAACCATATGACATGTTAGTCTTTTAGTAGATTTGTTTTAAGGAAAATGAAATTCAAGATGTGATTTCATTTTATGCTAAAATTTGAACAAAAGATATGTTACTTATGAGATGTTTAAATAATGGATATTAAAGGAAATAGAAATTGACTTGTAAATAAAGCTGTCAATAATCACACACTGGGTTTCAGGCACTTTTCTACACATTTTATATTCATTATCTTATGTAATTGAATGAATTCTTGCAACAGTGATGCTCTTGTGACCATTATGAAGTTGAAGAAACTAAGATTACAAACACTAAGTAACTGTCCAAATCACATAGCTAGTAAATGGAAAAGGTGTGATTTAATCCAGTCTGTCTGATATTACAGTAAACATCCATGACTCTATACTCTACTTGAATGAACAGCTCTATTTGGATGTCTCATAGGCAACTCAGACTCAACTGGTAGGGGCAAAGGGCTTCCTGAAGGAACTTTAGATCCATTCTGTTCTCCTCCCCCTGCACACTCACACACATATTTTTTCATATGGACAAGTGATATTTTCCCAATCTTATGCAAAATGCTGTAAAACACAGCTTTGGTAACTCCATCTATCCTGATTGCCAACCATAAGGGCATGTTACTTAGAAATTCTGGAAAAGCTGCTGAAATCTAAATAAAATTTTCAAAATTGACTTTGTCATGTGATTTCACTGAACAGTAACCTGTCCTATACTCCCTGATTTTGTTTATATCACAATCAACTTTCTAATCACTCTAGTGAAAAATGGCAGATCTTTAATTTTCTCTTTCCTTGGGCCCCATATCTAACCAGTTGCTATCATCTATGTATTCTGGTTCATTGGTTAGATCTTCCATTTTGTGATTTCATTATTTTCAAACATTTTACTTTCTACTATTTTGTGGTTTCTTTTTACCTTGCTTTTTCCATGCCTCCCAGTATCCATATTTCCTGTGTTCTTTTGTACTGATTGAATTTTATTTGTATTCCCACTGCCTTTTCCCCCAAACATATACCCATACACTCATTCTACTAGTCTGGAAACAGCATAATCTATGTCTATTTTTAGTGGTTACCCTTAAAATATAATATGCATACTTGGATTTAGTAAGCTCTGAAACAATAGAAGAAACTTAGGATCATCTGTTTTCACTTGCCTCTGTTCTTCTACATACTATTGATGTTTTTCTTTTTTAATAAGTTTGCCCGTTTTCTAATTACATGCTATATTAGTCATCAGACTACTATTATTGTTTTATATGTGTCAGTGCATTTAGATTTGCTCATATTTGCAATTTTCCTGCTCACCATTCCTTTTAAGTATTTGTCTTTCCTTCCAGAGGGTCTTCTAAGAAACATACATTTGAATTGCTTCAAGGAGTGTCTGTGCTAACTTTTTTTGTTGTTTTTGTTGTTTTGTCATTTGTAATGAAAGTTTCATGAGGTATATATGTGATTGGCAGCCTCTAGATGACCCCCATTGATCTCTGCCTCTTGGTATTTACTCACTTGTGAAATGCCCTCCCCTTGAATGTAGGCCATACCTAATGTCTTTCTTCTAACAAGTAGAATACAGTGAAAATGATGGGATGTCACTTCCAATATTAGATTTACCAAAAGTCTATGGTTTCCATCTTGTTGGCCTTTTCTTCATCTCTCCATTGCTTCTTCTAATGGAAGTTAGCTGCTATGTTTTGAGCTGGTAGAGGCAGAGGGTCACAGAATAAGGGACTGAGGGAGACATGCAGGGAACAGTCATCCAGGAACTGAGACTGTCAGTCCACCAGCCAGCAAAGAGCCAAATCCTGCCAACACCAAGTGAGCAAGTAATAGTGTCTGCTACAACTTCATTGATAACCTATCTGGAATTTCTTTTGAGCTGTCATACCACTTTATATGTTTCTCTGTTATAGAACTTCTCACTTTCAATCGTGTTAGATTTCTATGGTGCACGTGTCTTACATCTCCTAGTAGATTCTAAGCTCCTTTAAGGTTAAGATTTATTTATTAATTTTTACAAAATATTATAGAATATATATATATAATATGTAAAATTTTACTTAACATATTCCTGATACCACTAGAACAGAATTTTAAAACAAAAGGCACAGAATAAGATTAAGAAAGAAAAACAGGTAGAGTAAAAAGCAAGTGTAAAGCAAATAATTTCAGGTAATTGATATAACGGGGGGAATGGGACTCCACTTTTTACATTATTTGGATGGTGGGGACCACATTCTACATAGATGGATAGACCTGTATGAAAAAATACAGAATATTGGGTGAAGGAATTAATCTATTAAATACAGTTTTGCTATGCATTTACTCTTTATCAGACACTGTATCGACCATGTAATATTTAGAATACCCTTGTCATTTAAGAATTCACTATTTAATGGAGGAGGTAAAAAAGTACAGAAATAATTATATTGCAGTGTAATTTATAATTATAGAGTTGTTGGACTCAAAAAGGGCACCTAACACATGATGGGGTTTGAAGAGTTGAGATTAGAGAAGGCTGCCCAAACTAATTTATTTAGCCAGGTGAAGAAAGCAAATTGGGGAAAATTTAGTCACACTCCCAGACTTCTGGAGAGGGGAAAGGGGATGGAGGTTGAATCAATCACCAAATGCCAGATTTCCCTGGTGGCACAGTGGTTAAGAATCCGCCTGCCAATGCAGGGGACACAGGTTTGAGCCCTGGTACGGGAAGATCCCACATGCCGCGGAGCAACTAAGTCCTTGCACCACAACTACTGAGCCTGCATTCTGGAGCCTGAGAGCCACAACTGTTGACCCCGTGTGCTGCAACTATTGAAGCCCTCGTGGCCTAGAGCCTGTGCTCCACAGCAAGAGAAGCCACCGTACTGAGGAGCCCGCACACCGCAACAAAGAGTAGCCCCTGCTCGCCGCAACTAGAGGCCCCGTGCAGCAACGAAGACCCAACACAGCCAAAAATAAAATATAAACAAATAAATACATTTAGAAAAAAACACAACTGTACATAAATGTTTATTTAAAAAAAAATCATCAAATGCCGATGATTTAATCAACCATGCTTCCATCAAAACCCCAAAAGGTCAGGGTTGGGAGAACTTCCAAGATGGTGAACACGTGGAGATTCCCAGAGAGTGTTGTGCCTGGAGTGGGCATGGAAGCTCCAAAATATGCCCTAATGGCATATTGATTATTTTGAATTAAAATTACTTAAGAAACAGTAGATGCAAGAGGAACACTCCTCTCTGTCTGCCTGAAAGCAGGAAATAAATCTCCCATGTGAAAGGTACCTTCTCTGTACTGGGAGGTAGAAAGACATCCTCATTACCAGAGATAAGGAATTCAGGGCTGAGAAACTTGTACAAACAAACCTTGTTACTTCTTTACTAATTTACTACTCAAGCTCTAACTTTGCTTAAATTCTCTTACTATTTAAGCACCCAAACTTCAGTTTCTTTGCCCCATTAATTCCTCTCAAATTTATTTCTCTAAAATGTATAAAAGCTGCCTTCTTTCATCACTTGTTAGGTCTCATTTCTATGAGACTTCTGTGGGTACCAATTAAGCTTGTTTCTTTAATCTGTCTTGTGTCAATTTTATTAGTCAAGCCACAAGAACTCAAGAAGGGTAGAGGGAGAAATTTCCCCCTCCCTGAAAGTTGTAAAATAGGATTGCTGACTCAAAAACTTCTACCAGAATCTCATCCCTTTCATTACGTCTCTTTAGACATTTTCAGAAATGGCCAAGAGTGACTTAAACATGTTTCCAGAGTGACTATCTATGACTTTTGGTCTCACATTTCTTTATCTCTGGATCCCAGGGCACTTAATGTGTCTGCCAATGATGCTATACATCTATCTCTCAGTGAATCTATGAATGCTTTGAAACCCATATATGGCTTCAAAATACCACGTATATCTGTATTCTCTCAGTTTCCATCTGCGGATTTCCTTCCCATCTCTTCTTCTCATCTCAACTGTATAATTCTCTCAGGCTTACAGTATACAAAGAGCTTCTTTCTTTAAGTGCTTAAGTAAGAAAGGAAGATGTCCAGCTTTAGATATTTTGAGATTCATATTGACATAATTATATGGGGTTTTACTACATAGCACTCATCCTCATAGACTGCATAGATGCTTTGAGGGTGAGGCACACAGCTGAATTTAGTGCACTCAAGTTTGGCTTCAGCATGCATCTCAAAAAATTGCCAGTAGTTGTTAGCAAAATCTTGTCCCTGTTGTTGGATATGGTCCACCTTTATAAATTCATTCTTCTCCTTGGGATTTTTTTCTCAGGGCCACAGTTGGTACTTCTTAAAATCAGATTACTATATGGTCTTCCTATTCATTAGACATGTCTGTATAGATCTGGACTCCTACTGTGGACCATTTTCAAGTTCTTTCTCTTGAGGGTTCTAAATTCCCGTAGCTCAGGGTGTGTGGCTTGACTCCTTCCTGTTGGATGCTCAGATGTTGCTTCCCCAAAGGACATTTGATACCATTAATGACGATACTGTCTTTGTGAACATGCAGTGAATTAGCCAGGCCGTCGAAAGATTTAAACAAGATAGAAAAAAAATCCAATCTGTGCTTTAGACACAGTGGTATCAGTGTAGATGATAGAGTAAATTCAGAGACAGACTGGAGGCAGAGAGATCTTCTGGATTACTGCCATAATCCAGGTGAGAAATAAGGATAGCCTGAATTAAAGCTGGGGCAGTAGGAGATGCAGCAAAAGAAGACAACCTGAGATAAATTTTTATTATCAAATATACATGGAGCAGGAGGAAAGGTAAAAATCTAAAATGCTTCCAGATCTCAATTTGATTGATGTAAATCTGTTCTCTATTTCCTTCTTGTCACCATAGAATTATGCTATATTAAGAGGTGGCATGGGTTTAGGGTACCATATAGAGATCAAGTTGACCTCATTAACCCAATGTACACTGTGTAAGACCAAAAGAAATTATAGCTACACTAAGGGGATCAGCTTGGGGCCCTAAATAAAATGATGCAGTGAAGCTACATGAGTAATAATGCATTCTGCCTGTCCTTTCTACTCTTTGGTTCTTCAGGGGAATATTTATTTGTGAGGAAATGCTAACACATATTATGCTGAAAGTATTTACTGCCAGCACATACTTATGTCCTCTTAACCTATAATGTAATGGGAGAAGAGGAAAAGGTTATGGAAGCAATGAAAATATACAGAATTTGTATGTGAGGCTCATATGAATTTTGCAAGCCAAATAGATTTTCCATAGATACAAGAGTATTCCAAAACTTTCAGTATGGGATAGTTTGGGCTTTCACAAATATGTCAGTGTAAGTTTGCACAAGTGAAAAGAGTCTTATTTCTTTCCTACAGCTGTGCATTGAAGTAAGCAATTATGTCAGCTAGCAAATACAAAGGGCATAGTAATTTCAGACCTTCCAACTGTTCATGAAGTTGGTTGATATTTCTACACTCACCTCCAGGTACCTGCTTGATGGTGGTGTAGCTAGTGCTCAGTTACATTTCTTGAAGAAAAAAAGTCCACTAATCTTAAGTGCTGACGGTGCCTGCTGTTTATAATTCTCTAGCATAACCTAATCTTTAAAAAACAAATCCTTGTGCTTTCTCACATCAGAATATGAGAAATATTTTTGCCTATTGAATGGAAAATAATAGGTGGTTGGATTTTGATAATTACTGCTTCATTCTCATCTTGTGCTAACGGTAGACTCCATAATGCATTAAAATTGTTGTAGTTTCTAAGATCATCCCATAGCCTATTCTTCCCTCAGCTGTGGCAGGTTTACCGGGGAGCTTGTTCTTTTCCTTTTTGTATTGTGAAACTTCGATTTAATCATTCCTAAAATGCATTTGTCAAGAGGTGAATCTGTAAAAGGTTTTGTAACATGCCCCTGAATTTGACCCTTTGGGACTGGGAGGTTGTTTGCCATTCTTGTTATTCTGAAATGGATCAAACTCTTTGAACATAATGATGCATTCACTAATGTACTCATTGTATTTGTGAGATCCATTAAAATCAGGCACAGAATGCCTTTGAACTGCGGTATTTCCAAACACATGTAGTGTTATTGCTTTATATTCAGTAAGTTCTGTGATTTAACCTTATATAAAGTTACTATTTATACACATTTTCCATTTTCAGAAATGTGCTATTCTTTTTTTCCCCATATTGCTTGTCAAGAATTTAGAAACACAGTCAAGAATCTACTTGGACATACTCTGGCATGAGAGAGAAACTTCCCTAAAGGGTGACTGAAAGCTGTATTCTTCTTTGAGTAAATCCCTGTGGAGTGGGGAACGGTGATTGGCATTAGCTGACCAGGACACTTGTGTTCTGTCTGTTCCCTGAACACAAATTCCTTAGCTGAATGCAAAACACCAACCATTTCATAAATGCCAAAGGTGCCAGTTGTGATGGGAATTGGCATTTGAGAAGTAGCCTGACACTAGAGTATGCAAAGAAAACACATCTTGTGTCTACCATTTGTGAAATGTACCTTTTGAATTCTGTGTTGGTAGGTTTGTGCCTCTAGACTTTTTGCTGGTAGCTGCCCAGTTGCCCTTTAGAATCCCAGGTGAGAGAGAAAAGAAAGTTGACGTTTTTCTCTCTCTTATTAACACGTTAGGTATGTGTAGCATTTTGCTGCTGGGTTTTATAGAAGTTCTATCTTGGCTAGCAATCACATCAGCCCCCAGTGACCAGAGCTAGCAAAACAACACCAGGATGGCTATAAGGATCCCCACCTTCCTCTGCTACTCTTGGTGCTTTGGGAAGTGGCTGGCCATAAACCATGATCCCACAGGAAGATTCTGCCTTGGAACTATCAGAAAGAGTAGTATCATTTTTATCACTAATCAAATCACCAGTCAGACACCAAGGTGGACCAAAAACTCTATCTTCATTATATGACTGCATTCATTGACCTTTGGTGGTGGTTCATAACTCCCATGCACATGAATAAGCATTGTGCTCTTGGCTCAAAGAGTAGCCAGATCTTAAAGGTAAAGCATAAGTTAAGATGTGTCGTGAAGTATTGGATTTTTTCTGAAATCTAAATGAGGTCATAAATAACAGATGAAATGCAATGACTTAGAACTCAAGGATAAATGGCTGTATAGAGATCTGAATTTCCAATTAGATTCAAATAAGCATGTCAAAATTTAGTCCTTCAGTGTATTCAAAACTGTGGTCAGCCTGGCTGTGGGTCAGTTCTTTCACTTCAGTAAGTCTCTATGTTTTGTGTGTGTGTGTGTGTGTGTGTGTGTGTGTGTTTTATAGCTAAATTGCTGGCAAATTGAAATCATAAATTATTATTATTATAAACATAAATTATTAGTGATTGACAACCCATAATCTAAAATAAAACCCCCTTTATTATGTTAATGGTTCTTTGTGAGCTTCTCCCACGTATGTTCAATTAAAATATTGGAAATAGAGATGTGAGATTCTTCTCCAGAAATTAACTGAAAAGCAAGGTATAATTAACCAAACTGTGGTATGCAAAGCCTTGAAGTTAAGAATGATATTCATGACTTAAAAACTGATTAAATGTCATTTAAATACAAAATAACTTTTCAAAATATTTCTTAGTAGCCTTGCCTGTTGGTCAAGACTTCCTCTTTAGAAGAAAATGCAAATAACTACACAAACACTGCTTGTGATAAGTGGAATAATGACCTCTCCCCTTACAAAGCTGTCCACACTCTAATCCCTGGAACCTGTGGATGTTATATGACAGACATTATTTTAAGATACGATCATGAGTACAGACCTTGAGATTATCCTGAGATGTGGAGATTATCCTGTATTATAGTGTTGGCCCGACCTCATCACACGAATCCTTAAAGGTGGAGAACCTATCCTGGCTGAGTTAGAAAGATGAAGAGGAAAGAAGGACAGATTTGAAGCATAAAAGAGGTGGAACCTCTGCTGATGCCTTTGAGGATGGAAAAAGGGGGCCATCAGCCAAGGCATCTAGAAGCTGGAAACGGCTCTCAGCTGACAGTCAGTAAGAAAATTGGGATCTTACTCCTGCAGCTGCAAGGAATTGAATTGTGCCAAGACCCAAATGATCCAGGAAAGGTTTTCAAAACCCTAGAGCCTCTGGAAAGAAATGAAGTCTTGCCGCCACCTTGATTTTAGCTCAGTGAGTTTTGTGTTGTACTTCTAGCCTACAGAACAGTAAAATAATAAATTTGTATTGTTTAAGCTTCTAAGTTTGTTGCATTTTGTTAACAGCAGCAAAAGGAAACAAATGTTCTACACTACAGACCGGATGTCTACTTATCTATTGATCTAAATATCTGTATCTATCATGTCTTTTCAGTGGTTTATAAAGCCTTGCAGCATGGCACCACAAATGTACCTTAGAAATAGCGAAGGCTGAAGGAAAGGAGGGAGCAAGCAAGTGGGCCTCCTGACACTCACTACAATTCAGGCATACTCGTTCTCCTTTTACATGTCATTTGAATAATGGACCATTCTGCTTATGAACATTTAAAACCACTGTTTTATTGCATTGCATTTTTTTTCTTACTCATTATATTGAACGAGTGAAAAAAACAGAAAATGAAGGTGCTAGTTCTAAAGATGAGAAATTCAGGTCTCCTAACCTTGATACACTTGAGGTAACAGTTGCAACTCATTAGGAAAGTTGAAAGTAGAGACTATTTTGACTCAAGTGGATGCTCATTAGACCTAATCCTGTCAACTGTGTGTTCAATTATGAAGGGAAAGATCAAAGTAGGAAATGTATGAAATGCTTGAAATATATCATCAGAGATCACATCTAAAATGTGATATGCACTTAGAGATTTTATAATATTTTAAGCTCCTGCGAAGAGCATCCCCTTCTTTAAAACATGCAAGCCATATGACTTCGAAAGTTATTAAGTCAAACACATTTTTAGCATAATATATACGAGAGATATCAAAGAGAGAATGATTCAATTGGAAGAGAGGTTTTCAGGAAAGGAGTAAAAAGAGGGAGAGAAGCACCAAAGAGAAGTGGCACCATGCCTAAGACTCAGGGGAGAGGGAATGTGCTCTGGGCCGCAAGTAATCATCCAGTCTTCACATGGAGACTATCTCTTTGAGGAGAGAAATAAATCAAGTCCTTATGACTCAATGGTACTATTATTTTATACTCCAAGAAAAGTCTTTCTAATAATAATTGGTCTTCTATGTAGGTCCACCTTCAGGGATTGAAAATGCTGCTCAGTATCTGGTAAATTTAGTAGTCATATTTCTCATTATTAATAGATAACTTCTCTCTCTAGAAAGAAAAAAAGAATAGATGAATAGCTATATACAAATATATAGGTATATAGATGGATATAGATATATAAATACATATATAGATATGGATATAGAATATATAGGTAAATATAGATATATCCATCAATAAACATAAATATCAGACACTAGGTCTTTCTCAACTGGAACATCATGAGAGAATTAAGTCCTATTCCACTAAGGCATTTTTGAAGGTTATGAATTATCTTTTCACCTATGCATTCAAATGGTACTCATTGAGACAAGTAAAATAATCACTTAGACATTTTCTGTGTTCTGTGGTTCAGCTGTGGAATCCTAGTTGAGAAATCTCAATTAAGATGATTTATTTGCATAAGTTAACTTGCTACCCACATACTTCAAATTTCCTAGTCTGCAGACCTTTGGACCCTCTCTCTCTTATGGAGATGACTGAGATATTAATATATTCTATTATACACATGTTCCGTGACATAAAACTCTCAACACAGACTTAAATATGAGCTCTTCCAAGAAATCCTCTTTTATCAGTGTAGCCAGATGTGATCTCTCACTTTCCTAAATTACCTTTGCTCTTTATTTCATATTTTCTCATCTTATTATATTTATATACTGGCTTTTTCTCTCAGATTTTAAGTACTATAATAAAAGTCAACCTCTATGTTTTTTCTGTGGCCCCGATCATAATGCCTGGAACTGATAGGCACAGAGTACACACTGGTGGAATGAGAAAATTAATTTCTGAGCATACGTCAGTAGCTGGAAAGACTTCACCAAAGTAGGAAACAAATGTTATGAATTCATGGGGTTTGATCCCCATGTGTTCACATGCTTATATGTAACTACTAGTTTCAAAATTCTTTGCAACTATATCTCACCAGAAAAACGTAATAAATAAATTTACAATAGAGACAAAGAAGTATGTGGATAGGCTCACATTACCTCACTCTTCGTAGAAAAAAAAATAAACCTGAAAATTGTGAGGTCTGGAGTGTCATCTTTACATACAAAATTAGCACTTGTAAGCTTATTATAGCTATATCTTATTCATGATGGGATAGCATATATGTAATGAATTGCACACCTCTAAATTGGTACTAGCTTTAATACTATACTCTTAACTTAAAGCACCATATATAGCACTCTGTGCATGTGTATGTTAATTAAGTTTCACCTCCTAAGACTTATTTTGACTGTATGTTAGTTTATCTCCGTCATTAAACATTACATCCCCAAAGCTTACCTACTTCCTTTCCTCAAGTTCTGTACATTTTTTACTCTTCCCTAAAATCTGGGAAGTCCCATGGACAATATTACTAACTAGGCTAAATTACCTTCCAATTATCAAACCTCACTGTGTGTGCAGTGCACCTCACTGGATCCTAGATGCTGGGTGAACGAAGGTAAGTATCTAATATCCTCTTAGGAACCCATGGTCTAGTGGTCTCAATAACATTTAATCCTGACACTACTGTTAATTTTTAATTTATCCACAGTCAGTTTCTCAATGTCATTAAAGAGTTGTTTCTTTTTATAATAGAAAAGAAACAAAAGTATTCCTAGTCATATGTTATTTGAGATATTATTATTAAAATCATAAAAGAATGTTGAACACTAATCATCTAAATACAAATGAAATTTGAATACCGTTTTTTAAATTTATTTATTTTTAAATTTATATTTGGCTGCGTTAGGTCTTTGTTGCGGTGCGCGGGCTTTCTCTAGTTGCGGTGAGCGGGGGCTACTCCTCATTGCGGTGCGCGGGCTTATCATTGCGGTGGCTTCTCTTGTTGCGGAACGCGAGCTCCAGGCGTCTGGGCTTCAGTATTGTGGCGCGCGGGCTTCAGTAGTTGTGGCACGCAGTTGCTCCGTGGCATGGGGGATCTTCCCGGATCAGGGCTCGAACCCATGTACCCTGCACTGGCAGGCGGATTTTTTTTTTTTTTTTTTTTTTTTTTTTTTTTTTTGCGGTACGCGGGCCTGTCACTGCTGTGGCCTCTCCCATTGCAGAGCACAGGCTCCGGATGCAGAGCACAGGCTCAGCCGCCATGGCTCACGGGCCCAGCCGCGCGGCGGCATGTGGGATCTTCCCGGACCGGGGCACGAACCCGTGTCCCCTGCATCGGCAGGCGGACTCTCAACCACTGCCCCACCAGGGAAGCCCCAGGCAGATTCTTAACCACTGCCCACCAGGGAAGTCCTGAATCTCTTTTAAATTGCTTTAAATTTTGACTAATTTAATGCGTCTTCCATTTCTGTATTACGCATGTACAGGGTGGATTTAATCATCCGATTTTTTTTCCAGCCAGGCCTGATGGTCAAAATTTGGTGAATTTAAAGCATCTATTTTTTTTTTTTAATCTTGTTTATCCAGAATCCTAAGCATATTTGGGGTTTAGTTGGGTCATAACTAGGATGCTTAATTCTCAAGCATTCTCAAGCATTACTCTAGAAATGCCATGAACATCCATAAAATTATACATGTAATGACCTTTTGCTCCCAGAACTTTGCAAATAGGAAAGTAATGGCCTATAAACCTGGGTTCTAAAAAGTAAAACCACTTAAAAGTTATTTTAATTCACCAGAACCGAATAAACCTTAACTTTCAGTTTTTATTTTAGCATGTCATATAGTTAAGCTAAAAACCACAAAAAGAGCTTTGTTTACTTAATTTTACATAACAAGATCCCTTTTGTTATGTTGAATTATTTTAGATGAGTGGATTATAATTATTTTGTCCCAGGGCTTCCAGAAAAGAGCCCTTGAAGCTAAAATACATACTGAAGGGGGCTTCCCTGGTGGCACAGTGGTTGGGAGTCTGCCTGCCAATGCAGGAGACACAGGTTCGAGCCCTGCTCCAGGAAGATCCTGCATGCTGCGGAGAAACTAAGCCCGTGTTCCACAGCTACTGAGCCTACGCTCTGGAACCGGGGAGCCACAACCGCTGGGCCTGCGAGCCACAACTACCAAGGCCCGTGCGCCTAGAATCTGTGCTTCTCGACGGGAGAGGCCACCACAATGAGAAGCCCGCCTGCCGCAACGAGGAGCAGCCCCCGCTCTCTGCAACTAGAGAAAAGCCTGCGTGCAGCAACAAAGACCCAATGCAGCCAAAAATAAATAAATTAATAAATAAATTAATTTTTAAAAATGCATACTGAAGGCACACTGTGGTATGCTCAGAGAAAATGAGGGAGATGTGCCCCCAGCGCTGTAGGTAAATCTTAGAAACATTGTATTGAGAGAAAATAAATAGTACAAAAATATGTTTTATAAGAATGTATACAAATAAAAGATAATTTTTTTAAAAAACAGCTGCTACTATAGCTCTATCTATCTAATCTGCTTACCTACCTACCTACCTACCTATCTATAACATATTAAAATGGGTGCCTTTTTTGGTAGATAGAGAAATGAGAGTAGGGAACTGGGCCAAAAGAGAATCAAAATTAAAATAAAAGAGGAGTTTTGCTTAGATCGATGTGAGTTACTAACTGAGGCATATGGTTAATACAACACTTTGCGTCTGAGGTCCAGAAAATCAAATAAAAAGGAAATAAATAAAAGAAAATAATAAGCTCCTAATCTAAAAAATGCAACCTTTTAACATAGTTAACTTTGGTGTGTTATCTATGGCACAATTGATGAGGGTAGTGACAACTAGGACATTGAAACACACCTCAGCCCGTTTTATATTTTAGTTAAATATCCAGTTATACTCAATATTTTGGGGGAATTGGAATACCCAAATTTACCAGAGATGTCCTAGAATAGACAAAGGAGTTCCTGGAACACATCTAGCATTAAACTCTGTTAATTCTCTTTTTAAAGTATGTCTGTGAGTTCTTTTCTGTCACCAGAAGAGCCCCATCTTTACAGAGTCTGGATTTAGTGCTCAACCTCTATTCCATGGTTCTAAGCAGTTCAGCTTCAGGTCACAATGCAGTGTGCTATGAGAGGCTATAGCATAGTGCATTAGAAGACGGGCTTTAAAGTCACATTGCCCCAGTTCAAATCCCAGGTCTGCTACTGACTGGCTGTGTATCCCTGGGAAAATTTCTTCAGTATGTCTCTAAAATGAATGGAGTAATTTTACTTATCTTTCATGGTTATTTTTAGGTTTGAATTTTTTTTTTTTGTATAGAAAATAGTGACAGGCATAGAAAGCTTTCCATATATGTTAGTTAAAATAATTAGTAATTTTAATAATAAATCTGCATATCATTTAGTGAATCAAAAGCTTTACTGTTAATAAAACCAACACTCTTTAGGAGACAGTATAATGAAGATCGATTACAGTGTTATTGAAGTTGTGTTTCACAATTCGTTGGTCTGCAAATTGGTTACCAGTCTGTGATAAGTATAGAAACTGAAAGTGTTTAGAAACATATATAACAAAATGACATATTTTGTCTATTGAATCTAATAAAAACACTTATATATATTGAATGTCATCATTTTATTTTTGTATTGATTTATTTTATTATTGCTTTTTTTTAACGTATTAGTCTCCAGTGAATTAGGATTAGAAGGAATAACAACAACAACAACACTGGTCTTTTACCACGTATAGTTTGAGAAACACTGGTCTACAATTATTCTTTGTTTTAAGTGATTTTTATCAAATTCTTCCAAATACTTTAAAATATTCTCTCAGAGTGTACAGAACCTACACTTTTCTCCATGTTATTGCATGTGAATATTGATGTCTACAAAAATGAATATGGGGACTTCTATGAATTGTAATGAGTGAATAATATTTCATTATTTGAAAACATGACCAACTAGTCATTCTTTCTTATTGAATATTGAAGTTATTCATTTCATTCTCTATTTTACATAATATAAAAATGAACATCCCTGTACGTAAACTGTTTTATGAAGTCATAATTATTTCTTTTTTAAAAATTTATTTATTTTATTTTTGGCTGCATTGGGTCTTTGTTGCAGCACGCGGGCTTTCTCTAGTTGAGGCGAGCGGGGGCTACTCTTTGTTGTGGTGCATGTGCTTCATGGCTTCTCTTGTTGCAGAGCACGGGCTCTAGGCATGCGGGCTCCGTAGTTGTGGTTCACGGGCTTTAGAGCTCAGCCTCAGTAGTTGTGGAGCATGGGCTTAGTTGCTCCACGGCATGTGGGATCTTCCTGGACCAGGGGTTGAACCCATGTCCCCTGCATTGGCAGGCAGATTCTTAACCACTGTGCCAGCAGGGAAGTCCCCATAATTATTTCTTGAAGATAAATTTCTAAAAGTGAAATTAAATCACTGGAAATCCAGATTTTTGAGGCTTTTGTTGTGCACTGACAGATTTCTCTCTCAAATAATTGTACTAATTTGTAATCTCTCAAGCAGTGCTCATGGGTGTGTCAATTTTCTTTCTTGTCTGCTTTTTCTTGATTATTCATATTTTATTATAAATAATGTTTCACTATTTTATGGATCAATTATTTGACTGCAATTTAAAATATCTTCAAATGTTCATTAGACTTTTTAATTTCTTCTTTTGTTAATTAAGTGAATTGCATATGTCAGTAAATGCATCTGACCTGCCCAAAGTTGCTGGAAATAGCCAACAAATTGCATCATCTTCTGATAAGAAGTCTGCCCTGAGACCAAATCTTTATTGAGAACTAGACAAACAAATCTCAGAAAATAAAGTCAGCTACAGTCAGTAGCTGTTGAACCAAAAGGTGATGAGATTTTGCTTTAGGTGGCCATTTTGCAGCTACGAAGAAGCTGCATGAGCAAATCTAGACTGGCTTTAAAGCAGAGAGAAAGTTAGAGAATCCATGAGGAGAAAAATAAAACAGCTTCCATTCCTGACTTTCTATCTCCAAGCTTCAATCCCTATGAAGACTAAATGAAATTCTTGCTTTTCATTTATTTCCTTTTATTTCATGCAAGCTAAAGTGTATTTTAGTTCCTTGTAACCAAATCTTCTCTAGAGTTTATTTTCTTCCCAGCTATTCCATTATCTCTTGGGATACTTGCTAATTTTTTTGGTTTGAACTCTTTATCTTAATTATTTTTTATTCCATACACATTATAAATATATATTTCTAATATGTTGTCTTTTAATTTTGCTTATGCCAGTTTTGAAGAAGTTATCAATATTATTAAATGAATACATTTTCTTTTATGTTTTCTTCCTTTCTTATAATACATCAAAAGACTTTTTCATACATAGCATTTATTTTTGTTTTACCACTACTGTAATCTATCTTACTTACATATTTACCTACTCATATTGTTTAGTACAAGAAGTCCTCTCTTTGCACAGTAGTGTGGGACTGTAAAAATAATCATACAAACTAAAAACATGAAAGCAACTTTAATAATCAATGGGAAAATTATGATTGTTCTGTGACTTTTAAAATTTGTTGTCAAAACATTAAGAATTTTCTTTCTGTTGGTTATAGAGGTATGTATATGAAAAATTAGTAAAACATTTATTTAGTGCACTGAAACATTGGAGATGTTGAAAATTAAAGTGTTTTATTTATTTGTAAAATAGCTTATCAAGAGAGTAGTTTGAATAGCATTTCCCTTTTCTTCTCTTGATATAATTTAAAATGTGAAGTGAGAATTTTTTTTCTTATGCTCTGGAGAATTTCCTTACACCTTTCAACACTTGGAGCAGGTTCCAACATTTACCCTTTGTGCTTTCAATGTTTTGAAATATCTCTGAGAGTTCCTTCAGTGTGAAGTTTTTGCTGGCATCACTTCCTCTGAGACATCTCTTTCCTTTCCATCACAACTACTTTACTCATTTATGTTAACAAGTTTACCCTCACTAACTTACTATGGCACATGTTTAGAGTCTCTTGAATGGTGCCATTGTCAACATTCCTACACTCAGCTATTTGTATTGTAACTCTACTTACATTTGATTTGAATTTCACTTCTAGCATCACCACTTTTCTTTTTCCCCCTTCTCCTTTTCTTCCTTCTCTTGTTTTTCCTCTTCCTTGCCTTCCTCCTTTTTCCCCCTGCACGTTCATCTTTGTTGACCATACCTCTCTTTGTCTTTCAATTATCCATCTTTGTAAAATGTCACATAGATTTACCACTGGGAGGCAAGAAGGCAACACAATTCCATACCTTGATGTCTGTGTGTGGACTTGTTAACAGATGCTCAGAAATCAATCACTGACAGACTTTGAAACAAGTGACACAATTGGGTCATTGATGGTGATGCAGGTCTGTTATTTACTTAGTGATTTGTGGACTGAAGAGCTGGTAGTGAAGTTTGTATCAGTATGTAATTCCTCACAACTCATACCATGATAAGCAAAATTTAAACTGTGTCATTGGGGGACTGGGGTTACTTAACTAAATCATTGTTACTGAAAGTTGTGCATTCAGAATCATGCAAAAGCAGGGACTGCTTGTACTTAATCTATTAATACATCTTAACCTGGCCAAAGCTAAGCTTTAGAGATCCTTTATGTGAATTAGAAAAAGGTGCTCTCAAACCCCATAGATGTAACCCTTTAGATGACATACTGATAAGGAGAACATTATGCAGAGCACCACCTACATAGCTCTAAGTTGTGGCACCTGTTGTGACAATACTTATAACTACTTCTAAGAGATACTTCATCCAGCCCATGAGTATTCCTTCATTTCTGGAAAGAGGGGACAGTTGCCTTCTCTTTTGGTAGCTCCTTGCTAGGATGCTCCGTCCCCAAGAGGTCACACATATGCTAGCTCAACTGACTGATGTTGCTTTTTGGTTCTTTGCTTAACTTGAAACATAGCTACTGGTCAAGGGTTAAAATCTTGGAATCAGTGTTGTTTAATATAAATGAAAGTCTCAGTAAAGAGAATTTTTATTCATAGAAAACAATTTTGAAGGAGCTTTAAATAGACGAAGAGAACTATACACTTGGCCTCATCTCATGTCCCCTTACCTAGCTGTTTTTCCTGAGTTGAATGACGGTCTTTTCCTATTCACCCAGAATGAGCCTGTTAGGTAGGAAACAGCACCACTGAATAAGTTGATTTGTTTACTATAAAAAAATTACTGTTTGAATAATATAGCATCCTTTTCATGAGAATTCACAGAAGTAATTTCTCTCTGGCCTTAGTATCAGGGAGTGTGAAACTTCTCTTATACAACTCTTTGTTTCTTCTTACTGAATTATGTTATCATATTTCTAAATTCATACTAATTACTCGAATGACTTTCATATTCATTAATTAATTTGGGGTCAAATTTGTATTCTGCAGCCAACAGATATGTAAAAATCCTTGGTGAGCTTTTCCTGTATTAATGTCATGTTCGTTTCACCTTACCTTTCATTTTGTCATTTTCTCTTTGTCCTACTTTCCTCACTCATTAATTTTATTAGTATTTTATCTCATTACATGCACACACACACACTCTTAATATCTTAAAACCTTTCAGACAAGGTGAGGTACAAATGAATGAATGGATATAAAAAAAAGACTGATTTTATAAAGTATCTTAAGTCACCAAAAAAAGGCATTTGAGTTTAAAACTTTCATATTTAAGTTTGCCATAAGACTATCTGGTTAACAAATTTGGTGAGGAAAACAAGATTAAAAATCTTGACAAATTTGGAATATAAAAACATTTCCTGATTCGCTTATCCAAATATCAGGAGTAACCAAATGTGTATTTGAAAGTCCTTGATTTGTGAAGAAAGTAAAAATTACAATTTTACAGGATTAGTTTGCAAAGAGCAACACTCTGTTTTCTAAACAAGTCAGACCACCTTTGTAACCTAATTTCAACCTAGTTAGCTATTCTTTCCTTATGCTGAGGTCACAATTAACCTATTGAGCAGGCAAGAAACAACTCAAGGGCATAATGTATTTTTGTTTAATTTGTTTTATTTCTAAAACTAAACATTATTGTGAACAATATTACACTTCATAAATACTATGCTAGATGAATATTACATAACAGCTATCACAGCATCAGAAACAGAATTGTGGGTGTTGCTAAGAGTGACTAAGGAAACAAAGCTAGAATTAATGGGAGGTGATTGATTAGGAGAACATTAGATTTGGACACCAAGACGAAAATGGGAAGAATTAGAAATCCTTTTTCTTTCACCATTTAAAATGAGATAAAGTACTTAAGGATCCTTTGCAGAAAGCATTCAATGCTGAAAGAGAAAGGAACACATTACATGGGTCAGAAGGCTGTACATTTATGCAATTATTTTATATTACCCTTTCACGTTATGGTCTTTATTACACAAAAGATATACTCTAGAAAGTTTGCTTTTTTAATAGCATATGATATTTTACTTCTAATGTAAAGCCTTTAAAGACTGCTTTCCCTTATTAAGCTATATTTTACATTGAGGACATGACTGAAAAGTTAATGCCAGATGAAATTCTCCTTTAATTCAGGCCTTATTTAAACAGTGCATTTTTTTAAAAGCCAAATTGTTTAAAAAAAAAAAGAATTTGAAAAAAAAATTCCTGCCAATTCATGTTGATGATGATCTTTGTGAACTATTATTGTAAACACTGACAGGTAGCCATGCTGCCTAGAACATACTTTGCAGAACTTTACATGATTGAATGATTTTAACCTTACTTTTAGGGACAGTTTTATGTAACATATATAAACAAGAGTCTATGTAATATTATTTTCAGGCAGGAATAAAGGTGGATTTTTAAAAATTTAGCTTAAAAAGAGTGTATTTTATTATGATCATAAAAAATGGCTGCATGCTAATCTTAGAGAATTTGTGAAATACAAAGAAATTGAAAGAAGGGTGGAAACTTAAATTCCCACTACCCAAATAAAATTACTGATTATATTTTGCTATGTTTACTTTTAGGTGCAATTAGAATAATATTTTTCTAATTTTAAAATTAGTATGGTTTTATTTTATAATTAGAAAAATATATAAAATATAAATAAATATATAAGTCAGCATTCATAATAATAATCTACAGATTTTTAGTGATTTGTCTCCATGTGTTTCTGATTTATAGTCCTGTTTCTTTTATTTATATAATTTAAATCACATAGTCTATGAAATTTTATATTCTGATTTTAGGTAGCATGCTTATAGAAAAATATTATTTTTAATTACTAAATACTAATCCATTGTATGGATAAATCATAGTTAGCACATCTATTCCATTTTATTTGATATGTCATTTGTTTTCATTTTTTTATTGGAGTTTAAAAAATGTTATAATTAATATTTTTTTATATAAAGTGTTCCCATAGTTTTTCGTGTTTTTTCCCTTTGGTCTCTTTTCTTCAAATACACTGCCAGAGTGAAATCATCAAGGCAGGAGTTACTAATATTTTTACGATCTCCAACACAGATTTACAAAATGTTAACTTCTCCCAAATATAACGTGACTGTGGATAAAGTCTGTGAAAAACTAACATTTGAGAGAAATCCATTTCCAATAAGTGGTCACCTAGGTGATTCAAAGCACTTTCTGCCAAAGGCACCTAAAAAGCTGGACCTAAAAAATATACTAATACACTAAGCTGTTATATATGCTGAGCATATTATGTCAGTACATATGCTGAGGTCCTCATAAAATAACAAGGGAGAGAATTAGCCACTTCTTTATTAGGGGCATTTTCAATCATACCAGACAGCTGAGAGGCAGCAGACAACAGGTAACAGGGCCCTGGACCTCCAGGAGCAGGGACCTTCTCTGATTGCTAGGGCTACACTGCCACCTTTGTACTGGGAACTTCTGCTAATGCCCAGGACACATCTGAAAGAAAACCTATCAGTCAGGAGACTCACTGAGTTCAAAAGATGAAAGTTAAATTTAAGTGATCACTAAAAGTAGAAACCCTCGTGGAAAATCCCTTGCTCAGAGCAGGAACCTGAAGAAACTGCCTTCAGGAGGTGGGGTATGGACTAGACTCTGGCAGGCCATGTAGATAACACAAACAGTTCTTAAGTTTTGGTCTTGGTCATCTAGCACATACTTCTGCTTGGCAGAAGGAAACAAAAGTCATCTTCAAAAGAGTATAGAAACATCTTAGGACTCAAATTATTTCTGAAATTAATTGTTCTAAGAAACAATCTAAGATAAATAACGCAAATAGCAGAATAAAAATGCACAAGCTAAAATCAATAGAACAATATTCAACAGAAGTTGGTTGAGAGGAAGTCTGGTTAGGGGAATTATTAGATGTAGATTGTAAAACAATGATTTACCATGTTCAGGAGAATAAAAATACAGGGATTTTTTTGGCTGTGCCACGTGGCACGTGGGAATGTGGGATCTCACTTCCCGACCAGGGACCAGGGATCGAAATAGCACCTCTTGCATAACCACTGGACTGCCAGGGAAGTCCCTAAATACATTTAAAATTTAGAGTAAAGAACTGGAAGCTATAAAAAGCAATATGGCATATATGAATAAAAATCAACTAAAATTGTGGAATTGAAAAGTATGACTAAAACCAAGTAGACAACATAATGATTTTAATAGCCAGTTACACACAGCTCAGCTAGAAAAAACAAGAAGAGACAAATACAGAATTAAAGATGAAGGGGTAAGAGAGGATACGGTGAAAAAGGTCTAATGTCTTTTTAACTAAAATTTTAGAAAATAAAAGAAGGGCAGGGCTTCCCTGGTGGTGCAGTGGTTGGGAGTCCGCCTGCCGATGCAGGGGACACGGGTTTGTGCCCCGGTCTGGGAAGATCCCACATGCCATGGAGCGGCTGGGCCCGTGAGCCATGGCCGCTGAACCTGCGTGTCCGGAGCCTGTGCTCCGCAATGGGAGAGGCCACAACAGTGACAGGCCTGCGTTCCGCAAAAAAAAAAAAAAAGAACAAAAATGGGCCCCAGAGAAATTTTTCATGAGATAATGGTTGAGAATTTCCCATAATTGATGAAGGAAACAAAGCATAAAAGTATTGAAAGTACCCAAAGATTAAACCTCAAAGGAATGATTGAGTGACTACTGAACAACATTAGAGGCCACAGAAGCATGAAGTGTCTTCAAGATGCTAAAGGGCAGAATTATTGAGCCTAATTTTCCACCATAGATAATATTTTTAAGAATAAAGGTAACATAAATGCATTTGCATACAAAGAGTAAGAATTCGCCTCCAGCAGACAAACCCAAAGGAAAATATAAGAACCTCAGGTAGAAAAAAAAAAAAAAAAATTCCATGTGGAATCTTGGAGATGAAACAAGAAAAAAAAAGCAAAGAGTTTGAATCTGGGAATAAATTTAAATTGCTGGTAGCAATTATAACATTATTGCAGGATATAATGTTAAGATGTATAAAGTATTTTTTAAGCCAGTTAAAGGAATTAAAGCATGCTAAAGTGCGTGTGTAGTGCAGGAGGAGAGTAAATGTGCAGAAAAATATAAACAGTGCTTAAAAGGTAGGTTCCGGGCAGCACCTAAAATAACAAAGTGCATATTTAATGGAAATCATTTAGTTGGAGGTCCGCTGATTAAATCCTTTAGTCTGAGAACAAAACAGTAGGAATTTGATGATAAATTCAATGCAGGGTTCTACAGATAATGGTGGTTTTCAATAGGTAAAAGTGGCCTTAAATCAGCACTTACTTGAATATTAGTTTATCATGAAAAAAAAAAAGAAAGAGTTGCATGAGTCCATGGAAAAAGCCAAAAAAGATCTCTCTCCCCATTAAAATAAAGCCTCGTTTTTTACTATTACCAGAGGAGGCATAAATGCCAACTACATAGAGAGATTACCAAAAAAAATGGAATAAAAGGAATGGAATCACAATTTGCTCATATCCCCATCATGCTGTGTGGAATTAAGAAATGTGGAAAGGAGAAGAAAATGAAGCTAACAGCAATTATCTCACAAGGACTTTAGACAGATCTTTGACCTGATTATTCATACATCAGAAAAACAGTGATGACATTTTAAGTGTCCACAAGAGTAATATTGTCTTATGTCAGAAGACTAATATTCTGTAAACAGAAGAAGAGGAAGCCTAACAGATTAAGTACCACATGAAGAGATCTAGTACTTCTGAACAATTTAAGAAAGTATAAAGAAGCACTAGGAATAGTTAAAGAGAATAAGAGAGTCTTCAAATTAGCTTTTTTAAAAATGTGTTTTTCTTATTAATTTACAAGAAAGAAACTTATACATTTGCATTAGGATAAGGTTGGGATCATAACAACTCTAAAGTGCTGACTTTTATTTTTGTAAATGTGTAAAACACTTAAAATATCAGAACCAAATGCTGCATATTTTAACAAGTAAATGGAAAGCTGACTGTCAATAATTTATGATACTACACCACATAACAAGAAATGTATGATTTCATGTTCTTTAAATACATTTTCATAAATGTGAAATAGAGTGATTCTTATCTCTCTGGTAATAAATTTTGAATTCATTGAAATATTATTTGATTTAAATTTTAGTAAGGTAAAATCAGAAAGGATGAGGACTTTTTGATCCAAAACTAGATAATTTTTAACAGTTACAGATGTTAGTCACTAGACTTTAACTAAAGGAGCCTCTACTTACTGTTGTATCCTGAGAGTCTAGCTGGAGCACATAGCATGTACCTTTTATATTCTCCTAGCATATATATGTGTTTGTCAAATAAACGAAAATGACTGAGTATGCATTAAAAAAAAAAAAAACTTAAAAATCTCATTCATCAATAGTCCTTAACTTTATTTTTTTGAAATTTGATAAAATCTATGGATTTGTTCCCTGGCAAAATGTAAATAAGCAATCTCTATTTGAAAATCTGTACATTTTGAATATGATTTTAAGAGTATCGCCCATAATGAGATACCTCTGGGCTTCATGGAATCCATCTAATATTAAAAATCTTTGTGAAGCCACAAAAATATTTAGAATTCAAAAGTATTGGGTCTAGATGTTAATGTATTTAAAAAATTTAAATATAATACTAGTCTTTCTTTTTTGATATTTCTAATTTATTAGACTGTAGCTCCTGTTTGTTGGTATTTTTCCTTTATACTCCACACATATGCTGCCAAATGATTATGTATTGTGAATGCTTACCGTGTGTTGTGCTATAAATGTATAATTTGAGCACATGTACAAGTTTTATATAAAACGTTCATTCAAAATGACGGTGCCTCAGCTTATGTAGGGATTAGATTCTAAAGACAGAGAATAAAATAAAGAATAACACATGGTCACATAAACTGTAAATCCCTTAAACCACCCTTAAATCTCTAGGATGTTGGCCCTTAGAAGTTCAAAGTCAAGGAATTCGTCATTCAACAAAGATTTATTTAACATTTACTTTGTGTCAGGTACAGTTAAAGATGCTAAAAACATAAAATGGCAAAAATCCCTACCCTCATGAAGCTTACATTTTAATGTGTGAGACAGGCAATAAATAAGATAAATACATTTTATGCATCTTATATAATGATATGTTAGAAAAAACAAAGCACTTTTGATTATCTGCTTTTCAACTTTCCCTGTAACAGAGGAAAAGGCAACAAGGTAAATAAAGAAAACTCTGTTTATTTTCCTTCCTTCTCTCTGTTTAGCTCATATTGTTAAGTCCAGGTCCTTTTCAATTATGGAACTACATACTGTTAGCTATAATAGATTTTTGAATTCTGGGTTTTGATAAAACTCAAACTACCTCAAATACTCTTACTGAATATATCTATTTCAATAAGAAATAGAGTGTAGGATCTTATAATCCATGAAAAGTATCTCTCTACGGTGATCTCTGGTAAGATATCTAATATCTCTGAGACTCAAATTTTATCCTCTGTAAGAATAATTGTAAAGTAGATAGTTTTCAAAAAGCACAGGAAAAGCATAGCTCTATTTTAAGAGGAAATGCTACTTAGGTGTTATGGTGGGTAATTCTGGGTATGAGTGAGCAGAATGAAGGTCTCAGACACTTGATACAAGAATGAACCACAGAAAATAAAGATGGCATAAGAATGTGAAAGGACATCAAATTCCAGTCGTTCCCATGTCAAAACTTGCCCAGCATTGGACTGGATAAGCTCCTGAAATTGCTAAATAAATGTGAGTATGAAAGATTAAAAGTATAACACCATTCCTCATCCTTGCTCACCTCGAAGAATAAGTGATCAGTTTAATCTTTCAGGTTGTTTTTAACTCTCCCACCCCACATACTAAATTGGACCTTTGTTAAGATAGGTGGTATAGTGGAATTAACAGTGACAAGAGAACTTGGTGCTAAAGAATGCTGTTTGTAAACTATCCGTTCATCTAACCCTGTCACTGAAATTAGATAATTAATTTGCGTGGCAAACAGTTAACTCAGTCAAAGTTTATAAAGATTACAACGAAGAAACTACCTTAAGATCATGATCTTTCTCCAATTAAGCCATCACTAAACATTTTCTTGTGATAATTAAAATTGTTGCTTTTGTAGATGAACTTGATCTTCGAAATCTCCCATATTTTCTTTCAACTTTATACCAGCTAAAATGGTGTTGTAGTTAAGCAAAACAATGCAATTAAATTAGTTGTTGAAGAAAGAAAATGGGATAGAAGGTAAATATATTATTTTAAAGATTACATTAGCTTCTTCAAAGATTTTGTTTTGATTATAATGGATTTTTATTTGAAAAAAATAGTGTCTTGAATGATTCAAAAATCATCTAATCACTTTCTTTTTAGAATAAAAAAAATAAAATGTACTTCTGCATAGAAAATACTAAGGGCTTAAAATATATTTTGGTATTAAAAGAAAAACAGATTGAAATTAGCATTTAACTTTAAAAAATATTTGCTCACTATTCTGTTTTCCCTGTCAACAATGAAATATATTTTAGCTAAATGTTGTTTTCAGTTTGGGGAGAAAGTTGAAGAATGCTTTAATTTCCCACTAACTACAACATTAATCGGTGGTGAATTGTAATTATTTAGCCTGTAGAAAAAGTGAAAGTAGAATTAGATCTGACTACAAGTCAAATAAACTTTCTTTCTTATTGATTTAAACATTTTTAAGACAGCTATTCAATAAGATTTACTTAGCAAAATTTTGGTAGTGCTTGGTCAGTGTGTTGAATAATAACTGAAATCAGTTGCTGTGTCAAACTGTATCTCTTTCTGTGTTAACTTGTAAACATCAATATGCTTTAATAACAGAGTACAACGTTAGTATTATTTTTTCAATATCAGTGCATAATTGCAATTAAGTTTTTTTGTGGATTTCAAGCTTGATATTAAAATAAATTCTTTACTTTCGAATGTTCATTTTGTTCAGAAACAATTTAAAATGATATAGATTCTCTTTACAGATTTCCTCATTACTATTGATGTCTCTAGCTAATTTTTAACATGTTAAAGATGCAAATCCTGAATCTTATCAGTTTCAACCCCTATTTTGCATTTAAGAGCACTCTTTTGTTTGTAATACAGGGGAGAAAATTGAAGACCTAACCTTGTCTCAACAGAATGTCAGGAAATAAATAAAAGTCCCATTTCAAAATGTGAAAATGTTAATAACATGCCAAGTCTATTTCTCAGTTTGGGAAAGTATGGTACTTCTAGGGCCTCATCCTTTACCTAATAATTATACTCAGAGTAGAGTCTCCTTATAGTCTTTTCTTAACAGACATTGCTCACTGAGAAAGCAACACCTGAATTTGGCATTCTTTAGCTTCCCTTTCATCAGTGTCTAAATTATCCATACATTTTCTAAATTCTATGCTAACAGACCTCTGCAGTCAAATGCTAAATGTTATTAACCTCCAACAAATTGGATTCCTGATGAATCCATGTTCTTTTTTAAAATAGTGTCAGTAATTCATCACAGTGCTCCAACTGGGGTTCCTCTAATGGCTCTGTGAAAAGGCCCAGGATCCTTGGACTTCGCAATTGATGATTTTGATGCCATCTTTTGGTAGTTTATGAAATCATTAGTACAAACATTAACACACAGTTTCTTTCTACTCAATAAATATTTATTTGGTAGGAGTATAAGGCTGTTGTTGTGCTTGGATATAAAAAGGCAGGTGCTGTACAGTATTGCTTGATTTATTCAGTACATTTTGGTAGGAGTGGTTTTATAGAAGTAAATTTCACATTCCTGTACTTTCCTGTAACTGGAGACACTGGGCATAATTTAACCTGTCTATAAATTGAGTTAATAATGAGACAGGAAATTTTAATACAGTCTGTTATTAATTTTTATTTTATTTTCAGATGTTTTTCCTACCCTCATATATTAAAAAAAAAAAAGTTTCCTTCTTCCATGGGGTCATAAACAGTTTTTAGAGTTAAGGCTAAATTGTTGCCACATCTAAGTTCATAGAAAAGACCTCTGCTCAGCATTATGTTTTCCATAGTCTTTTGGGTATATTGGAAGCAAACTGTCTAAGAAAAGGTGGCAGCTCCAAGATTTGGACTAATAATAATAAAGACCAACCTCTGCAGTTTCTTACAAAGCAGCAAATTAGCCGTAAGCAGCCCTAAATGTTGGGCTCATTTCTGTGATTTTTGCCTGTCTTGAGTTTCAGATGTCTAATTCCTTACTACTTTATTAGCTATTTAATGTTTGTCTGATCATCTTTATATTTTGTCTTACCATTTTAGAGTTCCTAAGCAGAAGGGTTGGTCCAAATATCAAATTCCCCATTAGCAGAGTTGAAGTCCGCTTCTGCCATTAGTGAGCCTTCCTTTAAACACCTCCCCACGCTCACTTGCTCTGAGCTTTGATATTTGACCACCAACAAGACCTTCAATACATCCATTCTTGTCGTTTGTGTCATATAGTGTTGATAAAGAGAGCAGTCCTCTTCAGTTTCCAACCCTGTCGCCTTTTTCTTCCTCCTGTGTTATTTTCTACTTCTTTCATTGGCTACCTTCAGCCTTTCACATGTTGAACAGCACAGTATTACTGGTTAAAAGGTAATGCAATTGTTTTTACTACAAGGCCATTTGCAGGAGGAAGGAAAAGGAATGAGTAACCTTGGAAAAAGAAAGATGTTTGAATAGTAGGCTATCTCACAGAATTATAGCTGATATACATTTTTATTAATTTTTTTGAAATAGTTGATTTACAATGTTGTATTAGTTTCAGTTTTATATATATATATATATATATGTAAATATATATAAAGACTTTCCATATGGACACACCCAAGAGGGAATTGATTGAAATATAAGGGATCTCTACCCTAGGCATTAGTAATGGGTGTGATTAGGCATTGGATTCAGGAATTGTGGCTGTTAGGAAGAGGATCTGGAATGTGTGGCTCATAAGGAATTTGCCCCCTTCTTCACATGGCCTTCTTCCTAATATGTCTCTATCTCCCGTCCTATTATAAGGGCACTACACATTGGATTTAGGGCCCATCCTAATGCAATACAACCTAATTTTAAATAATCCAATCTGCAAAGACCCTATTTCCAAATATAATCACATTCTGAGGTTCCAAATGGGTATAGATTTTGGGGGGACACTATTCAACCTACTACATTTATTTTATATATGTATTGTATACACTATATATTACACATATATATGTATACATAAATTGTCGCCATTTATATCAGTAGCTAAGTATGCATATTATTACATGTGCCATAGTGTCTTTGTTATTTTATTTTATTGTAATTCTCTGTCCTATATTCATATGCCTATATGTGCTATGCACTTTGCTAGACACTTCGAATATAACAAGGAATAAAACATAACTGTAAGGTCGGATCTTAACAAACGGCACCACGAAACAGAGGAAAGCTTCAAGTGAGCTTTATTAGGGAGCGCTCCCGGGCGAGGTTCACTGGTCCGAGAGAAAGGGGCCAGAGAAGTCACGCTCGGGTGAGGGTTGGGCAAGATTTTATAGGGGAAGAAGGGAAAGGGGTGTGGTGAATCTGGGAGGGCGCAGGGTATTCCTTATTTGGTGGTCTTTTAGGGTATCCTGGGGGACGGTTAGTCCCACCCCTCGAAAGACGGGAAGGCTGGGCTGGGTTCAAAGTCCTCAGGTCAGTTCCTGGAACTGGGTGGTCCGGAATGTCTCCAGGGCAGTTTCTGGAACTGGGTGGTCCAGAGAATTTCGGTCTGATGCAACCTGTGAATCTGATTGTGTTCTCCTGCCTCGGACCAGTTGGCCTTACAATAATATACAAAAAAAATAGAACATGATGGGAGAGTCAAGCCTCTAAATATCCAGCAGTAAGTTGAGATTTTAATCGCTTTATTAGAAGTGATACAGTCCAAGTAAACATGATAGAAAATGACAGCTTTGAAATAACATGGTGAATTTTTAGAAGTGCAAACAGTTGTACAAGGCAAGAGAATACAAGGAAAGTTTTGGTGAGAAGTGAAGCTAAGGAGGAATTCAAGAGACAAATCATGCCATATCCTGTATAACTTAATAGGCAAACTGACCATAATTTTCTTGACATTAAGGAGTCGCTGAAGGGTTTTACGCTTGATGAGGGAGATATGATAAAATGATTTAATTGGTGTTTCAAATTTTATCACTTGCTTTAACTTTTTATAAATCAAAGCTATTGTTTACTAACCTTCAGGTTTGTACATTCTAATATTATGTGGTATTTTATGTTGCCTCTAAAATTTGGGAGAATATTTCTAATAGGGATGAAGAGTTTGCTGACCACTGCCCTCACCCCACAGCTAGCTATTCACTGGAGTAAATTTTGAAGATTTGATTGTTACATGGGGCTTTATAATTTAAATTACTTATTTGAAATTGTGTTTGTGATACTACGTGTCTGTGGACACTTTTAGGTGATGGCAGAAATCATGGGCTGTTCGGATTCTTTATTCACAGGTGTAGGAAATGTAACCGTCCCACTCTCCACCCCCAATATTATTGCTGTTAGATCCGCTTTAAAGTGAAACAGTAATACAATTTTTTCTGATCCCATATTTTGATAATGTTATGTTGAAAGTATCAATTACACACACACACAAACACACACTCTAATCTTTGATCACTTTTTTTTAACTGCTTTGCCCTTTCCTGTTGGCTATAGATAATAAGAGCACTTAAGGTCAGTCATCCAGGGGACATTGTCAACAGATACCACACAGAGGAAATGGAGAGCTGTAAGGCCTTAACCAAGAATTTATGTGACGATACTCAGAAAGAGAAATATAGAAAAGAGGAAAGACACAGAGTGTGAATTTTTTGATGTGGCTATAAGCCTGTAACAGGGAAGAGCTAAATCGGACTCCATGTTCGATCTGTTTCTTTGACTTTAACCTTTGCTTTTTGTTGCTTTTGTTATTATAATCATACATAATGGCCTGCCTCAGGGAACCCTGCCCCTCTGCCTGAATATTAAAAACTAAAGTGCTTCTGTTCAACTCACTGGGAGACAGCCTGACCCTGTCCATCTGTGGATGGCTACAAGAAAGGAGAAATTAACACATCCCCTTCACTGAGGCTGGCCATTCCAGGATATACTTGCAAAATTTATGGCCTTTTTACTTTACTTCCTCATCTCCTCCCCCTCTCTGTGCTATAAAAGAAAGCGGCATCCAAACCCCAATAAGATATTTTACCGGAGACGATAGTCTGCTATCTTCTCCGTCTGCTGGCTTTGCAAATAAAGTTGTATTCCTTGCCTCAGCACTTTGTCTCTGATTCATTGGCCTGTCGTGTGGTGAGCAGAGCGAGCTTGGACTCAGTAACAAGCCTATACTTGTTGATACCGAGAAAACATGATCTTGGAGAGTCATGGAGTTGAGAATACTACATGCACAGAGCTTCACAACCTTCTACAAGCTTATAGATTTCTAAACAATCTCACTGGCCAGGAATCCAGAGACGTACATTCTTTTCTCTTTCAACTGGCTCCAAAGTAATAAATAATGTTAAGACCTTTTTGAAACCACTAGGAAATTATAACAAGCAATAACAATTTTACTACAGAAAATATATATTCAAATAACACTAAGCCATAAAGCATTTTGTTTGTAGATGATAGTTTTCTAAGAGACAATAGTCTTTGGCTAAGAGACTAAATATAGGCTCTTGAGAGAAAGTGACTTTAGACTGAGGGATTGCAGGTAGGATAAATAGTCATATTAAAGCCTGAATCATTGTAGGAATCAGAGCATGACTGGGTGGAGAAACACAACAGTAGACTGGGTTCTAGAGAATAATAAAGACCAAGTTCATATTTTTCACAGAAATAGTCTTAGCACAGTAAGTTTTTCTTTTTCTGCCTTATCTTTGTGTGTTATAATAAGCATTTACACAACAGGATTCAGAATTGAAACTATTTTATCAGGACTGATGCAATAAAAATGAGTGGTTTACTGTCTAACCATGCTAATCCATGATTTTTGGATCTGTTATGAAATAAAATATTTTCTAGAAAATGAATGCTTTGAATTATATGAAAACTTAGAGATGAATAAGAAAGAATTGTTTTCCCACTGCTTTAGACAATCAAGCTTCTATTTAACATCTTCTGTGTTAAATACTGAATGTGGATATGTGAGCTAAAAGAAGTCCAATCAATATACACCTTAGCATTTGAGTTGGAATGTTACCCTCAATGCCTAATTATGTAGACATTTCTTAAACAAACTATTTTTGTGTAACAGTGATATGTGTAAGCTCAAAATCTCAGAGTTTTCTAGTAGAAAAAATAAAAACAAAACATTATACATCATAGAACAGAATGTGAGCTCAGCTCACAGAAATTCTCTTGATATAATACTATATAAGGAATTTGATACATGTAGTTGGCCTCAGTTGTTTTTGCATATATGCATTTGTAATTCTTCTGATCATTCCTCCCGTATTGTCCTTAAAATTCCACCTCTAGAACATCTTGTAGTGTCATAAGATAAGAAAATACTAAAAAAATAAGTCCCACATGTTGGAGTTATGACAAAGGGACACAGGAGTCAGTTGAAAGAGCATGCAAAGGCCACAGCTGGAGCAATCTGAGCAACAAAATAAATAATTTACTAACGGATTATAACCTAAAGTATAAAATAAATATCCATGAATTTATATGATATAAATAAATGGTTTAATAAATAAACAAATGGGGGAGAATAAACAAATATTTCATGCAGAAGAATAGCAAATAATTTATGTAGATACTGCCATCAAAGAGATAGAGCATAACTACCTACTCCTTAAGTCTGGATTGAATATAGTGACTTCCTTTTGAAGAACACAGTATGGAAGTGGGGGGAGAAAAGAGCAAGTTTACAGTGGAGAAATCTGACAAACAGTACCTCAGCCAGGTGATGAAGGAGAACATCAATAGTGATGTTATATTGATAGTATATACTGTTGATGTGATGCATTGAAACGGCAATTTACCTTGTGGTCTTCCTCCCAATAACTCATATCCCCATTCTAATCATGAGAAAACCCCAGTTGAGAGATATTCTACAAAATAGCCTACCAGTACTCTGTCAGGGTGATTTAAAACAAGAAAAACTGTCTCAGTCAAGAGTAACCTAAGGAGACATGATGACTAAATATAATGCAGTATCTTGAATGGGATCCTGGCATGAACAAGGGACATTAAATAAAACTTAAGAATCTGAATAAAGTATGGGCTCTAGTTAATAATAATGTATCAATATTAGTTCATTAACTGTAACAAATCACCAAACTAATATAAGATGGCAATAATAGGGGAAACTGGGTACAGGGTATATGGGAACTCTCTTTACTATCTTTGCAGTTTTTCTGTAAATCTAAAAGTGTTCTAAAATAAAAAGTTTATTTAAAAAAATCCACTCGTTCATTCTAAGATGATGCCGCTTTGGTAGAGCTGGCTCAGTGCCCAGCCCCAGTAGTGGAAATGTGAAGCAGGCCTGGCTCAGTTGAGCATTGCCTCCTACACAAAGAAACAGAGATTGTTTCACAGATGGACATATAATCCATATCATTTCAATCAGAGCAAATCCTGAAGTGTTTTCTGGTAGGACTAAAAAAAGATATTTTTTCCTCTTTTCTACCAGACTTTGAGCTGTGAGCATGTAGGCCTAGAGACATCTTGCCATCACAAGAGCAAAACCTGTTTTAGGACCAAATGAAAACATGAGCTGAGTTTTGCAGTGTGAGGTTAATTCTTAACCACGTTGTTTGTGCTCCTGGATCCAGTAATTTTTAAATAGCTGTAACTTGTTGTTTTATATATATATATATATATATATATATATATATATAAATTCTAACTGATAACGATGTATTTGAGATAAAGTAGAGAGTTGTCAGGAAAGTACAGATCTTCCAGTAGTGTGCCCCTTGGGGGACACTTTGCATAGCTTAAACTATGGACCTAGTGGCAGAGTGACAGTGTGGTGTATTGAAGAGAGTTGTCTGATTTATTCCTCAACATTCATATGAAATACAACTGTTCAACTTGTTGAAGAGATTATGTGTTTCCCTGTAATAACTGAGTTGATTGAAGATAATATGGTCCATGCATTAGTTTATCATTATTATTTTTAAATGACTATTTGACTGCTTATATGTGGGGAGTCCGCAGAAGTGAACAAAACAGACAGTATCTCTGGTTTCATTTTAGTAGAGGAAGAGGGACACTACACAAAAAACAACATACAAAGAAACAAGAAACAGGTGTCTCTATTACTAGTGAAGTAGCTATAAGTACCATGGAGCAAATAATGGGGATAGAGAAGACTAGAAGAGGACGGAGGGAGGGTATTGCATAGATGGCTGGGGAAGGAATATTCCTGTTATAGGGGATGGTGCAAAGGCCTTGAGTGAGATATGACAGATGTGTTGGTTAATTGTATGTGTCAACTTAGCTACGTCATAGTGCCCAGATATTTGTTCAAATGTTATTCTGGATACATCTGTGAATCTGTTTTCTTGGATGAGATTAACATTTAAATCAGTGGGCAGATTCCCTCCATAATGTGAATGGGCCTTAGCCAATCAGTTGAAAGCCTTAAGAGAACAAAGAGTGACCTCCTTCAGCAAGAAGGAATTCTGCCAGCAGACTGCCTTTGGACTTAAACTGCCGCCCTTCCCTGGGGCTCCAATCTGCTTGCTGGTCCACCCTGAAGATTTTGGACTTGCATCTCTACAACTGTATGAGCCAGTTCCTTAAAGTATCTCTCTCTTTCTCTTTCTCCTCCACCTCCATGTATATTTATGTGTAAATACATATGTATATATGTGTGTGTGTGTGTGTGTGTGTGTATACACACACACACACATCTGGGAGCATATATAATGGTTTGTTTTCCTGGAGAACCCTGACTAAAACAGCAGGACTTTTGGTGAATTCAAGAAACAGCAATGAGGCAAGCAGGAGTGACTGGGGCAGAGGGAGTGAGGGAAGAGAACAATAGAATATGATGTCATCATTGTTAGCTTTGACTCTAGTCAGGAGATTTTTATCTGTAGGGTGGTGGGTGGATCATTAGGCAAATTGACAACCATTAAATCCACTTACAGTTTCCATTTCCTGAGCTCTATATTGTTTCTTCCTTTAGAATAGTTTTCATGCCTTGATATTTTTATATGATAAAGTGCATGTATTATTTCTACATTTAAAACTTCACCAATTAAATCTGGCTCTGAGAATGATAAAACCAAAAACTAACATGCCAAATAAAATTAAAATTAAGCAAAATAAAGTTGATTGTTTACTTAAGGTTGGCGTTGTGTGAATAAACAAAATAAAAGTCCTCCCCACAACACAATTATTTCAATAAATTTCCATTTTCCCCGTTGCTTTTCTGGCCATGGGCAAATAGATTCCAAGAAATTTAAATACAAAATATTTCTAAATTAGCCAGTTTTTCACAATTTATTGTTAGAGTTAAGCTTCCAAAATGTTTTTTTCTTTGGGGTTGACACCAAAAGTTCTAATATTTTTGAATTTATATGAATTGTGATTTAAATGTTGTTTTTAAAAGGAAAGCCCTCTGGGAAATTTTAACACACATACCCTCAACAGCTAAGTAAATCTAATCCTCCTATATTTTTGTATATTTTTCATGAATTCCAGCTCTGATCCCTAATAATTGTACTTTATCTTTTTTATTTTTGATTTTACCTACAAAGCTAATGACAATTTATTAGTTTGAAAAAAGAAGAGTCTTTTATTTTGTCTAATGTACTAGGTCTCACTTCTGTCATCTGACTTCAGCGCTTCCTTTTTGTTCCAGATGAAGTAAACAACAACAAAAAAATCTTTGATGTGATTAGCAGACAGATCTAGGCTATCATATAAGGTGTGATTCAAGAGAAATGAAATAGCTTTTAAAAAGCATGTTTCTGCTTATACATTCAAATTAATATTTTCTCCTAATCAGTCACCTTTGGAAGGGCCATTTATTTATCCTAATGACACTGTTATTATTCAAAATATTTTTAAAGCTTTTTGTTTGTTTTGTTTTCATGCAGCTTCAGAAACCCATTTATGAGTCACATAAGAAAATTATTTGTCTCTGTGCATATTATTTTTTAAGAAACACTTATGTATGCTAAATATGATGGAGACATTGTCCTAGGCAGTGTCCTTTCTAAGTGTTTACTAACTTAATTCCTGTAACAACCTCATGAGGTAGTTAACACAATAATGTTAATTTTGTCGGTAAAGAAACTGAAGCGTTGTCCAATATTACACACCTAAGAATTTAGGGAATTAGATTGAACTCAGGAAGTCTGGCTCTGTAGTACCTGCTTAATTACTACATTATGTTGCCTTTCACATCTTTTATTTCAAAATTATCAACCGTATTTTTCACAAGGTATAAAATACTTCTGAATATTATTTTTGTCTTTAATGTAAAATGGCTTCTTCAATGGCTCTTCATAGACAAATTAAGGAACTTGAAGCACAAGAACCTGAATCACAAAAAGTTCAATCATCTGTACATTTACTAAGAAAGAAAGATGGAAAAATTCCTGCTAGAAAATTTTTCTGTTTAGTGTTTTGTCAATCAGACAAATGAATATGTACATAGCCTTCTTTCTTTTAACTTCTGGTGAACTGAGATTTTACTGAGGCAAATGTAGCATCCATTCTCTTAGCCACCAGTTCAAAGCTATCATTCTTGAGTTTAAGATGTGCTGTGTCAGCACTATGTTGACTTCACTAACTTGGTCTGACCATTACTCAGTTGATCTTGATGAATCTCTACTAGTGGAGTGATTTTGATAAGCTATAAATCAGTCTTGATGTCTTTTTTCCCCTTAATCTGTCTTGGTAGAGTATAGAAACAAGTTAGCTGAGAAATTTTTTCCAAGTATAAGTTAAAGAAAGCAGAGAAAAAGAGTAAATTGTTGATGTATATGTGACTGTGTATATATATATATATATTTTTTTTAACATTGTGATTTCTCCTATTTTATTCTTCTGCATACCAGGAATCAAAAATCTAATCCAAAGAAGAGAATTGAATGATAAAATGATAAAATTGTTTATAATTGAATGATAAAATTGTTTATAATAGGCTTAAATTTAAAATTTAATGGCTTTTCATAGGAAAACTTATTTCTCACAAGAAGAGTCACTTAAGCAAAATTCTTGTAAAATAGTTTGCTTCACCATTAGATGTAACCTCCATCAGGGTAATGATTATGTCTATTTCATCTACTGTTGTACATAGCAACTAATACAATGCCTGGTACATAATAATAGGTGTTCAATATATATTTATTGAATGAGTAATGAATGCATTTTTAGGGTTTAATTAATATCCTTTTCCAGGCTGGCAGTGGCAATTCATACCCTCAGAATGCTCTGATAATTTTCAAGAGTAGACTCAAGTGGCCTCAGCATTAGAGAAGTAAGTGATTTAGAATGCCAGAATTAATCCCAATATCTTGTATTTTAATAAAATTTTAATCTAATCTAACTGTATAGTGTACACTCCTTTTTTTTTTTTAAATAAATGTATTTATTTATTTTTGGCTGTGTTGGGTCTTGGTAGCTGCATGTAGGCTTTTCTCCAGTTGCAGCATGTTGCGGTGAGCGGGCTTCTCATTGTGGTGGCTTCTCTTGTTGTGGAGCACGGGCTCTAGGCACGCGGGCTTCAGTAATTCTGGCACGCAGGCTCTAGAGTGGAGGCTCAGTAGTTGTGGTGCACAGGCTTAGTTGCTCTGCAGCATGTGGGATCTTCCCGGACCAGGGCTCAAATCTGTGTCCCCTGCGTTGGCAGGCAGGTTCTTAACTACTGTGCCACCAGGGAAGCCCTAGTGTACACTCTTGTTGTTTGCTGACACATCCATAAGAACAGTAAAATAGTTTTGTTGCTTTTTCTTTTACAAATGATAAAATAGACTCCGGCAATTTAAGACACTGGCTTAAGGATCGTATAGTGACGTCAGAAACCTAAGCAAGGAATCGAGTTTCTTCCCACAGAGTTCAGAAGGATGTAAATTATTTAGTGACCTGGATTCATCTTTTTGCATCCAAAATGAGGCTACAGAGAAGAAAGAAGAGAGAAAACTCATGAGAGCTGGCAAGAAGGGCAAGCAAATTAATTAGCTTATAAAATGTTTATAAACTCACAAAAATTTCAGAAGTCCCCTGTCTTTGGTTCTGCCCCTACTAATCCTACATACAGTTTTTTGCAGAGCCTAGATCTAATGGTCAGTTCAGATTTATTCAGATTTGTTTATATGTTTTAGATATTTTGAATTGTGAAGCATATCGAGTTTCTCAAAGAAAGTGGTTATCTAAATCAATGGTATCTGTGAAATGTATTATGAAAAGGCTAATTATAATTTATTATGAAGACTCCCTACGTCTGTTGTTCATAAAATAATGTTCTCCTCACAGCAGGCCCTACTTTCATTAACCTTTTCATAGAAGCAGTTATCTCATTCAGAAATCTTATTTCTGAATTATGTGCTCATACCACACACTGACTCCTTCATATCTAGGAGGAAAAGGACCAGTGTGCAGTTGTGGATTGATTTTTCAGGTTTAAACTGTTGATGGAGGTGTGGAAAAATGAAGGAAAAAAAGGGAAGTAATTTTGCTAATAAAGCTATTGATGCTCTTTTCAAAGTATTATTTTCTGCTTTCTTATGTTTTCCTCCATTCCAAAGACAATGGCATTTTAAAAGAAAAAAGTCACAGTAAATTAAAGAGTGACATACCGTGATAGAGTAATCAAGATAAATAATGATGTGTATTTAAAGGAGAGGGAAAAGCCCACAAGGGTCTCTCTCTCTCCTTCTCTGTCCCTCTTTCTCTCCTTTCTCTAGGCAGTGAGTTAAATCCCTTGATAACTTAAGAACAGAGAAAATGCCAAAATTTTCCACCTTTTCCATCATTGTTCTACCTCAGGTATAAATCTTTCCTCCAGCCAACATTCTATCTTGTTGGAAAGGTCAAAAAATTCCTGATTCCACTGTTTTTTTTCTAAAAAAGCAAAACATATCAGCAAAGTAAAGGTGTATTCCTTTTGTACACTTTCACACAGAAAATTCTAGACAGCCACTACAGTCTTTCTCCTCTGTTTTAAATGCCCTTAGGTTTCCATAATCTTCATGGAAGCAGTAAAGGCAGTGACTACAGATTATGCCAGGCTTTCAGCTTCTGCAGCCCTCTGACCCTTGATGTTGGAGTCATTTAAGTTCCTATGTAAATGGAGCTCTTCACAGAATTTGAAACCCTTGGGTAGGTTAAAAAGAAATCTCTGGGCTATTATTTATTTTCTTTAAGATCAAGTCAGACAGGATTTTGGTCTTAACATTGATGTTATACACCAGGCCTAGTAGCAGGGCTTTTCATTGGCTATGACCAGGAGCTTACTTTATACATTTCTGATGATTGCTACTCTGCTGTATCAGTAAACAATTGGGTTGTTCCTTAGTTCTTTAGGGAATATTCTAGTTCTACTGAACCAAAATCCTTCGTTCTCCTGTTCTCCATCCTTCCAGAGATATATTTCCTTTCTTGTTCCTCTTCTTCATGGTAGAGTCGAGTCTTCACTGCTGGCTTTCAGACACCTCTAAGGCCAGTTGCCTAGCAAACTCCTTAAATGGTATCCTGTTGAAGTCCAAGTGCCTAACTTCTGTGGTCTTTCTCAAATACTCTAACCCACCTGATTCCCAGGTCTTGGTCATTATTGACAGGACCATCCTCTTTCCAACCAAGCCCTAGTTAAAATAATACATACCATATAGGCAATACATTCGTACAAATGTTTTAATCATACTCTAAAGTCAAATAATTCTATTTCTGATGCAAGCATCAGCTACGAGCAGTTTTGAAATTGTTTTAAAACACGTCACATTTGTTTGAATAAGTACACACTTAATTTAGGCAATATACATCTTCATATTCTTCCATAAAGCTTTTGAAAAACCATTACAAAAGATATTACAGTGAAATCTGAATTCTGTCACTTAACCAAAAAAGTGCCCTGGCTTAATAAATCATGAAGAGAATCAATGAGGCTTGCATTGAATGCCTGAAAGAAAGCTGCAGTCATTCATAAGGAGTAACTTTGGATGATTACTAAGTTCTCTAAAGTGGTTGAGATTGCAGAAAACCATAAATGCTTAGTCTAACAATTCTCACTATCCCATATACTAGTGGAGCCATTTTGAAAGTGTTTCCGATAAATCCACAAATGCCTTGACTGGAACTGATGTGGAATATTTTTGCAGAACTTTATTGTAACTCTCAGTTATAAGGGCTGCTGTCTGAATGGAATAGTAATGTTCTTTTGTCAGGAAGATAAATATTTGTTTGTAATTGTAGATCTTTTGATCAAATGCCTCTACTCAAGAGAAAAAACAACAAAAGGAATGTTGTTACTATGTAGAATAATGTAATGCACATAGAAATATGATAGAATCACAAACTGATTTAATATAGAGTATAGATGATTAAGGAGCAGCCATTTAGAGGCTTACTTGTGCCAAGCACTGTGCTGAATCCTGGAGGGAAATAAATGGAATTGGTGTCTATCCTCAAATGACTTCAAATATGGAGAGAACTCACAGCAAGAGCACAACATGGCGGAAGGAAGGTATTTCCAGATATAGCCATTCCCATGGTCGTTTATGCTTTTCACTATCAGCATAGGGATTGTGCCTGAGTTTCTAAACAAACTATTGAGATACAGAATAAACAACAACTGCTAATGTTTGAGGCCTTTACAGTTCGTTTGAAGAGAAAAATATACAGGCTTATGTATTCCCTATTCAAGGAGGTGGAAGTTCCTTACGTACCAAGACTATATCTTAACCTAAGCACAGCTAGAGGACATAGAAGGTCTTCATTAACTTGCTGGTGACTGAATGAACCTAAAATAATTATAAATCCCATATGAGAAATTATTAATTTTTGTTGTATGGCTTGTGCTCATAAATGTTGAATATATGCAAATTGATGATATCTTTAGAGAAGGAAAATGTTATAAAAAGTTAGCAGAAAGAAGCTGTTAGGTGCGAATAAAGGCCAGTGTGTTGATTGTAATTAAATCATGGATATATAGGCCAGTAATAATTTTAATTGATAGGTTTACAAGGGCAAACTTGATTTGCAGTGTGTGTGTACTGTCAAATCAACTGGATGATATGTGAAAACATATTTAATAGAGGACATCATTGTACATCTAATCTGTTCTGAAAAATACCTTATTTTGCAATGTGTTTCAGTACTTGAGACTGTTTGGTCTCAGTTTACTGTAATCCAGAGTGTAGAAAACTGAAGGCATCTGTATCTGCTCCGAGAGATGATGCTACTTCATTTTTAAAGTTCTCTGAATCATTTTCACATCTTTCTTCACACCCATGGGTAAGAATCCAAGTGCTGAGTATTCTCTGAAGTCAGTGGGAATCAGTTATTAGTTTAGCTTGATATTGGTGTTGCAAAAAATTAGAGTTTTTTTTCCTTATGACTAAGGACCAAGAAAAACAGATGGTTGGGTGAGGAATGTAGAGGTTGTCAGATAAAGCTCTTGCCAACAAGATGTGGTGCTAACATAATATATTCAGTCAATTGGAGCATCTTGATGAATGCGTCTGGTTGTCTTTGTAACTTATGTGATGATTGAAAGAAAACTGACTTAACTTGAGCTGAGTGATATTTGTTTATTATAGAAAAGAGATACATATTTTTTAAACAAAACAAAACAAAATGTTACCCTGCTCACGCATCTGACCTTTGTAACTAATATATATATATATTTTTTACTTTTAAAGTTAATAATTTAAAACATTGTTTTGATTCTGTGATCAAATTAAACTTATCAGTTATAGGTATAGACTGATTGATCAATAGATAGATGTATAGCTCATGTACAAAAATTATTTCAATTGTTATATGTTAGAAATAATAATCAATTTTAAGTTCAGAAAGAACTTCCTCTTCTGACTGGAGAATATAATACAATATACACCAAAGCAGTTATCCTTACATATAATCATCATTGTACTCCAGTGCAGAGTGGCAATTTATGCTGTCATTTTTAGCACAAGAGCAAATCTTTAATAGTACTCTCCTGCTATATGCCCCTATTTTTTCTCCTCCACCTGTTTTTTTGGTCTACATACCAAGACTGCCTTTCTCTTAGGCAGCCTGTCTATATCCTCTTTATATCTGTCTGTCTTCTCGTGACTGTGTTCTATGATTATTTTCCTTTACTTTTCAGATTTATTTTCCTTATGTCTTGACAGGCACATCCACAGACATTTTTAATGTTGAGTACATATCTTTGGAACTAAAGCATTTTGTGTCTCAACATTTGGAACTGTAGATGTTGTCTTAGAATAAGAATTAGTCATTCTATTATACTTTCTGATGGGCAATTAGAAGACTAAGTGAAAAACAGGCAGCTCTGTCCAAGGATGAATATGATCAAGGATGCCTTCAGGAATAGAACGACATGGAGCATAATGGACCAGAGAAGTAAATTATCTTTTCCATACCAGTTTTTATATAATCATGAGATGAGAATCCATATGCTAGATACGGACATACCATAGAATCTTGAAAAAAACTTGGAGTAATGCAAACCTAGATTTTAGAGTAACAGAGGCCTGAAATAAAACTCATTTCTTTTCCTTACTGACTGTATTCTCTTAAGGCAAGTCGCAGCTACTGTGACCCTGTTTCCTCCTTCCCAAAATGAACACAATAGTACCGTACTTTAACGTTGTTGATGTGCTAGAAACAATGCGTATAAAGACTGTTGTAAGATTGAAATTGTTCTTCTGTTTATTTTTATGATTTCCCATAGATAGTTATTGATCAGAAGAGGTGAGATAAATGACAGTAGTGTGACATTTCCGATGAAGGCCAGATGCTTATTTTAATGCTTATGCTTATTTTTTCATTTTCTCAATATATACTTGATGCACTAAAATAACATCAGAAAAGTGTTCATGCTAGGTTTTGAATTTAACCTTGGCAAGTTTGGTAAATTTTTTTTCACTTTAAATTTTTCGTTTGTCTAAAATTCTGAACATTTGAGTTCCTTACATGGAAAGCAGTTTCAGAAAATTGCTCCACTAAACCAGTATGTAGCTCTGAGACTTCATTTCTGTAATTATAATAAAAAATAATAATACTCTTATTCTTGCATAGTGATTCACAGTATGCCAACATCTTTACAGTGGTATAATTAATCAGAAGATATATCTACAGTTTTCAGAGGAAAAAAAATGGAGAAAAAAGCAAATTATTCAAAGCCACAGGGTTTTTGAGTAGAGAATTCAAGACAAACTCCATACTTTATTAAGCTTTTTCCCCCTATACTGCATAACTTCCTTGTTCCTTGGACTTCTGTAGTCTTTGATTCTGTTTGGTAGAGTGGTAACATCCTCTGGATTACTAGATTGGTAGAATAATACTTTCATGTTTATTTCTTGTACACTAAAACAACATCATGTATGCTTTCTCCACATGAAAGGGACCTTGTTTGAAAATAAGTGGGATGCTAATTTTATACTACTCATAGTTTGCCTTGGCATTTGATTAGAAACCAGTCTTTATAGCACTTTTCTGAAACCAGAATTATTTTTCATATGACAGAAAAAAAAGTCATATTTTAAAAGATCACTAAAATCAAAGAAATAAGGAAAAAAAATTTTAAAAAGAAATAAAATTCCTTTATTTATTTTTCTTAAGCTATGCTGCTATTTGAAAATAGTAAAATTTACTATGAATATCAACTTTTATAAATTGTTCCAAACTTTTGAAAGCCTCAATTATTTTCATTAAATTTCTGATACCATTCATGTTTTTATGAAGCATTTGAAAGAATCACTGATCATTGTCTTTGTGTAAACATTTGTCTTTCACTCCTCTTAACAGAAAAACTCCAAAACTGGGCACCTAAGCAAAAATATTTTTCGAGTAACTTTACTTTGTCATTATTTTTCCTGAGGCATTAGTAGAAATTTCTAAGTAAGAGAAGGGGTATTTGATGTGTTACAAAGTGCTTTTTAAAATGTAAGTATATTGTATGGGGTATTGGTAATTTGCTGCACTGATCTCATTTTTTTCAAAGTTAACTTGTATAATATATTTCACAGGTGTAGGTGAATAATCTTAAACCAATTCACTCATCATGGGAAATGATCTTAGGGCCTTTTAAAATCCCATAAAATATAGGAACTTCCATAATATATCCAAAAATGCTCATTTAACTCTTGCTTGAAGATGTCTGTGGTTCTCAATTCTTCAAAGAAAGTCGTTATATTCCTCTTTGAATATGAAAGAATGCCTTATTTCCATAATCATTAGGGAGTTTTTTCTTATGTTCAACTGAACTTCATCTCCCTGTAATTCCAACTCATTGGTTCCCACTTTCATCTATGGAACTATACAGATTGTTGTATTCTGTTTCTACATGATATTCCTCCAAATATCAAATATTAAATTTCCAGATTTAAATATTTTTTCTAAAAAATAACACCCAGAACTGAACACAGTGTTCTGTATCACCTAACAAATGCAATGGATAACAGCACTATTCTCTTTTCTATGGACTATGGATACATATTAGTGCTAAAGTCATTGTCCTCCAGCCCTCTGCTGGTCAAAATTGGGTAAATTAACAACTCTACTGCTACTCCTTGTCAGTTATTATGTGTCAGTTACTACATAGAGCAGTTTGACATATTTATATAACAACCATGTTAATTGAGTTATTTTTATTCGTGTGACACAGACAGGGAAACCAGTGCTTCCCAAGGTTATTTAACTACAAAGGAGGTTGATTGAAAGCCTGAACTCTTTCATGTCCACTAGACAATATTGCGTTCCTAAACTAAAATACTGAGGACTTTATCACATGATCAGTGGTCTCAGATAGGTACTGCTGGCAAGAGTGATTTCCTCGGAAGACTAGATCTGTGCTGTAGCTTTGGGCTAGATGCCTGGCACCAGATCTTCAAGTCTGATTCTCCATTCCTCCCAAATTGTGATTTATGCTTTAGCCTCTTGGAAAAATTGGTTTCGTTTTTTTTAGGATAACCTTTATAGTATGTCTTTGCTTTTATTTCTTAATCAGCCAGAATTTGATTCTATTTACAACTAAGACTGTTAGACTCATCTGAAGGACATTATGCTGTGATCAAGTTGTATTATATCATGGTACTTTTCTTGTCTTTCTATCCAGTAATCTTATTAAACATGAGGTTAACTTGGTTTGCTCCATAAGAACTACATTCTTTTCTAAGTGCTTACCTGCTGTGTTTGATAAGTAATTCATCTACAGTTTTTCTGGGAATTATAATAACAAACAAAATTTATTTTAATTACTTTAATATATCACTTTCCCATTCTGAAAATTGTGAAAGTATGTAGCCATTCTCAGACTTCTGTCGGTAATTACTGAAATAATATTGGTAACATTTTATGTATGACGTTTTGACACTTTGATGTCAAAAACTAGTTGTCACATTAACCTGATAAGAAAAATGTATTTTTTTCTGATCGTTTTAGGGAGGAAACAAGTTAAACATCTGCTTGTGTAATCAGTATATCTGACAACAGCCTTGCTCTATCAACATTTTCTCTGACAATGACACTATCTTTTAGTCATTTTCCAAACAATTCTCATTCCCACCCTTATCCCCACCCCTCCTCCCTTCTTGTATTGCCAATCCTACACTTAAACAAAAGGCCAAGATAAAGTCTAGTCTTCACCATGAAACTTTTTTCACTCTTACCACCTCCATCAATAACTGATTTCTCTGATTTCTAGTAGCCCTAATAATTCATATCATGCTACTTGACACTTGACTTTAAACTGGCTGATATGATTCTCTGCATATATCAAATGTGTCACACTCTGCATAGATTGTAAGAACTTTTAAAAGGAGGAAGCTATTGTCTGTTTTTCCTGCACTATTTCTGCATCCATTTCTTTATGGGAGCAATGAGATCCTTAATCTTTACATGTTAGCCCTCTATTTCATTAGACTGCTTAATTATGATTTTTTCTGAAGAAGCTACAAACCTATCTTCTTTGTATAAATTCAACATGTGAAAAATGACTTGCATTGATATACTTTTTGACTATAGTAGTTCTAAAAGCTATTTCTTTTTCTTCTTTTTTTCTTCATGACCTAGGAGTGTTTATTTTGGATACATTGTGGAAAAAAAAAATTTTGTTTATTTGTTTTTAGATAGTGTAATAGAGATCTTTTAGACTGTCTGCCGTACTCCCAGTGGGGATCCTGGCAGCTGTGACTGTCCTGGGTGACTTCATTTTCCTGGACGTAGCTATCTGCAATTGGTTTAGATACCTGGATGGAACAGAAATTTTGGATTAAGAATTCAAAGATACTAGTCAATTTGGGGTCTTTTCTAAACAGAAACTTGCAAATTACAAACGTGCTGGGTAAACATTTTCCCCATATGAAAGAGGAGCAGGAAAAGACTTCAGGTAGAGACAGTGGAATTTAAGATACTCAGAATGAATCAGATTTGAAAGACTCTGTGATCCTAAACAGTGAGGGAGGAAGGAGAGGAAGAGGGAGATAAAATGAATGAGAAGGACCAGAGGGACTGCAGAGGAATTGCCTTAATTTCTGATATCTTTTTAGTTCTCTCCCCTCCAAGGTGACCTTCACCTGAAGTCCATGAGCTACAGCTTTAGTTTCATCACACTTTTTTTTTTTTTAAAGCTAACTTAAGTAGTTTTCTGTTACTTGCAAACCAAAGAACTTTAACCCAGACATGCAGCCAGGGATGCAAGATAGGGGGTGGGGGGCGGGGGGCAGGGGGGGAAGTAAATTTCAAAGTTAAAGGAAGATAATTTAATAGAGTTACGCTTATATTAATATTGTAATAACTTCTGTTTAATTTGGAAAACTTTTTAGTCTGAATCACAAAGCAAGGGGCTTCAGATCTTTTCCTCTTCTGCAGGTATGAGTGGAACATAGAGGTAATTCAGTACCTGACCATAGAGACACACCTGAGGACTGAAATGATGCACAAAGAGACAGTTCCAAAGTTTTAAAGGTGTTTAACATTCTGCAGAGTGAACAGAAAGCAAGGGACTTTATTATATCTAACTGGAGTTATTATATCTAACTGGAGTTATTTAGAATCTGAATTCTGAACGGCTGCAAACCCAGAGTCTGGAAATTATTTTCACTTAGTGTAATGCACTGATATAATGTACAACCTACCATTCCAACAGACAACCCACTGGTTCTAGGAGAATATGAGACGTTGAGCTAATCAAGGAGATAATCTAAGCTGAGTCATTAGAAAGAAATGATTCTATAGTTTTGCTAAGAATTTCACTTATTCCTTAGTGAGACATAATCACACTGCATAGAATTAGCAGATTTCCATGAAATTGCGTCAAGTTAACTGCATGGTTGATATTCTATTGTAAGAATATAGTCTTTCTCACAGAATTATTTTGGTGTTTTATGTATGAGGTTTTTTGGGGTTTTTTTTTGTTCTTTTCAAATACATCTAAGATAAATGACACATAGTTTCCCTTTAAACGATCCTAGAAAGGCAGATATTCCAAAATGTATTCTTACAGAGCAGCCTTTATTAGAGTTTATTCCTATCTAGCTAGTTGTCTCATATTACATATGTAAACCTTTTCTGCTTTCAATTTTAAGAATCCATGAGAGTACTAAAATCAAATAGTTCAAACTGATGTCTTGCTAGTCCTAGAGGAGAATTTTGTCCGTAGGCCTGATTCATTGTTTCTTAATCAGGAGAAGTCTGTATATAAAGTAGAATGCAAAGCAGTATTCTTGCAAATGGCAAAACACTTTTGATTATTAAAATATACGGTTTTGCTCACTGTACGGTTTTGCTCACTCATAATCTCATGGCAACATTTGCTTCTCATTAGTTGGCATTACTGTTATAATGCTTAAGGCTATTCACAGCCCATCTGCACACAGGACTAGTATTGCAGCTCACAGCTGATGGCAGGAATTAGGCTGTTTTCCATTTTGTACACCTGTGCAGTCCATCCAAATTGAATAGAATCTCTAACTCTAATGCTAAAGATTTTTTTTCAAAACTTCATGCTAACTTCATTAACAGTTAATATTACCCCAAAGCATCAATCTTTTTTTAGAGGTTTGGTGAAAGCAGGAATGAATAAACAATAAGATTGTGTTTGGTTTTTTTTCCCCTAACTTAATAAAGACCAGGCATCATATGTAGCAGTTTAAAGAATCCTTTCTTTGATAAACAAAATAGTTGTATCAGCATATGCAATAGATGATAGAATGGTATCTCAACAAGAGAGGTGGGAGATTTCCTAACTGAAAGATGGATTAAATGAGAAGAATGGGATGTGGATGCAGAAGCTATCAATAATATTATTGCCTTTTAAACCAGGCAAGTGAGGTGTAGAAGGGAGAGGAAGAAAGCCATTTCTCATTTTAAAAGAACGGAGAAGAATACTTAGCCCTAAGCTGAGGACCTGGAACAAAACACGAAATAAACATTAGATGAAGGAAAGAATAAATGAGGAATGGAAAAAAAAGAATGAATATATGAATGTATTTTCCTAGTCCATTCAGCTAAAAGAAGTGTGTAAGCATTGAATTTCATCTGTGTTCAGTGACAAAAGTTTGCACGGAAATTGAACACAATATTAGCAATGGAACTTAAATAAATGCCTTTTATCTATTAATTTATCATATTTTGTTTATCAGCATTTTTCAACAGCTTGTTTTAACCGTGAGATGAGTGTAAATGAATAAAACACTTCTTCTCTTGAAGAAATTTTCATTATTCTAAAGATATTATGTAATTATATACAAATTATAATTGAAATAATCAAAGAAGAGGAAGGAATGGATGGTCAGAAAGTGAGCTGAGAAATATGGAAACACTGAAATAGTTAAATTTGTACTGTAAACTTGTTTTCTTTAGGTTTTTCAATTAACTTTTAAATACATTTTTTTCTATTGTAAAAGTAATATGCATTTAATTTAGAAATTTCTTATAAGGTAGACAATGAAGCAAATTTAAAAAACCACTCATAATCTCACCCAACCCATAGATCTTAACACATACGTATATTGACTTTTAAAATATGCATGCTTAGGAAGAATACCACAGCAATATTTAAAACCCCACAACACTTATAATACCCCAAAATTTCAGTAATGTTTACTAAGTGTGTAGTTAAATTTGATGTAGCCAAACAGTAAACTACAAGGCAACTATTAAAGGGATATTTTAAAAGCATATACGGCACTATGGCAAGATCCAGATAATAAATGCACATTATGCTTCCAGTGTCATACATTTATATCTATATTTATATTTCTATCTATATCTGTGTATTATTGATCTACCTATCTATGACTAAAAAGTCAACACAGAACAGATAATAACTTACTAGAAGTAAAAGGGCATGCTTTCAACCAAAAATTCAGAGAATGAATACAAAGGAAAGATTATCACTGTTGGTTGAGATTTGAATTAGTAGTCTGGGAAATCAAGTAGAAGAACATCTCAAAACAGAGCAAAAATATAAAGAGACAAAAATCATGACGTGGAAGAAAAGAAGCAAGAAGAATAGATACAGAAGACATAACCTATGAATAATAGAGGTTTCAGAAGGAGAAAAAAGATGGAGGAGAGACAGTAATTAAACAAATGAAGAAGAAAATTTCCCTGGTGTGAAGAAACATTTGAGTCTGCAAATTAAAATTGTTCAATGAATTCCAGGCAGGATTGGTGGAACACAGACCTGGGTATATCCTGGCAAAAATCCTGAACTCTCAAGGTTAAAGAAAAATCCTCTTGTCTGCCATACAGAAGGCTGAAGTTATATACAAAAAAACCTATAATTTTTCATCAGTGACACCAGATATTACAAGAGAATATAGTATTGATTCTTGAAAGAAACAGACAAATCCAAGGATCTTCTTCCCAGGTAAGATAGCTTTCACTTGGCAATGAAATATTAGAGAATATATAAGACTTCATAGACTATATTAGCCTCATATTTAATATTCAAGCAAAAATTCCTAGCAAACAAATAGATCAGTGATCTCAGTGCAAGGAAGAGGAGAAACAATTTACTAGTGAGTGGTGGGTAAGGGTGGTAACTAATTATATTTAATCAGTCCTAGTTATAGTTTCTTAAAGGAGAAGATACAAACTGCTGTAAAGGAAGTAAAAGTACTAAACAATTACAGCAAAACCTGCTGAATGGGGATGGAGTGGAAGAGGAAGTAAAGTACTTCACATAGTTTCCTCTCTCTGTAGGGATGTGAGGAAGTAGAAGTATTTTCAAAGTCTTATTTTCTTATTTTTTTCTACGGGAAGAAAAGAGTGTAAGAAGAGAGTTGGTATGGATATATTGTTGGTGGTTTTTATACAGTGGCTGAAGTTGTATATTTTGTCAGGAGCGCTAGTTAAAGAAATATAATCACCATTGGAAAGCAATCAAGCCAAATCTGTTAGTAGTTATAGCAAGTATGAATGGGTGAAGTTTGTATTGAATGGAGGGTCCTACCTGACTTCCTGTGTTATCTGCATTTCTATTAAAAAAGGGGGAGAAAATAAAATTCTAATTCTAATTCATATTCACTCAGAAATCTTGGGAAGCTATTCTAATTGAGGTCTTAAAGAAAGAATATTTGTTAAGACATTTCTTAGAGCTTTCTGTCCCTTACTTCTCTTAAAAATCCTGCTAAAATCAAATTATTTCTTTACCATCCCCTATATACTATCTAAATAAAAATAGAAAATTCAGGAACAAAATATGGTAACTTTCCTTTCAAAAATGAAGTCCTAAGCAAGGATCTCACTCTTCCTATAGAAAACGATCACCAGTGTCCCTTCCTGTATAGAAATAAAAGAAAGCTCTTGTTTCATCATTTTCACAATAAAGACAATGAAAAAAAAAATTCTAATAAGGAACTTTAATATGTTTGACCAAAGTATAAATGTTTCCGTAGATTCCATTTAATTAAATAATTACTGATTCAACAAAGTTTTATTGAATGACAGTTATGTGCATAGCACTGTGATTGTTTCGGAAACAGAGATAAAGGATATGATCCTTCTCCTTAAGAAATGTACACATACACACATACACACACGCACACTAACACACTATAATCCTGTAAAATAGGTGCTAGAAACAATGGTGACTAAATGCAAGCTTTTTAATAAGTAGGTTAGAAAAGTCTTCAGAGAAGAAGAACCACTTTGAGAAGAGCTTGAAGGATGAGGAGGAATATTCCCTGGAGTCTACAATGGGAAGAGCATCTGTGAAACCACAGAAGTAGGAATCAGCTTGAGGACATTGAACTTTACTGCATTGTGTACGGAGGTGATATAGGGTTAAAAGGGAAGACCTAAGTGAGATGCTATAGGGGAGGTAGAGGCTTGGCTCCAGCCTGCCTGTGGGTCACGCTGCAAGTTTGTACTTTCTTCTGTAAGCAATGGAGAGCGATTGATAAGCATTAATCAAGTTCTTCCTTATTTAGACCTGTGTCTTAGTCCCAGATTCCAATTGTGGATAAACTATTGTGGTATTTTCAGATCTGAACATTAAGATCACTCTTTTTAGTAGTTAGTATTGGTTTTAACCAAAGTAAAGTAATGAATTAAACTCAGAAATCTGAATTGTAGAGTTTGATATTTGTTCTAATAAAAAGTTATCAAAAGATATAATGCACATTCTAGTAGCTGTGGACTCTTAATTTGTATAAGCCTCTCTCACTTCTGGAAATAATGCCAAGAGGAAGGAAAACATCTATGATGTAGTTTATTTTTTCAGTCTAAGACCCACTTATTTACGTATTGAAATGTCTCCAAAATCAGGATGTGTCTTCCAATCAATATCAGTTTACAACTTTAATCTCAGATTTTTTTCCCCCGTTTTTCGGCACTATATAAGATAAGAATGCATCCTCTCAGATTTAGCGGAGTTGCTGTATCTGGTGAGCAGCCTTGATGTATTTAGCCTCTACAGTTAGGAGCGAAGTTTTCACTCAAGTGTAGTCTCTAAAATTTGGTTGGATAGTGTAGAGTCCACTGTTAACAACTCTACAGGTCTAATATCTTATATTTTTTCAAACAGAATAATTGTGTATTATTCACATGTGCTAGCTAAAAATTCAGAAAGACTCTTACATTTTTATTAGATAAATTTAAGAGAAAAACATAAAATTGTATCAAAACATAATTCTTAAAATTGAATGTGGAGGGCTTCCCTGGTGGTGCAGTGGTTAAGAATCCGCCTGCCAATGCAGGGAACACGGGTTCGAGCCCTGGTCTGGGAAGATCCCACATGCCGCAGAGTAACTAAGCCCGTGCGCCACCACTACTGAGCCTGTGCTCTAGAGCCCGTGAGCCACAACTGCTGAGCCCGCGTGCCACAACTACTGAAGCCCGCACGCCTAGAGCCCATGCTCCACAACATGAGAAGCCACTGCAATGAGAAGCCTGCGCACTGCAATGAAAGAGTAGCCCCCGCTCACCGCAACTAGAGAAAGCCTGCACACAGCAATGAAGACCCAACACAGCCAAAAATAAATAAATAAATTTATTTAAAAAAATTGATTGTGGGAATAAGACTACATGAGGGGGAAATGTATAAGTAAATATGATATTTTAACCCAATATACAGAATTTTTGGTTTTATTCTGGTAAGTTTCTGTAATATATAATGAATCTAAAATGTTCAAAGCACTGTTACCTGCTGGGTGCAAGAAATATAATAAATCATTGCAAAATCGCAAGTTATTAATATCTTTTACTTGAAAAATTTCACTGCATATTCATACCTCATGAATTGATAATGATTCATCAGCTTGCAAATGTCTCACTTTTTGTGTAAAGTCTATTTGTCAGAAGGGTTAGAAAATAAGAAGCAATATGAAAAAACTAGTTTAAATATTTCAGTAGAATTAAAATAAGCCCAAAGCTAACATTTATGTTTATGTGCACAAAAATCATTGTTGTTTGAGGGTTTTTACAACTTTTTTCTTCTGTTGAAAACACATATTGGCTGACATATCAAGATATATATTTTATAAAATATCTGATTATTCTATTTGATGTCCTGAAAGCTTTAAAGTTTGCCTTTTTTCTTTAACTTACATCTCTTTTAAAGAAAATAACTGTGATCCTCCTATCGCTGTAGGGAAAGTGTCAGTGAAGTGCAAATCTGAACTTCTGAAAATGTTTTTTTACCCATAAAGCATTTTGTCATAAGTGATTCCCTCCACAGAGTTCATAAAAGGGGACAGAAACCACAGAAGGGATTATAGATTAGTAAAATATTATTTGCTATCTGTATATGTGTTCAACATTGAATCATTCTATACCTAGACTATCAATGTTGTTTTATTCCATAACAAATCAGTGACGAGGCAATGACTCTCTTCAAAGAAGAAGCCTTGAGACCTAAGAATCAAATAATTTTGGACCTAAGAGACTTCCTCACCATAAGACTGCCCTCCTACTAATATACAGTGAAAACATCTTTAAATTGGTTTAAGTAGAAATACAAGATAATCAGTATACACCATGGAGCCAGGAATGTAATAGATGCTCAGAAAGAACCATGATAATGAGTGTTTTCACTACAAGTTTTTTTTAAAGCAAATAAAATATAATTAACTATAACGAAGCATCAATTTTATACTTTAATTTACCTGACCAATGTCTACAACTCTTCTGGATTTTTAAATGAATGATACAATGTAGATCATAGTATGTTAAGAGGAGAGAGAGAGAGAGAGAATTTTTTTAAGATTAAAAGGATAGAGTAGATATGGCAGGAACACTGTTGGTTTCCTATCCGTTATCTGCTTCCTCTGTTTCTTCCTTTTTATGGGAACATTAGTTCTAGCTTTATAATACTTGGCTATAATAAATATCTAATTCAGGTATTTATGTGTTGACTGTGTGTTTCAGATTAGGGTTGATGATTGGGCTAAACGCATTATTTTCAAACTTTAGCATGCATTGGATTCACCAGAGGGACGTGCTAAGATACAGATTGCTGGGTCCTACCCTCAGTGTTTCCTAATTCAGTTCATCAGAAGTGGGGCCTGAGAACTTCCATTTTCAACTAGTTCCCAAAAAGGTGCTGAAGAGAATATAATTTAAGAACCACTAGTCTAAGTCTCTAATAGTAATTCCTAGTGCTACACAGATAGATAGTAGAAACCTGAATATTCACATATACTGTTTGATGACCATTATCCATTCTAATTAGTAATGTCCTGTTCTAATTGGTAGGTGACCAATCTACACTGGTTGTTAAACTGGCTCTGTGTCTGGTACTTGGTCATTTCAGTCTCCTCGTTGAGATCTTGCCTTTTCTTTCTGTTTCATAACTTTGCTCCCCATTCATTTTTTTCATTCATAGTAATAACTAAAACAGCTACCCCCTGTTTTATCGCATCTTTACCAGCACTTAGACCCAGGAACATCTTTAGTATTTCTTATTTATTTCAGCCTTGTCCTTTAAGATTATGACCTTTCTTTTAAAAAAATCTCTTCTTAATCTTCTTTCCTCTGATATTTTTACTATTCTCACATCACTCCTGGCCTAAGAGTTGTTCCAATATATATGTTTAAAACCAATCCAGTTACCATTTGAATACCTAAGCAAATCTGTTTGATAGAAACTGAGGTTTCCAAAACAGATCTATGTAATTGCTTTATTCATGTTTTAGTGTACAATAACTTCATTAAGCTATTTCCTTCCTCAAAGAAGACCAAGTACTGTATTCTCCATATCAGGTCTTCATAATGGGGTATGTGAACTCCACTCTGAGTGCCCATAAACTGCATTAACCCACTGTGGACAATCCCGTGTTAACTGAACTAATTTAGGTGAAAACCTAAATAAAGCAACCCACATGCCTGCCGTAAACTTTTTTTTTTTCCTAATGACTAGTTTCATAAGTAATTCTCTAAACAGAAGGGATTGAGAAGGACATTTACTAAGCCATCACTTTTGCCAAACTGTATTTAATAGTGTTTTAAATACAACACATTTAAATACCCTTTAAATTTCATCTTTGTTTAGTGGAGTCAGGCAAGAAATTCACTCATAGAAATTTGGAAAGATACTTTCACTTCAAAGAAATGCATACAAAAATGTATGCTTTTCTTTCATGTGGTCTGATAGTAATTCTCTCGAAAAACACAGACAATTTGTTTTTTGTTTTTTTTTTATTCAAAGTCACAAAAATTATAATCATCCTCATCAGTTCACTCAGTCCCATGTAATTAATTTTTTTTCATCTTGATCTTTTGTTAGCACTTTTATGAATTCATCAGTTTATCATTAGAGTTCTGAAAATGCTTATTCATTCAGTTCAGCAGTATACTGAGTTACCCGAAACCAGTACTTGTCAGTCTTCTCCATGAATTCCTTGAAGATGAAACCCTTGTACAGGAACATTTTTGCAAAAGCATCAGAGTACACCCAGAACTGTCTGTAAATGACAAAAGACTTAAAAATGACCACGGTAAAAGATTTGATGAAAGTTCATAATAATACAGTTGACAAGGAAATTTAGTTACTTCTGAGATATACCTTTTAAAATAATAACTAGAATTATGACTTATAACATTATACCAGAATATATAAGATTTTTAGGAATTTCATGTAATGTCTGAAACATTTATATTAACATATTTCCATACAAATAACCCAAAGAAAGTTTAGTATTAGTTTTTTGTTTTGTTTTGTTATTTTTTTTTAATTTTTGAATTTTATTTTATTTATTTTTTTATACAGCAAGTTCTTATTAGTCATCAATTATATACACATCAGTGTATACATGTCAATCCCAACTGCCCAATTCATCACACCACTATCCCCACCACCCCCCGCCACTTTCCCCCCTTGGTGTCCAGACATTTCTTCTCTACATTGGTGTCTCAACTTCTGCCCTGCAAACCGGTTCATCTGTACCACTTTTCTAGTTTCCACATACGTGCGTTAATATACAATATTTGTTTTTCTCTTTCTGACTTACTTCACTCTGTATGACAGTCTCTAGATCCATCCACGTCTCTGCAAATGACCCAATTTCGTTCCTTTTCATGGCTGAGTGATATTCCATTGTATATATGTACCACATCTTCTTTATCCATTCATCTGTCGATGAGCATTTACGTTGCTTCCATGCCCTGGCTATTGTAAATAGTGCTGCATTGAACATTGGGGTGCATGTGTCTTTTTGAATTATGGTTTTCTCAGGGTATATGCCCAGTAGTGGGATTACTAGATCATATGGTAATTCTATTTATAGTTTTTTAAGGAAGCTCCATACTGTTCTCCATAGTGGCTGTGTCAATTTACATTCCCACCAACAGTGCAAGGGGGTTCCCTTTTCTCCACACCCTCTCCAGCATTTGTTGTTTGTAGATTTTCAGATGATGCCCATTCTAACTGGTGTAAGGTGATACCTCATTTCAGTTTTGATTTGCATTTCTCTAATAATTAGTGATGTTGAGCAGCTTTTCCTGAGCTTCTTGGCCATCTGTATGTCTTCTTTGGAGAAATGTCTATTTAGGTCTTCTGCCCATTTTTGGATTGGGGTGTTTGTTTTTTTAATATTGAGCTGCATGAGCTGTTTATATATTTTGTAGATTAACCCATTGTCCGTTGATTCGTTTGCAAATATTTTCTCCCATTCTGAGGGTTGTCTTTTTGTCTCGTTTATGGTTTCCTTTGCTATGCAAAAGTTTTGAAGTTTCATTAGGTCCCATTTGTTTATTTTTGTTTTTATTTCCATTACTCTAGGAGGTGGATCAAAACAGATCTTGCTGTGATTTATGTCAAAGAGTGTTCTTCCTATGTTTTCCTCTAAGAGTTTTATAGTGTCCAGTCTTACATTTTGGTCTCTAATCCATTTTGAGTTTATTTTTGTATATGGTGTTAGGGAGTGTTCTAATTTCATTCTTTTACATGTAGCTGTCCAGTTTTCCCAGCATCACTTATTTGGTATCAGGGTGATGGTGGCCTCTAGAATGAGTTTGGAAGTGTTCCTTCCTCTGCAATTTTTTGGAAGAGTTTGAGAAGGATGGGTGTTAGCTATTCCTTAAATGTTTGATAAAATTCACCTGTGAAGCCATCTGGTCCTGGACTTTTGTTTGTTGGAAGATTTTTAGTCACAGTTTCAATTTCATTACTTGTGATTTGTCTGTTCATATTTTCTGTTTCTTCCTGGTTCAGTCTTGGAAGGTTATACCTTTCTAAGAATTTGTCCATTTCTTCCAGGTTGTCCATTTTATTGGCATAGAGTTGCTTGTAGTAGTCTCTTAGGATGCTTTGCATTTCTGCAGTGTCTGTTGTAACTTCTCCTTTTTCATTTCTAATTTTATTGATTTGAGTCCTCTCCCTCTTTTTCTTGATGGGTCTGGCTAATGCTTTATCAATTTTGTTTATCTTCTCAAAGAACCAGCGTTTAGTTTTATTGATCTTTGCTAGTGTTTTTCTTCTTTCTGTTTCATTTATTTCTGCTCTGATCTTTATGATTTCTTTCCTTCTGCTAACTTTCGGTTTTGTTTGTTCTTCTTTCTCTAGTTCCTTTAGGAGTAAGGTTAGATTGTTTACTTGAGTTTCTTTTTGTTTCTTGAGGTAGGCTTGTTTAGCTATAAACTTCCTTCTTAGAACTGCTTTTGCTGCATCCCATAGGTTTTGGATCATCGTGTGTTCATTGTCATTTGTCTCTAGGTACTTTTTGATTTCCTCTTTGATTTCTTCAGTGATCTCTTGGTTATTTACTAACGTATTGTTTAGCCTCCATGTGTTTGTGCTTTTTACGTTTTTTTCCCCTCTAATTCATTTCTAATCTCGTAGCGTTGTGGTCAGAAAAGATGCTTGATATGATTTCAATTTTCTTAAATTTTCTGTGGCTTGATTTGTGACCCAAGATGTGACCTATCCTGGAGAATGTTCCGTGCACACTTGAGAAGAAAGTGTAATCGGCTGTTTTTGGATGGAATGTCCTAAAAATATCAATTAAATCTATCTGGTCTATTGTGTCATTTAAAGCTTCTGTTTCCTTATTTATTTTCATTTTGGATGATCTGTCTACTGGTGTAAGTGAGGTGTTGAAGTCCCCCACTATTATTGTGTTACTGTCAGTTTCCTCTTTCATAGCTGTTAGCAGTTGCCTTATGTATTGAGGTGCTCCTATGTTGGGTGCATATATATTTATAATTGTTATAGCTTCTTCTTGGATTGATCCCTTGATCATTATGTAGTGTCCTTCCTTGTCTCTTGTAACATTCTTTATTTTAAAGTCTATTTTATCTGATATGAGTATTGCTACTCCAGCTTTCTTTTGATTTCCATTTGCATGGAATATCTTTTTCCATCCCCTCACTTTCAGTCTGTATGTGTCCCTAGGTCTGAAGTGGGTCTCTTGTAGACAGCATATATATGGGTCTTGTTCCATTCAGCAAGCCTGTGTCTTTTGGTTGGAGCATTTAATCCATTCACATTTAAGGTAATTATCGATATGTATGTTCTTATGACCATTTTCTTAATTGTTTTGGGTTTCTTTTTGTAGGTCCTTTTCTTCTCTTCTGTTTCCCACGTAGAGAAGTTCCTTTAGCATTTGTTGTAGAGTTGGTTTGGTGGTGATGAATTCTCTTAGCTTTTGCTTGTCTGTAAAGCTTTTGATTTCTCCATGGAATCTGAATGAGATCCTTGCTGGGTAGAGTATCTTGGTTGTAGGTTCTTCCCTTTCATCACTTTAAGTATATCATGCCACTCCCTTCTGGCTTGTAGAGTTTCTGCTGAGAAATCAGCTGTTAACCTTATGGGAGTTCCCTTGTATGTTATTTGTCGTTTTTCCCTTGCTGCTTTCAGTAATTTTTCTTTGTCTTTAATTTTTGCCAGTTTGATTACTATGTGTCTTGGTGTGTTTCTCCTTGGGTTTATCCTATATGGGACTCACTGCACTTCCTGGGCTTGGGTGGCTATTTCCTTTCCCATGTTAGGGAAGTTTTTGACTATAATCTCTTCAGATATTTTCTCGGGTCCTTTCTCTCTCTCTTCTCCTTCTGGGACCCCTATAATGCGAATGTTGGTGTGTTTAATGTTTTTCCAGAGATCTCTTAGGCTGTCTTCATTTCTTTTCATTCTTTTTTCTTTATTCTGTTCTGCAGCAGTGAACTCCCCCATTCTGTCTTCCAGGTCACTTATCCGTTCTTCTGCCTCAGTTATTCTGCTATTGATTCCTTCTAGTGTAGTTTTCATTTCAGTTATCGTATTTTTCATCTCTTTTGTTTGTTCTTTAATTCTTCTAGGCCTTTGTTAAACATTTCTTGCATCTTCTTGATCTTTGCCTCTATTCTTTTTCCGAGGTCCTTGATCATCTTCACTATCATTATTCTGAATTCTTTTTCTGGAAGGTTGCCTATCTCCCCTCATTTAATTGTTTTTCTGAGGTTTTATCTTGTTCCTTCATGTGGTACATACCCCTCTGCCTTTTTATCTTGTCTGTTTTCCTGTGAATGTGGTTTTTGTTCCACAGGCTGCAGGATTGTAGTTCTTCTTGCTTCTGCTGTCTGCCCTCTGGTGGATGAGGCTGTCTAAGAGGCTTGTGTAGGTTTCCTGATGGGAGGAACTGGTGGTGGTAGAGCTGACTGTCGCCTAAACTTTGATGTCTATTTGTTATTTTGGTCACCAAGTGCCAGTCTGTGTATTTCTCAAGGTTGTAGAGAAAGAGCAAGTTGCTATGGTTTTAGAACACTAATACACTCTTTTTTTTCTGTTCTGAATTTAGAACTATTTAAGTAGCAATTTCTAGGAGGCAAATAGAATTCAGCATGTCAGCTTTAATACTGATAAAGCTGATTGCAGAGCATATCTTTATATCTACAGTAAAAAGAACTTGCTAACACCATGTATTTCTCTGCAGTCTAAATCCTAGAACCTCCAACCCAAAGCACTAGCCACGGATTGTCTTGTACCTGGAATGGAAGACAGAAAGAGAATGGATGTTATAAGTTATATGGGGAATCTAAAAAATAAAACAAATGAATGAATATAACAAAGTAAATACAGAGTCACAGGTATAGAGAACAAGCTAGTGGTTACCAAAAGGGAGAGGAAAGCAGAGAGGGGTAAGATAAGGGTAGTGTACTAAGAGGTACAAACTACTAAGTATAAAAGGAACAAGCTACATTTATTGTATGTATTGTACAGCACAGGGAATATAGCCAATATTTTATAATAACTATAATAGAGTATAACCTTTAAAAAATTGAATCACTTTGTTGTATACCTGAAACTAATATAATATTGTAAATCAAATATACCTTAATAAAAAATAAAGATGGGCATTACCTAATACTGGCAAGGATACAGATCTGGCATTCTCACACTTTGATGGGGGCCATGTAAAATTGTACAACTACTTTGGAATAACTAGGTGATTTGTTATAAATTTAATACAGTGTTAATATACAAAGCAGTCATTCCATTCCCCGTTATTTACCTAAGGGAAAGGGTAACCCATACCCAAAAAAGACTCAAAGAAAGTTCTTAGCAGCAGGAACTGGAACAGCTCACTGCTCATCAACTCATGAATGATAAACAATCTAGTGTCTGATTACAGTAAAAGGAACAGAATATAGATATGCACTGTCTCCTGAAACTCATTACTACCATGCTGAGCAAAAGAAGGCAGACCCAAAAATGTTCATATGGCATGTGCCTCCACTGGTGTGGGTTTCTAAAACCTGACAATCGAAACTGTTGCAACAGGCAGCAGATTGGTTGTCATCTGTAGATGGGCAAGGGATGATTGATTGCAAAGAAGCATGGGAGAACCTTCTAGAAGTGTTCTACATCCTGGTAAAGGTGGTGGATGCCCAAATATGTACATGTATGATTTCATTGAATTATATACTAAACTGGTAGATTTTATTGTATGTAAATTATACCTCTATAAAGCTGATTTTTTGTTTAAAAAGTAGAAGCCAACTAGTAAAGTTAGAAAATTTTACTTTTCGCCAAAGTAAACATATTTTAGATAACATATATTGCTTTGATTGGTATTTTGGTATTTTGATAAAATATATACCAGTTAGGGTTTTCAACTCCTTCCTTTTACCTCCTTCCCTCCCTTCCTTCCCATTTTTCCCTTGTTCCTTCATATCTTTAAACATTTCTTTCACCTGTAATTTAAAATTGTGTATGTCAAAGTTTATCCCTGGTTGCAACACCTTTCTATTTAGACAGATCCTCATGATTGATCTGCCTGTATTGTTCAATAGCCTCACTTACATTGCTGAAAACATAGTCAACATAGTCTCTACATTAAAATCTTAATAGTCATCATAGTTGTATCAATTACTGTATTATCTTTAAGCAGATTGGGCTATTTGAAGGTTACCATGCATACATAAATATATTCTCCAGGTTTTATAATAGTACATTATTCAGTTGAAAAGTTTTTCTACCACTTCAAAGATTTCTTGAACTTTTGCCATCATTATTATGTGGTTGTGGTTGTCCCTACAATGACCTTTTAGATATCATTGCTTGGAGAACATGCTATTTCACTGCAACAGCGTTTTTGAATACTAGACCTTAAAAGTCAATACTGTTCTTTCTGTGACCTCCTTTCCACATAGTAATGTGACACATGGGAAACATACATTGAGAAATGAGGATCTCTGTTGAACATTAGAACAAAAAGAACTCAGTCCATCTTAGTGATCTTCAAATTGAGAGACAATTTTACACTTTAACATGATTGAGCATAGAAACATTTTAGACCTGGAGTGCAGTAAGTAATATTACAAATGGGTTGGGAAGGAGGATAAAAAGACTTATGAACACATTTATAAATTAAATTGAGAATGGTAATATCCCCAGCCTTGAGACATTTTGGCTAAGCAATGCTGTCTAATTCAAAATATGAAAGGAAAAAATAATTTACCCTCTTCTCAGTCTATTAATACCCCAGGGGCAACTTGCTTTGTAAAGCAGATCAAAGCACTTTTACAAACAGATGTAGCTTGATCAAAGTCAACATAAATGATTTGGATTAATGGTCACCATAGATAAAATAACAAGCAAATGTGTTCTTTGCTTTTTTAGTTTTTCATAATGTTAGCTTATTTTAATCTTATCTGTATAAGTAAATAAAATCAATTTATCTTGCCAAGTGGATACTATTTTTGTTGATTATTGTAGATCCAGGCTTATTATGAGTTCACATTAAATAATGTATATGAAAAGGCTTTTGGAAAATAGAAAGCATTATACAAATGAAAGTGATTATTATGATTGTAATCATCTTAAATAGTGAGAGTAACTGCTGTGAACATCTTAAAAAATGCTTCCAACTAGGATAATCAGTCTTCTGTCAGTTGCATTTATTTTATGAGTACACATGCAGCATTCTATATTATACCAACTGGTGAGGTAGAAAGGAAGGAAAATATATGATCTGTGTGTTTTGGAAGACTTCACAATTTAAAGGGGGCACATGATAATCTTGAGTGAATGAAAGATAACATATGCACATCAAATACCAAGCATATAAATTATGACAAGATTAATACAGAGTATCTACTCCTGAGGAACAGTAAGGCAAACAAATACAACCAAATAACCAGTAAAATAGGCTGTGGGGAGTAATATATACTTGTACAAAGCACATGTGACACATAGGTTGGACAGCTTAGCACAGTGGTAGCAATTTAGCAGACCGTAATCCCAAATTTGATTGAAAAATGTGTTTTATTTAACCAATGCAGTGTTACACTTTTCTTCCGTCCCTCCGTCCCTCCTTCCTTTGCTTCCTTCCTTTCTTCTGACAGAAGATGCATAAGCCCTTTATACCGAAAATTGTAAATCTGTATTATGGATTACAAATAAAGCCTTCAATAAATAAAATATACACTGTTAGCTCCGAGATTTAATTTTACCATACTTCAAAGCTGAGAAATTAACCTGTTAGTGTTTCATAGATTCTGAGCTAGAAAAAAGAAACATTAGTCCTCACCACTAAGGAAGCAGCATTCGTATTGCCATATTTGCTTTAGTCCTCTTGTCTGTGATCCCCCAAGACTACAGGGTTATGTGATGGGACCATGTTGATGCCTGCACATGCAGTGGGCTGGATTATAGGTGAGTTTGGGGAATCCACTGCTTTCATAGCAAGTAGTAAGCAAGCCTGTTTTTGTTTGTTTTTGTTTTTCAGTTGAGTGGAAGGATTATCTCATTTCTCAAACTTACCAGCTACATAAACAACACTGAGATGTGTCCTGTTCCAGTCCGCTACAGAGCAGTCACCTCAGCAAGATTTGTAGGAGGAACACAAATTCAGAAGAACTGTCTCTCCCAACAGGTACTATGTTCCATAATTAGTATGTATAAATATGATTTTATATATATAAAGGTACACAGAAATCATAGAAATATATTAATTCTCTCCAAATTAATTTATGAGTTTACTGCAAGTCTGATCAAAATCTCAACAAGGATATGAGGATATGAAAAGATATACATGGCTGGAGGGAAAGTGTATTGACAAAATTGTTATGGATTTTTATTGAGTTATATCTAGTAAAATTGATGACAGTCATGTTGTATTATTCAGAATTTCTTTTAAAAATGTGTCTACCTTAGTGGAACTCTTCTATATGTACATAAGGATGCTCATGGCATGATGCTTTTGCAGTATTGTTTATCTTGGAAAAAATTCTAAATGCTTATCAATATGAGAATGGATAAATAAATTAACTAGCAATTAAAATAAATTAGTTAGATCCAGTGGAATAATACTCAAAACCTACTGTGCAGTAAAATAAGTTAAGAAGAATAGATGCCATGTATGCAAATTTTAAATATTGAACAATATTATTTATTATTTATGAATACAAAATAGTAGACATTTGATACCATATGCAGCAAAAATATACTACAATTTGAGGATACTTACTACCTTTAGATAAAGAGGAAAATGGGTGCATACAGTAGAGTGGAAAGCTTTAACTGTTTATGAAATGTTTTATTTCTTTAAAATAAGATTCGAAGCAACTACAGCAAAATGTTAACAGTTGTTAAATCTGGATGGTGGGAACATGGGTATCTATCACAATATTGTTTCTGACTATATGCTTAAAACATTTCAATATTAAAATTTTAAAAAACTGCAAAGGGCTTCCCTGGTGGCGCAGTGGTTGAGAATCCGCCTGCCGATGCAGGGGACACGGATTCGTGCCCCGGTCCAGGAAGATCCCACATGCCGCGGAGCGGCTGGGCCTGTGAGCCATGGCCGCTGAGCCTGCGCGTCTGGAGCCTGTGCTCCACAACAGGAGAGGCCACAACAGTGAGAGGCCCGCGTATGACAAAAAAATAAAAAATAAAATTAAAAAAACCCTGCAAAATATTAGTACTTCGCCTGCCTGCCTGCCTATCTGAGTAAATGAATGCATATAGAAATATTAAGAATTTTATTCAGCAACTACACTTACACGATAATAGAGTGATTAGTTTTGAGCATGAGCCATGTTCTCATGTTCATTTAAAATTTAATTATAATCACTGAAAAATAGAATATTATACAACAGTTTAAAGACAATATTTTCCTAGAAGCAAAAGAATGAGGATAAGCAAGACAAGCTCTGCTTGGAAGGTTATTTGAAGTAGGGATTAAGTATTCTGACCCCAAGCAATGACAGTCTTAATATTGAAAGCTTTGCAATGAGAAGCAAAATAATTTCTAGGAGATGTTCAAACTGTGATTTTATATTTTAACATCAGCCTGTATTGGTGGTGTGTATGCTTTTACAGTTTCTGATTCACTATACTGTTCACCTCTAATGTATTTATAAAACTCAGTCAATTGTTTATAAATTTACCTAATCCTTTGGAGGCCCTTGTACATTTAAAGGTTTCAACATTGTTTTCTCTGTTTATTTAATGCTATATATTCACATCTGTTTCATTTCATTTTATGAAGTTATTTTATGTTTTGAAAAGTATTAAGCACTTATTACATAATAAACTTCAAACTCCAAAATAAACAAAGAAACAACAACAGCCATATTCCATAACACAAAAAACAACCATTATTAACATTTGGCTTCTTTTAGTACTTTTATATGCATACCTTTATTTTTAACATAATTGCAACCATAACATATATAAATCACTCTTCACGCTTCTGACATTTATTTTGAGATTTATTCCCAGAAGATAGAATTTAGCACTTAAACTTAGTTTTAAGAGTTTTTTTTTCTTTTTTCTTTTTTGTGGGGGAATTTGGATCACAGTGGTAAAAACTACAGAAAAGTTTGATTTAGAAAATGGCCTGATTATTTATATATGCTTAGAGATTCCGGAAATTTTTTTGCGTGTACTAAGGATGTACTGAAGCTGGGGTTTTTCTCTGATTTTAAGGCTGGGTGATGAAGGCAGGTTGGACCTAGGCAAAGCAGGGGAAGGCTTTTGTAGGTGTTCATCTCTGCCCTTTCAGTTCTCTTGGAAGAGGTGCTTAGGAATAAGAGTGGTTAAAAAAATGGAAGAAAATATCACAGAAATTGACTTTTAAGCTTAATTTCAGATTTAACTTGGAGGAAAATTTTGTATACCCTGAGAGACCAGAACATTTTTTCCTTGCCAAATACTGTGTAAGTGGTGAAAGTGTCTATTTTGCACAAGCTGCCAAAAAGAGAGTGAAGTTTCGTACTCTACATGAGTAATTGTAGAACACTATGACAAGGACATCTATATTCTAAGGATTCCCAGTCTCGATTTGATCTGTAGTATCCCTAAGTCTGATAAGTTTGTAGTTTTATTTTCTACATACGTTTGCTTTAAGAAAATTAAAAATTTTGTGGAACAAAGTCGAGTGAATCAGTCAATGCAATAATAAGCCTCAATATATTGATTAAAAATAACGTAACACTCAATTCCCCACTATGCTAAATCTCTGTGAGTTGTTTTAAGGTGCTCTGGCAGTGAGTGACTAGTTGAGTTGTAGAAAATTTTAGGAAAAATACATATTTAATTTATATGGGCTAGGATTGCATGGTACGTGAATCAGTCCACATGCATCTGTTCTTTCGCTTCTATGCAAAAAACCTTTGTTCATCATCTCACTTGCTTAAAAAATATAATTTTGGGGACGTCCCTGGTGGTGCAGTGGTTAAGAATCCACCTGCCAATGCAGGGTACACGGGTTCGAGCCCTGGTCTGGGAAGATCCCACATGCAGCGGAGCAACTAAGCCTATGCGCCACAACCACTGAGCCTGCGCTCTAGAGCCCGCGAGACACAACTGCTGAGCCCGTGTGCCACAACTACTGAAGCCTGCACGCCTAGAGCCCGTGCTCTGCAACAAGAGAAGCCACAGCAGTGAGAAGCCCACGCACCGCAACGAAGAGTAACCCCTTCTCGCTGCAACTAGAGGAAGCCCATGCACAGCAATGAAGACCCAACACAGCCATAAATAAATAAATTAATTAAATATATATATAATTTTATTTTTGCTAAATGATACCTAATCGAGAAAAAAAGAAGGCTGATATACATATTAGCAAAACACTACCCCAAACATAAAACAATCAAAAATATTTAATTGGGGGCTTCCCTGGTGGCGCAGTGGTTGAGAGTCCACCTGCCGATGCAGGGGACACGGGTTCGTGCCCCAGTCCGGGAAGATCCCACATGCCGCGGAGCGGCTGGGCCCGTGAGCCATGGCCACTGAGCCTGCGCGTCCGGAGCCTGTGCTCCGCAACGGGAGAGGCCACAACAGTGAGAGGCCCGCGTACCACCAAAATAAATAAATAAATAAATAAAATATTTAAAAAAAAATATTCAATTGGAATTTTCCATTCCTCACTTGTTAAGGTTAATGAAGTTTTACTTTAACATACATTAATGTAGTTTGTATGTGTGTGTGTGATGTTTTGACATAGTATTCTGTTGATGGTCTATACCTGCACTGTTATTAAATGCAGTATCCACTAGACACATGTGGCTACTGAACATTTGAAATGTCATTAGTCCAAATTGAGGTGAATGTAAAATACATGTTAGACTTTAGATGAATTCATATGTAAAAAAGTCTCATCAATTTTTTATATTGATTACATGTTAAATGATAATATTTTGACTATATTTGGTTAAATACATTTAATTTGATCTTTTCTTTTAACTTTTAAAAAGTGGCTTCTAGAAAATTTAAATTGTATGGCTTTAAACTTGAAATGCACATTTATGGAAAACACTATATTTCTGTTATTCTGGAACACAAGTAACAATTACAAGAATACTCAAAACACATGACAGTATTTTCTTATTTTTTTGAATAGAGGACTCTATAAATATTTAGATCTATGTGGAAAATGAAAGATCACTTTAATTCTGAATTAATTTTGTAACATTCCTGCCAGGACATATACAACATATAAGTGTTAAACTTATCAATAGTAACTAAGAGATGCTGTAACAAATTCCAGGAACTTGCGTTTATACACCTTGTGATTTTTATTTCAATTTACCCTCAGAGTTTATGGTATATTCTTTTTCATGTCCATGTTGACAGGTTCTACCTGTGTTTGAGGAAGATGATTTATATTTTAAATTATAAATATGGATGCAAATTTTCATCTTATAGCTGATAATGTCTAATTTATAGGAGGTATAATATATGAGCCAAACCAGTCTTTTAAATAAATTCCAGAAATATACAGATTCTCCCAGTCCAGGTACAGAGGTGCTGGATCCAGGCAGAACTCCCTCTGCACAACAGCCCTCCTAAAAACCCCTCCTAAAATCTCAAAGCACAGAGGAGCAGGGAGAATTCACTCTCTGCTAGCAAGAGGACAAAAGCAGGTAGTGCCAGGACAGCCATGCCTAGTTATTTTTCCCCAATTTAACTACTGGTTAATCTACTTTCTCTGTTCAAAAGAGTGAATACAGGAACAGAGTCAGTGAAGAAGTATATTCCTTCTATCAACCCATAAAATGGGAAAAATATTTTTCCTTAGTATTGATTACTATCATTTAATATATCTTTACAGATCTCATATTACTGCCAACTATGTATTTATACAATCCTTACAACTCTTTTATTTCTGTAGTTATTTTATTTCCATCTAGAAGATAAAAGAATAGAGTTTCTGAGAGTTCAAACAACTTGCCCAGCATTATGTAGCCAGAAAGTGGAAGATGCTTTTACTACACTGCTGTTCTGTCTATTGCATCTCCAGTGAAATTAAACACGATCTCTCAAGAATTCTACAAATGTTGAGTACAAGTTTTTTCAATGAAATGTATCAGGATGGTGATTGCAATTATTAAAAACAAAATGAAGAAAAACAGACATTTTTTCTCCCTGTGGTTCTGAGTTTATAGTTGTAAGGAGAAGTTCAAAAATTTTTGAACATTTGTTCCATTTCTAAGAGTTGATGCAAAATTTACCAGAACAATTACTTTGAAAAATGATACTACTCATTTTAATGCTGAAATACAATGTCTTTCTTAAAAAATTAAAACCTTACATTTTCTATAATTTCTTATAGTTGAACTTAATATTTTTATTATTTTTACTAACTAGTTCTACATATGGGTCATTGTCATGACTACGATTTCAAACATGGAATTGAATACTTATATAGCAAAGCAAAATGATTTATAATAAATTATTTTTTATTTAAGAATGACAACATAGACAATTTGAAGTTAAAGGAATCTCCAGCTTCTCTCCTGATCTGTTGAATCTTTGGAATGTTCTTTGGAAGTTATCTTGTAATCTCTGAAATTTAGTCCAAAATTTTCCACTCTGTCTTTTTCCCAAAAGTCTAATTGAAGAAGCTATATTTAAAATATATAGGATTTTTGTTTGTTTTGATTGTTTTCTGTTTGTTAGGCTATTTTACTTCCTATGTTGCAGAACTATGTGATTTCAACAGCCTTATTATTTTAATTTATGTGTCCTTATAAGTTAAAAAAAGTTGCATATTATTTACACAGTCTCTTGGAACTTATGTTGTAGTTCTAAGACACATCCTTTATTTCAATGGAATTTTTGCTTGATTAAGTACTATAGAACCATTCCTATTAATATCACTCTACAATTAGGTCATAGAATAGTAGGATTTTTTTTTTTTTAACATGAGTATAAGGGCTTACATTTCCAACACCTTTGTTATATCAAAGAACCTATTTGGCACTTGTTTCTTTTCATTTCATACTATTATTGATGTATAATTTCATGATGGAAGATTCCTAATGCATTTGTTGATAAATAGGAGACCAGCTTTGCTCTCTATAGGATTACTGTGTTTTATCTTTTCTTCATTAAATTGTCAAGGCTGCTATCCTCAATCACAAGTACATCCTGTACTTTAATGTACAACAATGATTAGTGATATAAAAGTGCACTGGAGAGCATTTCAATTTTTGAACTTCCTGGTTTTAGGTTTCAGTTAATTATACTGCAGTTGATGTGCATGTAGGGATGTCATTGATCTCCATCTCCCAAATGCCTCATTTACTGTCTGATATTAGACAAGGCATTCAGGGTGGTATGTTAACTCTCCAGGCAAAAGCAACACTATTGAGTGAATTATAATAGAGATGTTATTATATTTGGCTTTTCTTTATTATGGCAAGCTTCAGAGATTATGGCAGGACCCTATATTCTTGGCCAATTATTCTATTAATGTATGCCATGGCCAGACTCATGATATCATAGAGTTACAAAACAGAATGAGAGCTTCTACTTACACAACCTTATTGTATAGAGGCATATATTGTAGTCCAGAAAGATTAAAGATCAAGATCTTGTGACATCATAAAGATAATGACATATCTGGGGATAAGAAGAAATGAGACCTTACCTTCAAAACATGATTTTGGGAGAATCCAGGCTTCTTCAACTTACTGGCTGTTTAATATCTGACAAGTTTTATAACCTGTCTGGTCCCAATTTTTTCATTTGCTCTGTGTTGAAAATGACTACTTCGTAAGTTCGTGTGAAAGAAAATGACAGATATACAGTAATTGTTGAATTTCCTTCCTTTACTTTTATTGTTTTAGAGAAACCCACCATAAGATCTTAAAAATTACTCTAATTATGGTCTATTGGAAATACTATCTTTATGATTATAGGTTAGCAAATTTTATTTAAAATCATCCTTTTTAATTAAAGAGTTATTTTAAAAAACATTTCATTCTTGGTGGTTGGGCAGAAGGAGGAGCAGTAAGGCTCCTGTAGAGAAAGTTGGTTTCAGTCTCACTGAATTAGAAATAAACTGAAGCTAGAAATATCTCAGCTTTTGTATTTCCTTGAGTGGAGGATTCTTCACAACTTTTTCCTTCTTTCCATTGCATTTCCATGAAACAGAGTGAAAATAAGTGCCTCTTCTCTATTTAGTCTTGCATTCACAGGGTCCTGGGATCCTGTTATTGTTGTGTTTTTTTCCCCCACTGAGAAAAAACTTTGTCCTGTATATGATATTGGCAAGATACTTCAAAGATGTCAGAATTGAATCGCTTGATTGTTGACCTGGATTGCTGTTAAAGTTTAGGAAATAGAATGTAATTGTCCAAATCATTTATTTGAAACAGAACTTTGAATCTATGGGTATCCCAAAATTAAAATGTTATATGTGTCAAAGCATATCCATTTCTATCCTTTAAGAAGAAAAGCTGATATTTTAAAATGTCAGACAAAAACAGTTAACCTCACTGTAGGCCTGTGGGTTGTTGAGACAAAATATAGTTTGAGGCACCATAACCTTAGGAAGAGGATTGCCCAAGAACAGTGTGCCAGTAGAACCCTTGCAACTAAGAAGAAAAGGGGTGATGCCATGTTTTTTAAAATATGTTAAACCTTTTAGAAAATGTATTTGACGTAAAAGGTTATAATTATTGAGTAGTCATGAATATATACCTTTTTGTTTTAGAAAATAATTATGGGCAAACTGTTTATCTGGAATAGAAATTCATTAATGATAGGTTAGTTTTGAAATATGAATAATTAAATTTATTAGGATAGCATTAGAAAACAGTAACTTATGATCCCCAATGGATTATTTGCATAACAGCAGCAAAATTGCTTAATAATAATTTATATTTTTATAACTCTTATGAGGTGGCTGTATAGTAATTAATGGCTAACCAAACATTGTCATAGCATCTTCAAACCATCTTTTTGAATTGATATTACAGTTATCCTCATTTCATAGATAAAGTCACTGAGGATCAGAAAAATTAAATTACTTTTCCGAGGCTACTTAAATCAAAACTAGAACCCGGTTTTTTACTTCCAAATCTTTAGTTTTACATTACACCTTAACACCGTAAATAGGAAATGCTATTATAATGTGGAGAGAGAAGTAAATTGAGAATTAAAAACCTAGATTTTAGCCCTGAATTTACCATCATCCTGTCTTTATCATTAACTCAGTGTTGAACTAAAATAAGAACTTCTGAGGGCTTCCCTGGTGGCGCAGTGGTTGGGAGTCCACCTGCCGATGCAGGGGACGAGGGTTCGTGCCTCGGTCCGGGAGGATCCCACATGCCGTAGAGCGGCTGGGTCCGTGAGCCATGGCCGCTGACCCTGCGCGTCCGGAGCCTGTGCTCCGCGTCGAGAGAGGCCGCAGCGGTGAGAGGCCCGCGTACCGCAAAAAAAAAGAACTTCTGAATTTACATGGAGAAGAAAACTGAAGCCTTTGTACTCACATGGTATATTATAAGAGAATAGTAACTATAAATCAAGGAAAATAAAAAGATTATTTGAAACAAATGAACTATATTTGGAAAATTTTGAAAGAAATGTAGCTGAGCAGTACAGAAAAAGCCATATTGGAGATCAAAGAAACAACTACTTTTTAAGTTATATTCAGATGACCAAAGCGATTATTTTCCCAGTTTTATTTTTGCACCATATTTTCTCCAGAAAATAGAAAGCCACTTTTTGTGGTTCATATTTCTTAATTATCTTCCTTCTCAGTGTTTTCAATTCCCTATTTCTTCTTCGGACCTGGATCTTTCCAGATACTCAGCTAGACTGCCTATAAAGAGATGGAAATTTTTTAGCTGCAGAATCAACAGCAAGGTCATGTCTAGAATCAAGGCTCTGTATGTTGGTAACAACTTTTGGTGATGAATATTGCCATACGGAGCACGGCAGGCCCTTGTGAGATCCTGGGTCACCTATTTGCTTGGGCACATATATTAAATTTTTTTCTCTGTCTTCACGACTCACTGGGTGATCCGAGGGCTTTCTGAGCGTCCTCTCATTACTTTCTGCTCAGCGTGTGGTCTGCCGACCAGCAGCACTGGCATATCTTTGTCAATGGCTTGTTAAAAATGTAGACTCTTAAGACCCTGAGACTTACCGAGTCAGAACAATATTCTCAGATGGTTCCCATTCACATTAAAGTTTGAGAACTACTCTTTGCTGTTCATTATCTCAAAGATAGACATTCTTTCATTATATCTTCTTGGACCCTTTCTTCTAAGTTCTGCATGTCCTTATTATATGGATATTATTTTTGAAAATATGTGTTTAGTGCCTATGCATAGTTGTTGTTCTGATGGGTATTGCAGAATGTAGAGTGGGTTGGAGAGAGAGCTGATATTTTCAAGCATGGACTGTGATGTTTGTTATTGACTCCCACTTTACAGATTAGAAAACTGAGGGTCAGAGAAATAAAATAATCTATTCACAGTCATAGGCTGGCTAGTTGTACAGTTAATACTAAGTTTTCTGCACGGAAGTTAGAGACTGGAATAGACACATATAAGGAAGTGTCCGTATATGATAAACAAAATTGTCCATCTTGCATGTTCCAAGTAATTCCTGCAGATGCAGATAGGCCATGAAAGAGTTGCTTTTTAGAGGGAAGGCTTTACTGTCAATGTAACCTCCTATTCATTCACTCTTTGCATTTTTCTGAGCACAATAGAATTTTATCCAGTATATTTTTGGGGTGCTGAATGTTATGCAGCTAAACTCTGTGAAGTTAAAAATTTATGGATTACAAATTTTATATAATAGGAATTGAAAAGTTTGAATTCAAATGTCTTGTGATTTTAGGCAATTTCATTATAATCCTACAGATGAACTTTTTAAAGATTTGGTAAACACCAGATTCTAAAAAGTGAAGTGTCTTCAATTTTTGAATGAGAGTTTCATCAACTTTTCCTGGCTAAATGTAAATGATTTAATCTAGGTAGCCTATGTAAATCTGAAAGCTGTTTGCTAAAAGAAAAGAAAAAATGTTTTAAAGGTTTCAATGGAAGGAAAAAAATGGATGTATTTTGAAGCGAAGTTAAAATGAAATTGACTCAAAGTTTTCAATCTTCTCTTTATTCAAATCTAGCCAAAGAAAATTCTGAATCTTAGCTAAAGCAAAAATATTTATAATGAAAGGAAACCTAAGTTAATTTGCTCAACTTGAAAATCAGCTTTCTGAATGAGAGTTGTATATATGAAAGAGTCACCAAGCAGTGCAGTACGGATGTCAGCAGTATTTCAAAGCAAGGAGTAAGTAACTGAATCCTGTAAGCCTGACAGGAGATCAGTACACAATGGCTAGTAGAACTTCTTGCTTTAAAATATAATTCAGACTCCTTTCTACGTCGAAAGAGAAATCCCATCTTCTGTCTCCACACCTTTAAAAACTATGTTCTAAAATTCTTCCTCTTTCATTCATACCTCCCATCTGACTTCTCTGTATCAACCAACTCCAATTCTACACATTCATAAAGTGCCATCTCAGATGCCATAGATACCATGATTGATGCATTTTCCCCCCAGTGTATTCAAAACAATCTCCTCTGAGGGTCCATAGCTACTTCTGTGTTATGCAAAATTAAAACACATTGATGGTCAATACCAAATTAAATTTTGTGGCATACATGTATGTTCCCCTTTCTATATCCTTGAAAGCAAAGAACTTTTCTGGTCAATCTTTGACCATCCTACATTATCCAAAATATTTCTTCACGATAATATGTTTTCAGTAAATGTTTGTTGTGTTTAATTTGCACTAAAATATGTAAGGCTATTCAAATGTTTTAATATGAGGTTAGTATGCTTAGGAGCTAATCAATTTAGAGAGAGGTAAAACAAGATGACCTGGGAAATGAAGCAGAAAACTGTACAGACATAGATGTCATGAGGAGTGAAAATAGTTTCCTAGTTGCTAATTTGTAGAAGACAGGCAATTAGCTGGACTGTTGCTAAAATCATCTCTTTTGTGTATATGTAAATGGTTGATATTGTCTGCTAAAAAGTAATTTATGATATTGTTGTGTTTCCCAGTCCTGAAAATGACTATAAATAATTGAACTGTGGCAACTCCATTGTCACAGCTCTTGAAAACTATTGAAATTACATCTTCTGCTCTGAAAGATTCTAAATCTTTCTTGACCAGAATTTTGAGGCAGTTTTTATTTGCAAAGCACAAGCATGATTACTACCAACTGATATATATGTTATTATACAAGTTCCCTAATGACTAAATTAATACTGTCTAAAATCTCTTGCTTTTTGATCCCATCATAAAAGCAGATAATTTCCCACATCATTGTTTATTTTTTACTTTATGGACTATAAAACATTGGTTATGCTATATATCTTAAAGGGATTTCTTCTCTGACCTTTCTATTTTGAGATCTTCTCACTAAAAGAATTTTAACCTTATATTTTGAAAGGGAGGTAACAAATAGGCATTACATTTTCCAGTGAAGAATCCATTATATTTATTTAATGCTTTTTAAACAGAGAAGAAGTTATGACAGCTTAAAAAGAAAATGAAGGGTGAATAGAACAAATTCTGCCAAATTTAGTGATGTCAAAATAGGTTTTTTTTTGCAGCTAAATTATTTTACTATGTCTTGGACATATGCTGACCAAACATAAATGGCTCTTTCTGCATAGACACATAGGGTTATTCTCCTAAAATTAAAAAAAATCATGTCACAAAGTTTTTGTCACAAATAGCTTTATTTATCTTTATTGGATAATTAATCTGTGAATATATTATAACATTAACAACAGTGAAGTCTTCCCTTAATATTTTATTGCCAGAGATGTTCTCTTACTACATATTTACTTCTCTTCATACTGAAAAGCATGTCTTTTAGATTTGCTTTTAAAAATCTTTTTTATTACTATTTAAAATTTATATTCTATTCATCCTTTTTTCTTTATATCTTTAGAGTGTTTGATTTCTTCTGTAATTGGAATTTGTTATTAAGTATTATTACTTGTGTATTGGAATTATGAATTTCACTTCTATTACGTTGCCTTCTGTTCTTGCACTTAAATTTGTTAATTTACTTTTTTCTCTCTTTTTTTTTTTTTGGTCTGAACTTGAATAATTATTTCTTCTTTATTAAATCTGTTGACTCACAATCTTATGCATTGTAATGCTTAATTTAAGAGCCTCAAAGTCAAATGGTTCTTCAAATTTTACATTGCTGAAATCATGCTGGAAATATGAATATAATTGCAAATTCAGGAATTAAACTTAAAAATATTTTACATGGCCCTCATTTTCACAAAAAAACTTAGAACTAATTTTAAAAAGTCTCATTCCCTTATGAAACTTTCCCAAGTTATACCCTTTGAATTCCTATAGTATTTGTATGTATATATTTTCTTATATTGTCTTCTAATTTTTTGCAAGTATTAATATAAACTTGGATAAAATGGTACAGTCCTTGAAGATATGGTTAAGACTGTTCTTGGTATTTTCAGTATTTGAAAGTGCCTATCATCACGTGATTATATATTGTAGGTACTTAGCACATTGTTGAAATAATAATTTCTATAAAATGTCATTAATTTGACTTCTATGAACCATGTTTGAGGCATCATGAGCAGAAGTAATTTACAATCTCTTAATATCAGTTATTTTTATTCAATTTATATGTTAACAATGATATTTAAGATTGACAACAAAGCTGTGTAATTTAGTTTTAGTGCACTCTTAGATATGTCAAAACAACCCACCAACAAATTTATGGTCATCTACTAATTAAAACGTTAGATAGGCTATCTGCCTCAGTGCAAATGGACCTTTTTCCTCATGGCTCTCTAATCAAAGCCACTTTTCTTTTGTTCAAGTACTCACTCCAGAGGCTGCAATTCATGGGATGTACAAAGGTTTCCCTGACATATGCTTCTTCCTCAGTATAACATTTCTGCTGGGACAAAATCATGAATCACAAAATTTTCTTGAAGCAAATGAGAAGTTGTGAATGAGAGTTGTGAACTCTGTGTGGACCAGTTGTGAATCTGGCCCACACAGAGAAAGAGTAGTGTGTTTAATTACATTAGGGAAGAATCGTAGGTGCTCTCTGCTACCAGGCTCTTTAACTGTAGTACCTTTAAGTTCCTATCATTGTGATTGCCTTAAGTCACAAAGTTTTAAAATAATAACAAACTTTCACAAAGCCTCTACTAGGTTTCAGAGCTTGTGTTATTCCCACATCTAATCATTTTATATGACAGGAATTCCCCCACCCTCACCCCCTTTTAATTATTCATTTTAGAGAATACAAATGAAAATAACTTGGCTCGGGTCACTCCACTAACTATCCTATGATGAGAATTTAATCATAAATTTGTCTTTCTTCAGATACACATACTTGACTGAAATAATGACAGATTTTAAAAATATTTACACATTTATTCTTTACATTAACTTATTGGGACTATTGAAGAAATTGGGTAACTTCTGTTCTTGAATATTAATTTTGGAATCCAGAGACAATAAACCAAATAATTTAGATACATCCATTGTAACTGTGTTTTGACTAACTTTTCCAGATCAATAGTTGACAACAATTTTACCAATATAGATATCTCTAAATCTTTGGCATGAATATAAAATACATTTTTGATCATTTTTAGCTTTCACTGTCTTTTTAATTTGAGGCATATCATTTATAATTTGACATTTTGATTATGTCATTAAGCAGCAACAGTATATGTCATATTTAGTCAACACAGAATAATCAGATAAATTGAGTAATTCTCTGGTCATCAAATTTTATTAATGCTGATAATCAACTCAAAAATGTTCTGTGAAGTTTTCCTCTCTTAGCTTAATAGAAATGCTATTGCTGTTTTTTCATCATGTATTTTGGACAGCACCTAAATATTCTTGATTCGTTCTTTCATCTGTTCATTTATTCATTCATTTATTGCATATGTTGCTTATAGAACAATGTTCCTCAAACATTGTTGAGTGCACAACTCATCTGGGGAGTTTATAACCTCCCCCATTTTTAGAGATTCTGATTCAGTAATTGACAAACATAATCTAGTAATTTTGAAGCAGATTAATACAGAGACCACACTGTCATAGGGAATACAGCTCATTAACATCAGTCACCTTGCAAATGTTAAAAAACAAAATTCAGCTGAGTAAATTTGAAAATCTAGTTGAAATCTAATTGTCTTTATTCAACAATTCACCAATTGGGCAGCATCTAGCAAATAGAAAGGGGCTCCCAGGAGCTGCAGAAAAGGAAAGATTTTTAGGGGCAGAAAGGGCCTGGGACAAGGAAGTCATAGCAAAATAAAAGATTATTTCGGGCAGTAACCTTCCTTTGGAGGAAGGCTTGGGTCTGTCAGGCAGATTACCTTACCTCTGCTGGCCAGGTAATTCTGGGTTGACTGGTTAAACGTTACATTTCTGGAAGAGGCTGAAACTGTAGTTAAGTGAGGAATTAAGTCTTGGTAGGATGATGTGGTACTTAGCACAACTGACTTAATTTTGGCCTTGTTTCTTTTTGTTTTTTAAACACAAATAATGTTTATTTAGTGAAAAACGCTGTATTACTTTCAGTAGCATATATTTTGGTCTTTAAGTATCTTTCAGTTTATTTAAGGAGATAAAATATAAGCACAGATTTTAGGACTTTTGTGGAACAATCACCAAATAGTAGTTGTTTAGTAGTTTCTAATAACCATAATTTTCAAATATATATTATTTATTACCTTTATTTCAACATTATTTTCCCTAATCATCCTCATTCAGAGTGAATAAAAAATATAGGTAATTTTACATCTCTCCCTACATGTAACATAAAATATTGCCATCTGGTTGAAAGATAGGTGGCCCATAAATATAAATAAATTATTGTTATTAGATTTAATTAAATATCTTATAACCCAGTTTACTCTGTCTTATTTTTTTGTCTTTTAAATATTATTCTATCTATTGCTATATTTAATTAGCATAAAGCCCAGAAAATGTGTGCTTTACTCATTTTCAGTTTATCCCTTGTTCTGATTCTGGGAGTTAGTCATCAAAAATGTGGCAAAATATTAACTTGGATTTTATAATTATATGTGTTTAGTTCTGATATATTCATACCATCTGGATTTATTTGGCAAGCAATATGAAAAGTTAAATAATCTTTACCAAACTAAAAGGTACTGAAGTATTCATGAAAGTTGACATGTATCTTTTATCACTAACAAAATGAGAGCAAATATCAAGGAAAATATCTGAAGGACTCACTATGGGAAAAATAAACATATGAATAGTTAATCATGGGAGAAGTAAGCAGGATTAACAGCTATAGTAATGTAGAAGAACTTTTGTATTAATTATAACCAAGTTTTGATGTGTCTCATTAAATTTCAGTCACAGATTTAATTCAGAGAAGCTAATTTAAATAGGCTTTGTGTTGAGCATTGTCATAATGTTTAAAATCTGGCCGATGGACTTGAATCAAAGAGTGAAGGTAAACAGTGTCATGTTCTCCGGGTGCCATAGGGATGAATGTCAGCCTGGTCTTATTTGAAACCTCATTAGTGATCTCAGAGATGGAGTAAATAGAGTACAAATGAAATTGAGATGAGCTCAGATTGGCAGATGGTGAAAACACCACTAAAAAAAAAAAAAAAAAAAAAGGCACAGTTTGAAACTACCTTAAACGGGTGGAATCTTGGTAAGAAAGTTAAAACACATATAATTTTTTAAATGCGATATAGCTGAAGAAATTAATGGAAACTATAGATAGTAGAGTGTGAGCTCAATCTTTAAATGGACGTTTGGAGATAGGTAAGAGTAAACATTAAATAAGAACAAATTTCTTCCAATTTCACAGCAAAATAGTTCCATAAATATTACAGCATTACAGTAAAAGTTTAACAATATAGTTCATATTATATATATATGTGTATATATATATATATATCTGTATCTATTTAAAAATCTACTTGCACTTTTTCTATATTTAATTCTCTAGGTATATCTACTTATAGCCCCTCAGAGATTGAACTTTAAATCTTGTTGTCGATGTTGGCTAACTCACTCCAAGAAAGTTGTAGATGAAGTGGCAAGAGAAAAAGAGAAAGAGCCATAAGGAGCAATTAAGTAGTAAAGGAATAAGAATTAGTAAAGAATAGCATTGGTATGACACCTCTGGGAAAAGAGAGAAAGATGCCCTACTGCAATCATTTATATGGAACAGAAGAAGGGAAAATAAGCAATAAAATATGATATTCAGAAAAATATTAAAAGAGTGGTGGAATAATGGAAATAGTTGCATTTACAAATAAAATCAGCTTAAAAATAACTTTCACTATAAAGACTACCTTTTCAGAGCAAACAACAACAAAAAAAAACAACTTTTTTTGGCTGCACCACATGGCATGTGGGATCTTAGTTTCCCGACCAGGATCAAACCCGTGCCCCCTGCAGTAGGAGCATGGAGTCCTAACCACTGGACCACCAGGGAACTCCCAAGAGCAAACAAATTTTAATTTTTAAGTTATGTTATAAATTCAATTGCCCTATTTATTATGGTTCTAGAATCTATTTTGCTGTACTGATTTAAACATTTCTGTGGCATGTAACTGGGATAATTCCATGACATTACACATTCATTAATTTTTTAGAAAGTGTATTTAGAACCTATCAGTTATTTGTCAATTCTTGAGCACTTTTTTGCTTTAGGTAACATCTAAAATTTATTTGGTGTTCTAGAGTTTGGTTGAGTTTTAAAAAGACCATGGGACTTCCCTGGTGGCGCAGTGGTTAAGAATCCGCCTGCCAATGCAGGGGACACAGATTCGAGCCCTGGTCCAGGAAGATCCCACACAATGTGGAGCAACTAAGCCCATGTGCCACAACTACTGAGCCTGTGCTCTAGAGCCCGCAAGCCACAGCTACTGAAGCCCCCGTGCCTAGAGCCTGTGCTCCACAACAAGAAGCCACCGCAATGAATAGTAGCCCCTGCTCGCCGCAACTAGAGAAAGCCCATGTGCAGCAACAAAGACCCAATGCAGCCAAAAATAAATAAATTTATTAAAAAAATATATATATACTACTCATGTTGTCCAAGAACTGTAAAGCTGAAAAAAAATCAGAATAAAAGTAGCCAAAAGAGTGATATCTCTTAGACATCTGGCTGCAGCAAATAGATGTAGGGCCATGGACTTCCCTGGCAGTCCAGTGGTTAAGACTTTGCCTTCCAATGCAGGGGGTGTGGGTTTGATCCCTTGTTGGGGAGCTAAGATCCCACATGCCTCAGGGCCAAAAAAACCCAGAAGCAATATTGTAATAAATTCAATAAAGACTTTAAAAATTGTCCACATCAAAAAAATAAATAAGTAAAAATAAAAAGACCATGTACTGGTACTGGGCTTCCCTGGTGGCGCAATGGTTAAGAATCCGCCTGCCAATGCAGGGGACACGGGTTTGAGCCCTGGTCCAGGAAGATCCCACATGCCACAGAGCAACTAAGCCCGTGCACCACAACTACTGAGCCTGCCCTCTAGAGCTCGAGAGCCACAACTACTGAGCCCATGTGCCACAACTGCTGAAGCCCGTGCACCTAGAGTTAAGCTTCACAGCAAGAGAAGCCACCGCAATAAGAAGCCTGTGCACCACAATGAAGACCCAATGCAGCCAAAAATAAATAAATAAATAAATTAATTAATTAATTAATTAATTAAGTTAAAAAAAGAAGACCATGTACTAAATGTGCATTTGTTTAAGGCATGGGTGAGAGCTCTACTTGCGGTGTCGTAGCAAATACATTTGAAAGAGTCCTGAATTAGAAGTCTGGGGAGACAGATTCCATTAGTTAAGTCACAAAACAGGATGACCTTGGGTAAATTGCTTAAACTCTTGTGTTTAATTGTAAAGTAGAGAGAAGGAATTAGATAATCCTACAACTCTAGGATTCTATGGATGGGAGAGAAATCTTTTGTCCCTCTTCTCCTCTAAGATTTAGTAAATATGGGTGATATTTCTAAGAATACTGAAAAAAGAGGCATAGTATAATTTTTTAAAAAACCCAGATTTTACTGTACAAATTTAATGGAAATAATTACATATTAGCCATCAAAACACTATATCAAGACAATATAATTAGTGTATTAAAAAACAGTCTATAATTCTGAGGATTAATGGGGTTAAATGAGAGTAATGACACAGGGATTTCTAATAAAGAGAATCATAAATAGGAAGAGTAGAGCGTAAGCATGTAGAAAGAAAAGAGGGTTAGTCTTTCTTTAGGGTCTGTTGTTATTAAAACTTAACTTTTAGATCTTGTGTTTTAATTTTTCATGTGGAATTTTGGCAGATGCCACTTGGAGGCACTGTTATACTGTTGTACTGTACAATTTATACTATCAGAATGTCATGTAATGAAACTTTCAGTTTTTATTTCCTTTTTTTAATTCTAATAATCACTTGGGGATGGATAATTAACACTGGTTGTGGTCTTTAAACTTTGATATTATTTGATATTATTATTATTTGATATTATTCATATTTGATATTGATATTATTCATATTTATCACCTTGTAAGTTTTGCTGTTATAAATAATCTCCTGTTCATCTAATAAAACAGATTTCATTAATTCCTGTAAGAATGAAAGAAAGGTTTTAGGACAACACCTAAGAATTAACTTGAGCATAAATTTTGGTTTACAAACTAATGTCCATTTTTCAATTAGGAATTTTTAGTATTTTTTAAAAATTAGCGTTCATTTCAATTTGCTGTTATGCAAAGCAGAATTATCATGAGGCCCCAGAGAAAATATTGATGAGAACTAATCTCATCAATCATTTAAAAATTTTGAATGGAAAATATAGGCAATTAACAGGATTACATTAACATTAATGCAATACAACAGCATGCACAAGATATACATTAAAATTGGTTTTCACAGGAAAACTAAAGTTCATAGCTACTAACTTTTGGTAAGAAATTTTTAAAGAAATGAAGTCATATTTTTCAAGATTTTCTCATTTTTATAACGTTTATTCTAAAATATCTATAAAAATTCTTTTTATACATATAAAGAACATGTATTGTTGAAAGTTCATGCTTTTTTGTTTCAAATATATTTGAAAGATGCTGAATATTACATGAGAAAGTATATGTATTTTACCTCTTTTCTATTTTACTCTGAACCTAGAATATACAAAACAATGCAATAGAAGTAATCACTTTTTACTGTTACTTTTGCATAGGATATTTTAATGTTTTTATTAGGAATGATGTCATTGTAACATTCAAACTACAAAATTAAAATGTTAACTTTTATCAAATTTTAATCAATTGATAATAGATAATACTGATTAAAATAGTATATTTACCTATACATGAAATGAGTAAATAGTAACAATTAGATTTCATCTGTATATTAACAAGCTACAGTTTGAAAAGTTTAATGAAATTTTAATTCTTTAAACTCTTGTGAGTCCTATGACATATTGAAAAGGATGTGTCATTTGGATAGCTTCAGGTGGGAAGAGGCTCTCTTCACTAACCTGACTTATTGATTAAATTTCCACACACAATTCTGGCACTGATTCACTATTCATTTTTTTAGTATTCATTGCTTCTTGGGATGGTTATTTATCTCCAGGGTCTGACCAGCTAAGACGTTTACTTTTCTCAGCACTACAAAGTTTACTTTGTGCTATTCATAATGAAACACTTTCTTTACGTAACACATGAATTTGATTAACATTTGGATAGATGATAGATAGATGGATAGATATACATATATATATATATTCTTGTTTTCAGTTAATACCTCACATATTACAAACTAACAATAAAGGGAAAGGTCTATTTATTTAAATTCATACATGAACTACAGTTTCACATAGTCCCAAAAATGTACTTTCTCCAGTAAGTTAATAGAAAATTATATTTAGAGCTGAGAAAGTCAAAAGTAGTGATAATTGAATTTTCCCCTTTTCAAGTTAATGGGTAAGCACTGTATAAAGAGAGCATAATAGTGAGATGTCTGTGTGTTCTATTTTGTTTTTGTGTAACAAACTACTCCAAAACAGTGGAGTTAGGGGGTTGACAGGACTCAGCTAGGCCAGCTCTTTCTCAGGGTAGGGCTGGGACATAGGGAAGGCTTTTTACAAGCATCTGGTGCTGGGTCCTGTGGGCAGGCCTGTCTCTCTCAATCTGGTATCTATCTTCATGTGGCATCTCAGGGTAGTGAGACTCCATACATGACAGCTCAGTGGCCCCAGGCCATTGTCCCAAGAGAAACAGCAGAATGTGCATGGCCTTTTCTAAACTATCCTTGGAAGTCATACAGCATCACTTTCACCACATTCTTTTTGTCGAGGCAGTCACAAAGACCCACTCAGTTTCAGGGGAGAAGAAACAGATTTCACAGATTTTATTTCAGGAATGTCAAAAAACCATGACAATTCTTAATGCAGTTCTTCTATCAAGTTTTCCAATCAGAAATAGATTTCTAAAACATCCAAATTAAAAATATCAACACAAAGTATGAGGGCATATTTTAATTATAAATACATTCAGTTTGGTGTTTTGTGTGCTTTGAGTTTAATTCAACCAAGTATATATGTTCTTACAAATTGACAGTGCTTTTTTTTTCAAATTTAAAATAAAATCTGTTTCTTCTATAATAGTGAAGAAATATTTCCTTAATCTGTAATGTTCTATGACTTCTGGATTTTCTGATCCTATAAATCTTAGGATGGACTCATCAGAAGTTACATGGTCCAATCATCTGTGTAAAGCTTGAACACCTTGACAACATCCCTGATGGGTGAGACTCCGACTTATGTTCAAATACACACAGGAATAATTGACTGCCCAGGGAAGTCCGTTCAAGTTATACCCAGAGACAATAGTCAGAAAATGTCTTCCTTAATTTAAACTACCTTCTGGCTGCTTCATTACCCCAGGTTCAAAAATATTGAACCTGGACCTGATGATATCAGTGTATATGTACACATCCTGGTGCTTCCTTAGACCTTTGGATTATATAAGGTAGTAAATTCCTGGTGGGATCACCTGTATCAAATAAATAACCTCTACAATGTAGATCAAGCTTATACCAAAAAGCCACTTCCCATTCAGCACAAAGATCTACTTAAATATTTTTGTCTCTGTCCCATCCCTAGCCCCCCAAATGAATAACAGGGTTTACTGAAAAAACATGCTGCTTAGATGGAACAACAAATGTAAAAGACTGACATATAAACTTGACACCAATTATGTGGGTGAATAGAAAGAGTGCTTGGCTTCTTCCTCTGGCCCAGAGCATGATCCAAGACTTGGAGAGCTGAAGAAGAGCCAAGACTCTGTTACATTAAAAGACTTTCAATGTGTTCTTTGTCCTAATGTCGTTGAATTGAAAATTCTATTAGAACATTGAAATTGTTCATCTTGTTATGTTTGAATCAATGGAGAGGAGATAACTACTCTTTCTTCTTCCCATCTCCTATCTCTGTCTGCTCCATCTTTTTTGACTGTAAATTGAAAGAGAACAGTAAATATGCTTTCAGTTGTACATAATGCCTACAGTATCTGGCATTGAAAACTTCAATAAATATTCAATAAATATATATTTACTGAATGAATAACTTTTAAAAAATATTGGAATTCTCTTTGCTGTCAGATATGTCTCTGACCTCCAGTGAAAAAAACAGTAAAATAATTTCTACAAGAAAGTCTTTTTTGGAATAGAAGGAGGGCTGGAAAAATCACAGAAAAAAAGGAATATGCCCCTTCCCCTTTCAATCCCTGAATACATTCCAGTTTAGAATATTTTGATACACATGTAAGAGATACAACCATTCTCACAAACTTAAGATATCCCCAAAACATGTTTACCTAGCCAGAGGATAGCAATGCCCTCTGACCTTTTCCAATCAAAGAAGAAAAATACAGAAGCCTGTTCTACGGGAAATACTTAAACAGTAATACTCATGCACTATTACCTTATTTAACAAAGTAGATCAACTGGTGGGCTTACTGCTGGTATATGTGGATGAAAACCTTACCCAATATGAAAGTAAAGAGTATGTTAAGAAAAAAGGAAAGGAGGAGATGTAGGACCTGCAATTTTCCATGCTGATATTTTTTTTTTAATTTTTTTTTTAACATTTTTATTGGGGTATAATTGCTTTACAATGGTGTGTTAGTTCCTGCTTTATAACAAAGTGAATCAGTCATACATAAACATATGTTCCCATATGTCTTCCCTCTTGCGTCTCCCTCCCTCCCACCCTCCCTATCCCACCCCTCCAGGCTGTCACAAAGCACCGAGCCAATATCCCTGTGCCATGCAGCTGCTTCCCACTAGCTATCTACCTTACTACGTTTGTTACTGTGTATATGCCTATGACTCTCTCTCGCCCTGTCACAGCTCACCCTTCCCCTCCCCATAACCTCAAGTCCATTCTCTAGGAGGTCTGCGTCTTTATTCCTGCTTTACCCCTAGGTTCTTCATGACATTTTTTTTCTTAAATTCCATATATATGTGTTAGCATACGGTATTTGTCTTTTTCTTTCTGACTTACTTCACTCTGTATGACAGACTCTAGGTCTATCCACCTCATTACAAATAGCTCAATTTCGTTTCTTTTTATGGCTGAGTAATATTCCATTGTATATATGTGCCACATCTTCTTTATCCATTCATCCGATGATGGGCACTTAGGTTGTTTCCATCTCCTGGCTATTGTAAATAGAGCTGCAATGAACATTTTGGTACATGACTCTTTTTGAATTTTGGTTTTCTCAGGGTATATGCCCAGTAGTGGGATTGCTGGGTCATATGGTAGTTCTATTTGTAGTTTTTTAAGGAACCTCCATACTGTTCTCCATAGTGGCTGAACCAATTCACATTCCCACCAGCAGTGCAAGAGTGTTCCCTTTTCTCCACACCCTCTCCAGCATTTATTGTTTGTAGATTTTTTGATGATGGCCATTCTGACTGGTGTGAGATGATATCTCATTGTAGTTTTGATTTGCATTTCTCTAATGATTAATGATGTTGAGCATTCTTTCATGTGTTTGTTGGCAGTCTGTATATCTTCTTTGGAGAAATGTCTATTTAGGTCTTCTGCCCATTTTTGGATTGGGTTATTTGTTTTCTTGTTATTGAGCTGCATGAGCTGCTTGTAAATTTTGGAGATTAATCCTTTGTCGGTTGCTTCATTTGCAAATATTTTCTCCCATTCTGAGGGTTGTCTTTTGGTCTTGTTTATGGTTTCCTTTGCTGTGCAAAACTTTGAAGTTTCATTAAGTCCCATTTGTTTATTTTTGTTTTTATTTCCATTACTCTAGGAGGTGGGTCAGAAAGGATCTTGCTGTGATTTATGTCATAGAGTGTTCTGCCTATGTTTTCCTCTACGAGTTTGATAGTTTCTGGCCTTACATTTAGGTCTTTAATCCATTTTGAGCTTATTTTTGTGTATGGTGTTAGGGAGTGATCTAATCTCATACTTTTACATGTACCTGTCCAGTTTTCCCAGCACCACTTATTGAAGAGGCTGTCCTTTCTCATCTGTACATTCCTGCCACCTTTATCAAAGATAAGGTGTCCATATGTGCATGGGTTTATCTCTGGGCTTTCTATCCTGTTCCATTGATCTATCTTTCTGTTTTTGTGCCAGTACCATACCGTCTTGATAACTGTAGCTTTGTAGTATCGTCTGAAGTCAGGGAGCCTGATTCCTCCAGTTCCTTCTTTCGTTCTCAAGATTGCTTTGGCTATTTGGGTAAATGGTAAATGGGAGTGTTTTCTTGATTTCACTTTCAGATTTTTCATCATTAGTATATAGGAATGCCAGAGATTTCTGTGCATTAATTTTGTATCCTGCCACTTTACCAAATTCATTGATTAGCTCTAGTAGTTTTCTGGTAGCATCTTTAGGGTTCTCTATGTATAGGATCATGTCATCTGCAAACAGTGACAGCTTTACTTCTTCTTTTCTGATTTGGATTCCTTTTATTTCCTTTTCTTCTCTGATTGCTGTGGCTAAAACTTCCAAAACTATGTTGAATAAGAGTGGTGAGAGTGGACATCCTTCTCTTGTTCCTGATCTTAGTGGAAATGCTTTCAGTTTTTCACCATTGAGGATGATGTTTGCTGTGGGCTTGTCATATATGACCTTTATTATGTTGAGGAAAGTTCCCTCTATGCCTACTTTCTGCAGGGTTTTTATCATAAATGGGTGTTGAATTTTGTCAAAAGCTTTCTCTGCATCTATTGAGATGATCATCTGGTTTTTCTCCTTCAATTTGTTAATATGGTTTATCACATTGATAGATTTGCGTATATTGAAGAATCCTTGCATTCCTGGAATAAACCCCACTTGATCATGGTGTATGATCCTTTTAATGTGCTGTTGGATTCTGTTTGCTAGTATTTTGTTGAGGATTTTTGCATCTATGTTCATCAGTGATATTGGCCGGTAGTTTTCTTTCTTTGTGACATCCTTGTCTGGTTTTGGTATCAAGGTGATGGTGGCCTCGTAGAAGGAGTTTGGGAGTGTTCCTCCCTCTGCTATATTTTGGAAGAGTTTGAGAAGGATAGGTGTTAGCTCTTCTCTAAATGTTTGATAGAATTCGCCTGTGAAGCCATCTGGTCCTGGGCTTTTTCTTTGTTGGAAGATTTTTAATCACAGTTTCAATTTCAGTGCTTGTGATTGGTCTGTTCATATTTTCTATTTCTTCCTGATTCAGTCTTGGCAGGTTGTGCATTTCTAAGAATTTGTCCATTTCTTCCAGATTGTCCATTTTATTGGCATAGAGTTGCTTGTAGTAATCTCTCATGATCTCTTTTATTTCTGCAGTGTCAGTTGTTACTTCTCCTTTTTCATTTCTAATTCTATTGATTTGAGTCTTCTCCCTTTTTTTCTTGATGAGTCTGGCTAGTGGTTTATCTATATTGTTTATCTTCTCAAAGAACCAGCTTTTAGTTTTATTGATCTTTGCTATTGTTTCCTTCATTTCTTTTTCATTTATTTCTGATCTGATTTTTATGATTTCTTTCCTTCTGCTAGCTTTGGGGTTTTTTTGTTCTTCTTTCTCTAATTGCTTGAGGTGCAAGGTTAGGTTGTTTATTCGAGATGTTTCCTGCTTCTTAAGGTGGGCTTGTATTGCTATAAACTTCCCCCTTAGAACTGCTTTTGCTGCATCCCACAGGTTTTGGGTCGTTGTGTCTCCATTGTCATTTGTTTCTAGGTATTTTTTGATTTCCTCTTTGATTTCTTCAGTGATCACTTCATTATTAAATAGTGTATTGTTTAGCCTCCATGTGTTTGTAGTTTTTACAGATCTTTTCCTGTAATTGATATCTAGTCTCATGGCGTTGTGGTCAGAAAAGATACTTGATACAATTTCAATTTTCTTAAATTTACCAAGGCTTGATTTGTGACCTAAGATATGATCTATCCTGGAGAATGTTCCATGAGCACTTGAGAAAAATGTGTATTCTGTTGTTTTTGGATGGAGTGTCCTATAAATATCAATTAAGTCCATCTTGTTTAATGTATCATTTAAAGCTTGTGTTTCCTTATTTATTTTCATTTTGGATGATCTGTCCATGGGTGAAAGTGGGGTGTTTAAGTCCCCTACTATGAATGTGTTACTGTCGATTTCCCCTTTTATGGCTGTTAGTATTTGCCTTATGTATTGAGGTGCTCCTATCTTGGGTGCATAAATATTTACAATTGTTATATCTTCTTCTTGGATCGATCCCTTGATCATTATGTAGTGTCCTTCTTTGTCTCTTTTAATAGTCCTTATTTTAAAGTCTATTTTGTCTGCTATGAGAATTGCTACTCCAGCTTTCTTTTGGTTTCCATTTGCATGGAATATCTTTTTCCATCCCCTTACTTTCAGTCTGTATGTGTCTCTAGGTCTGAAGTGGGTCTCTTGTAGACAGCATATATAAGGGTCTTGTTTTTGTATCCATTCAGCTAATCTGTGTCTTTTGGTGGGAGCATTTAGTCCATTTACATTTAAGGTAATTATCAATATGTATGTTCCTATTCCCATTTTCTAAATTGTTTTGGGTTCGTTATTATAGGTCTTTTCCTTCTCTTGTGTTTCTTGCCTAGAGAAGATCCTTTAGCATTTGTTGTAAAGCTGGTTTGGTGGTGCTGAACTCTCTCAGCTTTCGCTTGTCTGTAAAGGTTTTAATTTCTCCATCAAAGCTGAATGAGATCCTTGCTGGGTAGAGTAGTCTTGGCTGCAGGTTTTTCTCCTTCATCACTTTCAGTATGTCCTGCCACTCCCTTCTGGCTTGTAGGGTTTCTGCTGAGAGATCAGCTGTTAACCTTATGGGGATTCCCTTATGTGTTATTTGTTGTTTTTCCCTTGCTGCTTTTAATATGCTTTCTTTGTATTTAATTTTTGACAGTTTGATTAATATGTGTCTTGGCGTATTTCTCCTTGTATTTATCCTGTATGGGACTCTCTGTGCTTCCTGGACTTGATTAACTATTTCCTTTCCCATATTAGGAAAGTTTTCAACTATAATCTCTTCAAATATTTTCTCAGTCCCTTTCTTTTTCTCTTCTTCTTCTGGAACCCCTATAATTCGAATGTTGGTGCGTTTAATGTTGTCCCAGAGGTCTCTGAGACTGTCCTCAGTTCTTTTCATTCTTTTTTCTTTATTCTGCTCTGCAGTAGTTATTTCCACTATTTTATCTTCCAGGTCACTTATCCGTTCTTCTGCCTCAGTTATTCTGCTATTGATCCCATCTAGAGTACTTTTAATTTCATTTATTGTGTTGTTCATCGTTGCTTGTTCATCTTTAGTTCTTCTAGGTCCTTGTTAACTGATTCTTGCATTTTGTCCATTCTATTGTCCATTCTATCTCCAAGATTTCGGATCAACCTTACTATCATTATTCTGAATTCTTTTTCAGGTAGACTGCCTATTTCCTCTTCATTTGTTAGGTCTGGTGCATTTTTATCTTGCTCCTTTATCTGCTGTGTGTTTTTCTGTCTTCTCATTTTGCTTATCTTACTGTGTTTGGGGTCTCCTTTTTGCAGGCTGCAGGTTCGTAGTTCCTCCTGTTTTTGATGTCTGTCTCCAGTGGCTAAGGTTGGTTCAGTGGGTTGTGTAGGCTTCCTGGTGGAGGGGACTAGTGCCTGTGTTGTGGTGGATGAGGCTGGATCTTGTCTCTCTAGTGGGCAGGTTCACGTCTGTTGGTGTGTTTTGGGGTGTCTGTGGCCTTATTATGATTTTAGGCAGCCTCTCTGCTAATGGGTGGGGTTGTGTTCCTGTTTTGCTAGTTGTTTGGCATAGGTTTTCCAGCACTGTGGCTTGCTGGTCGTTGAGTGAAGCTGGGTGCTGGTGTTAAGATGGAGGTCTCTGGGAGATTTTCGCCGTTTGATATTATGTGGAGCTGGGAGGTCTCTTGTTGACCAGTGTCCTGAAGTTGGCTCTCCTACCTCAGAGGCAGAGCCCTGCCTCCTGGCTGGAGCACCAAGAGCTTTTCATCCACACGGCTCAGGATAAAAAGTAGAGGGAATTAGTAGAAGTATGAGGAAAGAAAGAAGGAAAGGAGGGTAGGAAGGAAGGAAGAAAGAAAGAAGCAAAGAAGGAAAGAAGGCAAGAAGGAAAGAAAGGAGGGAGGGAGGGAGGAAGGAAGGAAGGGGGGAAAGAAGGAAAAAAGACAGAAAGAAAGAAGATACAGTAAAAATAAAATAAAGTATAATAAAGTTATTGAATTAAAAAATTCTTATTTAGAAAAAAAAAGGGACGGATAGAACCTTAGGACAAATGTTGGAAGCAAAGCTATACAGACAAAATCTTACACAGAAGCATACACATACACCCTCACTAAAAGAGGTAAATGGGGAAAAATCATAAATCTTGCTGTCAGAGACCACCTCCTCAATTTGGGATGATTCGTTGTCTAAAGGAGGGAAGGAAGGAAGGAAAGAAAGAAAGAAAGAAAGAACGAAGGTAAAGTATAATAACGTTATTAAAATTAATTATTAAGAAAAAAAATTTAAAAAAAAATGGATGGATAGAACCCTAGGACAAATGGTGGAAGCAAGACTATACAGACAAGATCTCACACAGAAGCATACACATACACGTTCGCAAAAAGAGGAAAAGGGAAAAAATCATAGATCTTGCTCCTAAAGTCCACTTCCTTAATTTGGGATGATTGGTTGTCTATTCAGGTATTCCACAGATGCAGGGTATAACAAGTTGATTGTGGAGCTTTAATCCGCTGCTTCTGAGGCTGCTGGGAGAGATTTCCCTTTCTCTTCTTTGTTCCCACAGCTCCCAGGGCTCAGCTTTGGATTTGGCCCTGCCACTGCGTGTAGGTCGCTGGAGGGCGTCTGTTTTTTGCTCAGACAGGATGGGGTTAAAAGAGCCGCTGATTCGGGGGCTCTGGCGCACTCAGGCCGGCGGGGAGGGAGGCACACGGAGTGCGGGGCGGGCCTGCGGTGGCAAAGGCCGGCGTGACTTTGCACCAGCCTGAGGCGCGCTGTGCGTTCTCCCAGGGAAGGTGTCCCTGGATCCCGGGAACCTGGCAGTGGCGGGCTGCACAGGCTCCGCGGAAGAGGGGTGTGGAGAGTGACCTGTGCTCGCACACAGGCCGCTTGGTGGCGGCAGCAGCAGCCTTAACGTCTCCCGCCCGCCTCTGGGGTCCGCGCTTTTAGCCGCGGCTCGCGCCCGTCTCTGGGGTTCGCGCTTTTAGCCGCGGCTCGCGCCCGTCTCTGGAGTTCCTTTAAGCAGCGTTCTTAAACCCCTCTCCTCACGCCCCAGGAAACAAAGAGGGAAGGAAAAGTCTCCTGCCTCTTCGGCAGGTGCAGACTTTTCCCCGGACTCCCTCCCGGCTAGCTGTGGTGCACTAACCCCTTCAGGCTATGTTCAAGCCGCCAACCCCAGTCCTCTCCCTGCGCTCTGTCCGAAACCGAAACCCGAGCCTCAGAGCCTCAGCTCGCAGCCCCGCCCGCCCCGGCGGGTGAGCAGACAAGCCTCTCGGGTTGGTGAGTGCCGGTCGGCACCGATCCTCTGTGCGGGAATCTCCCCGCTTTGCCCTCCGCACCCGTGGCTGTGCACTCCTCCGCGGCTTCAAAGCTCCCCCCTCCGCCTCCCGCAGTCTCCACCCGCGAAGGGGCTTCCTAGTGTGTGGAAACTTTTCCTCCTTCACAGCTCCCTCCCACTGGTGCAGGTGCCGTCCCTATTCTTTTGTCTCTGTTTTTTCTTTTTTTCTTTTGCCCTACCCAGGTACGTGGGGAGTTTCTTGCTTTTTGGGAGGTCTGAGGTCTTCTGCCAGCCTTCAGTAGGTGTTCTGTAGGAGTTGTTCCACGTGTAGATGTATTTCTGGTGTATCTGTGGGGAGGAAGGTGATCTCCGCGTCTTACTCTTCCGCCATCTTCCGCCTTCATGCTGATATTTTTATTTGCTAAAATACTAAATGTTTCATTGTCAGAGGGTCATTGTGGGATTGAGGAAACATACAACATTTAGAATCAGGTAAGCTGTGAGGTCAAATCTCAGCTTTAACACTAACTTTGGAGAGTTACCTCTCTGAGCTAGGTAACTCATTTGTCAATATGGTTATTGAATTTTAAATAATGTAATGCAATCATCATGTGCAGAACATGGTCCCGCCCATTCTTCTATTTCTCTTCTTTTTGTCATCAGTGGTTTATACTGGAAAATTATCGTATCTAGGGTTTTATAATAGTGGTATGGATGTTAAACGGTGATAAATATCAGATATCTCTCAAAATATTGAAACTGGACTTGATGCCATAAGTGTATACACATAAGAGTGAATACACCCTGGTGCCTCCCTTGATCTTTGGTATATATAAGTCAGTGAATTCCTGGTGAGATCACCTGTATCAAATAAGTAATCCATTGCAATGTAGATCCAGCCATGTTTCTTGACCTTAAGGGAATCTCTGTCTAGTGGGTGAGATAAACACAACACAGAGATATTTTCAAAATATAAGATAAAAGGAGCAAGATATGAGCACAGAGCTTGGATTCAGAAGGCACAGAGTTGGCTGTGTGCTTAAGTTCAAGAGTGATGGTGGTCATTTAAATTCTGTGGGCTTCCTCGATTTTCTCACCTATACAGAATAGGAATGGGGCCTATAATCATAAGCTATATTGAAGATCTAAAAGTCATAATATACTAAACCTGTCTACAAAATGTATATTTTTTTAATATACAAAGGTATGCTTTTTAAATTTTTTTCTTAAAATTTTTGTTCTGTGAATTTAGTGTAAATGAAAGGTAAAAGAAAGAGAGGTCAAGTGGAGGATTAACATATATTTAATATCTGGTCTGTTAACATTTCTTGATTCTCCAAATCTAAAACTCAAATTATTTCTAGTGTATAAAATTAGAAAATCAATAAATCAAAAAGGTTCCAATTCACCAAGTAATAACTAGTTACATCTATTATGGTCTCATGTTGTCTATTCCTGCTTCTTCCTAGGATGTTAGCAGAATTTCTTGTTGGTGCTGTTACTACAAAAGCGTGGATAGTTTCAGATTTACACGGTGGAGTTGAGAGTTGCATTCCATCTGCACCACACATTCCTGGTCCTCTTGGCCATGTGATGAGTTCTGGCCTATGGACTATGGGTAGCAGTGATGTGTGTTACTTCTAGCCAATACTGAGAAAAGCAAGCATATAACTCTCTAGTTCTCCTTCCCCTAAGGCAACAGCAGACAAGACCTCATGCTGATGTGGTAGAGCTGTAAGATCAGTGCAGTCTTAATTGCTGGGGCCCTAGTTGTCTGAACATTAGCCCTAATCCATAATAGATTATGTATGAGGGAGCAATAGATCTTTGTTCTGTTAAAACAGAGACCTCGGGGTTGTTTGTTACCACAGCATAACCTACTCTGGACTGACTAAATCTTCTCTGAGATGTCAGCATGATGGCCTTCTTACCACATCACTTGACACTTAGTTTGCCCATGTAGCCATTCAGCAAATATACTGAAGTACACTTGAGAAACTAAAATAAGTTACAAAATTAGGAAGATGTATATGAATAAGTTGCTGAAAGAGAACTAAGTCTTTTGGAGGATCAATAGTCTTCAATAATTATGTTATCATTAAATAATTATACTGGATGAAATTAATAGAGATATGAGCAGAGAAGCTGGGTAGTTTTATAGAGCATATACCCTTACCTTATATTGGGTTGGCCAAAAAGTTCCTTCGGTTTTTTAAGTAAAAATAAAAGACACATTTTTCATTTTCACCAAGAACTTTATTGAACAGCGCATTCACCCTTTGTTCCACTACCTTCTGCCATTTTTCAGGCAAATTCATAATTCCATCTTCCCAAAACTTTTTACCTTTTTGTGCAAAGAACTGTACCAGGTGCCTTTTAGAGTCTTCCAGGGAATTGAAATTTTTTCCATTAAGAGAATTTTGTAAAGACTGAAATAAATGGCAGTCTGAAGGTGCAATGTCTGGTGAATACAGCGGATGAATCAGAACTTCCCAGCCAAGCTGTAACAGTTTTTGCCTGGTCATCAAAGAAACATGCAGTCTTGCATGATCCTGATGGAAGATTATGCGTTTTCTGTTGACTAATTCCAGACGCTTTTCATCGAGGGCTGCTTTCAGTCGGTCTAATTGGGAGCAGTACTTGTTGGAATTAATTGTTTCGTTTTCCAGAAGGAGCTCATAATAGAGGACTCCCTTCTAATCCCACCATATACACAACATCACCTTCTTTGGATGAAGACAGGCCTTTGGTGTGGTTGGTGGTGGTTCATTTCACTTGCACCACAATCTCTTCTGTTCCACATTATTATACAGTATCCACTTTTCATCACCCATCACAATTTGTTTTAAAAACGGAACATTTACGTATGTTTAAGTAGAGACATGTGGAAATACGGTCAAGAAGGTTTTTTTTGCTTAACTTATGTGGAACCCAAACATCAAAGTGACGAACATAACCAAGCTGGTGCAGATGATTTTCAATGCTTCATTTGGATAATTTGAGTATGTTGCTATCTCCCACATGACATAACGTTGACTGTTCTCAATTAACGTCTTGAGTTGATTGCTGTTAACTTCAACTGGTCTACCCAACTGTGGCGCATCGTCCAGCGAGAAATCTCCAGGAGGAAACTTCGCAAACCATTTCTGACATGTTCGATCAGTCATAGCGCCTTCTCCATACATTGCACAAATCTTTTTTTATGTATCAGTTACGTTTTTCCCTTTCTTGAAATAATAAAGCATAATATGCCGGAAATGTTGCTTTTTTTCTTCCATCTTCAATATTAAAATGGCTAAACAAAAATTCACCAATTTTGATATTTTTTAATGCACACTGATATGATACCTGTCACAATACAATCTAACAAAATTGTTTCAAATGAAGTTAAAGACAACTAAGCACTACTAGAACGATCTTACAGAAAAAAAAGAATGAACCTTTTGGCCAGCCCAGTTCTTTAAATCAAGCAGATCCACTAGCACACCAAGGTAGCCAACAACTGTCTTAGAAAAGTCTAAACCTATCCACTGTCTTTACTTTCTTTCCAATTTATATAAAAGAGTAGAAATGACTTACTGGTAACTTTTCACTGAGCTATTAGGACAGGGTTGAAGGTTCAAGAGCCTTTTTTTGTTTGTTAAGCAAAATTATGTTATATGCTAAAACTGTGGAAGTAGCAATTGTGGAAAGTTTAATCTAAAAGGATTCCATTTTGTAAAAAGTTCTTTGAAATGAACTACATTGAAATAGAATGGATAAATTACAGGAGATTTCAAAATCTTCTAAGAGAAGGTAAGTGGATTCATAACTACATTTCAAATTTAAAGTTTTTTACTAGAATTATTTGAACGCAAAATTTTGGTTGCCCATAGGAAGGGGAGTATAGGTATTACCCATGATGTTCTAAATCTAATGTTTGTACACTATTAAACCTAATGAACTATGAATATATGAATTGAAAATGTCATTTCTCTATTCATTTCAACTGATATAAATCGGGTGTTGAGGTGGAGGCAGTGTATATCTTACTTCAGAACATTTTGAAGACTAAAATCTAAAGGACTTTTATTACTTTGGTTATTTGTAGTTTGTTTGAAATATTTGAATGATCAGTTTTAAGACAGACCTGTATCATGTAATGCACATGCTAGAGGTCCCATCAGGCTGACTTCTGCTGAGCAGACCACCCAACCTTTATCCCACACCACCTAGGCACAGCATCCAAGATTCATAAAGAGGGAAACCTGTTCAGCTCCAGTTTTCAGCAGTTCCCACAGTGGTACTCACAGGCACCTCAGAGGGTTCTACCACTTGCCCGGTGAGTCTGGACCAGCTCTGCTCAGGCAACTCAGCAAAGTTCTCTACCATCTGGTAGATTGTACCAGACCTTCAAAATGTCTGAGCCCCAACCTTGGGGACATCATTTCCCTTTCAAATTTGTCCTTTTTTGGAAACTCTCCCTCAGTACCTGGATACACTTCAGAATCATCTTCTCACCTTTATAGTTACTCTAAAATATCAGCTTTATAATAATTACTTACATTAAACTTTCCCTATTTAAATCACTCTGTGATTTCTGACTCCTGGTTAGACCCAAGGTCTTCAATAATTTCTAAGATGGTAAAAGGGTCCTGGGACCAAAAAGTTTGAGAATGACTGCTATAGGGTGTAGTAAAAGTAAGTAAAAGAATTTTGGAATAGTCTCCTTTTACCCTTATGGTTTTAGTTAATAAAACTAGCATTTATCCTGGGACATTTAAAAAATACGTACTCATCTTCTCCCAAAACCTATTTTTCCTTCAGTCTTTGCATTTTAGTGTATACCTCAGAATCTGACCAGTTCTTATCACCTTTATCAATATTACTCATGAACCAAGTCACCATCATTTCTTGCCTATGTAATGACATGATATCCTAACTGGATTCTAGGCTTCTGCCCTTACCCCTACAGGCTGATATCTGCATAGCAGGCTGACATCTACATAGGAATCTGGGTGATACTGCTAAAAAAAAAAAAAGTAAAATAATGTCACTCCCCTACCAAAACCTTCCGGTAGTCCTCCATATAGCTCAGAGTAAAAACCAAAATCTTTACCATGGCCTAAGATTTTCTACATAATTTTTCATTCATTACTTCTTTGCCCGCATCATCTGATACTTTTCCCATCACTCCTGTTCCAGCCATACTTGCCTCCTTGAAAACAAGAGATACACTATACCTCAGTGCCCTGATACATATAAACTCCTTGATGGCTGGATAGTTTTTCACTTTATTTCTACAAACTTAGTATCCAGCACAATACTTGAAAACATTATTTACTCTGTAAATCTTTTCTGAATGAAGGAATAAACCACAGTCTGAGCTGAAAGGCTACATAAACCTAGATAGAATCTAAAATTATAGTTTTCTCCGAAGTGAATCCTAATTCTCAAATTTACCTCTTGTTACACATATTTTCTCACAGTCTACATTCTAGAGGATATTGTGGTTTCACTCCAGTTTAATCCCAAGACAGTGTCAGAATTACAACCCTATATTAGAACCAAAGTATTTAAAGTCATTCAAAAAACTTTAATTGAAAACTTAGCACATTTAAGATACTCTTTTAGCTACTGTGTAAGCCAAAATGATGAAAATATGATACCTGTCAATTATGTAAAAGACAACATAAAGTGTACTGTGCATTATTCCACTATCAAAGTGGCAGACCAAACACACATTGAAATCACTGCTTGACATCTCAAGTCTACAAAGTATAGGGAAAAAATGTAAAAACTAATTAATGAGTATACAGCCATGACCAAAACAAAGGGGAATTCTCAGAGACAATGAATTTGTGTAACATATTTGAAAAAAAAAAAATAGTGCGTCCAATTGAAATTTTCCACAACAGCAAAAAAGACCTAAATGGAATGTCACAGCCCTCAAGGGAGATCAGACAGCCCAGAATACAATGTGAGAATTCTGTCACAAAACTGAGGCACACAACTAATAATCAACAAACATCAGAAGATCAACATTATGAATGAGAAAAAGAAGAAAAAAAAACAAATGTACAAAAACTCTCAAAGCAATAGAATTAATTTATCAGTCCAGAAGTAGAATTTAAGTAACACAAAACAAATAGGAATGTGCATCTCATTCTTATTTTGGAGACTTAGAAATTCGGAGAGATGCCCTAGGAGACTTAGAAATTCAAAGAAAAAGATCTATGAGATGGTGGATTATTTTGGGAAAAGTTAGGTATTTAACCATATGTTTTAGAAAGCATAAGATTTGGATTGATGGAGAATAAAGACAAATTCCATTTCATTGGAAATGGAAAGGTGATGAGGACTCAGACATTATGATGACACATGGGGAGGACAAAATTTTTGGAATAGAGAATTGATGTTAAAGAAAAGGGAAAGATAATTAAAATTCAAGGCAGAGATAAGGAAAGTTGTAGAAATTTGGATTTGCTTTAACAGATTGTGGGAAAAGTAGTAGGTTCCTTAGCAGAGAAGAAACATTTATCACTGGACAGTAGAGAACCAGTTTTAAAGACAATTGCTCCTTGGTACTGAAAAGAGTAGTAGTAAGTCATAGGAGGAAGAATCCTAAATATAGGCAGGGTTAGTGAATACTATAGGCCTAAAGACTTCTGAAAAAATTTCCCAGGCTGTTAGAATCTTATTAAGCTTCACACATTTTCTCTCATAAATTTTACACATTTTCAAAATGGTAATGAATTGATGAATATCATATGTAGAAGTTTTAAAAAATGGCTCCAAATTTGTTGGCACTTTTCCTGTTGAGCAGTAGGGTCCATGTACTCTCTCTTTTGATACTGGATGGGTTTGGGACCTATGGTGAACATGAAGGTAGAACAAAAGTGAATGTGTGACCATTTTTTATGGTGGTGGTTTTTGTTGTTTTTTTTTTTTTTTAGATTCCATATATATGTGTTAGCATACAGTATTTGTTTTTCTCTTTCTGACTTACTTCACTCTGTATGACAGACTCTATGAAGAACCTAGGGGCAGAATGGGAATAAAGACCCAGACCTACTAGAGAATGGACTTGAGGACATGGGGAGGGGAAAGGGGTAAGCTGGGACGAAGTGAGAGAGTGGCATGGACATGTGTACACTACCAAATGTGAAATCGATAGCTAGTGGGAAGCAGCCGCATAGCACAGGGAGATCAGCTCGGTGCTTTGTGACCACCTAGGGTTTGGGATAGGGAGGGTGGGAGGGAGGGAGACGCAAGAGGGAAGAGATATGGGGATATATGTATATGTATAGCTGATTCACTTTGTTATAAAGCAGAAAATAACACACCATTGTAAAGCAATTATACTCCAATAAAGATGTTAAAAAAAAAAGATGTTAAAAAATAAATAAAAGTCAAAAAAAATGAATGTGTGAATATAGTACAATGGTGGTTGTATACCCTCAAATTCAGAATGGTTTCTAGGCAGCAGTAGTACTTGGAATAGAATTTGGTATTTTGAGGCAGGGCAAAGTCATAAAACAAACGTGAAATTAAAAAAATAGACAAGATACAATAATCTAAAACGTAAAGTGAAAATCTAAAACATTGTATTTAGCTTTATGTGCTGTTAGGTTTAGGACTGGGTCATGGGTGGTTGCTTGAATGGGTCTTCAGAAGGCTATTGTGAAGGCTTAAAGGAAAGTGATAAAGCAATTATTGGAAGCTGGAGGAGAATAGATTTCTTGTTACATAGTGATGAAGAATTAAGCACAGCTAGCACCTGCAGTAACATAGAAAATAGACTATGTACCTAATGAATGGATAGATCTGGCTAAGGACATTACTGGGTAACATGTTTAAGGTGTCAGTTGCTTTCTTATGCATCATAAGGTGAGCCTAGAGAGAGATAAGCTAAAAAAGAACTTATTTAATTTTTCAGGCAGAGCTTAAAGAAACTATAAGAGCCAGGACTTTCTGGCTTTAAAACAAATCAACCAATCCCCAGTGCATTAGTTCAGGTCTTCCAAAAGTCAGATGTCAAGACAGGATTAGATTGTAATAGGTTTTTAGGGGAAAATACTTGTGAGGTAAAAAGAGGAGGGAGCCCAAGAGGGAGGGAGAGCTGGTAGACCATGTTACAGTCATGACACCTGTGGAAGAGAGAGAGAAGGAAGGAGAATTGGATAGGCAGAGTCTTAGACTATAGTGCAGTTCTGATAAATTTTAACAAGATCAAAGTTTCTGGTAATCAAGACTGTACAAAAGACTGTGTATACAAAAATGGTGGTAGCCTCAGAGTGCAGCAGCTAGGGTCATCTATCAATTAGATTTCCTGCAGCAGAAAATCTGAGTCATGGATTTAGCCACCACAGTTCAGTGTTTGCACTGAACAGATATGTTTGTCTACACGTGTTCAAAGAGCAGCTCCTCCATGGTTCCCACAGACCTTTTTTCCTGAGGGTAAACTTGGAAGGGGGAGGTTAGTGGGATACTTTATAGCCCCCATTACTGTAGCTTATCTTGGAGCCATAAGCAGTACTCATTCTTTCCCTTCTCCATTATCCATTCTAAATTCCCCTCACTCTCAGCTTTTCCTTGGCTGGTCTTGGCTGGTCACCAAGGTGACCAAACCTTCATTATTGAGCAGCTGAATCCTTGGTAGTCGTACAGTTCTCAAATCCGGGCTGCTATATTTGCCCACTTATGGTTACAATAGAACAAACAAATGCCAGGAGGTGCCCAAGTGTATCATCTGCATTCCATATATATATATCTATATCTATATATATCTATATATATCTATATATATATCTGTGTTCTCATTGAGTAAAAGCAGCTTTGCCTTCTGCTGATCAGGGTCAATTATTCTTGGAAATATGGTGACTCCTCTTTTCTGAGCAGGAATAGCAGGGATCAGGTTGAAACAACTGCTCAACTGCAAAAATGGGCTACCTCTTACAGAAGAGGAAGGATGACTCAGAGGACAGAAACAGGGCCCCTGAGGGTGGAGCTAACAGCCACAGAGAATTCCAAAGCCAGGAGCAAAGAAAATAGGACTGGACTCTAATCTAGAAACTGGCAGCTCATGCTGGCTGGATTTCAGAAATACTGTAAGCCAATGACTGCTGTGTACTTCCTGTCACTTTCCTTATCCCTGTCCCACATCCATTTTTGAGCAAGAGTGCCACTGCAGTTATCCAAGAGTATCCCATCATTGTACTTTGGGTATGTGGGGGAAGATAATGAGACTTTTTAGTTTACAAGTCTTCAGGTTGATAGAAACTATATTCAAGGACTGTACTAGAGGGATCACTCTGAGGAACCTCATCCATTTCTGGACCTTATTTAGTTAACAGTATCCTGGATTTTGAATTTGAACATAATTCCTTAAAGAGTTGAGACATTTGATGCTTGAGAGGGTGTGGAGAAAAGGGAACGCTTCTTCACCGTTGGTGGGAATGTAAGTTAACTTGGTGCAGCCACTATGGAAAACAGTATGGAGGTTCCTCAAAACACTAAAAATAGGGGGGCTTCCCTGGTGGCGCAGTGGTTGAGAGTCCGCCTGCCGGTGCAGGGGACGCGGGTTTGTGCCCCGGTCCGGGAAGATCCCACGTGCCGCAGAGTGGCTGGGCCCGTGAGCCATGGCCACTGAGCCTGCGCGTCCAGATCCTGTGCTCCGCAACGGGAGAGGCCACAACAGTGAGAGGCCCACGCACCACAAAAATCAAACAAACACTAAAAATAGAGTTGCCATATGATCCAGCAATCCTACTCCTGGGTATATATCTGGACAAAACTAATTCAAAAAGATACATGCACTCCAATGTTCATAGCAGCACTATTCACAATAGCAAAAACATTGAAGCAACCTAGATGTCCATTGACAGATGAATGGGTAAAGAAGATGTGGTACATACACACAATGGAATACTACTCAACCATAAAAAGAATGAAATAATGCCATTTGAAGCATCATGGATGGACCTAGAGATTATCATACTAAGTGAAGTAAGTCAGATAGAGAAAGATACCATATGATATCAGTTATATGTGGAATCTAAAATATGACATAAATGAACCTATTTACAAAACAAACAGACTCACAGACATAGAAAACAAACTTTACCAAAGGGAAATGGGGATGGGGAGGGATAAATTAGGAGTTTAGGATTAGCAGGTGCAAACTACTGTATATAAAATGGATAAACAAGGTCCTACTGTATAGCACAGAGAACTATATTCAATATCCTATAATAAACCATAATGGAAACAAATATGGAAAAGAATGTGTGTGTGTGTATAATTGAATCACTGCTCTATATCAGAAAATAACACAACATTGTAAATTAACTCTAATAAAAAATAAAATAAGATAAAAAAATAAAGAGTTGAGACATTTGAGGAGTCTTAAGATAGCCTGATTCTATTGTGCAGATATGATAAATATACATAACTGTGGCCAGATGACACTTTGGTGCCTTTTTTAAAATAGTAGGAAATTGGGGCTTCCCTGGTGGCGCAGTGGTTGAGCGTCCGCCTGCCGATGCAGGGGACACGGGTTCGTGCTCCGGTCCGGGAAGATCCCACATACCGCGGAGCGGCTGGGCCCGTGAGCCATGGCCACTGAGCCTGCACGTCCGGAACCTGTGCTCCACAACAGAAGAGGCCACAACAGTGAGAGGCCCGCGTACTGCAAAACAAAAAACAAACAAACAAAAAAAAATAGTAGGAAATTGACTCTGCTCATATGAGAGGTAGTTCTGTGTCCTCTTGCCAAGAGAATGGGTAAGGTTTGCATTTGCTTCAACTAGTAGAGCCCAGGAGAAGTGATCCTATGTGACTGAAGCTAGTATAGTAGTCCATGTAGCTTCTTCCTGAGTCACTTGGAATACTCACTCTCATGACATTCTCTCTTAGAACTCAGCCAATACATGGTGAGAATATCAAGTCACATGGAAGGCCTCATGTAAGTGCCCCAGTTGACACGTCCAGCTATGCCTGTCCTTGGCGTCATCTCATCTCTGATACAGAAAGGCATGAGAAGAAAACTCTAGATGATTCCAGTCCCCTGCTTTTCAAATCTTCTCAGATAAGCCCCAAACCCTATGAAGCAGAGAGGCTGTCATCAGTGTGTCCTATCCTAATTCCTGACCTACAGAATCCTTGAGCAAAATAAAATGGTGGTGTTTGCCACTCCAAGTTTTGAGTGGTTTGTTTATAGCAATAGTAATTAGAATGTCATCCAATATTCCTTTTTAGAAAGGCTGAAAATTTTAAATTTAAAATAAATCTCTAATTCAAATCCTCTCCTCTATGTTCCAAATCAGTTAACTGTTTACTTTTTTTTCCCCCAAATATTTGTAACTATAGTAGCTATTATGGCTGTAGAGTTCCTAAATCACAACCTTTTGATATACCATACTCCTGAATTTGGAATTTGAAAGAGGCACCTGAAGTTGTGCTACTGGAAAGATTATAATCTTTCCAAACTAGTATATTTTGGAATGAAAAATAATATTTGACAATTAATCTTAAGTCATTATTAAATAATTATTGACTTGACAATATTTCATTCTTAGGAAAAAAGGAAAAAAAGAATACTTATTTACCTAGAATACATTTAGAAAAATAAATATCTGCTGAATATTTTAGAAGTCTAATAAACCAAAAAGCAAAGTTCAATATATGAAACACATGTACCTACTTATAGAAGTGGAGGTGTTTGTACATAGAGGGAGTCAACAGAGAGAGAGAAGTGGGGGCAGATGAGAAAGAAAGTATATGAAATATGGAAACTCAGGGTAATTTTGCATGTTACTGTGGACCGTATTTTCCTAAAATTAAAGAATGTGAGGCTACAGAGCCATGTGATTTCTCATTCATCAATTAAAACTTAGTCAATTTCACTCTACTACATTTTTTTTTCTTTTGAGTAGCAATATTTCCAGGGCTTAATGTGCCATTTAGGTTCTCAGAAGGGCTTTTGAACAGCCCGTGTGATAAAACAGGCCTTCATTCAGTGAAATCTTGCTGACAGCTGAAAGTTGAACATTGCATTTCATACCCTTAAGATAATATAATTGCCGGGATGCAATTGCTCTTTCATCTTACGGTAGTAATCAATCAGTGATTGACAAGTCTAATTAGAATCCTTGGTATGTGCAGCATGATAGCACTTTCTAACAGCATTGTAGTCTAAAACATCTTTTCAGCAATCCTGTAAGAAAAACATCATATTTTATAGATAATTCAGTTTACATTGCTGCCATTACTGTTTGCATATATGGAAAGGTTTTATTGAGGTAGAATAATACCAACTTTTAAAGTATAAATATACATCTCTAATGGTTCTATGGTGTCTCCCAAGGCCTCAGTATTTCTGCTTTAAAGGTTTGATGATTTTTCAAATTGGCAAATGTAGATTACTGTATGTGTATAATTTTTTTATTGTCTTTAGAACATAGTGTATTTTAGGTGCATAGATTTATGTTTTGATGAAAATCTTCCCCCTCTCCTCTTCCCAAGAGAGATAATTCATAGTGGGATACAGTAATCAGAAGAGAAATAGCATCTGTTAAAAAATACGGTGCTTGGTTACAAAGTCAAGATAAAATACCATATTTTGCTAGGCACTGAAAATATCTAGAAAAATCAGTGCTCATTTCCTTCTATAATATGACATGTGTTGAGTCTCTGAACAGATTTTTCACATTGAAATATCTTCAAAGATGTTAAACTTTAAACTCGATAATTACACTGTGTATTTGTCTTTTAGCATTTCAATTAGGATCTGTTAATCTTGAACTTGTGCAAGTTACTTCGTATGCAGAGGGAGAAAGTGGAATTACAGGAAGTATTAAACCATTCTTTTTGTTCTTGATAAAATAATGTACAAAGTGCTTTCCTTCGCATGTCTGGTATTTCTTTTAGAAAATGAGGCTTTCCATCATACAGAAAGTGATAAATTACTGAGAAAGCATACTATTTATTCTTGCAGTATGTGGATTGAATCAGAGACATGGGTTTTTCTGAGATGTCAAAAGACAGTGTAAAAAAATATAATTATAGTTTTACTCTGAATATCCCAGTACAGTAATTTGAATTTAAATGCCTCCTTTGACATTCTATAAATTAGGAACATGTGTTTTCAAAACTAAATTTAAAGCTGAAAAGTAAGCACAATATCTGAGAAAGCATCAAAAAGTAGTCTTTAGCAATGTAAGGATGCAAAGGTGATGACTAGGGGATCCATTTGAAGCATCAACAAGATGTAAAGCACCACAGAACAGATAAGACTCAGCAATTCGTTTTTTTCAAGATGATTTTTTGGATGTTATATGAAGTATTTATCATTTTTCTTATTTTATAATACCACAAGTGTTCTCTGTGATACTGTCACTCCACACACCATTGCAGTGCATCTAGAACTCAGCAGAAATATCCCGCTTTTGATGACTTCATCTCAGCTCCCATCAACTACATGGTAACTTTTTTTTTTTTTTTTTTTTTTTTTTGCGGTACGCGGGCCTCTCACTGCTGTGGCTTCTCCCGTTGCGGAGCACTCCGGACGCGCAGGCTCAGCGGCCATGGCTCATGGGCCCAGCTGCTCCATGGCATGTGGGATCTTCCCGGACTGGGGCACGATCTTCCCGGACTGGGGCACGAACCCGTGTCCCCTGCATCGGCAGGTGGACTCTCAACCACTGCGCCGCCAGGGAAGCCCTACATGGTAACTTTCAAATTCAAAATAAAAATACTACCTGAATATGATATTTGATCATACAAGCCAAAAAGCATGTTACAAGAAAGCAAGAAGTTGTGTATTTTGCCTGAGAAAAATGTTTAGAGAACGTTCTTGAAAATTCTTCTCAGCACTGGCAAGGCAATCACAAGTAGGTACATCACTTTATAAAATCACTCAAACATATTTCTGAAGAAAAATGCCTACAAGTTTTACTACCTTGACTTTCTCCATCATGATATTCTCAACTATTTTCTATCTACCTACTCCCTCCCAACTATTTAATTTTTCTCCTCTATTTTATAATTCAAATTGCTGCTTCTATCTGAATTTGCACAGTATATAGGCTTATTTTTACAATGTATTTAGATTCAACATTTCAGTTGAAACGCATAAAAACTTGAAGCAAATAAATGTTTCTATGTATTTGACCATGGAGGAAATGATGTCAGTTAACTCATGCAACTAGTTATACCAAAAAGAAGAGTGGAGACAGTTTCCTGATTCCTAGTCCATGCCTTTTCACTGGACTATATAACATCATATATATCATATGCATATATATGATAGTATATGTTAATAATATATTAATTATATATATATATCTCATAGTGCTATCTATGTTCTTCTGAGTTTAATTCCTACAAGTGAGCGCTGCTTACCTTGTAGCACAAGTGAAGCAAGAAAAGGAAGCAAGTGTCCGTATACCATGAGATCTTTTGCCATTTTCTAACTTATCTTGACCTTCAGTACTTTAAAATTTTAGTTTGAAGTCCTAAAACTTAAACAAAAAGTCTTTCAATGAATTCTGTATCTGATTAAATCAAAAAGCAAACTGAAAAAAATCAGCAAAATTGGATATATGTTTATTGCTTAAACTGTCTTTTCAAAAAGGAGGAGCAAAGTATAATATAAGCCCTAAATTTTATTTTAGTAGGTTTGGAGGGAAAACATATTTAACCTAAGAAGGAATATCATTATAGGAGGAATCCCACAGGGTTTTCAACACAGATAATCAAGATTCTTCAAGGAGAGAAACATCTTAAGCTAAGAGAATGCAAAGAAATTAAATTTTTAAGAAGACTTTTTCTCCATATGTGCTTGTAATAGAAGGTACTCTATACTGAGCTGCATGTTATAAATCCCTGTGTTTGTGTTCAGTGAGATCGTATCACTTGAACAAAAAATTCAAAGGTTGTCCATGCCATAAATAATATACTCTGAAGCAGATTGGAAAGGAATATGCCAAATACCCATTTTGCTTTCCTGAGCTCATTGGTGAAACTGCCCTGTATCTGAGCATAAACTGTAAGCATTTAGATGCCCAGTGCCGAGCTTGCACATTTCAGTTCCTCACATGTGCTGTGGGTCTCCTCAACAATGTTCTCTTCCCAAATATTTATTTGGAGAACTACAAAGAACATCCACTACATAAACCCATCAAAAAAAATATTCAACAGATCTCATAGTGTCTGAGTGAAAGGGTAACTAAATTTAATTTTTAAATTATTTGAAAGCTGAAAGACCTTAGGTGTTATAAGGGTAAACTGAGAGTAACCATTACTGATAATACTCTTCAACTGTATAAAATTAAGGAAATGACTAATTTTCCATTTAAACTGCATTTCTTTATATTCAATAGCATCCACCTAGTACAGACCTTAGATTCAAATCTTACTGATGACTACAAAATATTGTCTGGACATGAACTGTTGCCTTTCAGCTTTTCATATATGAGATAAAACTGTTGACTTAATGGGTAAATATGCTGAAACAAAGAGTATAAACCTTTCTGGGGAAATGTCAGAGACATAAACTTCAAGATGAAATAAAACTAAAAGTAAGGGCTCTTAGTGGTCTATTTTGATCTATTTAATTTAAGTGGACAAGATTTCATTAAATACTTGATTAGTAAATAGATAATATAGGGATAGGGAATCAAAAATGAATAAGACAGGGCTTCCCTGGTGGCGCAGTGGTTGAGAGTCTGCCTGCCGATGCAGGGGACTCGGGTTCGTGCCCCAGTCTGGGAAGATCCCACATGCCGCGGAGCGGCTAGGCCGCTGAGCCATGGCCACTGAGCCTGCGTGTCCGGAGCCTGTGCTCCGCAACGGGAGAGGCCACAAGAGTGAAAGGCCCATGTACTGCAAAAAAAAAGAAAAAAGAAAACAAAATCCTGATTTTTTTTTGTACTTTATTTTATTTATTTTTTTATAGAGCAGGTCCTTATTAGTCATCAATTGTATACACATCAGTGTATAATGTCAGTCCCAATCCCCCAGTTCATCACATCACCATCCCCACCCCCCCATGGCTTTCCCCCCTTGGTGTCCATATGTTTGTTCTCTACATCTGTGTCTCAATTTCTGCCCTGCAAACTGGTTCATCTGTACCATTTTTCTAGGTTCCACATACATGCGTTAATATACGATATTTGTTTTTCTCTTTCTGACTTATTTCACTCTGTATGACAGCCTCTAGATCTATCCACATCTCAACAAATGACCCAATTTCATTCCATTTTATGGCTGAGTAATATTCCATCGTGTATATGTACCACAACTTCTTTATCCATTCGTCTGTCAATGGGCATTTAGGTTGCTTCCATGACCTGGCTATTGTAAATAGTGCTGCAATGAACATTGGGGTGCATGTGTCTTTCTGAATTATGGTTTTCTCAGGGTATATGCCCAGTAGTTGGATTGCTGGATCATATGGTAATTCTATTTTTAGTGTTTTAAGGAACCTCCATACTGTTCTCCATAGTGGCTGTATCAATTTACATTCCCACCAACAGTGCAAGAGTGTTCCCTTTTCTCCACACCCTCTCCAGCATTTGTTGTTTCTACATTTTCTGTTGATGCCCATTCTAACTGGTGTGAGGTGATACCTTATTGTAGTTTTGATTTGCATTTCTTTAATAATTAGTGATGTTGAGCAGCTTTTCATGTGCTTCTTGGCCATCTGTATGTCTTCTTTGGAGAAATGTCTATTTAGGTCTTCTGCCCATTTTTGGATTGGGTTGTTTGTTTTTTTAATATTGAGCTGCCTAAGCTGTTTATATATTTTGGAGATTAATCCTTTGTCCATTGATTCATTTGCAAATATTTTCTCCCATTCTGAGGGTTGTCTTTTCATCTTCTCTATGGTTTCCTTTGCTGTGCAAAAGCTTTTAAGTTTCATTAGGTCCCATTTGTTTATTTCTGTTTTTATTTCCATTACTCTAGGAGGTGGATCAACAAAGATCCTGTTGTGATTTATGTCAAAGAGTGTTCTTCCTATGTTTTCCTCTAAGAGTTTTATAGTGTCTGTTCTTACATTTTGGTCTCTAATCCATTTTGAGTTTATTTTTGTGTATGATATTAGGGAGTGTTCTAATTTCATTCATTTACTTGTAGCTGTCCAGTTTTCCCAGCACCACTTATTGAAGAGACTGTCTTTTCTCCATTGTATATCCTTGCCTCCTTTGTCATAGATTAGTTGACCATGGGTGCGTGGGTTTATCTCTGGGCTTTCTATCTTGTTCCATTGATCTATGTTTCTGTTTTTGTGCCAGTACCATACTGTCTTGATTACTGTAGCTTTGTAGTATAGTCTGAAGTGAGGGAGTCTGATTCCTCCAGCTCCATTTATCTCCCTCAAGGCTGCTTTGGATATTCAGGGTCTTTTGTGTTTCCATACAAATTTTAAGATTTTTTGTTCTAGTTCCATAAAAAATGCCATTAGTAATTTAATAGGGATTGCATTGAATCTGCAGTTTGCTTCGGATAGTATAGTCATTTTCACGATATTGATTCTTCCAATCCAAGAACATGACATATCTCTCCATCTGTTGGTATCATCTTTAATTTCTTTCATCAGTTTCTTATAGTTTTCTGCCTACAGGTCTTTTGTCTCCCTAGGTAGGTTTATTCCTAGGTATTTTATTCTTTTTGTTGCAGTGGTAAATGGGAGTGTTTCCTTAATTTCTCTTTCAGGTATTTCATCGTTAGTATAGGAATGCAAGAGATTTCTGTGCATTAATTTTGTATCCTGCAACTTTACCAAATTCATTGATTAGCTCTAGTAGTTTTCTGGTGGCATTTTTAGTATTCTCTATGTATAGTATCCTGTCATCTGCAAACAGTGACAGTTTTACTTCTTCTTTTTTAATTTGGATTCCTTTTATTTCTCTTTCTTCTCTGATTGCCGTGGCTAGGACTTCCAAAACTATGTTGGTAGGACTACCAAAATTATGTTGAATAATAGTGGTGAGAGTGGACATCCTTCTCTTGTTCCTGATCTTAGAGGAAATGCTTTCAGTTTTTCACCATTGAGAATGATGTATGCTGTGGGTTTTTCATATATGGCCTTTATTATGTTGAGGTAGGTTCCCTCTGTGCCCACTTTTTGGAGAGTTTTTATCATAAATGGGTGTTGAATTTTGTCAAAAGCTTTTTCTGCATCTATTGAGATGATCATATGGTTTTTATTCTTCAATTTGTTAATATGGTGTATTACATTTATTGATTTGCGTATATTGAAGAATCCTTGCATCCCTGTTGTAAATCCCACTTGATAATGGTGTATGATCCTTTTAATGTGTTGTTGGATTCTGTTTGCTAGTATTTTGTTTAGGATTTTTGCATCTATATTCATCAGTGATATTGGTCTGTAATTTTCTTTTTTTGTCGTATCTTTGTCTGGGTTTGGTATCAGGGTGATGGTGGCCTCTAGAATGAGTTTGGGAGTGTTCCTTCCTCTGCAATATTTTGGAAGAGCTTGAGACGGATGGGTGTTAGCTATTCCCTAAATGTTTGATAGAATTCACCTATGAAGCCGTCTGGTCCTGGACTTTTGTTTGTTGGAAGATTTTTAATCACATTTTCAATTTCATTACTTGTGATTGGTCTGTTCATATTTTCTATTTCTTCCTGGTTCAGTCTTGGAAGGTTATACCTTTCTAGGAATTTGTCCATTTCTTCCAGGTTGTCCATTTTATGGGCATAGAGTTGCTTGTAGTAGTCTCTTAGGATGCTTTGTATTTCTGCAGTGTCTGTTGTAACTTCTCCTTTTTCATTTCTAATTTTATTGATTTGAGTCCTCTCCCTCTTTTTCTTGATGGGTCTGGCTAATGCTTTATCAATTTTGTTTATCTTCTCAAAGAACCAGCGTTTAGTTTTATTGATCTTTGCTAGTGTTTTTCTTCTTTCTGTTTCATTTATTTCTGCTCTGATCTTTATGATTTCTTTCCTTCTGCTAACTTTCGGTTTTGTTTGTTCTTCTTTCTCTAGTTCCTTTAGGAGTAAGGTTAGATTGTTTACTTGAGTTTCTTTTTGTTTCTTGAGGTAGGCTTGTTTAGCTATAAACTTCCTTCTTAGAACTGCTTTTGCTGCATCCCATAGGTTTTGGATCATCGTGTGTTCATTGTCATTTGTCTCTAGGTACTTTTTGATTTCCTCTTTGATTTCTTCAGTGATCTCTTGGTTATTTACTAACGTATTGTTTAGCCTCCATGTGTTTGTGCTTTTTACGTTTTTTTCCCCTCTAATTCATTTCTAATCTCGTAGCGTTGTGGTCAGAAAAGATGCTTGATATGATTTCAATTTTCTTAAATTTTCTGTGGCTTGATTTGTGACCCAAGATGTGACCTATCCTGGAGAATGTTCCGTGCACACTTGAGAAGAAAGTGTAATCGGCTGTTTTTGGATGGAATGTCCTATAAATATGAATTAGATCTATCTGGTCTGTTGAGTCTTTAAAGCTTCTGCTTCCTTATTTATTTTCATTTTGGATAATCTGTCCGTTGGTGTAAGTGAGGTGTTAAAGTCCCCCACTATTATTGTGTTACTGTTGATTTCCTCTTTCATAGCTGTTAGCAGTTGCCTTATGTATTGAGGTGCTCCTATGTTGGGTGCATATATATTTATAATTGTTATATCTTCTTCTTGGATTGATCCCTTGATCATTTTGTAGTGTGCTTCCTTGTCTCCTGTAATATTCTTTATTGTAAATTCAGTTTTATCTGATATGAGTATTGCTACTCCAGCTTTCTTTTGATTTCCATTTGCATGGAATATCTTTTTCCATCCCCTCACTTTCAGTCTGTATGTGTCCCTAGATCTGAAGTGGGTCTCTTGTAGGCAGCATATGGATGGGTCTTGTTTTTGTATCATTCAGCAAGCCTGTGTCTTTTGGTTGGAGCATTTAATCCTTTCACATTTAAGGTAATTATCGGTATGTTTGTTCCTATGACCATTTTCTTAATTGTTTTGGGTTTCTTTTTGTAGGTCCTTTTTTTCTCTTATGTCTCCCACTTAGAGAAGTTCCTTTAGCATTTGTTGTAGGGTTGGTTTGGTGGTGATGAATTCTCTTAGTTTTTGCTTGTCTGTAAAGCTTTTGATTTCTCCATGGAATCTGAATGAGATCCTTGCTGGGTAGAGTAATCTTGGTTGTAGTTTCTTCCCTTTCGTCACTTTAAGTATATCATGCCACTCCCTTCTGGTTTGTAGAGTTTCTGCTGAGAAATCTGCTGTTAACCTTATGGGAGTTCCCTTGTATGTTATTTGTCATTTTTCCCTTGCTGCTTTCAATAATTTTTCTTTGGCTTTAATTTCTGCCAATTTGATTACTATGTGTCTCGGTGTGTTTCTCCTTGGGTTTATCCTGTATGGGACTCTCTGCGCTTCTTGGACTTGGGTGGCTATTTCCTTTCCCATGTTAGGGAAGTTTTTGACTATTATCTCTTCAAATATTTTCTTGGGTCCTTTCTCTCTCTCTTCTCCTTTTGGGACCCCTATAATGCAAATGTTGTTGTGTTTAATGTTGTCCCAGAGGTCTCTTAGGCTGTCTTCATTTCTTTTCATTCATTTTTCTTTATTCTGTTCTGCAGCAGTGAACTCCCCCATTCTGTCTTCCAGGTCACTTATCCATTCTTCTGCCTCAGTTATTCTGCTATTGATTCCTTCTAGTGTAGTGTTCATTTCAGTTATTGTATTGTTCATCTCTGTTTTTTGTCCTTTAATTCTTCCAGGTCTTTGTTAAGCATTTTTTGCATCTTCTCGATCTTTGCCTCCATTCTTTTTCCAAGGTCCTGGATCATCTTAACTATTATTATTCTGAACTCTTTTTCTGGAAGTTTGCCTATCTCCACTTCATTTAGTTGTTTCTCTGGGGTTTTATCTTGTTCTGGTACATAGCCCTCTGCCTTTTCATCTTTTCTATCTTTCTGTGAATGTGGTTTTTGTTCCACAGGCTGCAGGATTGTAGTTCTTCTTGCTTCTGCTGTTTGTCCTCTGATGGATGTGGCTATCTAAGAGGCTTGTGTAAGTTTTGTGATGGGAGGGACTGATGTTGGTTAGAGCTGACTGTTACTCTGGTGGGCAGAGCTCAGTAAAACTTTAATCTGCTTAACTGCTGATGGGTGAGGCTGGGTTCCCTCCCTGTTCTTGTTTGGCCTGAGGCAACCCAACACTGGAGCCTACCTGGGCTCTTTTGTAGGGCTAATGGTGGACTCTGTGAGGGCTCTCACCAAGGACTACTTCCCAGAGCTTTTTCTGCCAGTGTCCTTATCCCCAAGGTGAGCTACAGCCACCCCCTGCCTCTGCAGGAGACCCTCCAGCACTAGCAGGTAGGTCTGGTTCAGTCTCCCTTGCGGTCACTGCTCCTTCCCCTGGGTACCCATGCACACAGTACTTTGTGTGTGCCCTCCAAGAATGGAGTCTTTGTTTCCCCAGTCCTATCGAAGTCCTGCAGTCAGATTCCACTAGAGTTCAAAGTCTGATTCTCTAGGAATTCTCTAGGAATTCCTCCTCCTGTTACCGGACCCCTTGGGGCTCAGAACCTTCAGTCCAGTGGGTTGACTTCTGCGGTGTAAGTGTTCTCCAGTCCGTGAGTCACCCACCCAGCAGTTATGGGATTTGATTTTACTGTGATTGCGCCCCTCCTACCATCTCATTGTGGCTTCTCCTTTGTCTTTGGATGTGGGGTATCTTTTTTGGTGAGTTCCAGTTTCTTCCTGTCAATGATTGTCCAGAAGCTAGTTGTCCAAAATCCTGATCTTTAGAAGTTAAGATCTGGTGGAATGCCAGAAACCTAAGTGATTACACAAGTATCTCTATTATGAGAAAGAATAATTATGTGGTAAGAAAGGTAAAAATGCAGTCCTCTGAGAATTCTGAGGAGGGATAAATGATATCAATCTACTGAAGTTCTGGAAGATTGCATGGAGGAGGTGACTTTTAAATGGCCTTACAGACTGATAAAATTTTTAGTAGGTAAGAAATGGGAAGGAAAATTATTCCAGGAAAAAGAACTGAGTGCGTAAATTAATAAAGTGTAGAGTTAATTTAGAGAGCCTTGAACTACATATGAAGGAGATTAGTGAAGTATCAAATGTTCTTGACTTTTTAACTATGGGTTTAAAAAATATTTATTCATTAATTCAGTAGGCAATGGGGTAGCCTGTGAAGAAAAATGATATTATTTGAGCTATACTTTAAGAAAATTAATCTTCTGGTAATCGAGAGAATTTATTGGATTTTCCAATTCAGAGACTATTGTTTCACTCTAGACAGGATATAGTGACATTTTTTAGCAGAGTGATAACATTAAGAGTAGAAACAAGGGATGTTAGAGCAAATACAGAAAAATAGAAGCAAAGTCTTACCTTGATGGGAAAAGAGATTCAGAAAGGAGAGAAAATAAATAAATAAATAATTACTTTCAGGATGAAAGCTAAATTGGGATGATGATATAGAGATATTTTAAGAAATACGCTAATAAGATATGAAGCAGGAAGAGGGCAGCTGGGTGCCTAGGATGAAACTCAGAGGGTGACTGAACAGTGAAGTTGGTGTTGTTAAGTGATACTAACTGGTCCTTATCTTTACACTGGTCAGTACAAATATCAGTGTATCTCAGGAAATTGAATTTTTCATTGCAAATTAATACATTGACATTTTGGTGTATCAGAGATACTTTTATATATTTGATTAACATCAATAAGTTTTTATGCTGTTGAGGGTCTGGTCTGCTCATTTTCTGAGTGAGCTGAAACACTGAGTTTTTAAATTTTTTCAGATGAGGACCAAATTCATATGTGAATAGTAAGGACAGAGCGATGTATAAGTTGTGTTTATATCTTATTAACAACTTTGCATTTAAAATACTAAGTAAATTGTTTTGTTTAAGAAAAGCTTCAGCAAAATTCATCTAAGATGCCCGAGGGTTTCTAGGAAGTAAAGATGTGGGAAGAAAAACTGTAAACTTCAGTTGTCTAATCTGTGCAATGGGGGGGGGGGTAATAAAAATACCTACCTTGTTGTGTAGGTATGAATAATAAATTAGAAAATGCATGAAAGCACTAGGAACAGTGTCTGGCACATGATTAGAAAAATTAGTGTTTACTATGAAGATGATTGAGATGAAGAGGAAAGAAACTGACAATAGAAGGAAAGATAGAAACAATAATAAAAAGAAGATTTAGTTTTCGAAAGGCAGATAGAAAATACAAATAAGCCATTTGATGGAAAATTCAACATTTCTCCTACTTTCTGTTGTGGAAAATGATTTTTATTACAGAATTTTATTTCACTATTGTGTGTATTAGGTTTTGCTTATTTGCTTTTTTTCCATCAAAATATTACTATCCATTGGAAAGTGAACAAATTCATGCCACAGAAATAACAAGGTACATTCAAAACAAAGTTTTAATAATATAAATAAGGACAAAATAGATCTTTATTGTAATGTTCACAATTAATATGATAGAAAACAATAGAAATTTGGACTGACCACATTTTACTCATGTTATTTACTCCTGTTATTTACTCCTGTTAGATTAGGAATGGTACATTTGAAAAATAAATGAATTGCATTTAAGTATTTTAATTATATTGGCCAATTATACATTTAAAACATTTTATAACAAAGCTATTTTTATAACAGCTTTTGAAGAAGAAACAGGCCAAGAAATAAGCCATCAAGCTTCAAAAGGTGATAGCAATCCATAAGTGAAATGTTTTGATTTTTCCCTTAATCTAAATGGACTGCTCAATAACTTGGTATGAAAAGTCAGTTCTAAGTTTGATATAAGTACCAACTTTTTCAATTTTATGGTTATCTATAAACCTGGATTTAGTATGTGACTCCTTTCCCATAAGCAATAATTTTGGACTTACTGTAATTAAATTTAAGTTCTTATCTACTAGAAAGGATGGTAAAATATCTTTCAAATATGCATAGGGTCAGGTCTTCAGAAGGTTGTGGGCAAGGGTGGTGAATGTATCTGTGATAAGAGCTCACATTTTCTCTCACCTCAGGAGCAACGCTTACGGGATAATAACTATTCACATTTAGTTCACTGAAGGGAACTGTTAACCGTTAGTGTATCTGAGTAACTAGCAAAAGCCATTTTAAATCAAAGTAAATTGATGGATGCTTGCGGCATATTGACATTTGTGGCCATGACTGTAAAGTTCCTGAGGGTTAATTGTTCTGTGCTCTCAACCTATAGTACAATGTTTTCAATTACTAAGGGGTTAATAAGTGCTAATTGAATTCAGCTGATAAAAGAAGTGAAAACAGCAGAACCAAAATATAAGATATAGAATTTTGAAATAGATAACATAGATAATTTCAGCTTAAATCCTTTTATATTATTTAATATTTTGTATTAAATTCTTTTATATTACAAAAAATAATGTAATCTCTAGGTCCTCAAATAGCAATAAACAAAGAACCTTCTAGATTTTTATTGGTGGGCAATGTAAGGAGGAAAAGTCTAAAGGCAGACTGATTAAAAATGAAGTAGAAAGCAAAGATATATTCAAAAAGATGAAATAAAGATAATAAAATAATAAAACAATGGATTCCAATGCAGTCAAGGAATAAATCCATGAGTTCATGTGGCACAAAATAAATATCAAAACATAGGTAGATTCTCAAGAAGAGAAAAAGTATGACATTTTTCTGTTAAAGACAATAGAAATAATGGAAGACAGAATATCTGATGCTGATATATTTGAGTCACTTCACTGAAATACTCTGAACATTCTTTGTAGCCTATGATTGTGAGGAAAGAATCCTGCTGGAGAAGAAGGAGAAATAAGATTGAGACTCTGGAGGTCTTGCTCAGTCTCAAATTATGATTGCATGAAATATAATTTTTAAAAAAGCCTGATACAATGAACCTGGTAGTAACTGACACAATGAACCTGGGAGACAAAAAGGACAAAAATTATGGACAAGTATCAAAGAGGCAGACATTTTCTTCTACAGAGAGTCTTAAACGTCTCCATGAGGTGAAAATGGAATGTGTCTCTATTCAGCTCCTTCTTCCACATTGGAGATTTTCATAGCTTCTGACTGCCCCATTAATTCAACCCTATATGTTTGATTTTCAACTTTAATTCCCTTGGCATAAACTGTGAAAATATGATCCTTGATCTGTCTTCCTTGGTCAACTTTATTGATTTATATGTAAACTTAGTAGGAATTCAAGCGAGCTTGGAATCATCAAAGGCAGATTGAGATGGATGTTTTATGCAAATTCTTATAGCTGGGTATAGGGAGGGAAAAAAGTACAGACAGAAATAATGAGGTCAGGATGATATACATAGTTTTACATGCCAGAGATTCAAAGGCACCAGAATTTAAATTAGAGAGCTGTTCTCTCCTATTCCTTATACATCAGTTTCCCTCTGCTATCTTTTCTATTTTCTGAGACTAGAAATCTTTAGATTTGACCCCTTGTTTATAAAATTGAAGTAACCACCTGATTAATCAAAGATTTTTATTTCATTTTCTGGAAATCGTTAGTTTTTAAGATCCATGGGGTCCAAGACCATCCTCTCTTCAGCTGTCAAACACAGTAATAATATATGTAAGATAATTAAGGTATATCTTGTCTACTAGATTGCAAATGGAAGAGGTTGTAGATTGATAATTCCTCCTGATTGCAACTTGTATATTAAAGACTAAGAAATTCAGTAGAATGATATTAATAAGGTGTATATTATGTAATAAACAACTAATAAAACTTTCTTGTTTTTACTTTTGGGTAATGTTTGAAAAATGTGTTTATATCTTCAGTTAGGAGTTTATTTTTATATGAAAGGGTTAAGGAATTAGGGATCTATATCCTCTAAAAGAATCACCTTTAAGATTGGATTTTATCTATTTGTTTTTTAGATTAGATAATATTGACTTCATTAAAGAATAAAATGAGAAAAAATGTTCATAAGGAAAATATAAAATGGAAGTGTGTTTTTATTATTAAAAATTATATGGATTAAGATAAGTATTCTTGACTTTTCAATTTTAGATTGAATGTGCTACTATCTATTTGCAAAACAAAATCAAATGCATTAAGATTATAGCTGGACTATTTAATACCCTGAAAAAATCATAAAAGGATAAAACTCTAGCAGTGGGACCAGTCATCAGCATTCAGATTTGTTTTGTTTTAAGCTTCTCCAGTGACTGCAGTGTGCAGTGGAAATTGAGAATCACTGCATAAAATTATTTAACCAAAGGCTCACTGTGTGAAAACCTGGGCTAGAACACTAGCCCAGAACAATAATTACCCTGGTCCCTACACCATAGTTGCCTATCTTGTTTTTACATCACAATATGATGGATTTGATAGACATAATTTATCATGTAATCAAGAGTGGAAAATTAATGGTAAATTGAGGTCCTGATATGAATAGACCAGTTTGTTTTCTATATTTATACTGTACTTCTCAATGACTGTATATGCTGGGTCCACGTAATACAGGAAATAACTTCTTGGGGTCAGCAATATCAGCCAAAATAATGAAATAGTAGCTGTGTCAGGAAACAACCTCACCTGACTTCTCTATTAGTTGGGGGAGAATATAAAGTGACCTGGCCTCTCTAACATGATCTTAGACCAATTATTATACTGCATAGCTCTCAAAAGGCCAAGATATCTTAAACCAATGCCCATTGATAAAAGCTTTTCCCATAAACTCTCCCTATTAATTAAATAAAATGTAGCTTTTAAATTGATGAGACTGCAAAGATAAGTTGTTCCTTATGCTTAGTATATTTATCAATAAAATAATGTGAAATGAAACAATGAGTAAGAATACCTTTAAGAAAAGAATTGTGCTGTCCACAGTCAGTTGTCACTGTGTTCCTTTAAAGAACAGCGTTATTAAGGAAAATTTAGAAAACAAATAAAACAGAACTAAACCTTAACACTTGGCTAATAGTCAAAGCACAAAAGGTGGTTTCATATCATGTCTATTTTGGCTTTTACTCGGTAGAATGATCCTGAAAATGAACTTATATAAAACGAAAGTTCGGGCTTCCCTGGTGACACAGTGGTTGAGAGTCCACCTGCTGATGCAGGGGACACGGGTTCTTGCCCCCGTCCGGGAAGATCCCACATGCCGCGGAGCAGCTGGGCCCGTGAGCCATGGCTGCTGAGCCTGTGCATCCGGAGCCTGTGCTCCACAACGGGAGAGGCCACAACAATGAGAGGCCCGCGTACCGCAAAAAAAAAAACAAAAAAAACAAAAAACGAAGGGTCATTAAGCTAATACCAAAGACTGTAGATAAAAGGTATAACATTTTTTTGAAAAGTGAGATTTATATATTGATGTATTTAAAACATGTAGTTTATTCAGCATCAGGTTAGACATGGAAGAAATTGTGGAACCAACTGAGAAGCCATAACATTACTGTTGATCCTGAAAACTAATACAAATCCACTTTTTTACACTGGTTTTGGAAAACTAATAAATATAAAAATAAATAAAACCACTTATTTTACCTATACTATCTTTGAGACATTCTTCAATCCAATGTGTAGTTAGGACTGAATTACTTATACTTTATTCATATTAATTGTATAAAGATTCATTGGAAAATTCTGATGGCTACCAATATTTATTTAACAATGACAAGGAAACCTTTAACAATATTTCTGAAGCTTTATGCCATTCAGAGGTTGCCTTTGATTTCCAGAAGGGCATATTATAAATGGGGTCACTTTCAAGAAGCCCTTGAGTAGAGGGTTTCATTGGGACTGAATTTCAGACAGTTTTATTTATCTTAAAAACTAATAGGAAGTACCTCTGAATTTAATATAGGGCAAACAGTATCCTGTATCTTCCAAAAATATTTAAAATTAATTACATAAAAGTAAGAGGTTAGGGGACAGTATAGTTCAGATATAGGTAAAATTCCTCTAGTTGGAGAATTCAGATTTCAAAATATATCTCAATACCTATACTATTAGCATTTCTATAGCATAATTTAAGGCCCATAGAAATACTAAATTCTCATCAAAAAATTTGATACTACTTCTCAAAACCCAAAAACACATTCTAGTTAGTGAATAAAACCTGAAAATTAACCTTATCAATTAATCATATTCTCCTGTGCACCATTAAAAGCACTGGCATCTCACCAAACATTAGACAAAGTTACTGACATGTATGGAAGACAAAATAAGCTTTTGAATCAGACAGATGTAGAGTCAATTCTTGGTGTCACCTCTTACAGATGGCAGACATGAGTAATCTCTTTATAAGTCGTAGTTAAATTTTTATTAACTAAAAATATTTTATTCACTCAAAGTCTGCTTGTTGAATGCAAGACTTGTTGGGTATCTAGTTGTGAATAGAACAAGATATAGTCTCAGCCTGTATGGAGTTTATAATCTAGTGAATATTTCTTATAATTTTTGTCTCCTGTGTTTTATTGATGTAAATATTCTGAAATGCCCTTGGTTTCTAAGATCATACACTCTTTTTCCAGATTTTATATTATCATCAGTTATTAGTCTCAGCAACAACCAACCAGATTTGGGATAACATACTAAATGCAGAAACCAGTTTGTCTTATAGAATTTTAGATTTTTTTTTTAACTTTTGCTTCCTGAGGCATTATAGAAATAAATAGGCACCACTTTAAGCTCAACTTAAAAGGTTTATGGACAGATCCCTTATTATTCCTTAGTCCTAACTCCTGGCCTAGTTTCCAAGATCTGTAATAATTATTTAACAATAAAAATATTTAGAATAGTTTCTTTCCCCTTAACCAGTTTTCATTTAGATACCCCTTTACCTGTCATTTTTTTGGGGGGTCACCTAGGCTCAAATCAGCAGAATGATAATAATAATTTTATTAACTTATTAATATAGTAATAAATTAATATTAAGGTATATATTAATAGTCGTTGAATTCTCCCTACCTGCGAGACACCATTTTAAGGAATTTATATGTATCATCTCAGTCTTGATAACCACCAGATAAAATAAGTATCATTTTTGTTAGAATTGAAGCACTGAGGCTAATGAAAGTAGAGAAAATTACTAAAAAATATACCAGTTAGTATGATTCAGATTTGAACCCAGGGAGTTGCTAGCCTTTTATTACTCTGCATTCTTGCTTCCTGACTGGACTATATTTGGCTCTTTGTTCTTCTTTCTCCATTTACATCCACTTTATCATCAAGGCCAGTCAGCTTTTTAATTTTTTATTATTACTTTTTAAATCTTTCATTTCTTTTGCACCATCACAGTCACCATCTTCACACAGGTTTCCATCAGCCCACCACTTATTTGATTTTACTTCTCTCTGTAACTTACTGATCCTTCAAAGTGCTGCTCAATTAGTCATCTTAAACCCACTCTGTATCAGTCTCTCCTATCTGCTTTATCAGAGTCTCAACTCTTTAACTGGCTTTCAGTGACCCCTCTGGCTTTACCCTCACCTAAATACTTTAGTTTATCTCCATGATGGGAACCTGTTACTTTACTTAAGTTGTCATGTTACTTTATCCTGAATATGTAGTCCTGCCTTTGAGCCTTTTCATACACATATCTCCCTTTGGGAAATGCCTTCTTTTATCCTAATTGCTTATTCAAACCAAACAAATTATATATAGTTTGCTATACAAAAACCTCATGGTAACCACAAGCCAAAAATCTATAATAGATATACACACAAAAAAGAAAAAAGGAATCCAAACATAGCACTAAAGATAGTCATCAAATCACAAGAGAAGAAAACAAAAGAAGAAAGGGGGGAAAAAACATACAAAAACAATTCCAAAACAATTAACACAATGGCAGTAGGAACATACATATCAATGATCACCTTAAATGTAAATGAACTAAATGCTCCAACCAAAAGACATAGACTGGCTGAATGGATACAAAAACAAAACCCATATATATTCTGCCTATAAGAGACTCACTTCAGATCTAGAGACACATACAGATTGAAAGTAAGCAGATGGAAGAAGGTATTCCACACAAATGGAAATCAAAAGAAAGCCAGAGTAGCAATACTTATATCAGACAAAATAGACTTAAAAAAAAAAGACTGTTATATGAGACAAGGAAGAACACTATATAATGATCAAAGGATCAATCCAAGAAGATATAACAATTGTAAATATATATGCACCCAACATAGAAGCATCTCAATATATAAGGCAAGTGTTAACAGACATAAAAGGAGAAATTGACAGCAACCCAATAATACTGGGGGACTTTAACACCCCACTTACATCAATGGACAGATCATCCAGACAAATAATCAATAAGGAAAAACAGGCCTAAAATGACACTACACATTAGATCAGATGGACTTAACTGATTTATAGAGCATTCCATCTGAAAGCAGCAGAATGTACATTCTTTTCAAGTTCAGGTGGAACATTCTCCAGGGTAGATCATATGCTGAGCCACAAAGCAAGCCTCAGTAAATTTAAGAAAACTGAAATCATATCAAACATCTTTTCTGACCACAATGCTATGAGGCTAGAAATGAACTACAAAGCTACAGTAATCAAAACAGTATGGTACTGGTGCAAAAAACAGGCATATAGATCAATGGAACAAGATAGAAAGACCAGAAGTAAACCCAGGCACTTATGGCCAATTAATCTACAATAAAAAAGGCAAGAATATACAATGGGGAAAAGTCTCTTTGATAAGTGGTACTGGGAAAACTGAACAACTATATGTAAAAGAATGAAATTAGAACATTCTCTGACACCATATACAAAAATAAACTCAAAATGATTAAAGACCTAAATGTAAGACTGGGTACTTACTATAAAACACCTAGAGAAATGCATAGGCAGAATACTCGTTGACATGAATCATAACAATATTTTTTTGGATCTGTCTCCAAGAGTAATGGAAATAAAAAAAAAATAAACAAATGGGACCTAATTAAACTGAAAAGCTTTTTCACAGCAAAGGAAGCCATAAGCAAAAAGAAAAGACAACCTAGACTGGGAGAAAATATTTGCAAATTATGTTACTGACAAGGGATTAATTTCCAAAATACACAAACAGCTCATACAGCTAATATCAAAAAGACAAAGAACCCAATCAAAAAAAGGGAAGAAGACCTCAATAGACATTTCTTCAAAGAAGACATACAGATGGCAAACAGGCACATGAAAATATGCTAAATATCGCTAATTATTAGAGAAATGCAAATCAAAACTACAATGAAGTATCACGTCACACTGGTCAGAATGGCCATCATGAAAAAGTCTACAGATAAAAAATGCTGGAGAGGGTGTGGAGAAAAGGGAACCCTCTTACACTATTGCTGGGAATATAAATTGGTACAACCACTATGGAGCACAGTATGGGGGTTCCTTAAAAAACTAAAAATAGAGTTACCATATGACCCTGCAATTCCACTCCTGGGAGAAAACTCTAATTCAAAAAGATACATGCACCACAATAGTCATAGCAGCACTATTTACAATAGCCAAGACATGGAAACAACCTATGTCCATCAACAGATGAATGGATAAAAAAGATGTGGTGTGTATATATATATATATATATATATATATATATATATATATATATATATACACACACACACACACACACACACATACACACAATGGCCATAAAAAATGAAATAATGCTATTGCAACAACATGGATGGACCTAGAGATTATCATATTAAGTGAAGTAAGTCAGACAGAGGAAGACAAATACCATATGATATCACTTATATGTGGAATCTAAAAAAAATATGATACAAGTAAACTTTTACTTACAAATAGAAAGAGTCAGAGATGTAGAAAACAAAGTTATGGTTACCAAAGGGGATAGTGGGGGGAGGGGAGGGATAAATTAGGAGTTTGGGATTAACAGATACACACTACTATATATAAAATAGATAAACAACAAAGACCTACTGTATAGCACAGGATACTATATTCAATATCTTATAATAACCTATAATGGAAAAGAATCTGAAGAAGAATAAATATATATATAAAACTGCCTCACTTTGCTGTACAGCTGAAACTAACACAACATTGTAAGTTAACTATACTTCAAAAAAAATTAATTATCCAATGTCCAGTTCAGTATGATTTCTTCTAAACATTTCCCTAAAGAATATCAGCCCTAATTCGTTATCACTTTCTTCAGCCCTAATTCGTTATCACTTCTCAAAATTCACGTATTATTAAACTTCCCTTTTGGCGCTTTATATATGTGCTAGTTTATAGTTCACATAAACTGTTTCTTATACACTATATGGTAAATATTCATTAAACACTAACCTAAGAAGACCCTGTGTTTTATTCTGTAAGATATTCTAGAATAATTCAAATAATCCTCAAATAAAATTTTTTCCAGTAGGGAAGTGTAAACTTGGTAAAACCTAGTTATAAAAAAATTATACCATATTTCCACATGGCTAATAAGCCAATGATTGTATGATATGTCATTGATATAAGGCAACTAATAAACTAATAAGCCAACTAATAAACTCATTACCTCATGGTCAGAAATATCCTCATTTTAGAATGAGCAGTGTAATATAATGGCTATGGACAGAGTTTTGGAACCAAACCTTTTGGATGCACCACCCCCTAGAGATGGGCTATCGGGAAAGACTGAACTTTTCTACACTTAGCTTTCCTCATGTGCAAAACGTGTGTAATAAGAAAGTTTGTCATACAAGGCTGTTGTGCGGATAAAAGGAGTTAACATATGTAAATCAATTAGAAAATATCTGGCATGTAATAAGGGCTATATATTAGTTATTACCATTTAAAATTATGATTGCTCTTACATGATAAATGTGAAAAAAGTGCACATCTTAGAATTGATATTCAGTTCAAGAATAACCCTATGGTGAAAATGTAGTGCAAGAGTCTATATCTAGTTGGGGGAATCAGAGCAGGTATAGAGTTAGTGGAATATCAAATAGACCTTGATAGCTAGATAGACTATTAACTTATACCTAGTCCCAGAGATGTGACAGAATAGAATATGTAGAAGTAATTGGGCATTCATATATTTTTCCTCTAGGGAGTATATAATTGCTTTTAGAGCAAAGTCCTTGTTCTAGATTTATTTTTTCAGATTCTAAGTATCCATTCAAATATTAAGGCCATAGTAGGCCTTCAGGAAAGAGGTTTTTTTTAAAAAAAGAAGTTTTAATGAAATGAATAGGACATCATGCTGAAAATTACTGGAAATGTGCATGCACACTAGTAATTATCTCCATAAAATCAACAAATATTCAATGGTAAGGCAGTTAGCATTGGTAATAATGATTTGTGCACTGTATCAATTTTTTTTAAAAAAAGGTTTGCATTCTACAAAAGCATAGACTTTTTCTCTCTTAAAATAGTAGTCTTTTAATGTGGGAATTTGTGTAAACCAAAAAATTAATGGTGAAAGTTCAGGGCCAAAGGGAAGGACATTTTATTTGCCAAATATAAAATATACGGAATTAGATTTTCCATTGTCCTTTCACCAGTGGTATTTTAAATACAGTTTACCAGAAATAGAAGTAAGTGAAAAAAAATGTGGATACTCATATACTGTTCTGTAGAACATTTTAATTTTATTTCCGGCTTTCTACTCATTAGAAATTACCCATCATTATTAAGTATGAATAAATCATTTAATTTAGTCAGAACCAGACCTTTGGCTAAAATTTTGACCTGGTGTATTTTTTTCCTGGATAGCCAAAATTAAAAATTAAGTATAGGCATATATTTTTTTTAATTTAAATTCTTTAATATTAGCTGTAGCTAATGACACACTTAGTGAATAGAAATGCTTTCTGCTTTCCTACATCTCTTCAGCAAAAATCTCTAAGTGTACATTGTACATTAGAAAACTAAAATAATTCCCTTACTTTCAAGTTCCTCGTATAAAGAGTTAACATCTTAGGCATGCTGAGTTCTCAGAAAACTTAAGTGGTAATCACAGATAAAAATGAATTAGAAATCATTCACTACTTCCTATGATTATCCCCAGTAGGCAAGGTGAAGTAACTGAGAAATGAGTGGTGCAGTTTCCTTACCTGTAGGTGTCTTAGAACACGAGGATAATCTTTATAAAACTATATTATAATAATAAAGATTATTTTGTGCACAAGTAAGCATGTGAAACAGGGTTTTTAAATGTTGTGATAATTCATTTTAGCCTAAGAAATTTGAAACTTTTCTCCCAGAATTGACAACATTTTAGAGATCCAACAACCCTCCATTCTCTGTTTCCCTGTGGTATATAATATGCAGGACGTTGCTCAAGAAGGTGGATTACTAGGTTGTCAGCCTTATATGTAGGATAATATCTTCATCAGAGTGACCAGTTGACTCTGTTTATCCAGATTGTATATAATAGATTATCATCATGATTATCTATAGTCCCATGTTAGATTTGAAAGCTAAATGCTACATATAGATTAATTTCAAGTGTACAGAACATGACTCATAATAATTCTTATTCTTGTTGGTTGAGAATGAATAAGACAATATTATCCTTCTCTGAAGAAATAGGGTTTAAAGGAGATATTAGGACTCTCCCAACAGGTGTCTGAATTTGCCATTTTAGATATGTATTTTGTTGCTTTTGTCAATGGATTTTGATTCTTAGGTCACAAATCAAGCATAAGTATCCTTTGGATACTTTAAACCTTTCTTTGCTAGATTGGCATGGCCTTCCAAATGCTACTTTATACCAAAACAGAGAGAATAATCTCAGTTGGACAAATTATAGTTATCAATTTTTAGCAATCATATTCAGATTTACAGTGCATGTTCTGGTACCTTTAAATTTGCATAATTTCCTTCTCCTGCAATAAATTTTAATCAAATATTTTGTACCCAGTTGTACTTTTGTCTGAAATCTTCCTAAGTGCTGTTGTTGCCAAGGAAACCATTTCCTTGTTATCTGTGCATTCAGCACTGTTTCACTGTCTGGCTCATTTTTCTCTTTCTCTCTTTCACTCTTTCCATGACTCAACTGGAAACTTTATGTCATGAATTAGTTAAAATGAAACACATTGCTTTCCTCTGAGTAAAATGCTCATTTAAAAGATGCAGAACACAAGTTTCAACAATGGCTTCATCACCATTATTATTTTTGTGTGGGTGTTGGAAAAAAAAGAAACCAAAAAAAGAAAAACAGAACCTTTTTATCCAGGCTTTACTCTACATTTGGAATCTGAAAAGTGTATGAAGTCTTTGTTTTGATCTCCCAGCTATATAAGAGTGTTGTGAAAGTCTGACACAAGTGCTTTTTGAATAATTTTTAACCCCTAGTCTTTGCATATAGTATGAAAAGGAAAAGGTGGGAAAGAAGACATAAACATGAAAGAGAACTTTAAAATAATAAGATGGTTTAGGGACAGATGTTTTCTAAATACTTCTTGCCTGCTTACCTGCTCACACCCTATTCCACTTCCCAAATTTTACCATTGACAAACTACCTCATTTGCAACCCCTTTGCAAAATGCCCTTGTGTACATTTCAACTAAGAAAAATATATTCTCAGTAATACTTTGATGACAGGATTGATTTTTCTTCTAACAAACTATACATGCTTAATGCATTGAGTAGCACCATCAGCAGAATTCTGCAAACAAGGGTAGACTGCTTAGGATATGAATGCTGCCTATTGAAGATAAAGGCAGAATCAGTACTTGATTGGTAAGTTAAAACCCAGAAAAATCTAATAAGTCCTGGTACAATGCAGGCACCTAATGTACTTAATTATATTTTCCACATTTCATATAGGCACACATAATTTTATAAGTAATAAGACAGTTTCTTATGAAAAATATTTTGTAAGGTACAAAGTTCACACGAATTGAGTGTATTTTTCTTCAAATCCATACACACACAGAAAGAAGTAAGAACTTGATCTTCTGAAACACAGAGGTATGCTTCATTCTGGGTAACTAAATTACCCAGATTGCTAATGTTTGCTCTTTTTTAGAAAGTTTTAGTTTCAGTCTTATACAATTTATTTCTTGTAAGATAACTGTTTAAGAAATGATGGGTTAACTCAATTCAAACTGACTGTCCCACTGAAAACAAATAGAAATACAGAAAAAAATATTAGTTTTGTTTGGTTGATTTATGCTTTCAACTGTCTCTTGGAACCAAGAGAATTAGAGTTGAGGTCTTCTAAGGAAGAGCTATCCCAGTAAATACCTCACACTTACAGTCCAGATTTGTAATTTTCTAGGTTCCCAGACCCTGGGAGTAAGAAACTAAAAATAACCAGCCATCACAAAGATAGAAACTCAAGTTTGAATCAACTCATCCCATGATCCACCAGCAAAAGCAAATTATCTTTGAAGGAAGGTAACAGCATTTAGGGCCTCAGATTATCTATGAATTTAATTTTAAAAAATTATGGACAGTGTCTGGCATTCAATAAGAAAAAATTAACTTTGCAAAAAACAAGAACTGAATAAAAGTTAAGAAAAAGAACATAACAGAAGCAGATATTAGCTTTAGCAGACATATTTTAAAATAACTGTGAGAAATTTGTTTTAAAAAGTGAATTCATGATGAAGAATTTCAGCAGAGAAGTAGAAATTTAATATAAAAATAAAACCAAATGGAAAATTTAGAACTAAAATTTATTATATGTGAATTAAATCATCAAGGAAGCATGAGTTTTAAGGAGGATTAAATTCAGTTGAAGAGAAAATTAGTAAACTGGAAAATAGTTCAGAAGAAATTGTCCAGACTGAAGGAAAGAAGAAAAGAATAGAAATATAGACTATGAATCACAGACAGGAAAGTTCTATCATATGGATAATTGGAGACCCAAGAGGAAAATATGGAAATAATTAGAAGTAATATATGAAGATATAATGGCCCAGAATTTTCCCAAAATAGTGAAACACATCATCAGAGATTCAAAAAATGATTCAACCCCCAAGGAAGATAAGTAAAAAGATCATATTTAGACATATAATAAAGCTGCTAAAAAACAAAGAAACAAGAAAACCCTAAAAACAGTTGGAATGGATAATAAAACATGCACATAAACACATACACTGTCTACTATCATTGAAACTATAGTAAAACTGGGAACTAATTTTTCAACAGAAACAAGGGAATCTAGAGGAAAACTGAATAATATTTTTTAAGTGCTAAAGAAAGCAACTACCAAGCTAGAATTCTGATTGCCAACAAACACATGAAAGAGTGCTCAACATCACTAATCATTAGAGAAATGCAAATCAAAACTACAATGAGATATCACCTCACACCAGTCAGAATGGCCATCATCAAAAAATCTACAAACAATAAATGCTGGAGAGGGTGTGGGGAAAAGAGAACTCTCTTGCACTGTTGGTGGGAATGTAAATTGAGCCACTATGGAGAACAGTATGGAGGTTCCTTAAAAAACTAAAAGTAGAACTACCATACGACCCAGCAATCCCACTACTGGACATATACCCTGAGAAAACCATAATTCAAAAAGAGCCATGTACCACAATGTTCATTGCAGCTCTATTTACCATAGCCAGGACATGGAAGCAACCTAAGTGTCCATTGACAGATGAATGAATAAAGAAGATGTGGCACATATATACAGTGGAATATTACTCAGCCATAAAAAGAAATGAAAGTGAGTTATATGTAGTGAGGTGGATGGACCCAGAGTCTATCATACAGAGTGAAGTAAGTCAGAAAGAGAAAAAGAAATACCGTATGCTAACACATATATATGGAATCTAAAAAAAAAAAAAAAATGGTTCTGAAGAACCTAGGGGCAGGACAGGAATAAAGACGCAGATGTAGAGAATGGACTTGAGGGCATGGGGAGGGGAAGGGTAAGGTGGGATGAAGTGAGAGAGTGGCATGGACATATATACACTACCAAACGTAAAATAGATAGCTAGTGGGAAGAAGCTGCATAGCACAGGGAGATCAGCTTGGTGCTTTGTGACCACCTAGAGGGGTGGGATAGGGAGGGTAGGAGGGAGAAGCAAGAGGGAGGAGATATGGGTATATATGTATATGATGTATATGTATAGCTGATTCACTTTGTTATAAAGCAGAAACTAACACACCATTGTAAAACAATTATACTCCAATAAAGATGTTAAAAAAATATGGCAAAACAAAGACACTAAAAAGTATACTATTTGTCAGCCATAAGCTTGAATTAAAGAAATGTTTTAAAGAGAAAGATAATAAAGCCAGAAAGAAGCAAAGATTCAGGAACAAGTAATAACAAATCATGAGATTAGCCATTTGCACTTATTTTAAAAATACTGGCAAACACCACAACAATAATAGCAACTTTGAAGGTTGCTATTGAAGGTTATTGCATTATCTTAGAAATGGTAAATGTACTAATTTATATTAACCATTAATAAATCAATAATATGTTTAATTTATAATGTAGCTATGAAAACTAATGAGAATGTAAAGTACCACATTAATAGAAAAAACATAAGATAATAAGAATGTATAATTAATCAGAAGAAAGCAAAAATGATGATAAGAAAATGGAGAAAGTATGACAAATAGTATATAGTGAGACAGTTGACTTAAGACCATATAATTCATTGATTACACTAAATGTAATGGATTAAAAATTCCAAATAAATGACAAAAATGCTATAACAGATAAAACTTCTTACAAGAGATATCTGAAATAAAAATGCTGAAAGAAAAAAGTTGGGAAAAGATATTCACATAACCCAAAACAAAATAAAGCTAGTATTCCTATATGAAATTAAAAAAAAAAAAGACTTTAGGGCAAGAAGCATCATAAGTTAGAGAGAGAAGATATATCAATTCTTAAATTGTATGCATATAATAAAATACCTTTAATATTTAAACAGAAAAGAGATGAATAGAACTAAAAGTCAAATCCATTATCACAGTGAGGAAACACATGGCTTTCAGTACAGAGATAAAGAAGACAAAATAATCAGTGAAACTATAGATCTGACATGTGCCAAATTTGTTTCTTTTTTAAATTTATTTAAAGTTATATTATAAAAGTATTTATCAAACACCTACTGTGTTCTAGGCAATATTTTAAGCTCTATATTTAGTAATACAATGATCAATGACAACTACCTTGATCTCATTAGGTTTATAATCTATTATGGAAAGGTGAGAGAAAAGTAAACAATTGAATGAGATAATTTCAAATGATAAGTGCTATGAAGAAATTAAAATCAAGTGACATGATAGTAGATAGGTACCTAGTGGTGGCAAGCTGTGAATTTCAAGAAACAATTCTCTGAGGAGATAACATGTGAGCAGAGATCTTGTGAATGTGGAGAAAGAAGTAGACATATTTAAACAGAGCACACTAAGTATAAATGAATAAATTTTTGAAGCCTCAAATGAACACATTTTATGAATATAATTATATGTTGCTCGAATGTATCCCTCATACCGTCATAACTGTGCCCTCTTCCCTACCAATCTCCCACAAGCCTAGGACCAACAACTCTTTTATTGTTTGTTTGCCAGGACAGAAGATGTTGCACAAATACTCTGTAGAGCTATTGAAGTGCAGTCGTCTTTCTCATCTTCTTCATATATGTGATTGAGATGTTTTATGCCTCTGGAACTATAAAGACTTACGCTTTTGAGGTACAAATGACTATTAGCTTCTACCTCTTTCATGTGAACTAAGCTGAGTACAGCTGCAGGCAACATGAAATGTGGGATGGGTAGCCATATTTCTTCTGAATCAATATATCTTCATTGCTTTTAGTTCTCTTATTCTTCACTGCTGAATAAACCTGCAATCCTTCATTATCTCTAACTATAGCTCCTCTTTAGTTATTTTCTGTATTATGTGGGGGTTAATGGAGGCTATGGATAGTTTATAGAAATTCCTGCCTTGTGCATCTCCCTCCTTTTTCTGAAATGCAAGTAAAAGGAACTCTCTACCTGAGATGAAGTCAACTAATACTTAAAGAGCTCAATGTTTTGGGGAAGAATTATCCAAAACATATCAAAGAGTGAGCCAAAACATCAACTAATATTTTTAACAGTGGCTGTGTTCATGTGTTAGCCCATTGTATCTATTTTCTTTTATCTTTTTGTGTTTTTCATTGGTATTTGCTATGTTTTTATGAGGAATGCACAGTACTTTCATAGTAGAAAAAAAGCAAAAATGTTAGACATTATAAATGAAGACGTTATCTGGAGAAGAATTCTTACATTTCTAAAAGAGAAGGCAACAACAGCAAACTACTATAAAAACATAAATAGAAACAAGCACACGGGGGTTGCTATTTGTGGAGGTCATAGACAGTTCCTTTCAAACTACCTATGGTCAGTTTGAATGCTTTCCCAGGGTCCTCAAGGTGGACACACTTTCTGATGTAAAGGAAGTGGAGCTGTGTAACTACTCAGACCATGTTGGCTTGCTCTCTGTTCTGTTGGTCCTCAACAATCAGCTCCTGGTTGAGAAGTCTGGCCTTTCATAAGCTTCACCAGTGAAACTACACACTTTGATTCTTTTCCACAGTGAACTGAGCAACAGCTGTCCATCAAGTCTACTGATAACTTCTTTGATGCTCGGCCAAATTGTGCATTCCAGGGTGTTCCAAGTATTGTTTATCTGCCAAAGAGCTTCTTTTGTCTTTTCCAATTAATTCCAGGTTCTGACCTGAACCTCAATCCTGAAATCTCCAAAGGCTGATGTACGAAAAGGCATGCTCTCCAACTTATACCTGAGTACCCAGATATTCACCCTTAGAAAAACTCTCAACCTTGAAAGAATTACAAAAAAAAAAAAAAAGAAGAAGAAGAAGAAGAAAAGAAAGGGAAAGAGGGGGAAGGAGAAAATAAAGTGTACGAACAGGAGAAAGTATCCAGTGGACAAAATGAAGCATGGGTGTATCAAAAATCAAACTGTACCTTTTTTTTTTTTTTGCGGTATGCGGGCCTCTCACTGTTGTGGCCTCTCCCATTGCGGAGCACAGGCTCCGGACGTGCAGGCTCAGCGGCCATGGCTCATGGGCCCAGCCGCTCTGCGGCATGTGGGATCTTCCCGCACTGGGGCACGAACCCGTGTCCCCTGCATCGGCAGGCAGACTCTCAACCACTGCGCCACCAGGGAAGCCCCCAAACTGTACTTTTGAGCTCAGATTTAGATTTTGATTTGGGAGAATATAGCAAAAAAAAAAATAAACTATATTAGGAAGAAAAGTGTAATAAAGCTTTCTGCTTCTGTTTAGTTTTCAAAGTGTTTACTTTAGTCTTCTCTGTTATAACAAAATGCATACTATATGCTCCCCTATCATTATTGGTGTCATTTCCAACAATACAGGGCAATATTTTTTTCTCTAGAGAATAAGCCAATCAATTTAGATTTTTCCAAATGCTGACTCTTATTTCCTATATGTTACATTTTTATATATAAGGGTAAGCCAGAAGAAATAAAACTAAAATACAGACTGTAAAGTGACAGAAGCTCTCTATTTTGACTTTGTCAAACTGGAATCACTTATAATGCTGCTAGTTCAGTTACTCTTGTCCTATTGGCTTTCTCTGGATGAAAACGTTCTCGTCAGGAGAACAACTAAAACCCACTTGATGTAAGTTTATAAAGACACTTTGGCCTGTAAAACACAGGATACCTTCAGAGTCAGGCATTGAAAAGGTAAGGAAAAGGCAATCTGCAGAGACAAACATAATTAAAAGTAAATAAATTGTAGGGTTTAATCATGAACATTCTTTTACCTGTGTTCAAGGAGATAAAGCTATTTTCAGTCTTAGTGTATTTAGAAATGGAGAGGAATTTTGAGAGTGTCCAGATATACCTCTGTGTTGCTGGAGCCATTTTAACCTGAAGTGAATCAGAATGTGATTTATTTATTTCGTAGCATTTATTATTTAAATTAAAGACACAAGCTGAGCTTTGGAAGTATTCATTGTTGTAGCTCTTCAGCAGAAATAAATGAATACTTTAGGCATGTGAATCGGCACCGTCAGCCTGTTAACATTTATTGACAAAAAGGAGAAAGGGGGAAGTAGAAGATGAAAGGAGACATGGGAATACATTTGTTTGTAAACCTTTATTTTTTATACTCCGAACTTAAAATAAATTCTCAATTTTATTCATCAATTATACCCCAATAAAGCTGGGGAAAAAGACTTAACTGTGCTGTCTGGAGTTGGACTGAGGACTTTCAACAGCATGTGGATTATGTGTTGTTACAAATGAAGGGATGGAGGAACAGTCAGTAACAAAGGGACAATAGCAAGGACTAGGAGAGAAGAAAATTGAAGTAGGAAGAGCTGTAACTTTGCAGTAACCATATTTTAGATATAAGGCTTAACATTCAAATATTCCCCAGCTATTCTTATTGACCTAAGTCATCTCAAACATTGAACAAGACTTTGAATTTCATTTTTTTTTTTTTTTTTTTTTTTTTTTTTACAAAACACTTAATATGATACCTGACATGCAGTAGACACTCACCAAATGACAGCAAATATCCATGTGTGTTCTGGGTTCAGTGTTCAGGTGCTGCATGATACACACATACCTCCATTTCACCAGAATAAATGGAAGCATCACTTCAGAGTCATTCATATATCATGTTTCTCCTTAACAAAACTACAAGTGATCTATTTACTCCCTCCTCTGGAAATATAGTAGCCTTTCCCCTTAGATCAGTCTTTTAATGGTTTTTTCTACTGATATATTTTCCTTTTACCTTTCTTTTCCTTCTTCTTTATTTTATTTTTGTTACTATCTTGGAAAGCTAGCCTCTGTTGCCTTAGCTAACAGAGGAAGAACCTGTATGAAAGTAGTCATTGGTAAGTGGCCATCTTCAATTTATTGTTGAAAACATCATTCAGATCCTCAGATGATTCCTTCATGATGCTTGTCTAGGGAAGCAGAGTAAAAATGATTTAATTTGAAAGCAAGGAAATTGTTCCCTGAGCTATAAGTAAACAAATGAACGGAAGATGTCTCCTTCCTTTACTCTGTGACAAACTTTCTACTGCTTTGGATCCTTCTAGTACCTTGCTTTCTTCAGATACATGGATTGTGGTCTCTTTCACACCTTAATCTTTTGACCCTTCTTCTACTGTGTGAAAACTAGAATACGTCTGTCAAAGCTTCATAGTTCTATTCTAAAGACAACTAGGCAACAGTGGATCTGGACTTCAGAAATTGAATGCTAGGATTTGAATAGTGATGTTAGAATGTGGCCAGGGGCCAAGCAAAAATTCATTTAAAGTGAAGGGAAAAATTCCAAAAGAGACAGTTCAGAGCATATTTGTCAATATTTGTTCTGACATTGATAGTTATTTTTTGACCTGTCTCTTGACAAAGCCTTGCTCTTTAGGAGGAAAAAAAAGACCTGACTGGTATGAACATCATAATTGCACCTTTACCTAAGATCTCAAATATCTTTGAGAGGTTTTGCCAGGTTTCCTATCTGAAAGCATCATTATTCATTATATGGCTTTTCACTAGGAGGTACATATTATGAACTAAAGAGAAGGAAGGGTTATTATGGCAACCTGGCCTAAGGAAGTAGGATTGGTTTAAGAGCTACATCTGTTACAAATATAATTAAGAGAGTGTTTTCCTATAATGCTGGGCTAGGCTAAGCTGGTCATCTGACATGTTGCTTGGCTTGTACAGGGATTTCATGAAATCTGTGCTTAGGGCATTCTCTTTTCTGTAATCATTCACATTACTATGTGTCCATTTACCCAAAGCTAAAGAGAGGTCAAGTGTTCAGACTAATATAAAGCTTTACAGATTTCCTTTGTGTGATCTGTTCTAGTTTTGCCTTAATATAATTTTGTTTTCATGGGTTGGGAGAGAGGTAGGGCCTGTGCATGTGGCTGGGTGGAACTATGGCTCACTAGGGGTCTCTGTGTAGAAACTTCTAGATGGCTCAAATAAGTGATGGCAGGTCAGGGCAAGTCTCTCCAGGGGGGTAACTTTTGGTGGATTCTTCAGCTTTTCACTAGCATAATATTAAAACCATAGAACGTTGACAAGCAATATCCTTTGTCTCTTAAGAACTACCCAGTTTCACCTCTCCTTCTGCCAGTCCAGTTCTCTCTGATTAGCTGTTTCAGTGGCAAATGAAATAAAATCCCATGGTATTAACCTGTCATATTATGAAACCCTTTTTTCTCTGCTGCATACATTTGGCACAGCTGTGCATTTTGCATTTCAATATCCCTCCACCAGTGGGCTGCTTGAAACTATTGCTTTTCTATGGGAAATTAAGCAGGGAGCTGCTTAATGCTCCTTGTTAGTTTTTTAATAAAAATGAAAGTGAGAAGCCAGCAGTACCAGGAGCAAATGCCTGCAGGACCCCATGGCTGTGCTAAAAGCAAAGAGGAGGAACCAAAATGCATGTTACCTTTAAACTGCCCCTGCACCGATGGCTTTGCAGTACCCACTCCACTGTGGTCCTATGAAATTGCCTCTCAGGTGTTGTTTAGAGGTTATGTTAAATTGGGAGAATCTTCTCCTCGGATCGTTAGGCAGCTCTCAGTTTGGTTTCCTAATAAAATATTGAAAGTTACAATGTAGAGGCAGAGCTACAACTATGGAATTTGTGTGGCTTCTGTGGATTCAGGGGCCAAGAAGAGGAGGACAAAAAATAGAGGAATGGAGAGAGAGAGGAAGCAAAGAGACTGGGAGAATGAGACATAGAAAGAGGAAACACAAGAAGGTAAGGGGCTGAAACAGAGACTGAAAGGCAGAGAAAGTCAGAGTGAGAGAAAGACAGAAAAAGAGCAGAAACAGGAAAGATGAAAGAGAGAGAGAAAGAGAAGAGAAAGAGGGTGGCCAGCACTCTGAACATGAGTGTCTGACATGGCATTAAACAGAAACAGTTCACCTAGGCTTAGCCCTTGATCTCACCAAACTCATTTCCAGAGCTAAATACCAGACTTTCAGGGAAAACAATTCAAAATTGATCCTTATTTCAGTGGAGCATCCTTATTTCAATGCAGTCCATATCTGGTGGAGTGTTGCAGAGATTTGCAATTGTAAACATGAAATTAGTCATTAGCAGCAGTGTCCCAAAGCAATAAAGATTTTATTTCTTTTCTGTCCTTACTTTTGTTACTTCTCTGCTAACATGCATACAATTAAATTTATTGAGATAACAAAACTCAATAATCCAATTTTCTAAATAGTGATATGAACTAATTTTAAACCTTAAAAAGTTTACTGTACAACAGGCTGTTGACTGAAAAAAATGCACAACATGAGAGTTGTGAGTTAAGAGAGAAATTGACAAGAATGCAATAATAGTGAGGAAGACTTTGATACCTCAATTGTTATATAATAGAGACAAAGTGGTTAACAATGGTTAGATCATAGAAACAGAAAATCAATAAGGAAACATTGGTTTTAAACTATATGTTAGATCAGATGGGTTTAACAGATATTTATTTACAGAACATTCCATCCAACTGCAGCAGAATACCTATTCTTCTAAAGTGCACATAAAACTTTCTCCAGAATAGATCATATGTTAAGCCACAAAACAAATCTTGATAAATTTAAGAAGATTGGAATTTAAGCAACTTTTCCAACCACCATGATATGAAACTAGAAATCAGTTATAAGAAAACTGGAGAAAAAAAAAAACACAGAAAACTGGAAAATTCATAATATGAATTAATATGTGGAGATTAAGCAACATGCTACTAAACAACCAATAGGTCAAAGAATATGAAAAGAGAAACTAAAAAAAAACTTGAAGTAAATAAAAATGGAAATACAATAAAATTTATGATATGCAGCAAAAACAGATCTAAGAAGTATATTTACATGATAAATGCCAACATTAAGAAAAAAAATAAGAGCTCAAATAAACAACCTAACTCTACACATCAAGGATCTAGGCAAAAATAATAATAATGCCCAATTTAGTAGAAGGATGGAAATAACAAAGGTCATTGTGGAAATACATGAAATATAAATTAAATAGACAATAAAAAGATCAGTAAAACTAGGAGGCATTTTTTAAGATGAACAAAATAAACCAACCTTTTGCTAGAGTTACCAAGAAAAAAAGAGAAAGGACTCAAATAAAGTCAGAAATGAAAGAGGATATATCACAACTGAGAGCACATAAACACAAAGGGTCATAAGAGACTACTATGAACAATTATATGCCCACAAATTGGACTACGTAGAAGAAATGGATAAATTCCTAGAAACATGCAACCTATCAGGACTAAATAATGAAGAAATAGAAAATCCAAACAGACTGATTACTAGTAAAGAGATGTAGACAGTAATCAAAAAAAGTCTCAATAAACAAAAGCCAAGACAAGATGGAGTCACTGGTGAATTCTATGAAACATTTTAAGAAAAATTAATACCAATTATTTTCAAACTCTTCCAAAATGGAGGAGGAGGGAAACTTCAAAACTTCTTTTATGAGGCCAGCATTACCCTGATACTAAAATCAGCCAAGAAGGCTACAAAGAAAGAATATTATAGGTCAATATCCCTGATGAACATAGATGCAAATATCCTCAACAAAATATCAGCAGACTGAATTCAACAGTACATTAAAAGGATCATTTACTATGATCCAGTGGGATTTATTCCAGGGATGCAAGGATAGTTCAAAGTCTGCAAATCAATCAGCCATCAGATTTACAAAATGAAGGAAAAAATCATTGATCAATCTCAATAGATGCAGAAAGTTAATTTGACAAATTTCAACATCCATTTATGATAAAAACTCTTAACAAACTGGGTATAGAAGAAATTAACCTCAATTTAATAAAAGCCATATTTTTATACCTGCACCCCCATATTCATTCAATCCACAGCTAACATATTCAGTGGTAAAAAACTGAGCGTTTTTCCTCTAAGATCAGGAAGAAGACAAGGATACCCACTCTCAGCACTTTTAATCAACATAGTATTAGAAGTCCTAGATAGAGCAATTAGGCAAGAAATATAAATAAGATTAATCCAAATCAGAAAGAAGTAAAACTGTCTCTATTTGCAGATGAAATAATGTTTTATATGTATATATATATATATATATATATATCCCTAAAACTCCACCAAAAACAATTAATAAATGAATTCGCTAAAGTTATAGGATACAAAATCAATATACAAAAATCAGTTGTTTATACACAGTAAGAATGAACTATCAGAAAGAGGTATTAAAAAATAACCCCATTTGCAATTGCATCAAAAACAAAATGCTTAGCAATAAATGTAACCGAAGAGGTGAAAGACCTGTACATTGAAAACTGTAAGACATTGGGGAAAGAAATTGAAGGAGACACAAACAAATGGGAGCATATTCCATGCTAACAGGTTGGAAGAATTAATGTTAAAATGTCCATATTAACTAAAACAATGTACAGATTGAATGCAATCTCTATAAAAATTCCAAAGCTATTTTTCACAGAAAAAGAAAAAAAAAAACAATTCTAAAATTTGTATGCAACAACAAAAGACCCCAAAGAGCCAAAGCAATCCTAAGAAAGAAGAACAAAGCTGGAGACATCACTCTATTTTTAAATTAAATTTCAACACTATAGTAATCAAGACAGTATGATATTGCATAAAAACAGACCCATAGATCAATGGAACAGAATCAAGGCCTCAGAAATACACATATATTGTCAATTAATTTACAACAAAGGAAGCGAGAATATACAGTGAGGAAAGGATAGTCCTTAAATAAATGGTGTTGGGAAAGCTGGATAGACAAGTACAAAAGAATGCAACTGTACCCCTTTATTACACTATACTGAAAACTCAACTCAAACTGGATTAACGACTTAAATTTAAGACCTGAAACTATAAAACTTCTAGAAAAAAATAGGGGATAAGCACCTTGGCTTTGGTGTTGGCAATGATTTTTTTTTTCTTTTTACACCTAAAGCAAAGGCAACAAAAGCAAAAATCAACATGTGGTATTACATCAAACTAAAAAGCTTCTGTACAGCAAAGGATATACCATCAACAAAATGAAAAGACAACGTACAGAAAGGGAGAAAATATTTGCAAATCATTTATCTGATAGGTGGGTAATATCCAAAATATATTAAGAACTCACACAACTCAATAGCAACCAAAAATCAATCCAATTAAAAGATGAGTAAAAGAAGTGAATAGACATTTTTCTAAAGAAGACATACAAATGGGCGACAGCTTCATGAAAAATGCTCAACATCACTAATAATGCAAATCAAAACCATAATGAGATATCACCTCACACCTGTTAGAAGGCCTGTCATCAAATAGACAGCTGATAAGCAGAGCTGGCAAGGATTTGGAGAAAAGGGAATGCTTGTGCACTGTTGGTAGGGATGCAAATTGGTGCAACCACTATGGAAAACAGTATGGCAGTTTCTCAAAAAATTTAAAATAGAACTACCATATTATCTAGCAACCCCACTTCTGGGTATATATCCAAAGGAAATGAAAACAGGATATCAAGATATTGAAGAAATACCTGTACCCCCATATTCATTGTGGCATTATTCACAATAGAAGGAACCTAATTGTTCAACAATGGATGAATGAACATATATATATATATATATATAATGGAATATTATTCAACCATGAGAGAAAAGTAAATCATTTTGTTTGAGACAGTGTCAGTGGACCTGGAGGGCATTATGCCAAATAAATAAGCCAGACAGAGAAAGACAAGTAGCCCATGGGCTCACTTTTGTGGAATCTAAATAAATATTAAAAATCACAGAAACAGAGGGTAGCAAAGCAGTTCACAGGAACTAGTTTGTGGGGGAAATAGAGGGAATTTGGTAAAGGGGTACAAACTTTCAAACATAAGATGAACAAGGTATGAGGAGCTAATGAATTACATGATGACTGTAGTTGATAGTCAACACTGTATTGTGAAATTGTTGAACAGTAATTTAAGAGACTAAAACTTAGATGTTCTCACACACACAAAAAGATAAGTATGTGAAGTGATGGATATATTAATTAACTAGATAGGAGGAATCCTTTTGCAATTCATATGTGTATCAAATAATCATGATGTGCACTTTAAATATCTTACAATTCTATTTGTCAGTTATACTTCAGTAAAGCTGAAAATAAGGTGTCCAAACAAAACCTTGTACATGAATGTCCATAGCAGCAGTATTCACAATAACCAAAAAGTGCAAACTACCCAAGTGTCCATTATTGGCTGAATGGATAAACAAATGTGATTTATCTACAATGGAATATTATTTGGCTATAAAAAGGCGTGAAGTACTGATACATGCTGCCACATGCATGAACCTGGAAAACATTAGGCTGAGTAAAAGAAGGGAGAGATAGAAAAATCCATATATGCTTGTTCCATTTATATGAAAGATCCAAAATAGGCAAATCCATGCAGACAGAAAGCAGGCTAGTGGTTATCAGAAACTGGGGGTTGAGGGGATTGGGGAGTGACTGCTAAAGGTCAAGGAGTTTCTTTTTGGAGTGATGGAAATGTTCTGGAATTAGAGAGTATTGATGGTTGTACAACATTGTGAATATACTAAGGGACACTGAATTGAACACTTTAATATGGTTAATTTTATGTTATGTGGATTTTTATCTCAGTTTAACAAATGAAAAACAATGAAAGACTGATGTGTGCTTCAACATGGATGAACCATAAAAACATCAGCTGAGTGAAAGAAATCAGTCACAAAAGACCATGTATTATAGGATCCGATTTCCATGAAATGTCCAGAATAGGCAAATATAGTTAGAAAGTAGATAAGTGGTTGCCTTGTGGTGGGGCTGGAGGTGGGGAAGGTTGGAATGTTATAGCTGAAGAATATTTCACTTATTTGGGGGTTGATGAAAATATTCTAAGGTTGACTGTGGTGATGGTCACACAACTGTGACTATACCAAAAATCCTTGCGTTGTATACTTTAAATGTGTGAATGTTACAGTAAACTGAACCTCAATAAAGCTCATAAAAAAGAGAGAAGTTGGTCATAAAAGAAAACAGAAGAATGGCCAATGAGCACATGAAAAGATGCTCCGCATCATCAGTTACCAGGACGTTTCCATTTAAAACCACAATAAGAAACCACTACACACCCATGAAGGTATATGTCTACCCAAAGGTTTGCATATGAATGTTCACAGAAATTTATTTGTAATAGAAACTGGAATCAATCCAAATGTCCAGGAACAAGTGAAAGGATAAACAATAATACCCTGTGATAAAACTAAACAACAAACTATTGATTCCTGCAGCAATATGGATGACTCTCAAAAACTCTAGTAGATGCAAACTCACCTATAGTGACAGAAAGCTGATCGGTGATTGCCGGGAGGCAGGGGTGGAAGGAGATGGATTAAGAAGGAGCATGAGAAAAGTTTAGGGATAATGGAAATATTCATTATCTTGATTGTGGTGATGCTTTCGTGGGTGTATTCATATGTAAACACTCAGCAAATTGTACATTTTAAATAGGTCAGTGGGTTGTATATCAATTTCATCTCGATAAAGTTGTAAAAAAAATAAATAAATAACAGGGGCTTCCCTGGTGGCGCAGTGGTTGAGAGTCCGCCTGCCGATTCAGGGGACGCGGGTTCGTGCCCCGGTCCGGGAAGATCCCACATGCTGCGGAACGGCTGGGCCCGTGAGACATGCCGCTGAGCCTGCGCGTCCGGAGCGCTTTGCAACAGGAGAGGCCACAACAGTGAGAGGCCCGCGTACCACAAAAACAAAAAACAAAATCTGTCAATGCACTCCTGTTACCTTTGAATTAAAATCTAGCTTGCAAGCAGGTAATCAAAAAAAAAAAATGTGTGAATTCTAAGACTCTCTAAAGATAGATATTTGGTAAGAGGAAGAGAGAGACAAATGCTCTTACAAATTATTTCTAAGGAAAAATCTCTGCTTATCTCACCAGTTCCTCATCTGCCTTTGGTTTGGTTAATACTGTGGGTCATGGGGACAATGAAGAGCAAGTTTCAAATGACTTCTACAAAGTTTTGAGTTTAATGTAAAAACTGAATGAGAAATCTCATATTCAAGCATTTCTCTGCATATTAGCCTGGACTGTGAGCAAAAGGAGTAGAAGATGAAAAAGATTTCAGGTGAAATCCAGGAGTTACAGAGAGTGGAGCAGCGCACTCAGAGGTCAAGGATCCCAAAGCCAGGGTCCTGCCTTCAGACTTTCCACAGAAAAGACACCTCAGAAAAGTAAACATGAAAAAGAAGAAAGATGGGGAGAGGGTATTGAAAGTGGGAGGTGGAGAAAAATATATCAAAGGAGAAGACAATTTTGAATGGCTCATATGGATTTTATTCTTCTTTTTTCCTCAATGGAAATTAAAATCTGCCTGATTGTGACATTGAATATCAGGTGACATGATGTGACTCATACAATTGACTACCCAAGTACTCATAAGAATCAAAAGTTTTGGGGTAATATAATGTTTCAGACAACTCTTCGATATTCTTTTAATAATATCTCTGCCTCTGTCTTTCCACATTTTCTGGTTATGTGATAAAGAGACTTATCTGATTTCAGTCTTCCTTTGCCTGGCCTTTTCATATCTCCAGTCCGTTTTAAGTTTCAACAGTAAGCCCAATATGTCAATTTTATTCAAGGAACACAATTTCTCACTTATATTATTTCTCTATATTTGCCTCCCTCTCCCTCCTTCCAGACCTATTCACAGACTAGCAAAAATGTGTATCCTTTATTTGATCTCCCTGCTGTAATTTAGAATATCTTAGGATTTTCCAGGTTGTAATGTGGCATTCAAATTGTCTGACTTAATATCAGAGTAAGTTGTACACCAAGAGAATTTTGCAAATGAAATCGCTTAAAGACAAGATGATGACACATCACAATTTTCCTTTTCTAGTCAAAAGCACTTCAATATATTAGGTGGAAATTATCAATGTCTCAGAAAGACCCAGTAACTCAAAGCTGCTACAGCACTGTAAGGTTCTACAGTTGGGGAAGAAAGGATAAAACTGCCAAAAGAGCATCAAGGAAGTTGAGAAAGTGATAAAGTCTGAAAATGCATTCATGAATGACAAGTATGTGGGTTTTATCAACTCAGTTTTAGAAAAGTTGAAAAAAATGCTGATATTATGTTTTTTCTCCTATTATTATTATTGTTATTGAATGCTTCCAACAGCAGACCTGTTTTCTTTAAAGGAAGCTCCTAATTTCATTAGGAGTCACCCGATTTCATGTCAGTCTGTTATTTTCCTCTCAGACCAGCATAGGATAGCAGTTGATGCCTGGTGGCTAACCTCCTGGTAACTGATGCAGCTTCATTTGATGATTAATTATTCATTGAGCACCTACGGTGCCCAGGGAAAGCCTTGCAGTCTTGCTAGCAACTTGCAGCTTACTAGGCAAACAACGACCAAATGAGGCAAACAAAAATGTGACAAATTTACTCTTCTCCTGTGAGTTCTGGATCCTTGAAGAGGGAGGGTATTCCCAAAATGAGATTAGGGTCTGCATCATTTTAGAAATTTTAGCAAAATCATCTGAAAATGATTAGTGTAGCAGTGTGACATCACCACAAATCAGGGATAATTTGGGACAGAGACTTTCTTTACCGGATTTAAAGTCGATTTAAAATATATTTTGGATATATAGTTCAGAGTTTATATGTGTGTATATATATATATATATATATATATATATAAAACACATATGCGTGTGTGTGTGTATCTATCTATCTCTATCCATATGTAAATATGAGGTCCATGGGTTGGGGGGGAAGACAAAAAATATTCATAAGGTAAAATATTTTCAACCTTTGGCTATGATAAATGAAAGAAAATTGACAGGGTATGTTTGTGGCTTTGAACACAAAACCCAAGCGTTAATACCATTTATAAGTAAAAGTGCCTCTTCAAAACAGGGCAGATGATGATTCAATTGTGAAAATCAAAAACTGAAGGATAACTTTCCTCCCCCTCACCATCCTAACCCCTGGCAACCATTCATGTGTCCTCTTATTTCTGTAATTTTGTCATTTTGAAAATGTTACATAAATGGAATCATACAGTTAAAAAAAAAAAACCCTCAAGGATAGAGATCTTCCGAGGTCTTTACTAGAGGGGACACAGTTGACTCATCCATGCTGCTAGGGATTCAGGGAAATTTAGTTCCAGTTCGGCACCTCATTCTTCAGACCATTGGTGGATTGCTTTGTCAGTCTCTGAGGCATGAAACTTGAGTTCTCTATATAGATTGTTGCAACAAGCCACCTTAGGGTCCTGCCTCACTAACTCATGTGATTGCAGGTATTTCAGAGAAACCCATACATGCCATGGACTGTACAGAGCTTTGACATTCTTTCTCTACTGTATACCAGTTTACCAATGAGAACGTGGAGGTGAGAGGTGGGGTCTTGCTCTTAAATTTAGAAAATAGGTATAAGTTTGTAAGCATGAGGCTGAATAGCCCTTGTCATTTCATTTCTAGCTGGGGTGACATTTTGAGCCCCATTCTTATTAACTTAAATGTCTAAAGCTACTAGGTTCATTGAATTTTTTGAAAACTTGCCCTTTTTGTTCATTTTCTTATCTGTCAGCATTATAAAATGTAAATGACACAGCTACACAGAGAAAATCAGGAATCCTATTTAGTTTATAAGTCTTAGAAGTCCTTCAAAACAAAGCTTATGCATACATAAAAACACTGATCAAAATGAAGTCTGTAGTCAAAACCAAGTAAAGATCAGGCCAATGGCTCTCAGTAATAAAGGTTATAAAACCCAGGAGATGAAATGGATGTGATATGTGGGTCTTTGTATCTCCAGCAAGTAAGACAACATAATTTATAGAAAGCACTGCATTTACCTCCACAGAACTGGAAAGAGAACAGCCACCTCACCCTTAGTTCAGGGAACTGTCATTTCTTTCATGCCTAATGTGCTTTGGCCCAGAAAAATGTTAACCCATGGGCTAATATATTAGACCTGTATTTTGATATATAAATTCTTCTTTCTGAAAAGTTGTTGAATGACTGTCTTATCTTCCATATTCCCAAATATCTTCTAGTCGATACTTTTTCTAGTAGGGTTGACAAATAAAATATAGAATCCCCAGATGATTTGAATTTCAGATGAAAAACAATTGAAAAATATCAGTATATACCATGCAATATTTTGGGCATACTTATACTAAAAAAAAAAAAAAATCATTGTTTATCTGCAATTCTAATTTAGCTGGATATCTTGTAGTTTTATTTGCTAAATATGGCAATCCTAAACATGGTAATTCTTAGAAAAATCATATACACTTTTAAAGGGTATGCTTATCTTCACCAAACCTATCACTCCCTCCTTAACTCTCCTGATTATTAAAACCAGTAAGGTTATTTGTACATAATTGATGAAAACAATATTTATATTTCCTTCTGGCCCTAGAATCCCCAAAGGGTCAAATATTTTCACTTCCTGTGATGTAGATCTCTTTAGCAGAACTATTTGATGTGGAAGCCACTGCCTTCTGTAGCTGCAAAGTGCAGAGCCAGAAGTTCATTTGACCTCTTCACTAACCAGAGCCATCAGTGCATTTCCACTTCATTTGTTTTCATTCCCTGAAGTAACAGCACACACAGAAAAACTTCAGTAGAGCAATTATGTGACAGTGGGTGCTGAGGAAGGGGCCCAAAGTGACATGCTTTGGAGCATTAAAAATTTTGTAATCAATGAAACTTCTTACTCAGTGATGTGACTCATTTGTTTTTAAACATCTTCTGACCACATACAGTCTTAGCCTGGAGGTAGAAATACATAACTTTTCGGGAGACTTCATAGAGGCTTGTGATCTTTTCCTCTTGGAAGACTTGCTCTTGAATAGTAATTGCTGGTTTTTACCTATATAAATTTCTGATGATAAAATCTCCTACGTTTGAAAAAAAGAGATACTTCCTTTTATACTAGTTTAGAAATCTTTGCCTAAGAGGGTCTTTATCTTTAAGTTATCTGCCTACATCTATTTCCTTAATACTTTTATCCATTTTTTACATAGTTTTTTTTTTTTCCATTTGTAAAGTGAAGATAGCACTGTTTACCTCCCTTAGTTGTCATGAGGATTAAATGAGATGAATGTCAAAATTCTTAGCTTAGTTCTGAACAACAGTAGTTTATTGTTTGACAGTGATTGACTAAATGCCTTCTGATGTGCTACTCATACCATTTTGCAACTAACTTATTAATATGCTTTCTATATAATGTTAAATGTGCAACTAACCTGCTTCTTGCTGCCACGTGGAAGGTTGGATTCTGCCATTTTCTTGGCACAATTTGAAGGGATAATTGTTATAATTTCAGTGTCATTATGCATTTGTCCTAAAGGACTTCATGTTTTGCGTTATTTGTTTTTGTGTTGTTAAATTTCTTTACTAAGTTGAGTATCATTTATAAACATCCCATTACCAAATTTAATACACATTTAAATTTCTTTAACTGATTGAATTTTAAATGGGATCAATAGGAACTTTGCCTAATTGTTACTCTTTATTGTTCACAACAGTTTAACACTTTTCAAAGAACCTCTCCACAAAGTATTGAAAACTATCAAAATGTCTACACAAAAAGCATAATTAGAGGAATATGATTGATTGATAGCCACATTTATTATAAATAATAAATCAATAACATAAAAGATTACCCTAAGATACCCCTACTCTCCTTAAAACATTGACGGCCTGAAGAATGGGGTTCAGAATAAAAATGTTAGCAAACCCATAATAGGTAGCATTTTCAGTAATAAAAGATTCTTATAACCTCTTTAGCTAGGAAAATGAATAAATATCTCAAAATTAGGTATAATATTGTTTTGTGTTATACAATTTGTGAGTTATATAAAATTGGATTATTGTAATGGGGAAAGTAAAAAAAGAGGGCCAAAAGGAGCAGAAATCTTTTTAAAAAAATCTATTTTGCTATGATTTTAATTAATTGATTGCCATTTTTATTTTTGAAATTTAACTATCTCCTATAATAGCCATGTTTTATCACTTCCTGTAATTACCTAAAACTTATATCACAACCACTGAAGAACATTAAAATTTTAAACATATTTAAAAAAATAAGGTAAATATAGGATCCTTAAATGTTAGTGAGGTACACATCTCCTAGGCCCTCAGGATATCAAATTATAGAAAAATAAATGAATGCAAAAACGCACTGAAATAAAAGAGTACTATAAAATGCAGCTCCAGTTGATACTTTTGCTCTTGGCCCAACTGCACCAGGTGTCAAGGTCTGTGATTCTAATGTACTTTTTAAAATATTCAGATGCACAGACAAACTCATATTAGCCTTTAATTAAAACAGAATTTCTTCTTGAAGGGCAACTCATTTTTTAAAAACTATGTTTGTCTTTCTGAGAGCAGGGGCTTATATTTTCTCTTTCCATGGAATCAATCTTAAAAACTATTGCAAAACTCTACATGTATCACAAATACAGCTAACCAATGCAACAGACACTGCTTTTATGAACATGACATATAAAAATATGGGCCTAGTATTGCCCAAACTTGTTAGAGATATTGTCCAATTCATAACTACAAGTTTGTGGATTCAAAAGTCAGTACATCATCATAAATACATATAAAATTTAAGGGAAAAAACAATGATGAGTCATTTGGATGAGTTATCAAATAAGGGAAGACTGAAGGAGAATATTTTGACATAAGGCTTAAAACCAAGAAATTGAAGAAAGATCCAGGGAGGATATAAGTAAGAGAAAGCAGGTGGTATTAAATTGGTGAGTGGAAGGTAGTTTGTATAACACTTACAGGAGCAAGTTCCTACGTATCACATAATGATTAAGAAAATGAACTTTGGATTTAAACATGTCTTTGTTTAAAACACAACTCCTCTTTACTAACTGTGGGACTCTTCACAAGTTCTAGAAGTCTCAGGAACTTCTCAGTAATGGAGATGGTGATGATGATACATCTCTTATAGCTTTTTACATCATGAAGTCAGAGGATGCACGCAAAGGACATAGCACTCATTACATGTAACAAATGGTAGCTCTTTCTGTTCCGTGGGTGCGTAGATCCATTTAAAGAGATATGGAATGAGCTGATTGCTTGTCACTATCTATTATACGAGGAGAAAATAAAACTACGCAGTCAGAGGTGGATAATCATGCACACTTAAAAACAGAATTCCATATTTAAAGACAAAAAATACAATGAATTAGTATTCAGTATGAAAAATATCCAAACAAAAATATTTGGAACTATATAACATAGAAAATTAAAAAGCACTTTCATAATCCAGACATCTAGATATAATCCCTTTCAACCTATGGTTTTCTCTTATCTCAGACTTTTAAAAATATATACACACATATTCATTCACACACTTTCATTTAATTAATTAATTCGATAAAAATTCAACTATACTAAAAATAAGTATCTTGCCATTTTTGGATATATTTCCATGTCAATATATATGTTGATATTGACATATGATATGCTACATATTACTTCATTGCATATAATTTCATACTGTAACTAATAATTAACAATGAACATTTAAAGTACTTTCAAAATTGTGTCATTATAAACAATATTAAAATAGAACTTCCATGAGACCATATTGATGTAAGTAAATTATAGAAAAATAAATGAATGGGAGAGAATAGACAAATCTCTTGTACAGAAGGATTCCAAATAATTTATGTAGGTACTCTGCCCTAGAGGAGGTGAGTTGCACATGGTGACTTCCTTCCAAAAAGTACAGTATGAAAAGTAGAGAAACCAGACTGACAGTTCCTCATCTTGGTGATCACCTTTAACATTGATAGTCATAAGTTACACTGATAGCATATACCCTTGTAATGAAAATGGCACTTTATCTCTGTGGTCTTCCTCTCAAAAACACATAACTCTAGTCTGATCATGAAAAAAAAATCAGACAAATCTTAATTCATGTCTTTCTACTAAATACCTTCACAGGACCTCAAAACTGCCAAAGCCATCAAAAATAAGGAAAGACTGAGAAACACATAGCCAAGAGATACAGCCTAAGGAGACATGATGACTAAATGTAATGTGGTAACTTGGAAGGAATTTTGGAACAGAAGAGAGACATTACGTAAAAAATAAGGATATCTGAATAAAGTATAGACTTTAGTTAATCACAGTGTACCAGTATTGGTTCATTAGTGGCAACAAATGTTCCAGGCCAAGGAAGATGTTAATAGTAGACCTGGAAGTAGGGTATATGGGAACCCTATCTTTGTAACTTTTCAAACAAAATCTAAAAGTGTTATGTAATAAAAATGTTATTAATAAAATAAATAAGCCTTCTTATACAAATTTTTCCTACTAACAAAAATACCCGATATAAATTTCTAAGAACGGAAAAGTTTGGCTCAGAACATGCTCACATTTGAAATGCTTGAATATATACTTTCAATTCTTCCTTAGTAGTTGTATCATGTACATTTTTACCAACACTATCCTCAACTCGGAATAATATAATCTTTTCAGATGTTTTCAATATGCTCAATTAAAATTATATCAGTTTTTAAATTTGCATACACACTTAAAAATGAAGTTGAGTGTTCACGTTACTTGGCCATTCATACAGTTTATTAGGAATTATTATATATGCATAGATGTAAATCAACAGGAATATTTTAACATTCATTCAAAATATTTCCCCAGTTTGAGATTATTTTCATTTTTGTCTATATACCCTTGTTTAAAACTATAACTTTTCGGTGCCTAGAAGTGTATTTGGGATGAGACAAATTTACTGAATGGAGTCAGTCAGAGTGTTCACATATTATTTTATTTTTCGTATCATCTCTACCTCTGGGAAAGACACTTAAAGCTGCCTTCCAGCTATAATTCTGCTATAAAACATAAAGGAAGATTGTATAATCAACTGATGACTGCAGTAGATTTATGTTCCATTTAAATTTAGAACAAAAAAATTAAGTATTTTCCTATATATCTCTATGTTCAGTTTGCAGTGTATAATGCTGTGCAAGAGCAAACTAAATATGATAACCAATTCAAAATATACCCCAAAAATCAAGATAATTGTGAAGAGCAAATAATTTTCAGAACTACCAGATAAAAATGTAAAATACTTATCATCTTTTATTATAATTCAACTGTTATATAAATTGCTTTTTATTCTGGTTATCTCTAAACTTTGTGATAATTTCCAGAAACATATTGACTTGAAGTAGAAAATTCTGCAACTGTAATAATCCTTATCAAAATGAATATCCTCTTTAAAAATCAACTCCGGAATAATTATGTTCTTTATAGAAACCAATTAAGCAGTTTTTACTGTAAGTCAATACCAAGGCAAGGGTAGAACTAAAAACATCTGCTTAGACTTTAAGCATTTATGCCAAAGATGAATTGCTGACCAGTATTTTGCCATTTTTCCCTTTAGAAGTGTCTGAAGATCTGGGATAGTGTCTTTTTCCTGTATCCTCCTTAGATTTTATGAAAGCTGCACCATTACTGAGAAAAGTCAGTTTTATAAATCAGGTTTTTGGACAGATTCCAAATTTCTACTACAGAACTCTCTGCACTGACTGATTCCCTCAAAAATAAAGCATCTATAACCAGCATCACCTTGTATGTTCCCTCAGATTTTTCAGTACATGAAAAATCTGATCGAGAACATTTTCTGATATGTATTGTGCATGCATTAAGGGCTTTAAATGGGCAGTTTTTTTACTCCTCACATAATCTCATAAATCAATATTATTAATCCCCATTTTTTCAGATGAGGGAACTAAAACACAGAGCAATTAAGTAGCTTACCAAATATCTCAAAGCTAGGAAAGTAGACAAGTCATTTGAAACATGCAGACTTCTTTAGAAACCATATCCTTAACCTTGTGTTGTGTTCCCTCATAGATCATAAATGGTACTGAGGCAACATTGGAAGAAAGATGCTATTAAAGTTATGACATGGAAAAGTGGGAGAAGAGAGGTGATATGGAGCAAGTATAGTGATGCAATTCAGCTTGATGATATACAGAATAAAACCAGGTCTTTTCTTTAGACATTTAAAAACACTTCTTGAGTGTCTAATATGTATATTTCAGGCACTAGATTATCAGTCAAGTGAATACAAATAGACGTGGATATTATTCTGTGGAGCTCATCATCTAATTGGGGACACATTAAAAATTATAATAATTGTGATAAAAGGGAAATAACTGAGTTATGGACATTATAGTGTGTCTATTTCTAGGCTGTATGATTGACGAGGCTCACCTCAAGGAGAGAAGAGGGGGCTGAGACCATGAATGAGAAGGCAGTAACTTGCTTAAAGTGGTATTTTTCCAGGGTGGATCTGGTGCAATGGCATGAGTAGGAAGATCAAAGTGGAATTTTTAGACTTAAAGAAGCCAATATAGATGAAATATAGAATGAAAGGTGAAGAATGGTATAAAATTACTTAGAGAGTCATGGGTTGAACCTTGAATGCATATTTATTTCAAGAACAATGAGCAATCTTTGGAAGATTTTTAGCTCAGGAATAACACAAATATCTTTATATTGGGTTGGCCAAAAAGTTCGTTCGGGTTTTTCCATAAGATGTTATGGAAGAACCTGAACGAACTTTTTGGCCAACCCAGTATTTAAAATCTATCACCCTGACCCCAGTGTGAGAACAAATTCAAAGTGGTCAAGATGGAAGGGGAAAATGAGATGAAATCTGTTGTAACCGTCCAGGTGAGGTAGACTTTAACCACAGTGGTGGTGTTTGGGATGGAGAGATATTTAGAAAATATAAATGAAGAACATGGAAATTTATTTGGTATGAAAGTAAAGAAGGACAAATTGAAACCTTTGAATTTCTAGTTTGCTTAACTTGATGAATGGTGGTCCCATTCATGAAAACAGAGAATGCTAGGAGAGGGCATGATATTTAAGGAAAACACTAAGCTTGATTTTGGACATGATGAGATTGAGTTGCCTTTGAAACATCCAAATACAATTGCCATGTAGGAAGAGGATGATAAGAGTCTATAACTCAGAAGTGAGCTCTGGATAAAGAGATTAAAAGTAAATGAAACCACAGATGTGAATGTGATTGCCAAAGGAGAGATTGTATAGTGAAAAATGAGAAATAAGACCAAATCTTGGGGACTTCCAGTATCTAAAATCTAAAAATAGTAGGAGAAATTAGTAAAAACTAACATAAATGGGTCAAAAAGATAGGTGTTGTGGTATAGCAGAAGACTATGTTGTTCATGAAAGCCAAGGGAAAAGAGAATTTCAAAAGAAAGAGAACAATTAATACTACCTAATGCTACTGTGAGTTCAAATAGGACAAAGACTTAAAAATGTCCATTGATAATATCAACCTAGAGATAACAAGTATCTATTTTGGGTAAGCTACTGGAATAACTTCATTATTTTTTTTACTTCTTCACTGACTCTTCCTCCTTTTTTCATAAGTTATATATTTTGTTTGTTAAGAGAGGTAAAGTGGAGGTAGGGTGGAAAGGGATATAATCAAGGGTAGAGACTATTTCTACTTGCACAGGGCAGTATCTATCAGTTATGTGAGTTGTCAGTACACTCTTAACATTTATTTAAGTCTTCAGCCTTAGAGAAATGTGCTTTTTCTCAAATTATCTATAAATGGCCTACAGACAAGACGTTTAAAATGTGATTTTCTCAGTGTGCACACTTACTCTTGCAAAGAAAAGCATGCTGTCCATCAAGTTGGTGTTCGAGTGGTCATCATCTAGTGGCCATCATCTAGTGTACCATCTAGCATTCTGCTCATGGTCAAAAGTTCAGTGAAGATTTAAGATGGAAATTTAGAGAATTACTGTGCCCAGGAGGGGAGCTTATTTAGGCGAGAGAACACACTGAGATAAACTGCCACTACTGAAAATAGAATTGTTATGAAGGGAGGTGTGGCTGTGATGATGATTGTAGAGACAGTGGTGGTTTGTCTTTAAGCTCTACTCTGATTCAATCTAAAGGATTGAGTTTCCTTTCACTTCCTTGTCCCCTCTAATCCTGATCATACATGTTCTTCTTATCAGACATGATCATTACTATTGAGACATATGGATTAGTCAAGTCAGTCTGATTTACTGGGCCTGGGCAGAAAATTTAACAATTACATGAGTTAAGTCCCACAGACCTCCACGAAATAGGCTAATGTTGAGAAATGAGATATTTTCATAAAAAAATAATTAGGGAGATTGGGAGTAGAATTCAGTGCACTGTCTCAACGATCCTCTTCTCATCACTTAGCTACAAAACTAATGTTACAGCTGTTCATGGCCATTATTGATAAAAGAGCAGAGAACATATTGCCAAAGGAGGATGTGGGTGTCAGGTGCTGTTTCCTGGACAAATTTCAAGTTGGATAATTCTCTGCCAACTTCCTAAATTTTCCTTTTCTTTTACTGGGGCAATATCCATTCCTTTCCTTCCTTATTAATCAGTGTTGCTCGCTGTTAAAGATTTGCCATGGTATATTTCAAAGCTGATTCACTGATATTCTAAAGCTGAATAATAAGAGTAACAGTCCTAATTACTCTTCTGAATGGTAATAAAGAAATCCAATGTACATCAATTGAGCATCTCCTTTGAGAAAACAGTTTGAATCAATTATAACATGTACAAGTTTATTTCAAATGGAATTTCATATTTAGCCAATGGAGCTTTTCAACAGTGCTTTAACTTCAGAAACTTACTGGTTGAGGTATCTGTTTTGAAAGGCACTAACAATATTTAAAGTCATATTTCCAACTTAAACCTTTCTACTTCTTTGCTTTGCTTTTTCTCATCTCCCTCCTTCTACATACTTTTAACAGAAGCACTCAAGCAACTTGGATGGAAAAGCTATCTTGACTTCATATAAAGACCAACATCTTAAGTGGTTTCCAAGTTGTTTTGATGGATATTATTTATCGAGTCATTTCAGTCTCTCTGTTTAAAATACACAAAACCAAATTTACTCCAACAGACAGTAAAGTAAATCAAATAATATATATTCAGTTCTTTCCCAAATGCCTGAAAGAAACAAGTGCAGTACTTACAGAAAAATGACAAGTGCTTTGCGGGCTTTACCTTTTTCTTTCTTAATCAGGCTTGAAATCATTTCTGAAAGGAAAAATGTGTCTACATTTTTAGAAATTTTTAGAAATGTGTGGACATTTCTATTTCAACAAGATAGCTACCTATTCTGTACTAGGTAGCATCAGCAAGGTAAATACAGAAAATAACTTAAAATGGACACATTAAACAGTAAGAACTTGAATGCAATTGATACACTTCTAAGAGACAGATTCTGAAGTAGAAAAAAATTATAATTACTCTGTTTTCCCAGGAGAAAAAGGAATATAAGTGATAAGAAAGCATTAGCTCCTTTATATTAAAAAAGAGTTAAAACATTTTATTGACTAATTGACAAGCTATTCATTTGAAGAATTATTTAATAATTTTAATCTACCACTGTTTGACAATTATACAAAAATAGTACATATTTAGTTATTAGAATAAAAGCAGCAAAATGCACTACAAAAGCAAGGTGTTCCCTAAACATCTCCACATAATTAGGACATTAAGATAGTGTTAGTTCATTTTCACTTAGAAATATCTAAGTGTGAATTTCTGATTCCAGTCAATAGAAACTGATGCAAATATTCAAGTAGCTGAAACATGCTAGTCTGTAGGCCACTAGCCAGCTGATAATGTCTAGCTGCTTTATTATTCTGTGGTCTTTAGCCAGCTTTCCCTTGCTTATCTCCAACATTTGTTCAGTTCATCCTCTCTGCTTGAAATGCAACTTTACACACACTCTTCTTTCTCCTCCTCCTCTTTCTTCATGTTCCAACCCACATACACTAATGATACTCTCTTTACTTCAACCACATATTTTGAGTTCCTCACTGGAACCTGAAGTCTTTCTCTGACTTTGGAAACTAAAGCAGGAATTTACCACAAATCCTCTCTAACTGTAATAATAATTAATCAAAAATATTTTTAAATTGTATAATTGGTTGTCTACATCCTATGTAGACCTGTTGGTTAATGTGTGCTGATTGCACCTGCTTTAGATTATAAATCATCCCTGTGTATTAATGATATTTCCTCACATAACCATTTGAGAACATTTCTTTCTTACTCTTTTTCTTAATCCACATTAAATTATAGATACCTGCTCTGGCAGATTGCAAAAGTTAAAACTTTCAGGAGCCAAGAGAGCTCTTAGATTTGCTGTCTTCAAGTGACAATGAATAAATGAGGGGTGTAGACAAAGACAGCACATCATAGGCATTAAGAAATACTTAGGTGTGCCTACTTAACCCACCGTTTGGAAAGGATCCACGTTACTTGGAACAGAGATTCTGCAGAATTGAGTGATAAGTTCTATTATTTTTTTTTCTGGTCCTACATCTAATAGGAACTAACAGAGGAAAAAAATGTTGAAATGATAAATTAAAAAAAAATGACAACTGGGGCACTAGTTGTTCACAAGCCACAATCCAATTGCCAATAGAAACATTTGAAAAGTTTTCATTGTGTGGGAATAGCTGTTGTTGCGAAGTCTATAGAAGCAAAGCAAGTGGCCAGCATTGGTGCCAAGTGGCCTATAAGAGGGAACACATCAATCTACTTAACTAAGGGCTCATAGTTCTATGGTGTCCCAGTTTAAGTATCCCTGAGGAGCCTACTTGATTTGACACTACCTATACACAAAAATATGCAATTTTTTAATTTGTGTCTGTGAATGTGTGTGTATCAATATATACTCAAAGACATATATCCATATCTATTATTATAACTAAATGTTTAAGCTTTGTGAAGTCATAATCTTATCTGATACAATACCATTTCTTTGGCTTTACTCATTTGGCTGAATACTAGCACTGTTCAGTCTTCTTCCTGGTCTTGGGCATCATAATCTTGCTTTGTTCTCTTTGGCATCTTATTCTGCATCATCATATTCCCAGCTAAACATCCACACAGATCTCTGTTAGAAAAGCTGCAATGGGATTTCCTCAATTTTTAGTTAATATTCCTAAGTAAGCGTTGTACTATACAATAATTGTGCCCAACTGCTAGTAAGAGAAATAGAAAATCATAGTGATGCAAACAAAATTGAAGTTTATATCACCGTCTCACAAAAGAAGTAGAGAGTTAAGCAGTCCAGGACTGATGGGAAGGCTGCATATTGCCACCAAGGATGCAAACACCTTTAATGTTCGGCTCCAACATTCTCAGCACTCAGCTTCCATCTTCAAGGTCAAGGTGCAAATAACTATAGCTCATCAACCATTGGGTTTAAGATCTAGGCAGGAAGAAGGAAATGGAAGAAAGTGGTGGTAAAAAGGTGCACATTAACCCTCTGTTCCAAAGAAGTTTTCTCAGAAGTGCCATCCGTCAACTCTCACTTAAGTCTAATTGACCATCTTGGCCTCAAGGGGACCTAAGAAATATTGTTGCCTAATCGGGCACATAGCCACATGCAATAAAATAGTAGTTGATTCCTAAAGAAAAACAGAATATACTTGAAGTAAAAAACTAGTATTCTCTGATTAAAGTGTTTTCCTCTCTTAGTAGAAAAAAGAAATATGGTATTAATGAATCCTTTAGCTTCCTCTGAATTTTTATATTATCTCCTTAAATTTGCAATTACCCAAAACATTACAGTATTAAAATGTTTCTACTCTGATTTCTATAACTTTTACAACATAGAAGATGTAATTTGAAGAACTCAGTTTTTTTAAGAAAGAAAAATAATAGCTTTCTTCCTACTAGAAAGTGTGTCAACATGTATGGCAGATTGCATTATGATTTCAAATCACTTGCTCTTCTCTCTTCTTTTGTATTGGAGGTTTACATACTTTGGCACATTGCTATGTGACTTACATTACCTCCCTGTAGGTGAAATATACTTCCTCTCTCCAATGTCAAGTGTGACCATGTGACTTATTTCAGCCAATAAAACCAGAAGTCGTACAAGCCTATCTTAAATGAAGCTTTACAAGCTGTTGTCTGTCCCCATCAACTATGTTGCTCTTTTACCATTGCCATGAGAATAGCACATCCCAAATGGGGCTCTTCCTTCAGCCTGTGTTCTGGAAGGTGATGGCATGTAGAGTAGAGGCAAAGCACATGACAGCCACAGACATAAAACACAATGTCATGTACGCTACTAAGATGTTAGGGTTACTTAACTATCATTGTATAAATTAGGGAAAGTTGACTAATACTCAAGTACATAATTGACTTATTCTAATACAAATAAAAATTCTTTTTTTTGTTGTTTTATGTTATTAAAATTTCTTGATAAACAAACATCAAAGTCACCTGCACCTGAGGGGTTTCTTTCTTCCTTCTCCTACAGGTATGTTTTAAGCATTACCAGAAACTGTGCTTTGGTGAGTTTATCTTACAGAGTTCCCATCATTATTCCCCACACAGGTGAGGTGAGGGAAAATAAAAATAGAATTGCTTCTCCTATTTTCTCCTTCCTTTTTCAAATGTGAACCCTCTTCCTTTCTCCAGATTCTCCTATTAATAAGGAACAAAAAAATGAAGCATGGTGGAAATCAGCATTGGACATTGAAGCAGAACTTTCATTCTTTCAGAAATAGTTGAACTAAATCAAAGTTGTCTGAGGAAGAATAAAAATGTGATTTTCTCTCATTGAACCACACTGTATTTTCTGAACATGCCTCTCAAAATCTAAGAAACAATTGTGCTGCTACTAATTAAAAAATGAGAAAAAAGTAGATTTTTTGTTTTGGCAGGGTACCAAGTGAAATCGCTTTAAGAAAAATCTCTGCATTGGGTTGGCAGGCTACATTATATCAGAATTCAAAACAACTGCTTTTAACATAAAGAAAAGAGATGATTTTGAGAAAAATATGTTATGGATACTAGATTTAACTCTGAGTTGGTACATATACACTTACATTTATATTTGTTCCTTTTTTCCCCTAACCCTGATTCAACTATAGTAATTCAATTCTCATGTAATTCAAATAACTGTGTTCCTTTTAGAAGTAAGATTAGTCACAACAAAGGTAAAAAAAGAGATTTAGGACTGGGTGATATAATAGACATTCTTTAAAAATAGCAGTAATATGCTATTGAGAAGGAAAACACTTTAGGGAGAATGTATAAAGGGAAGGCAGCACCAGAGCCATCACTGGAGCCTATGATTTCCATGGTGTGACATTCTTAATTAGGACCAATTACTTTGAAAAGCTAAACTGCTTTGGGTAGAAGTCATCAAAGAAATATTTTATACTAAATCTCATGATAAAGCAAGTTGTAGTGCCACATGACAGTGACAGAGGTGATATATGCCACTTGGAGAGATGGACCCTTAAATAAAATAATAAAATTAAATTAATTTAAATTAAATTGAATACAATTAAATTTAAAAATTCCCAATTCTCCACCATGTCCTTCCTTCTTCATTTGCTAGCAAGAATTAGAGGATCCAGTAAGGATGCAGAAGTCCTAAGAAGTGCAGAGCCCACTAAATCAGAAAAGCTAATGGGAATTTTGTGCTCACCAAGCACTGTGAACACTGCTTGAACAGCCTTGAACTGCAGGGAAAGGAGGCGGACACACTTAACGCCCATAAAACTTCTCTTCATGCGCATGCTCCACTGTCCCTTAGACTTAACTTACAAAACATAATTTTTAAAAATACAGTTTTTAAGTATTTCAAGTTGCTGATATCAGAACCAAACATGGTACCCTTGTGAGTAAGGAGACTTCTGCAGCCACAAAGGTCACAAGCCCACGAAGCCAGCTCAGGACTGGTTCCCCTCCTTCCCTCCCTCCCTTTTTTTTTTTTTTTTTAGTGAAGTGGGAAAGCTCTTAATCTTAGAAAACAGGATATCTTAATGATCGTGCATGATCATGGCTTCTTTAAGATTAGGAACAGTGAAAATACAGCCTAGAAAAAGATTTTTTAGAAGCATAGGCATTTTGTCACAGGGCCAGAATTTTGACTAGCCTGATTATCAGATAGCAATATTAAGCAAATAAAGCTTAATATTTGTCAGTGATCAAAACAGCTACTTTCCCAGACCAGTTTCAAAGGTCTATTTGAGAAGGAAAGGAAAGAAGGAAGGGAGAGAGGGTGGGTGGGAGGGAGGAAGGAAGGAAGGAAGGAAGGAAGGAAGGAAGGAAGGAGGGAAGGAAGGAAGGAAAATGGATCCAGTGAATGACACTGTAGAGCAAAGGTCCTTGATTTGGACTGTGATATTAGCCAGAAATAAACGTTCATTTTTGTTCAGCCCCTGATACTTTAGGATTGTTTATTATAGTAGTTGGCCTCTTTGAGTAAAACTTCATTTGTACTAAAACAAGGAGCTCTACCCTAATTATTATCTGAGCAAGAATATTTCTAGATAGAACAATGGGAGTAACACGGAGAGTAACCATTGCTTATTCAGTTGTTCTAGTTGATAAAGGAGAATGATTTTGAAAAATGTTAGAACAATCTAGACAGTTTCCCTACCCTACTGTGCTTCCTCCTTCAATCTTCAAGGTCTACAGGTAAGATAAACAAAAATTAAATTTGAATTTTATGTTTCTATTGTTTATACCATGGGAAGTAAACCATTGCCTGGTCCAAGCCTGACTGTGAGAAAGTTAAACTTTCATGATAGTTTTATAACTACACAATTACATTAGTTTACTGCTCTGACTTAGGCCTTTTTTTAAATTCTGAGAACCTTATCTCTTTTTTTTGCAGCTATACAGAGAAACAAGAGAAAGCCACAGGGTCAATGTTTACTTATTCCAAGTCAAGCTGGCTTAACACAAACTTTCTGTTCCTCTCTTCCTTCACTACTAATTGAATCTTTAACAGTGGCCTCCAAATGATAAATACTATTTTATCTTCACAGAAATCTTCACAGAAAGTGGATAACTTAAGAGTGTTCATGATTGCTTTTTTTCCTGTGTTTTAAGTGTTTTCCATGGTGATTATTTTCATCATTGCCTTTGTTCCAGTCTTCTAATAAGGAACACAGAGTTACACAAAATGGCCTCACTGAGAAATAGGATGTCAGGCAGGAAGAAATAGGTGCATAATTGAAGTTTTGTAGCTGTTAAGAGATTGAAGGACTCAGAAGATATTTTACTATTATTGGCATGGTTAAGATGACTTGGATGTTTTGGTTCTTGATCTAAATAAAATAAATGTACAATGTGTCAGTAGTTCCAAACAATGATTCAGTAGTTCCAAACAATGATTCTGCTTTTATTTCTGCTCCACTGAGATGAGTGACTTTACTGTCAGTGAAACTTATGACAAGGTTAGAAGGGAGACTGATTATTTTGGGGTGGGAAGGATGATGTTAGAAAACCGAGATTCACAGTTGGCAAAAAAAAAAGAAAACCAAGATTCACAGAACACAAAGCTGCATGTCACTAGACATTAAAATTATACCTGAGATCATAACAAATATTAATTGATTGAATACTCTATGCCTAGCATTGACTCAGTAACAAATAATATGGGGAAATCCTTCCCTATAGATAAACGAAACTATAATAAGAATTTCAAAATACTTTGGAAGACACTGAATTTACTTAGTTTTAATTGTGAAAGGCTTGTTTTACAAAGGCTTATTTTAATTGTGAAAGGCTAGTAGCTAAAGTCACGTGCAGCATGAGTTGTAAGATGAAAGAAATCCATGATTCCATTCTTTGTTAGCTTGTCAAATATAATTACGGCTTTAGTTTTCAATTATATTTCTGGAGGAAAAGAAAAATATTTATTGAGTTTTAAATTACTACTAGTAAAATGTACAACAGTTATATTTTTATGTTGAGAATATTTTAATGGTGACTTACATTTGAAAATTTCAGACAACACAAATACATATTTCTTTTTTCTCTTGGCACATTGAAATAATAGTAAAACGAAACAAATAGCACAGACCACAACAATAAAGAATATCAAATGGAGGCCATGAAAAAATGAGAAATGTTAGTAAATTTCTAGAAGACAGAAAACAGTAGAAACAGTGTTGACTGATGACATGAGAAGCCACAGTCTAGTTGACAAGCAAAAAGTGGTGTAACCAGTGAGCTGGCTGAACTGCCTACCAGGTTCCAGAAGGCAGGAGTGAGAAGTCGGGTCAAATGTGAAATCACAGGGGTGATTGCCCATGCCTATCTGGGGCTCTACCATGTAAATGGGGTGACTGAAGATCGCTTCATTGTTTTAAATAAAACAACATTTTATGGATGACTTGGGCAGAAATAATGGACATTAGTGCCCCCATTCCCATTCTTGCACTTAAGGGTTCTCCAACAAAATGATCATGTGCCAAACCCTTACCCAGAAGATAGGAAACAGAAAAAATAAATAAATAAATGGAGCTAAGAAACAGAAAACCAAAATTCTAATTAAAGTCTTCAGAGACATCAACTATATTTCAATAAAAAAAAAACTTCGGTGAGAGAGTAAAAAAATGTATTGCATCCATTAAAAAACATACAGTGAAAAATAAGTAATCACAAAATAAGCAGGGTTTCTTGGAAACTAAAACCAAAATTTAGTAAGATTGAAAGATAAATTTGAAGAAATTTCCCTGAATATAAAAGATAAAAATACATAGAGGTAAAAGTATGAGAGAAAATATATGAGATAAGAAAGGATCAAATGTTGGAAATTTCAGAGAAGGATATCAAGAATAGCAATAATATTAATACAGTAAATCTTCTCTGAGTTAAATGCCTTGACATTATAGAGGACAGAATCATAAACATAATGAAGGAAAAATTTTCAATGCTTAGATATACTGAGGATATCTTAAAATTTTCCAAAAAGACCCTCCAAGAACACACACACACACACAACACTGTAGGTGAGCCCCGGCATCATTGCTCATATAAGACAATAAATGGAGTTGTGTTTCCATGGCACTATGTGAACAATGATTTTCAACCTAGAGTGCTTTTCACTATAAGAATTTTGGACTAATGGACTTCTATTTTGTAGTTTTAATCATTTTTAAAAATTGAGATGAGAACGAATACAGAGAGAACCCTTGAACACTTTGCCCAATTTCTTCCCATAGTAGGACTTTGCAAACTATAGTACAATATCCCAAACAGGATATTGACACTGACAGAATCCAAAAATTTTATTTATAGTTCTCCCATTGTTTTACTTACTTTCATTTGTGTGTGTGTGTGTGTGTGTGAGCACGTGCATTAACTCCTACACAGTTTTGTCACTTTATTGGTTCATGTATCTACCACTGCAGTTAAGATATTAAATAATTGCAATACCACAAGGATCCCTCAGGTTTCCCTTTATGACTAAACCCTCTATTGTGTTCACTCCCATGCCCATCTCTAATCCCTAGCAACCATTAATCTCTCCTCCACTTCTAAATGTTGTAATTTTGAAAATGTTATATAAATGGAATCATACAGTATATAAGTTTGGGGTTTTTTTTACTCAGCATAATTCTTTGAAGATTGTTCCAAGTTGTGTGTATGGATAGTTTATTCCTTTTTATTGTTGAGTAGTAGTCTGTTACAGATGTACCACACTTTGCTTAACCAATTTTTTGACTATTGAAAATAAAGCTGCCAAAAACGACTGTGTACAGGTCTTTGTGTGAACATAATTTTTATTTTGATGGGATAAAAGCCCAAAAGTTCGATTTCTGACATGTATGGTAGTTGGTTATTTAGTTTTCTAAAAACTGCCACCAAATTGTTTTCCAGAGTTTCTGTACCATTTTACATTCCTGTCAGCAATGTATGGTCCAGTTTCTCTACGTCCTTATCAGCATTTGTTGCTGTCACTAATTTTTTTTTTAATTTTAGCCATTCTTATAAGAATTTAGTGATATGTCATTGTAGTTTTAATTTACATTTCTTTAATGACTAATGATGCTAAACATCATTTCATATGCGTATTTGCCATCTATATATCCTCTTGAGTAAAATATCTGGTCATATATTTAGCCAGTTTTCTAATTGGAATTTTTTTAATGTTCAGTTTTGAGAGTTATTTATATATCCGAGGCACTAGTCCTTTGTCTGGTATGTGGTTTTCAAATATTTTCTCCCAGACTGTAGGTAGTCTTTTTATTCTCTTTATATGAGATTTCACCAAGCAAAATATTTTAATATTGATGAGGTTCAATATATCTATATCAATTTTCCCCATTATGGATTATACTTTTTGTGTCAAGTTTAAAAATTCTTTTTTAGTCCTAGATGCTGAAGATTTTTTCCTTTGTTCTTTTCTTTCATCACTTGGAAAATAGTGTGACCTTGCCTCTGGCCTCCACAGTTTAAAATGAGAAATTCATTACAATGCAAACTGTCCCTTTAGGTAGGGTGTCATTTATTTTGGCTGCTTTCTATATAATTTTTTCTCTCTCTTTAGTTTTCAGAAGTTTAATTGTGATGTGTCTTAACATGGATTTCTTTGTATGGAATTTGCTCAACTTCTTTGTGGGTTTGTCTTTTACCAAATTTATGAAGTTTTCAATCATTATTTTTTTAAATCCTCTTTTAGTCCCAATTTCTTTCTCCTCTTCTTCTGGGACTTGAATAATACAAATATTGAGTCTTTGCTCATTTTTGTTGTTGTTGTTGTTTTCTGCCTATTTTCTCGTTATTTTTCAGATTGCATCAATTATATTGTTCACCAATGCATTCTTCTGTCATCTCTACACTACAGTTGAGCCCATCCAAGACCTTTTTTTTTCCTGTTATGGTAATTTTCATTTTTATAATTTTAGTTTGGTTCATTTTTATAACTTCTGTTTCTTTGCTGAGATTTTCTATTTTTTTAATTTGTTTCAAGAGATTTTGTAATTATTTATCAAAATATTTTTATGACAGCTGCTTTAAAAGTCTTGTCATCTAATTCCAGCATATGATTCATTTTGGTATTGGCATCAGTTCATTGCTTTTTTAAAATTTAAGTTGTCTTTTCTTGGTTCTTGCTATGATGGTTTTTTTGTTTTTGTTTTTGTTTTGTATCCTGGACATTTTATATTATGTTAGGAGAATCTGGGTCCTGTTTAACTTTAAAAAAATTTTTAGCAGTCAGATTTAGCACGCAGGTCTTGGCCTACATTTGTAGCTGTAATACCAACGCCAGTTTAATTATCAGGGTCTTTTGGTATTATCTTGACCTGCCTGGTTTAGCTGTTGTTATTGTGGCTCCAACTGTTCCCTGCTGGTGCTGCCTCAGGGTGTATAAGGGATTTCCCTAGGCCTGACTGCCAGGTATCTCTCAGTGGGTGAGGGTGTAATGAGATTCCCCTACCAGTGCCTTTCTTCCATGGTGTTTCTGGGTGGGAGAGAAGAGTCTTTTGCTTACAGGGACATAGGTGTTTCTCAGACTGAGCTTCTTGTTGTAGCAGAGTTCCTTGCCCCACCTGCTTAAACCAGTGTCTTTTGGCAGGGAGGGACAATCTGTATCCCACTGAGATGAAAAGCCTGCCTGGACCAGGCTGCTTGCTCTGACTTTGTTCCTTGTGTGGGTTCTGCCTGACCTTCTGGTAACTCTGGGCAGGGTAGGAGAGACTTAGTCATGTAGGGACTAAGAGGCTTCCTGGACCAGGCCACCTGCCCTATCTTGTCTCTTCTGCCGGCTCTGCCTGCCTATTTTGGTATCTCTTTGGAGGATGAGTGGAGTGTCAGGCCTGGTGGGGAATGAGAGAGCATCCCCTGGCTTTTTGTTTCTGGAAGTGCTCCCAAAATGATCCCCCTTTCTGGTGGTGTCAGGCTCCCCTGATGTTGTCAGAGGGACTTCTCTTTGGGGAAGAATGACCTGCTTTCTGTTGCTAGGTTAGGATTTGGGAAATGCTGGATCTGGGTAGCCTTCTTCTATCGGGTGAGGGTCACAAAACAAAACACACTCCCACAGTTGTGCTTGTTTCTCCAGTCCTGGTGTCCTAAACCAGCTGACCTTCTTCTTACAACCTTTCATAGTTGTTTGCTTTTTGTCTTGTACCCTTTCTGGGGTATATAGTTGTCTTTAGAGGAGAGATGCAGGGTAAAAGGATTTTATACCATCTTGTCCAGATTGGAAGTCTCTTAACTGACTTTTTAGCATGTATTGAAATTATATAATAATTGAAAAAAATCATTATTTAAAAGAGTAGTTGAACTATTTGGGGAGGAAGTAATTAAATTTGATCTGTTTTAAAACCTATATACTTTTTTTTTAAGTCCACATGGTTTTCTAGCTTCTTCTAGTGCTTTCTTAGATTAAAATTTTATACTGAAATAACAGTAACAGCTATCGTCTTTACAAAACCCATGCAAAGTAAGCAATGTTTTCCTCTTTGAAAGAAGAAAAAACACTGAACCCAGAGAGATTCACTGAATTGCGAGGAGTATGAGGCTAGATAGTGCTGTCGTGGACTGAGACTCAAATTTAGATCCATAAAGCTTAATAAATTGTTTCTTTCCTTATATCCCAATTTCATGATTTTAGACTCAGACTTAAAAGCCCATGTAGACTTATAGGAAAATATTCACCTGGAAAGCCTCAATATGCATGAGTTTGTTTTTTTTTTTAACTAGATCTGTTCAGTGGGAGTATGAAACTGTAAAACGTGGTTTGACGTCACATTCAGATTTTTCTACTTCCTGTCAAGAAAATCATGGATAACTCACTTAATCTTTCTGATTCTCAGTTTTCTTATGCATAAATTGGATTTAATAATATATACCTCATCATGTCATTGTAGTAATTAGCCAGTAAACATTGCAAAAACACCTAGAATGATTCCTGACACATAAGGGGCATTGACTAATAACACTCAATAATGATATATTGCTATTGATTTTATTATTACTATTGATATAATGGTGATAATAATAATGATGAAGAAGAATAGTAGGAAGAGAGGAAAGATTCTTCAAAAATGCTGAGACATAGAAGGGAAATGTTCTAGCCTAGCAAATCAACTAGAGCTAATTATGTGAGTGTGGATGAGATATAAGAGAAAATTGGAATATATAATGAGAAAAGGTATAGGGGAAAATAAAAATAATGTTCTAGAGTCAAATCACATTTTTATCAACAGTCACTTTCCATGTAAAGGCAGAAAATGGAAAATCACATTGGGAATTCAAGGGAAAGGAAAAGTATGAATTGACCACAAATTCTTATTCACAAATTTGTGAATTTGAATTCACAAGTTCTTATCAAGAACTAGTTAGAGGCAAAGAATGGATCACTGGCTCAGCTTTACAACTGTGGAAATTTCATGCATATCCTAAGTTAAGTCTCCAAAAGTGAAAGGCACCACTATCTTGGAAGAGCTGAAACAATTTAACAGTATTTCCATTAAATGAAGAACTGAAATTTAAATGCAGTTGGCAAATGTAAATGGGGAAAATAATATCCAAAATCTGTGATTGCTTACAGAGATCTTATGCAAATGCCCATCACTGACACATATTAGGATTTAAATCGAACATTGGAAATCATCTGATCTAATAGAATTATTTTACTGATAAGGGAACTAAGGCTAAAAATGAGCAAGATAAAAAATGTGGCATTTCCCATTGGTGCAAATTGCTGAAGGAAAAGAGAAATAAAACAAAGTAAAGTACCCGATTTCTGTAATCAAGTTCACTGATAACATGAATTACAGAAGTCCTTTTGTAAAAGTGACAATATTGAGGTACCAATCATGCTGATACAGATATCCTGAAAGTAGACTGTAAATAAACTATGTTCCAATAGATAATGAAATTTTCCTTAGGGTATTTCAAGGTGAAAACGAACAAGTTAACAAATGAAAAACACTTTGCAATTGACTTCTTCATAAAGTAAATGATTATTTCTTAATGTGACAAATTCTAAGTGATCTCTTACAAAATTTTAATCTTCGTATTTATTCATTAAACAAAAATGCACCTGATATATGCAATACATTTTGGACATGGAACATACATAATGGTATATGGCCCTATTACATAAGAAAGTAGCTTAACAACTACTAAAAGATGCATCATAACTATATAATGTTTACTCATACATTTCCATTCCATTTCCATAAAAGAGAATGAAACAAATGCTAAGCTTGTGCTGGAGACATAGTGATAGAAAAAGGCTTTCCAAAGAAGTTGATTTCCAAGTATGGCATAAAGGATACATACAGATTCGATGGTGGAGATGGAAGGAGAGAAAGGTGCTTCAGACATGAGCAGAAGCACGGGGATATAGAAGTAATTGTTTAAATAACCTAAAAATTGGGCTGGGGTGATGGGAGTTCAAATGTCATGGGAGTAGAGGTCATTGATATCTGAAATAATGCCAAAATTCTAGGTTGGAGCCAGTATTTAAAACAATTTGACGCCATTTTTAAGAGATAGGATTTATTCTAAGGACAAAGAGAATCCACAAATAGTTTGTGAAGAAGAGATGGCAGTCTGATTATTGGTTTTAGGGGACAGCTGACAGCTACCCAGTGAATTGATAGCAGAGGGTAGAAATTGAAGACAAGTGTCCATTTGGAAGTCTACAAAACAATTCAGAAATGATCCAGAAATCGTAAGGACCTGAATTCAAATGTTTACTGTGGGAAAAAAATGAATGGGTGACAAATGATACCATCCAGAAAGTAAAAAGATAACCTACAGAATGGGAGTGAATATTTCCAAATTATACATCTGATAAAGGACTTGATAAGCATATGTAAAGAACATTTAAAATGCAATAATAAATGATAACCAAGTTAAAATATCAGAAAATTATTTGAGTAAACATTTCTTTGAAGAAGATATATAAATAACCAGTGAACACATTAGCCACTGCAGAAATGCAAATCAAAACCACAATGAGACATGGCTTCATTTCTACTAGGATAGTTATAATCAGCGAGACACATAATGGCAAATGTTGGTAAAGATGTAAAGACACTAGAATTATACATCGCTAGTGGGCATGTAGAATGTTTCAGCCATTTTGGAAAAAAGTTTGGCAGTTCTTCAAACATTAAGCGTAGAGTTACCATAAGACTCGGCAATTCCAATTCTAGGTATATACCCAAGAGAAAGGAAAATGTATTCTCGGTATATACCCAAGAAAAATAAAAACATACGTCCATGTAAACATGTGTACATGAATATTTATAGCAGCTTCATTCATAATATCCCAAAAGTATAATAATCAAAATGAATGGATAAACAAAATGTGGTCAATCTATACAGGAGAATATTATTTGGAAATAAAAGGAAGTACTAATATGTATGACAACATGATGTAACATCGAAAACATGTTACATGAAAGATGCAAGTCAAAAAAAGAAAGACTACATATTGTATGATTCCATTTATATGAACTCTCCAGAAGAGTAAAATCTATAGAAACAAATTAGATTCATGGTTTCCCAAGAGAGGAAGGATTGAGAGGAGCGTGAGGAATGACTACTAATGGATGCTGTTTTTTGGTGGAGTGACAAAGTGTTCTAAAATTGTGATGATGGGTCGTACAACTCTGTAAAAATACTGAAAAACAGTGAAACTTACACTTTAAATGGATGAATTGTGTGATACATGAATTGAGTTATATCTCAATAAAATTGTTTTAAAAGGAGTGGGTGAATTTGAGTTATATTTCAGAGGTAAAACAGGCAGAATTTAGTAATTCAGAAACTTAGAGTGTTGATGAATAAGGCTGTCAATAAAACGCCATACTCTGATCTTCTTTGAGATTGTGGGCATTGCCACTATCTATAATGAAAAAGAAAATCTGATAGAAGAACATGTTTGGGGAGAAAAAATTAAATTTCACTCTTGGCATGTTGAATTGAGGTGTTGATTTCTTAAGTTTTTCTTGGTCATTCATGACATTGACAATATTGTAGAGAACAGGCCAGTTTTCTGTAGAATACTGCTCAATTCTGCTCTGGATTTTTTGCAGGAATACTACTGAAGAGATATTTTGTTCTTGGTGCATCCCATCAAGATGCACATGATATTGATTTGTCCTATTACTGGTAATGTTAACTCATAATCACTTGATAAAGTAGTGTCAGTCAGGTTACTCCGCTGTAAAGTTTTTATTTTTTCCTTTGTGATTAATAAGTATATAGTGTAAAGATATTTGTGTTGAATTAATCAGTGAAGCCATTTGACATGGAACTGTTGTTATTGTTTTGGAGGAAAAGATTTTTAATGATAAATGCAATTTATTTATTTAATGGATATGAGTAATTAAGGTTATCTATTTCTTCTCATGTGGTTTTGGTAGTTTGTGACTTTCCTGTGGTTTTGATAGTTTTAGTAGTTTGTATATTTCATCTAAGTCATCACATTTATTGACAAAGTTTTTCATATTTCCCTATTGTGTTTTGTTTTTGTTTTTGTTTTTGTTTTTGCGGTATGCGGGCCTCTCACTGCTGTGGCCTCTCCCGTTCCGGAGCACAGGCTCCGGACGCGCAGGCTCAGTGGCCATGGCTTACGGGCCCAGCTGCTCTGCGACATGTGGGATCTTCCCGGACCAGGGCACGAACCCGTGTCCCCTGCATCGGCAGGCAGACTCTCAACCACTGCGCCACCAGGGAAGCCCCCTATTGTGTTTTAAGTCTGTATAATCTGTACTGACATTCCCTCTTTTTTCCCTGATATTGATAATATTAATAATCTTTTTTTCCTAATGAGTCTAGAGGCTTATCAATTTTATTGATTTTTTTACAAATAAACAGTTTTTTGCTTCCCGATTTTTTCTATTGATTTCCCATTTTTAATCTCATTGTTTTTTGTCCCTGTCTTTATTGTTTTATTCCTTCCACATGCTTTGGATTTAAAGCTAGATTACTGGCTTGAGATCTTTTTCTTTTCTTTTTTTTTTTTGTATGTTGCCATAGTTTTTCTTTTCTTTTTTTAAATTAAGTTACTTTGGACTATAGTTGATTTACAATGTTGTGTTACTTTCTGATGTACAGCAAAGTGAATCAGTTATACATATATGCACTCTTTTTTAGATTCTTTTCTTATATAGGTCATTACAGAGTACTGAGTAGAGTTCCCTGTGCTATACAGTAGGTTCTTATTAGTTACCTATTTTATATACAGTAGTGTGTATATGTCAGTCCCAATCTCCCAATTTATCCCTCCCCCCCTTTTCCCCTTGGTAACCATAAAGTATGTTTTCTACTTCTGTGATTCTATTTCTGTTTTGCAAATAAATTATTTGTACCATGTTTTTTAGATTCCACATGTAAGCAATATCGTATGATATTTGTCTTTCTCTGACCTATTTTGGCACATCATTAACCAAAGTCATAAGTAATAGCTATATTACTGTTCACGCTTGGTATTATATGTGGTATGGATTTGGACACATTTATAACAACATGTATCCATCATTATAATATCATACAGAGTCTTTTCACTGCCCTAAAAATCCTCTGTGCTCTGCCTGTTCATTCCCACTGCCACCCCAACACAACCCCTGGAAACCACTGATCTTTTTACTGTCACAATTATGAATAAAGCTGCTATAAACATCTGTGTATAGGGGAGTGCTTTCCTACTTTCTTGGCCTACCCTCAGTTTTATTTTTAATTTATTTTATTTATTTATTTTTTTGTTGACATCTGAGTATTTTGTTTTGCTTGGGGTTTTTTTTTGGCTGCATCGGGTCTTAGTTGAGGCACGCGGGCTTCTCTCTAGCTGTGGCACATGGGCTCCAGAGTGTGTGGGCTCTGTAGTTTGCGGCAGGTGTGCTCTCTAGTTGACGCGCATCGGCTCAGTTGCCCTGCAGCAGGTGGGATCTTAGGTCCCTGACCAGGGATCGAACCCACGTCCCCTGCATTGGAAGGTGGATTCTTAACCACTGGATCACCAGCGAAGTCCCCCAGCCTCAGTTTTAGACAGGACCTTGGGTCCTGGCCCTAGGGGGTGGAGATTTGTCTGTCAGCATCCCTTACTTTTTCCTTAAATGGCAGCAAAACTCTGTCTTGTGTCTGTTTTGAGTATTGAGCAAGAGGCAGTTTCTTTCCCATCTCTAAGTAATAAACCTCTAAGATTTCCTAAAGCTGAGGAGAAGAAGCCGTATTTAGACGGGACCTGAGTTTATTCAATTTATCACAACTCACTCCATTTACCTAATATATACTTAGGCACTCAACACTGGCCATATTCTCTCACTTACTTTACCTGTCCTATCCTGCCTGGACATTTCAATGTGGAACCCCAAATATAGTTAAATACGTACCACTATAGAATTCCATTAGATAAGAGCTGCCATATCTAATATATTCCTATTATTAAAGATATATATGTTGATAGAGGAAGTCTGGCATAATAGTACTATTAATTGTCTAGGATTAAAAAATAAATAAATTCTAAAGTCTAGGTACATCTAAGTCTCTAATAATCATTTGATAAATCACTTAACTTCTTGGAACACACTTTCCTCATTTTCAGTTAAATTGAGTTTAAAAATTAGGTACACTTTTGCAAGTCACTGTATTGATGTAAAGATGGAGAAAATTCAGTATCTACCCCAAAGGAATTTGTACTCCAACCTACATATTATTTGATTAATATCTAAGATCCCTCTATGCTTAAAAATTGCATGACTATAGATTCTTATGTTCAAGAAAAAAACTCAAACATATATAAATAAAATCATTTAACCACACTAGATAATATTTGAAGTTAATAATACAATATTGCTTAATTCAGCCTGACAGAATTCTATTGATTTTAGTTTATATGAGGAATATGATTTATGCTCCTTTTGTCTCTTTTGATTAATAGACTATCTCAGCTTATCCAAAGATTCAGACAACCAAAATGTTCCTGTGTATTCTCTTTCAAATAAATTGAAAGTTTTGTTCCATCGAAGCTTGGTTTAATAAATAAAATAATTCCTAAAACTTAATTTGGGACATATTACCTCCAGAATTTAGATAATAAATATGTTTTAGTATTATTAGATATATTTCACAAAAATTATCTTAATTCCCATTTTAAAAAAAATTAAAATATTTGGCTGTTGAAGCTTTAATTCCCTCAGCTTTTCTTTTCTTTATTTTTTAATTGAAGTATGGTTGAGTTACAGTACATCAATTCCCATTTTAGGTGGAAAGGAGATAGAGAGTGTTATGGACAGTCACAGCTTACCGACTTTTGCTATAAATTTATGAGATTGTTTTCTTAGTATAGTTTGTCCTAAGATGTTACACTTAAAAGATACTAAAATCACTACTCATATCTTGAAATGTAATGCTTGACATTAGCTGTATGAATTAAATTATGTGTATCAATATAATGGCATCCTATTCCATTAAAGAAAATATTTTAACAACTTTGTATTGACAGTGAAAAGATCTGTATGCTATGGTCTTAATTTATTATAAAACTATTTGTGTGTGTACATGTGTGTTTAAGAAGAGAGAGTACGTGTATGTGTATGTATCTATGTATCAATGTATCCTAACTGCTTATCTGGGGAATAAGAGGAGTTGTGAGTGTTTTAATGTTCTTATTTTTTGACTGTCTCAGATTTTTCTCCTCCTGACATCTGACATTAATGCTGACACTCACTAAGTGTCCTATAATTCAATTCAGTTCTGACTGAAATACCAGGTGTTAGTGTCAGACTCCACACATTTAGGGGCTCAGTCCCACAACACTGCCCCCACCTCAGATGCCAGTCAAAAGTCCTGATCCACCATACTTCTGATGGACTGGCTATAATTTGGAGATTCCTGTAACTACCTCCTCAGGTTCAATGATTTGGTAGCATGACTCACAGAACTCACTCAAGAAGTCTTTACTTACATTCACTGGATTATTATAAAGTTACAAATGAACAGCCAAATGAAGAGGTATACTGGGCAGGGTCTTAAAGAGTCCCAATCACAGGAGCTTCTGTCACTATGGAGCTGGGGTGTGCCATCCTCCTGACATGTTGGACAAATCGGAAACTCTCCGAACCCCATCTTTAGGGGTATTTATGGAGGTTTCTTACGTAGGTGTAATGCATTAAATCCTTGACCATTGGTGACTAACTCAATCTCCAGCCTCTCTCTTCTTTCTGGTTGTTGGGGGTGGGGATGAAAGTTTCAAACTTGTAATCAAGGCTTGGTCTTCTTTCTGGTGACCAGCCACCATCCTAAAGCTACCTAGGGGCTAATCAAGAGTGCCTCATTAGAACAAGGGACAGTCCTATCACTCTCATTTCTCGAGAAATTCTAAAGGCTTTAGGAGCTCTATGCCAGGAACAGGGAACAAAGACCAAATATTTCTCTATGATACCACACTCTATATATTGTTTTTTTTTAAATTATAGTATGCACAAAATTGTAAGATTTGCTATTTAACAAAGTGTAACCTTTATATAAAATATCTGTACAGTAAATGAAAAGTGTACAAGTATTTGATTTATGCAATGAATATCTGTGAACCAAATTATTTCTTGAGAATGTTTAAAATATATCAAAAGACCTTTAGGGGGAGTTGAACTAGATTTACATGGTCACCTATGTGGTATGATTTGAAGGCCGCAAAACCACTACCTTCTCACTCTCACCATCACCACTGTTCTTGCCACAGAAGTTGAATTACCACATAACATGAATTTTCTTTGTTTTCTTTATGAGACAGCATGCAAAAGAAATACCCGTATTGAAAATAAACCCTCAAAATTATTCATTTTCTAGTTACAAGTTTTTACCCTTTAATATAATCTTCCCAGTTCCCCCCACCCCCTCAGCACCTGGTAAACACCTTTATATTCTCTGTTGCTACTGTTCAGCTTTTTTAGATTCCACATTAGTGGTATCATGTAGGATTTGTCTTTCTCTGTGTGACTTATCTCACTTAGCATAATGCCCTACAGGTCCATCACATTGTCCCAATATTTCTTTTGGCTGAGTCTACAACAGCACAGATTCACTGAACTTTTGAATTAGAAGCAACCTGATAGATCATCAAGTACTTTCTGAGGAGTGTTGGATTCCCTCTAGACCATATAGGTTGGCAAACTATTGTCCTGGGCCCAAATCTGACCCATTTCCTGTTTTTATAAATAAAATTTTATTGGAACACAAAAATTTTTTAAAAGGCAAATTATGAAAAGCAGTGAAATTCTTGACTTAAACTTTACAAATGCCAAACAAGGATTCCATTCAGGTGTTTTGTTGTTGTTATATTTTTAAATTTTCTAAAATCCAGATAAAATCTCTTTAAAATTCAGAATTTGCTAACTTTCTTCAAGAAAGTCTCTACTCCAGCTCCCGTAATTAACTTTTATCTGTCTGTGATAAGATCTTGCCAGTGAAAATCAATCTAGCCCATTTCAGGTCTTTTCAGTTATGGCTTTACTCAATCTGGACAACCCAATCAAGAAAATAAAATCTTGGGTCTCAAGCAACAAAATATTTTTCCTTATTAAAAGGCAGAGAAAGGGGTTAAAGATGTGACTATTAATAATTCTTTTTTTTTTTTAATTTCTTTTAAATTGTTATTTTAATACCCAAGTTTGGTTCAGGACAGCACAAGACCAGTGAACTTCAGTGCTCAGTTCAGATTAAAATTTACATTTACCAAGCAAATAATAGCTTAATTTGAGTGTCAGAAAAATGAATGACATAGTTTTGCCCTCAAGGAACTCAACAATATAGTAAAAGATAAAACAGTACAAACATAACTGTAATACAGAGAATTTATATCAGAAGCTGATATTGTACATCAATTTCCTAGTTTATGAGATATATTTATAAGATTATTTGACCTCGTACTAAATAGACCACTTATAGCAACAGTCCCCAGCCTTTTTGGCACCAGGGACCAGTTTCATTGAAGACAATTTTTCCATGGACGGGGGCAGGGGGAGGGTGTGGGGAGATGGTTCAGGCGGCAATGCGAGTGATGGGGAGCCATGGGGGGTGGCAGATGAAGCTTCACTCACTTGCCCACCACTCACCTACTGCTTTGTGGCCGGGTTCCTAACAGACTGTGGACCAGTACTGGGGACTGGAATAGAATTATTTTAAAACACTCAGATATCTAGGCTCACTTGGTCACTGGAAATTAGGCTGTTTAGCTTCACATCTCCTGAGCTTTTTTCCTCTTTTTTAAACAGCTTGTCAAAGGAAAATCGATACACCGAAAACTGCACATATAAAATGCATACGATTTGATGAATTTGGATATACGTACACACTTGTGAAATCATCACCTCAATCAAGGTAATAAACATAAACATCACCTCCAAAAGTGTCCTCATGACCTATTGTTTGTATGTGTGTGTGGTAAGAACACTTAATATAATTTCTACACTTTTAACAAAATTTTTAAGTATGCAGTTGAGTGGTGTTAACTATAGGAACTATGTTATACAACAGATCCCTAGAACGTATTCATCTTACGTAACTGAAATTTTATGCCTATTGAAAAACAAGTCCTCATTTCTCCCTCCCCTCAGTCCCCAGCACCATTCTACTTTCTGTTTCCATGAGTTTGATTATTTTAGATACCTCATATAATTGGAATCATGCAGTATTTGTCATGTTGTGGCTGGCGTATTTTACTTAGCATAACGTCCTTCAGGTTCATCCATGTTGTTGTATGTGGCAGGATTGCCTTCTTTTTTGAGGCTGAATACTGCTTCATTGTTTGTATATACCACACTTTATCTATTCATCTGTCAATGGACATTTTGATTGTTTCCATATCTTGGCTATTGTGAATAATTGTGCAATGAACATGGGAGTGCATATATCTCTTTGAGATCTTAGTTTGAATTCTTTTGGATAAATAACCAGATACAGGATTGCTGGATTGTATGGTAGTTCAACTTTTAATTTTTTATCTCCATACTGTTTTCCATAGTGGCCGCACAATCTTACATTCTCACCAACAGTGTTCAGGGGTTCTAATTTCTTCACATCCTCACCAACACTTATCTTTTGATTTTTTGTTTTGTTTTGATAATTGCCATCCTAACAGTTGTGAGGTGATATCTCACTGTGGTTTTGATTTGCATTACCCTGGTGATTAGTGATGTTGAGTACCTTATCATATACTCTGAGCTTTCTTTGAGGAGTTGGTAAGTTGTTTTAAATGCTTCCAGTGATATTCAGAAAAGCACCACCAAAACAGAAAACAAAGCAAAACAAAAAATTTAAAAAAAAACAACACTTTGCATATGATTTTCACAAAAAGTGATGCTTTTCAACTGAGCATTAGGAGAATGTTCACCTGAAATCTGGGCCAAAATCACTGAAACAACTGAGAAGAAAATTCCGACTCCAAAATCTGGAACAGGCAGCACAGCTGTGAAGCCAAGTTTATGGGGCTTACTAGGGCAGCAGCTGGGCATGGACTAAAGAAAGACGATAATTCCAGTGCTTTGGAAGAAAGAGTGTGATAAAAAGCACAGCTTAATGTTCTCTTGGTGAAGCAAAAAATCGTATTTTAAAAAAATCACTAAGTGATAAGCACTTTAAATAACAATGTCATTTTTTAGACACTCTGAAAAGTTCATGTTCTTCATCTCCCCCACACTCATTACTGTCATTCACAGATCAGCGCCAAGTCAACTTTTCAGTTCCTTTCGGTTTTTAAGCTGGGCAGTAGAGTTACTTAAATAATGTTTCAATTTGTTGAAAAAATTTGATTTAAAATAGGAAAAATAAATAAGCATAACCTTTAGGAAAGAGGGATTATGGAATTTAGCATTTCTTATGTGTCCTTAACATTAGACCTTAGGCCAAAATGCTGAAATCAGACTCAGAGAGGAGGAAGCAAAAAATCTAAAGATATATTAAAGTTTACCTAGGTTGAATTATCTCTTCAAATGTTTTGTTGCCAGATATTTCAGCCTTAGGCTGATTATCAGAGGGGTCTTGAAAAAAAAAACACTAAACTATTACCATGTGATGTTAAAAATAAATCAGGTCATGAATGAATAAATCCAGGGAGTATATGGCTTAAGAGCAGAGTGGTCTGTTAATCCTGTATAGCAGGTGAACCTTCATTATTGTCTCATACCTCCCTTTTCTAAATCCTGTCTATATTTCTCCAATAATACTCCCTCACCACCTACTCTCCAATTGTCAAGGCACTTATTCTTACTTAAAGAATTAATAATCAACAGAAAAATCTGAATCAGATTCTTTCAAATAATAATAAATTCAAAACAGATTTGTATGTGTGGAAATGGGGGCTTCATCCGCTTTATTGAGGTGTTATGAGCCTGATCATTTTTATGAAAATCTGATAATCATATGTTGCATCCTGGCATGACAAAGCTTCTGAATATTAGTCAGTGGAAGAAAACCTGCATCCTAGCCAGGATAACAGAAGAAGAGATTCATCCCAGACTAAATGCATGGAAAGCATACTTGATTAACGTATTATGACATATATCTGGTCAATGGTTACATACATGAGATAGAAAATGTATGCAAGGTATGGGGTTGTGGTATATCAAAAAAGAAAAGAAAAAAAAAGAAAAGAAAGCCCAATACTTGGAATGGACAAAAGAGATCACTGGGCATCCTTTCAGTGGAGTGATAAGTTTTACCTAGTGAACCCTTGGAGGAATATCTGATTTCATGGGGGTGTGCACTTTTTATTAATTTTATATAACTAGACTATTTCACAACTCTCTAGGGCTAGAGGTTAACTTATGGGAAAATAATAGCAATGCAAATCTCCATTGCCTATAATATATATGGGCTCTAATGTAAATGTATTATTTGCTAGGGCTGACATAAAGAATCACAGACTGAGTTATTTAAACAGAAATTTATTTTCTTACAGTTCTGGAATCTAGAATTCTTAAATCAAGGTGTTGCCAGGGTTAGTTTCTTCTGAGTCCTCCTTGGCTTATAGATGGCCATCTTCTTCGTATGTCTTAACATGGTCTTCCCTCTGTGTCTGCCTGAGTCCTAATCTCCTCTTCTTATAAAGAAACTAGTCATATTAGATTAGGACCTACCCTAATGACCTTATTTTAACTTAAATTACCTCTTTAAAAACCCTGTCTCCAAATACAGTCACATTCTCAGGTACGAAGAATTAGGAATTCACTGTATAAAAGTTTAAGGGGCGGGGGGGCTTCCCTGGTGGCGCAGTGGTTGGGAGTCCTCCTGCCGATGCAGGGGACACGGATTCGTGTCCCGGTCCGGGAAGATCCCACATGCCGCGGAGCGGCTGGGCCCGTGAGCCATGGCCGCTGAGCCTGCGTGTCCGGAGCCTGGGCTCCGCAAAGGGAGAGGCCACAACAGTGAGAGGCCCGCGTACCGCAAAAAAAAAAAAAAAAAAAAAAAACAGTTTAAGGGTACACAATTTAGCCCTCAACACCATATTATCTAATGAATTGAAGAAAATCTCTGAGAGGGGCTCATTTATATTTGCATGATATCATAATATGGTTTTTCTTTTTTTGAAAATGTTAATTTATCTGGAGAGAGATAAAGAATATGCTGCAGCTGGTTAAGTCAGGTTCTATATGTTGACTGCAGAAAAGTAAGCTCTCATCCTAGGTGTAGTCATGAGATTTAAAAAATATTTTGCTCAATGCCTATGTTTGTGCCTAACATCTATTGTTAATATTAATTGTATTAATAAACAGTGATCAGGCTTGGATGGAATCTCAGAACAACCAAAAATCTTTAGAAAGATTGTTACTTCAGCTATATGAAAAACAAATCCTCATGCGAGAAAACCCACACCCTCAAGTTACAAATCACCTTCAGTTCTTCCTCTTCTTATCTATGAGAGAAGCAAAGCAGTAAGGGAAGGGAATCTGATGTGTGTTTTGATAACAGACTCTGAAAACAGACTTTGATAACAGCTCTCTGTGGAATTCTGTAGTTGTCACTGTATGTTATCTTCCTTTATTAAAGCTTGCTTTATAAGGCCTGCTGGGACCAATATAGGTTGGGCTGGCTGGTAACATTCTCCAGGAAATGAAGCTGATTCTAGAGGGCTAATGGTATAGTGGGGAAAGGAGTGAGAATACTAGGTACAGATATTGAATTTACCAGGTTTAGGTCCTAGGCTGGAAGAGAGAGTGAGCTTCAATCATTTCTAATGACTCACAACTTGACAGGAATCTGTACTCCTTATTATGTAGATTATTCCCATGTTGAAAAATGGGATATAGTTCTGCTTATCTTTAAGGTCAGTCATTTGAAATTGTGTACTTAATTATTTATTAAGAGGAAATGTATCATTAAAAGGTAAAATTTGGAAAATTTCCTACACACGTCCAAAATGTTAATGCCAATAGAAGAAACAATATAGGGCTGCCCTGGTGGCACAGTGGTTAAGAATCCGCCTGCTAATGCAGAGGACATGGATTTGAGCCCTGGTCCGGGAAGATCCCACATGTCGCGGAGCAACCAAACCCATGCGCCACAACTATTGAGCCTGTGCTCTAGAGCCCGTGAGCCACAGCTGCTGAGCCCAGGCCTAGAGCTTGAGCTCCACAGCAAGAGAAGCCACCACAATGAGAAGCCTGTGCACTGCAACGAAGAGTAGCCCCAGCTCGGCGCAACTAGAGAAAGCCTGCATGCAGCAACGAAGACCCAACGCAGCCAAAAATAAATTAATTAATTAAAAATATATATTTAATAAAAAAAAGAAACAATATAAAACACTGTGATAACCCACCATAAGCATTCTTTTACTAGTCAATCCGAAACTGCTACAACTTTCTAAAATGGTTTTCAAGTTCCCAATGACAGCATGCCAAGTTGTTGGCAAGATAATTCACTCCAAAGAATCAAACAGTTTAAAGGCTCCTTAATAAGATACATTCTGCCTATAAATTTGAGCTGGTGAGCTCCTCTAAAAATAATCTCAAGGTGATTTGCAATTTATCAGTCATGTAGTTTCTGAGAGCAGATTTACTCGGCAGTGGGCCAAATAACACTCTTTCTCTCTCATTTACTTACCCCAGGCCTCAGTTTCTTCATGTGTAAAGCGAGAACAATGGCAAAACCTAACATACAGGGCTGTTATGAAAATTTCAAAGTGGATATATGTATATGTATATGTATAAGTGATTCACTTTGCTGTACATCTGACACTAACACAACATTGTAAGTCAACTATATTCCAATAAAAATTTTCATATATGAAGCTTGTTCATAGGAGTGTTCAATAAATGGCATTCTTTCCTGTATAAATAAATATATGTATTTTATTGTGGACACCCAGTGATGATGTAAGTAGGGGAATATCATGTTTAAATGTTTATTTTATTAAGATAACTAAGGCATCAGTTTGCATGATCAGGGTTGATATGCATGATAGTAGCCATAGAAATGTGGTAGGAAGACTATAGTCTTATAGGAGCCCAGATAAAAGATTATGAAAGCCTAATGTAGGGCAGTAAATTAATAAAGGTAGAGAAGAAGAAATTATACCTGTGAGAGATATTAAGAATCTAAAATTGTCAAACTTGATCACAGAATGGTAGAGCAAGTGAAGGGAACAGAGAAGTCAAAGATATATCTAGATTTCTGGAATATCAAATGGATAATGGTAACAGGGAAATCTAAATACCCTGCAGATTCTTAATAATCTGCTTCTTCCTGAACTCTTTGACCTATTTTACAGTATAAATGATATAACAAGAAAACTTTAAAAATATATAAACCAAAACACATCCTTAACCTACTTAAATCTCTTTAGGGCGTACCATTGCTTTTAAGATAGTCCAAAATCTTCATATGGTCTAAGATTGCCATTACTAAATTCCTGTGCTCATGTCTCTGAGATTGTTATGCCACATTTTTTTTTCAATTTTTAAGCCTAAACCACAAAAACTGTCTTTCCATTTCTAAAGCACAGCAAGCACTTTGGAAACTCAGACTTTCCCACCTCCTGTCCCTCTGTCTGGAAGCTACTCTTCGCAGTTCTCCATCTGGCCTCTCCTTCAACATCATCCCCTTAGAAAGCACTTCTCTCGCCCCCCAGTCTAATATAGACCTCCAGTTTTTTTTATGACAGCATTGCATTTATTTTTCTGGAGGACACCTCTTACAACATGTTATAATACATTTATTTGTTTAATTGTTTACTGTACACCACTTCCATAGATTGTCCAAAGATTGTCAACTGTCAACACAGGAGTCATGTCACTTTGCTTTAGCAACAGTGTGGACATCACTCAGCATGGCATGTAGTAGGTAGATAGTATATATATATGTCTGGGAAAGAATGAATCTGCAATAGGAAATACAGATATCCATGGCTTGAAAACTATCCAAAATGGAAATGTGGATTTGTAAACATGCTACTCACAGGGTAATTAAAACATTTGGAGTGAATGTGATGAGTAAAGGAGAACAAATAGAAGGAGATGTGGACTAGGATAAAATCCTGAGGCACGCAAATACTTAAATTTTTTTTAATTATAAAAGTGATACATGAGGCTTCCCTGGTGGCGCAGTTGTTGAGAGTCCGCCTGCCGATGCAGGGGACACGGGTTCATGCCCCAGTCTGGGAAGATCCCACATGACGTGGAGCAGCTGGGCCTGTGAGCCATGGCAGCTGAGCCTGCGCGTCCAGAGCCTGTGCTCCGCAACGGGAGAGGCCACAGCAGTGAGAAGCCCGCATTCCGCAAAAAAAAAAAAGAAGTGATATATGTTTGTTGGAAAAATAAATAAATAAAAGTTCTAGTATAGGCTACCCCAACTAGTCCTATAGGGAGCCACTGTTAACCATTTGGCGAATACCTCTGAATACATATTTTCAGAACATATGGACATATAAGCTAAATAAATAAATAGAGAAAATAGTATTCAGCAGAATTGCTCCCAAGTAGATTATGCTCTTTGGTCTAGGAAAAAATTTTACTAGACAACTTAAGGTAAAAGGTAAGACCCCCTAAGGGACTGAAAAAACTGAAGAATGTGCAAAATAAGGAAAAATCTTTATTAAAAGGGGAATAATTTGTCTTTATCTCTGAAGAGATAATAAAAATTAGATGGAAACAAGGGAGATGGCTGAAACTTTTTGGACCCTGGACTTACATTTCTCCTCTACTTCCCCCCAAATTTTAGTAAAGTTCCAAAAGAAAAAAAAAAAAAAAACTTCATGGGGTATGTTCATGTGAATATGTGCTCCAAATCCATCTTCATTCCTGGGCAGACATAGAGGAGAAGGTATCAGAAATAAAAATTGTGGAGAGGGTGTTTACTGTCCCAGTCACTGGAAATGGGTAATGGATGAATTTTATAAAATTTCCTAGTAATATCTGGATAATTTATGTATACTTTTTAAAACTCTCATGGAAGCATACTCTAAAAATTGTTCAGCAACTTCCTTTTACCATTTTATCACAACATTCATTCCATATTAGTACATATAGATTTTTAAATCCTTTCTTTAAACAGCTGACTCAAACCCATTGAACATCATTGTTTTATCATTTATTTCTTTATTTCTTTTTTTTTTTTTTTTTTTTTTGGTACACAGGCCTCTCACCGTTGTGGCCTCTCCCGTTGCAGAGCACAGGCTCTGGACGCACAGGCCCAGCAGCCATGGCTCATGGGCCCAGCCGCTCCACGGCATGTGGGATCTTCCCGGACCAGGGCACGAGCCCGTGTCCCCCGCATCGGCAGGCGGACTCTCAACCACTGCGCCACCTGGGAAGCCCTATCATTTATTTCTTATCCCATATTTATGGACATGGAGATTGTTTCCATATTTTGTTTATTGCACAGTTAAGCAATAAACAAATTGAACAGTATTTCTGTGCTTTTTCTAAGTATTTTATTCCTAGATTCCTTGAAGTAGGATCTGGTTCAGTACATTTTGATTTTGGTAAGAATTTGCTTTCCAGAAGCATGCTAATTTTTGCTTTCACCAGCAGCATTTGGGAGTTACTTTTTCACCACATCCTCTAGCTATCAGTACTGTCTATTTTTAATTCTGTTAAAACAAACTTTGTCAATCTGATCAATGAAATATATCCTGCCATTGTTTTTTTTTTTTGGCGGTACACGGACCTCTCACTGTTGTGGCCACTCCCGTTGCGGAGCACAGGCTCCGGACACGCAGGCTCAGCGGCCATGGCTCACGGGCCCAGCCGTTCCGTGGCATGTGGGATCTTCCCGGACCAGGGCATGAACCCGTGTCCCCTGCATCGGCAGGCGGACTCTCAGCCGCTGTGCCACCAGGGAAGCCCCCTGCCATTGTTTTTTAATAGCAGTACTTTAATTATGAGTTAAGTTGATCATATTTTGTTTATTATTTTTATTTTTATTTGACTGCTGTGTTGGATATCTTCTGTTTGCTTCCCAGATCAATCTGATCTCTTCTCTATTCTGTTCTCCCTATTCTAGTGTGGACAGATTACATCAGTTAGCCCTGGCTCCCATTTGGTTTCAGCTGAGCCTGAGCCTCAATATGCCTTCATCTCCTGATACTGTAGGTGGGTGGTGGGGATCAGCCTGCTTGCTGATGGGAAACTAATTATATTAGATCCCACCTGTCATGAAGGATACTATACTTTGTCCTCATAATATAAGATATATTCAATAAATGGATCTGCCATCCTTCTCAAAACAACTTCTGCTGATAAAGGGAGGAGACAAGAGTATCTGCAAGGTTTTTGACCAAAGCAAATAGATTTAAAAAATTCTTGAAATTTACTGAAATGAGGTGCACTGTAGAAGCTGCAGTATTGTCTAGAAGTTTGAGGATACTGTGGGGTTCTATGTTCAATTTAATACATCTTTTGGGGTTTTATAATTTACCTCATTTTTTATTGAAGTATAGTTGATTTACAGTGTTGTGTCAGTTTGTGGTGTACAGCAAAGTGATTCAATTTTATATATATATACATACACACACATATATATGTGTGTGTGTGTCTGTATTCTTTTTCAGATTCTTTTCCATTATAGTTTATTATAAAATATTGAATATAGTTCCCTGTGCTATACAGTAGGACCCTATTGTTTATCTATTTTATATACAGTATGTATCTGCTAATCCCAAACTCCTAATTTATCCCCCCCTCCCCCTCTTTGGCTACCACAAGTTTGTTTTCTATGTCTGTGAGTCTGTTTCTGTTCTGTAAATAAGTTCATTTGTATCATTTTTTAGATTCTACATATAAGCAATATTATATGGTATTTGTCTTTCTCTTTCTGACTTACTTCACTTAGTATAATAATCTCTAGTCCATCCATGTTGCTGCAAATGGCATTATTTCATTCTTTTTTGTGGCTGAGTAATATTCCATTGTGTGTGTATATATATATATACCACATCTTCTTTATCCATTCCTCCGTTGATGGATATCTAGGTTGCTTCCATGCTTTGGCTATTGTAAATAATGCTGCTGTGAACACTGAGGTGCGTGTATCTTTTCGAATTATAGTTTTCTCTGGACATATGCACAGGAGTGGGATTGATGAATCATATGGTAACTCTATTTTTAGTTTTTTTAAGGAACCTCCATACTGTTTTTCTTAGTGGCTGCACCCATTTACATTCCCACCAATGATGTAGGAGGGTTTCCTTTTCTCCCCACCCTCTCCAGCATTTATTATTTGTAGACTCTTTGATGATGGCCATTCAGACAGGTGTGAGGTGATACCTCATTGTAGTTTTGATTTCTCTAATACTTAGTGATGGTGAGCATTTTTCATGTGCCTGTTGGCTAATCTGTATGTCTTCTTTGGAGAAATATGTTTAAATCTTCTGCCCATTTTTTGATTGGGCTGTTTGTTAGGTTTTTTTGTTATTGAGTTGTATGAGCTGTCTGTATATTTTGGAAATGAATCCCTTGTTGGTCACACCATTTAATTTCCCTCTTTATTGAAACATCCATTTAAGTTAGGGATGCCAATTAGACTTCAGGTGAACATTTCCAATAGACAGTTTTATATACAAATGTGAAATTGAGAATTATTGACCATAGATATAGCTTGTAAAGTCTTCAGCATATAGATAGTATGCTATCACATGAACCATGATGAGATGATCTAGGAAGTGAGAGTCCACAGAAAAGTAGAGAAGTCTGAGGGCCGAGCTGTGAGACACACCAGAGATGAGAAATCCTAGAGCAGAAGGCAAACCTGAAAAGGAAATGAGGAGGGTCATGAGGAAAGAGGAGAATCTATAGGAGGTGGTATCTTAGAACCAAAGTGAGATAAGTCTTTGAAGAATGAGTGAATAACTATTGCAAATGTTATCTATAGGTGTTGTTAAATAAGGACTTAAAATCCACCATTAGATTTAGCAACATAAATGTCATCGGCCACTTTGATGAGAGCTGACTGGTAGAGTGCTATGGGCAAAACCGTGATTAAGGGGGCACAAGAGAAATTATAGGAAAAGAACTGGAGACTGCAAAATAGGCAACTACATATTAGCTCTAAAGAGAGGTAGAGAAATGGTAGGACAGCAGCTTAGATCATGGAAGGGATTTTTTTTTTTTTGACACAACAAATGTTACAGCATTTTGTGTGGGTGATAGAAAAGACATACTAAAAAACTTAGTTCTTTATCATAAATTTGCAAATATTATGTCAGCCTTTGTCTTTTGCCATTGTTGGTAGAAGCACTAGCATTTAAAGGGTAGAATCAGAATAGGAATTAAACAAACTTTGAGAATTCGTCATCTGCTATATAGAGTGAGATAAAGACTGCCAAAACCAAGCATCAAGAACGTAGAATAGCTTGCAAAGTCAAAGTAGAACCGGGGGTAGAAGCCACTGGAGATTTATATTATTTCCAGAGGGATTTCATGATACTAAATAAATGATAGAATTCTTCTGCAAATCTTTTCTTTCAGGTTGGTTGGATCTTCATGGTAGGGGTGTGTGTGTGTGTGTGTGTGTGTGTGTGTGTGTGTGTGTGTGTGTGTGTGTGTAAGCAAACTGGAGAGGAAGCATGCAAGAAACAGAAAAAAGAACCAGTGGCTTTTTCCCTCTCAGACTACAATGTCCTTCCACTGTTCCTAAATCAATCTCATGGAAGCCACAGCCTTTAATACTGTTCCAAGGGTGCTGGGTGCTGGAAACTGGTAATGTTTAATCACTCTCTCTAAGAGTGAGCTTTGATTCTCTTGGATCACTTCAGGAAGAGAAGACACCAACATGCTCATCTCTTTCAAGACAGGCATGGTATATATTTTGAAGATCTGACATGTGAAGGTAGTCTTTAAAACTATTTTGTCATTGTAGAATCAACATGTATATTTCTAAAAATAAAACAAAACCTAGATTATGGAACTTGTAAGCCAGAAATTTGAAGAAATTTACATATGCGTTTTAATATAAAAATTTAGTCACTTAAATGCGTACTGTATCCATCACAACCCAGATCCCTTTTAAACTGCATAATTGCAACTACTCTTCTATTACCATCTGCCATAAAGAAAGTATTCACTGAAAAAGAACCAGATGTGGTAAACAAATTAACACATGCCGTTGTCAAATGGTGCTTTTCTAAAGTGTATAAGTGACATGGCAATTAATGTCTGTGAACAGCTGGTTTTAAAGAGTGTTGAAAGTGATTACTTTGTCCCATAAATGGACCAATCCACAGATGTTTCAGGTTGTGCTCAGTTGTTGGCATTTGTAAGTTATACTTTGGAAAATACTATGAATGAGAGCATGCTGTTCTGTAAAACTTTTCTGGATGGCATAACAGAAGAAGGAAATATTTTGAGATATTTCAAGTGACAGCACAGGTTTTAGGGTAAGTGAGATGCAGTATGCAGTTCTTAATATGGATTCAAGCATATCAAAGATGGGGGGAGGAGAGCCTCCCATTGCCTAATGCTTTCTGGATATATTGTGCTGTCCACCACAGTCATCTCAATGATCATGTCTATGGAGAGGTGTGAAAAAATGGCATCACTTGTCAAAACTCTTCTTCTTGCAGATCTTCAGTGGCAGTGATGGAAGAATTTAAAATGAGCTGATTAAAATGTGCTCAAGTGTTACCTTTCTTTCTTAATCAAAAATTAAACTTGACAGACTAATTAATAATCCATTAAGGTTTACAAGGCCAGCTTCCTTGGAATATCTTTTTTCTCACCTTTTGGCTGATATAAACATTTTGAGACCAAGAGGAATGCATTCTTATTATTCCTGACAAAATGGAAGCTGCCATAGAATTTAGTCAATGAAATTAGATGGCAATATTAGGCTTATTTTTGCTAAAAAAAATATAACCACCTACCAAATTTATCATTCAATGACCATTTATAAACCAAACTGGAAACTTTGTCAATAAATGTGATGACTTAGATGAAATATACAAACTACTAAAACTATCACAACCACAGGAAAGTCACAAACTACCAAAACCATAGGTTTTGGGTCATCGTGTCTGCATTGTCATTTGTTTCTAGGTATTTTTTTATTTCCTCTTTGATTTCTTCAGTGATCACTTCATTATTAAATAGTGTATTGTTTAGCCTCCATGTGTTTGTAGTTTTTACAGATCTTTTCCTGTAATTGATATCTAGTCTCATGGCGTTGTGGTCAGCAAAGATACTTGATACAATTTCAATTTTCTTAAATTTACCAAGGCTTGATTTGTGACCCAAGATATGATCTATCCTGGAGAATGTTCCATGAGCACTTGAGAAAAATGTGTATTCTGTTGTTTTTGGATAGCATGTCCTATAAATATCAATTAAGTCCATCTTGTTTAATGTATCATTTAAAGCTTGTGTGTCCTTATTTATTTTCATTTTGGATTATCTGTCTATTGGTGAAAGTGGGGTGTAAAAGTCCCCTACTATGAATGTGTTACTGTCGATTTCCCCTTTTATGGCTGTTAGTATTTGCCTTATGTATTGGGGTGCTCCTATGTTGGGTGCGTAAATATTTACAATTGTTATATTTTCTTATTGGATCATTGATCATTATGTAGTGTCCTTCTTTGTCTCTTCTAATAGTCTTTATTTTAAAGTCTTTTGTCTGATATGAGAATTGCTACTCCAGCTTTCTTTTGGTTTCCATTTGCATGGAATATCTTTTTCCATCCCCTTACTTTCAGTCTGTATGTGTCTCTAGGTCTGAAGTGGGTCTCTTGTAGACAGCAAATATATGGGTCTTGTTTTTGTATCCATTCAGCCAATCTGTGTCTTTTGGTGGGAGCATTTAGTCCATTTACATTTAAGGTAATTATCTATATGTATGTTCCTATTCCCATTTTCTTGTTTTGGGTTCGTTATTGTAGGTCTTTTCCTTCTCTTGTGTTTCTTGCCTAGAGAAGTTCCTTTAGCATTTGTTGTAAAGCTGGTTTGGTGGTGCTGAACTCTCTCAGCTTTTACTTGTCTGTAAAGGTTTTAATTTCTCCATCAAATCTGAATGAGATCCTTGCTGGGTTGAGTAATCTTGGTTGCAGGTTTTTCTCCTTCATCACTTTAAATATGTCCTGCCAGTCCCTTCTGGCTTGCAGAGTTTCTGCTGAAAGATCAGCTGTTAACCTTATGGGGATTCCCTTGTGTGTTATTTGTTGTTTTTCCCTTGCTGCTTTTAACATGTTTTCTTTGTTTTTAATTTTTGACAGTTTGATTAATATGTGTCTTGGCATATTTCTCCTTGGATTTATCCTGTATGGGACTCTCTGTGCTTCCTGGACTTGATTAACTATTTCCTTTCCCACATTAGGGAAGTTTTCAACTATAATCTCTTCAAATATTTTCTCAGTCCCTTTCTTTTTCTCTTCTTCTTCTGGAACCCCTATAATTCGAATGTTGGTGCATTTAATGTTGTCCCAGAGGTCTCTGAAACTGTCCTCAGTTCTTTTCATTCTTTTTTCTTTATTCTGCTCTGCTGTAGTTATTTCCACTATTTTATCTTCCAGGTCACTTATCCGTTCTTCTGCCTCAGTTATTCTGCTATTGATCCCATCTAGAGTATTTTTTAATTTCATTTATTGTGTTGTTCATCGTTGTTTGTTTCATCTTTAGTTCTTCTAGGTCCTTGTTAAATGTTTCTTGCATTTTGTCTATTCTATTTCCAAGATTTGGGGTCATCTTTACTATCATTATTCTGAATTCTTTTTCAGGTAGACTGCCTATTTCCTCTTCATTTGTTAGGTCTGGTGGGTTTTTATCTTGCTCCTTCATCTGCTGTGTGTTTTTCTGTCTTTTCATTTTGCTTATCTTACTGTGTTTGGGGTCTCCTTTTTGCAGGCTGCAGGTTCGTAGTTCCCGTTGTTTTTGGTGTCTGTCCCCAGTGGCTAAGGTTGGTTCAGTGGGTTTTGTAGGCTTCCTGGTGGAGGGGACTAGTGCCTGTGTTCTGGTGGATGAGGCTGGATCTTGTCTTTCTGGTGGGCAGGTCCACATCTGGTGGTGTGTTTTGGGGTTTCTGTGGACTTATTATGATTTTAGGCAGCCTCTCTGCTAATGGGTGGGGTTGTGTTCCTATCTTGCTAGTTGTTTAGCATAGGATGTCCAGCACTGTAGCTTGCTGGTCGTTGAGTGAAGCTGGGTGCTGGTGTTGAGATGGAGATCTCTGGGAGATTTTTGCCGTTTGATGTTATGTGGAGCTGGGAGGTCTCTTGTGGACCATTGTCCTGAAGTTGGCTCGCCCACCTCAGGGGCACAGCACTGACTCCTGGCTGCAGCACCAAGAGCCTTTCATCCACACAGCTCAGAATAAAAGGGAGAAAAAGTAGAAAGAAAGAATTAGTAGAAGTAGAAAGAAAGAAAAGAAAGAAAGAAAGAAAAAGAAAGGAGGGAGGGAGGGAGGAAGGAAGGAGGGAAGGAAGGAAAAAAGAAAGAAAGTAAAATAAAATGAAGTAAGATAAAATATAATAAAGTTATTAAAATAAAAAAAAATTATTAAGAGAAAAAAATTTAAAAAAGAAAAAAAAAACGGATGGATAGAACCCTAGGACAAATGGTGGAAGCAAAGCTATACAGACAAAGTCTCACACAGAAGCATACACATACACACTCACAAAAAGAGGAAAAGGGGAAAAAATCATAAATCTTGCTCTCAAAGTCCACCTCCTTAATTTGGGATGATTCTTTGTCTATTCAGGTATTCCAAAGTTGCAGGGTAGATCAAGTTGATTGTGGAGCTTTAATCCGCTGCTTCTGAGGCTGCTGGGAGAGATTTCCCTTTCTCTTCTTTGTTCTCACAGCTCCTGGGGCTCAGCTTTGGATTTGGCCCCGCCTCTGCGTGTAGGTCGCGGAGGGCGTCTTTTCTTCGCTCAGACAGGACGGGGTTAAAGGAGCCGCTGATTTGGGGGATCTTGCTCACTCAAGCCTGGGGGAGGGAGGAGCACGGAGTGTGGAGGGAGGGGCTGCGGTGGCAGAGGCCGGCGTGACGTTGCACCAGCCTGAGGCGCGCCATGCGTTCTCCTGGGGGTGTTGTCCCTGGATCCTGGGACCCTGGCAGTGGCAGGCTGCACAGACTCCCCGGAACTGGGGTGTGGATAGTGACCTGTGTTTGCACACAAGCTTCTTGGTGGCGGCAGCAGCAGCCTTAGCGTCTTGTGCCCGTCTCTGGGGTCCGCGCTTTTAGCCGCAGCTCGCGCCCGTCTCTGGAGCTCCTTTAAGCAGCGCTCTTAATCCCCTCTCCTCTGGCACCAGGAAACAAAGAGGTAAGAAAAAGTCTCTTGCCTCTTCGGCAGCTCCAGAGTTTTTCCCCAACTCCCTCCAGGCCGGCCGTGGTGCACCAACCCCCTGCAGGCTGTGTTCATGCCACCAACCCCAGTCCTCTCCCGGAGCTCTGACCGAAGCCTGAGCCTCAGCTCCCAGCCCCGCTCACCCCGGCGGGTGAGCAGAGAAGCCTCTTGGGCCGGTGAGTGCTGGTCGGCACCAGTCCTCTGTGTGGGAATCTCTCCGCTTTGTCCTCTGCACCCCTGTGGCTGCGCTCTCCTCCGGGGCCCCGAAGCTTTCCCCCTCCGCCACCCACAGTCTCCGCCCACGAAGGGGCTTCCTAGTGTATGGAAACCTTTCCTTCTTCACAGCTCCCTCCCACTGGTGCAGGTCCCGTCCCTATCCTTTTGTCTCAGTTTATTCTTTTTTCTTTTGCCCTACCCAGGTACGTGGGGGGTTTCTTGCCTTTTGGGAGGTCTGAGGTCTTCCGCCAGCATTCAGTAGGTGTTCTGTAGGAGTTGTTCCGCGTGTAGATGTATTTCTGGTGTATCTGTGGGGAGGAAAGTGATCTCCGCGTCTTACTCTTCCGCCATCTTCCTGGAAGCCTTAATGCATTATTTTTTAAAAAATAAAAATTAATGCAAAAATCTATGATAAGCCAAATTTCAAAATTTTAAATAAAAAAAGAAACTATAATTGAAGTTTTCTTTTTCCCTCAATTCCCAATATGTTTCAGAATGATGCTTTTACTTGTTCTGGTTAAGAGCTATGGTTTAACAACAACAAAAAAATTGTGCCAATAGACATCAGTTGAAAGCCCTTTTTTTTTTAACATCTCTATTTGAGTATAATTGCTTTACAATGATGTGTTAGTTTCTGCTTTATAATGAAGTGAATCAGCTCTACATATATATATATATATATATCCCCATATCTCTTCCCTCTGGTGTCTCCCTCCCACCCTCCTTATCCCACCCCTCTAGGTGATCACAAAGCACCAAGCTGATCTCCCTGTGCTATGTCACTGCCTCCCACTAGCTATCTGTTTTACATTTGGTAGTGTATATATGTCCATGCCACTCTCTCACTTCGTCCCAGCTTACCCTTCCGCCTCCCCATCTCCTCAAGTCCATTCTCTACATCTGCATCTTTATTCCTGTCCTGCTCCTATGTTCTTCAGAACCATTCTTATTTTTTTTTCCAAATTCCATATATATGTGTTAGCATACGGTATTTGTTTTTCTTTTCTGACTTACTTCACTCTGTATGACAGACTCTAGGTCCTTCCACCTCACTACAAATAACTCAGTTTCGTTTCTTTTTATGGCTGAGTAATATTCCATTGTATATACGTGCCACATCTTTATCCATTCATCTGTCGATGGACACTTAGGTTGCTTCCATGTCCTGGCTATTGTAAATAGAGCTGCAATGAACATTGTGGTACATGACTTTTTGAATTATGGTTTTCTCAGGGTATGCCCAGTAGTGGGATTGCTGGGTCATATGGTAGTTCTATTTTTGGTTTTTTAAGGAACCTCCATACTGTTCTCCATAGTGGCTGTATCAAGTTACATTCCCACCAACAGTGCAAGAGGGTTCCCTTTTCTCCACACCCTCTGCAGCATTTATTGTTTGTAGATTTTTTGATGATGACCATTCTGACTGGTGTGAGGTGATACCTCATTGTAGTTTTGATTTGCATTTCTCTAATGATTAGTGATGTTGAGCATCCTTTCATGTGTTTGTTGGCAATCTGTATATCTTCTTTGGAGAAATGTCTATTTAGGTCTTCTGCCCATTTTTAGATTGGGTTGTTTGTTTTTTTGATATTTAGCTGTATGAGCTGCTTGTAAATTTTGGAGATTAATCCTTTGTCAGTTGCTTCATTTGCAAATAGTTTCTCCCATGAAAGCCCATTAAAAGTGTATATTTTTTATTTTGGGGGAAGAAATTACCACATCCTTTGATAGACCATCCTTGTAGCATCAAGATAGAAATTCCACATCAGAGTCAATGTTCACAGAAAGATCGTAATTGTATAGTCTATGCAAACATCAGAGGATATTTCCTTAAGGTAACCAGTTCTCTCTCTGGGTCTTAATATTCTAATCTTTTAAATGGTTAAATATAGTACTCTGCAAAAACAACAACGACAACGAAAACCACACACACCCAAACTCTTTAGTATTTACTAAAGAAGCTTACTGCAAAATAAAGAGAAAAAATTTTGTTGCTTGACTTTTTTTTTTTTTTTTTTTTTTTTTGCGGTACGCAGGCCTCTCACTGCTGTGGCCTCTCCCTCTGCGGAGCACAGGCTCCAGACGCGCAGGGTCAGCGGCCATGGCTCACGGGCCCAGCCGCTTCACGGCATGTGGGATCTTCCCGGACCGGGGCACAAAACGGTGTCCCCCGCATCGGCAGGCGGACTTTCAACCACTGCGCCACCAGGGAAGCCCGTGTTGCTTGACTTTTATTAACATCAAATATAAGTGTTCTTAATTTCAAAGTTAAGCTGGATTTGCCAGAAAAAAATGTTCTGACATTAGCTAGCTCACCGATCTTGAAGCAAATACTTGCAGAAATACATCTCGGCTGTGCTGAGTGTGTGCAAAAATGTCTGACAGTCAGAGTTAGGAAACCTCAGTGCAGTGTGCTGACCAGAGGTAGAAGGAGTACCGTAGATTCTTACACACCCGATTTGAGCCATATGGCACAGCTGTAGAGTGTGATATAGGTCAGACCAATAGAAGAACTAATCGAATCAGAATTGAATTGATTGATTTTGAACAAACACACCAGGAATTTTGCAGTAGACTCAAATAGCACAGGTTAAGCCCAGCTTGACCATGTTAGTACCTAATGCTGACTTTTCTATGCCACCTTATAGTCTACAAAATGTTTTCATAGACAACCTCTTTGAGCCTCTTAGCTCAAATATAAGAACTGATGTAAAGAATGTAAGCATTGATGTCACATGTTACTTGAAGAAAACTGAGACCTGAAGTAGACTTGTCCAGGTTCACATAATGAGTAAAAATTGGAGGAAGTTCTTGAAGCTATCTGGCCCACAATTCAGTAATTTTTCTATTGTATAGCCTTCTTTCCATCACACTATCATATGCAGAGTGGAAAGAACACCCAATTACTATTTCCTTTTCTCAGTTAAATCAGTATATGTTGGTAAAGCCTTGCATTTATTTTTTTTTTAACTTTTATTCTTTATTATTTGAAACAATCTCCAAGTTATAGAAAAAATTGCAAGTATAGCACAGGTAAATTGTTTTCATTTGAAAGAGTTTTTTACATGATGCCGCATAGCACTCCCCTCAGTACTTTAGTGTGTAGTTTTTTAAAACAAGAATATTTTTTCTACAGAGCACAATACAACCATTGAAATTGAGAAATTAACATTGACATATTACAACAATTTACTCAACAAAGTTGAATTCAAACTGTCATCTACGTTTTACCAACTGTTTGAGAAATGTTCTTAGTGGCAAAAAAATTCAGTTTGGAATCCTGTAGTGCATTGAATCTTTTAGTCCCCTTCATTATGAAACCATTTTCAGTCTTCCCTTGGCTTTTGTAACACTGCATCTTCATAGATACAGGCCAGATAGTTCATAAAATGTCTCTCAATTTGAGTTTCTCTGATGTTTACTCACAATTAGATTCAGGTTGTACATTTCAGGAATATCACAGAAGTAATATTGTGTTCTTCTTATTGCATCTTGTTAGTTTGCCCAAGATTTCAATTTGTCCCATGTTAACTTTGATCAGTTGATGAAAGTGATGTCTACCATGCTTCTCCACCATCCGAATATTCAATTTATTCATTTATTTTTGTATATTACTATGAACCATGGCTTTCTGTTTTATTTAGTGGGCTGTCATCCATTAACATCATTATTTATTGTGAGGCTCAGTTGTCCCAGATTTGGCCAGTAGAAACCCTCCAAGTGTCCTTTTGGCATGCCCCTTCATCATTTGAGCCTTTTATTGTTTTCTGGTACAAGATGATGTTCTAGTCTCATGTCCCTTCCTGCTCTACCTCTAGATCAGACCTTTCTCCAAGGAGTCCTAGCTCTTCTAGGGGAGACTAGAATTAAGAAACCAAGTCTGGGTTTAAGGTGTACTTATTACTATTGGGATGTCCCTGCTTCCAGGCTTTCTCAATAGAAAATTTAGAAAACACATGTATAACTACATATTTGCACCTCTATTTATTTTTATGTTTCTTTCTATATTGAAAACCAGGAGTTCACACAGACATCTTTAGTTTCAATATAATGCCATAACATTAACACTAATTTCCTCCCTTTCTGTATCTGTAATTTTCTTTTCTGATGGTAAGAGACCCAGTTCCCATTATCCCTACCTAACATTTATTTATGTGATCAATCTCCCTCAGTGTAACTGCACTTACAATACTGCTACCATCCTCTTCACGCACAGATGACTTTCTTGTCGCACTTGGGCTCTGATACCTTGCTGCACTGCTCCCTCCAACATGTGAATACCCTTCTCTCCCCACCTTTGTTCCTACTCCCTGAGTGGGATTGCCCACAATGTGGAAATTCTCCTCACTCCAGCCTCCTCAGCCCACTTAGGGGCCATTACCTCCTGGTGAAATGGTCTCCCAGATGGTGATACTCTCACCTGGCTAGAGTCATAACACCCTTGTTAGACCGTCATCTCATGTAGATGCTCTCCTCAAGCCACTTGGGCTCGTACAGCCAGTGAAGAGAGAACCCTTCTAGACACATCTTCCTCACACTGTTCACGATCTGATACTCTATGCCAAGTTCCTCCTCTACACACACTGGAATGCCACCCTTAGGCCACTCAAACACTGACACTGCGTTGGGTTAGCCACCTCCTTACCTGCCGTGGGCTCCAGTACCCCATGTCACACCACCTTGCAGCCCCCTGCCTTGTACATGCCTTCCTCACTTTTCTTGTGGCCTGAAGACTCCCCCTCTCCCAGTGGATACCCTCCCCATCCCTTCTGGAGTCCACCGTCCCACACAGGCCACTCTCTATGCACCACGTGAACGACCTTCTCACCCTTCTTATATAATAAAATCCTACAACTAGCTGTAATCCCATGTGCATACCCTCCTTACCATGCTTTGGTTCTGACACCGCACATCAAACTGCCCCTTCAGTGGGCATTCCTCAGCAGGCTTGGTTTTCATCCCCTTCACTGGGCCACATTACCTGGGAATACCCTTCTACCCACACTGATTCCAACATTCCATTCTGAGCATGGTGCCACTGCCCCTGGCATGGACACTTACTGTCCTCAGCCACATCTCATGCTTGTGGACTAAATTTTTCATGAAGAGAACAGGAAATGGAAGGGAAAGAAAAGTAATAATTGTCTTTAAACATAAATAGGATTACTTTCCTTCATCATTGCCCAATTTGTTTTTCAATAGACATTTTTATTCACAAAACTGATCTGCATGTTCTTTCATCCTGATCAGACATGATGGTCTCAGATTGTTTACTAGTCACACCCAGTAAATGACATAAATGAACTAAATGCAGAAACTATATTCCATAATACATCAATAGTATACGCACATGTAGAGAAATATATCTTAAAAGATACCTTTGAAAGAATACTTTCTATGACACCGAATGATTAGAAGCCATTTTCTATGATGTTAATTCATTTGATAGAATAATTTCCCATTGACAGTAATTAATTAGAACAGTTTTGTGTTAATTGGACAGAATTGTCTTTATAAATGAACAGAGACAACTGGCTTTTAGCTCTTTCAAAAAAGTGAAGAACAATAGGAAAAAGGATTTTTAGTTGTAGCATCAGTAGGAAATTATTTTGACAGCAGGCTTTATAGGGAAAAGTATGTTTGAAATATGCTGGCCTAGTTGTTCTTTTTCAGTGCCTTATAGCACTTTTATTTTTAGACTTCTTCCTTACTGAGTATGCACTTGGCCTCTGAAATTTATTATATTGTGTGTATAAGTGCACATGTGTGTATGTAGTTTAAGGAAACCGAAAATATGTGAGACACAAATCTCAGAGTGAAGCCCTAAAGTCTCACAGGTCGCAGAATCTAATTTATCTGTATGGTTTGCAGGACAAGATCACTTGGGATCAGTTTTAGGATGATCCATGGCAACTAAGTAGATCCCCTATTACTAAGTCACCAGGATTAATGCACCTAATCTGCCTTATAATCAAGTTACTCCCAGTTCTCCAGACAGTGTACTAGAAAGGAAAAGTTCTAAAGTATGATGGGCATGAAGACAATCTCACTGTCACTGCTCCACAAATTCTGTTCTTTCTCCCACACCAGCACCTTTGGATCAGGACAAAGAAGTTTGGAAGGAGGGAGGCCTTAGCTCTATAGCAGTTGAAGTGTTGTATAGCTAAGGCTTCTGAATATGAGAAAGGGCACAAAGCACTAATGTTTTTAAGACCAAACACAGAAAGTTACATTGGCAGTGGCGGTTGTAAGGGAAATGCTAAATATTCACATCCACAGTGGCAGAAAATGTGCCTAGACATTGGGCCAGAGCAGTGCAGCAGCCATGCCACTGCATATGGTAGGAAACGTTTGCAGCTGAGGTGGCACCTAAACAGAACTGAAAGTGGTATAAACCCAGTCCTGCTGTTCAAACCTCACACAGGAATCCCCAGAACCCGTCATCTCCATCTGTGAAAGATTTAGAAAGGCTTGGATGTGAAGATTCCAGTTAGTTAGTGACATGCCAGAAAGTTTCCACTTAATTTATGCTCTTATTGTATACCTGCCACTTGTGCCCCGATTTTATCTGACCTAATTTGTAGTGGCGTAAGAAATACATTTTATATATGAACATCCAGATGTACTCAAAACATAAATTTATGGGTTTTTATTTATTTTAAAATTGCTATATATATTGTTTTCCTAGGTGATGAACTTCCTTCTGACGTTTCATAGGAATCAGCTTACTCTGATCCTAACTTTAATATTAGTTATCTCCCACTATCTTTTCTTGCTTTGACTGCTATCTGACCAGACTTCTCTAGATCTCAGCCAATCCTCTTGACTTTGACCTATTTAAAAAGATCTGTCAGCTCTAGCACATGTCCATCCCTCCTGGCCCATGCCTGGTGGGTCATCTTCACCATGCTTCCCTTAAGGGACAAAGGATTAGAAACTTATGATGCTGATTTTACTTCTCATTGTCAAGTGAGGCTGAGTAGGATTCTTCCTGTCTTCCCCAAAGTGTGACCCAAGTAGAGGACCCAAGTGTGAGCTCTCATGAGGGATCGTGGGAATACTGTGAATGTTATTGGAGAAGATTATTTCCCTTTCCAAAGCCAAGGGAATGGCTTTTTAAGAATGAGGTGGGTGGACCTAGAGTCTGTCATACAGAGTGAAGTAAGTCAGAAAGAGAAAAACAAATACCGTATGCTAACACATATATATGGAATCTAAGAAAAAAAAAAAAGTCATGAAGAACCTAGGGGTAAGACGGGAATAAAGAAACAGACCTACTAGAGCATGGACTTGAGGATATGGGGAGGGGGAAGGGTAAGCTGTGACGACGTAAGAGAGAGGCATGGACATATATACACTACCAAACGTAAAATAGCTAGCAAGTGGGAAGCAGCCACGTAGCACAGGGAGATCAGCTTGGTGCACTGTGACCACCTAGAGGGTGGGATAGGGAGCTTGGGAGGGAGATGCAAGAGGGTGGGGATATGGGGATATATGTATATGCATAGCTGATTCACTTTGTTATACAGCAGAAACTAACACAACATTGTAAAGCAATTATACTCCAATAAAGGTGTTTAAAAAAAGTCTCCAAAAGAAAGGGAGAGAGAATTTTGTTCTCCAATGGCTGTCTGCTTAGACCCCTCACTTGCCTTTGTGCTCCTTTACTACACAGGCAGACAGAGAGAATTAGAAAGAAATGGCAGAGCTAAGAAGGCGGGAGCTGAGTGGGGCTGCTTGTGCCTGGCCATTTGGCAATGTCTGCTGAAGAGAAAGAAGGGAGTTCATTAGGAAGAGACTTTGGGATAGACTGATGCTGGTGGGGGAAGTGTTGTCTTGGAACAGGTCTAACCAGAGCCTTGTCTCTGACATTAGGAAATTGGGTCATTGAACACCACCTTGGAAGGGATTCTTAATACCTGATAGGTGTGGTTCCCAAGAGAGCCAACATTTAGGTAACTGCGACATAGCAAATAAGTGTGGCCAGTTTCAGTTATCCAGGGAAACAACAATAATCAACTCAACCAGATTGCCACCGCTCCCAGTTAAGTCAAGGAACACTCTCATTTTCCCTCTCTATTCCTCCTTACAACTCAAATAACTAGCACTAGAAAAGGGAGGAAGGGAGTGTGTAAATAGTGATAATGTCATATCGTCCCTCTCCCTGCTCCTCCTTCAAAGCACTAAAGCCACAAGAGATTTTACCTTGCATAGTGGGAGGCAGAAAGTTTGAAACTAGTTTAATGTGAAAATTTTTCAAAATAATGGAACAGCATATTAAATATGGAAATAAAACTCTTCTGGGCTTCCCTGGTGGTGCAGTGGTTGAGAGTCCGCCTGCCGATGCAGGGGACATGGGTTCGTGCCCTGGTCTGGGAGGATCCCACATGCCGCGGAGTGGCTAGGCCCGTGAGCCATGGCCGCTGAGCCTGCGTGTCCGGAGCCTGTTGCTCTGCAACGGGAGAGGCCACAACAGTGAGAGGCCCGCGTAGCGCAAAACAAAACAAAACAAAACTCTTCTAATTACTGAGAAATGACTATAAATTTAATGACAATTTCAAAATATTAAGAGACTCACTACATAGTTATTTGCATAAATGAAGTTGTTACACGTTGATATTATCAAAAGTTGATATTTCTTCATAAACTCTCTATACTAGTTAAATGACCCTGGACATTCACTTACGCTTTTTGAATTTCAGAGTTGAAAGCATGACTTTAAATTTAGACAGCCAAAGTTATAAGCAATGGAAATCCATTAGGATAGCAAAGAGCTGACAGGGTAGAATTTTTTTTCCTTCTGCCTTCAATCAGTAGAGAAGAAAAAGGGCTCCACCACACAGATTTGAAGGTCAATGTTGTATGGTAAAAAGCCTTAGCTGAACTTAGGACAGAAGGAGAACACTGAAGGAAGACCTGTCTCAGGCAATAGGAGGTAGGAAATGACATTAAATGGCCAGAGCTGTATAAGTCAGGTCACAAACAGGGAAGAGAGGGATATGACAAGCCTAAAGCCAAATGTCAAAGCAGAACAAGTTTTAGAATCAAGAATATCAGAGACACAAGGCTTTGGAGACCCATAAGACAATTATATTGAAATATTTCTGAGGCATGTGTTAACTTCACTGAACAAATATCAATGAGTGTCAAACTCGCTAATTAACGTGACTATAAAAGTGAACATGATACGGTAAAATCCTGCCCTTGCGTTGCTTATAACCTAGAGAAAGGAAGATTCTGATGTTCCCTCTCTCCAAATTCTTGCCAATAAAAGTATTTTATAAACATATGTTACTAAAGTATTTCTGATTCTCTCAATGTAGTTTATTTTAAACAATTTCATTCCAACTTGCTTTTTTCATCTTTTTAGAGTTAAATATATCAAAATCCTTGTCATTGCAGCAATGGTTTTTGCAGGTAGCCAATCTAGACAGAGTCAAGGCTAAGACTCACTTAGAAAACTAGAGCTGTATGCGGAGGCCACCTGATTTTGTCTATTCTGGATCATAGAAAACTGACTGCCGCAATCGGGCAGAGTTGGTCTGGCCAAGGTTGAGAAATTTAAGCATTCCAAAGGCATTCATTAACTTGAGGATTGTTCAATATGGACTATAAATTGATAATTACATCTGTCCAGACTCTAGGAGTGGAAGAGAATAGTAACTATGTCCCTTTGGATACACCCTTCAGTGAGGTTCTGATTTCTGTTCCACAAAGTACGTGATGAGTGCTCTAATCAGGCAGGAAGCATAAGGTTGCATTTCTGTAAAGCTTTGGTTAGGTTACCTTTTCTCTCTGGAAATGCCCATTGTATTATTTCTCTTCTGATTTCCACACTGTTCTATTCTGGCATGTAGGAGCCTTATTACTACTTGAAGACAACTTTTGATTCTTACCTTTGCATTTATTCAAAATAACATCCTTTAAGTACAAAGTTTTGCATTGTACAGCAAACTTCAAAATCTTAGTTGATTGCTTTACTTTTACTGGGAACGGCTGCAGGCACTGCCTCTCTCTAATTTAGTTACACATGCTCTCTGTATTCTATTGTTACATACTTTTGTCCTGCCACAACCATCAAAAGAGCTCTTTGACACAGAGTCATTTGCAACTGGAGTTCCTTGCTGAAAACAGATTCCCAGTGAATATGTGCATTGCCTTCTTTGCATATGCCTCTTGGATCACTTTTTCAATCCGGAGACATTCATTCATCCAGTAGTTATGAATATTGGCTGCAGATGGTTCCTTATTCGATCACTTTGGAAATTACCCTCAGCCTGGGGAAGCTGACTCTCCCAAGGTCATGCACATTGCTACAGTCAATTTGCATTCAGTGATTGGTGCATGCAGTCTGGAGGGCCTGGAACTATTACTTAATCTGGGACAATTCTGAAGGGCCAACCCATTCCATAGATGGGCTCAGCGCTGGTTGAGACCTCTTCGCATCTGCATCACATTCCAATTCTCTCTCTCTTCAGTCCTGCCCCCTTCACTTCCTTACAGGTGTTGTCCCAATATATCCTCCCTAGTACAGCTCCTGAATGCAAAGTCCTGTCTTCGATATTGTTTCTGAGGATGCTGACCTAAGTCAGTGGGTGCCAAGAGTGATCCTAAAGAGTGAACTGTAAAATGGGATATTAGGACTGGAGTACCTGCTGGTTGGCCAGCACCGGGACTCCTATTACTGGTAGTCGGGGGAGTACTAATAAGCCCTGGTATGCTATAGCAGTGCAATTATTGAACTTTTTACCAGTGGTAAACAAGTGGAAAGTATGTGTTTACTTTCCACTGGACAATACAATGTCTCAGGCATTTAAAAAGTAAACAGGAAGTAGATATTATAATGTATGGGATTAGATGACTCTTGCTGGGTTGAATCAATGTATTGCAAAAAGACAGTGGTAGATGTGCTTGATCATTGTTTTAAGGCCATGTATGAAAGTCACAGTGCCTCCTTGGAAATATATAAAAAGACTCACTTTCTAATACTAGAGAGCAGAAAAAGGTGAAGAACAGGCTCAGGATTGAATTAGAAAGCTAGAGGAATCCCAACAAGTCAACCATGCTATGATCTGGGCTCTGATGGGGAAAGAGTAGAACCCTGAGATTAAGGATGTTAATGTCTGGTTCAGTGGTTTCTAGAACCTTGACACCGGAGATCACCTCAAACTCTTTGGGCATTCAGAAATGCTCCACTCCTCTTTGTCAAGACTAGCATTTTATCTATGCATAACGATGATACAGACACCTTTGCTTGCAAGACAACACATGCCTTCCTCAGGCTATACTCCCACTTCTGCTGCTTGCCAGAAGACTTTTAACTAGGGTCAGATTACAGGATAAATTGGCTGGGGAGGTTTCTGCTAAAGGAGACAAAATGACTAAGTGCCAAGAAACTGCAGGACCTAGCCAAGCTTACAGTCAGGAACCTGGAAAGTACATGTGAAGTTGGATCTGAGGGTGCGAATCCAAAAGGGCAGCCTACAAAACTGATTTAAAACAGAGTTTCTTCATATGGGAACACACCCCTGTAACATAGAATTTAACACTTTTTCAGGGACATTGAGAGATGATGCTGATATACTACAGGTTGGCCTGTGAAAGTTTGGAAAAAGTGTTTGCCCTCACTAAATAAAGACAAATGAAGAGATTCCCTGGCAAACAGCAGGAAAAGGTAAAATGCTCACCAACACAGGCAATTAGAGTGCGTATAGTACATAAATTTGCAAAACCTTATGGGAACCCTGAGTACAATTCGCTTAGCAAAGTGCTAAGAAATATGGGAGTGAGGAGTGCACCAGCAGTGTAAATATCTGTGATGGCTATACTCTGTAGGCTAGGAATGATTTTAAAATATGATGTTATCTGATTGAAAGGAAGGTGATGGAATGCCAGATGAATAGAGACCAGGTGGCAGGGTTTAGTTGTAAGGAGAAAGATGAGTGAAATTATTGAAATACATATTTCAATAATTTCAAAGTCAGAGTAGAAGTCAGGGACCAGACCAACCATCTCTACAGTGATTTTTAATAGAACACAATGCTGGGACTTCCCTGGTGGTCCAGTGGCTAATACTCCATGCCCCCAGTGCAGGGGACCCAGGTTCGATCCCTGGTCAGGGAACTAGATCCCACATGCCGCAACTAAGAGTTCACATGCTGCAACTAAGAGTTCACATGCCACAACTAAAGGTCCCACATGCCACAGCTAAGACCCAGCACAGCCAAATAAAATATAAACATATAAATAAATATTTTTTTTAAAAAATAGAACACAATGATCCTGGGAATAAGCTATATGGGCAGTCAACAATGATGTTGCTTGATTTATAAAAGGAAACAAAATAAACAGTATCCATGGTAGTTCAACTTGAATTGGTTTACAGACCCCAAACCCAAACCCACAAACTGAATGCGAGGCTGGGTCTCTAACACCCGGTAACATCATAAGTATGTAATGATTCCCCCATTTTTGCTCCGTGGTTACTCAGTAACCATGCCCTGGGAGTATATGGTGGTGAGATAATAGATAATAAATAAACATGGTTGATTTTACTCTGGTTCCACTTGTTCCACAGATGCACCTGTTAGTAATTTCCCAAGTCCCCCCAAATATAATTAAAATGTACATCCTTGTTAGTTGGCATGTTATTGTTGCATGTAACACATTATCCCAAAATTTAGTGATTAAAGTAAACATTTTATTTTTCGCATGTTTTGTGGGTCAGGAATTCAGGAAGAGCTCAGCTGGGCAGTTCTTTCTTAGGACTTCTTATGCTGGTGCAGTTAGATGTTGGTTGAGGCTGCAGTCATCTAAAGGCTCAGCTGGATTAGATATCCAAGCTGGCTCACTTGCCTGGATAGCAGGTGATGCTAGCTCTTGGCTAAGAGCTCAGCTGAGGCTATCATCTAGAGTAGTGCGCTCTGACTTTCTAGCCTGATATTCTCAGGGTATTTGGACTTCTTACGTGGTAGATGGTTTCTACCAGAGCAAGCATCCCATAGGGAGCAGGTTAGACAATGCCTGTCTTTTTCTGAGCTAGCCCTTAAAGACATATAATATCACTTCCACTGTCTTCTCTTGGTCAAATTAGTCACAAACTACTGAGATTTAAAAGTGAGAGAATGGGAAGAGGGTGAAAGAATTTTTTTTTTTTTTTTTTTTTGCGGTACGTGGGCCTCTCACTGTTGTGGCCTCTCCCGTTGCGGAGCACAGGCTCCGGACGCGCAGGCTCAGCGGCCCTGGCTCACGGGCCCAGCCGCTTTGCAGCATGTGGAATCTTCCCGGACCGGGGCACAAAACGGCGTACCCTGCATCGGCAGGCAGACTCTCAACCACTGCGCCACCAGGGAAGCCCAGAATTTTGAAGCCATGTATTAAAATTGCTATACGCTCACATTGATTTCTATGAGGTAAGAGTTATAATGGAAAGGTCAAAGGAAGTTCCTGGAACTGTCCTTTCACAACTTGGTCACAGTAGTAAATCAAAACCTAGAGTCACGTCCTGGTGGGAAATGGCAGAGATCAGTGTCACCCTTAGAGTCTTAAAGAATGCAGGAGTTATAGTCTCTTTCATGTTCTCATTTAATTTACTAGTGTAGCCCCTATAAAAGCCAGATTGATCCTGAAATTTGAGAATGGGCTATCAGAAATTTACCTAAAGGGTAACTCCAATTGCTTTTTTTGTTGTTTAAGTGGTTAGAACACATTAGCATAACTTTAGGTATATGATATGTAGTCATTATCTGAAGAAAATATTCTTTTTCATTCCTATCAGGAAGGTGAGTCAGAGGCAGTTGACATTCACATGGAATGAACAAGAGTATATATTAATGATCTTGCCCTAGGGTATGTTAACTCTCCTTATGTCTATTATACTATAGTCCAAAGGGTCCAGAATTCGATAGGTATTCTGTAGAATATTACTACATGCTTGGCATTGTGTTAGTTGGACGTGATGAGTGAGAAGTAGCATGTTAGCAACTTTGGCAAACATCATGTAGTCAAGAAGGTAGGAGTTTAAAACCTCTGAAGATTTAGGAGCTACCCATATTAGTGAAGTGGACTGGAATGTGCCAAAATATAACCATGATTAAGAAAGAACAAGTTATTTTTGTTTTTATTTCTATTGCTTTGAGAGACTGACCTAAGAAAACATTGGTACGATTTATGTCAGAGAATATTTTGCCTATGATCTCTTCTAGGAGTTTAATGGTGTCAATACTTATGTTTAAGTCTCTAAGCCATTTTGAGTTTATTTTTGTGTGTAGTGTGAGGGTGTGTTCTAACTTCATTGATTTACATGCGGCTGTCCAACTTTACCAGCACCAATTGCTGAAGAGACTGTCTTTTTCCCATTGTATATTCTTGCCTCCTTTGTCAAAGATTAATTGACCATAGCTATGTGGGTTTATTTCTGGGCTGTCTGTTCTGTTCCATTGATCTATATGTCTGTGTTTGTGCCGATACCACGCTATTTTGATTCCTATAGCTTTGCAGTATTGTCTGAAGTCTAGGAGGGTTATGCCTCCTGCTTTGTTCTTTTTTCTTCAGGATTGCTTTGGCAGTTCAGGGTCTTTTATGGTTCCACTTGAATTTTAGGATTATTTGTTCTAGTTCTGTGAAAAAGGTCATGGGTAATTTGGTAGGGCTTACATTAAATCTGTAGATTGCTTTGGGTAGTATGGCCATTTTAACACTATTAATTCTTCCAACCCAAGAGCATGGAATATCTTTCCATTCCTTTGAATCCTCTTCAATTTCCTTTATTAATGTTTTATAGTCTTCAGTGTATAAGTCTTTCACCTCCTTGGTCAGATTTATTGCTAAATATTTTATTTTTGGGTGTGTGAGTTTAAAAGGTATTGTTTTTTACATTCCCTTTCTGATATTTCACTGTTGGTGAAGAAGTTATCTTCTTGAAACTCCTGTTTCCTGGGAGCAGAGACACAGAGGCTTGTTCCATATTGCCAAGCGAATGGGAAGTTTATTTGGATGCACCGTAGGTCACCTGCAAGAACTTGTCAGCTTTCAGCCTCCTGGTCTTGAATGGAGCATCCCGACAAGAGTTAGCATTTTCTTCTATTAAATCTGCTCAGCCCCTTGGTTTCTCAGTACTATCGGACAAAGACTGCTTTGAAGCCCCCCAGGTCATGGCTGACTCCTACTATGTCCTCAACTCTTGGCCACCCCCGAACCCAGCACCTACTTGGTGTTGCTGCCTGTGTGTTGTTGCTCTCCAGAGTTCTCTACCCCTCAGCTGCCTCCTCTCTCTGCACCCACGTTTATTTATTTTTTTAACATCTTTATTGGAGTATAATTGCTTTACAGTGTTGTGTTAGTTTCTGCTGTATAACAAAGTGAATCAGATATACATATATCCCCATATCTCCTCCCTCTTGCGTTTCCCTCCCACCCTCCCTATCCCACCTCTCTAGGTGGTCACAAAGCACCGAGCTGATCTCCCTGTGCTATGCGGCTGCTTCCCACTAGCTATCTATTTTATGTTTGGTAGTGTATATATGTCATTGCTTCTCTCTTACTTCGTCCCAGCTTACCCTTCCCCCTCCCTGTGTCCTCAAGTCCATTCTGTATGTCTGTGTCTTTAAATGGGACCTAATCAAACTTATAAGCTTTTGCACAGCAAGGAAACAATAAACAAAATGAAAAGACAACCTACAGAATGGGGGGAAATATTTGCAAATTATGCAACCATCAAGGGCTTAATTTCTAAAGTATACAAACAGCTCATACAACTCAACAACAACAACAAAAAAAACCCAATCAGAAACTGGGCAGAAGACCTAAATAGACATTTCTCCGAAGAAGACATACAGATGGCCAATAGGCACATGAAAAGATGTTCAATATCGCTAATTATTAGAGAAATGCAATTCAAAACTTCAGTGAGGTACCACCTCACATCGGTGAAAATGGACATCATTAAAATATCTTACAAATAACAAATGATGGAGAGGATGTGGAGAAAAGAGAACCCTCATACACTATTGGTGGGTGCCTCTATGGAGAACAGTATGGAGGTGTCTCAGAAAACTAAAAATAGAATTACTATATGATGCAGCAATCCCACTCCTGGGCATATATCCAGACAAAACTATAATTCAAAAAGATACACGCACCCCTATGTTCATAGCAGCACTATTCACAATAGCCAATACATGGAAACAACCTAAATGTCCATTGATAGATGAATGGATAAAGAAGATGTGGTACCTTGAGGACACGGGGGGGGGGGAAGGGTAAGCTCGGATGAAATGAGAGAGTAGCATTGACATATATACACTACCAAATGTAAAACAGCTGGTGGGAAGCAGCTGCATAGCACAAGGAGATCAGCCCGGTGCTCTGTGACTACCTAGAGGGGTGGGATATGGAGAGTGGGAGGGAGGCGAAAGAAGGAGGGGATATGAGGCTATATATATATATGTGTATATATATATATATATATGTATAGGTGATTCACTTTGTTATACAGCAGAAAATAACACAATATTGTTAAGCAATTACACTCCAATAAAGATGTTTAAAAAAAAAAAGAACACGTTATTGTAGCTAGTACATCCCATCACTGAGGAAGAAACATGGCCCTTGTTTGGCTTCTGAGATTATGAAGACAGCATATTTCACACTTGGGAATACTGCTTTTACTCACTGAGTTGGTGACACAGAAGCCATCTTTGGATAAGGGGCTATGCAAGAAAGGGGGTTGTAGCAGGCCCACTCTATAATATAACAACAGTGCAAGAAGACTTGCTGCTTGGGCCATATAACTCAGCAGACTCAAACTATGGCCCTCAGGCCAAATCATGCCAGCTCTCTATTTTTGTAAATAAAGTTTTGCTGGAACACAGCGGTGCCCATATTTTTACATATTGTCTTCAGCTGCTTTCACACTGTGTGGCAGGGTTGAGTATAGGTGGTTCTTGCTTTGCATGGTTCTGATGTGCACAAATTTTAACTAAACCAATTTAGTTAGATAACACAAATCTCTCAAGAACATGATTCAAGTTTTAGTTACCACGGTACATTAACTGTAATTACATAAATCACAGACTTTGCTGCTAGCTCTTTGGTCCCCACATCAATATGTAAATAACAAACGTATATCATAACCAGTAACCAGTCAGCATCAACTGTTCAGTACACACAGAGACAAAAAGTATGTCGTGCTGCTTCCCTGTTTCCTGGTGATGAATTCATGTGATAGTTTAAAAAATGTAAAGCAAATATACTCCAGTAAAAATTTTTTAAAAATGGATAATTGGAAGATGTCTCAGATGCTGGCAAAATCTTTACAATAGGCAAACTCTTGGAGACATTTTATGACTTTGAAAGAGTAAAGGATGAATTGTTGGAAGCTGATACAAACTTAGAAAGAAGCATGGCAGTCCACCAAGGCACAGAAAAGATGCCCATTCTGGGACTTCCCTGGTGGTCCAGTGGTAAAGAATCTGCCTTCCAATGCAGGGGATGCGGGTTCGATCCCTGGTCAGGGAACTAAGATCCCACATACCGTAGGGCAACTAAGCCCACATGCCACAACTACTGAGCATGTGGGCTCTCTAGTTGAGGTGTGCAAGCTCAGTAGTTGTGGCTCATGGGCTTCATTGCCCCACGGCATGTGGAATCTTAGTTCCCTGACCAGGGATCGAACCTGCATCCCCTGAACTGGAAGGTGGATTCTTTACCACTGGACCACTAGGGAAGTCCCTAAATCTTTAAAAAAACAAAACAAAACAAAAAAGATGCCCATTCCATATAATTAGTTATACAATAACAAGAAGAAAGCAAGCATTGTTCAAACTATTCCCAAGTTTTTTTTTATCAATCTTTGTTTAATTTTCAGATAACTATAAATTCAAATGCAGTGTTAAGAGAGATCCACAGTGCTCTTCTCCCAATGGTAACATCTTCCCAAACTACAGTACACTATCACAACCAGGGTAAGTTTTTTAAGAAGAAGTAGAACATTTTCTCAATGATTTCAATGTTTGAAGTCACAGTGTACTAAATAAATATTAGTTTTACTATTTTTTTCATTTTCTTATACACTTACAATTGACTATTTAATGTTTTGACAAAAACTTTAAAGGTTGCAAAACAATCTCAATTTTACCCATTAATTACTAAGATTTATTTGCATCGTTTCAGCTTGCATGGTCCCTTTTCTGGTCTTTTTCTACCTATTGTGCCAAGCAAGGACTTCTGAGGTTGTGACAGGGACTGTATGACCTACAAAGCTTAAACTATTTTATCAGGCTCTTTACAGGAAAAGTTTGTTAAGGCTGGTCTACGGTATTAGTAGGCCCTTTATGTATTATGAAAGAGTCACATTTAGCAGGCATATCATCAGACAGAATCCTAAATGTTTTATGGAAAAACTTTCATAACTGTCGAGGAGGTCACATCTTGAATATATATAAGCATCTACTTGAAGTTAAAGGTATTTGAAGCTTATAAAACTTCTCACCTTAGAGAACATCATAGTGTTCCTTAAGATAGGGTGGATTCTATTGAGTGGTTGAATGAATTCCATCTCTCCCCACCCCATACACCCCAACTGGAATATGTCTGGAATTATTTTGGTTTTGCTCTTCCCTTCATGTCTTTACAAAAAAGAAAGAAAGTGATGAGAATTGCATGGTTCTGAGATCTCAGGACAGTTCTTTTTTTTTTTTTTAACATCTTTATTGGAGTATAATTGCTTTACAATGGTGTGTTAGTTTCTGCTTTATAACAAAGTGAATCAGCTATACATATACATGTGTCCCCATATCTCTTCCCTCTTGCGTCTCCCTCCCTCCGACCCTCCTTATCCCACCGCTCTAGGTGGTCACAACACACCGAGCTGATCTCCCTGTGCTATGCAGCTGCTTCCCTCTAGCTATTTTTGTTTGATAGTGTATATATGTCCATGCCACTCTCTCATTTTATCCCAGCTTACCCTTCCCCCTCCCCATATCCTCAAGTCCATTCTCTAGTAGGTCTGTGTCTTTATTCCGTCTTGCCCCTAGTTTCTTCATGACCATTTGTTTTTTTTAGATTCCATATATATGTGTTAGCATACGGTATTTGTTTTTCTCTTTCTGACTTACTTCACTCTATATGACAGACTCTGGGTCCATCCATCTCACTACAAATAACTCAGTTTCGTTTCTTTTTATGGCTGAGTAATATTCCATTGTATATATGTGCCACGTCTTCTTTATCCATTCATCTGTTGATGGACACTTAGGTTGCTTCCATGCAGGACAGTTCTTTTAAACTTACTTTTTGGTAAATCTGTCTAGTTTAATAAAAGCAACTACATTTTGCTTGTACAAATGTTCTGAGATGGAAAGATTTATGTTTTCCCTATTTTGCTTACACATCTTTAACAAAGTTCATTTTATACACATATTAAGACATTGTGAGTGATTTTTAAAGTAGAACAATATTCACTTCACAGAGCAGAATTTTTTGTTAGCTGTTGTTTTTGATTATTTTGGGATAATTAATTATGTATGGATTTGCATTATTATTTTGGAATTTTAAAGAACATCAGAAGTGATGATATTAAATAGCTTTACTAAACCTGTATAAAAATAAATAAAATAAATAAATAGCTTTACTAATTTAAAAAATGAAAATTAGAGTTGTGGAGGGAAAGGGAGGGTTGTATTCTGTCTGTGTTACCATCTGTGTGTTCCTCTCTGTCCATCATAACTTATTGTCACCAGGAGAATCTTGGTGCTGAGAAAAGCATAGGATAAAAGTAATCACCATAAGAAAGTGTTTCTCAGGCAACCCGTCTTGAACAATATGAATATTGAGTTGCAAGAAAATGATGAAGACTGAAAAGGTGCTCAATATCATCATTCATCTTTTTTTTTAAATTTTAGTGTGGCTACTACAAAATTTAAAATTCCACATGTAGCTGGCATTATAGTTCTAAAAAACTATGTTTGATAAAAACATTTAATGGTATTATGGATATGTTTATTTTAGTCCACTACTGTCTTCCTTCTCCCATTATCTGCATTGATGTCTATTTTACTTCTACATATGTTATAAACACTACAATATAATAATATTGCTATTATTTTTTATAGAATTTCTACTTGTGTCTTTTTTTTTTAATTGCTCATCTCTCTTACCAGGTTTGTGTTTTCTCTTCTCTTCTTTTCCCATTATTATATAGGACACTTTTTTTTTTCTGGATCTCTGTTTTAACAATAAAATTTTAATTAGAACTTACAATTTAAAAATTACTTCACCCATATAATTTTTGAGTTGGCTTGCAGTGATTGAATCTTATCCTAGTTATGGGTCATATTTTCCTATTTCATTTTTCTAGCTTGTCTGGAAATTTGTATGCTGGACAGTATCAATCTTATTTGGATTCTTGGTAATAAATTGCATTTATTTAAATTGTGTTGAACATTTTTTGCAGTAAAGTTAAGTTACTTGCACTTTGTTTAATATTCTTGAGGTTTGCTTTTAAGCTTTGTTAGGTAGGTGCAAAGCAGTCTTTGATCTAGGCCTAACTGAGCTTTACTACTGGGATGATATTTTCAGAGAACTCTATCAGATGCCTTATTTTTGGAGATTTTTCCATTTTCGCTAGTGGTAGTCTGAACTATTATTCCCAGCCATGTGTGAGCTTTGGAAAATTTTCAGCCTCCTCTTTTCTGGTAGGTTTTCCCCCAACCTTGTGTGATTTCTTTTAACACATACATTGATTACTGCTCAGCCTGCGAATTGACGGGTTCCTGTTCAGATCTTGTTACATTTCCCTCTGTTCAACAACCTCTCTCCGTTATTGTGCCACAAATTATAGCCACTGTGACCTCCGTAAACTCTGAACTGTCTTCTCATGTTAGTGACCACCATGTTCTTTGTAGGTTTTCTCTCCTTGCACTACAGCCCTGAAACTGCCTCTAGGCAGGAAGCTGAGGCAATCAGAGGGTTCACTTCATCTGTTTCTCTTCACTCAGGTGAAGAGACCATCCTGTGCTATCTGTTGCCTGATATCTGAACAACGTTGTTTCTAATATTTTATCCAGTTTTTCTGTTGTTTGAGGCATGGACATAAATCCTTTTATTTCATTCAGACCTTAAATGAAAATTAATAATTATCATTTGATTTGTCTCTGTATTCAGCAGACTAATAGTATAGTGATACTAGTAGTATTAAGATACTATTTTGAAGAGGTTCAGAAATTCTTATTGATACTGAGAATACAGAAAAAAATATGCCCCAGAAAACTTCGTAAACATTGAGTAGAGAACCATGAAATAAATAAAAAGTTGAAACATAAGTTAGTAAATATTTAAATATTTGCACGGATAATTTATCAGCTTGTCACTTGGCAAAATTTTGGATTCGATATTAAAAAGTGCTTTTTGAGAGTAGAGATTATTAAGAAATAATTTAAGTTACTAAGGTAAGTTATTCTAATGTTATTTTTACCCTAGAAATCATTAACTAAGGAAGAAACTTTCTTCCATAAATGCTTTGAATAAAGTTTTCTGGAATAACAGAGCTGAAACAGGATAGCTGAATTTTTCAAAGTTCTGTTTTTTTTTTTTTTTTTTTCTGTACACGGGCCTCTCACTGTTGTGGCCTCTCCCGTTGCGGAGCACAGGCTCTGGACACGCAGGCTCAGCGGCCATGGCTCACGGGCCCAGCTGCTCCGCAGCATGTGGGATCCTCCCAGACCAGGGCACGAACCTGTGTCCCCTGCATCAGCAGGCAGACTCTCAACCACTGCGCCACCAGGGAAGCCCCGAAGTTCTGTATTTTTGTAATGTGCTTCTCTCTCACTCATCAAAGAATGTTTAATCAGCTAATTTCTGTTTTCACTGATGAGCCCTCACTGTGCCTGGCTCACTAAATAATCCAGTCACCATCTACACTTTAAGAATGACAAATAATGACACATTATTCTTCTTCTCCAGGATTCCCTGTTCATCATGGTCTTCTTAATGAAAAAGATAACTTAGATATCTAGGTTTAACATGATATAAAATTTCAGTGAAAATGAATATTTTACATTATTGAAACTTGCTTCTCTGTTTACCCACACTCAATAATGTTAAGAAGTTCTGTTTTGCATCTTTTTCATCTTAAACACTTTCTTCTTAAACAGTTTAATATTTGAAATTTGTGATATCAGAGTTACCCATTTTTGAATACCAAAAATCGTGTAATAGTCTCACAAGCAGTATTTGGGGTTCTTGATTCCATTCCACATGGCTAAGATTGCAGAAATTTGGTTTCTGGATGAATGTCAAGTTACTGTCTAGGTGAATGCCTGTGAAACTATCAGGGGAACTAAAGATGATATTAAAAGTCATATTCATTAATTCATGTGTTAAATATTTATTGAGTTCTTACTACTGTGTTTCAGAGACTGTACATCTGAGTACATAATGATAAATGTAAATGTTAATTATAAATATTTAGGCTTAGTTAACATTAACACCCTTTTTCCTTGCATTTAATTTTCTATAATGGGTCAGCTACATTTTATAATATTTAATAGGTAGTAGTCAAATAGAATATTTAGTCAGGAACTCTTTATCACTCTGATTTAACCCTATTTACTCCCCTAATTCCAAGTATAAATCATCAAAGCGCTTGTAGTGTGGTCTTGGACAGTTTTGAAAAGTAAGTTTAAATAGTGTTAGATTGTAGTTTTCTCAGTATGGTTTAAAAAAAAGTTAGCACAGTTGATCTGACTGCAGCAGAAATGAAGCCCCACTTTCATTTTCATAAAGTCCTAACTTTACATTGGCTCTTTGGATAGTGTTTGAATCCTCACATCACTACAAGAGTAATATTAATAAATGAAGGTGATTTTTACACCCAGAGTAAAAGGGTAAACTCGGGAGAAGGTTCCTTCAGCAAACCCCCTTCTACAGATGTGATCTGGTTTATGGTGGCAACTTGGCACTGAACATTTTTTATCATCAAGTCCCAAAAAAACATCTTGATAGAGCATTTCTGCAAGTAGTTTCAGAGGATTATTTATGGCTCTGCAAGGATGCCAGATTGCCTCATTTTGAGGCAATTAAGACAGGAATTCAGGCAGCCGTTATTTGCATCTTTAGGAGAAAATCCATTAGCACAAGGCCAGGGGATCACTGGGGCCCAGAGACGCTACCTTGAATAATAATCTTGGACCCCAGTAAACTCTAGCTAGCAGAGCCAGTGACGCCTTTTAGAGCAGTCTGCATGTAGATGGGCACAGAAACAGAAGCTGAGAGTCTTTTAGGTTGATAACTAATATATTTTTTATGAGGCAGACTGAAATGAGACTCCAGAGAGAACGACAGAAAAGACTGATCAGAGAATAAAATTGGTGACAAGAAGATTGGAAAGTAGGATTCATTGCAGAACATATAAATCATGGGGAAGCTTGTGCATGGAGAGGCAGATAAACTCCAGAAATCCACATTTTGCTAGAGGTCAGATTAACGAATTATCAGTGTGAATACTTAAATTCTTTAGTATTTTACCACATGTAGGAGAAGGCTAGCTGTTGACTAGAAAGAAAATGCCATCTCTGTCAGGAGGTTCAGCATCACAGTAAGAAATATCTGCACACAGATTTGGAATAAAACAGGAAAAATTTTTTTCAAAAATGCATTTTTTAAAAATTAGCAGTCCTCGGCCTCTGCGTTGGCAATTAACATACATAGTGACTCACTTTCACAGTTGATATTGACACCGATATTCCTGCTTGTTGAAATAAAGATTTAGCTAATGTTAGATGAAATAGGACCAATGTATTTAAAGGGCCAAGGGCTAGGAGTTCTAGTAGGGATAAATGTGGTAAGGAGGAAAGGTGAAGTCAAGAGACCATTTTTCTTCTTTTTAAAAAATGTCCCCTGTTCTTGGTCTAATCTTCTTAGATGAAGTTCCCCAAATAAACGATTCCAAAATCCATTATGTTCAGGTACTGTGCTAGGCACTTGAAGTACGAAGATATTAAAAAGTTGGTCTTTTCCTCAAAAAGCTCATAAATGAGGAAACAGAAAAACAAACACTTGACTGGAGTTGTAACTTTGACTCGAAAAGGATTCTGTAAACAGTTTTTATGGTGCTTTCACTGACGTTTAAGATTGTAATAACAATTATATCAGTAGTGACAGAACATAGATAATAGTGGTTTTTGCATTTTGAGACAATGTAATATAAGCTATGTTTATATATACACATATGTGTTTATGTGTGTATGCACAATATATACTCATACTTAACTATGTGTATATAGGTATGCTTTTATTTTTGCTCTTTCTCTTCATTCATCAAAATGTAGAGGAGGAAGAGGGCTCTTCAGGGAAATGGTGAAGATGGAAGGAGCAAAAATGGAAAGATCAGGGATAACTGAATTACAATGTGGAAACCTACCATTAAATATCAGATTGTGACTTGAGTGAAAAATAAACATTTGTTGCATAATACCTAGCCTAACAAATACAATCTTTTCATATCTTAATCAATATAAATGGTTTCCCCTTCTAATGTTTTGCATCAGTAATTACATTAAGGCTCATTAAGATTTCCATATTTAATATCCCTTTAAGTTTTTTCTATTATTTATATCTTTATTGATAGTAGTTCTGTAACTTTTAGTTATTCTTAAAAACAGATTTTTGTTTTTTATGAATCTGTGAGGCTCTATCTTTTCTTTTTTTTTTAACATCTTTATTGGAGTATAATTGCTTTACAAAGGTGTGTTACTTTCTGCTTTATAACAACGTGAATCAGTCATACACACACACATGCTCCCACAACTCTTCCCTCCTGCATCTCCCTCCCTCCCACCCTCCCCATCCAACCCCTCTAGGTGGTCACAAAGCACCGAGCTGATCTCCCCGTGCCACGTGGCTGCTTCCCACCAGCTTTCCATTCCACGCCTGATAGTGTACATACGTCCATGCCACTCCCTCACCCCGTCACAGCCCACCCTTCCCCCTCCCCACATCCCCAAGTCCATCCTCTAGTAGGTCTGTGCCTTTATTCCCGTCTTGCCCCTAGGTTCTTCATGACCTTTTTTTTTTTTCTTAGATTCCATATATATGTGTTAGCATATGGTATTTGTTTTTCTTTTCTGACTTACTTCACTCTGTATGACAGACTCTAGGTCCATCCACCTCACTACAAATAACTCAGTTTTGTTTCTTTTTATGACTGAGTAATATTCCATTGTATATATGTGCCACATCTTCTTTATCCATTCGTCTGTGGTTGGACGCTTAGGTTGCTTCCATGTCCTGGCTATTGTAAATAGAGCTGCAATGAACATTTTGGTACATGACTCTTTTTGAATTCTAGTTTTCTCAGGGTATATGCCCAGTAGTGGGATTGCTGGGTCATATGGTAGTTCTATTTGTAGTTTTTTAAGGAACTTTCATACTGTTCTCCATAGTGGCTCTATCAATTTACATTCCCACCAACAGTGCAAGAGTGTTCCCTTTTCTCCACACCCTCCCCAGCATTTATTGTTTCTAGATTTTTTGATGATGGCCATTCTGACCGGTATAAGATGATATCTCGTAGTTTTGATTTGCATTTCTCTAATGATTAATGATGTTGAGCATTCTTTCATGTGTTTGTTGGCAATCTGTATATCTTCTTTGGAGAAATGTCTATTTAGGCCTTCTGCCCATTTTTGGATTGGGTTGTTTGTTTTTTGATATTGAGCTGCATGAGCTGCTTGTACATTTTGGAGATTAATCCTCTGTCAGTTGCTTCATTTGCAAATATTTTTTCCCATTCTGAGGGTTGTCTTTTGGTCTTGTTTATGGTTTCCTTTGCTGTGCAAAAGCTTTTAAGTTTCATTAGGTCCCATTTGTTTATTTTTGTTTTTATTTCCATTTCTCTAGGAGGTGGGTCAAAAAGGATCTTGCTGTGATTTATGTCATAGAGTGTTCTGCCTATGTTTTCCTCTAAGAGTTTGATAGTGTCTGGCCTTACATTTAGGTCTTTAATCCATTTTGAGTTTACTTTTGTGCATGGTGTTAGGGAGTGTTCTAATTTCGTACTTTTACATCTACCTGTCCAGTTTTCCCAGCACCACTTATTGAAGAGGCTGTCTCTGTCTTTTCAATATGACTTTAGACATATTTTCATTAATAAAATATTTGCAATTACTTCTACTATATATATATTGTTTTTCAGTTTTCCATGTTTTCTCATTATTCTCTCCTTTTCTGCCTTTGTTCAAATTTTTCAATTCTCTTTGTTTCATTCTTGGTATTATAATGGTTTGTAAGATAGATATAGATATATAGATATATATCTTTTAATTATTAGCTTTAGATATTTTAATCTACATAATAAAGCTAAAATAAGCAAAATGAAAAAAAAATCAATCTTCTTTTTCCACTATCCCTTTCCATCCCCCAAACTACCATCTTCTATTTAATAAATTACTCTGGGATTTGAGTTATAGGATTGTATATATTTTTAAGCAGATCAAACTTACTCATATTTAATGTGCTTTATTTATTCCTTTGGGTTGAATTTTTTTTTGCATTGTTTCTTTTGAGCATGTTCTCTTATAATTCTTACAATTTGGGTACTTTTTTAAAAATAAAATATGAGTTCTTGCATGTTCTCTCCCTTAAATGATAAATTAAGGTTTTATGGTCAAGATCAGTTCTTCAAAATTCTGAAGAAATATGTTTACAGTCTTGCAAGAAATACTGCCCAAAACAAGTCTGTTTTCAACGTCATTTAATTCTTGTAGTGTGTCTACATCTTAAAGTGACTTCTTTTTTTAATTTTGGGAGTTCAGAAATTTTACCACAATGCTGTGTCTAGTGATATATAATTGTGTATCTGTGTGTTTAAAATTCCTGCCACTCAATACATGGCAAGCCTTTTCAATTTAGTAATCTCATTATTCTTCAGTCCTACTTAAATTTTTTTCCCCATTTTTAAAGAACATTTAGCCCCTCCTTTTATCTCCTCAGATCTTCTGTAACATTTTTAAAAAACAAATCTTAGGACTGCTGAGTCTCTCTTTGGTATTTTCTTTCTTTTTTTTTTTTTGTTTGTTTGTTTGTTTTAATGCATGGGCATCTTTCCCTATTCAAAAATTTAGCTCACTACCATAGTCAATTATGATGTTAAGCATAGATTTTCAGAGTTTTGTTTGTTGATAGCAGTTTAAATTTGTACAATCACTGCTGCTGACAGAGCTTTGGCAATAATCATGATTTAAAGTATTACTCTGTTTGTCCTGTTAGGTCTGTTTCCTCAGATGTTAGTTTTTCTATTCTTTTGTGTCTCTTTTATATTGTTGGTTTTCCTCAAAGGGTTCAGAATTCTTGGTCGTATGATTAGGTTGTATTTGTGATGTCTGTTTATATTACCTTGAAACGCTTGCTTTGGGCTTCCATAAAGTGGTGGTAACAATATGAAACTTCTCTATCTCACAGAGTTATTATATGAAAGAAAAGAGAGTACACTTTTTGTTTGTTTTTTGCAGTACGCGGGCCTCTCACTGTTGTGGCCTCTCCCGTTGTGGAGCACAGGCTCCGGACGCGCAGGCTCAGCGGCCATGGCTCACGGGCGCAGCCGCTCTGCGGCATGTGGGATCTTCCCGGACCGGGGCACGAACCTGTGTCCCCCGCATCGGCAGGCAGACTCTCAACCACTGCGCTACCAGGGAAGCCCAAGAGGGTACACATTTTTAAATGCTTGGTACAATTAAAATAAACATGAGGCTTAATGGTAAGGAAAAAAATACTATTATCTTTAGGTTTTGTGTTATTTTATGCTAACAACTGCAGATTAAATTACCTTCCTATGTTGTTTTGAGTTCCATTTCTATGTCAGATAATTCCTTGAATACTTCATTTTTAAAAATATCTATAATGATTAAGTTGTGACTTAAAACTCAGTAATATTAAAAAAAAAAAACTATTCCTGAAAATGAGCTTGACCTACACTCATATAGAATCCATGCAGTTTAAAACAAGAAATTCAGCTATTTTGCTCCCTTATTTCTGCTTATGTTTTTATCATTAAGTCTATTTCCTTTAGAAATGGATTTTCATCTTTCGTCTATGCTCAGAAAAATATCACATATTTCTTATATTTTTATAGAGGTCAATATAAAGCTTCAAATATGAGAAGAAAACCACCATTATGATCTTACAGTCACTGTTCAATAACCATTGTAAACAAAGAACAGACATACCTTTATGCAAAAAGCTATATTTAGCATTGCCTTGACTGATAGCTGCAAGAATGCCACACTTCACTAAGTCTCGATTTGCATACAGGTAGCACAGTAACACCCATGCATACCATATATCTTCACAAGTGAAAAGTTACAAATCAAAGTTTAAAATACATTATACCACTTAAAATGGGAACTATATGCAACCAGATTGACTGTTAACATACTAAGTGTATTCTTGTTCCAGGAACATTTTTACTAAGCAAACAAACAAAATACGCCTTTTGTGATGGGGATACAAAATTTAAAAGGAAGAGTTCTTAATATGTTAACTGTATAACTCCTGTGATTTATGATGTAAAGATACCATGGAAACATTTGGGAGGAATAGCAATAAAAACTGGGAAAGTCACAAAAAGCTTTGGAGGGAAAGAAAACTTGAATTGATTCTTAAAATATGTGTATGGGATCTATATAAAATGAGATTTTATAGGAGAACCTGATTTTTTCAAAATTCCTCATGGGTCACTTAACCCATATTCCACAATTATCCATGTCTTCCTATTCACTCTTCAATTTCTAACTCAATTCTTTTAAAAACACTCTTCTGTCTTCTTGACATCAACCACCAAACCAAACAACCTGTTGAATTCTGCTTGGCTTCTAGATAAAGTCCATTTTAATATTTGGGAGTTTGTTTTAAATTTAAATGTTTTGCCTCCAACTCAAGGGTGAGGTTTTATCAAGAGGACTAATGAAGTACTGATCTCTGTCCAGTGCTAACCAGGATATGGGGATATCAATAGCAATGGGGAAGTGAACAGCAGAGCACTAAGAGCCAGGGACCCACAGCCCTAGGGGAATTACAGGCTCAGGCAAACATGATCCAGAACAAAGGGGAAAAAAAGAGAAAAAAACAGTGGAGCAAACAATCAATTAAGCACCTGTCATCATGGAAAAAAGGAACTTTTCTTTTATACTTGTTTGTTAATCAGGCTGTGTCTGAGTGCGAGGCCTGTGTGTCTATGGTTCAAGAGAATTCTAACAGGGGTTCTATAGTTGCCATTGATATAAAATAGAACAGATTAGAGTCAGGGTTCTAATAGCGATTTTACCACTTATTAACTGTGTAGATTTAGAAAACTATTCATTGAATCGGCTTACTTTTTCTAACTAACTATAATCTCATCAGATTGTTAACGACAATCCGGTGGAATATTGAAAGTAAAGTATGTAATCTTTCCCTTCTCTTCTGACAAATAGTATATAGAACGAGGACTAGGTTTTTCAGGCGTCTCCTTCTACAGCCAGTAGCTGCTGATTTATAGATGTGCTGAGCAAAATGCAAAACCTTATGTTAGAGAAGCAAGGATCTAATAGGTACATAGAGTCTGGTTACAAAGAAATAGTATCTGGGCGGGATTGCTACGTCATCCATTAAGGTACTGATAATTCCTTCTTAACTGATCCCAGGCTTTTGTGGGATTGAGGGATAAGAAAGTGCTTTAGAGACAAGGAGAGCCACCCAGCACAAATAAAGAATACCTGCCTCACTCCCCCCACCTCTGCCCCAACTTGCTTGTACGGCTGATGATGCCTCTGTGGTTTTTGATCCTCTTTATTTAAAAAAAAAATCTCAGCACCTCATCTTCCCCTGTTGCAGGCAGGAAAAAGATAAATTTTTGTTTACATATCATCTTAAGTAAATTAGGGTGTATAGGCATGATTTGTATAATTACAAGCAGTTAGTAATTAGTGTAAACAGAGATCATGTCATAACTAGCAAACATAATTAAAGCACATAACAAGTCTAGAAAAACGTATATTTTTTGCAAGAAAAAAAGTTCATTAGATGAATTCCAAAATCATATCTTGGAACAAACTTGACATCAAGCATATTGTACTTCATATTTAGGTAAAAATTGTTACAGCACAAGAATGTTTCTTAGGAACTTTTTTTTGTATGTATTTTAAATAATTTTATTTAAATCAAGGAAAATAAAATGCCAATAACATAAACTTTTTCACTTCTTTTCCTCCTATTCCCACATGAGGGAACTGTGATTCACTTACATTGTCTCTTTGAGGGAAGTTTTATTTTCGGTTTCACCCTTTTTAGTGTCCTAAAAGAAATTGATTTTTTATATGTTTATTCTACACTGCTTATGTTGCTATTAAAAATACGAATGCCAAATTTTTACATCTACAACAAGCTCTTTTGAGTATAGGAGACTTGTACTTTTTACATTCGTCAGTCTCACAGCCCCAAATATGATGACTTCAAATATCTAGTAGTTGTGTTACCCAGCACAGTTCCGTGTGCCTGATGCACAGTAAGGCCAAACAATGTCGAAACGTTGGAGTCTGGAGCAGAGAAAGGTTTATTGCAGGGCCACGCAGGAGAGGGTTTACTCATGCCTTAAAAACCCTGAACTCCTGGAAGGCTTTCAGCAAAGGCTGTTTATAGAAAAGGTGAGAGAGGGGCGTGGTTAGTTGTTGCAAAGCTCTTGGTGAGGGACCCTTTATCCTTGCAGCCGTCCATGTAGGTCAGGTCACAGGCCATGATATTCCTGTAAACCTTCAAAACAAAGGCAATTTTTTATCTAAAGGTGTAGTAATACTCTTTTTTTAATAAATTAATTAATCTATTTATTTATTTTTGGCTGTGTTGGGTCTTCGTTTCTGTGCGAGGGCTTTTCTCCAGTTGCCGGGAGCGGGCGGGGGGGGGGGGGGCTACTCTTCAGCGCGGTGCGCGGGCCTCTCACTGTCGCGGACTCTCCCGCTGCGGAGCACAGGCTCCATGACGCGCAGGCTCCAGACGCACAGGCTCCAGACGCGCAGGTTCAGTAGTTGTGGCTCACGGGCCTAGCCGCTTCGCGGCATGTGGGATCCTCCCAGACCAGGGCTCAAACCCGTGTCCCCTGCATTGGCAGGCAGATTCCCAACCACTGCGCCACCAGGGAAGCCCTAAAGGTGTCATACTCTTAAAGGTAATAGCCTTGAGAATTATACAATTCGGCTTGTATTATACAATACAATTATACGACTTCTAACACTTAACAAATCCTGTGAGCAAAGTGACATCATTACCCCTCATTTTACTTGTCCAGGGTCCCAAGGATCGACTCTCCCCCTCCGAGGTTTAGGCCCCGGCTGAGAGGGGGTCCTTGCGCAGGCCGGTCACCCTTGCCCAGGAGCACTCATCCAGCACCCAGTTTGGGTGCTCTCACCAGTGCCCAGGTGCAACTGAAGAGGCAGATCTCAGCTGGCAGTGCTCTCTGGGTCAAATTGCGGCCAGCCATCATCACTGAGGGAGCAGGACGTCCAGGATCCAGCCAGCCCTCAGGCTGCTCCGCACCCCCCAACAGGCGACAGGTCACAGCACAGCGACCCAGGGTGACCGCCGCCTGGCGCACTGCGATGCTGACCGCTGGTGGAGGGGGACCATTAAGGACCGCGCACTAACAGCTGTGCACTAACAGCCGCGGGCTGAGAACCACGGGCTAACGCTGCGCTCGCCGCGCCGCCATTACAGTTGAGGAGTCAGTTTTTTAAAGGTGAGTAAAATGTGTAAACTAGTAATAATTATTTAAGTAAGTTTAATTTGTTTCAATAGGTACAACTGATATAATCAAAGGATAATAATGTTCAGCATTTTAGAGTTTAGAAAAATATTTTCTTTCACATTACTTCTTTGGGTCTCATATCAGGCTCCCGAGGCAATTATTTTTAGTTGAGGGCAGAGACTCCAAGAAGTTAGCGACAACGTAAAGTTACAGCCTGTCACTTGGAATGCGACTGGTAGATGTATAAATTAAATCCGGGAATTTTAGCTGTTAAATATCTAAAAACCTGAATCCATTTAATTTGCAGATTAGCTGTATTTTTTGAAAATATATAAAATTGCATTTATAAAAAAGCTAGTCTAACTAGTGTTATGAATAATAGATGCATCTTTTAAATAACTCATTCAAAACAAACATACAAATTTGATTCTCATTATTCACTATAGTTATGTTCGACAAAGTTGCTGCAAACACTGAATTAACAAATACTGAATCATTGTTCCTAGAAGAAATATAGGGTTAGATTCCTGCAAGCCTTGGCCACAGCATTTTTGCACACATAACCTTATTTTATGTGTGTTTTGACACCTTATTTAATACATACTGTTGATTCATTAACATTGAACTCACTATCAACAGCACTATAACACATGCCTCAACAAAGTTTATGTAAAACATGTGCTCTCAGTAAAGCACATCACAGCCTTTTTTAATTCAGAACACAGGCAGTACTTCAACATTGCTTGGGGGCCATTTTAAACAGAGACATCACCAACAAAAAGCCAAAAAAAATGGCATTAAATAGCCCACAAAACATATACTTGTTTATGGTACAATAACCAAAACAACCTTCTCCTTGTTCCACCTAAGCTGGGAAAGTGTGTGTTGAGGAACTCCTATTTCTTACCTCTCTGTACATATTCATGCCTTTAAACTATTGTGAAAGTAGCATGAGTACTGATTTTGGAGTTATAAATGCATTTTAGTCAGTAGGCAAATTTGCAAATACAGAATCCATGAATAATGAGGATTAAATGTATTAAATTCCCAAACAAAAACACTGTGTTATGCATTAAAGATATGGAGATGAGTAACAATTACTGCTGATTTTGAAAGTTTTGAAGTCTACCTGGGAAGATGGGATATCAACAGATAATGACAGCTCAGTGTAATTGTGCTCTTATAACTAGACAGTCAGGAAGGAGGAAACAACTCAGACTTTAGTTTGCATGTGTCTATGTCTTTTATTTCTGTCTTTCAGTATTATAACTTGGAGCAGTATGATCGTTTCCTACCACAATTTTTACTACTTTAGATTTATGAACCTCTTCCCCCTTGTTGATATGGAAGAAGTCTCAAAAAGCACTGCCTCAGCATTCCTCTATTGTTTTAGGGATCAGCAAGGCAAATTAAGGCTTCATAGAAATTTGAACTTAGAAAAGTGAAACATTCCTTACATCTCTGTATTACCACCACTATTACATTTTCCCACTGAATTATGTCTATAAATTCTACTAGAAAAAAATTCACCAATACCTTCTTTCTCCATGGAAGGCACCAGTACCTTCCTTCTCCAACACCTTCTTTCTCTACACTACCACAATATTATTATTTCTCTTTTCTTCCTGGTCTCATCCAAATATGGCCTATCCATTTCCTAAAATTCCTCATTTAACTCAACTTCGAACTCAATTATATTTCTCTGGGTAACATAGTGCTTTTTTTTAAAAAAAAAAAAGCATTTTTATGTTTTAGATCTGAGATCTAGTCCCTTAGGTATCAATACATTTCATACTTGTATACATGGAAATCTATAATCTTAATTTTGTTTTCCAATTCTCTGGCCTGGGGCTGCACCCTGAAGAATAAAGTGCAATTATTTTGCAATGCTCCTTTTTTTTCTTCACATGGCACACCTCTTTTCCTCCAGGATCTTTTTGTTTGTTTCTTTGTTTGTTTCTTTCTCTGAGAATTGTTTTTCCCTCCAACTCATCCTTCATATTCTCTACCTCATGTACAACAAAATAACACCAACAGCCCTCATAACAATTTAAGACTCTGTTGTTTATGTAAATAAGACTCCTCCCTGATTATCTTCAACAGAGCTCAGTCTTTTGCTGGGAACCTCTCATTAATTGAACCTTGCTCTTAACACCAGTGCTTTTGATGGCAAAACATCCTTTAAACCCATTTGAGTGTGATGGAGAGTTAACTTTTATTCCTACATATTGGTTTGTTGTTTTAAAGTGCCAGTGCTTCCTATTAATCCAGTTAAAATTTCACAGTGAACCATGACTTCTTTTTGTCTGTCCCAGTTTTAAATTGCCTCACATATTATTACTGTGTATATTCTTTTTCTTACAAAAATATACACATTTGTCTATATCAGCATGGAAATTAGCTCTGTTTCCACTGCTCTAACATAAATCCTCTCTGAGTTTGCATTCTTTGAATTTAAAACTGACCTTCAGCAATTATTCAAAAAACTATTTACTTAGATGAACTTAAATATATACTTTCCATTCTCAAATGGTGAATCTTCAAAAGAACCTGCTATGTTACCTTTCAAGACTATATGTATCTAAAGAACTTTTAATGTTACCCTCCTCAGCTACCTAACAGCACTGTCATTGATTTGATTGCTTTGATTACTTGTTAAAATGGGATTCATTCTGGTCTTTTAATTGATATTTACATAAATTTTTAATTCAGTTTGATCTCCTGTGATCACCTCTGTGGCAAAGAAAGAGATGATGCACTTTGTTGAAGTCTGTTCTGTAAAACCTCACAGGTTATTTACCAGTCCTAGCTCATTTAGAAAATTGCAAATTGTTCTAGGATGTTTAGGCAGCAAAAATATATTAACATTTTATAGTTTTGTATCATTAGAGGAAATAGAGCCTTTTGAAATATTATTTTGTTAATCAGTTGATCTTTCCTCTCAATAATTAGATCTTTCAATTTACTTCTAAAATTACTGGAAGTGGTATTTTCAAGGTACTATAAAGTAAAAAATGACATTTAAAAATAATAGATTTTTTCTTATACTGAATTCAGTTCTCTCACTACTCTTGGTGACTAATTCATTGCTGCTATCATTTAAAACTTTGATCTTGTAATTTTTAATGATTTAGAATTGAGATAATTAGAAAGTACATGATAATGACTAATTAGAATACAAACAGCACTATGCCTGAAGCACACATAATGAGTGAGAAATGTGTTGAATTTTTTTAATGTTTGGAATTATATTTCTATTTGAGAAATGCAATTATTTTCAATAGCAATTTTGTTCATACAAAGAAGTTTTAAAACAGGATTACAGCTTGAAACCTCCAAATTTGTTCAGATATGTTAAAATCTCACTTATGTCCTTTTAATTTTGATATATACAAACTGTGAATTTGAAACTGAGATTTTTGCCTATTTATAAAAAAGAACATGTGGGGTTACATTAAAATATGTATCTCATTTTTGAAATGTATTAGACAGCAAGCTACATTATTATGGGCCAGTTGGTTGGCATTGGTAGGGCTACTCAGTGAGTATTCTGAAAGATATTTCACTAAATTAAAGTTCTGACTCTTTACTTACCTTCTCACCAAATGACTTTGGGCTAAGGTATTCACAGCAGTCTTAATACATATTTATATATAGAGATATTTTGGTAAAATTTTAATACTAAGGAATTTGGAAAGATTTTTGGATGAATTGTTGAGTGTTAATGAGTATGTTTTGGGTGTTGCAGGTTTGTTGTGATCATTGTTTTGCCACTAATTCCAACTTAAAGTTTTTTAATTAGGCAGATTTCTACTAGATCTTGTGGGCAAGAGCAAACTCATTGGAAGAGCTAACTCTATAAATTGTTCAATACCTCAGTTATTTCTAATTTAGGATTGCTCGACCTTCTAACTTTCTCATATAATATCTTTAGCTTTCTAACTCCGGTCAAGGTCATAAAATAAAACTCAAATTATCTGTTCTAGAAAAAAGAAAGTGACACTCCAAGCTCCAGATAATATGATATAAATAGAATAAAACAGACCATTTATAAAATCTCTATAGCACATTGCAATAATCCATGAGAACTTTTACTAAAACCTATGTTAAAAAAAAAGTGTATGTAAAGACAATGTTCAAATAAGCTTTAGTTATACAGAATGTGGTAGCTTTAGTTTGTCCAAATAGGAATCTCAAAATTAAGAGTATTTTCTGAATTGGCCAGGTAACATTGGATTTTTATATCCCATTTCACTTGGAAAAGTGACCACATTCCCTGAGTTGTGTGAACATGAAGAATTTTCATTAAACTAAAAACAATGAAACACAGAATATATACTAGAGAGAAAACTGAGTAAGAAATGATGGCATCATTGAAGAAATCTTCAATTTCTTGCCAAATACTAACTGAAAGAATATTTTTAAAAAGATGCCAAATCAAAGAGATTTTCTGTGCTAAATCAAAGAGATTGTCTATGATATAACCATGGTCAAGAGCTATAACAAGGCTTATTGGAGGTTACTACATTTTCTTGGAAACGATTTTCTTGTATTTGCCCTCTGAGTTATCAGAAATTTAATGTATGCATACTTAATGTGAAATTTTGAAGGTATGGCATATCAGAGAGAGCCTATATTTAATATGCTGTCTAACCAGGCTCATTGTTGTAATGCACATAGGAAATCAGGTTGATAACTTGGCATACAGGTTATCTCACATCCCAACACCAAGCTTTGAAATTAAGAGATCTAAAAAAGTAGCAATACATCATAGCAGTGCTGGAAAACAAGGAGGGATCCACAGAGGAACTAAAAATATCAACAGAGTCCCTAAATAAAATTAATGCTATTTACTGGAAAAATAAGAACTATCTAAATTGATAAGAATCAATTTAAAATATCTGGATAGCATAATAACTATAGAAAGAAAATTGAAAATGTGATTCAAATTTTGTACCAAAACATACATTAGTGCCCAAAGGTTATGTGGCTGAGTTTTCCAAAACTTTAAAGGAATAGAAAATTCCCCTCTTATATAGTCTCTTCCATAAAAATAAGGGAAGCTGCTTTATTGTAGGACATGTGCAGCTTCAGCTTTATGAGTCAAAACCCAGTCACTATCACTCTATATATACTTTCACCATCAATAAGAATTCTCATTTCATAATTACCCACCAACACTTGGTGTTATCATACGTACTTACTTTTATAAAAGATGAAAATGTCATATCCTATTATTTTTATTTTTTTTGTGGTAGGTGGGCCTCTCACTGTTGTGGCCTCTCCCATTGCGGAGCACAGGCTCCGGACGCGCAGGTTCAGCGGCCATGGCTCACGGGCCCAGCCGCTCCGCGGCATGTGGGATCTTCCCAGACTTGGGCACGAACCCATGTCCCCTGCATCGGCAGGTGGACTCTCAACCACTGCACCACCAGGGAAGCCCCATATCCTATTATTTTACTTTATATTTTCCTAATTACCAGATTATCTGTTCATGTGATTATTAGTAATTACTTTTATAAACATGGCTAAATCTAAAATACAACAGTATATACACTATGGTTAGTGGAACATACATTATATTTGTTGAGTAGGTACAAATACATATATAGCAATGGTAGTCACCAAATTCTGCATCATGACTATCTTCTGGGAGGGTTCAAGCTAGAGTGAGCTTTACCTAGAATTGAGGAGATGAGATTTCTGTTCACAGTTATTTAATCTCTTCTCCCCTTACATCCATGAAAAGAGTAAATTTAGCCCTCCTATTGATTTGGGGCTGGGCAATGTGATTTGTTTTGGACAGTATAATATGGATGGAAGTTAAAGTATATTAACCCCTAAGAGAAACCCCGTATTTCCACTCACCTCTCTGGAGAAAGCTTCCATTTCTTCCATGAAAAGTAAATGTTCCAAGTAACTGCTGCCACTCAACCAAAGCCCAAAATTGGTACAGGTGGAATAGACCTAAACTTAACAGCAGCCTTTAGTAGAGCTGATGAAGCCATCTCTTAAATACATGAACAAGAAATGCATTTTTATATAATGGTCCTACAAATCAATAGGGAAAAAATGACAAAGGAAATGAACAAATATATCACAGGAGACAACAAACAAATGAGCAGCATAAGAAATATGCTGCTCAACTTTGCTAGGAAAATGCAGGAAAAAAATCAAGGAAATTGTAATTAAAATGTCGAGCAAACCAGCATTTTTCTCTTATCAGGTTGGTAAAATTGATAGCTTGATCAGATATAGTGTTAGTGTGGGTATGGAAATCGAGTACCATATGCCTTTGCTGAAAATAGTTAACATTAGGGTTTTTGGAACACAATTTGACAGTATCTCTTAAAAGAATGTGCAAACCTAAAGCCCCAGAATTTCCACTTCTAGGGATCTATCTTAGAAAAATATCATTCACATACATGGAGTCATGCAAAACTATATTTACTGTAGTGGTATTGGTGAGAACTTAAACATACCTTCCTGTTCCATTGTTAAACAATATTGAAAATTGGCAAAATAACTTAGGTACTTGTTCTAGGAAGATAAGACTGAGAAGAAACCATGATAGCTTACTTATCAATAATAACAGATTTGTTAACAAAATTTGCTTCCTCATCTCTCTCTGCCACCAGTCCAAAGGTATACGATACATATGAATTCTGCCCAGTCCCACCCAGTTCCTTACCATATAAGACTTTCTTTAAAAAATCACCCTGCCCAGGTCTTAAAACCCTGATCGCCCTCTCTGGGACATTCCTAAACTCTGTCAGCTTGACATTCTCTCTTACTACAGTCAATCTAATCAACTTACCATTGCTTGGTTACAGATTTTCTTGGTGGTCCTTTGAGAGTTGAAAGTCAAAGTTTGAAATAGCAGTATCAAAAGGTCAGATTTCCTGGTTGAATTGATATATTGAATTCTTGTGAAAAGTAAATTAGTCAGTTTGTTTAAACCAATTAGGATAAGGGCACAGTGTGAGACTTCAAAATGTGTCAGATATAAACAACAGTATGTAAATGTCCTAAATCTCTATCAACAGAAGAATAATTAAAGAACCTACAATTCATTCATACCGTGTACAGTTGAAAAGAAAGTTAATAGAAGAAAAGCAAATTGTGACACAGAACGTATCATGTGAGTATTTAAGTAAAAATACACTATAGGTATATATTTTATATTCAGTCAATATATGAAAACGTTCTTTAAGGATCTCATCAAACCCAAAACAGTGTTCATTTCTGGGGGAAAGGAATGGATGGAATTGAAGATTACTGAAAGCGATTGTATCTTTTTTTCCCCAAAAGAACGTATTTATGTATTAATTGAGTGATTTTTCTTACAAAGTACATGTTTTCATTGAATTTTTTAAACATTGGGTACAGTACATCTAATATGTAGAACCTTAAAATGTTCATAAAATGCCTACCTTTTTCATCTAAAACGTCTAAATAATTTACAAATGGACATACAGAATACTTTCAAATACTTCTTTATTTGTAATTTTCAAATAGTCACTTCAGGAAAGATACTCAGCAGCTGTTTTTACTGAAGCACTAAGCAAATTTGTGTCATGAAGTGAGGAGTAATTCCTTAACCAATGAAAATGTCAGGAGGCGTTTAGGTAGGCAAAATATCATTCTGCCTGGATGGTTAGATTGCGTGTTGCTTCATTTAATTTTTGGCAAATTGATCCGTTTTGCTTTCATAAGTACATTTCTAGAAGTCATAGGATATTTTGCACTGGCACAGAAGGAAATATTTTCCTTAATAAAACCAAGCGGCATAATTTTTCTGGTCTTTATTCAGAACATGGAAGAAAGAAATTTTAATCATTAAGCTTTAAAGATTAAAACAGAGCTTTCTCCTATACAGTGTTTATAAGTACCAATCAAATATAGTCCAACAAGATATTATGGATAACAACAAGATATTATGGATAACAACTATGCTCAAAGGCAGTTAATAACTTCTGTTTTAAAAACTTTTGTTTTTAAAAATGATGACTTCTTGCTTTGGAGTTTATAGATCTTATTCAGAACTGTATTTGATTTTCTAATACAGGTAATACCATTGAAACACATTTTAAAAGACAGATGGGTTTAAAGGAAAAATACTGATCAGGAAACATAGAGTACAATATTAAATTCTACTAATCACTAGCTCTAACATGTGATTAATAATTTTTCCTGCTTTACTGAGATCTAATGTATATATATTATATGTATAATATATAACATATACATTATATAATATAAAGATTATATTAGTTTAAGGTGTACAACATAATGATCTGATATATGTACATATTTTGAAATGAAGCACAATAAGTTCAGTTAACATCCCGTAACCTCACTAGGGCTTTTTTTTTTTTTTTTTGATAAAAACTGTTAAGATCTATACTCTCTCAGCAACTTTCAAATATACGATACAGTATTGTTAACTATAGTCACCATGCTGTGCATTACATTTCCAAGACTTACTTATTTTATAACTAGAAATTTGTACATTTTGACCTACTACATGCATTTCTTCCATCCTCCACCCCCAACTCTGACAACAACCAATCTGTTTTCTGTGAGTTCAGATTCTACATATAAGTGTGATCATACAGTATTTGTCTCTCTGTATGGCTTACTTCACTAGCATAATGCTCTAGAGGTTCATCTATATTGTTACAAATGGCAGGATTTCCTTCTTTTCATAGATGAATAAAAGTGTATTATGTATCTATAGCTATAGATACATGATAGAGATATATCACAATTTTTAATCCATCTGTCCATAGATGGACACTTAGGTTGTTTCCATATCTTGGCTATTGTAAATAATGCTGCAATGAACATGGGGGTTTAGATATCTCTTCAAGATGGTGATTTTATTTTCTTTATACACATACCCAGAAGTGGGGTTCCTGAATCATATGGTAGTTCTATTTTTAATTTTTTAGGAATCTCCATACTTTTTTCCACAGTGGCTGTACCAATTTACATTCCCACTAACAGTGCACAAGGGTTTGCTTTTCTTCACATCCTCACCAGCACTTGCTGTCTCTTGTCTTTTTGATAATAGCCATTGTGACAAGTGTGAGGTGATAGCTCATTGTGGTTTTAATTTGCATTTCCCTGATGATTAATAATGTTGAACACCTATTCATGTACTTGTTCCCCATTTGTATGTCTTCTTTGGAAAAATGTCTATCCAGATTTTCTGCTTATATTTAAATCAGATATTTTTTGTTATTGAGTTGTGTGAGCTTTTTATATATTTTGGATGTTAATCCCTTATAAGATATATGATTTTCAAATGTTTTCTCCTATTCTGTAGGTTTCCTTATCATTTTGTTAATGGTTTCCTATGCTGTACAAAAGTTTTCAGTTTGTTATAGTCCCACTTGTTTACTTTTGCTTTTGTTGCCTTTGCTTTTGGTGTCAAATCCAAATAACTCATTGAAAAAAACCTATGTCATGGAGCGTTTAAAAAAATTTTTTTCTAGGAGTTTTATGGTTTAGGTCTTATTTTCAAGTATTTAATCGATTTTGAGTTGATTTTTGTGCATGGTGTAAGATATTGGTCTAGTTTCACTTGTTTGCATGTGGCTGTCCAATTTTGTGGACACCATTTATTGAAGAGACTATATTTCCCCATTATATATTCTTGGCTCCTTTGTCATAAATTAACTGACCATACGTACATGGGTTTATTTCTGGGCTCTCTATTCTGTTCCACTGGGCTATATGTCTGTGTTTATGTCAATATCATACTGTTTTGATTACTGTAGCATTGTAATATAGTTTGAAATCAGGAAGTTTGATGCCTTCAGCTTTGGTCTTCTTTCTCAAGATTGCTTTGACTACTTGAGGTCTTTTGTGGTTCTATACAAATTTTAGAATTTGTACTATTTCTGTGAAAAACACCATTTTGATAGGGATTGCATTGAATGTGTAGTTTGCTTTGGGTATTATGGAGATTAACAATATTAATTCTTCCAATCCATGAACACAGAATATGTTTTTGTTCATTTGTGCCTTCTTCAATTTTTGTCTTATAGTTTTAGTGTACAAGTCTTTCACCTCCTTGGTTAAATTTATTCCTAGGTATTTTGACCTTTGTGATGCAATTATAAATGGGATTTATTTCTTAAATTTTTCTTTCTGGTATTTCACTATTAGTGTGTAAAAACACAACATATTTTTTAATATTGATTTTGTCTCCTGCAATTTTACTGTAAAATTGCTAATAATTCATTTATTAGTTCTAACAGTTTGGGGTGGAGTTTTTAGGGCTTTATATTTATCGTATCATGTCATCTCCAAATAGAGATAGTTTTATTTCTTCCTTTCCAATTGGATGCCTTTATTTCTTTTTCTTACTTAATTGTTCTGAATAGGATTTCCAGTGATATACTTAATAAAATTGGCAAGAGTGGGCATCCTTGCCTTGTTTCTGGTCTTAGAGGTAAAGCTTTCAGCTTTTCACCATTGAATATGAAGTTGGCTATGGGCATGTCATATATAGTCTTTATAATATTGAAGTAACTTCTATCTATACCCAGGTTGTTGAGAGTTTTTATCACAAGCAGATGATGAATTTTGTCAAGAGCTTTTCCTGCATCATATGATTTTTATCCTTTATTTTGTTAATGTGCTGTATTTCATTGATTTGTGAATGTTGAACCTTCTTTGCACCCCTGCAATAAATCTCACTTGATGTGGTGTATTATCCTCTTAATCTATTGTTGAACTCATTTTGTTTGTATTTTTTTAGGACTTTTGCATCTAGGTTCATCAGGAATATTGGCTTGTATTTTTCTTTTCCTTTAGTGTTCTTATCAGGTTTTGGTCTCAGGATAATGCAGTCTTGTACAGTGAGCTTAATAATGTTCCTTCCACTTCTGTTTTTTGGAAGAGTTTGAGAAAGTTTTGTATTAATTCTTTTTTTAAAATAATTATTTATTTATTTAAAATTTTTTATTGGAGTATAGTTGATTTACAATGTTGTGTTATTTTCAGGTGTACAGTAAAGTGAATCAGTTATGCATATACATATATACACCCTTTTTTAGATTATTTTCCCATATTAGTCATTACAGAGTATTGAGCAGAGTTCCCTGTGCTATACAGTAGGTCCTTATTAGTTATCTATTCTATACATAGTAGTGTGTATACATCAATCCCAATCTGCCACTTTATCCCTCCCCCCTTCCCCCCCACCCGGTAACCATAAGTTTGTTTTTTACATCTGTGACTCTATTTCTGTTTTGTAAATAAGTTCATTTGTACCATTTTTTTTAGATTCCACATATAAATGATATCATATGGTATTTATCTTTCTCTGTCTGACTTATTTCACTCAGTATGACAATCTCAAGGTCCATCCATGTTTCTACAAATGACATTATTTCATTCTTTTTTATGGCTGAGTAATATTCCATTGTATATGTGTATCACATCATCTTTATCCACTCCTATGTCAATGGACATTTAGGTTGCTTCCATGTCTTAGCTATTGGAAATAGTGCTGCAGTGAACATTGGGGTGTATGTATCTTTTTGAATTATGGTTTCCTCTAGATACATGCCCAAGTGTGAGATTGTAGGATCTTATGGTAGTTCTATTTTTAGATTTTTAAGGACCCTCCATATTGTTCTCCATAATGGTTGTATCAATTTACATTCCCACCAACAGTGTAGGTGAGTTCCATTTTATACACATTCTTTCCAGCATTTATTGTTTGTAGATTTTTTGATGATGGCCATTCTGACCAGTGTGAAGTGATACCTCATTGTAGATTTGATTTACATTTCTCTAATAATTAGTGATATTGAGCATCTTTTCATGTGTTTGTTGGCCATCTGTATGTCTTCTTTGGAGAAAAGTCTATTTAGGTCTGCCCATTTTTGGATTAGGTTGTTTGTTTTTTTGATATTGAGCTGCAAGAGCTATTTGTATATTTTGGAAATTAATCCCCGATGGTTGCTTCATTTGCAAATATTTTCTCACATTCTGTGGGTTGTCTTTTCATTTTGTTTATGGTTTCCTTTGCTGTGCAAAAGCTTTTAAGTTTAATCAGGTCTCATTTGTTTATTTTTGTTTTTATTTTCATTACTCTAGGAGGTGGATCAAAACAAATCTTTCTGCAATTTAAGTCATCATTACAACATTAGAATATTCTAAACTTACATGTATATTAATCTTTACCAGTGAAATTTATACTTTCATATACTTTTCTGTTACTAACTAGAGTCCTTTTGTTGCAGCTTGAAGAAATCCCTTTAACATATCTTGTAAGGCCAGTCTAGTGGTGATGTACTCAATCAGCTTTTGCTTGTCTGGAAAGCTCTTCATCTCTCCTTCAATTCTGAATGACAGTTTTGCTGAGTAGAGTATTCCTGGATGTCAGTTTTGTTTTTTTCTTTCAGCTTTTTGAATATATTATGTCTCCATTCAGGCCTGCAAAGCTTCTGCTGAAAAATCTGCTGATAGTTATGGATGTTCCTTTTTTGTGTAACAATTTTTTTTCCTCTTAATTTAATTATAATGTCATGGTATGGATCTCTTTGAGTTCTTATTTTGAATTCTCAGGGCTTCCTAGATCTGAATATCTGTTTCTTTTCATAGATTAGGGAAGTACTCAGCCATGATGTATTCAAATAAGGTTTTTTTCCTTTTCTATCTCTCCTTCTTCTGAAAATACTATAATGCAAGTCCCATAAGCTATTTTCACTCTTTTTATTCTTTTTGCTCCTCTTACTGGATGGATTTCACTATGCTGTCTTCAACTTGCTGATCTTTTCTTCTACTTATCTTGTTGCTGTTGAATCCCTCTATTGCACTATCTTTTTTTTTTTTTTTTTTTTTTTTTTTTTTTTTTTTTTGTGGTATGCGGGCCTCTCACTGTTGTGGCCTCTCCCGTCGCGAGCACAGGCTCCGGACGCGCAGGCCCAGCGGCCATGGCTCACAGGCCCAGCCGCTCCGCGGCATGTGGGATCTTCCCAGACCGGGGCACGAACCCGTGTCCCCTGCATCGGCAGGCGGACTCCCAACCACTGCGCCACCAGGGAAGCCCCTATTGCACTATCTTTAGTTAAGTAATTATATTCTTCAACTTTTTGATTTTATTTTGGTATTTTCATATATACTACATTTTTGGCAATATTTTGCTTATATTTTTAATTTTTAAATTTAATTTAACTTATTTTTTTATACAGCAGGTTCTTATTAGTCATCAATTTTATGAACATCAGTGTATACATGTCAGTCCCAATCACCCAATTCATCACACCACCATCCCCACCCCACCGTAGCTTTCCCCACTTGGTGTCCATACATTTGTTCTCTATGTCTGTGTCTCAACTTCTGCCCTGCAAACCAGTTCATCTGTACCATTTTTCTAGGTTCCACACACATGCATTAATATACAATATTTGTTTTTCTCTTTCTGACTTATTTCACTCTGTATGACAGCCTCTAGATCCATCCACATCTCAACAAATGACCCAATTTCGTTCCTTTTTATGGCTGAGTAATATTCCATCGTATATATGTACCCCAACTTCTTTATCCATTCATCTGTCGATGGGCATTTAGGTTGCTTCCATGACCTGGCTATTGTAAATAGTGCTGCAATGAACATTGGGGTGCATATGTCTTTTTCTCTGGGTATATGCCCAGTAGTGGGATTACTAGATCATATGATAATTCTATTTATAGTTTTTTAAGGAACCTCCATACTTTTCTCCATAGTGACTGTATCAATTTACATTCCCACCAACAGTGCAAGAGTGTTCCCTTTTCTCCACACCCTCTCCAGCATTTGTTGTTTGTAGATTTTCTGATGATGCCCATTCTAACTGGTGTGAGGTGATACCTCATTTCAGTTTTGATTTGCATTTCTCTAATAATTAGTGATGTTGAGCAGCTTTTCATGTGCTTCTTGGCCATTTTTATGTCTTCTTTGGAGAAATGTCTATTTAGGTCTTCTGCCCATTTTTGGATTGGATTGTTTGTTTCTTTAATATTAAGCTGCATGAGCTGTTTATATATTTTGGAGATTAATGCTTTGTCCATGATGCATTTGCAAATATTTTCTTCCATTCTGAGGGTTGTCTTTTCGTCTTCTTTATGGTTTCCTTTGCTGCACAAAAGCTTTGAAGTTTTATGAGGTCCCATTTGTTTATTTTTGTTTTTATTTCCATTACTCTAGGAAGTGGAACAAAAAAAGCCCTTGCTGTGATTTATATCAAAGAGTGTTCTTCCTATGTTTTCCTCTAAGAGTTTTATAGTGTCTGATCTACATTTAGGTCTCAAATCCATTTTGAGTTTATTTTTGTGTGTGGTGTTACAGAGTGTTCTAATTTCATTCTTTTACATGTGGCTGTCCAGTTTTCCCAGCACTACTTATTGAAGAGACTGTCTTTTCTCCATTGTATATCCTTGCCTCGTTTGTCATAGATTAGTTGACCATAGGTGCATGGATTTATCTCTGGGCTTTCTATCTTGTTCCATTGATCTATGTTTCTGTATTTGTGCCAGTACCATATTGTGTTCATTACTGTAGCTTTGTAATATAGTCTGAAATCAGGGAGTCTGATTCCTCCTGCTCCATTTTTTTCCCTCAAGCCAGCTTTGGCTATTCAGGGTCTTTTGTGTCTCCATACAGATTTTAAGATTTTTTGTTCTCGTTCCATAAAAAATGCCATTGGTAATTTGATAGGGATTGCATTGAATCTGTAGATTGCTTTGGGTAGTACAGTCGTTTTCACAATATTGATTCTTCCAATCCAAGAACATGGTATATCCCTCCATCTGTTGGTATCATCTTTAATTTCTTTCATCAGTGTCTTATAGTTTTCTGCATACAGGTCTTTTGTCTCCCTAGGTAGGTTTATTCCTAGGTATTTTATTAATTTTGTTGCAGTAGTAAATGGGAGTGTTTCCTTAATTTCTCTTTCAGATTTTTCATCATTAGTGTACAGGACTGCAAGAGATTTCTGTGCATTAATTTTGTATCCAGCAACTTTACCAGATTCGTTGATTAGCTCTAGTAGTTTTCTGGTGGCATTTTTAGGATTCTCTATGTACAGTATCATGTCATCTGCAAACAGTGACAGTTTTACTTCTTCTTTTCCAATTTTATTCTTTCTATTGCTTTTTCTTCTCTGATTGCCGTGGCTAGGACTTCCAAAACTATGTTGAATAATAGTGGTGAGAGTGGACATCCTTCTCTTGTCCCTGATCTTAGGGGAAATGCTTTCAGTTTTTCACCATTGAGAATGATGTTTGCTGTGGGTTTGTCGTATATGGCCTTTATTATGTTGAGGTAGGTTCCCTCTATGCCCACATTCTGGAGAGTTTTTATCATAAATGGGTGTTGAATTTTGTCAAAAGCTTTTTCTGAACCTATTGAGATGATCATATGGTTTTTATTCTTCAATTTGTTAATATGGTGTATCACATTGATTGATTTGCGTATATTGAAGAATCCTTGCATCCCTGGGGTAAACCCCACTTGATCATGGTGTATGATCCTTTTAATGTGTTGTTGGATTCTGTTTGCTAGTATTTTGTTTAGGATTTTTGCATCTATATTCATCAGTGATATTGGTCTGTAATTTTATTTTTTGTCGTATCTTTGTCTGATTTTGGTATCAGAGTTGATGGTGGCCTCATAGAATGAGTTTGGGAGAGTTCCTTCCTCTGCAATTTTTTGGAAGAGTTTGAGAAGGATGGCTGTTAGCTATTCCCTAAGTGTTTGTTAGAATTCACCTGTGAAGCCGTCTGGTCCTGGGCTTTTGTTTGTTGGAAGATTTTAAATCACAGTCTCAAATTCACTGCTTGTGATTGGTCTGTTTATATTTTCTGTTTCTTCCTGGTTCAGTCTTGGAAGGTTATACCTTTCTAAGAATTTTTCCATTTCTTCCAGGTTGTCCATTTTATTGGCATAGAGTTGCTTGTAGTAGTCTCTTAGGATGCTTTATATTTCTGTGGTGTCTGTTGTAACTTCTCCTTTTTCATTTCTAATTTTATTGATTTGAGTCCTCTCCCTCTTTTTCTTGATGAGTCTGGCTAATGGTTTACCAATTTTGTTTATCTTCTCAAAGAACCAGCTTTTAGTTTTATTGATCTTTGCTATTGTTTTCTTTGTTTCTATTTCATTTACTTCTGCCCTGATCTCTATGATTTCTTTCCTTCTGCTAACTTTCGGTTTTGTTTGTTCTTCTTTCTCTAGTTCCTTCAGGTGTAAGGTTAGATTGTTTATTTCAGATTTTTCTTGTTTCTTGTGGTAGGCTTGTGTAGCTATAAACTTTCCTCTTAGAACTGCTTTTGCTGTATCCCATAGGTTTTGGATCATCGTGTTTTCCTTGTCATTTGTCTCTAGGTATTTTTTGATTTCCTCTTTGATTTCTTCAGTGATCTCTTGGTTATTTAGTAACGTATTGTTTAGCCTCCATGTGTTTGTGTTTTTTACGTTTTTTTCCCCTGTAATTCATTTCTAATCTCATATTGTTGTGGTCAGAAAAGATGCTTGGTATGATTTCAATTTTCTTAAATTTACTGAGGCTTGATTTGTGACCCAAGATGTGATGTATCCTGGAGAACATTCCATGCGCACATGAGAAGAAATTGTAATCTGCTGTTTTTGGATGAAATGTCCTATAAATATCAATTAAATCTATCTGGTCTATTGTGTCTTTAAAGCTTCTGTTTCCATCTTTATTTTCATTTTGGATGATCTGTCCATTGGGATAAGTGAGGTTTAAAGTCCCCCACTATTATTGTGTTACTGTTGATTTCCTCTTTCATAGCTGTTAGCAGTTGCCTTATGTATTAAGGTGCTTCTATGTTGGGTGCATATATATTTATAATTGTTATATATATATATAATATATAATTGTTATATCTAATTAATATATATATATATATATAAAATTGTGGATTGATCCCTTGATCATTATGTAGTGTCCTTCCTTGTCTCTTGTAATATTCTTTATTTTAAACTCAGTTTTATCTCATGTGAGTATTGCTACTCCAGCTTTCTTGTGATTTCCATTTGTATGGAATATCTTTTTCCATCCCCCCACTTTCAGTCTGTATGTGGCCCTACATCTGAAGTGGGTCTCTTGTAGGCAGCATATAGATGGGTCTTGTTTTTTTATCCATTCAGCAAGCCTGTGTCTTTTAGTTGGAGCATTTAATCCATTCACGTTAAGGTAATTATCGATATGTATGTTCCTATGACCATTTTCTTAATTGTTTTGGGTTTGTTTTTGTAGGTTCTTTTCCTTCTCTTGTATTTTCCACTTAGAGAAGTTCCTTTAGCATTTGTTGTAGAGCTGGTTTGGTGGTGAATTCTCTTAGTTTTTGCCTGCCTGTAAAAGTTTTGATTTCTCCATGGATCTGAATGAGATCCTTTCCCGGTAGCGTAATCTTGGTTGTAGGTTCTTCCGTTTCATCACTTTAAGTATATCATGCCAGTCCCTTCTGGCCTGTAGAGTTTCTGCTGAGAAATCAGCTGTTAACCTTATGGGAGTTCCCTTGTATTGTTCTTTCCTTGCTGCTTTCAGTAATTTTTCTTTGTCTTTAATTTTTGCCAATTTGATTACTGTGTGTCTCGGCATGTTTCTCCTTGGGTTTATCCTGTATGGGACTCTCTGTGCTTCCTGGACTTGGGTGGCTATTTCCTTTCCTATGTTAGGGAAGATTTCGACTATAATCTCTTTAAATATTTTCTTGGGTCCTTTCTGTCTCTCTTCTACTTCTGGGACCCCTATAATGCAAATGTTGCTGCGTTTAATTTTGTCCCAGAGTTCTCTTAGGCTGTCTTCATTTCTTTTCATTCTTTCTTCTTTAGTCTGTTCCTCAGCAGTAAATTCCGCCATTCTGTCTTCCAGGTCACTTATCCATTCTTCTGCCTCAGTTATTCTGCTATTGATTCCTTCTAGTGTAGTTTTCATTTCAGTTATTGTATTGTTCGTCTCTGTTTCTTTGTTCTTTAATTCTTCTAGGTCTTTGTTAAACATTTCTTGCATCTTCTCGATCTTTGCCTCCATTCTTTTTCCGAGGTTCTGGATCATCTTCACTACTATTATTCTGAATTCTTTTTCTGGAAGGTTGCCTATCTCCACTTCATTTAGTTGCTTTTCTGTGGTTTTATCTTGTTCCTTCATCTGGACATAGCCCTCTGCCTTTTCATCTTGTCTATCTTTCTGTGAATGTGGTTTTTGTTCCACTGGCTACAAGATTGTAGTTCTTGCTTCTGCTGTCTGCCCTCTGGTGGATGAGGCTATCTAAGAGGCTTGTGCAAGTTTTCTGATGGGAGGGACTGGTGGTGGGTAGAGCTGACTGTTGCTCTAGTGGGCAGAGCTCAGTAAAACTTTAATCCGCTTGACTGCTGATGGGTGGGGCTGGGTTCCCTACCTGTTGGTTGTTTGGTCTGAGGCAACCCAACACTGGAGCCTACCTGGGCTCTTTGTTGGGGCTAATGACAGTCTCTGGGAGGTCTCACGCCAAGGAATACTTCCCAGAACTTCTGCTGCCAGTGTCCTTGTCCCCATGGTGAGACACATCCACCCCCAACCTCTGCAGGAGACTCTCCAACACTAGCAGATAGGTCTGGTTCAGTCTCCTCTGGGGTCACTGCTCCTTCCCCTGTGTCCCAATGCACACACTACTTTCTTTGTGCCCTCCAAGAGTGGAGTCTCTGTTTCCCCCAGTCCTGTCAAAGTCCTGCAATCAAATCCCACTAGCCTTCAAAGTCTGATTCTCTAGGAATTCCTCCTCCTGTTGCCGGACCCCCAGATTGGGAAGCCTGATGTGGGGCTCAGAACTTTCACTCCAGTAGGTGGACTTCTGTGGTATAAGTGTTCTCCAGTCTGTGAGTCACCCACCCAGCAGTTACGGGATTTGATTTTTCTGTGATTGCACCCCTCCTACCGTCTCATTGTGGCTTCTCCTTTGTCTTAGGATGTGGGGTATCTTTTTTGGTGAGTTCCAGTGTCTTCCTGTCGATGATTGTCCAGCAGCTAGTTGTGATTCTGGTGTTCTCACAATAGGGAGTTAGAGCACGTCCTTCTACTCTGCCATCTTGGTTCCTGCTACTTTTGCTTATTAATCTGAGGAATTGTTAAAAAGATTCTCATAGCCAGTGTTGGTGAGGGTGTGGGGAAGCACCTATTATCTATGTTCATAGTGGAACAGAAGTTGTTCAGCATTTTTTTTAAAGGAGTATAATTGCTTTACAATGTTGTGTTAGTTTCCTCTGTACAAAGAAGTGAATCATCTATACATATACCTACACCTCCTCCCTCTTGGACCTCCCATCCACCCCCCTATCCCAGCCATCTAGGTCATCACAGGGCAGCAAGCTGAGCTCCCACTAGCTATTCAGCATGTTCCCACTAGCTATCTATTTTACACACTTTAGTGTATTTATATCCAACCTAATCTCCCAGTTTGTCCCACCCTGCCCTTTACTCCCTATATCCACATGTCTGTTCTCTACAACTATGTGTCTATTCCTCCCCTACAAATAGGTTCATCTGTACCATTTTTCTAGATTCCACATATGTGTTAATATACAATATTTGTTTTTCTCTTTCTGACTTACTTCACTCTGTATGACACACTCTTGGTCCATCCACCTCACTACAAATAACTTAATTTCATTCCTTTTTATGGCTAATGTTCCATTGTATATATGTACCACATCTTCTTTTTCATTCATCTATCATTGGACATTTAGGTTGTTTCCATGTCCTGGCTCTTGTAAAGAGTGCTGCAGTGAACATTGGGGTACATGTGTCCTTTTGAATTATGGTTTTCTCAGGGTATATGCCCAGTAGTGGGATTGCTGGGTCATATGATAGTTCTATTTTTAGTTTTCTAAGGAACCTCCATACTGGTCTCCATAGTGGCTTTATCAATTTACATTCCCACCAACAGTGCAAAAGGGTTCCCTCTTCTCCGAACCCTCTCCAGCATTTGTTGTTTGTAGATTTTTTTGATGATGTTCATTCTGACTGGTGTGAGGTGATACCTCATTGTAGTTTTGATTTGCATTTCTCTAATAATTAGTGATGTTGAGCACCTTTTCATGTGCTTCTTGGCCATCTGCATGTCTTTTTTGGTGAAATGTCTATTTAGGTCTTCTGCCCATTTTTTAATTGGGTTGTTTTTTTTTCTGATATTGAGCTTCATGAGCTGTTTGTATATTCTGGAGATTAATCCTCTGTCCATTGCTTCATTTGCAAATATTTTCTCCCATTATGAGGATTGTCTTTTTGTCTTGTTTATGGCTTCCTTTGCTGTGCAAAAGTTTTTAAGTTCCATTAGGTCCCATTTGTTTATTTTTGTTTTTATTTCCATGACTCTAGGAAGTGGATCAAAAAATATCTTGCTGTGGTTTATGTCAAAGAGTGTTTTTCCTGTTTTCCTCTAAGAGTTTTATTACATCTTACATTTAGGTCTTTAATCCATTTTGAGTTTATTTTTCTGTTTGGTGTTAGGTAGTATTCTACTTTCATTCTTTTACATGTAGCTGTCCAGTTTTCCCAGCACAACTTATTGAAGAGGCTGTCTTTTCTCCATTGTATGTTGTGCCTCCTTTGTCATAAATTAGGTGGCCATATGTGCGTAGGTTTATCTCTGGGCTTTGTATCAAGTACCATTGATCTATATTTCTGTTTTTGTGCCAGTACCATACTGTCTTGATTACTGTAGCTTTGCAGTATAGTGTGGAGTCAGGGAGGCTGATTCCTTCTGCTCCATTTTCCTTTCTCACTATGCGGGGTCTTTTGTGTTTCCATACAAATTTTAAAATGTTTTGTTCTAAATCTTTGAAGAATGCCATGGGTAGTTTGATAGGGATGGCTTTGAATATGTAGATTGCTTTGGGTATTATAGTGATTTTCACAATATTGATTCTTCCAATCCAAATCATAGTATATTTCTCCATATGTTTATGTCATCTTTGATTTCTTTCATCAGTATTTTATAGTTTTCTGCATACAGGTCTTTTGTCTTCTTAGGTAGGTTTATTCCTAGGTATCTTATTCTTTTTGTTGCGATGGTAAATGGGATTTTTTCCTTAATTTCTCTTTCTGGGTTTTCGTTGTTAGCGTATAGGAATGCAAGAGATTTCCATACATTAATGTTGTATCCTGCAACCTTACCAAATTCATTGATTATTTCTAGTAGTTTTCTGTTGGCATCTTTAGGATTTTCTATGTATAGTATCATGTCATCTGCAAACAGTGACAGTTTTACTTCTTTTATAAAAAATTTATTTATTTCATTTATTTATTTTTGTCTGTATTGTGTCTTCATTGCTGCATGCGGGCTTTCTCTAATTGCAGCAAACCAGGGCTACTCTTCATTGCAGTTCACAGGCTTCTCATTGAGGTGGCTTCTCTTGTTGTGGAGCATGGGCTCTAGGCATGTGGACTTCAGTAGTTGTGGTGCATGGGCTCAGTAGTTGTGGCTTGCCGGCTCTGGAGCACGGGCTCTGTCGTTGTGGTGCATGGGCTTAGTTGCTCTGTGGCATGTGGGATCTTCCCAGACCAGGTCTCGAACCCGTGTCCCCCCCATTGGTATGCATGTTCTTAACCACTGCGCCACCAGGGAAGCCCCTACTTCTTTTCTAATTTGTATTCCTTTTATTTCTTTTTCTTCTCTGATTGCCGTGGCTAAAACTTGCAAAACTATGTTGAATAAGAGTGGCGAGAGTGAGCATCCTTTTCTTCTTCCTGATCTTAGTGGAAATGCTTTCAGTTTTCCACCACTGAGAATGATGCTTGCTATGGGTTTGTCATATATGTCCTTTATGAGGTTGAGGTAGGTTCCCTCTATGCCCATTTTCTGAAGAGTTTTTATCATAAATGGGCATTTAATTTTGTCAAAAGCTTTTTCTGCATCTTTTGAGATGATCATATGGTTTTTATTCCTTAAATTGTTAATATGGTGTATCACATCGATTGATTTGTGTATATTGAAGAATCCTTGCATTTCTGGGATAAATCCCACTTGATCATGGTATATGATCCTTTTAATGTGTTATTGGACTCTGTTTGCTAGTATTTTGTTGAGGATTTTTGCATCTATGTTCATCAGTGATATTGGTCTGTAATTTTATTTTTTCGTAATATATTTGTCTGTTTATGGTATCAAGGTGAAGGTGGCCTCATAGAACAATTTGGAAATGTTTTACCCTCTGCAGTTTTTGGAAGAGTTTGAGAAGGATCAGTGTTAGCTCTTCTCTAAATGTTTGATAGAATTTGTCTGTGAAGCCATCTGGTCCTGGGCTTTTGTTTGTTGGAAATTTTTAATTACAGTTTCAATTCCATTACGTGTGATACGTCTGTTTATATTTTGTAATTCTTCCTGGTTCGGTCTTGGAAAATTGTACCTTTCCAAGAATTTGTCCATTTCTTCATGGTTGTCCATTTTATTGGCATGAAGTTGTTTGTCGTAGTCTCTTATAACCCTTTGTATTTCTGCAGTGTCAGTTGTGATTTCTCCTTTTTCATTTCTAATTTTATTGATTTACTTCCTCTCCCTTTTTTTCTTGATGAGCCTGGTTAAAGGTTTATCAATTTTGTTTATCTTCTCAAAGAACCAACTTTTAGTTTTATTGATCTTTGCTATTGTTTTCTTCATTTCTATTTCATTTATTTCTGCTCTGATCTTTATGATTTCTTTCCTTCTACTGACTTTGGGTTTTCTTTGTTCTTCTTTCTCTAGATGCTTTAGGTGTACAGTTAGATTGTTTATTTGAGATTTTTCTTGTTTCTTGAGGTGAGATTGAATTGCCATAAAGTTCCCTCTTACAGCTGCTTTTGCTGTGTCCCATAGGTTTTTGGTCATTGTGTTTTCATTGTCATTTGTTTCTATATATTTTATGTTTCTTCTTTGATTTCTTCAGTGATCTCTTGGTTATTTAATTGTGCACTGTTTAGCCTCCATGTATGTGTTTTTTACAGTGTTTTTCCTGTAATTGATTTCTCATCTAATAGCACTATGGTCAGAAAAAATGCTTCATATTATTTCAGTTTTCTTAAATTTTCTGAGGCTTGATTTGTGACCCAAGATATGATCTATCCTGGAGAATGTTTGTGTGCACTTGAGAAAGTGTATTCTGCCACTTTCGGGTGGAATGTTCTATAAATATCAATTAAATCTGTTTGGTCTATTGTGTCATTTAAAGGTTGTGTTTCTTTCTTTATTTTCTGTTTGGATGATCTGTCCATTGGTGTAAGTGGGGTGTTAAAGTCCCCTACTATTATTGTGTTCCTGTCAATTTCCCCTTTTATGGTTGTTAGCATTTGCCTTATGTAGTGAGGTCCTTCTATGTTGGGTGCATAAATATTTATAATTGTTATATCTTCTTCTTGGATTGATCCCTTGATCATTATATAGTGTCCTTCCTTATCTCTTGTAACAGTCTTTATTTTAAAGTCTATTTTATCTGATACAAGTATTGCTACTCCAGCTTTCTTTTGATTTCCATTTGCATGGAATATCTTTTTCCATCTGCATGGAATATCTTTTTCCATCCCTTCACTTTGAGTCTTTATGTGTCCTTAGGTCTGATGTGGGTCTCTTGTAGACAACATATATACGGGTCTTGTTTTTGTATCCATTCAACCAGTCTGTGTCTTTTGGTTGGAGCATTTAATCTATCTACATTGAAGGTGATTATCGATATGTATGTTCCTATCACCATATTCTTAATTGTTTCAGGTTTGTTTTTGTGGGTCTTTTTCTTCTCTCGTGTTTCCTCCCTAGAGTATTTCCTTTAGCATTTTTTGTAAAGCTCGTTTGGTGGTGCTGAATTCTGTTAGCTTTTGCTTGTTTGTAAAGCTTTTGATTTCAATGTTGAATCTGAATGAGATCCTTGCTGGGTAGAGTAATCTTGGTTGTAAGTTTTTCTCTTTCATCACTTTATGTATATCTTGCCATTCCCTTTTGGCCTGCAGAGTTTCTGCTGAAAATTCAGCTGATAACCCTATAGGGATTACTTTATATGTTATTTTTTGCTTTTCCCTTGCTTTTTTTTTTTTTTTTTTTGGCTGCATTGGGTCTTAGTTGCGGCATGTGGTATTTTCTTTGAGGCATGTGTGATCTTTCATTGTGGTGTGCAGTGTTCTCTCTAGTTGCAGCATGTGGGTTTTTTCTCTCTCTGTGGCATGTAGGCTGCAGGATGCATGGGCTCTATAGTTGTGCCACACAGGTTCCAGAGTGCATGGGCTCTGTAGTGTGCAGCACACGGGCTCTCTAGTTGAGGTGCGTGAGCTCAGTAGTTGTGGCGCGTGGGCCCAGTTACCCCACGGCCTGTGGGATCCCAGTTCCCTGACCAGGGATCAAACCCACGTCCCCCATATTGTAAGGCAGATTCTTTGCCACTAGGGAAGTCCCCTCCCTTGCTGCTTTTAATATTTTTTCTTTGAATTTAATTTTTGTTAGTTTGATTAATATGTGTCTTGGTGTGTTTCTCCTAGGGTTTATCCTGTAGGGGACTCTCTGTGCTTCCTGGACTTTGGTGACTATTTCCTTTCCCATATTATGGAAGTTTTCCACTATAATCCCTTCGAATATTTTCTCAGACCCTTTCTTTTTCTCTTCTTCTGGGACCCCTATAATTCGAATGTTGGTGTGTTTAGTGTTGTTCCAGTGGTCTCTGTGATTGTCAATTCTTTTCAGCCTTTTTTCTTTATTTTACTCCTCAGCAGTTTCCACCGTTCTGTCTTCCAGCTCACTTATTCGTTCTTCTGCCTCAGTTATTCTGTTATTTATTCTTTCTAGTGTATTTTTCATTTCAGTTATTGTGTTTTTCATCTCTGTTTGTTCTTTAGTTCTTCTAGATCTTTATTAAACATTTCTTGTATTTTCTCGATCTGTGCCTCCTTTCTATTTCCAAGATTCTGGATCATCTTTACTGTCATTACTCCAGATTCTTTTTCAGGTAAGTTGCGTATTTCCTCTTCATTTATTTCATTGTGTAGGTTTTCACCTTGCTCCTTCATCTGTGACATATCTTTTTGTCATCTAATTTTTTTTTTTTTGATGGGTGGGACTGTGTTACTGTCTTACTGGTTGTTTGGCCTGAGGCTTCCAGCACTGGAGTTTATTGGCTGTTGGTAGTGCTAGATCTTGGTGCCAAGTTGAGGACCTCCAGGAGACCTCACTCTGATGAATATTCCCTGGGTCTCAGGTTCTCTCTTTGTCCAGTGGTTTGGACTCAGAGCTCCCACTGCAGGAGCGCAGGCCAGTCACCCTGCTTGTGAACCTAGATCCCACAAGCTGCGCAGGTGGCAAAAAAAAAAGAAAGAAAAAAAGGAGCAGAACAAGAGCAAAGAGTAAAAAGTATAATATTGGAAAGCTAACAGATATGTTAGAAAGAATTAAAAAGAAAATTAAATATATATATAATTTTTTTAAATACATATATATATATGAAACAACAACCGGAATGTAAAACAGAACCACAATAGTAAAAAAGAGGACGGAAAAAAAAAAAGCCAGAAAAGGCCTTGGCTGTGGGGGGCGGGGCTTAGCCAGAGCAGGGTTTAGGTGGTGGGCAGGGCCTATGCTTAGGACCCACAGGACCGGTAAAGGCCCTGGGGGGTGAGAGGTGGGGCTTAGGCTCAACACAGCAAGAGGTACCCAGGAGTGCCTCTGGCCTTGAAGGGCTGAGGACCAGGTCTGGGACCCCAGTAGTCTCACTGGGCCTTAGTGGGTGGGGGAAATGCTAGGCCCATTCCCCTCAATCCTCCAATCCCATAGGGTCCCTCCCCGTTGGCCTCTCTTCGTATCCCCCATGCCCTTAGAACCCAGGCAGCCAGAGGGGGCCCCAGAAGGTGGGAGACCAGACCCAGAAGCCCAACAGGGTTCCCGGGGCCGTGTGGGTGGAGGAAATGCCTGGTGCACCACCCCTGATCCTCTGGTCCTGGAGGGTACCCCCCCGACCCTCCGCCTCTCCTGCTCTTCCCCCTCCTCCTTTTCCCCCCATGCCCCTAGGATCCACAAGGCTGGAGGGGGGCCCCAGAGAATGGAGGACCAGGCCCTGGATCCCGGCAGGCTACCCGGGGCCCAAGTGGGTGGGGGAAATACCCTCTGTGCCTCCCCTGATCCTCCAATCCTGAAGGGCCCTCCCCATCCAACTCTCATCTTCTCTCCCCGTCTCCCTCCTACACTCCTAGGACCAATGAGGCCTGGAGGGGGCCTCGGAGGGTGGGGGACCTGGCCTGGGAGCCGAGCAGGCTTCCTGAGGCCCAAGTGGGTGGGGGAAACGCCTGCTGCACCTCCCCTCAGCCTCCAGTCCTGGAGGGCTCCTCCTTCCCACCTCTCCCCTTCCCCCCCTCCCTCCTACACCCCTAGGACCAACGCGGCTGGGATGGGGCCTCAGAGGGTGGAGGACTCACCTGGGAGACCAGCAGGCTTCCCGGGACCCAATTGGGCAGGGGAAACTAGGCATGCTCCCCCAATCCTCTGAGACCCCAAGGCTCTCTCCAGGCGTGGGAACCCCTCCCCCCTCCCAGCCACCCCTCAGGGGCGCCAGTCCTGTCCGGCCTTCACTTCTCCTCTCCCCTCACTCCCTACCACATCCTACCCAGTTTCCCGGGGGCTCCTCCCATCTCCTTGGGTGTCAAGGTCCCCCACCAGCGTCTGGCAGGTGCCCTAGTTGAGGGGAGATGCAAACTCCGCATCTCCCACGCTTCCATCTTGACTCCTGTTCCTACTTTCATATATTTTCTCTTTGCTGAAAGTCTCATTTCCTTCATGCATTATTATCCTGACCTTGGTGAATAACTTCATAAACATTTTACATTCTTGATGAGGAAAATAACTTATCTCTATTTCATTAATGTTTGTTTCTGGTTTTCTATCGTTATTTTCTTTGGAACGTATTTCTCTGTTTCTTTGTATTCTTTGACTCTCTATGTTGGTTTCTATACATTAGATAAAACAGTCACCTCTCTGAGTCTTGATAACATGATCTTGTGTAAGAGATGAGACTTAACATTCAGCCCTGTCTTACCTCTTCATTGTCTCTCAAATCTTTGTGGGTTTCCAAGTCACCTTCTTTGTTTTTAGTGACTCCTAGCAGTTGAGGATTAGCCAAGATCTATTTTGATGTGGATATTTTCTCATTGGCCTGATTCGCATTTGCTCATATCGTTTCTGGATGTTTCAGAGGGAACTGCTCCATTTGTAGCTGTAGAATTGGTATGTCTGTGGGAGGAGGTAAGTTCAGGAGCCTCCTATGTCACCATCTTGGATTAGAACTCTTTGTGATTAATAATTTTGTTTCTGTGCATTTCAGTTTCCTCATCATTATATGAACTTTGGCCTTCCTTCTCCTTTTCTCTTCGACAGACATGTAATGAAGTTTCTAGATTCTAAGTGCTAGGTTCTGGGAATTCGAAAATAGAGGTATATTTCTCTACTCTCTGATTCTTATCTCTGTGACAGCTCTTTTAATTGATCATGTTAAAATACCTCAAATAATGATTTTCAAAGAAGTATGATCAAAATACTGTGGGTGACCAGAGAAAGGAAAGGTCTGGCACAGTCAGGGAAGTTTTCAACAGGAATGTGCAATTCACCTAGATATGAAGGGTGGGTAGTATGCCACGCATAACAATTTGAAAGAAAATGTTCCAGCATATGCACAAAAGCATAAGGTTGAGACAGGTGATGACGGGCATTTGCTGAGACCAAAATATGGACTGAATGAGGATTGAGGCAGTAGCTGAAGATGAAATTCAATAGGTAGATTAGAGTTAGAACTATTAGAATATGAAGGATCTTATGCACTATACTAGTAGTTTGAACGTATCTTGGAGATAATTGAGTCGCTAGATATCCAATGGGAAAGCCATGTGAAGATTTTTTTCCTCTTAAGGAATATTGTATGGATGAATGCAAATGAGACCAAATACAGACAGATTTCAGAAAACTAGAAGGTATGACATGGGCCCATGGAACACAGAGTTAATCATATGCCTGAAATCTGAATACAAAAGTAATGTTATATACGGTTTTCAGACATTTTGGAAGTACAAAAAAACGAACCACAAGAAAGGAAGAAAAAAAACTATCCTAATCTCACAACATAGATATTGGTGATTCAGATTTCAATATATTTGTTTTGATAGTTTTCAATATATACATATACATTTCATTTATTTATTATTTATTTATTTATTTATTTAAATTGTGGGTGTGTTGGGTTTTGTTGCTGTGCATGGACTTTATCTAGCTGTGGAGAGCCGGGGCTGCTCTTCATTGAGGAGCACAGTCTTCTCATTGCAGTGGCTTCTCTTTATTTTGGAGCACAGGCTTTAGGTGTGCGGGCTTCAATAGTTGTGGCACTCAGTCTCTGTAGTTGTGGCTCGCAGGCTGTAGAGCGCAGATTCAGTAGTTGCGGTGCACGGGTTAGTTGCTCCACGGCACGTGGGGTCTTCCCCGACCAGGGCTCAAACTTGTGTCCCCTGAATTGTCAGATGGATTCTTAACCACTGCACCACAAGGGAAGTCCCTGTACATGTACATTTTAAAACAAAAATCATGACACCAATGTGGAATATTCTATAGATGAACATTTTTTTCTTAGCCATCAAACATTAGGTGGACATTGTTTATATAATGTACCATCGGTTACTCTCATTATTGGAAACGTAGGGATTTCAAGCATTTCAAAAGCATTGTGATGAATGTGTTTGTGCCTCCATATTTGTGCTGTTGTCTGAAAAAGCTACTAGATGTAGAATTTCTAGCAGAAGATAATATACATTTAAGGTTTTTAAAAATATCTATTCAAAATTCTCTTTCAGAAAACAATTTATATTCCCACCAGCAGCCTCTTTTCCCTGTAGCCTTTAAAACAATGAATATTTTTATTTTTTTCTGACAAAAGGCAAATATGATATCTCACTGTTTAATTTGCATTCCTTTGATTACTTATGAGGTTATGTCCTTTCATGTTTATTGTAACTTGCCTCTTCTGCCAGTTTTTCTTTTGGGGTGTTTGTAGTTTTATGTTTGATTTTAAAAGGCTCCAGAACCTTTCTGTTTAGGCAAAATACAAGATAACAATTAGATTTATTCAGCCATAGAGAAGCTGTAGAGGCAGATGAAAAACTCAAAATTGGGAAAAACAAAAAAACAGCAAGGTTTCAGGTAACGAGAAATATGTGCCGATATTTGACGGAAAAGTCAGAGCTATGCAAACTTTACAGAGGGGAAGCAATGATGAAGGTAAGGCATGAGCGCCTGGCTCTTTTCCAGATTCCAGATGAATGAAGCAATGGAAATGAGAGCCTTTGTCCCTGTGAATGCAAAGAAGTCCCCTTGGGTTTGAGAGAAGGCTACACTCAGGTGCAGAAGACAGCTAGTTAGCAATGTTAGTTTTCTCTTAAAGTATATTATGAGAGTAAAAGAATATGCCAAATTGCAATAATCTTGAAAACTAGCAATAGGTAAGGGCTATTAAACTATTAAACTTCAAAAGAGGTAAGGAAAGTTAATCAAGGAAAAATTGTACAAGATTAACATATATTCAGCCTATCAGTCCCTTAAAATGCAGGTATGTACCTTTGTTCCACAGAAAGTGAGCAGCCTGTCCTGAAATTTGTATGAACAAATTTCCTGACATTGTCAGAAAAATATGGTAAAATGTGTTCACTTCAGTAACCACCATCACCATCTAGAGTTAGAAAATTTTCATCACACCAAAAGCTCCCTCATTCCTCTTTGTTTTCTCTCGCTATGAGTGAGTTATATTTTTCTAAACATTTATAGAAATGGGATCATAAAGGATGTACTCTTTTGTATCTAGCTACCTTTGTTCCATGTAATGCTTTTGAGATTCTTCCATATATATTAGTATATACAATAGTAGTATGCCACAGTAGTATTCAGTGTGGAATGTTATTCCATGTGGATATACTATAAATCATTTATACATTAATCTGTTGATGGGCATTTGGGTTGTTTGCAATTTGGAGCTATTATGAATGAAGTTGCTATGCACAAATTGCTATCTACAAATCTATGTGTGGGTAAATGCTTTTATTTCTCTTGGGTATTTGCCTAGGAATGGAATTGCTAGGTCCTATGTTAGATGTAGGTTTCACTTTGCAAAAAAGATTAAGAGGTGCAAACTACTATGTATAAAATAAATAAGCTACAAGGATATATTGTGCAACATAGGGAATATAGCCAATATTTTATAGCTATAAATGGAATATAGCCTTTAAAAATTTACTGTATTGTAAATTTGAAACATATAATATTGTACATCAACTACACATCAATTTTTTTAAAAGTGCTATTTTTAAAAATGCTAGTTTACAAAGTGGCTGTACTATTTTCCATTCAGATCAGAAATGCATGGTTGTTTCATTTCCTCCAGATCCTTGCCAACACTCTGTATGGTTAGTCTTTTTAATTCTAGCCATTTTAATATATGTATAATAATATCTCATTGTGGCTTTAATTCACATTTCCCTAATGATTAATGGTGTCAAAAATGCCTGCATGTGTGAAATGGCCTTTCCTACATCTTCTTTGTCAAGTATTTTCTAAACCATTTGTCCACTTCTTTCTTTTTTTATAATTCAACTGTAAGAGTTCTTTATAAGCTCTAGAAGCAAGTTGTTTTCTTTTTTCTTTGCCAGATATACACATTGCAAATATTTTCTTGCAGTTTGTGGCTTTTTTTTCCATTTTTGTAGTAGTATGTCTCAAATAGAAGAATTTATTTTTGACAACATCAGTTTTATTGATCTTCTTCTTTTATATTTTTTGCTTTTCTGTCCAATCTAAGAAACCTTTGCCTAACACAAGATCAAAAAATAACCTATACTTTAGCATAAAAGCTAAAAGGAAGGGGATAAAGGGAACAAAGAGAATGTAACAAAGTATCTGGCTTTGCTGGAATTTTCCATATTTAGTGATTAAAAAATAAAACCAAATATCTTAGGGGCTAATAAATATATGTGGCAATATAGGGATCATTAGTATTGCAGAGCAGATATAGAGGGGAAAATTGAGTCTTTTTGACTCAATTGAGTATATTTGTTGAGTATATTTTTATTTGAGAAAGCACAAAGTAGTTTTAGAAAGCACTTCAACTTTTAAAATAAAATTCAAGAAATCTTGTGTTGTAAAACCAAGTGAGAAATGATAAAAATAGAGGAGATTTTTGATAAATGAATGAGATAGAGAAAATAAATTAAAACATAAGTTTAAAGAAATAAGGATCTCTGCAAGAAATACAATCAGTAGTGTAGGAGAAAAGTTTGAGTAGCTTGCCCAACATTCAGAAGAAAGAGGCTACGATATTAAGGCTAAGATATTAAGCCTCTAAGATATTAAGAGGCTAAAATATTAATTTGTAATATGTAATATATAAGTAATATACTTAAAATTATATTATATAGTAATATACTTAAAATTATATATATCTAAAACATATATATGACAACAGGATAGAAGTGTGTATGTGTGTGTATGTATATATATATATATATATATATTTGACAATAGAGTTGAAGTAATAATTGAGAATCTGGAATAGGAAAGCTTACCTCAGCTGAAAAATAATTTGAATCTATAGGTTTCTTAGTTAAGATACAACAATACCTAGAGAGCCTGGTGAAATTTTTGAAATGCATGGATTAAGAGAAATACTAAGGACATTCAGGCAGGAAAAAATAAAGTTTACATACAAAGGAATAATGTCAGCTTGACCTCACATTCTTTATGTATCACTAACTTCAAAAGACATTGAAATATCAAAAGAATTTTGAGGGGAAATATTACCACCCAGAACTCTATAACTCTGTTATGCTTGAAGGAAAAAGAAGAAAATTCTCAAATACACGTGGCTCAACAGTGTAATTTTCACACTCTTACAAGGGGGGAAAAACTTTCACAGATGTAGTCCTGTTTGAAATATGCAGCTGTTTGAAAGCAGCATCAAAGTAAAGAAGTTAATATGGTAGTCATGATAAGAAAATTCTTATGGTCAACATGAAGTCAGTTAAACGTCAAGTTAAGATAATTAATGGTTAAACAGACTGAACACAAATGTCACAATAATTTTTGAACAAAGAGATACATGATTTAAAAATAAAGTAAATCTGAAGTAAAAATATGACATTATAGTAAAAATGGAAAATAATTATGGGTAAAAGGTAAATAAATGTGTGCTAAATCCTTCTTCTTTGAAAACGATCAATATATAGCATATCAGTTTAACTGTGATAATAAGAGAAGTGTAGGCTCATTTTTTATTTCAAAATGCTAAAGTAATCTCCAGTAGAATTACAGAGTTGTTTTTATAGCTATCAAATAAGAAAGAAAACAGAAAAATATATCCTACATATGTAAAGAGAAAAAATAATAAAAACACTTAAACTCTTAAAACAATATTACAAGATTAAGTATATCAATTTGATAATGAAAATATACTGTAATGAAATTTCTGTAATGAAAGAAAAGATTCTCTTTTTTGTCAGCAAATAAAATTCAAACTCATTCTGATGCAGATTCCTGGGATTTGAGGTTATTTGTATTTACTAAAATTTAAGGACTTTTTGCTACATACACAAAGTAGAGGATTTAACAAGAAGCTCACAACTCAGTGTTCAAATGTCTTTTGTCACTGGATGCTTACAATAGGCAAGTTAAAATACTTCTCTTGTGTTGTGGTTTATTTGTGATGTAAAAATAATAATAGGATCTACCTCACAAGACATTCTAAAGGGCTTGGAACATTGTTTTTAGAAAGTGCTACATTAATATTGCTATGTAAAGAAATTTAGGAGGAGAAAAACTTGAAAGTGGGAAGTGTACTGTCGGGTGTGAAAACATCAGAACTGTGCTTGAGCTGAGTCTGGCTGTATGTGCAACTTTTGATGGCAGGTGAAGACACTTGGTACTAGGTGTTACAGCTCCAGAGGCCCATTTGGGAGACATCAAAGTCTCTGATAAGATTTTTCTGAAGCCTATTGGATGGATATACGCTTGAAATATTGTCAAAATTCAAGGGGCCAGAAAGGGAAGATTTGGAATCAGAAGGCTTCATTTAGCATCATTAAATCGTGATTATATCCCCATACTGTTAGTCTGTTCCACTGAAGGACTTTTAGAGTAGAAGCAGTCAATTTTCAAGAATAAAAACGTAGATGTTCAATTGATGAGAAATCTCAATTTTTTCTAAAGGAGAACATAGAATGACTATTTATTACATCTGGACAAACAAATAATTATGTTTTCTTTAAGGAAATACAAAGATGTGCTGCATGATGTCTTGGATGCTAAAATGCTCTACTTGCCTGTGTAACAGGCATCCTGCATCTGAATGGGTAGGTGGGGAGAGAAATGAAAGTGACAAGTGGAGCGAGTGAGGTCAAGCAGCCCATTTAGCTTCCACTCTGATTATGGATTGAACACACCCTCTCAGGGAAATGGATTCCACATTTGAAAGTAGTATAGTGCAAAGATGAAGAAGGGAAAGTAATAAGCAAGTTATATTCATGATATAACTTTGTGCTGACATTTCTCTAACTAATTGAGAAAAAGAAAGGGGAGAATATTTAAAATATATAAACAATCATGCCAGAGAAGTTTGAGTGAGAGTCAACAGAAGAAAATGGAAGGTCAGAAATTTGATACCCAAAATTCACATGATTTATTGAAGTTCAAGATAGAGCAGTAAACATACTCCTTATGCATGTTGATAGGAAAGGGAAACCAGGTAAATTTGGAAAAGAAAAGAAGAGCATGCTGAGCTTTTTAAAGTAGAGTATTACTAGTTCAGACACAGAGAAGTATTAATTGTCTTGAATATTAGTGGTGGGTGTTGAGTATCACCCCATGCAGAGTCCTGCAGACTCTTCCTTCTAGAATGGCAAGGCAAACTCAAGCAAGCTTTAGCTAACGTGCTTGACACTGCAGGTCCAGGGCTATGTGCCTGACACACTGCAGGTACAGCGTTAGGCAGATTTAATACAAGCTTCTGTCGCAGTTGATTAACTTTCATGTGTCAACATTTAAAAAGAAGATGACAATGGCTAAAGGGTAAGTTCATAATTCTTTCTTCTCGTGTTAATTCTATGGTGAAGAAAGTATTCCACCAAAGGGAAGGTTTAGAATGCAAAGAAGCACAACGTTTGAGAGAGGTCTTGAGAAAGCAGAAGATAAAAGGAGGGAGGAAGTGGACACAATTTGTATATTGATGGCAGTTAGAAAAGCATGATGTTAAGAAGTTGAACTTTAAAACCTATCTAAGAGGAGGAAGGAAATCCAACTAAGACCAGCAGATGGTATATGGCTTCTTAAACCCTTCCTAAAGTTTGGATTTAAAGAAAATGTATGAGCTTGAGAGAAAGATTGCAGGGACTGTGTGGGAGAGGGTATAAAACAATTCAACCTCTGAACATGGTAGAGTATATGACTTTGGGCCTATTTAACAGAATAGAAGAGTAAACTACATTACAAAGAAAATGTTTAAGGGGCAAAAGAAGGATATGCTAATTAGAATTTGAGAATAAACACTCTGAGTAGCATATACATGCAATAAAATGCCTAGAGACAAACTTTCCAGAAATAAATTAATTAAATAACTAGTAAAACAGAATGGAGGATAAAAAAAGTAAAGAGAAACAAACTTTTGCCATCCATTTTTCAGGTTTAAGTAATTGATATTCAATTTCTGTAGAAACTTTGTTGGATTGGCTCATGGGAGTTGGATTGTAAATATGTATAATATGTAAATAACTTTAATACACTTGAAGGATTTAAAAAGAGGGATGATACATATGAAAGTGCTCTACAATGAATATCATTATAGACACTGGGAATGTTGAAAGGAATACCCAAAGAACATTTCCAATTCTTGTCTCATTTCTGCTTATATGTATTTAATTTCTGGCATAGGGTCACATATAAAATTAAAAGCCCTTCCTTATTGAATTTATTTTCTTTCAACATCTTCTTTCAAGGCATTGCCTCTCAGGATTTCTGTATAGTGGAGATTCATTTGGCTGCTTTTCTGGTTATGTTTATTGTTTTCGTCATCCGTTTTAGGCCCAATGATTCCAAAAGGCAGGAAGCATAGCTATTTACATTCCCTGGCCCGGAAAACATAGATATTATTATGATAATGATAGTCAGAGATTAATTCACTAGGCAATATTTTAAACAATTCCATTTTGGAAAATACATTCAATTTCAATTTCTTATATACAGCTTATATCTTCTAATAAAATTTATGGTAAAACTGGGTAAGTCTTTAATATACAGTCGACTCTTACTTGGCAAACCTTATTTGCAAGTACTGAAAATGTTCTTCCAAAAACATCACTTTCAACATATTTCAAGGACCTTCAGTGGTTCCTAGTCACATACTAAATATGAATTCACCATTTACTGCTTTAAAAAATCCCACTCATTATCACCATAGTATAACCATAGAACTCTCTTTTGGTTTTGCTTTGATTAAATTTTGCCAGAACTACTCATCACAATTTTTTCAGTCAGTCATGTTCTTCTTCATTTTTGCATGCTAATGTTTAATATCATGTTTTTACTTTTTTTTTTTTTTCAATTTATTTATTCATTTATGGCTGCGTTGGGTCTTCGTTGCTGTGCTCGGGCTTTTCTCTAGTTGCGGGGAGCAGGGGCTGCTCTTCCCTGGGGGCACCAGGGAAGTCCATCATGTCTTTACTTTGTGAAGAACACATTTCCTGTAATAGCACCTTAGTGCAAAATTTCTTTGTGTCAGTGATAATTCAGTTTTTTGACAGAATAAGCATCAATTTAAAATATTTATATTTTGGAATAATTTACATGATAATAATTATCAAGGTGATTTTAAGTGTATATCAATAACTAAAGTTCAAAGGAAGAATGAGAGAACAGGGAATATTCTGAAATCGAACCTAAGAATGATAAATCATCAGGTTTTGTTCATTGTGTTTCCTATGACTCTCTCTTTTTTCCTTATTTTTCTACATATCCCAGTATCTCAGCGTCTCAGTTCAGAACATCATCACATCTTGCCTGGATTTACAAGGCAAGGGTTAATAAGAACTTCTTGCTATCTAATTTTCCAATTTTATTGTTGTCTTTTCTGCAACATATTTTCTAGTTTTTTCAAGTGAAACAGTGGTTCTGAAATGTAAACTAGTTCTGTTATCCCACTTTAAAAACTAGTTAATGATTCCAGACTACCTTCAAGATAAATTCTGATTTCTCACTAGTGCACCCAAAGCCCTTCACTATCTGGTCCCCTGACAGTCACTGCTCTATTTGTGCTGTGAACACCATGTCCTAATTGAATCTATTGGCAAGTGGCTGAGTACACCATGTTTTCTATCGTCTGTTGTATTTGGGAGGAGTGTTAATTAGGACAGGAAGACGTTGTGTAATTCTGATAAGCTCTAGTCTGTTTTTCACTTCTTTTGTGACTTCAAAATAACTTAGAGAAGGCGTGGTGGTAAATTGTTAGCATATGAGATAGCACTTTAAAATTTTTAATGAAATTAATTAACATGACCTTAATCTAGTTGTTTATATAGGCAGAATTTTAATTTTGAACCTGAGCACTTTCTAGTGTCATTAGGTTTACTCTCCATTTTCTTATTTTAAGTAGTTGTAAGGGTACAACTTGAGATTTACCTCTTTTTTAAAAATTTATTATTATTATTTTGGCTGCGTTGGGTCTTTGTTGCTAAGCACAGGCTTCCTCTAGTTGCAGAGAGTGGGGACTACTCTTCGTTGTGGTGCATGGGCTTCTCATTTTGGTGGCTTCTCTTGTTTTGGAGCATGGGCTCTAGGCGCAGGGACTTCAGAAGTTGCGGCATGTGGGCTCAGGAGTTGTGGCTTGCAGACTGTAGAGCACAGGCTCAGTAGTTGTGGCACATGGGCTTAGTTGTTTTGCGGCATGTGGGATCTTTCTGGACCAGAGATCAAACCTGTGTTCCCCGCATTGGCAGGCAGATTCTTAACCACTGTGCCACCAGAGAAGTCCCAAGATTTACTTCTTAAGAATGTTTTTATATTTTTTCTTTTATTCATTTTCATTGAGATGTAATTGACATATATCACTGTATGAGTTTCAGGTGTACAGCATAAAGATTTGACTTACATTTCTTGTGAAATGATTACCATTGTAAGTTTAGTTAATAACCATTATCTTATATAGATATATAGATAAAAGTGGGGGAAAAAAGGAAAAAAAATTCTCCTTGTAATGAGAACACTTAAGATTGATTCTTTTTTTTTTTTTTTTTTTGCGGTTCAGGGGCCTCCCACTGTTGTGGCCTCTTCCGTTGCGGAGCACAGGCTCCGGACGCGCAGGCTCAGTGGCCATGGCTCACGGGCATAGCCGCTCCGCGGCAGGTGGGATCTTCCCAGACCGGGGCACAAACCCATGTCCTCTGCATCGGCAGGCGGACTCTCAACCACTGTGCCACCAGGGAAGCCCAAGATTGATTCTTTTAACAACTTTCATATACATCATAGAACAGTGGCAATTATAGTCATCCTATTGTACATTACATCCCTAGTATTTATTTATTTAACAACTTTTCAAGTGTACAGTACAGTATTGTTAACTATAGGCATAGTGTTATACAGCAAATTTCTAGAACTTATTCATCTTGCATATTGCAAATTTTATACCCATTGAATAGCATCTTCCCATTCCCCTCCCCTCCAGACCCTGGCAACCACCATTCTACTCTCTGTTTCTATGAGTTTGATTATTCAAAATACCTCATACAAGTAGAACCATACAGTATTTGTTCTTCTGTGACTGGCTTGTATAACTTAGCATGATGTCCTCAAGGTTCATTCATGGTGTCAGGTATGTCAGTATTTCCTTCTTTTTTAAGACTAAATAATATTCAATCACCAATTATACCCCAATAAAGATGTTAAAAAAATATATTCAATCATATATATATGTACCACATTTTCTTTATCTATTCTTCTGTTGATGGACATTTAGATTTTTTCCACATCTTGGCTATTGTGAAGAATGCTGCAATGAACTTGAGGATGCAGATAGCTCTTCGATACTCTGTTTTCATTTTCTTTGGATATATCCCCAGAAGAGGGATTGCTGGATCATCTGATAGTTCTATTTTTAATTTTTTGAGGAACCTTCACATTATTTTCTACAGCAGCTGCTGCAAAATTTTACATTTCCACCAGCAGTGTACAAGGGTTCCAATTTTTCTCTATCCTAACCAACACTTTTTTTGTTTTGTTTTAATTTTTTTTGAGAATAGTTATCCTAACAGATGTGAGGTGATATCTCACAGTGATTTTAATTTGCATTTCCTTGATGATTAATGATGTTGAGCATCTTTTCATATACCTGTTGGCCATTTGTATGTCTTCTTTGAAGAAATATCTATTCAAGCCCTTTGCTCATTTTTAATGGTTATTTGTTGTTTTTATTTGTTCATGTAGTTGGTTTTGGGGTTTGTTTGTTTTGTTTTGTTTTTTGTTTTGTTTACTTTGTTTTTTGCTACTGAGTTTAGGATTACTTTATATATTTTGGATATTAAAACTTTATTAGATATATGGGTTGCAGATATTTTCTCCCTCTCTCTACGTTGCATTTTCATACTGTGGACTGTTTCTTTTGCTGTGCAGAGTTTTTTAGTTTGATGTAGTTTCACTTGTTTATTTTTGCCTTTGTTCCTTGTACTTTTGATGTCATATCCAAGAAATCACTACCAAGAACCATGTTATGAAGATTTTCCCTAGTTTTCTTCTAGGAGTTTTACAATTTCAGTTCTTATGTTTACTTTTTTATTCATTTTGAGTTGATTTATTTATTTTTTTGTATCATGTATAATATGGGTCCAATTTCATTATTTTGCATTTTCTTATCCAGTTTTCTCAAGACCATTTGTTGAAGAGACAGTCTTTATCCCATTGTATATTCTTGGCTCCCTTGTCAATGATCAGTTGACTGTATATGTGTGGATTTATTTCTAGGCTCTCTATTCTGTTCCATTGGCTTATATGTCTGTCTTTATGCCTGTACCAAATTTAGGCAGATTGTTTTTTAAAAAACATGTTTTGTAACATAAGACCTGTATGAGAGTAATTTCTTAAAATCTGGTATTAATATTTTGCTTTATCCATAATCTGCACCAAGTTAGCCCTTTTAAGTAATGTAATCACAGAGTAGGGGAATTACATGTTACTTGACCAGTGCTACTCAGCTAACTGGTAATAAAACAGGAATAAGAACCATGGTCATATGAAATCTTGCCCAGTGCTCTTATACTGTATGACCAACCACTCATATAATGATGAAAAACTTACTGTAGCTGTAGCATATTAAATTTTTTTCATTTTCCTAGACCTAATTTCATAATTAGCGAGTAAAAATAAAAACAGCAGGTGGGAGAGAGACAGCCTACTTCAGCAGCATTCCTTGCACAGTTGGCCATGCAGATTGTGGGAACTGGAAAACAGTGATCAAATTGCATACAATAAAGTCACCAATAAGTCATAATCAAAAGACTGTCAAACCTCAACCTTATTCAGATTCCTCATGGACCTCGGTCCCTTTCTTATTTTTGTAAATGAAGTACACAAAAGGCAACATTTTGAGTAAAACAGACTGCAAGACAAAAATTTAGAAATTCATCTTTATCCCAGTATTTCCTTGTGTCTTCAGTCTCTTGTCCATACAATTCATATCATTCTTGCCTAATATGAAAGTAAGTCAAATATTTATAATTTGAAAAAAGCTGAGCTCTTTACTGTTTACCATGTAGTTTATATAGTACAAGTAAAATTCTAAGTATTGTATTGTAGTGTAATATGTGATTCACTCATTTCTGTGATAAAGGAGAAAATTGTTTTAGCTAAAGAAGTCTACTACAAATTCGCAGAATGTATAGAAGAATAAAAAGTAACAAGGCACAGCCAATTGCCTGATCCTAAGACTTATTTCTTATTCTTTTAAGCTATACTTGATAATATGTTCAATCATTTATTTAACAAATATTTAACAAATATAAAATGTTTATTGGGCACACTAGGTATGGTACTCTTCTAGATTCATAAACCCAAACCAAAAAAGAAAAAAGCTGAAAGATTCGAAGTAATTTGCAATGGTTTAAGATGAGTTGCTAAACATAATTCAGATTACTATTGTTAAACTAAGTGTGACCATGTGGCCATGGACACGTAAGAACATGGCACCTCCTGGAGAAAAGTTGTGATGAAAATGACAGGAATGGCAGATTTGAGAAGAGCCATGCTAGCCTGAGAAGTATGGGAGCAAGGGAGACAACACATCAATAGATGTGCACATAGTGAAGCTTATTGACAAGATAGGCATCATAAGAAGCCAAGGAGACAACGAAATAAATGCCCTCCCTACACTGGATATTAAGAATGATAATAGTAATAATTAAAACAGCTACTATGTATTAAGCACTTATTTAAACTTCACAATAACTTGATGAGTTGGTGTTATCCCTCAATTTTATAGATTAAGAAATGTATATATATATATATATATATATTTGTGTGTGTGTGTGTGTGGTAAAGTCACATGTCTAAAATTGTAGCGCTAATAAATCAAATAATTCAGACCTATCTCAAAATCTTTTTATTTAATGTACAATACTTCCTGCTCATAGATATATGGTCATACTTTGCCATTGCTGCAGAACCAGGTTAAGTTTGTGGTGAATAAATAGTGATGGAACAGATAGACTAGGTCAGGTTAATAAATATTAGAATGAGAGAAAGGTGGAAGGTGGGAATCAGAAAGGAAGACCTAAACAGTCTTATTTGTGGATTTTAATGTTTTTACAGTTGAACAGAAGGTTTGTTATCTTCTAAAGAAGGAAGGAGGGAAGGAAGAAAGGAAGGAAAGCAATCCTTGCCTTCTTGTCTGGTAAGATTATCTTTAATGTGTATCTCTAATGCTACTGGATTCCTTTTTCAATAGCTTATCATCCCTGAACTGCTCTTTTGCCTCTCCTCTTAACCATAACTTCTTTATTAGCTTTCTCTATAATGTAAAGACTCTATAATGTAAAGACTGTGAGAAATAATTTACATGGAGTGTACCATGTTAAACACAAGCAACTCTATTCTTATTCAGAATACTAAATATTACCTAGAATTCTATTTGCTTATAGAGAATGATCTAGATAATACACAGCAAAATAAAAGCTTTCCCTTGAATAAGTAAATGTTTTTATTCAGTTATCTGACTTAGCTGTCTAACCACTTTGTAAAGAAATTCTTCTGCAAGACACATGGAATAGATGCCTCCAAAGTGGCTAATGAATAAATCAGTGGCTGAAGAAATGCATTTTGAAAAGGAAACACTTACTTTGTTATACTTTCAGAGCATACTGAAGAGAATGCATGCTTTCCTTGATTAACCAAAGTCTCTATATTTCAAAACAATTATTATTCATTTTAAAAACTGTGTCTTATTTTACTGCAAATTAAGTATGAACCAATAAGAATTATGGTTGCCAGTAAAAGGCTATTTCAGTCTTAGGATGAATTAATAGAAGCATAATGTAACCTAGGAGAGGAGGAGATAATTCCTTTTCTTCCTGTATCAGTCAGATAATATGTAAAGGGGTATACAATATAAGCACTAAAACTTGATTATCGTAAGAGTTTTCTAGCTAGTGTTAAAAATAGAAAAAAATACAGGCAATAAAAAAAGGGAAAAATTCCTATTGAAATATTACAAAAAATAGCAGGTAATATTTGCAACAGACATCTTAGGCAAAATCTACCCTTTCTGAGTCTCACTCCAGGAGAGGGATAAGGATTAAGAATGAAGTAAATCTTAGGGCTGTCTGAGCACATTTTATAAATAGTAAAAAAAATAAATAAATAAATTATATTTTCAAGTGGAGAAGTCAAAGTATCAGTGCTTTGCATTGGTTTATAGCTGCTTCGTTTTAAGAAGGGGATTTTAAAATTTGAGGACTTGAAAACTGGAAAGGTCATGACAATGTGGGTCTTCAGTATCTTTTTATACAAGGGTACGTTTGAAGGATTATAGGGCCTGTTGTGAGGAGAGGAGATGAAAGGTAGAGCCACTATTGTTTCTGTTTAATTACGAAATGGAAAAGATACCTAATAGTCTAAGCCATCATTTCCTAGACAGCAAAGTTAGTATTAATTTTAACATTGCTATCCCTCACTAAATTTAAATATCAGCAGCTTAGTAATCACTGGACAGATGGATAGAAGTATGTGTTTAGAGCAAATGGATTCTAAGTGAAAACTAAGTACTGAAGAACTGTTCTCTACCTGTGAAGGGTAGAAACTTTAATTTGTGAACAAATTTTAGCTAACTGGAAAAGTTTTTAAGGCTGGTTCTCAACTATTTCTTGATGGGTAAACAACTGTGGTCATTTAATTCTAGACAGAATTATAACTATAGCTAAAATAATTTGCAGGGCAGTAGAGTTGTTTAGTTTTGTTTCAGAAGAAAAAAATTCTGTTGCTGAAATTTACATAAAGAATTAAAGTTATAAAATTTTCTGAAGTCTGAATCAGCTTCATAATATGTGAAAAAGATGTCACCAGAATTTTCATAAATGTTGTCTTATTCATTTATTTACCTAGTCAACAAAGTTCTTATAAACCTACCATATGCTAGGCTCTATTCATATAAAATACAGTAAAAAGAACTATTCTGTCCTCCAGGTACTAACATTTAATTTAAATCGGTCATGTAACTAATTATAGGAACTGATACTTGCTAGTATAAAATTTGAGATGGGGGTAACCTAAGGAGGATGCACCAAAGTTTGCTAGGACAGGTGAGCAAAGACTCTGCAGAGGAGAGTCTTTAACATTTAAACTAAGTCCTTGACCACAAGAAGCTGGTGTTCCCCAGATGGACAACTGGAGAATGGGGAGTCCTGCCAGGAGCTGGGATGAGCAGTAATTGCCCTTTCAGTGTGGTGGAAATGGCATGACACCTGGCAACGGATAAGAACTTTGGCTTTTCTAGAACACAAAGCAAATGGAGGAGATGAAAACAAGATTGTGCAAATGTACTAGGAGCTAAATGAACAGATTGTGAAAGGCTTTGGATGTTGTGCTCAGGAGTTTTACTTTGTGCAGTGAATGATTTTATTCATCAGAGTGACATGGCCAGATTTCTGTTTCAGAAGGACTACACAGCAGAAGAGTACTGTCTAGATCACAAGAAGGCAGAGAATCTTGTTAGCAAGCTCTTACAACAGTCCAGATGAGGGATGATGAGGGCTGAATCAAGGCAGGCTAGACATGTTAATTGCAGTCGCTACTGCTGTTCTCAATAGAAAGAGAAGTTAGGGAAGATATGAAAACTTTTGTACTGTTTCCCTTCTAAATAGGGAAATTTGCATTCACACTGAAGAATAATTGGTATATAGTCTTTCATTTTAATTGTGATCATGTGGAAGCCAGATTCTTCTAGCATGTCTGGTAGCTAAACATGGGATATTGAGTTCTAGATATATCTCTATTTTACAGAAGAATGAGCAGCATCAGTTTAACTTTTCTAAAGGTGATGTGCCCAATGATTTTATTATCGGGGATGGGGAACCTAATTACATTAATCAAAACATATACAGTTTCTTCAGTCAGCACCTTGACAAGGTAATAACATCTCTTTGTTCCTTATCATCTATTTTCTCACTAGTTTGGGTTTTTTTGTTTCTGCCAATTCGAGGTGCTCATTCCATGTTGCTCATGATTGCTCTTTTTCTTAAAGTGTACCCAAAGTTTCTGAACTTCCTTCTTTAAAGTTTTGGTAACTTATAATCTTCCCTATCCACCTACCAAATATTCTAGTTTTCATAATTTTCAATAATTCAGGCTGTTTCTTCCTTTGCACAGATCTGACTTTACAAAGCACAATAAAAGTTTTTATCTAAGAATGTGTTTCCTTGGCTCAGTCAACTAGTATTTGTGCTGCCCCTATTCCTGGTAAAATATCATTTTTGATATTTGACATTTATAAAACTTATAAGGAAGAGGAGAGTCTCTGACTTTATCACCTGTTCTTACTTTAAAATTGCTATCAATGAAATTTAGTTCCAACTACTAGATTCAGTGTTACCAAATTACGCATTTCTTTATTTTATGAGTTTTTTACACATAATTCTATTTATGGAGGTTCAAGATATCCTAATTATGAGAGGATGTGTAGAAATGCCTAATTTTTACATCAAATGAGCTGAGGATTATAAAAGTATATCAAAATATATTAGTTAACGCATTGCCGACTGTGAAAAAGTCAGTACATTCTAACAAATGCCCGTGGTAGATGACGGGCATTTATAAATGCTTTTAAAGGCTCCACAGAGATGGTCTACAAATTCCCCCAAATTTTACATTTTCTAAGAATTCTTTCTTACCTAAATATTCACTTCTCTAATCACACTGACTCTACACCCCTCAGCATGAAAATGTGGTTTCAAATATATGATGTCATCTTTTTATTACTTTCCCATTATTTAATATAAATATGCTGATGGATCAGCTGCATGGAAAGCACTTCAAGAGAAGAGAGCATCTATTTTTTCTTAAAGACCCTGAAATTATAAAGAAGTAAAATGATATAACACAATGAATTGCACAATCAAAATGGGATATAGTAGGACAAAAGGAAAGAGAACAAGTGTGCAAATAGAGAGAGAGGACAGAGATAGGAAAATTATCAGGTAATGTATATTCTCTGAGGCTCTAGCACCAGGATTTTACTAATATTTTATAAGCTAGTTTAATCATCATAGAAAAGGTTTTCTGGAAAACTTTATTTCTTCTTTAGAAAAGCATTTGAAAATGTTTAAATGATAGGTATTTTCATTGGTTAGGGTCAGGTATTACCATATAAATCTAAAATAAATATTTTGAAAATTAATTGCTTCCCTTATAAATATTTTTAATATAGTAATCCAAATATCTACTATCTGTGTATTAAGAGATCAAATTAGGAATTATCATTTTATTTATTTTCCTGGTTATTTAAATATGGCCTAAGTAGCTTAAGCTAAGAGGCATGTAATTTCTTTTTTTGCAGATATTTATAAAAATTTTAATTTTTATATAAACTAGATCTTTTCTGAAATATATATTTTGTTCCACTGTTTTATTTTTCAATCTTTGTAACATTTCCATATTGCTTAAATTATTGTATGAGTTGAATACCTAGACAGACAAACCACTTCTTATTAAGTATTTGTTGGAAAGATTCTTGTTATTGTCAATATTTATTCTCCATATTGAGCATTGGTATCATTTTTCAAAGTTCTTTTCACCAACCCGTGACCCTCAAATGCTGTTGGGATTTGAATTGGCCTACAATTTTTATGGGATATATAATTTTGCATTTTCAAAAAATATTAACATATGTGAAAAAATTTGTGGTACAAGTGAGTTTTAAATATATTTTCCTATACAAAGTGGTTTTTAAGTTGTTCTTCATCTTCTTTTTATTTCCTATAGTAATAGTGTTGCAGTGAGTTTACTTCAAGAGTATATGCAAGAGTAACTATTAGTGCATTTTTAAACCTAATTTTCTACATTATGTAAGTGAATTCAAAATACACAAGCATATTTTTTAAAATTTTCAATCAGTTATCAATTATAATTCTACTGTCTGTATATTTTATGAGATAAACATTTTCTATTCTGAATCAATGAATATGCTAGAATGTCTCTCAAGTGGTGACTCCCCAAACTTGGAATCTTTGGTAGTTTACACAACTTCTAAACTAAGCTGGGAACTACATTTTTTACATTTCTTTGGTACTTTTCAGTATGTGTCATAGCATATATTTTTACAGCATTCTTCAGGTTTTCTGAATCAATCTTAGACATGTTTACTAGCAACAGACTCAATCCTTCTCTGAAAGAACACTTTTGAAGGTAGGTGGGAGGGGAGTTGTTTTTGGATGGCAGTCAAATCCAGGGTGGGTTTTTTGCTGCAATGTTTTCAATGCGTAGATATTTAGTTATAGAAAAAAAGCCTGAGACTGAGGTCTGTGGTGTACTTGCTCATTTGTTTGTTTCTGAAGAGAGATTTGGGGTTTTTTTCAAAGTGAAGTTTTTCAAAGTGGAGGCATGATTCACCACAAAACAATATCAAGATATTATCTATATTTCCATTTAAAATAAGTAATCATTACAAATCATACAAATTTGTCTTTGTATTTGGAAGTTTGTTAGAAACATTTGTCATATCACACACCAGAGATTTTAAACATGAGCCCTTTTACTTTACACAAATGTTGGTATAGTTAATAATAAGCCAATAAATTCAAACAACTGAGATAAGCTTAGTGCAGTTAAGACCACAAATTTCAGAGTCAAACACACCTGGCTCAGTTGCAATTCTGCCGTTTACATGTGTGTAACTTTGACCAGTTACCCCAAAGCAGTAATTCTTAATTCTCTTATCTTCAAAATGTGGATAACAACTGCATCTACTGAGTTCAGTTATTGGAGTAATAAATGAAAAAGTTTATGTAAAGCACTTTGAACAGTGCCTGATACAGGAAAAAAAGCTCAAAATATAGTAGTTATAAACGAGCTGAGATAAAGTTGTATTTTTTAATAAAATCAAAATTTAACACAGAAGACATAAATTTGAGTGTTAAGTATTCTATATTAAAATTCAATTAAAGTCAAGATAGTTTACGTAGAAAAAGTCCACAGAGTGGTGCTTCATTCACCAAAACTAATGTTTTTTACAACAAACAATAGCAAAAACAACAGAAAACATATCATAACTTATAGTAAAATACCCATTTGCAACTTAAATTTCCACAAACATTTTAAAGGCATACAGTACTTGTTCACCCAATTAAAGGAAAAGCTGTGTTTTCTTTATGCTTTAACTTAATTTCTTAGAGTGATTGTTCTTGTGCTTTGGTGAGTTGAAGGAGCTTTGAAAGTTAAGGAAAGAAGCGCAAATATTTAAGACAAAGAAAAAACTTTTCAGGTAATTGCAGACTCTATTAAAGCCTTAATTAAAGGGCACTAGGAAAGTGAATTAGCACATCTGAGATTTTAATCAAACTGCTATTTCAACCAATTTATTAATTGGCTCCAGAATTAGGCTGTAATGTGCACTGTTAAGATGTATGTTTGTGACCTGAAAACCCTATGACAATATCTTACTAATCTTATCTCAGGGACAACCAAATTGAAATGTGCATTTAAAAGTGGTCTTCTATGTTTACAGGGATAATTGTAGATCTTGTAATGAGCATTGATCATTTTATGCCTGTAATAGCTAAGCCTACAAAATAATATAATTTGAAATTCAGCAGACACTTGTTGAGTGGCCAGATGCTTATAGATATTTTGATTCATCTAAAGACGAAAGCCATGTTCTTGATGTGAAATGTAGTTCAGACAAGAGTTACAGGAGATGGCCTATTGTAGAACAGAGTGCTTATAATTAACAACACAGTATTGTGCATTTCAAAATGTGTTAAGAGGGAAAATTTCATGTTAATTTTTCTTACCAGAAAAAAAAATAATGAAGGGACACAAGGAAACTTCTGAAAGTGATGGATTGTGGTTTTGGTATCATAGGTATATTCATATATACAAACTCATCACATTGTATACAGTTTTGTGTATTTTGGGTATTAAAAATACCATAATAGAGCTTAAAAAATAAAAGAAATGAAGTACTGCATTCTTGGCAGGAATACAAAAAAAGAGAAAATTATTAGTTAGATACAAATAAAATTAATCTTGAAGATTTTTAAAGATAATTGTATTACAAAACCCAAAGGCATTTTCAAAATACATAGAACGATCCTATAAATTCCAATCTGAACATTGAATATAGGGCCTTGTCTTATTCTTTTCAGGCTTCTAAAAGAAATACCATAGATTGGGTGATTTAGAAACAATAAACATTTATTTCTCACAGTTCTGTAGGCTGAGAAGTCCAAGATCAAGTCACTGGCAGATTCAGTGTCTCATGAAAGCTCCTTCCTAACCATACTTCCTTCCTTTTGCTGTAACCTCACCTGGTAGAAGGGATGAAGGATCTTGCTGAGAACTCTGCCCTTATGACCTAATCACTTTCCAAAAGCAACACCTCCAAGCAACATCACAATGGAGGTTAGATTTCAACATAAGAATTTGTGGGGGGTTGCAAACATTCAGCCTATAGATGGCCTGTTTTACCCTGAACCTGTCGACCAATAGATGGTCCTTCTGTATTTTTGGACACACACCATCAAAGATAGAAAAAAACAACCTCACATAGTCTTCCCAATAAAAATATAATAATGCTTCAGAGTGAAATGGATTTTCCTCTGTTTATAGATTATATGTTACTTTGTTTGAAGGCAAAATGGGCAAACTGAATTTCCTTCTAAATTCCCTTTCTCCCACATGATTTTAATACTAGCTTATATTATTAGCCCACTAGATAATCAGGAAAAGAAATACTCCTTTACCTTAAATATAGTTTTTTGAATTCATGACATGTTTTAAAGTCTTTGGAAAACACAAGCAAAAGACAATTATGAATTTCCTAGTGTCTAGTTTCTCTCAGCTTTAGCAACAAGAATAGCACCAGACCAGGAGTCTCAGGCTGTCAGTGATTTGAGGCTTGTTTTAAGTAAGAACAGATTTAATTTACTTGTTTTTTTCTTTTTGGGGTGAATAAAGATGGAGGCTCTGTCATTGATGAGTATATTAATCATGGCTTTTTATTTTTGGTATTTCTGAAACTTTGACATCTGGGGCCTTGCTGACTCTAGAGAGACTGCTTCTCCCAGGGTTAGCCAGTTCCTAGAGACAGGAAAGGACTTGCCTGTAAGTACGCCTTTCATATACAAACCAACCAACCCAGAACCCATATTCCATCCACCTCTTGTATCAGCCTTTCACAGGGCTCTTACAGTCTGGGCCATTATTCCCTGCCTCTAATCACCCATGCAGGTACCAGACAACTAGAGAGCTGCTGCAACCTGGAACCCACTGAAATTATCCAAACTAGCCAATCCTAAACCTGCTTACCCTGCTTTGTCCATTCCTTCTCAGGGAAACCACAGAGAAAGCTTTGCCCATGCTTTCTTCCTACCCCCTGCTCCCTCTGCCTCCTTACTGAACTTTTTGCTTCCCCAGATGTCCCCTGCATCATGTGGCATGCCTCCCCCTCTTGGAAACTGTGAGCAAAAAACTATCTTTTCAGTCTCCATATCTGTCGGCCTCACCATAACTGAATAGTAGTAAAATCTAGAAGTTAAAACAATGAATATAAAACACATGTACTATTAAGAAAACAGATATTGCTTCCCACTTCTAGGCATAATCTGACTTTGTAGACATACCTAATAGTAGACTTTGTAGACATACCTAATAGTAGACATACCTAATAGTAATTAGACATACCTAATACCTAATCTAATAGTAGAGTAAAAAATGTTACTTTAAGTAAATGTTTTTAATAGTTTCATGCTTTGTATAAAACCATCAAACAGCTAGAGGTCCTGCTGCCAATACAGTTCATTCATGTATGCAGCAGCAGCTCATGCTGCACTTGGCTAGAAGCAACGTGATGAAAATACTACCTGAACATTCCATGATAAGCCCCCTTTTCAAGGTATTACCTTAAGAATTAAAGGTTCTTTTACTTTCACCCATAAGGAAAAATTACTGATAGGCACAGGAGCTGTAAGCACTGGTTTATATATAAGGATGCTTTAATTCAGCATTGTTACTGTAAAAATTAATTAATATATGTGAAAATAACACATAGACTTCCGATTTGTCACAATTCTTTGACATTAAAGTAAACCTTATGTTTCAGTTTCACTTTATCATTCTAATGTTACCCTCCTTTCCTATCCAAGTCCTCAACCTTTCCATTTTTAAAGTTGCACTTATTCCAGCCATATTCAAGAACAGGTTTCTAAAAAAATGCAGAAACAAAAAATGATTTTCTCACCTCTCAATATGCCTGCACACAGACCAGCCTGACAAAATAGCTAATAAAACTTAATAGATACCATAGGTTAGACTATTTTATTTATTACCTTTTCAGTAGGTTTAAGTTCAAGACCTCAATGATACTGGACATTTGCTGGCATTGATGGATATAAAAACTACCTATGGATCATTTTAAGTACTTTTATAGCCACCACTTCTCTTCGTCATTATTAACTAATCTCTGCATGGCCATCAGTTTCTACATAATCAGTTAAATAAAGAAAGCCTCATGTGGTTGAGTAGATCAATATTACTGACTTATCAGAAAGAGGTTGATATGTCTATAATGAGTTCAGAAATGTTTTAAAGCTAATATATTATGAAAATAATTGTCCATCATCAGTACTTTGGCTAAATAGCATAATAATCATCAACCAACCACCCATGGATAGTGATCTGAAAAGTGTTCCTTCACTTTGACCAACCTTATCTGAACGATTAATCAATTTTTAAACTGCCTTAATTCAACTTCCTCAATTTCTCTTGTTCTGATTCTCCCCTTTCTAAAAGAAGGTCAGGCTGTCTTCATGTTCCTCTGAACTGCTGCAGTAGCTTTCTAGCTAGTCACTTTATCTGTATTCTCATCCCATAATAAATTCCTTCTTCAGAGTCCTGCAAGAGAAATAGGGCTAATATGTAGTGAGGAGGTTTTTCCCATGCTTAATGTTCTTCAGTGATTGCTATTACTTCATGTATATTGTAGCAACTTCTTAACATGGCAAAAATGGCCCTTTAAAATCTACTGCTTGCACATGTTTTGTACAATATGATCCAACAGTAATTGACTTGCAGATTCACAAACATGGAATGCTCACGTACATCTCTTGCACACCTAGTTTTCTCCTCTTCAAATGCTGTTTTACTAACATTATTGACTCACAAACCCTCCCATAACATTTTTCATGACTTCTCTAGAAAATTTGGTAATTTAAAATGGTAAGTTAGAAAAAAAGATCACAAAAAGTTTGATACATGCACCCACTAGGAGATGCAATCTGTGTCTCCGCCTTTGAATCTAGGTTGTGACTTCTACAACCAATGGAAGACAGTGGAAGTTGTAGCCTGTGACTCCTGAGGCTAGGTCCTAAAAAGTCATGCAGCCTTTTCCTGCATCTCTTGAACTGTCATTCTCTAGACAGTCACTCTCAGGTCCCATCCACTGTGTTATGAGAAACCCTAGTCCATGTGGAGGTGATAAGAGTAGGCATTCCAGTCAAAAGTTTCAGCTGAGCCCTGCCTTTGAGTTATGACGGGTATCAGTAAGGTGAGCAAAAATGCCTCCCAAACGATTACAGCCTCCAGAGTTTCCAGTTACCGTCAGGTATCAGGACTTCCTTGCTGAGGTCCCAGACAGACTTGAGCAGAGACAAGTCTGCCTGCTATGCCCTGTCTGAATTCCTGACTCATGAAGTCCAGAGCAAAATGATATGATTGTTGTTTAGACCACTAATTTGGGAGTGATATTGTTTAATAAGTAGCAGCAGATAACTAGAAGAAAAAGCTTATTAAATCATGAAGGAAAATTGAGCTTTTTTATAAGCCAAAGAGAAAAAAACATAGTTATAAAAAATGAATTAATAATAGACCAGAAAAGGAAAACAGCGTGGTTCTAGAGTCTACCAGAAAGGTGGGGAAAACAGGGAAGAAAAAAAAAGTTGCTGGTAAGGTGTCTTGGGATCTATAGATGACTCTCAGAAGAAATTCAAGATCTGAATTTCTGTGACCAGCAAGAGTAGAAAAGTTATGCAACAGCAAGTAATTATTGAGTGCCTAGTGTGTTCCAAATACAAATTACCCCCTCCCCCCCACTCACATATATATATATCAATTTTTGTCACCCACCTTAATATTCTTCATTGTCATATTCTAATACTTCCTTGACAATCCTTTGCACATTTGGAAAATTTTCAAAAGAAGCTTTTCTAATATCTTATTATTGCTATTCAAGACATTGTTGCATTTGATTTTTCTTAAATTACAGTTAATGATGCCTGATTCATCATCCACTCACTGCTCCTTCCTCGTAGACAAAATTAAATGTGGCTGCTGGTGGTTTACAAAGAATATTTGAGAAATGTGGCAAAATCTTGCAGTCAACCATCTGTTCAAGGAACTGTTTCTTTTCAAGGAAAACATAAAGCTTCTCAACAGTTGAGACTCACGATTTCTTACCAGCAGAGACTGAGAAGTATCCAGCAAGATACAGCTACTTGCTCTTCTGATGAATTCTCAGAGTCAATGAAGAAAGCATGGTTGTAGGAACACTTTAAAATATCTTCTAAACATTAAATCAAACTCATTTTCCACTTTCTCTTATACATGTTTTAATACAACCACGATTGTGGACTTGTCTACCTGATAATACGAATGAGCAGTTAAATCTTCCAAGTCTTTTTTCCCATATTGTCGTCTTGTAATGGATGGTAACTTCACAGTTGCCAGTTACCACAAAAAACATCTCCAGGTGTTTGTATGAAAAAGTGGATATATTGAGCATACTATTCAATCCAATAAGTATGTTGAGCTATGAAGCAGATTTCTGAAAACATAAAATGAAAAAATATAGAGATTATGTAAAGAAAAATGCAGGTAATTTATGCCTTTCCACTTTCATCCTATCTTTTTAGCTCACAGGCCCAGCCGCTCTGCGGCATGTGGGATCCTCCCGGACCAGGGCACGAACCCATGTCCCCTGAATTGGAAGGCGGACTCTCAACCACTGCGCCACCAGGGAAGCCCTATTGTGTATTCTTTAAATTCCTCCTGTTGGTGGAAACTGTGTCTATCCTTGTTTCTTTACCTTCCATTCTCTTTGAGTATATTTTTCTCATATCTGGCAACCTCATTGTATATAGGGACCACTATTTTCTTTTACTTGACTTTTTAAGTATAAAAATTATTTGAGGATTTCTTCTTAGACTTCTCTCCTTAGAGTTGTTCTTTTGAAAATGTGTACCCTTTCCCACAATTTTCATCACTGTTATCTTTCCACTAATTCTGAAAAGGTTAATATAGTAGTCCCAAACTTATATCCAGCAGTCTGTATACCAATGTGGCTTAGAGTCATGTTTTGTTTATTCCCCACATTTACTTAATTTTACTGAGTAGTTTCCTTATCAATAATTTAAAAAGGAAAGCCATGTAAATTTCTGGCTTATGTTAGAAAAGCAGGGTCTACAATTGCAAGGGCACCAATCTGTTGAAGCTGAACAGCAGCTACCTCCTTCAGAAAGACACATTCTTTCATGGTGCTGCACTCCCCATGGCTTTATTGTTTCGAACATAGCCTGTTACTTCAGTAGTCCCTGTAAGCATTTGAGTCTGCAAGCCCTCTTTTAGTCCATATCTTGAGAGCAAAAGATCTAAACCTTCATTTCCAGTTGTCAGTTGAACAGCTTCATTCCAAAGTCTTGCATTGATCCTTACACATAAAATTTTCCTAGCTTGGTCTGGTAAAAATGCTCTTAGATACCAAGGCTGGAAGCTGTGTTTTTTGTTTGCTTGTTTTGGTTTTGATTTCTTTTTTCTCTCCTATTGGCATTGATTAATAGTGAGGACAGGTCTTATGGATTCAGCTTCTATAATATATTTCCTCTGCTAGCTCCTCATTACCTCTTACCTAGGAACATTAGAGATTCTAAGTGATCCTCCCAAAGAATTAATCCTATGTGTCTTCATTAGATTAACAGTCCAAATGTATATTCTTTTTTTTTAAATTAATTTTTTATTGAGGTATAGGTGATTTACAATGTGTTAGTTTCAGATGTATAGCACAGTGATTTTTTTTGGTTGTTTTTTTTTTACATCTTTATTGGAGTATAACTGCTTTACAATGGCGTGTTCATTTCTGCTTTATAACAAAGTGAATCAATTATACATATACATATGTTCCCATATCTCTAGCCTCTTGTGTCTACCTCCCTCCTTCCCACCCTCCCTATCCCACCCCTCTAGGTGGTCACAAAGCACCGAGCTGATCTCCCTGTGCTATGCAGCTGCTTCCCACTAGCTATCTATTTCACGTTTGGTAGTGTATATATGTCCATGCCACTCTCTCGCTTTGTCACAGCTTACCCTTCCCCCTCCCCATATCCTCAAGTCCATTCTCTAGTAGGTCTGTGTCTTTATTCCTGTCTTACCCCTAGGTTCTTCATGACATATTTTTTCCCTTAAATTCCATATATATGTGTTAGCATACGGTATTTGTCTTTCTCTTTCTGACTTACTTCACTCTGTATGACAGACTCTAGGTCCATCCACCTCATTACAAATAGCTCAAAATGGATTAAAGACCTAAATGTAAGGCCAGAAACTATCAAACTCTTAGAGGAAAACATAAGCAGAACACTCTCTGACATAAATCACAGCAAGATCCTTTTTGACCCACCTTCTAGAGAAATGGAAATAAAAACAAAAATAAATAAATGGGACCTAATGAAACTTCAAAGCTTTTGCACAGCAAAGGAAACCATAAACAAGACCAAAAGACAGCCCTCAGAATGGGAGAAAATATTTGCAAATGAGTCAGCTGACCAAGGATTAATCTCCAAAATTTATAAGCAGCTCATGCAGCTCAATAACAAAAAAACAAATAACCCAATCCAAAAATGGGCAGAAGACCTAAATAGACATTTCTCCAAAGAAGATATACAGACTGCCAACAAACACATGAAAGAATGCTCAACATCATTAATCATTAGAGAAATGCAAATCAAAACTACAATGAGGTATCATCTCACACCAGTCAGAATGGCCATCATCAAAAAATCTAGAAACAATAAATGCTGGAGAGGGTGTGGAGAAAAGGGAACACTCTTGCACTGCTGGTGGGAATGTGAATTGGTACAACCGCTATGGAGAACAGTATGGAGGTTCCTTAAAAAACTACAAATAGAACTACCATATGACCCAGCAATCCCACTACTGGGCATATACCCTGAGAAAACCATAATTCAAAAAGAGTCATGTACCAAAATGTTCATTGTAGCTCTATTTGCAATAGCCCGGAGATAGAAATAACCTAAGTGTCCATCATCGGATGAATGGATAAAGAAGATGTGACACATATATACAATGGACTATTACTCAGCCATAAAAAGAAGCCAAATGTATATTCTTAATCATACTACTACCTTGCTCAGAAAAGTTTTGGCAAATTTCAGTTGCCTACAAATTAAAAAGAAATTTATTAACTTAGCATTCTAAGCCATTCAAAACAGGAACCAACCAATGTGTTCTTAGATCAGAACATTTTAGAACAGGCATGATCTTGATGATTATCCAGGTCAATTTCTTGTATGCATCACTGAGAAAACTAGGTCTGGAAGGGCTAAGTGACTCACCCATAATTCAATAGATAGTTGGTGGAGTGACGATCAAAACTTAGCTGTCCAGAATAAGTTCTCAGGGCTACTTCCACACTCATCAACCAAAGTACTTTTTCTAGCCGAAAGACTCATTCCTGGCCTTTATCCCGTTCATCACTACTGATGTCTGAACCAGTGCTGCCAGGACTATCTCAAAGGTACCTCCCTCCTTAGAGGTTTTGCTCATCTCTTCCCTTTGCTCATAGAGTGAGATATGTCTTAAAGTAAATTATAGATTGTAATTTTGTTAGAGCATTCACCATGTTCTCTGTTACACTTAGCAGCCCACTTCTAGCTATCTGCTCTCTCAAAAGCACACTGAAGAAGGGACCGCACTCTTGTAGCAACTGGCACAGTGTCTTGAACCTAACAGTGTGAATTACCATTCAATCCCCAGCCCAGCCTCTTTTCTCCCAAGCTTACCTTCTGCTAAGGATGTCTGGTATGATCTGCTGATTAGGGATTCCTCCCTCTGGCCCAGAATGAGTCTCTTCCAGTTGTTTCCCATGTATTTGTTTCTTTCACATTTGCAAATGATAAAGGTTATGCTTTTGTTTTTGTTTTTCTGTAGCACATAACTGATTTCAGTATAACTTTCATCCCTTTAGCCTTTAAAAATGTAGATCAGGAACATTAACTACTTGTGTTTTCAGTACCATTAGTGACTTGCAGAGGTATATAAAACATCATCACATGTCTGAAGGGGTACAGCTAATATAAATTGTGATCAAGAATTGTTCAGCCGCACAGTCCCGAGTCTCTGAAAGTCTACCAGGGTTGTGTTTGTGGAAAATGTATACTATTCCTCTGGCACCTGCTATTACACCCTAAGAAATAAACAGTTTAATAGTTACTTAGCTTAATATCTATTACTAAGTAATTTTAATTTCATCAAACTGTTCATTCCAGTTATAGCTCCATGCTGTCTTATGAAATTTAATCAAATATTAATTTGAATTCAGTTCGTAACACTTCTAGTTATCTCTTCATAATTAAACTCTCGCTTCAAAAAGAATGAAAAGAAAAGGAATGTACTTATGTCTAGAATTGCCTGTCTGCTGCTTCTTTGTTTTGCTGAAAAACATAATAATTAATGCTGAATACAATAATGATCTATCATATTTTTAGATATACAGTTGAAGGTATTTCATATTTTTATTTGAGATGCCTGAGGTTGATACAAATTAACCTTTTTTAACTTTAACCTATGCTATCTTCCTGATATATGCATATACAAAGCCTTATTTGATCATTATATTTAAAATTAAAATTGTCACAACTACCCATTCACTTAATATTTTAAAATATTTCATAAATGAGGGTAAATATTATAAAATATTTAAATGATTGCTTATTTTCTTCATGGTTTCTGCATCATTTTTGTTTTGTATTGCCTGCCAATATCAGGCCTTTTAAAATACACTTTTTCTTTTTTTAAAATTTATTTATTTTTGGCTGTGTTGGGTCTTCGTTGCTGTATGTGGGCTTTCTCTAGTTGCGGCTAGTGGAGGCTACTCTTCGTTGCGGTGCGGGGGCTTCTTACTGCGGTGGCTTCTCTTGTTACAGAGCACAGGGTCTAGGCGCGCAGGCTTCAGTAGTTGTAGCACACCGGCTCAGAAGTTGTGGCTCGTGGGTTCTAGAGCGCAGGCTCAGTACTTGTGGCACACGGGCTTAGTTGCTCCATGGCATGTAGGATCTTCCCAGACCAGGGCTCAAACCCATGTCCCCTGCATTGGCAGGTGGATTCTTAACCACTGCGCCACCAGGGAAGCCCTAAAATATACTTTTTTATATTTGAGATGCCTAATTTCACTCTCTATCAGATCTCTTATAAGCACATTAAAGGCAGGGACTAAGTTCTACTAGAAATTAGCACAATGCCTTGAACCTAACTGGTGCTCAACGAATATTTTTTGAATTGTTATTGAACCCCAAGCTCTACCCTTCCTTTATTTCAATTTTACCTTCCTCTGTAGTTTTCTATTACTGCCTGCTACTTAGAAATAAGCTCTTTCCCAGAGAAACACATATGCAATCAAAGTTTTTAATCAAGAATAACAAGAACAAATGTACAATTTTAGTTCTCAGGAATATTGTAATTGCTATATATGAGCTTAATTAATCAAAATGTGTTAAATCACAAACTTTCAGTATTTTACGTGACCTTGATTCAGTAGACATATATAATGTGCACATGGTGGCAACAACTATAGGCCTAAGGATCCAAAGATGGGTAAATCATGGTCCAGATCTTGAGGAACTTATGATATACTGGGCAAAACAAACATATATGTGTTATAAGAGTGATGTGTACAGCATGCCATGGCAACAGAGTGGTGGGACTTGACTGAATAAGCCTAAGGATGTCAGGGAATATCACAGTGAGAAGTTAACATTTGAGATAGATAGGTTTAGAAAGCATAAGTAACCATTCACTTGGAGGGGAAAAAGGTAGAGGAAACATTTTTGGCAGAGAAATTATTAGAAACAACAACAGCAAAAGAGCTATAAGAGAGCAAAAGAATGACATGGTTTGACATTGCAATGACCGCACTTGAAGGTTAAGTGGAATTAAGGGTTGGGAGCATGAGGAGATACGAGAGCATAAAGTACTTGGAAATGAAACATTTTAACATCACATCGGCAATGAAGATCTACTGAACATTTTGAACATGGATAATCATAAGATACAACGTGTGCTCCAGAGTCCACGTAAGACTTACATTAAAGTGGAAGACAGATGTTAGTTAAAAGAATGTTACAATAGTCCATGTATAAGATGAGAACTTGAACCAGGGAAGATTTTTAATGTTTGATTTATTTCTTTTCGATTAGAAACAACAACAAAAATAGACATGTGAAAACATTTTTAAAAACACTCTAGTGTTTTTATATCCAGAGATGTCTCTGTTCACCTATGTATAAAAATTTTTTCCACAATATTTTCAATAAGTAGCACACATCCAATAACCATATGCTGGTAAGTGAATAAAGAGTCTGAGTGATAAGTAAATGAGTTAAGTGTTAGTATAGGGAATACATTTACACCTACCTCCGTATGGAGACATTTGTTTTGATACTTCTCATTATACTAATAGGCACACTGAAGTACAGTCCATCTAATCCTTCTTGTCTCCTAAGTAGTCAGGTTGTAATGTTCAACATCCCGCTTTCTCTTTGATAGTGGGGCTTCTTAATTCTATAACTCTTATTCCCAAGATGATCCATTATTCATGTTCTTCTGTCTATTGTGACTAAGCTAGAGAAGTTTGAGTCCACTTTTGGTATGAAGCCATCATATTGACCACTTAACGTAGGCACCCAAAATAGTTTATTCTCTCAGTGTCTACAGGACACTTCCTGTTTAACACCATGATCCATCCCCAGCCGATAGTAACTCTAGATAGCAAATAAAACCATCACTGATTTGGCAGACCATATGACGAGTGTGAGAATGTTTCACATTTTCACCATGTGCATGAGACCTTTAATAGCTGTAAAAAAAATGCAGTGTTACTGTTTTAATGTCCATTGTGTCACTGAAAAGGAATATATCAAGCTTTTAATTTTCAATATTTAAGTAGTCAATCAACAAAAATACTTCTTGTAAACACAGTTGTAAGTAATAGAAGGCATTTTCCTTCCTTTAAGTTAAAGTATAGTTATATATCTCAACTTAAAATATAATTATATATCTGAACATTAATTACTAATTACATATGTTAACATTTTATTATTAAATAATTATTTTGATATTAAATAAGAATAATATATATTGCTGAAAAAATATATATATACACACATGCAGAAGTGTTTATTCTGAGCTCTCTGGAAATTGCCCTTAATTAGAGACATCAGCCTTGCCCAAGGCACTCTCCCTTCTCAGGGGCAGCTTAAATCTAATGACTGCTTAATACAGTACTCAGCCCCCTCTATGCAATACGGTAAACCTCTGAAGGACTTTGCAAACTTCGGGGCTCCCTGTGGTTTTGGCTAAGACCTATGTTGACATTGCATTGCCACAAACTCCTTCCTTTTTCCAGTACTGCTTCCATCCTTTCCCTCATGGAAGTGTTGATCCTAATAGCTTATAGTTCATAGATTATCCTGATGAGGATGCAGATAATTCACCTTCAGTTCATGAAAAAGAATAAAGTTGGGGACTAGCTGAGTGTAGTATGATGAACAAACCATAGCGCAGTGGGAACCTTGCTTTCTCATCTATTGTTTTGAATAACTGAAATAAATTTTAATGTTAACCATATATATTTAAAATATGATATGAGGATATAGAATAGATACTTTATTTATTCATTAAAAACTTATTCAATATCTGTCATGTTTCCAGTGTGTCTGTTAGGTGCTGAGATTAAAAGAATAAATTACAAATGGCCCTTTCTTGAAAAGACATGCCATGTACAGGAGCCAGCTGATTTACAGGAATCTTTAAATAATGAGCTGATATCATATAATTATAATAGCATATAATTTAGAACAGTTGTTCTCCAAGTGTGGTCCCCAGACCAGCAGTATCAGCATTACCTGGTAACTTGCTGCCATTGCAGATTCTCAGATGCCACCCCAGGCCAACTGAATCAGAAACTCTAGGGTAGATCCCAGCAATCTGTATTTGACCAGGATGTCAAATGCTTCTGAAGCTCTTTAATGTTTGGGAACCAATCCTTTAAAGAGTAATAATGAAGGAAATTTTGAGAGTAGTAATTTAGTTTTAATTTTTCTTTATGAAGGCAAAAACTAATTTGGACTAAATGTGTGTATATCATTGCAGTATATAACTGTTTCTTAAAGGAAATTGGACAAAAAGCAAAATTGAATCACCTAATTAAAATATCCCATCCTTTAAAATATTTTTACAAAAGTTCTAATAAATTGTAAATACAAAAAGCAAACAAAAAGAAAATCAATCCAAAACAACAACAAAAAAACTCTCCTTTATTTGCTGACATCCTAACGGGAATTTTTTTTATCGCAAGGCTCTCTCCACATGATATGCCTGTTACCCTGTGAGGGATCCTTTTAAGTCTTATTACTATTGAGTTAATGAGGGTATTTAGACTGACTTTATAAGGATGGGTTCCTAGACCTCAATTACAATGTCTGGAATTCACCTTGGTTCAACTCTATCACTATTAGGAAATAATAACTTTGTGTTATGAATGAATAAAGATTAAGTGGAAACAACAGTCTTCCAAATGTATTTTGTGACTTTTATTTTGGGGGAAACGTCTTGATTAAAATGATTGAGGAAAAGCCACAGTCTTATTACATTAATGATTTACTGGAGATGACTCCTTTTATTAAATATAGTGTGGTATTTGCAGTTATAAGGAACCCAGTTCAGCATAGATTATAGAGTGCCCAAAATGTTCTGTATGCTTCCATATTTATTCTAGCTTCCATTACAGTTAAAGTGGGGCTATGAATTAGTTGCCTGTAGACAATGGCCTGTGAGAAGATAGAAAAGTGTATCACTTCCGGTCTCAACTGCTTGAGAATAACGAGTCTTCCCCATTCTCTGTTCCCTTGCCCCAGGAACTCTTTAATGCCCTATAATGGCAGCATCAAAATATAGAAGTCATCTGAATTCTTGAGTTACCAGGTGGACATTTAATCTATATTGTTACCTAACCCATATAAAATCTTGAGAGAGAAACACAACTTTGCTATGTTAAGTCACTGAGATTTAGAATCTGTTTCTATAGCATAGCCTGACATCCTAATTTTCCTGATCATTGTTAGTAGCCCTTTTCTTAATAATAACTAATAGGACATAGAGCTTGCTCTTGCTTGAACCCTTCTATGGAGGGTTTTTTGTTTGTTTTTACTTTTTGAATAGATAACACATTCATATGATTCATAAACTAAAAACAGATTTTCCTTTAAAGTCTGACAGTTTGGGGTGTGTTAAGCATGAGTGTGTTCCCTACTGTGCATGTGGTGGGGTTGTTGTATGGTAACCCTACTGGGCCTTGTGCTGGAAAAACCACTTACAGCAGAAATGTTAGGTTACCCAAATGTCAAAGACAAGACTAGTCCAGTCTCCTATATGCATATCAGGAGCTTTTTAGAGCAGAAGTAGATAAACACTTAACTCTTTTCTTTTCACCACGGAGTACGCTGTGGACTAAATTGTGTTCTCTCAAAATTCCTGTGTTGAAGCCCTAATCCTCACTGTGACTGGATTTGGAGACAGGGCCTATACAGAGGTAAGAAAGGTTAAGTCATAAGGGCAAGGCCTTAATCCCATAAGACTGATGTCTTTATAAGAAGAGAAGGAGATACCAGAGAGTTCTTTCTCTCTGAGTGTGAAGAGAGGAATTTTGATAGCCGTTTTCTTACAAAGATATGCTTTAGGTCATTTGTTGTATCCATATCTGTTTTTCAATATGTTGACTTGAGGGTGATGAAATATGATAACAACTCACCTATAGTTCTTTTTTCACAGATTATTTTAATCCCTTTGGGGCAATTTTAGGACCATTGTTTGAAACAGATACTAATTTAGAATCTTTGTATTCCCAGTACCTGATGCAAGGGTCTGATTTTGCAACAGATTTCTGATGTACTTTGAGAATACATGGAACACTCTGAGACATTTTGAGGTCCCGATACAATTTTTCTCCTGAAATGATCCATCCTGAAAGAATAACTTGGAGCCCTATCCAAGGCATCTACACATCTTTTCATACACAAGAAAGTGTTGTGTATGGTTTGCTTTTACTAAAATAAATCTTGGATGTGATACATGTAGTGTGATCAAGATATTATGATTGCTATTCATTAATTTAAAAAAGTACTTATTGAATGCCTATAATGTGTCCTAGGAACATAGCAGTAAAAGAAATAAACAAAAAAAACCTCTGAATACTGGACCTCACATTTTAGTTCAGAGGAATCAACAGCAAACAAAAATTATATATATATATATATATATATGTTTATATACATAAACATATATACATCAAGTGGTAGTAAGTGCTATAAATAACATGACATATCATCCCTTCCATAAAAACAGAGTGCTACCTACCATTATTTAAAGACAAAATATGATTAATCATTAATATTTAGCAGAATAAATACAATGATCAATTTTAATTATATATCATTAATACTCCTTTTAAAATATACTTTTTGAAGTGGGGTTAACTTGTAAGTATATTACTCAATGTACCCTCCCCTGCTGAGTTTATGAGGTCTCATCTCCTCTGTCGGAGACTCATGAAGTTTCCCTTCCTTAGCTAAGGACCATGAGGACTCTCCATCCTGGCATGTCACAAACCAATTCTGGGAAGCTTCCTTTAATTGCCTTCATCTTGGAGAAAATAAAAAAGTTCCCCACCTCCCTCTGAGTGTTCCTCTCTTTCTTAACTTCAATGCAGTTTTTATAAAAGGTAACAGTTTGCTTATAAATTTGAAATTTGTGTGTGTGTCCTGGGGCGAGGGTTCTAACACAAGTGAAATTTACATAGCAAAGTAATTCCCCCATATAATTATTGTTTTTTCTAGTGAGATAATTCAACTGACTACTTGTGGGAACATTTTGAAATACTTAACTTAAGAGGTGTCTTTTTTGGCCACTTCCCCCTTACCCGTTTAAAGGTCTGCATCAATAAACTATCCCAGACATTTAAATGTACGATTTGATCAAAATGGGGAGGTATGCCACGGAGTCTTTGCCCATCCACACTTGCAGCAGAGGGCCAAAATATAAGATGTAAAAGAATTAAACAAAAGAGATAGAGCGTCGCCATTTTCCTTCCTGCCTTCTAGCTTTTGTCCCTCTCCCACCCGGCCCCCATATACTCACTTTGTTTTCCTTTCTGTTAGATAACATCTTGCCTTAGGAACTGTGACTTGCTTATAAACCACAAGGCTTGGAAAAATAATTCTGGGAGAAACTGTTCTGATGGTTATTGTAAACCCAAGCAAAAGACATGATCTGCAACCATGAGTTTTGCTTAAAGTCAAAAATCACAGCCTAAATCAAAACCATAAAGGCAGCTACTCAGCTCTCCCTATGCTGTCAAAACTGACTGCTTCAATTAGGAAGCTACTACATCTTCAGATGCTCTGTTTCACAAGAGCTGAATAAATTCTTTAACCTCTATTTGAGTCACTTAAATTTCTTTTGAAAATTCAAGATCAGAGAGTTCAGGGCATAGGCACTAAAATTTTCACTGGGGCTTGGGGGCAAATGATAGGTGAAGCATAAGACTTTAGCACTGAATTACATTATGCAGTAGTATAATGTGTATTCTTATTCTTTAGAAATTACCTTAATTGGCTTGAGGTCAAAACAAACTGTAAAGGCATAGTTCTAACATTCATACAGAAGTATTTGTGGAATTGTCATCCCTGATTGGAGCAGGAATCCTCTATTGTTTTATACATGCCTTTATAGTAGGTATTATGGTAACTGATTCCTCAAAGACATGACCTGTTGATAAACACAGCTACAACAGTCCAAGAAAATGTATCAATGTTACGAAATACAAGTATATCTTCATTGTAGAAAAATGACGTAACCACTGAAATGATAAACCAGGAAGAATTTTTTAGTGCTTCTAAGTCCAATGCTATGGAACATCCTTTTCTGGTAGGCAATGTAGTAGATCAACTGTAGTTTCCATTTGTGGAACCAAAATTTGACAGACAATGGATATTTCTGAAAGATTTACTAAGTTAACTTTATCATTAAAGTAGGTATATCCAAGATTGTAGATATCTTCATTTTGTTTACAATTCTCTTAGGAACAATGTTGGAATGTCCAATTTAACATTTCTCTATGTGTATGTATATGTGGGTGTTCATACATTTGTCCTAGGTATTGAATTTACTCTTTAAGTTGATCTCTGGCTCAATTTATACAGTTTTGAATTTGTGAACAGGCCATCAGAACAGAAGAAACAGTGACATCCAATGTAATTCTAAGGGAAGAGCTGGTAACACATCATTTAGAACTACAAATGTGCTTTTTGTATTTTCTTTTTTGTAGAGAAAGATACGTGGGAAGAAGAAAGGAGGGAGGGAGAAGGAAAGAAGGAATGAAAGAAGGAAAGCAGAAAGAAATATAAAGGGAAAAAAAAACTCCAGAAGAGAGAGAACATCTAAACAAACAAAGATCTCCTGATCCAATTGTGTACTTCAGGTGGGCTGTATCTTTTACGACTTTTAAAATCCTAATGATAACGGACACTCTGCAAAAGCTACAAACTGTAGACTACTAGAGTTTTATAGTAACACGATTTATTTTATTTCGGCATTTTGTGATGTCTGCACAGAGTTTTAAAATCAGTAGGATTAGACGTGTACTCTGCTTAGCAGGATGCAAGCAGCTTAGCAAATACATACACATACAGCACACTTAAGATTCAGCACTTAAGTAGGGTCCATAGCCAGTGGCTATCAGATATACATTGATTTCAAAATTAGGACAATTTGAAAATTCCTAGAATCATAAAAACTAGTGTCTTTTAAAATAATTACATAATAAGTAAGTAAAAAGACTGTCCAGGGATTAAATTGGCCCAAATTGAAGATATTAACTCAGCAGAAATGGAATCTGTGCTCAAACTCAAGCTATGCTGATTTAAGAGAATAGGGCTAAAAGAAAAAACAGGGGTGGGGGGGAAGGACGTTTGTAATTGTTTCTTTGAAAACTGTTACAAAACTGTTTATCATAAAAGTGAAATGATTGCAAAAGTATTTCCAAATTACCTTAAGATTAATAAGAAAGAAAATGAGACTCAGGCAAAATGAATGAGATGAGGCTGTTCTAGCTTGACTCAGAATTAGACTCTCAGTGTGAAGTACTGCAAAAGAAAGCTAAATATATTCAGAGAGGAAAAAAAAAATCAGCAGCTAGTATTATTTCTTTTGGGGAAGTGGGTGATGGAGATAGAATGACCATCTGGTAGCCAAATCTCTGTAAAGGGACATTTATCAATGGAACAGAAGGACTTTAGCTCTGAAAACTGGTTGCTATGTTTGTGGAAAAAGCACCATTTAAAATTTTAGCTTTTATATTTCATGAATCTTTTTTTACATAAGAAAACTCTGGTTGGAAATGTTACTCTAAGAATTTGTTGCGTCCTATGTGTCTTATGTTCATCCACACTATGAACTTGCTTGGTTAGACGTCAATAGGTTAACCTTGGAAGAGCGAAGATGCCAGGAGAATAAAATATTTTACTGCAGTGCTATTCCTCTTCTTGTCCATATTGCACATGCTAAATTACACCTACCTCCTTTTCTCACAATGCCCCACAATGGCTCTTTTTCTCCTCTTCCCTTCCCCCCACCATATGGTCCTATGATTGCTTGCAAATGTTTTCAATATGTTCCTACTTACCTTCCGAAGAGAAGGATGGTTCCTCTTGGTTCAGTTTCATTCAGTACATTCTGGGAATGCAAGCTAAACTTAATAACTAGTTTCCACCTAAGGAAACCAGTCAGGGAAAAATTAAATATGCAAACATTGTGTGGGAAAACTTCAGTAAATTAAACTTACAGGGTTTTAATCTGTGGGAAAGTTAGGATTAAAAATATGTTTTCTGCTATGTCTCTACAGTAATCAAGACGGCATTGTATTGGTGAGGTATAGACACATGGATCAAGGCAACAGAAACAGACTCCCATAAATATAATCAACTGGTTTTTTTTTAAACAAAGATCAAAGAAAATGGCTAGTCTTTTCAATAAACAGTGCTAGAACAATGAGATGTTCATGTACAAAATAAAGAAGCAAATCTGGGTTTCTTAGGTCACCTTCATTATTTCCTTCCTGTATACGTTTTCACATATGAGGTTCCTAATAACATATGAACCAACTGATACAGATCAGGGAACCCTTGATTCTATGTTTCCAGATCTATTCTACACTGATCTGTAAATTTCCTTCTATCTTATCTAGGCTTTAAGTCTTTAACAGTGGTTTTCAGCTCAGACTGAAATCAAGGCTTAAAATCAATCGTAATGGGCTTGCTCTGTTCTGAACTAGCATTAACTTTAAGAGACAATTTATCTTTGTGAGTTTCTGGTCCCCCAGAACTAAAAGGAAGTGGGTTAAAAAGAGGAGTATAGGAAGAGTACATGGGGACTTCCCTGGTGGCACAGTGGTTAAGAATCCACCTGCCAATGCAGGGGACACAGGTTCGAGCCCTGATCCAGGAAGATCCCACATGCTGTGGAGCAACTAAGCCCGTGTGCTACAACTACTGAAGCCCGCGCTCTAGAGCCTGTCAGCCACAACTACTGAAGCCCTCACGCCTAGAGCCCGTGCTCCGCAACAAGAGAAGCCACCGCAATGAGAAGCCCGTGCACGGCATTGAAGAGTAGCCCCCCTTGCCGCAACTAGAGAAAGCCTGCGAGCAGTAATGAAGACCCAACACAGCCAAAAATAAATAAATAAATTCATTAAAAAAAGGAAGAGTATGTGGAGGGGCATATATAATAAGGGAAGAGCAAGAGTAGGATAAAAGTCATGTTCAGGTTACAATGTGGAAGGTCTCAAAGAATGTTTTACATTTTCACAGATTTTACTTGTTTTGTTTAAGGGAGATGTTCAGGATGCAGTGTTGTTATAAAAAATTATTTAGGAGCTTCCTCAAACCAGTCAAGAAATGGAGATCACTAGGCATTTGGAATTTTGTTCCCTTTTTGTTTTAAGATATTTCTCAAATGAACAATTTTATTTATATTGAAAGTTCCCTAAATCCTACTATAATTTAAAATTATCTTTGATAAAATTTTGCCACTTAGAAATATGAAAATTAGAGTTAAGATGTGAAATACATGTTTTTTAAAAAGCTAGCATCTGACTTGGAGGAGACATACACTTAAAACGAGAAGCAATCCTGAAAGAATGGCAATGGTTGATTATATATATATATGTTGCTGGGACACCTCATGGCTTAGGCTCCCATGCTATTTGGTTAGCTGTCTGAAATTTAAGATCCAGAAAATCCAGCGGATGGAAATTTTGGTGATAGGATCTATCACTAAGTCACACTCTCAGAGACCAAACAAACAAGCAAACAAACAAACAAAAATGAGGAAAATTCTCATATAATTTAAATAGAAAACCTAAGCCAAAGTTTGTCTTCTAAGGACTGCCTACTACAGCAAGAGAAAACATGACATTGAAAGAGCATTGGATGTGTTTCAGAATGGGGCAGTCGGTAATATTTATAGGATTTTGGGTTCTGGGCTAGAATGAGTAAATAAGATGGGGAACATCTGTGATATAACTGTTCAGTATTTGAATACACAGCATCAAAAGATTCAAAGTGAGACCTAATAAGTAAATTGGTATTTGAAAAGTGAGTTGTTTGACCAGATGAGCAATATATTGTCCTGATAGGAGAGAGTTTTGCCCAGAAGTAAACTATTTGTCCAGATAAATTGGTTTACAGTAATTTCCTGAAGCAAACAGTTAAGCCATGTCAATACAGATGGTCTTAATTTTGGGTCCTAATAGTTACGTTTTGTGAACAAGGGTATCTTTAGTCTCATATGTAAGGGGGAAAAAAAAGCCAAAATGAAGGAAAACCACATACTTTGAAGCCCTGATTCAAATTCCAGTTTATCTGCTTTCTGTCTGACCATCAACAGGTTCATTGATATTCTGAAACCAGACATATAATGTTTATTATAACATGCACATTTTTTAAAAGTCAATGTTAACTTAATAATGCATGTAAAGAATCTAAACCAGTACCTGTCATATAAAAGTTTCACACGAAAAGCAGTTCCTTCCTCCTTGAGAGGGTTAAAATAAAACCAAGAGGAAAAACAATATTTATGTGCCTTGGATGTAGGGGATAACATCATACATTTTCTTTTATGTTCAGAAGGAAGACTTCTTTACATATATATTTGTGGTACTCATTAAATTATGTTGACTGATTATTGCCATGTGAGAAAGAAAGTTTACTAGTTACAAAACCTTAGAATATTTGAAGAGTATATTTATGACAGTTCATCAAGTTAAATTTATTTTTGGGTTACCTGTTATAAAATTTATGTCATAAATTTATAGTTTGATGAGTTTAAGGAACAATTATACAGTTGTTCAGTTGTTACCACGAGTATGGATATACAGCATTGTATTTATCCATCACATGTTGCTTGACATTTTGGTTGTTTTTAGGTTTTGGCTGTTAGGAATAATGCTGCTATAAATTTCCACATAAAAATCCTTCTTTGGATGCATGTTTCTTATTTCCTAGTAATTACGTTTCTATATTATGTGATAAGGGTAAGTTCATTATTTTTAAAAGTTGCCAAATGTTTTCCAAAGTGACTGTATAATTTATATACATATGTTCCTACCAGCAATGTATGAGGGCTCCAGTTCCTCCACATTCTTGACAATATTTGGGTATTGTATATTTCTAATTCTAGATAGTGAGTTTGTAGTGGTATCTTACTGTGGTTTTAATTAGCATTTTCCTCATGACCAATATTGCTGAACATCTTTTCATAAACTTATTTGCTACATTCATAACCTTTTTTTGTGAATTGTCTTTAACTCTTTTGCCCATCTTTTAATTGGATAGTTTATTTTCTCCTTTTTCAGTTGTGTAAGTGCTTAGTATATTCTGGATACAAATCTTTGTTTAACTGTGGTATGCAATTAATTTCACGCAATCTGTGATTTGTCTATTCATTTTCTTAAATGTTTCTTTCAAAGAACAAAAGTTGTAAATTAACAGTGTCAGATTTGAATATTTTTTTCCTACGGTTCAAGTTGTTTGTGTTCTATCTAAAAAGTCTTTGTATAAAACACAGTTCATATATTTTCTCCAGTTTCCTCTAGAAGTTTTATAGTTTAACTTTGACATTTAGGTCTGTGATCCATTTTGAGATAAATTTTGTTTATAGCGAAATGTCTTTCAGTTTCAATTTTTAAGGATAGCTTTATTAAATATAGAATTATTGATTGATAGAATTTTATGTAATTCCAATGCCTTTTGGCTTTCATTGTTTTTGTTAAAAGTCAAAAAATCATTATTCCCTGTATACATTATATCATATTTTTCTCTCTGCTTTTAAGATTTTTCATTTTGATTTTACTCTTAATAGTTTAAATGTGTCTAGGAGTTTTTCTTTTTATATTTACCCTCTTGGAGTTTATTAAGGTTTTTGAATCTGTGTTTTTTTTTAAACAAATTTTTTTTTTTTTTTTTTTTTTTTGGCTGCATTGGGTCTTCATTGCTGTGCATGGGCTTTTCTCTAGTTGCAGCAAGCAGGGGCTACTCCTCGTTGCAGTGCACAGACTTCTCACTGTGGTGGTTTCTTTTGTTGCAGAGCATGGCCTCTAGACGCACGGGCTTCAGTAATTGTGGCACACAGGCTCAGTAGTTGTGGCTGGCGGGCTCTAGAGCACAGGCTCAGTAGTTGTGGCACGGATTTAGTTGCTCCGCAGAATGTAGGATCTTCCTGGACCAGGGCTCGAACCCCTGTCCCCTGCACTGGCAGGTGGATTCTTTAACCACTGCTCCACCAGGGAAGCCCAAATCTGTAATTTTTTTAAACCAAATTTGGAGAGTTTTCAGACATTATTTCTTCAAAAAGTCTTGTCCTTTATCTATTTTTCTCTTTCTGAGATCCAAAATTACACATATGTTAGAATGCTTGATAATTTCCAAATAACCTGTAAATATTTTTCTTCAATTATCTTTCTCTGTGTTCTCCAGGTTGGATAGTTTCTGTTGGTTTATCATCATGTTCATTGATACATTTTGTATCATTTTGTTTCAGCTATCCTGGTTAGGTTACCCATTTATATGAGTTTCCCAGGGATGCTATAATAAGTTACTAAACACTGGATGGCTTAAAACAACAGAAATTTGTTCTTTCACAGTTCCAGAGGTCAGAAGTTTGAATCAAGGTGTTGATAGATTTGTGCTCACCTCAGAGGATCTAGAAGAGATTACATTTTTTTGCCTCTTCCAGCTGTTGTTGACATTCCTTGGCTTGTGGTTGCTTTGCTCTATTCTCTACCTCCATCTTCACATACCATTTTTTCTGTATGTGTGTCTCAAAATCCTCTCTACTTGTCTGGTATAAGGATGCATGTGATTGTAGTTGGGGGCCACCCAAATAGTCCACGATAATGTCCTTCTCTCAAGAACCTTAACTTTATTACATCTTTTGCTACATAAGGTAATATACACAATGATTAGGAGGTCATGTGAGAACAAAACATGTCTGGAACAATTCTCACTTATTTAAAGTAGGATAATATGACAGTACTGTGCAGTGTGTGTGTGTGTTCCATAAGTCCATAATTAAAAAAAAAATACTCAACATTTTAAAAATTGTCACACTAGGCAATTTTGAATAATAGGAAATGGAAACCCATTTATATTATATCCAGGAAACACTGAAATACTTAACAGAAAAATGTTACAATTATAAAACACAAATTGATGTTCACTGAGCACTTTATAGATATTTCTACAAGTAGTTAAACAATAAATTTCATACTTTGGAGTTACGATGAAATAAATTTTGACTTGCTCAATTATTGACAAGCAAGTAATCTTCATAGAGAGTACCATAATATAACAAAAACAAAAGGTTTTGATTTTGGAAAATATTGAAAATCCTTCAATTATGTAGAGTATATTCTGCATAAAATGCAGTTTGCTTTGAAAAGTATATAAAACTTGCCTTTATAATTTCAATATTGACTCCCTAGGTGTTTTGACTAATAGGCTCTTATTTCCTAAGAAAACCACACATTTACAAAACTTTGCATAGAAAAACTCAGAAAATTCCAGATGAAAAATGCTTTCTAAATTAATAAATTATTAATTATATTAATTAATTCAATATATAATTAAAATATAACATTTTATAAGTACATTAATAATTTACAGTTTAAAAAATTACAATCTGAATACTAATGTCATTTTCATAAAATGTATGTTTACTTTGAAAAAACTATTGCAGACTATTGAATCTGAATCAGGAGAATCTTACAATTCTTTATTATATAATATCTCCAATTTTAGATTTTTCTTGATGACAGTTATCATTTGAAATAACTTTGACTTAAATCCAGTGAATATCAAAATCAAAACAACCCAAAATTTTGAAAGGTTTCAGTATCTATTTATATTTGAATTTTCCCAACTTTTAATTTAGGAAATTTTCAAACTTATAGAAAAACTTTCAAAGAATATTGCATTAGACACCCATATGTTGTTTACTTAAATCTAGCAAATGTTAATACTAATTTCTTAATATTTCTCATTTTCTGTCTGTTTGAACCATTGAAATTAAGTTGAAGTTATTGAAGATACTATGTCCATTGAATATTACAGAAAATATCTCCTAAGAAAAAGGGCAGTCTTCTGCAGAATCTCAATATTATCACATCCAAAAACTTGAACACTCTTGGGGCTTCCCTAGAGGCGCAGTGGTTCAGAGTCCGCCTGCCGATGCAGGGGACACTGGTTCGTGCCCCAGTCCGGGAAGATCCCACATGCCACGGAGAGGCTGAGCCCGTGAGCCATGGCCTCTGAGCCTGCGCATCCGGAGCCTGGGCTCCGCAACGGGAGAGGCCACAACAGTGAGAGGCCCGCATACCGCAAAAAAAAAAAAAAAAAAACTTGAACACATAATAAAATTACGTTACTAATATAAAGCTTATATTCACATTTTAGTAATTGCTTCAATGATTCCATTGTAAGCCACGACTCCCTTCCCACCTTCAGCACCTCTCTGCAAAACCCAAACAAGAATTATATTTTATGATTATTTTGTTTCCTTTGATCTACACCAGTCCCCCAATTAGTTTTGCCTTCATTTTTTCAACATTTTTGAGAGTTTAGGTCAACTGTGTTTAGTATGTCATACAGTCTGGGTGTTGTGGTTGCTTCCCAATGATTAGTGCAAGTTACACATTTTTGGCAAGGTACTACATAGGTGATGATGCATACTTCTTATTTTATCACATCAAAAGGCAAATAATATTGGTGTATTTCATTATTAGTGAAGCTAAATATGATTATTTGATTAAAGTGGTATATATCATGTCTCCATTTCAAAAGTAGCTGTTTCCTCTCATAATAAATAATACATATGCTGATATTTTGAAATCTTGCAGATAATCTGTTCCACAGACTACCTTGATCCAATGATTTGCATCCATTGATGGTCTGCCTGAATCATTTATTATATTAAGGTCTTCAAATGAGTTCTCTTCTAGTTATGTCAGTCTTTTTCTCCTTCCTTCATTCCTTCCTCCCTCCTTCCCTCATCACTTTCCTTCTTTCTTTGAAATGTTATTATGCATCCATACATTTTTATTTTTCTTTATGAATTTACCTAGAGGGCCCTTCAGTCTAGATCTAAATGTGCTTATTCTTCTTGGTGTGTTCTGCTTCTAGTCCCTCTCAATGGACTGAGATAGAAAGTATATATACACTTGTGTGTGTGTGTGTGTGTGTGTGTGTGTGTGTGTATACATACACATTACATTTGTTGTAACGTATATTGTTTTTTGTCAAATATATTTTACATTTACAGTGTATTTGTATATGAATGCATGGCTTTGTTGAGTATGTCCTACTTCCTTCTACAAAAGGAATTCCATCAGCAAAGAATAAAATATAAGATTTTCTCAAAGACTTTGCAATAGAGCATTCTGATTTTTTTTACATCTGATAGGCAAGAAATAATATTTAGCATAGTTTTGATTTTTATTTATCTCACTATGAATAAAATTGAGTATTTTATATATGTTTAAGAGCCATTTGAACACATTTTTTCCAAAATATTTGTACATGTCTTTTTTTCATTTTTTTTCAGATGTTTGGTCTTCTGCAATGTTCAAGTTCTTTATAACTTAAGGAGATTAGTCTTTTATCTTTTATATATAATACAAATATTTTCTTCTTACTTGTCATTTGATTTTGTCATTTGCCTTTTGGTTTTGGTCTTTTGGTTGTCATTGTATATGTAACCAAATAAATGTGTTTTTTCTTTTAGTACAACTGGATTTTAAGTCACAGTTAGAAAGGTTTTTCCCTGCTTTCTGGTATACTTTTCTAAAAATTTACATCTAGATATCTGATCCCTTTGGAACTTTGTGGTTGAGTGATTTGGATTATGGGTGCCTGTTTATATTTCCCCAAATTTCTGTCTAGCTGTCTCAACACCTTTTCTTAGTGTTTTCTCCCTCTCATTAATGTGAGCTATGACCTTCTTCATATTACTAAAATTTTATTATATATTGGAATCTATTTTTAAACTTTCTTCAAGTATTTTCCACTAATCCACCTATTCATGTGTCAGTTACATCCTACTTTGATTTCTGAGGCTTTGAAGTATGTTTTATTATCTTATAGGCCTAGTTTCCTCTCACTGATATCCTATTTAGAGCCTTCCTAGGTTTGGTTGAATGTTTGTTCCATATTTATTTTAATATAATTCATATCTCCAAAAGTAATTATTTTATTGGATTTTTATATTAACTTGGGGATAATGGAATTTTTATAATGTTCTGTCATCATATCTAAGAACATGAGATGTTATTTAAATGTACTTTTGTGGGATTTCTTTTTCAAAGGTTTCCTGTTGTAGGATTCTCAAATACCTTATTAAGTTTATTCACAAGTATTTAATCTTTATTTTTTTTATAATGGAGTTCTCTTTTCCATTACATCTTCTAACTGACCATTATTTGTACATATGAAAGCTACTGACTTCTACATGTTAATTTTAGATCCTTTTAAGTACTTGGATCCTTTAACACTATTTTACCATTGTGTTAGTTTTGTCATTGATTTTCCGAGATTATCTAGGTAAACTGTCAAGTCACCTACATGTGAAAATAATTTTCATTCAATTATTATGCCTCTAATTGTTTTCTCTTTTCTGGTTGCATTGGGTAATGTATTCAATAAAATATTAACTTACCATGGAATTAGTGGGACATTTTTATAGTGACTATGAATGATAGCCTTTATTTAGTGAAGTATTCCTTAATTTAGTAAAATTTGGGGCTGAGGGCTGTGTGTGTGTACAATCTTACTATATTATTATTTTTTAATCAAAAAATGGATGTTTATTTTTTTATCAAAAGCCTTTGCAGCACAAGTACCAATAGAGACATTTCCCACCTTTTACTTCCTTTTTTAACATAATCTTTCACTTTCAAATGTTTTAAGACTCACATAAAGTTGTAAAAAGAATACAGAGAGTTTCTGTATGTACTTCACTCCTTTCCACAATGATAGTATCTTACATAACCATGGTACACTGTCAAAACCAAGGAATTGACATCAATAAATTATTAGTAACTCACATACAGGTGGTATTTGTACTTCACCAGCTTACACATGCACTCTTTTTTTGGAGGGAGTTGTATGTTTTATAAAAAATTATTGCATATATAAATTTGATCAAATTATTGCATGTGTAAATGTCAAATCATCACATTTGGCATACAGAATTGTTCCATCATCACATAGAAACTTCCTCTGATTACCCCTTGATAGTTATATCTTCCCTTTAATTTTATCCCCTGCAACAGTTGTTCTCATTAATATAATGTTATTCTATTGGGTTGCCCAAAAATGTTCATTAGGATTTTTCCATAACATCTTATGGAAAAACCTGAACGATCGTTTTTGGCCAACCCAATGTAAGTGGAATCATATGAAATGTAATCCTTTGAGATTGGCTTTTATTTTTTTCACTCAGTATGTTCCCTTGTGATATATGCAAGTGTTTGCATGTCCCAATAGTCATTGTTTTTTATTGTTGAATAGCGTTCATGATATTAATATATTAATGTTTAATCATTAATCTGTTGACGGACATTTGGGTTGTTTGGGGCTAATACAAATAAAGCTACGATGCACATTCATGTATAAATTTTTTTGTGAAAATAAGTTTTTATTTTTCAAGAATAAACATCCAGCACTATGTTTGCTGGATCATCAGCAAGTATGAAACTTTACAAAACTTCCACACTGTTATCCAGAGTGGCTGTAACATTTTATACCCCCCAGCAATATATGACATCTGTATAGTTGCTCCATATCCTCAGTAGTATGTTGTGTAGTCAGGGATTTGTTTTAATTTTAGCCATTCAAATAGATGTATAGTTATATTTCGTCTAAAATTTTACTTGCATTTCCTTAATGGTTAATGATGTTAAACATTTTTTTCATGTCTGTATTTGCCATCCACATGTCCTCTAGGTGTAGTGTCTTTCTTACTATTGAATTTAGGGAGTTCTTTGTATATTCTGGATACAAGTCTTTTGTCTTGAAAATACGAAATTTGCAGTTATTTTCTCACAGCCTGTGGCTTGTCTTTTCATTCTCTTAATAGGGTCCTTTGCAGAGCAAAAGCTTTAAATGCTGGTAATGTACAATCTATTGTTACTTTTTTCCTTTATGGATCATGCCTTTTTAGTCATGTCCAAGAACTCTCTGCTTACTCTATAAGTCATAAAGATTTTCACCTATTTTCTAAAAGTCTTATATTTTTATATTTTAAATTTCAATCTATGATTTATTTTGAGTTAATTTTTGTGTAGTGAAAGAAGTCAAGGTCAAGATTTATTCTTTTTCACTTGAATACACAATTTCCCCAAAACAATTTGTTGAAAAGACTATCCTTCCAGTGTATATTGACTAAGGATAACGATATTCTAGTACTATTATCAAAATCAGGAACTATAACACTGACATAATGCCAATAGACAATATATACATCTTATTCCAGTTATGCCATTTACCTTAAAAATGTCTTCATAATAAAAGAAGATGAAGAAAAAAATGTAAAGATAAAGAAGAAAAAGGAAAAGAAAGAGAAAGAGGAGGAGGATACTAATAGGAGGAAAAATGAGAAACAGGAAAAGTAATGAAGAGGAAAAAGAAATTAAAAACAAAAATCTGGTCCAAAAATCATACATTGTATGTTTCCTTAGTTTCTTTATGCTTCCTTAGTTTCTTTAACCTGGAATATTTCCTGTACCTTTCTTTGTTTTTCTTAATGTGGACGTATTTGAAGAGTATCAGCCAATGTTTTGTATGCTGTTCCTCAGGTTTGTTCAGTGCTTCCTCATGGTTATATACCTACACTTTTAGCCAAAATACCACAAAAGTGATATTTTTCTTTCTCTTTCTCTTATTCTTGTAAGAAGGCACATGATGTTTTGGCTGATTGTTGGTAATGTTAACTTTATTCATTTGTTTAAATTTGTTTCTTCCAGGTTGTTCTGCAAAGCAAAGTATTTTCACCTATTATTAATTGACAAAGTTCACGAGAAGATGTATTGTGACTACATATATCTTATACCTCATCAAATTTTCACTCTCTAATTTAGCATTCATAAGTTTTTAATATGTGAATTAAGCACATTTATATTTTCTATTTAGTTGGTATTTTTATCCATAGTTCTGTCTTATTATCTTTTGTATTTTTACTGTTTATTATGTTTTATTTCCTGTATGGTTTTCCTTACATTTTGGTTTAAAAAATTATTTTGGTATTTTCAGAGGTTTGTGTTTCTGTTAGGTAGTTAGCATTGTAATACATTTTATAGTGACATTAGTACCATTTGGTATCTATCATTTGACTGAATAGCTTTAAATGATATCCTTTCATGTCAACCTGTTGTGAATATTTTTTAAATGCTTATTTTTTTTTCCTGTTCTTTGAACCCATTTATTTGGTTATATTATTTCTTCTTGTCCAAGGCATATAAGATTTACAACCTATCCTGCCACCTTTTATATCATCTTATTATGCTTCTATACACATTGGGCTGAATTTTCCCCTGTCATCTTGCATGTTGTATGATGTGCTTTTTCTAGTAGAAGACTTAAGCACAGTGTGTGAGTACAATGCTCCCTGAGTTCTTGCATATTTAAATTGTTTTACTACAAGCTGTACTCTTAAATGATGTTGAGATGGATATATATTGGCTTTCCTCAAGACAAATTTTTTGTTGGGTTTAAAAATAGGATACACGTTAAAATTTTGAGTTTTTATTAGATTGGACAATTGATGTCAAAGACTTGGATCTCTGCATGTTTGCCTCTGATACTTGGAGCTTTCTAGATAACAAAGTTAAAGAGAAATTTTATTTAGAAAGAGAAAAAGGTATACCCATTTTAAAAAGATACTTTTATATAGAATGTAGAAGTTCTCAGGAACCAGAAAGTATCATATAATATTAGTGGAAAAGTGTGTTTTTTAAGTCAGTTTCCAGTGTTTTTATTTCTGTATAGTGTTAGAAAAGTTGCAGGTTAACATTTCACCTCTTGGAAGGGATTTAAGCTCAGCTGAAGCAGAGAAAATAGAAGATGAGAAATGTGAGGATGGTCTGGCTCATCCCCAGGTCCTAGCATAGCCTCTAATCATTCAGTAATCTAACTTGGATTTTCCTCCAGCAGCAGGGCTGGACTCCAAGGATTGGCTGAACCACCAATCCTCTTAAGGCTTGGGCTCCATAGTTCCAGAATATCAGTTCTGTTGCTTTTTCTTTATCCAAACCAGGCAAGGTTCAAGAGGAAGAGAAATAAAGTCCACCTGCTAATGTAAGGAATGACACTGGCTTACAGCAATGAAGTAGCAGCCACTTTTGAAGACTGTTATTCAGATATTTTTTCATTACCTGGAAGATTGACTGTAAGTTTCTTGAAGGATGAGACCTGGCTTTATAGTTCTTTATATTCCCCACAGTGCCTCACATAATATTAATAAATAATATTTGATTTCTGCTTGGTTTCTAAAAGTGTTTAATTAAATTTTTTGTCTGAATATCATAATGAATTCTGACAATAACTAGAGTATTCCAATAGATGACACATAATTTACTGACATATCTAACCACTATATTTTACTATAGATACTGTAGCTTCCACATGGAGAGATATATGTCATTAGAAAGACCATGCCAACAACACTGGATTTATTTTACTGCTGTTATAATAAGAGATTTTAGTTAAGGTGAAGGTACTGGGATTTCTTTTTTGCACAATATCCAAATTGCATTTTACATGAAAATTTTAAAAGAAAAGAGGAATCAAAAAGGTCAGACAATATATTACTTGCTCTAATATCCATTTAAATTCAAACATCAGAGAAAGGTACAGTCAGTGAAAGTTATACCTGTGGTTAAAGATAAGGTCACTTCCATTTTTAAAATAATGTCTAATAAGTAATGTTCTATGATAATAATTTTTGCATACCAAAATGTCCTCCTAAGAAATTTTACTTCTACTGATGCCATAATAATACAACCAATCAAAGTTAAGATTTGTTGAATCATGCAAACAATACTCAGTTGAATGCTGTTATAAGTTAAAGTATTAGTTCTTATTATTTCTGATAATCCCCTCACATTCTGCCCCAACAAATACCCCAGTTCTTAGACATAATTAATATTCAATAAAATTTAATAATATTTATTAACTATTAACAATATTTATGACATTTTATTTCTTAATTACAATTTGATAAACCAAAGCCAAATAAAATATTTTATTTAGTTGAATTAATTTTCTAAATCTTTTATGTAATGAATACTTAATCATGGTTCCTTTGTTTAGGGAACAAGAGCCAATTATGGCAAAATATATATATATATATATATATATGTAAAACCATATAACCAACATATTCTATAAATATCTGTAACATCAACAGCCTAGCAAGCTGAATTACATAGTAGAAAGTGCATTTAATTACAAGAAAGATAGAGGTTCAAGTTGTGATTTTTGATTCTGCATTTAACAGGTAAAAGAGAATAGATAATTTATCTTCTCTGAGTCTTTGTTTTCCCATTTTTCTGATAAGCACAATGTGTTGTTGGAAAGGTAAAATCAAATAACATATGTAGAAATAATATAAATTCAGATTTTTATTTTAGCTTCTTGGCAGATTATTATATTTTTTTCATCTTTATTACTACAGGATTTATAATATGACCTTGTAAATAGCAGGTGGTCAGTAAGGGTTTGGCAATTGAATAAAAGAATGTAGCTTGAAGAAAACATGGTTTTTTAGTTATGGAGTGATGGTGCTTAACTTCATACAAATTACAGCATGACAACATCTGTAGAAGTTTTAGGAGACATTTTTAATGAGGATTTGTAATAAACTCAGATTCCTCCTCTTCCCACATGGAAGCACCTCAGTGCTGTCTCTAACAAGTTGTGTTTTGGCATGTCTCCTATACTCTCTTGAATTTCTTCATTTATTTTATTGGTTTATTAATACTGCACCTATCTAACTGTTGTGAGGGTCGAAATAAATACAAGCAAAAGCCTTTTGTAAAACGTGTATTAAAATTAACCAAGGAATTGATTTCAAGGGAGTGAAAGCTTTAGTCTAACTTCCTTTAGTAGATGAAAAGATTTATATACAACAATTAAAACAATAGTAGTTGCCTAAGATTCAATTTTCCCTCTTTTTTTGTAGTAATTAACCTATCATCTATTCAGAGAAAAAGATTTCAAATTGCATGCCCTTCTCATGAGATATAAAGATTCATAACTACAGTAATCTGACAGAATATGCTTGGAATCTGGTTAGAAAGGCTCACTTCTTGCTTTGCTGTGGTAGCATATATCTCTTAGAGGACTACTGACATTTTGTTTGTTTTTGTTATATTCAGTGTATCAACTTCATTTCGTCTTCAGTTAGCCAAATGTAGTATTACAAACTTCCTGTAAAAGCCAGGAAACAAACCAAATAGGTCATCCTTTCTTATAGCAAGTTTTTAAAAATATCTTACCCACTTAAAAGTTCTTCTGATAATATAATAGTGGCCATGCAGTGAAATGTTATTTTGCCAAGTTGCCTCAGTGCATAGAACGAATGTACAGCCTTGTGTCTTCCTAAGTATAAGTGAGAGATGACCTCATTTAGTTGTTTTTTAATTTATTTTTATTTATGTATTTTTGTCTGTGTTGGGTCTTCGTTGCTGTGTGTGGGCTTATTTTAGTTGCGGTGAGCAGGGACTACTCTTTGTTACGGTGCATGGGTTTCTCATTGCGGTGGCTTCTCTTGTTGCAGAGCACAGGCTCTAGGCGCGTGGGGTTCAGTAGTTGTGTGTGGGCTCAGTATTCGTGGCTCGCGGGCTCTAGAGCTCAGGCTCAATAGTTGTGGCGCACGGGCTTGGTTGCTCCGCAGCATGTGGGATCTTCCCAGACCAGGGCTCAAACCAGTGTCCCCTGCATTGGCAGGAGATTTTTAACCATTGCACCACCAGAGAAGCCCCTCATTTAGTTTTAATAGCATACTTAGGTGATTCTTTGATGGATGCATTTTATATTTTTTTATTACCTTCAGAGAGAGTCATTGACAATAGCAGGCACTTATGGCTGGAATGTATAAACAGGTGTGAATAACATGTGTATCAACCTGGTAGAAAATACAGTGCAACCCCACACAGTGTGTAGGGCAAAAACAAAACAAAAAAACACTTAAAGGTATTAGTTTTCAAGCATAGTAGTGCTTTGCTATCGTATGCAAGCTATACTTTTTGCATTTCCTAAATCTACATCATAAAGCAGATGGCCGTAAAATCAGTTGCATTTCCTCAGAAACAAGGCTGTGTGTAGATGTTATGCTCTTATCAAAAAATTTTTCTTGTAGTAGCTATGAACTAACATATGTCATAAAATTAAAACACTACAACCTTGGAAATACAAAATTATTTGAAAAGAAGGCACAGGCCCTCATAATCATAGTGTCTCAAAGCTACAGTTGTCCTAAAGATCAGAGTTCAGTTTCCTAATTTTAGCATGAGGGAATTTGAACCCAGTTTAATTATTTGCCAAATATTAACTATATAGTTAGTGATAAATGTAAGACTAGATTCTAAATCTCTGCACTCCCAGACTAATTATGGTCCCATTACTTTAGACCAAACTCCATTACAAAAATCTAACAATTGAAGTTATTTACAAGTGAGTTAGTTTGTCTGAACAGATATCATGTCTGGCAGCTGTTCTGTTAGCTCTTGCACCTGCAGAGCTCAGATATTTTTGAGGAATTTTATGTACAGCTAGATTATGAGAACCGTTTTGTAGAAAATAGATACTAGTTGCCAGATATAAACAAGATGCCTCAAAGAATGGAAATTTACCACTTTTATTCCAGATTCTGCTAGAAAGGAAAGTGAGGAATGTCCATTTCTTACTAGAGTGGATCTAACTAGGAATTTGCAAAACTGTCTGTTGTTTTTCAATTCACTCATTTATTCAACAAATATTTATGGAACACTCACAATTGGCAGAACTTGTTTTAATATTAGGGATGAAGAGTTTTTAAAAATTCATCACTATTTATTGACTGTTGCTGTGCTTTCAGAGTAAATAATGTGAGGAACGTATAGTAAGCCTACAAGATTGCCGCTTTTCAGTCTTCAGTGTGGAAGGTTTCTGGTTACTGTGCCTTTGTAACTGCATCTTACTATATAATCCTGTAACATTCAAAGAGAGAGATACAAAGACAGGTTTTACTCTTCACAGTAGTAGGAAATAGTTCTTCAAATACGCTAGTCTTCATAAATTGAATCACTTTACCAAAGACCCTGAAGAGATATGGAGTTATATATATTCTCTGGTCTTTAGTCTCTCTGGAGATACTTCAGTTACTTCTTTCCATCAGGCTCCTGGAGTGGAAACTTCCTCAGGATTTGTTGGTCAGTTAAAGTCAGATTTAGATATCACCTTTTAAGGTTAAAAGGTTAATGTTAATACTAAAACTGGGCTGATTGGCTTCTCATGGTTAGGGATATCATGGGCCCAAAATTTGAACCTTTTAAGAGTACTAGAAGAGACAGAGTAGTGTACTAGAATTCAGAAGTCTCAAGTCTAGACTTACCATCTAGAAAATGGAAGAAAAAAAAAGATCTTGATCCAAGTCATCAAGTCATCGGATAGACTGTTATAACACTATGCAAATGTACATAGCATTATTATTTTTATTTTTGGCAAGATATATTATGTTACCTACTTGTTATTTCCAGATTTATATTAAATTCAGAGGGTTTCCTAATTTACTAAAATTTGAAAATATAGCGGTAGTGTGTTTGAGCTGTGAGTTCAGATTATCCAGTAAAATATATACTGGGTAAGAATCTCCCTCACAGTAAAAGAGAGTATGTGAGTTGACTTCCAGTTACAGATGTGTTAAGAGGGATTTATTTTAAGAATGAAGGTATGGCAAGTGTAATTTATGGTAACATGTTTTCAGATATCTCTGCAAAGTCAATTTCCTCATGTGAAAAATGGAGATCATGAGTTTTGAGTACACAAATATAAGGCATATATTTCTAGAAGCACTTGTCACAATTCCCACAACAGATTAGCACTTAATACATCGTGGTTATTTTCCATCCTTTCTGTCTTCGAAGCCTGTATGTGATTATCTGGTTGTACGCATAAACAGAGATCCGTTGTTTGCTATCTTCTTTCAGAAGACATCGGTAGAGTACATGATTTTTTTTTTTAAGCAAGTAAGCTCACATAAAGGACCTTATTCCCAAGTCTTACAGTGGTTATGCATTCACGTAAGGAAGTATCAATCATCAAAATGGTCAGATAAAGAAAATTTTACATGGATCAATCTATGGGGGATTTCCCAAGTGACCAGAAAAATACCTGATTGCTCTGAGACTTATGCAGAGCTGTAGGTGAAAAGAAGTTTATATTTCTAATCTGGATTCTAGGAAAGTCCTTCCAATGTGGAAGTCACATAACTAATCCAGGTAATGCAGCCTGGCTCTTAAAAAAGAAAGCTTTTTTGAGCTTTGGTCAAACAGAGATGAAAGGGTCAATTTAATTAAGTTCAGAAACTTGAAAAGATAATGTGAGAAAGCTCTAGCCTCAAATTTTTAATTAGTTTAGAGTTTATGCAGCAAATTATGGTATCTAAGGATATGGTAGGTGGAGCCAGAATTCTGGGAACCATTTCCCACCTCTAACATTTTTGTGCAGTATTGCTTTCCTATTTCTGTTTCCTACCTATAAAATGGAGATAGTAAGAGTACCTATTTCATGGAGCAAGGATTCAACGTGCTAATGCATATAAAATTCTTAGAACAACACCTCAATACAGATTAGCCATTTCAATTTTTTTCCTATTCTATTTTATTATTTTTATGCAACTCTTTTGTGAATAATTGAAATCTAGAAATGGAGGTGCTTGTATTGCTCTTGAAAGTAGTACAGTTTGGGGTGATTGAGGATATAGTTACATAAACTTACCTATATTTTAGCCAATTAAGATTAAGGAATAATAAAATTTTTTTTAATAAGTAATAAAGTTTTTCTAATCAGAATCTATAGTGATGGAGAATTACCAAAAAATGTCATTTACTAAAAAGTGGGAATGTCTGCCTATCACCATTGTAATACTTTACTACAGAAAATAGCCAAATATATATAGGTAAAAATAAGCATTAAGACAAGAAAAATGAGATTAGTAAATATTTTTTAAAATGTAAGATAATAGAATCATCATTATTTGAAGATTATAGAATTTTCTTCAAGAAAATCCAAAAGGATCAGATAAAATACAATTAAAAACATTGTAGAGTCAATAAAAAGTTAGTTATAAAGCTAACCAAGTGCAAAGTAAATGTAAAAGTATCAAATCTATTTTAAATAACTAATTAAACACAATCTTTTTTTAAAATTCATGGTATTGTTAGAAAATCTGAAAATTTTATCCTCATGTCCAACCTAAAAGTGCAATTTCATAACAATATCCAAGAAAATTATGAAAAATTGATGACAAAAAATTGCATAGTTATTTTATATAACATGAGTACATTCTATAAATTGTGGCAACCAAACTTTTAATCAAACAAATAAATAGATTAGTAATAAAAAATGAGTGGCCAAGAAATAGAATCATGAAAAAGTGGCTCTTCAAACGTGTGGAAATTAAAAATTACATTGATGTACATTGATTATCTTTCAGAATAAACCATTAGTTGTCCAATTTATATTATACACATAAAAACAAAAATTAACCTACATTTGCTGTAACTTCCATTTGGATTAGAGAGCAAAAGTTTAAAGAAATTATTTTTAAATAACCAAATATGGAAGAATAGCTTTATAGAATTTTGGAGAAGAAATTTTGTAAGCAACACAACAAATCAACTAGAAAGTGAAGGACTGACAAATCTGACCATATATAAACTAAAATTTCTGAAAAAAATTTCATGAAGAGAAATAAGAATAAACAAAAAAATAAACAGCAGACTGGGGATAAACAGAAGCAGCCAAATAAAAAAATGGTCAACCTTTACATAAAAAATATGAAAAAAGTCAACACCAATATTAATGCAAATTAAAAGCATTTTTAAATTGCGATTTGGCAATATCTAGCAATATTTGAAAGTTTCAGCAAGAAACTGAAGAAAATGGACTCACGTATATAATTGCCGTATTTTTATAAAAGTTAAAAATTAAATGTAACTTTGAATAAATGATGCATAAATACTATAGCAGACACTATATAAGATACAAAGTAGGTTATGTGTGAGATTTACTAAAATTATAATAATAATTACCATTATTGATATCTGTGTTGAGTAGTCTTCATTTCTCCTCCAGATCCACTCATCACCCATTTCCAGTCTGCTCTGGACCTGGGAGGCTAAGGTGGTAGGACTGCAACCACAGACCTCATCTTGGAACTTTGCTTCTCTTTGGGTCTTGCTAGGAAATGATCAAAGGCAAATTAAAATAGTGTTGGGATGTTTATTACGTTGACTCCTTCCTTTCCAAGTCACTGGAGGTAAGATGCTTCTCTCTAATAAGAGGCACAGTTTCAATCAGACACGGCCTCTGGTTTCCAGTAACCATTTCTATTCCTCTTTTTTTGGGCTTAGGGATCTTAACAGTTCCCTGCTACTGTGAGCCACTAGGTTCTGCACTATGCCTTGTTTGTTTTCTTAAGCCCCATTCATACCTTTGTAAATAGTCCCCATATTTAACTCTGTTTTCAAAGTACCCAGTTGGAGTGAACAATCATTTATTACCAATGCCCTTTCTGACAGTATCTGTAACAGCATTTTTTTTATTTCAGGCCTCCATCTTCTTAAGCACAGCTCTTTGCTCAGAGAAGGCAACCCTTTTCCTCAATCCTAATTACTCTGTGCTAAACATGTTAATCCTATTCAATGTGACAGCAATTGGTTTAGGAGTGGTTAACAGGGTATGAAGGGAGGTCTAATGAGGACTTCTAGTAAAAACTCTCATGAACTTAAAACAAAGAAGATACACATGAGGGGTCAGTTTTCTGGGGAACATTGTCAGGTCTGTCTGGATGTGTGTGTGATAGGTGTGATGCTGGAGCTGACTTGGGTGCTAATACCATCATGCGTCATGCTAACGTGGCATAGCTGGCAGATGAAAAGAACCTGGGCCTTTAAGGATGTGAGTGAGCTGACAAATCTGTCAGTGTTAGGGTTGCTCTCACTTGTGTACCCTATTCTAGGGCATAATAAATTTTCTTCTCATTATGTAATCCATTTTGAGTTGGTTCTCTCTTACATGTAGCTGAAGGTAAAAGTAGGAAGGAACATTTAGAAGTTGCACTTCTCTTTTGTTTAAATTTTAAAAATTAATATTCATATATCATTTATATACCTGTAAGCAACAACAAACTTGAAGAAAAAAGAGGTGAGAGCAACTAGACCCTAGAAACCAAAACTATTGGAAAGTTTAGTAGATCATGAAATGCTTAGCAATGGGAAATATGTATCCTTGTGCCACTAAATCCTTGGACTTATGATATTGATCTTGCTGCATGGGATGTTTAATAAGTATGTGCTAAATGTAGGAACAGACGTTAAAATGACATATTTGAAGCTTCTAATCAGGGAGTTAGGGTATATTATTTTGTAGACACTTTGAGAGCAACTATAACACCAGCTAGTTCGAGAATGAAGGCATACCCCACCCCATGCCCCTCAGTGCTAGTACAGGGGAAGGGAACACGTGTCTTTTTCCCAACCTCATGAGATTCACGTAGAATTAAGGTTAACTCTGTTGAGAGATGAAGATGGACACCTGACCTTATGCCATTTGGTCACACTTAATATAGATTTGCAGAAGCCTGCATGTATCATGAAACAGTTTCTCCAAGTAAGAACTCCTGTAGTAAAAGGAAAAACCTCCTAAATCCCTAGAGATGTGCAGGTAGATTGGGCTTCAGCAGTATTAACAGACTTTTCTAGCTCTGTTTCAAGTAAACACAAAATATACTAAAAACATGAGTTATATAAGGAGCCCCTATTTATGAAAATATTGGTATACTTAAAAATATAACCCCACAATAAATTTAAACCATAGAAAACTAACCTACTAATCACCAAAAACATTAAACACATTATTTACTGTGTTTTTGTTTGCCCTCTTAGAATTTAGAAAGAATTTCAGGGATATTTTCAAAATCTATTATTAAAAAAGAAAAACCCAGAGGATTCCATTATTATACACAATCGGAGATATTCAAAATCATTCTTCTGAAAACTTATTTGAATAACAATCATTGTAGCAATCTAAATGTTTAAAGGGAATGCTAGAGATTATAATTGCAGTGGATTCGAGAAAGCAGTTATCTCTTACCATGTGTACCTCCTCTTGATCATGGCCTTTTCCATCCCTCTCTCTACTGTCTCCTCCCTAGTTTAAAGGCATAATGGAAAGGGAATAGTGGTTTGTGTATCCTGAAAGACCACAAGCATGACCAGGACTGTGGAAGAAAGGCAGGAGGGAGCAGTCTTCAGCCCTTGCTCTGGTCAAAGGTGGGGGAAGGATGGATCACGAGCTAACTGGTCTCAGGACTTTCACACTACCTGTTGGAGCCCTTTTCTTGATCTTTGCTACAGGGTCGCTGACTATGTGGGGCTGTGCTATAGAAAGCAAGATGCAGTAAGAAAAAGCCAGAAAAGTGAAGAATTGCTGTTAATTAGATAGTGGTGAATGAACTGAGCAGCGAAATCATGGGACTGCCATACCTTGAGGAGAAATTTGGCAGATGTGATAGCTTGCACATGAGCAACAGCAAAGGATGTCTGCAAAGGATGGTTTTTTAAAGGTCGAGACTTTATTCTTGCTTCAGAGTTCCTTACATAGCAAAGAGGTTTATCATTCACCTATCACTGTCACAAAAATAACAAGGGCTTTGAGATTTTCTACTGAATTTTACAGGTGTTTGCAAAGCATTTGCGTGGCTCTTAAAGGTAAATGTGTTCAACCAGACTTACATAAACACTATTAGGAGGAATACAGCTTCTCAACCATTTTTCTCTTTTCAACGTCTGTGTGTTTGCAAATATTACTTCTGAAATATAAATGGAACTTCCTTGTTCTCTCACTATGGCATAGACTCAACTCTAATATTAAAACAAAAATAGACTTATCGTGCAATACGGTTGAGGTCCCTTTTTTTGAGATCATGTAATAAAGAATCTTTTGTGTGCTAAAAATTTGACATGGAAGCCTGAGAAGTATAAGGAACAACGCAAACCCATTTAATGTATGCAATCCCCAGGCATTTTTAATAGGATTTTTAGGCATAACATTTTACATAATCACACAGAAACAGTAGTGTTTCAATTCTAGTCTTTTATCAGCAGGAAACTAGAAAACAGTGCTTCCTATGCTAAAGAAAAATTTGCTGGTGATTACACTTTTTATAGTTGAGCTCCTTATAGATGGTTTTCTCCACTTGTAAAGAAAGTGGTAGAAACCATCTCATATTTTAACAGAAAACCTATAAGGAAATAGATACATTTGCATTGTATTGGTTCCAGAAAGATACTCCTCAATCTTTAGAGATTTTGTTTACAAAGACAGTTTCTATATACTTGGCAGTAATTTCAGTGGCTCTGTAGTTTACAAGCCTTCAAAAAATCTGAGATTGATAATGTTCCATGCCTAACAACGATGTAACTGCTCTAGGGAAAACCTTTCCCTTCTCCCTGCTCCTAATTTAAATGAATGGCCAACTTTTAAATGGATGAAACTCTAATTATATTGCAAAGTTTAATGCTAAGAGGAATAAGATTTTGCTAATGAAGTCCGGGTGTCCACAAAGAGCAGTGAATTGCTTTCGTGGAAAATTCAGACATCCAAAAATTTCTAAACATCCTGCAGAAAATAGAGACTGAGAATCTATAAAACCTAATTTAGTACTGTGCCTTGCAAATGTAGAAAAATTATATTATTTGAAAATCCTGTCTTCAACTGGAATGGAATCCAGACTAAATTTGGGAATTATGATTGATATTAGAAATTTTAAATTCCTTTAATTAAGGAAGGGCAGTTGTAACAGAAATGCACATGTAAATTATTTTAGCAAGGATTCACTCAGAGTTTTATGGTAATTATAATAAGAGCAATATTAACCATTATTATAAAATACTGAAGGCTTATTATGCTCCATATACTGTAAGGGATATTTTATATACATCTCATTTATATACAAACCAGTTTTATGAAGCAAGTACTTTTATTCTCAAATTACACATAAAGTGACAATTCTAAAGTCACATGAAGCTAGTAAGTGGTAGAGTTGAAATTCAAATACTAGTCCTTCTGATTCCATAGACTCTGCTCTTGGCAGTTTTGATTGTATAATGCTGCATAATACACTGCCACAAACATAGTGGTGTAAGACAACAATAATCACCTATTAACATTACTGTTCATGGTTCTGGGGGTTGACCAGGCAAAATTAAGTGGTTCTCTGTGGGTCTCGTATGACTTCACTCAGACAGTGGCTAAGGCAGGTATTATCACAAAAGGTTTCTCAGAGGCCCAGCTGTTGTCTAGAACATGGACAACGTGTTTAATCATGATTTCTTCCCGTAACCTGGGCTTTCTCAGAGCATGGCAGCAGAGTTCCAAAGGTGAGTATCTCAGAAATAGAGCCTGATGGAAGATTTATTGTCTGTCTCAACTCACACAGCATCACTTCTGCAGCATTCTATATATTAGAAGTCACTCGTTAAGGCCAGCATATTTTCAAATGGAGAATAAAGATGCTCCATTTCTTAATAGGATCGGTATCAAAGAATTTGTTAACATCGTTTTATTAATATTTTTTTAATTGTGGTAAACATATCTAACATAAAATTTGCCATCTTAGGCATATTAAGTGTACAATTCAAGGGCATTAACTACATTCACATTTTGTGCAACCATCACCACCATCCATCTCCAGAACTCTTTTCATCATACAAAATGGAAATTCTTTGACATTAAAAATAACCCTTTATTCCCCTTTTCCCCCAGCTCCTAGAAACCACATTGTACTTCCTGTCTCTATGAATTTGACTACTCTAGGTAACATTATGTACCTTTGGCTATTGCAAATAATGCCACTACAAATGTGAATGTATAAATATCTTTTCAAGGAGTGGAATTGCTAGATCATATGTTAATTATCTATTTTTTGAGAAACTGCCATACTGTTTTCCTAAGCAGCTGTCCAATTTTACATTTGTACCAAGAGTGCAGAAGTGTTCCGATTTCTCCACATCCTCACCAACATTTGCTATCTCTGTTTTATTTATCATCCTAATGGATGTGAGGTAGTATCTCATTGCAGTTTTTTTGCATTTTCTTAACAATTAGTGATTTTGAGAATCTTTTGATTACTATAGCTTTGTAATAAGTTTTGAAATCAGGAAGGAAGTGTGAATCCTCCAGCTTTGTTCTTTTGCAAGATTGTTTTGGATATTTGGTATCCTTTGAAATTCTATACAAATTTTAGGATTTTTTTTTTTAATTTCTGCAAGAAATGTCATTGGAGTTTTGATAGGTGTTGCATTAAGTTTGTAGATTCAATTGGGATGTTCTATTTTTGCAATGTAAACGGAATTGTTTTCTTCCTTTTCAGATTGTTCATTTGTTAATGTATGGAAACAACTGATTTTAGTGTGTTGATTTTGTGTCCTGCAACTGCTGAATTCATTAGTTAGTTCTAACAGGTTTTTGGTGGAATCATTAGGATTTTCCACATATAAAATCATGTTGTCTGTAAACAGGGTTAATTTTACTTTTTCCTTTCCAATTTGGATGCCTGTTATTTCATTTTCTTGTCTAATTGTTCTGGCTAGGACTTGCAGTACTATGTTGAATAGAAGTAGTGAAAGTTAGCATCGTGTCTTGCTCTTAATCTTAGAGGAAAACTTTCAGTCTTTCACCATTAAGTATGATGTTAGCTGTTGTGAACATCTTTTAAATTACCATAGTAATTTTTAATAATTTTGTTTAATGTCATTTTCATAATCAGAATTTTATTGTATTAATATTTGAGTCATAAGGCATCACTAAGTATAACTTTTGTCCAGTTATGCAAGAATGAAAAGATAAAGAAAGAAAACAGTCAAAGCAATCCAGAGCTAATGACAAAAATGCTAGCCAGTTTATCAAGAATGGAAATATGAAACTAAAATTAACATTATTATCAATATATCGAAGACATGTTGGCTTATTTGGGATTATTTTTAATTCTCCAAAGATTAATGCTACTACCTTTATAAAATGAAGGAAATTAGCAGGTTAAGTTTATTAACCTTTAACATTTAAAATATAATTTAAGTATGTCAATGGTATCATTTCAAATAAGTGAAGAAAGGATAAATTAATAAATACTGTTGGGAAAATTAGATACTTACTTGAAGAAAACATTGATTTTAAACTTTAACTGACACTGTCCCCAAATCCATTTCAGAAGGACTAAGGAATTAAGCAGGAACAATGAAGCCATTAAAGTACAAAAAGAATATAAGAAGACAGTTTTTATACTATTGGGGTGCAGAAGACCTTTCAAAGAATGACATAATAGCAAAGACTGACATACATGACAAGATAAAAGTTAAAACTTCTGAATGGAAATGACAGAGTTTAAAGGTAAAATGGGGGAAATTGTTACATAAATATGACAAAGAGTTATTAAGAAGTGGATAAAGTAGATAAGGAAACTCTACCAAAAAAGTTCAAAAGATTCCACAAACATTTCCCCACAAAATTCAGAAATAATATAAGCAGACACTCCAGAAAAAAAGAAAAACAACAAATGACCAATGAACATTTTAAATTGTTTAAACGAGCTACAAATCAAAGGAAAACAATATTTACTTCTGTGCTGGAGTGGCTGGGTAATATCTTGTATCTGAAGTGTGCTAGTTATTTGCCTATTTGCTCTTAAATCCATTCCTTTTCTTTCTTCTCTTCATTCTTCATTGTAAGGGTACTGACTCTAAGATACCCATGTCAGTTGCCTTCCAGATGAATTTGTCAAAGGAATGAATGGGTAGGAGACTCAGGTTATTTCTTCCCCCTGTCTCTCCTTACGGCAGTAACTTCACTGAGTGACACTGCTTCCTTGTCTCTACATAATTCCAGGTGATAATTCCAGCTTCCTAATTCTGGTAACGTCTCTTGCACCCATCATGTCTCCACCATGTCATACCCAATGGACAACATGGCAGCAACAGTACAACTGGTTGCAGAAAATCAGGGGGTACATTGAAGAAAATTTAAAAGCCAGATTGAAACCAACTAAAGGTCAGTCTTTTTTTTATATAACCATGTGCTAGCAATTCTAAACAATGTCGGTGACATTAAAGAAACATTCCTCCCACCAAGGCCATCATTCCGAATGTATTCCTCCCGCCACTCCACACTTGGTATGCTATCAGTCCCATCTGGGGAGTGATAGCAGTGACTTTTGCTGTTACTAATCTCAAGATTACCTAACCATCCCATTTGGTTTCTGAATTCTTCCGTTATCTGTCACAAATTTCCTGTTTCAAATTTAGAGTTTTCGGTTTTCCTGTTTGAACCCTGACAAATACAATCAAGTATGTGTAGAATCTGGCACTCTCATTCATGGTGTGTGTTAGTGAAATAAATATAAACTCTGAGATAGAAATTTAGTCATATTTCTCCAATTTTAAATGGGCACTTATTGTGGAGGTGAGAGTAAGAAGTGGAGGGGATTATGTTTTCTAGTTTAAATTTTTTTCTATTAGTTGCTTGAATTGCTTTTATAAGTAAAATAATGTACTTCTAATTTGAAAAGAAAAAAAAAGTCGCATGTTTCAAACATGTACTGCATTCTGTCAGCTAGAGGGAGTAAATGTGCATCTCTGATTGTCAGGGTGTGTCTAGAGAGGAGACATTTTTTTAAATAATTTTTAAAAATCTTAGTTAAAGACAAGCATGACTGGAATAAATCACAGAGAAGTAGAGGGAGGGAAATAATCAATGGTGAGGTATGTACCTGCTGCTAGGATGCAGTTAGTTTCCAAGCAATAGACTTAATGAACTGGGGCATTACAATATATGTTATGAAAACTGTTGTGAGGAAACAGAAAATGGTAAGCATAGCTCAGAAGGGGGAAATATTCTGGTTTTCTCAAATGAATAAGAGGTAAACAGGCTTTCAGGGATCACTTTTACCAATGTGCAGGAAGCCAGTAAAGTGAGAGCCATGTGTGTTATTATAGAGCTGTGATGGATAATGTATGGTCGGATAAAGCATGCAGTGCTCAGTGGTGTAAAACACCAGTTCTCAGACTATGTGACTCAGGCACCTGGGGAATGCAGTTATTGCAGGGGTCTTGCACAGGCAATGCGTTTTGGTCACGGTGTTTCTAAGTAATATGTCTGACACATTACTATGAGACACAACATATTAATGTACTTGGAACCAAGCAGATCTGAGTTTGAATCCATTTCCTCTCAAACTCATTAGGCCCCAGACGCATTATTCAAGTTTCCCTACCTTATATCTTTTCATCTACAAAATGCAGAAAACAATCCTTACATCATATACTTATTGTATGAGGTGAGTAAGCACTTCTTATAACTGATCAATACTCTACTGTTATCTAAAAATTCATGTTTTGATGAATAAAATGAAAATTTATTAATATGTTTTTGTATTCAACATTGGTCTGTTGCCATTATGAAATCTTCTCTGTCAGTCATTGTTGAAAGTATGACTACTATGATATTGGGCTCCACAAAATGTTTGTTACAGCTCAAATTATAACCAACTAAATGTAAATATTATGAATATGGGAAGTGGTGACACTGAAGTTTTATTCAGGAGATCCCCATATTACAATAAATAAAAGTCATCATTTTAAATGAAACCAATATGAGTGAAGAAAAATCCCCACAAAATAACAACGGTTTGGAGACAGTAAAATGTCAACAATCTTACTAAAACATAATATGTGGGATTCTTATCCATATTCTGTGATACAAAAATAATTAGCAGTTTCATAAGATATTATATTTTTAATAATAAATAACACACAAAACACTATGTGTCAGGTACTGTTCTAAGCCTCTCACATAAATTAACTCATTTCATCCTATAAAAACTCCATGAGATAGTATTGTTTTTTAAATTTTTAAAATTTATTTTTATTATTATTATCTTTTTACAGGTGAGGAAAAGGAAGTAGAGTGTGGGTACACAGAGGTATAAGTATTTGTTAGTTGAATTGTTAGCTTCTGAGTAGACTAACATAACATAGTACACAAAGAAAAGCTATGAGACAAGGTGAGTGTATTTCAAGTGTTCTATCTCTATCGTTAGTATTTGAGTTCAAAATGGTGTTACTATAGTAACTCTATGACTGTGTTTCTGTGCCTGCGTATTTTTTAAAAATTCTTTTTTATCAAAGTAGTAAGTTATATTAATTACTACTTTTCTGAGAGATATTTTAATGCATTTTTAAAAAAGGTTTTTACTGCATCTGTTAAATTGATTAGAAGACTTTTATCTTTTATTCTATTATTATGATAAATTAGATTGATTTTCAAATTGGCCTAATATTTGCATTCCTGGGATAGATCCCACTTGGTCATTATCTTTTTTCAAATATACATATATACTTATGTATTTGATTTGCTAATACTTTATTATGGATACTTGTGTCTATGTTTATAAAGGATATTGGTGATCTACAGATTTATTTAATTGTAAGTTCTTTGCTTTTGGTAATGTTGTTCTTATAAAACTCATTGGAAAATATTCCTCTGCCTTTTTATTCTCTGGAAGAGTTTGTGTAAAACACTTTTTTTGTTTGTATCGTATTATTTCTTCCTTAAGTATTTTACACAATTTGCCAGTGAAATCATCTGAGTTTAGAGGGTTTTTTGTTTGTTTGTTTGTTTGTTTTGTGGGAAGGTTTTTAGCTTTGAAATAAATTTCACTAGTAGACACAGAGGTAGCTATACAGGGTATTTATTACTACTTTAGTGATTCCTGTTAGCTCAAGCCTGTGTCTTTGAAGGAATTGTACATGTCATATGAATTGCTACTTTGTTGGTATAAAGTTGTTCATACTATTCTTTTATGACCCTTTAGGATCTTTAGCGGTCTATAGGACCTTTAGTGACAATCTTTCTTTCATTCCTGATATTGGTTGGTGATTTGTGTTCTCTGATTTTCATTGATTGGTCCAGCTAGTTGTTTATCTAATATATTGACTGTTTTCAAAGAACCAGCTTTTAACCAGTTAATATTGTTTATTGTTTGTCTTCTAACTGACTTATTTCTACTCTTATTTTTATTATTTCTTTCCTTCTACTTGCCTTGGACTGACTTACAACTTACTTTGCTCTTCTTTTTCTAGATTCTTGAGGTAAAATATTAGGTGGCTGTTTTTAGACATTTTTTTCTTTAAAAAAAAACAAATTTAAAGCTAAAATATTCCTTTTAAGCACTATTTTATCCGTATCCTACAAACTCTGATGTACAGTTAACCATTGAACAACACAGGTTTGAACTGTGCAGTTCTACTTACAAACTTTTTTCAATTGTAAATACTACTGTACTACATGAGCAGAGGTTGGTTGAATCTGCAGATTGGGAACCATGGATAGGGAGGAACTGAGTATAGGAAGGACTGGCTCTAAATTCTATGTAGAATTTTGACTACATGGAGGGTTGGCACCCCTAACCCCCTGAGTTGTTTGAGGGTCACCTGTATTGTGTAATAAAGTTATCATAGATTTTGAAATATTTTCTACTTTCGTGTCTGATATATGACCAATAGATTATTTAGAATTATATGGTTTAATTTCCAAATATTTCATGGTTTCCTAAATATCTTATTGTTATTTATTCCTAATATAATTCCATGTGATCTGACAACATACTTTGTAAGATTTCAGTCATTTAAAATTAATTGAAACTTGTATAGGAGAGCATGTGATCTATCTTGGTGAGCATATTTGTGTACTTGAAAAGAAATGTGTATCTATAGTTTTGCATATGATATTTTATAAATATCAGTTAGGTCAAGTGTTTATTAAAATGGTGTTCCAATGCTTTACATCTTTTTTAATATATTTTTTGACTAATTGTTCTATCAATTGCTGAGAGACGGGCATCAAAATATCCTGTGATTTAGTAGTTCTTTATTTCTCCCTTTAATTTTGTCAAATTTGATTAATGGATTTTGAGGCTATTTTATAGGAAATATAAACATTTGTGATTCTGAAATGTGCCTCTTTATCTTTGGTAATGCTTTTTATCTTCAAGTATATTTTATCTTATATTATTATAGTTCATTCCTGCCTTCTTACGCTTACTATTTGCACTTTGAACCTATCTGTTTAACTATATTTAAATGTGTTTCTTTTAGACAACAGATAGGTAGGTTGGGTATTTATTCCTTTCTCATAATCTGACTTTCAGTTGGAGTGTTTAGCTCATTATCATTTAACATAATTATTGTTTGTTCAATTTAAGCCTAGAAATTTATTATTTTTTTTCTGTTTGGTTTCTTTGATTTTTCTTCTGTTTCCTCCTTCATCTTCTTCTGAATTATTCCTTTTTAATTTTTTTGGCAGCTTAGCTATTCCTCTTGACATTTTTTATTGATTATTATAAAAATAACAATACCCATCTTTATTTTTTTTCACAGCCTACTTAGGATAATGGTTTATCACTTAAATGTAGAATCATTTCAACCTAGGCCCATTTAACCCTCCCTTGCCTCTCTTTATCTTGCTGTTTGCATATGTAGTATACCTTCATACATGATCAACTCCAAACGGTAGGTTAAAACTTTTTTATTCAAATATATGTGTTTAAATAAACTAGGAGCAAATATAGCTTTACTTACCCACATGTTTACCATTTCTAATGTTCTTCATTCACTCTTGAATGTGTCCTCTGCTATAATTTTCCTTCAACTGAAAGAATTTATTTTAGCCTGTATTTCTGTATGGGTCTGGTGGTGGCAAATTCCCTTAGTTTTTCCTTTATATGAAAAATGCCTCCAAGCCTTTATTCTTGGGGGATATTTTCACTGAACATAGAATTATTTGATGACCTTTGTTTTGCTTTTTTGGTTTGTTTTGTTTTCCTTTCAGTCCTTTAAAAGGCTTTCTATTGTCTTCTATTCTTCATGTTTTTTGTTTAGAAGTCTGGAACAGTTTCGATTGTATTTTCCCTATATTTAATATGTAATTTTTTCTCTGGGCATTTTTATGTTTCACAAAATTTTTCTCTTCATCTTAGTTTTCAGCATTTGACTTTATGTGCCTAGGTGTGAATTTTTTCAAATTTATCTTATTTGGGTTTTAATAAGTTTCTTAAGTCTGAATTTAGGTGTTTCATCACCTGTGGATAGTTTCCTGCCTCTGTTTCTTCAAATGTCTTGTCATCTCTAGTCTCTCTCTCTCTTCTCCTTTCAAGAGAGGAGAACTTTTTATATTAACCTTCAGGTCTTTGAAGCTTTGTACATCTTGCAGTCTTTTATCTCTTCTTCCAAGTGGCTGATTTATATATATCTGCCTTCAATTTTACTTTTTCTTCTATTATATACCTTTCACTAATAAGTAAAACTAGTGGATTTCTTATTTTAAATGCTGTATTTTTCAGTTCCAAAATTTACTTTAGATATTGCATTGGGTTGTTTTTGATGTTTTCTGCTTCTCTTCTAATATTCCTATCTATTTTTTAATGAGCATATTTTACTTTACCTGACCTCTAAACATATTTATACCATCCTCTGATAATTCCATATCTAGGTCATCTCAAGACTGGTGCCACTTTATTGCCTATTCTTAAAACTGAGTAATATGATCTTGCTTCCCATATGTTAAGGATGCCAATTTTATCCTGAACATTTTATATATTATGTTATATAGACCATGAATTCTCAATGTTGCCCCTCAAAGTATGTGTGTTTTTGTTTTATTGGGCAATTAAATTGCTTAGACTCAAACTTTAAAATGACATACAGTGACCTATAGCAGTTCAGATCTCAGTTCAGTGCTTTCAGCCTTAGCTGAAAGCTGCTTTCAGTCTTAGCTGAAAGCTGCTTTCAGTTTTCCCCATGCAGAGTTGGCGTCAGCTATAAATCTGGACTGAGTCTATACGTGGACATTTTCCTCTTTTTGGGGTCTCTCCTTTTAGGGTTTTCCTCTCAATCACCAGCGAGCTGTTATTGCCCTGACTTCCTTTCCTTGATTTCTCAAGCAAGATAGATTTAGACTCTTTTTCCAGAACTGTGCCCCTCCTACACTGCCATCACAGCCATATCTATGGCCACCCTCAGGGAAACAAAAATAAAACTGGGGAATTCACTTCAATATTTTTGTTACTCCAAATTTTGACTTACTTTCAATATTTGACTACCTTTATTTAAAAAAATTCCAGAGCCCTTAGGTACTTGTTTAATATATTTTGTTCAGAGTATATAACTCTTATTTTCACAAGGATCGATCCAGAATTTATAGCTGATATTTGTGGGAAGACCCAGTATTCACTTTTATATATTGGTAACAGTCTCTCTCTTCTACCTGTTTTTTTTTTTTTTTAAACATCTTTATTGGAGTACAATTGCTTCACAATGGTGTGTTAGTTTCTGCTTTATAACAAAGTGAATCAGCTATACATATACATATATACCCATATCTCCTCCCTCTTGCGTCTCCCTCCCACCCTCCCTATCCCACCCCCCTAGGTGGTCACAAAGCACTGAGCTCATCTCCCTGTGCTATGTGGCTGCTTCCCACTAGCTATCTATTTTACATTTGGTAGTGTATATACCTGTTTTAACTAAGATTTGTAATGAGAGAAAGTAGAGATAGTGAAAAACCATGTGACATTTACCTACTCAGGCTAGATCCTATGATTCCACATTGCTGAGATATGATCATAAATCAATGCAAGTATAGGTGATCAGTCTACCAAGAAAAGGATCAGTTGATTCATGTGTTAAAGTGTAATTTCATTCTTTGTACTGTTTCTTAATTTTCACTATTTTATTTTCTCTAAGCATTGCTCATCTCTATGGCATAACCAGACCGTTTAACTAGTCCTCTGATTTTAAAATCATTGCTAAATTCATGTTTATTTTGGCAGCTCCAGAATTGTATTACAATGTAAAAAATAGGTTTGGATATTTTTCTGTTATTTCTTAAGACCAACTGCATAGGGTAAGATCCATTTTTAAATTTTCAAACATGGCCCCAGACATTGTAAAGCTGGCAGTATTTTTTATATTAACGCAGTTTAGGAAAAAAATAAATCTCTCTCTTGGACTTCAGTGCATCTAAGACATCATCAACTGTAAGACACACCATTATTTTAAGTAACATCGAGAAAGAAGAAATATAGCTAATTCACCTGTAATACAATGCTTTTTTAAAAAATCACTCGAAACTTGTTTTCTACAACTATTGCTAATGAACTTTTCTTCTGTCTTGCCATGGAGTTCTTTTTTAGTCATATATTAACCTGCTGTGTTGCCATACTATTCTGCTCACACACATTTTTGTTTCCATGCTGAATCACAGTGTCATATTTTTAAGGATATTTTAAGGAGCAATTAAGCACAACACATTCAGTACAAATAATGCACATAATCCAATTGATGTGAGGACAATATGAACAGCTATGATTCATTTCAGGCTTGCTGAGGCAATAACAACTACACTGTGACTGTTTCCTGGTCAGCCATCATCAATTTTAAGAATACTTCTGAATCCAGAGATCTTTAAATGTGAAAATATGTGTTTATTAGTATAAATAAAATGTTACTAAATATTTAATTTTTTTCTAACCAGGAAGGTAAGCACACAAATTTCTTGAAGGAGGAACCACACCTCTAGACAAACATCCTTGTATGTGGCACTTTTGTTTATCCATTACCTAACACAACATTTTGGATTGTTTTCATTTGTTAAAATAATTCAGTCATTGGAAATTATCGTCCTGGACTGTTCTTTAAAAATAAAAACCAAGATCAGAGTTTTGGCTAACTTTCCAGCCTAAGACTAAATTAAGTTTTATTTTCTACTGCTGTATACCTCCTCCCTATATATCCCTTCTCTATATACCATGTTTTAATCTGCAGAGAGTTTTTGATGTCTCCTGAAATAACTACACAGGAAAAATCTGAACCTTACCTTCTTGTGTGCCAAGGCTTTTCTGTTTTATAAAATGAACAGAAAAATTGTGACAAAGGTCAACCCAGGATAACCCTTTAATAACAGAAACTATATGATAGTATTTCCTAATGAGCCCTCTTGGTTCCAAATAAACAACTGTGATCAGAGCACACGCAAAGAGCAAACACTCCCACAGGTCCAGATATTTCAAAAGAGGATTTTCCTTAGTTATGTATATGACAATTTTTCAGAGAATCTTTAGCCACTTGATCTGCCCCCAAATGACCTCATCTCCCATCCATCTTTGTTTCAAACCTTTTCATTCATCAGCTTCTTGTTTTCTATGAGCCATTACATGGTTTTCACCTCTATGTCTTCTTCATGTGACCCTTGTTCATGAAATGATTTTCCTTTTTATCTTGGCTTAACTAAACTCTTTTTCATTCTTTGAAATTCAGGGTATCACCTGCTCCAGGAAACTTCCCCTAATCAGAGCACATTTGACTTTTATCCAAATTCTAGTTAAGGGTTTATGTTTTGGTTCTTTTTTTTTTCCTTATCTTTTCCTTTTTAGTAAGATAATCGAGAATGTAAGACAATATATTAAAGGAGTTTTTTGGTTCTATATTAGGTTAGGCTGCCATAACAAAATACCACAGACTAGGTGACTTAAACTCCATAAATTTATTTTCTCACAGTTCTGGAGGCTGGAAAGTCCAAGATCAAAGTACCGGCTGATTTGATTCCTGGTTAGAGCTCTCTTTTCAGTTTGCAGGTGCTGTTGTCTCACTGTGTGCTCACATGGTGAAGAGAGAAAGAGAAGGGGGTTGAGGGAGAGGGAGAGAAAGGTAAAGCTCCCTAGTGCCTCTTCTTAAAAATACACTAATGCTACCAAATGAGGGCCCTACCCTTATGACCTCCTTGAACTTTCATACTTCCTTAAAGGCTTCATCTCCAAATACAGTCACATTTGGAGTTAGGACTTCAACCTATAAATTTGAGGAGGATACGAACATTCAGTCCATAACAGTTATTTAAGTAATGCCTTTAGAATCAGAGAACGAAAGAGGTGAACTACTATTTAACTAAAACTAAAGTCACTCCCCATGCTATCACTTAACATTGTCCAAAGAAGTATTCCCCTCAGAGTGGCAAAAGAAGAGGGTTGCTCAGAGAAGGGAACAAAAGGGGCTCTGGTAGATGGAAGCTGTGTGAGAAGCTATTCCAGCTACTCTTTTGGGTATGTTTATTACAAAGGAAAAAATCTAACCTATAAATGACTACCCTGTGTATTCTAAAAAGTACAAATACTATTTGTTCTATTGTTCTAACATAAAACAACTCACAGTCTTGAGCAGTATTACCACCTCATTCCTGAACAAAAGCGAAGTTATTACAAAGTATTATGGATGATAGTAGGGACCATCATACAATGATATTGTTCCCATCTGTTTCTATCCCATCCTCAGTGCCCCCCACACCAATCCTGTGTGACTCCAAGATTCCCTAGGACTTCTCTTATTTTACTTACCATATAATTTTCTGATGTCGTGGGTATTTTCGTTTTGCCCCTCCAAGTTGACTCTCTATTCAGTCCATCCAGTACACGGTGTTAGCTGCTTCCTTTTTATTGGCTGCACTCGCCTATTCTCTCTTCTGCTCATTCCCATTTAAGTAGTCCCTTCATTAAACTTTCATCATTTGCTTTTTTGATTGTGGCATTTATTTCCAGCGGAACCCTAACCAATACATGCTTTTTGTATGTGTCTTTTCCCTAAAAATCTGAGTTCCTTGAGGGTGACTTAATTAAATTTATATTTCATAGCCTAGCGCAGTGCCTGGCACAGTAAATGGTTAGATCAATAAGTATACTTCTCTATATATTAAATTTTCAGTCCTCATTATTTCTTCTTGTTATTGTTACAATTTCAGTCCGTAATGACTAGAAATATTTCAGTGTCTGCCATTCAGAGTGCCCAGAAATTTTCTTTTGAAAAGAGTGGAGAACAGTTTTTTTCTTTGCACAGTAGGGATATATTATATAGTCAGAACAATAAATCAGACCACCAGACAATGTGTACCCTTTGTTTGTGGTAGCTATCTTACATAAAGTTTCCTAAAGACAACTTGGGGTTAAATAAAAAGTTCATAGAGTTTGCTGAGGAGTGAGGAGCTCTGTTTTATCTCGTACAACTAGAACATTAGATGTGCCATCATATGAAGATGTAACAGAGGAAATCAAGAGATAGCAGCTGAATGTTACAGAGAAGGGGAGAGGAAAAAGCAAATGATCACAGCAGGAACAGAAAGAGCACCAGGAGGATTGAAAATCTGACTTGGGACGTATTGCCCAAGGGATCTTTTAAACTTGAAACATATTATTTTGTTTTTCTGTTTCTCATTCACATTTAGGCGGGGTTACTGAAGTTAGATCATGCAGTGTGCTCATGTAAATGCTTTAGCTTGATGACTTGCTGAATACGCCTTCTTTTGGGGAGGTGCCAACTAGAGGAAAAATATATGTAACAATGCAAATCTCTCTAAAAGATTATAGTGGCCCTTTGAAATGAAGACAGGGTGGGAAAATATACTTCTAAGTATGTTGGTCCCTCAGTATCTGTGGGGGATTAGTTACAACACCCCACTGATGCCAAAATCCTAAGATGCTCAAGTCCCTTGCATAAAATGGTGTAGTATTTGCATATAACCTATTGCATATTTTCCCATATATTTTACATCATCTCTAGATTACTTATAATATCTAATACAATGTAAATGCTATGTAAATACTTGGTGTGGCAAATTCAAGTTTTGCTTTTGGGAACTTCTGGAATTTATTTTTTTGAATATTTTTCTCCATCTGTTGTTGGTTGAATCCAAGTATGCAGAAGCCAAGGCTACAGAAAGCCGACTGTATTCCTTCAGTATTCTTGAAAAGATATCCTTTTCCTTTTTCGGCCAGTGATAACCATAGGTAACTTACTAGATAGATAGCACAATTATATTGAAATGGCAGGTCGAGCTACAGCTCACCCCAAAATGTTTCCTAGAAAATGGTAAAGGCGATTGATATAAATGGAGTTTAATTTGAAGGCAGAAACACATTTAGCATTCTAGAAAAATCATTCTTTGTGTTTGGTCTGAGGAAAACCAAAGGGGAGGATAAAATAATGCAATAAGTATCATCTTTTTACCTAGCCCTATTATAGTCAGGGTGGGATGGGAAGATGGGTAGTAGATCAGGGCTCAGGCCCTCAAGTACCACTACCTAGAAAACACAGAGCTGTGGCATAGGAAATCCTTCTTCTCTAAATAGCAGTGACGATCATGCGTAATAGATTCTGGAAATTTTGCATACAAATTGAAGAAAGGGTTAGTTAATCCATAGTCCCAGAAAATTTTTCTCATGGTATACGGAAGTTATGAATAACAGAAAACAACTTGGAGTTGAACCATGCAGTTTTTTTCTTTCTTTTTTCCCCCCCTTAGTTTTTTTTGATTGTTTAAGAAATACTGTAATATTCCATATGGTGCTTAGCTTTCAGGAACTGAAGAAACTTTCCTCTAAATAACTTAACACCTGTATATTGCTCCAGATTATAGCCAGGTCTGGTAGGCTTATGGATTATGCTTGCCTTTCCTGGGAGAGGTAGAACACACACCTCTCACTGAGGAATCTGTTCGTCAAAATTTCTCTCCACAACACTGTAGCTTGTTTCTAAATTTAAAAAAAAAAAAGAGTTTATCTCAAATATTAATAATTCCTTTTGTTTCCTGTGAAATAAAAGAATTTCTGATTCCAATACTCTGAAAAGCTACATTAGCAGTATAGCAGCTAAGCTGCATAGAGTGTAATATGTACTGAAATTGCTGTGTTAAAATAGAGATCAAATGATACCTTCATTAACTTGATCACTGAAATGGCAAACCCTCTTCCAACATAACAGTTTCTATAGATACCACATGCTTATGATCAAAATTGCTTTTCTGAATGTGTTTTTCTCTCCTTCTTGATTGTATTTTACATCTTCTTTCTGGCTGTAAGTTACAATTAAACATAGAGAAAAATAGTGCAAGGCAAAATATACTCTACATCTGTTATACTGCTCAAATAAATATACAATCTGCACAAAACAGATTTTTCTAGTAGGCAAATTGCAAATGACTGCCTTGATAAGTTCTAGATTTTTTTTCCTTAAAGCCACCAGGAACCTACCAAATGTTGCTGAAGGAATTTTCCATGTACTCTAGTTACCTACCAAACAGCCTAAATGTTCTGTCAAAACCGCTTAAGCGGTTATAATAATTTGTGCCACAAAAGATGGATTCTAGATAATAATTAGATTTTTATCCCCCCAATATAAATATATTTCCCTAATGCATATTGGTTTGAAAACATACAAATATCTTTGGGAAAGAAGTATTTGAAAGTGAAGGAAACTTTCTAAAAGTCAGTGGACATGGTTAATTTGTCAATTTTTCCCCAAAACTTTCAGAGAGTTTTATTGTTGTTTTGCATTCTTCCCATATATTATAATAATAAAAATAAATAAGATCACCAATGAGGAATCCAACACAATTTTATGCTATTTTTCATGAAACTGGTTTTATGTTTAGAACTATAACTAAAACAATTTATTTTAGGTCATTCTTACCTAAACTATGGAGGAAACTATGGCAAAGAACCAGTACCATTATCAATCATACTAGAGCCTAAGGCAAAAGGAAAATTCAGTAATGCTAGTTCTATTTTTATTTACAATTTTTATATTTTCTTCATTATAGACTTTCAAATTAACTTTTTAAAATATTTCATTAAAATATGATTCCTCTGATTATTGAGTTTTTGACACCTCCTTAAACTTTTCACCTCAGGCACCTCATTTTCACTGTAGTCATAGCCTGCGAAGAATGATATATTGTGGTTATTAGAATGATTAAGTTTATTCTACATGTTACATTAAATTCTATTCTAAGTATTACTAACTGTGAATAGTATTATGAAATTTCATAACTCTGGTTTGTTTTGTCCTGGGCATTATGATACTGTTAGCCATCTTAGCCCAAGGATCTTCAAATAATTATGCTTGTGTCCTCAGCGGAAGTTATGTCATTATAGTGACATTTTATGTAGTTTGATAAACTACTTTATAATTTACGTGGAATGCAAGACTACCACTTTGATCAATATACTTAAGTTTAGAATGTTTTTTACACTGACCCTTTACTTCAGTTAATTTTTTTTTTTCAAAACTGTGATCCAAGGTACATTTAAACTCCTTATGATATCAAAAGTTCTTACAAAAATATTATCCATACTCACATGGTGTTTTGAAAAGCTGCATAGGACACATTCCCAGGGAAGTTCACAGTCCACACTTGTATGTTAAGTACTCTAAATTTATGTGAGAAATGCACTTGTTTAACTTTGTTTAATTCAATTTTTCCTGAATTATTGACTCTGAAATCTTTTTTTTTTTTTTTTTTTTTCGGTACGTGGGCCTCTCAATGTTGTGGCCTCTCCCGTTGAGGAGCACAGGCTCCGGACGCGCAGGCTCAGCGGCCATGGCTCACGGGCCCAGCCGCTCCGCAGCATGTGGGATCTTCCCAGACCGGGGCACGAACCCGTGTCCCCTGCATCGGCAGGCAGACTCCCAACCACTACGCCACCAGGGAAGCCCGACTCTGAAATCTTTCAGTGAATTTTTAGTACGTAAAACCTGCTAACCTCTATCAGTATATGTACTGATTTCTCAAAACACAATTTAGGAAATACAGTTTTGAAGGATATAAATACACATTTGTTATATTGCTATACAACAGCATATATAGTGATTTCTCAGCTTCAATATTATTAGAATGTAAATATTTATATGTGTGGTAATATTTGACATGTACATGGCCTTATTTTATAGTTTTGAAAACTAAAGAAGATACGGCAAAAAGAGGTCAAAGACAAAACTAAATATTTTTCTATCCCTAAATGATGTATTAATTCAACAGAAAGTGACCTTTTGAAAAGCACAAAACCTATATTCAACTTTCAAATACAAATGCTTGATTGAGATATTTATAATGTCCAATATATCTTTTAATTCTCCTTTTTAAAAATATTTTCCAATATATTCAAATATCTAGACATTCTAATATCAATTCTATATTTTATCAGGTGCTTTGATAAATCTTCCATGCCTTCCTAACCAGTTTAGACCTTTTCTTGTCTTAGTGCCTGTGAATATTCCTCAAAGAAGTGTTTTACAGGTTATCTGAGCTGTTCTTTAAATGTTTCACATTGTAAAATTTCTTTCATCTTAAATTGTGAGTCCTTTGATGATAAAGGTTGTATTTTCTTCTTTAAACAAACTATACTAGGTGGCACACTGATTTCTGAATTAATTAAAATAGTCAACTTATTAATAATTGTTAATGTTTTGTTTGATTAATATTCTTAACTAGGGAGTAATTTTAAATGACCTTGCTTTTTAAAACTGCTTATTGAGAAATTATTAAGTGGTAGAGGGATTAGTCAGGCATAGTTGAATGCATCTGGACTTCAGTAGCAGACATACTATGGTTCAAATTTCAAGCTCTTTTATTTACAAGTTGTAAGAAATTGAGGGATTATCTTGATTGTATACAATTACAAAATAGAGATTTTGCAGAGCTTCTAAGAGAATTAAATGGCATATATATTTTAAAGGGACTAATATCTTCTGTCAGTTCAATTCTTAAGAATTTCTCAAGAACTTATTAAGAGCAGTGCATCATGTTTGGAATAAACTTTCATAAAGGTAGATACTCAACATAACCTTAACATTGCGTACATGGGACTTCACCCAGGGTAAGTAAAAAAACATTTTATTTTTCCCCTAAGTTATTCGCCACTGGATAAGATCTCACTCTGGTTCTATCACTCTTCAAGTCACTTCTATAAAGTAATAGATTTTTGTTCATCTTTCATTTCACAAGTGGTTCAGTAGGTAAAATATCCAATCTAAACAATCTAATTTTCCACCTACAAAGGTAAGGCTCTCTCCTGTCTTCCCTCTGAGTCAGACAGTAGATTGGGGAAGAAGTGATCCCTTTCTCCCCTCCTGTCCACTGACTTGCTGACCATGGCTCTAACTTCTTCGGTGTTTGAGGACATGTTAGAAAAGAAGGCAAAGTAAGGGGCAAGAAATGTCCTAATTGATATACTACTGTCATTTTTCATTAGCTTTCTCTAAGTTTGGTGGATTTTCTAAGCTGACTCTTTTTCTCATGGGAATAGTTTCTGCTTCTCCAGGATTCCTCTGCTGAGAGCACCCCCACTGAATTGAACTGTTACAAGTAGAATTAATTTCATCCTTCAGCTCCTTCGGGTATGGTTCATCGAAAGGATTTAAAGTGGAACGAAGTCTGTTCTCTTTAATGAGGCTTATATTCCTTCATGAAATATAGCCACATATTATTTTCTCATATGTAAAGTAGAAATTTAGCCAATTTCCAGTCGTTTTAGTTTGCTAGGGTTGCCATAACAAGATACCAAAATCTGGGTAACTTAAAAGACAGAAATTTATTTCCTCACAGTTACAAAGGCTGAAAGCCCAAGATCAAGGTTGTCAATGTTTCTTTTGAGACCTCTCTCCTTCACTTGTAAAGAGTGAGGCCACCTCTCTGTGCCCTTACATAGTCTTCCCTCTCTGTGTCTGTCCTAATATCCTCTTCCCCCCTCCAATCTCCTCTTCTTATAAGGACATCAGTCATATTTAATTAGGGCCCATCCTAATAACCTCATTTATGCTTAATTATCTCTTTAAAGACCTTATCTCTAAATATATAGTCACATTCCAAAGAGTTGGGGGTTAGAAGTTCAACATATGAATTTTGAAAGGGAAACAATTCAGCGCATAACACAAGCATAGGTCAATCTCGCTTCTCTCTTCCTCCTTCTCTCTCTCTGTCTCCCCCTCTCTCTCTCTCATGCACAGGCACACACTCCACTGTTATCTCTACAGTTAGCCACAGTCTACGCATTGCATTGTACATTTAAGCTTTTAAGCTTCTCTGAACAGAGTAGAAACCAAGACTCCGTGTCCTGCAAACACCAGGAGGTATCAATATATACCAAGCTTTCTGAGTCATCCCACTATAGTTTCTTCTACTTCATTTGGGGGGCGGGGAGGGGAGAGGGAAAAATTCCACAGCACTCAAACAGTTTTATCCTAAGAAATATTCTTTTTAGACTTTCTTTTATAATCACCACCCTTTATATATACCCTTGAGGTGACTATTAGGCCAAGATTTGATAAACTTTTTTTTCAGATCCTCTATAAGTTGTCAAACACCTTATAACATATTGAAGTATCCAGTCAATTATTTTTTTCTCAAACTTTTAGGGACTCAGCTACTTTGAGAAAAAGAAAAGTTAGATTTTAGTAAATAAATTTTATCATTTTTTAGGTATTGAAGAACTACTTTACAGACTCCCAATCCTTCAGTTTCTCTAAAGATTTGAACAGAAGGGAAGAGAAATAGAGGGACTGACAAAGACGGTTACATATACAGAGGGCCCAAGATGCCTTGATAGCATTTTGCTTTCCATTGTTTCTAAATGTCATGGAGGAAAATTTGTTAAGATAATTTTGTATTGCTACTACGCATCCTCTGCATAAGCCAAAAAGAATGCAGCAGACCTAAATGAGAGTAAAACGTACCACTTACCCACCCCCTCCCACACAGTCACCCAAACGAATCTTTGGCAGTGTATATAATATTTTTGAAGACTTGGAAAAGAGAAACAAGATCAATGAAGACAAAAAATGATCAGTTATATTTTGTGAATATCTCTATGTATACTATGTATAAAAACTGCCTCAGTGGTAAGAACATAATTCCTTGATTTGTAACACAAGTGGCTAGAGGATCCATATATAGCAATATTTAAAAAAATGATTTCAAAATACTTTCCATCATGATAAATATAAACTTGCTTTTATAATAGCATATTAGCCCATTTGTTTTGTCTTTTAAATTCTTTAGGAAACTATTAGTTCCTAGTCCCCAATATATATACATTTGAAAACATACACCCACAAAGCAATAAACTAAATTATGCTCCCAAACATGCTCTTATACATGAAACTACAAAATGGAACCTAGATTCCATTTCCCTCCTATAAGACAATTTTTCCTCATTCACATGAAAGATATAATGATTTGGCTATCAATATATAGTTGGCATTCAAAACTTGAATTGTTTATAGCTTGGGATCCATATTCACTAATTAGCACACCATTAATAAGTTCCTTTATCTTTGTCATTGTTTTTCCATTTACGTACTTTTTAAAATTACTTTTTAAAATTATTAATTTTGTGCAAATATCCCATCATATATCAGTGCTTTTAAAGTATTATTTTAAATGAATTACCTTTTCCAGAAACCAATCATGTTGCAAAAGTCCGGTTGAGTCACTTCTATTCCTGCTATTCTGACATACTCAGTTTGGCTGCTGCTCTTTTATAGTGGTATCTCTTGCCAAAGTCAGTCATCAATTATTGTTTGCCCTTTTCTTCGTTCCATGCCTTGTCTTCCCCTTGTCTAAACTACTGGTGAAGTCTCACTGTTGACTCTGCTTGCCATGAAGAGCCCAGCATCCATGTGGAGTATGAAGCCCTCCAATGTACTGTCTGGGTTCCAAGAAGAGATGTTGAGAAGGCCCTGGTCCACAACTTTTAGCTACACTTTGTCCTGGTCCTCGAAGGTATTCTGCTTGTGTCTAAAATCTCACCAAATCCCTGTAAACAATGATTCCACCGGCTTCTGGCTCTTTTACTTCCAACCATAGAGATCAGACCTGCCCACAGGACTCTTGAAATAGATAAAATATCAACAACATCACTTTTTACCCTCTCTTCCTATGTTCTCATTATTCCTTCTTTCCCAGGTAAAATACTTGATTTTTATTCATATCAATAGCTATAACTTATACTGAGGAAAGAGGGTAAGGATTAAATTAAAAGAATATCATCACTAAAAATACGTGTGCTGAATAATTTTCATTTTTCAGATTGACTCTCCACCCCTTCTCCATCTTATTCTGTGCCCTTGAGGCTAAACTTTGTGGATTGTATCAACAAATTACCTTTCTTTTGGACTTGGATTTGGTCAATGAGAGGCAGGGAAGAGTGCGGTTAGATTACCCATCCTCCTGGACAGATCACAGCAGGTGACAGCTTCTATCTCCTATCATGTGACCTTCTCTGATAGCTATATTCTCTGATTCCCAAGTAATTACTCCTTCTTCTTGGCTTCAAGTTTAGAGCTTGTAATCGTTTCCCATTGTTACTAACTCTAGGTTCTTTACCAACTCTTTCTGGTTTTCTTTGTAATTTCTTCCCAATTTCCTTGTTTGGGTATGGAAACTATTTCCAGCAAGAGCTCTGATTCAATCTGTTCTCCATTACAGTGAGCCACATGTATCCCATGATAGCACTTTAGCGAGGAAAGACATGACAATCTAGATCAAAATGTTGTGGTGTCCCTCCACCATTACGGCTAAGGAGCTCAGCCTCGGTCCTCTAATTCCTGGCTTCTCACCTTCTTCCAGTCACATAGTTATTTTCCTTCCCGGAAACTTTCTGACTTAATTAATAAGGAAAATATTAACTAGCTCAATTTAGTGAGTCTTTTGTTTATCTATGAGTCATTTAATAATGTAAAATAATCCATTTGGAATGTCAGATCAGATAGTTTTTCCTGTATTGTGAAAGCTTCATGTTCAAAAGCCTAAGGACAGTTTTTGAGAAGGTACTGCAAATGGAAAACAGTCAACGCAGTTCTTTCCTGCATTGTGGCGAGCACTAGGTTCCTGAATATTCACAGCAAGATTATTCTTCAGATGTAATGATTCTTTGTGGGGGGGGCATAGCCACAAATTTTGACATATTTGCCATTTCTGAAAGACATGAGATATGAAATAAAAGGCCACTATGAACCATTGCTTTACTCTGTGAGAGAATCCCCTTGGTGAGTTCAATTCTCTATAGGATTTAAAGCAATATTTCAAAAGTCTACTTAATGTATGTTAAAATGAGTTGTCTTTACTCTCACTATTCAGTAAGTTTAACTCTCAAAGGATTTCTTTACATGAAAATTCATTTTTCCAGACAATTTTAAAGTATTTTAAAAATTAAGTTATTGGAAAGCTTTAATAATAAAAGTAAAAACAATAGTTTCCAAAAGTCATTCTTAATTCCATTATCACAAATATAAATTGTGAAAATATTGTATCTAAATTCATACGTTTCATGCAATTTCACTTTCTAATATTTTTGTAAATATTATGTTATAAGCATTGGTCATATTATTAGAAGTTTCAAAGCATGTTTTTCATACTTTTTAATATTCCATTATATATAATTATGTAATTATATCATATGTACTATAAAGTGCTAAGTGATTCCCTGATGTTGGATATTCAGAAGGCTTTCAGTTCCTAATTATATTTTGGATTATTTTGTGATTAGCTTCTTGAAGGATAATTCCTGGGTGTCAAGGCATGAACATTTTTTGAACTCTTGATGTGTATTGCTAAATTTCATTCCAAAGTCATTATTTATGCTCTCACCAAGAATTGGAAGAGAGATGTTTTCCCATTTCTGGCCTATTTCTTAATCCTAAATGGAATTACATTTTGGAGAGTTTACCTAGTAAGTGTCCAGTGTAGAGAAAGCATATCTATTTGATTAGATAGATTTCATAGCATTTGTATCATAAGACTTTGAAAAAAATATTGTCTTCTATATTCTGTTTATAAGGTTATTTCTATGCCGTTTATTTTTTTAACTATTAAATCTTTGAGTTATTTTGTATCTTGGTCTTGAATATGTACCATCTACTCTGACTCTTGCAGTTTTCTATACCAATATAAATCAATAATATTTCAGTTATCTTGACAAAACAACTTCTTGGGAAATACTAAGTTTTATCTTTACATATATCTGTAATTTTAAGAAAAAAAGAAAACTTTGAAAATCTTTTATTTCATTTGAAACATTATAAAATATCAGTTTTAAGATTTTCAGAAGAGTCCTTAAAACACACCAATGCAAAGGCTAAATCAGACTTTCACTGCTGTCTCTACTTTCATTTCCATTATATTTTCACTTCTAAAGGTTGAACTGTATAAAAAAATATTAACAGTATTTTACCTTTATAACCTTAAGACATTCACTCAAACTATTCAGCAAAACAATTTTCAGTTTCTGACCTTCTGGTTGGTCTTCTGATATCCAGGACATCCAAGCATGTTTCAAGATGTAACAGCAACCTGCTTCCTGAAAATGTGATACATGATGCCTGTCTTTTTTTCACCCTAATGGCAAGTCAAGATCCCAGACACAACTTTCCCTAGAAAAGAGAGAGTAATAGGAAAATTGGCAAGCTGTGTTCCTCACAGCAGACTCATTCCCAATGTCATATTATATATTTACTTGTGTTTCTTGATCAGATTGATTATCTGACATATTAAGTCCAAGTTAGGACTCTCTTGATGAGCAAAAGTTGTTTCTTTTCTCACATGGGAGGAGAATAAATTGTAGGAGAATGCAAGTTGCCATTGCCTGGTCTCAGGAAGTCCCTGTTTAACTTCCGTGTTCAATATTTAGTGGCACATAGGGAAGTCAAAGCCAGAAATTCAAAAGCCAGCTGGCAGTGTAGAGAACAATTTGGCCTTGTAATTTGACCCTTTGTGAGTATGAAATGAGACAAACCTGAAAGTTTCTTTAAAAAGATAAAAATATTATAGACAGGTGGAAGTTATTAAGAGTTGGGTGAAATCAATTTGGGGACAAAGAAGCCTCTTTTTCTTACATCCTCAGGGCAGTGCTGGGAGTACAGCTGAGCTGCAACATGGACCTTTCATAGACTTTAAAATAATTTCTGGACAAAAACAAGCCCTACGGCTTTTTTATGCCTTTTGAAGGCATACAAGAGACATAAAATGAGCGGTAGGCTCCAGAACAGCAGCTATATAGAACCAAACAAAGTCAAAAACCATGGGTCACAAATAGATTCACTTTATAGGTTTTAAACAGAAGTCAACTTTTTAGGAGTCTAGATGTAGAGACAGTTTTAGGAGGAAGTCAACTGCATGTGTGTCATTCCTTAATGGGTCTCCAGGACATAAAGAAAGGCAAAAATATTCTTTTGAGTTAGTAAATGTGAATGTGGCACATATTTTTTGCAAAAGTCCTCTAATACTCAGACCTCTTTAACAGATTACCTTTGAGATTATTCCCCATCCCTCCCAACTACTATCTTAAAGCAGAGCCACAGAATGTAGGAACAAGCGAGTTGATGGTCTGGATAACCAGGGTATGCCCCTACCACTGACCTTAAAGTGATGTTTTTATTTATTCAAAGATACTTCTTCTCTGCCACTCTTGAGCTCATATAGCCAAGTTCCAGTCCATCTATCCTGTCGTGATACCTCAAAGGATCAATACTTTTCAGGTTTGTACAGTATTTCCCCTGGTTAAGTTTCAGTTTCTTGGTAGCTATCCATAGCTCATATTGTCTTCTTATACATATGCTTTTAACTTTTATCTCTTAGACTGTTCTTGGTTTTTGCTGTAGTAAGTACTGAAGCAGCTCCGAGAAGCTGGTTTAGTATGTGGTCATTGCAAACAGGACACTTTGGGATTACACTTCTACTAAACATCCATACTCTGGTGATAGAGAGCAGTGAAGCAAAGTTCAAAATCTGGACCAAGGGCATGCCCCCCCTGGGTATTCCTCATGGAGGCCATTTGTCAAAAGCCAGAGTTCCCACACACTTGACACCTGTGCAGTTAGTTAACTGGCCAATGAGGACTCTGATCCAGCCTGGCTCCTGGGTACAGGAATTATGCAGTTCTCCTCTGGACTCTTTCATCCATGGCTCATGTCCATGGTATTTATTATCAAATCATTTATCTAGTTTATTGATTATATTACTTTCCTAGGGCTGCTGTAATAAATTGCCACACACTTGGAGGCTTAAAACAACAGGAATTTATTGTCTCATAGTTTAGAAGCCAGGAATCCAAAATCAAGGTTTTAGCAGAATTGCACTCCTTCTGAAGGCTCTAGGGATGAATTCTCCCCTGCTTCTTCCAGTTTCTGGTGGTTCCATGCATTCCTTGGCTTGTGGCTTCATCACTACAATCTCTGCCTACATCTGCACATGACCTTTTCCTCTCTGTCTCCTCCTCTTCTTATAAAGTCACTTGGCAGTGGATTCGGGGACCAGTCTAATACAGAATGACCCCATCTCAAGATCCTTAACTTAATTTCCTCTTCAAAGGCCCTTGATGATGCTTTGTCTGGAAAGCTGGAGAATGGATAGTATGATTACATCTTTCATAATTTAACTCCATACCAGGGTTTTTAGGGAGGTACTTTTTACATTAAAAAAAGGTTTTGGGGCTTCCCTGGTGGCGCAGTGGTTGAGAGTCCGCCTGCTGATGCAGGGGACACGGGTTCGTGCCCCGGTCCAGGAAGATCCCACGTGCCGCGGAGCGGCTGGGTCCGTGAGCCATGGCCGCTGAGCCTGCGTGTCCGGAGCCTGTGCTCCACAACGGGAGAGGCCACAACAGTAAGAGGCCCGCGTACCGCAAAAAACAAAAACAACAAAAAAAGGTTTTATTTTAGTCTGAGGAGTCCATAATTATGGACTGAAATAATTATGGACTGAAATTATGTTCTTTCCGGTTGAATTTCAAGAAAACCAGGTACTATGTGTTGCTTATCAGAGCGAGAAAAGTGAATTTCCTAAAATCATATTACTAAGTTTTTCCAGCTAGCTCTATGACTGATCCTGAGAGGGATAAAGGAGGAGCCTTTTTACTACCTCTCAACAACTGCTTATAGATTGGAGACAATCTAACTTTAATATATTGTTTCTCACTATGTAATTGTTATTCATATAGAACAAACATTGTATATGGAAATTAACACAAGAAGAATAATTTAGTTTAATGCTTAGTCTACACATTTATAAAGCATACAGGAATATTATAGTTCTGAAAGTATCTAGAGCAATGAAGAACATTTGAACGTCAGATTATCTAATGTGTCGTAGTGTTATGCACTGAATTGTTTTCCCCCAAAATTGTATTTTGAAGCCCCAAACCCCAATGTGAGTGTATTTGGAGATAGGGACTTCATGGAGGTATCTGAGGCTAACTGAGATCATGGGGGAGAGGGGGCTAGTCAGATAGAACTGTTTGTAAGAAAAGAGACAGCAGAGCTCTATCTCTCTCCCTCTCTCTCTCTCTCCCTCTCTCTCTCTCTCTCTCTCCATGAGCTCAGAGGAAAGGTCACGTGAGGACACAGAAAGAAGGCAACTGCCTACAAATGAGTAAGAGAGTTCTCATCTGGAACTGAATTTGCCTTCACCTTGATCACGGACTTCTAACCTCCAAAATGTGAGAAAGTAAATGCCTGTTGTTTAAACGATCCAGTTTTTAGCATCTTGTTATGGTAGCCCAGGCAGACCAATACAGCAAAGTGTGATTGGTCTGTATTACCTTAGATAATTACCCTGCTTTGCACTTCACTGTTCATGTCTAGTTGTAACGTTAATGTCAAAGTCTGATGGAAATGATTTCATCTGTCACTTCGCTGAGACATAGTCAAAGCATTTCATTTTGCGAAGTGTGGGAAATGATTTTGAGTTTAATCCAGTTCTTAAAAGACAAAAGTTGGCATCACAAAAACTCCCATCACACTGGCACTAATTAGTCTCCTCTCTGACAGCTGAAGTAGGTATGACTAGGACTGAATATTAAACCAAGACGAAAGAAACTGCTCTCTTCCTTAGAGCTTATCTTTCTTTCCCATGTTTGAGATATTTTTTCCTCAGAAGCCAAGGGAAACTTGTCCTTTGCTCTCCAGGTTTTCTGACCAATTAGAGTACTTTATTCTTCTGTCATTATGACATATTCTACCACAAGATAATATCACAACAGAGGAATAAAAAAACACCTTATAATTCCTGTATAAAAAAGTGATGCACAACTGTAGTATATCTTGAAACCTGAATAACATGAAACATTTTTTCATGTAAGAAATGATTCACACAGTGTTTATTCCTTATGTCTTCAAAGTGAGTTAAAAAAATACCAAAATGGCTTTACTTCATTGAATGAGTGGAAGAAAGTGTTCCCGAGATCCATAATCATTGAAAATTCAAATCAGTCGACCATAAGGTAGGTCTTTTCTTTTCTATTTAGCTTACTTAGCACTTCTACTTTGTGCTTTGAATTTGCAAAGTGCTTATCAGCCGTATTAGTTAACACTTATAATGTATCCATGAAGTAGATGGATGGCAAGCATTAGTGTGACACACATTAGTGTTACTCCTTTGAGAGATGCCAACAATGAAGCACATGGAGGTTAAATGATTGCTACATGATTGCCCATCAAGCCTGACAAAAAAAAGTCTTGGTCTCAATTTCCTACTTTTCTAACCCTTAGCGATAACAAGGATAAAACTAAGCATCAGATCATCCACAAAAATCTAATGTGTAGTCTCCTTTAAAAATGAAAGCTCTCAAATGCATTTTCTTAGGGTACTGAAAATCTATCCATTGAGCAAGTATATTAGATATATATTTCTTTGTCACTGCCCCATTTAAGATGGGATCATCTTAAAAGGCTATGACATAAATTGTTGTGGAAAAGATTGATTAGTTTAAAAGCTTTTTCCTCTTAACAGATCAGATGGTCATTATATTTCACCCTTTTGTGTGTGATTTTCATTGAGCCATTTTAATCATTTATTCAGTTGAAAAAATTTCACCAAAACCATGAGGTTTTACAAATCTATTTTTCACCTCTGGCTTTCCTTGCTAATCACTGGGTTTGAACTTCTGACTGCCTGATTCTGGAATCCATTTCTATAGAAGTACATTTTTTAAAGAGCTCTTCAATTCTTTTCATGGGTCATATGCACTACCTCATTTATAATCCTTTCTCTCATTTGAGAACATCATTAGGGAATGTTTATGAGTTATGAAAGAATGCTATATTTTGAACTGGAGGGTAAAGAGAAAGATATTGTAGTCAGTTTGATGGAAAGAAGCCTCCATGATTCATTTCTTGGATGAATCAATCCTTTAATTTCACATCTTTTCCCAGGATTTTACTCCTTTTGTTATTTTACACCTTTATTTGGAAATCAATACAGAGAAAAAAGTGTTCAGAGTAAAATTCATAGTTTTTCCATGCCTCTTTTATAACATAAATGACAAACTGGTGGGAAGTACAGTTAAAAGGAGTTTGGCACAGTGAAACTTACAAATATGAATTATTCACCTCTCTTGATCCCAAACATGGGAAATATAGCATATTGAAATAGTCAAAGAGTATCATAATATAATGACTGATATTTGCATATGTTTTTGCATTTTACAAGTACTCCGACATTCAGCATTTAATTTGACCCTTATATTAAGTTTGAGAAGTGGCATTATATATTATCATTTCTAGTTGACAGGTGAAGAAAATAAAGCCCAAAGAATCTGAGACTTGTCCAAGTCACATGGCTGATAACTTATAAGTCCTACCACCAGGACATGATCTTTTTGACACCAAGTCCAGAGGATTTCTTATTATTATTCCAATTATTTTATACTGTGAATCTATGGAGAATATTCACAAATAAATCTTGGAGTATATGCAATAATATAACACCTGCTCCTAAAACACACCTGCTCCTAAAACAATAAATATGAAAGTCATGACTGAAAAAGTACCAATAAAAATCTTGATAAACATTTCTCATATTAACCCACAGGGATATAGATGAAAATAGCTGACATTTTCAATAAGTTGTTGAGGCTTTTCACCCTCTTATCTACAATTAACCAAGTGGGTGGTTTCCAAATGAAAACTGATCCAAAAATATTTCGTGTGATTATTGCACAAGAGCTAAAATTACTTTTAAAAACTCCAATGAATAACTTATTCCAAAAGTACTTGAGTGTAACTTCAGTACTTGTCTACTCATCCAGGAATCTTGTTATGCAGGCTAAAAATGTTTGGCACTTCACATATCGCCCCAGTGGGCCATTAATGAGAGTTAACATGCTTCTAAAGGCACCCATTTCATGGCAAACAAAGTCTATCTACCTTATGAAATCATGCCTGCAGGTACCAAGTCTTTAATGACAACCTGTTGCCTATAGAATCAAGTCTAATCAAGTTGCTTCCTACAACTTTGTCAACTTTATGATGGTAAGCATAGTGTCTTATCAACTGTTTGAGTCCTCCATAAGTTTTACTATAGTTTCTTATTCATAATAAGAGTGTAAATAAAGTGTGTTGGATCAATTCCAGTTTGAGACTGATAATTTGGAAGTGACTTTTAAAGTCATGACAGATTTTCACATAGCCAGTCATCCTCTTTCCCTCCACTTTTTTCACCAATAGTGTATATAAAGATGGCCAGTAAGATTTATAGCTGTAGTCTGTGGTTATTAGATAAAAGATCTAAGTGAGTCCTGTGATCCCAAATCTATGACACATGACAATGTTAAAAATCCGACAGTGAAGCTAGACATTTTGGAGAATAAAATCCACTAATTATGCAGTATCCATCACCCAAGAAATGTAGATTTTGAATTCACAAAAAAATAATGGGATGTTTCTTCCCAAATGTAAAACTTTACTCTTGATTTTTTAAATTTTGTTTCAAAATACACTGGATCATAGTCTGTAGGCTTTTTAAAGGTAATTTTATATTTCTTAGCCTGAATAAAGGGAGGATTTGTAAAAAATAGTTTTAAAAACTCCACTCCCTTCTTTTGGTTGTCAGAGTTTCCCTGATAACTGAATAATCATATCACATAAGACATCAAGACATAAGAAATGTGACTTCATAAAGGAAAAAATCTTTCCCAGTCCCAGTCTTCTCTCTCAGTTCTAACAGCAGCTTGCTTGTCAGCACATGCTTTGGCTGCAGTTAGTGAAGAGAGTGGCAAGGGATCTGGACAAATCCATCCCTCCTATGATAAGAGCTCTTCTCCTCCTGAGCCTGATGGTAGTTTTTAAAATTAACCCCCCAGTGTTAGTGTGCCTTGACTCATTGGTGTATGTAACAAATCCGTGGCAGTTGAATTAGAATTCTTTGCCCTTAACACTTCAAAGTACTGCTCAGCCCAGTGAGTTAATGGATATTGCTGTGGCATATTACAGCATCCTGATTTCCAAATACTTTCATACCTAAGACCAGAGTGACAGGACACTTTAAGTCATCAACCAGGAAAGATTTCTTCACTCATGCCTTGAAAATGGGAATAACTGTGCAAATCTATACAATTGTGCTTTCCCTTCCCATCTATCTTGTCAGAATGAAAATCGACATGGGAATCAAGTCATATGTGCTTCAGCAGATTAGAAAGAAATAATGTATATTTTTCCACTTGAGTCACACAGAGCAACTATCACTTCTTGCTGTGCAAATTTGTCTTGGGCTAGTGATTCTGAAGGTGAAACTTTGAAGGTCCTATGAATGAGAAGCCAGTATTACAACAGAACACACAAATGTGTGCATAAAATAAGGTACTTAGAATAAAATGTAGATTACATTTTTTTTTTTTTTTTTTTACTTTCAAGACAATATAGTGTTCTCTTGAATACTATGAGAATTAAAGAGAAGCTATAGGAGGAGCTTCAAGATGGAGGAAGAGTAAGACGCGGAGATCACCTTCCTCCCCACAAATACATCAGAAATACATCTACGTGTGGAACACATCCTACAAAACACCTACTGAACGCTGGCAGAAGACCTCAGACCTCCCAAAAGGCAAGAAACTCCCCACTTGTACCTGGGCAGGGCAAAAGAAAAAAGAAAAAACAGAGACAAAAGATTAGGGACAGGACCTGCACCAGTGGGAGGAAGCCGTGAAGGAGGAAAAGTTTCCACACACTAGGAAGCCCCTTCACGGGCAGAGACTGTGGGTGGTGGAGGGGGGAAGCTTCGGAGCCGCGGACGAGAGCACAGCAACAGGGGTGCAGAGGGCAAAGTGGAGAAATTCCCGCACAGAGGATCCGTGCAGACCAGCACTCACCAGCCCGAGAGGCTTGTCTGCTCACCCGCCGGGGCGAGTGGGTCTGGGAGCTGAGGCTCGGGCTTCCGTCGGAGCGCAGGGAGAGGACTGGGGTTGGTGGCGTGAACACAGCCTGCAGGGGGTTAGTGCACCACAGCTAGCTGGGAGGGAGTCCGGGAAAAAGTCTGGAGCTGCCGAAGAGGCAAGAAACTTTTTCTTGCCTCTTTGTTTCCTGGTGCACGAGGAGAGGGGATTAAGAGCGCCGCTTAAAGGAGCTCTAGAGACGGGTGTGAGCCGCGGGTATCAGCGCGGACCCCAGAGACGGGAATGAGACGCTAAGGCTGCTGCTGCCGCCACCAAGAAGCCTGTGTGTGAGCACAGGTCACTGTCCACACTGCCCCTCCCAGAAGCCTGTGCAGCCTGCTACTGCCAGGGCCCCGTGATCCAGGGACAACTTCCCCGGGAGAACGCATGGCGCGCCTCAGGCTGGTGCAACGTCACGCCGACCTCTGCCGCTGCAGCCTCGTCCCGCCCTGAGTGAGCCAGAACCCTCGAATCAGCAGCTTCTTTAACCCCGTCCTATCTGGACGGGAACAGGTGCCCTCAGGCGACCTACACGCAGAGGTGGGTCCAAATCCAAAGCTGAACCCCAGGAGCTGTGCGAACAAAGAAGAGAAAGGGAAATCTCTCCCAGCTGTCTCAGGAGCAGCAAATTAAATCTCTACAATCAACTTGATGTACCCTACATCTGTGGAATAACTGAATAGACAACGAATCATCCCAAATTGAGGAGGTAGACTTTGGAAGCAGCGATATATGTATGTTTTTTCCTTTTTCTCTTTTTGTGAGTGTGTATGTATGCTTCTGTGTGTGATTTTCTCTGTATAGCTTTGCTTTTACCATTTGTCCTATGGTTCTGTCTGCCCCCCCCTTTTTTTTTAAGTATAGTTTTTAGCACTTGTTATTATTGGTGGATTTGTTTATTAGTTTGGTTACTCCATTTTTTCTTTCTTTTTTTTTCTACTTCTTAAATTTTTTATTTTAATAACTTTGATTTATTTTATTTTACTTTTTCTTTTTCCTTTCTTTTTTTCTCCCTTTTATTCTGAGCCGTGTGGATGACAGGGTCTTGGTGTTGTAGCCGGGTGTCAGGCCTGTGCTTCTGAGGTGGGAGACTGGAGTTCAGGACATTGTTCCACCAGAGACATCCCAGCTCAACATAATATCAAACGGTGAAAATCTCCCAGAGATCTCCATCTCAACACCAACACCCTGCTCGACTCAACGACCAGCAAGCTACAGTGCTGGACACTCTATGGCAAACAACTAGCAAGACAGGAACACAACCCCACCCATTAGCAGAGAGGCTGCCTAAAATCATAATAAGGTCACAGACACCCCAAAACACACCAATAGACGCAGACCTGCCCAACATAAAGACAAGATTCAGCCTCATCCACCAGAACACAGGCACTAGTCCACTTCACCAGGAAGCCTACACAACCCACTGAACCAACATTAGCCATTGGGGGCAGACACCAAAAACAATGAACTACGAACCTGCAGCCTATGAAAAGGAGACCCCAAACACAGTAAGTGAAGCAAAATGAGAAGATGGAGAAATATGCAGCACATGAAGGAGCAAGGTAAAAAGCCACCAGACCAAACAAATGAAGAGGAAATAGGCAGTCTACCTGAAAAAGAATTCAGAGTAATGACCATAAAGATGATCCATAATCTTGGAAATAGAATGGAGAAAATACAAGAAACATTGAACAAGGACCTAGCAGAGCAAACAAACAATGTTGAACAACAGAATAAGTGAAATTAAAAATTCTCTAGAAGGAACCAGTAGCAGAATAACTGAGGCAGAAGAACGGATAAGTGACCTGGAAAATAAAATAGTGGAAATAACTACTACAGAGCAGAATAAAGAAAAAAGAATGAAAAAAATTGAGGACAGTCTCAGAGACCTCTGGGACAACATTAAACACACCAACATTCGAATTGTAGGGGTCCTAGAAGGAGAAAAAGAAAGGGACTGAGAAGATATTTGAAGAGATTATAGTTGAAAACTTCCCTAATATTAGAAAGGAAATAGTTAATCAAGTCCAGGAGACACAGAGAGTCCCATACAGGATAAATCCAAGGAGAAGCATGCCAAAAAACATATTAATCAAACCATCAAAAATTAAATACAAATAAAAAATATTAAAAGCAGCAAGGGAAAAACAAAAGATAACATACAAGCAAATCCCCATAAGGTTAACAGCTGAACTTTCAGCAGAAACTCTGCAAACACGAAGGGAGTGACAGGACATATTTAAAGTGATGAAAGGAAAAATCTGCAACCAAGATTACCCAGCAAGGATCTCATTCAGATTTGAGGAAGAAATTAAAATGTTTACAGACAAGCAAAAGCTAAGAGAATTCAGCACCACCGAGCCAGCTTTACAACAAATGCTAAAGGAACTTTTCTAGGCAGGAAACACACAAGAAGGAAAAGACCTACGGTAACAAACCCAATACAATTACGAAAAGGGTAATAGGAACATACATATCGATAATAACCTTAAATGTAAATGCACTAAATGCTCCCACCAGAAGATATAGACTGGCTGAATGGATACAAAAACAAGACCCATAGATAGGCTGTCTACAAGAGACCCACTTCAGATGTAGGGACACATACAGACTGAAAGTGAGGGGATGGAAAAAGATATTCCATGCAAATGGAAATCAAAAGAAAGCTGGAATAGCAATTCTTATTAAAGAATTAATAAGAATTAAATTAATTAATTAATTAATTAATTAAGATTTAAAGAATAAAGTCTTATTTAAATAGACTTTAAAACAAAGATTATTACAAGAGAAAAACAGGACACTACATAATGATCAAGGGATCAATCCAAGAAGAAGATATAACAATTGTAAATATTTATGCACCCAACATAGGAGCACCTCAATACATAATCCAAATGCTAACAGCCATAAAGGGGAAATCAACAGTGACATAATCATAGTAGGGAACCTTAACACCCCAATTTCACCAATGGACAAATCTTCCAAAATGAAAATAAATAAGGAAACAGAAGCTTTAAATGATACATTAAACAAGATGGACTTAATTGGTATTTATAGGACATTCCATCCAAAAGCAACACAATACACTTTCTGCTCAAGTGCTCATGGAACATTCTCCAGGATAGATCATATCTTGGTTCACAAATCAAGCCTTCATAAATTTAAGAAAATTGAATTCGTATCAAGTATCTTTTCTGATCACAATGCTATGAACCTAGATATCAATTACAGGAAAATATCTGTAAAAAATACAAACACATGGAGGCTAAACAATACACTACTTAATAACCAAGAGACCACTGAAGAAATCAAAGAGGAAATCAAAAAATACCTGGAAACAAAGGACAATGAAAACATGATGACCCAAACCTATGGGATGCAGCAAAAGCAGTTCTAAGAGGGAAGTTTAGAGCAGTACAATCCTACCTCAAGAAACAAGAAACATCTCAAATAAACAACCTAACCTTACACCTAAAGCAATTAGAGAAAGAAGAACAAAGAAAAACCAAAGATAGCAGAAGGAAAGAAATCATAAAGATCAGTTCAGAAATAAATGAAAAAAGAAATGAAGGAAACAATAGCAACGATCAATAAAACTAAATGCTGGTTCTTTGAGAAGATAAACAAAATTGATAAACCATTGTCCAGACTCATCAAGAAAAAAAGGGAGAAGACTCAATAGAATTAAAAATGAAAAAGGAGAAGTTACAGCTGACACTGCAGAAATATAAAGGATCATGAGAGATTACTACAAGCAAATATATGCCAATAAAATGGACAACCTGGAAGAAATGGACAAATCCTTAGAAAAGCACAACCTTCTGGGACTGAACCAGGAAGAAATAGAAAATATGAACAGACCAATCACAAGCACTGAAATTGAAACTGTGATTAAAAATCTTCCAACAATCAAAAGCCCAGGAACAGATGGCTTCACAAGCGAATTCTATCAAACATTTAGAAAAGAGTTAACACTGATCCTTCTCAAAATCTTCCAAAATATAGCAGAGAGAGGAACACTCCCCAACTCATTCTATGAGGCCACCATCACCGTGATACCAAAACCAGACAAAGATGTTACAAAAAAGAAAACTACAGACCAATATCACCAACGAACATAGATGCAAAAATCCTCAACAAAATACTAGCAAACAAAATCCAGCAGCACAATAAAAGGATCATACACCATGATGAAGTCGTGTTTATCCCAGGGATGCAAGGATTCTTCAGTATATGGAAATCAATCAATGTGATACACCATATTAACAAATTGAAGGAGAAAAAACATATGATCATCTCAATAGATGCAGAAAAATCTTTTGACAAAATTCAACACCCATTTATGATAAAAATCCTCCAGAAAGTAGACAGAGAGAGAACTTTCCTCAACATAATAAAGGCCACATATGACAAACCCACAGGCAACATCATCCTCAGTGGTGAAAAATTGAAACCATTTCCACTAAGATCAGGAACAAGACAAGGTTGTCCACTGTCACCACTACTATTCAACATAGTTTTGGAAGTTTTAGCCACAGCAATCAGAGAAGAAAAAGAAACAAAAGGAATCCAAATTGGAAAAGAAATAAAGCTGTCACTGTTTGCAGATGGCATGATACTATACATAGCGAATCCTAAAGATGCTACCAGAGAACCACTGGAGCTAATCAATGAATTTGGTTAAGTAGCAGGATACAAAACTAATGCACAGAAATCTTGCATTCCTATACACTAATGATGAAAACTCTGAAAGAGAAATTAAGGAAACACTCCCATTTACCATTGCAACAAAAAGAATAACATACCTAGGAATAAACCTACCTAAGGAGACAAAAGACCTGTATGCAGAAAACTATAAGATACTGATGAAAGAAATTAAAGATGATAGAAATAGTTGGAGAGATATACCATGTTCTTGGATTGGAAGAACCAAGACTGAAAATGACTGTACTACCCAAAGCAATCTACAGATTCAGTGCAATCCCTATCAAACTACCAATGGCATTTTTCACAGAACTAAAACAAAAAATTTTACAATTTGTACGGAAACACAAAAGACCCCAAATAGCCAAAGCAATCTTGAGAAAGAAAAATGGAGTCGGAGGAATCAGGCTCCCTGACTTCAGACTTTTTTACAAAGCTACAGTAATCAAGACAGTTGCAAAAACAGAAATATAGATCAATGGAACAGGATGGAAAGCCCAGAGATAAACCCACGTACATATGGTCACCTTATTTTTCATAAAGGAAGCAAGAATATACAATGGAGAAAAGACAGCCTCTTCAGTAAATGGTGCTGGGAAAAGTGGACACTATAAAAGTCTTAGAGGAAAACATAGGCAGAACACTTTATGTCACTTTATGAGATAAATCACAGCAAGATCCTTTTTGACCACCTCCTAGAGAAATGGAAATAAAAACAAAAATAAACAAATGGGACCTAATGAAACCTAAAAGCTTTTGCACAGCAAAGGAAACCATAGAGAAGACGAAAAGACAACCCTCAGAATGGGAGAAAATATTTGCAAGGAAGAAACTGACAAAGGATTAATCTCCAAAATTTACAAGCAGCTCATGCAGCTCAGTATCAAAAAAACAAACAGCCCTATCCAAAAATGGGCAGAAGACCTAAATAGACATTTCTCCAAAGAAGATATACAGATTGCCAACAAACATTTGAAAGAATGCACAACATTAATCATTAGAGAAATGCAAATCAAAACTACAATGATGTATCATCTTACACCAGTCAGAATGGCCATCATCAAAAAATCTACAAACAATAAATGCTGGAGAGGGTGTGGAGAAAAGGGAACCCTCTTGCACTGTTGGTGGGAATGTAAATTGATACAGCCACTTTGGAGAACAGTATGGAGGTTCCTTAAAAAACTAAAATAGAGCTACCATACGACCCAGCAGTCCCACTACTGGGCGTATACCCTGAGAAAACCATAATTCAAAAAGAGTCATGTACCACAATGTTCATTACAGCTCTCTTTACAGTAGCCAGGACATGGAAACCACCTAAGTGTCCGTCAACAGATGAATGGCTAAAGAAGATGTGGCACATATATACAATGGAATATTACTCAGCCATAAAAAGAAATGAAATGGAGTTATTTGTAGTGAGGTGGATGGACCTAGAGTCAGTCATACAGAGTGAAGTAGTTCAGAAAGAGAAAAACAAATACCATATTTTAACACAATATATGGAATCTAAAAAAAAAATTTCAAAGGGTTCTGAAGAACCTAGGGGCAGGACGGGAATAAAGACACAGACCTACTAGAGAATGGACTTGAGGATACGGGGAAGGGTAAGGGTAAGCTGGGACAAAGTGAGAGAGTGGCATGGACATATATCCACTACCAAATGTAAAACCGATAGCTAGTGGGAAGCAGCTGCATAGCACAGGGAGATCAGCTCGGTGCTTTGTGACCACCTAGAGGGGTGGGAGGGAGGGAGACACAAGAGGGAAGAGATATGGGGACATATGTATATGTATAGCTGATTCACTTTGTTATAAAGCAGAAACTAACACACTGTTGTAAAGCAATTATACTCCAATAAAGATGTTTAAAAAAAAACAAAAGAGAAGCTCTAAAATTATACATAAAATAGTTTTTCTAATAAGTCAAGACAGCTGTGTGGTTTTTAGTCTTCATTCTATGTGCTGTTCTTTGATCTCAAGTCATCCTGTGTGTCCCTTGTGTATGGAAGTGTGTGTGTGTGTGTGTGTGTGTGTGTGTGTGTGTGTGTGTGTGTGTGTGGTGCGGGACGTTGCACAGGAGGCCTCAGGGAGGCCTATGAAAAGGAAAGGAAGAGGTAACTGATGAATAAAACTTGACCTATTTGAAGAATGAATTTTGGTCAGTGTCAAAAGCCAAATGTGATTCACTGTAAAAAACACTCATTTATCACCCTGCCTACATGTTTGCTTTCTCCACTAACGCTATTATATTCCCTTTAGTATACCCTACCACCATGACAATTTACTCAGTCCTGTACAGATCCTTATTCTTTTTCAAGGAAGTGGCATGCTGCTCTCATTTCTAAGCCCAGATGTAATTTTTTTAAAGAAAAAGACAAAGTGAATGGCCGTTAATTCTTAATTAAGTTTTGCTTTTGTGAGATCACTTTTTGAAATTCATCAGGGTGACCTACACTGAAGACCCAAAATATTGTACTCTCCTCCCTACCCCTCACCCCTTGAGACTTGCCAGCAAGACAGGTTGTCTAGGAAAATCTCATTACTGTAGGACTCACTGTCTAAGCAACTATTAGCAGAGAGAGAAAGCAGGGAGCAAAGTAACACAGGTGACTGTTTGCAAATTGACACAGATTAACAGTTCTTTGTCCAGATCCTGATGGAATACTGGAGAGCTGCAGAAAGTCATTTTCAGATTAAACATTGAGAATAGAGTTGAAAGATGATACATAGGCATGCATGAATTACAAGTGCCACACAACTAGAACACCCGTAAGTAACATTTATCTGATCCAAGATTACATCACTGGGAACGGTTCTAAACAAGCTCTAGCGTGTTCCTGCAGCTGACAGTTTATTTAATTGGGAAGGCTATTAAACCATTTGATTGCAGTAGGCAAAACTATGAGACTGTAGGACCTTATACATAACCACGAGTTTATCTTTTTCTCCTTGTATTCAAGGAGACTAATTGAATTCATCCACAAAGCACTGGATTTTATTGTGGGTGGAGTTGGTTTCTCTCCAGGAATCAATTCCCATTTTAAAAGTAAGCCTAAAGTGTCTGAGCTTCAGCCAGATGTTCCTGAGAAGAGGGTGATTGAAATGGTTTCTAATCCCATGGTGAATATTTTCCTCACAATTCTCGCATTCCACCTTGAAGGGTCAAAACAAACCACCCTTCTGTATTATAGATTTCTGAGAAGATTGTTTTAAAACACATTAATCTAAAACAAATCTTCATGTGTGTAAAAAGAATTTGGGGAGAACATAAGCTTGATATGGACTTATATACAACATTGAGGTTAATAAAATGATATTTATTTATGGAAAGATAATGGTGTATACTCTGGAATTATGACCATTACAGTTAATTTAAGAATTTTTTTTAAACTTGTGATCACTAAGAATTTGGAATTTTTCTCTCTTTCTTTTAATATTTATTTATGTATTTGGCTGCGTCGGGTCTTAGTTGTAGCACTCGGGCTCTTCACTGCGGTCTGCAGGCTTCTCTCTAGTTGTGGCATGCAGGCTGTAGCACGCACGGGCTCAGTAGTTGTGGTGGGCAGACTTAGTTGCCCTGCGGCATGTGGAATCTTAGTTCCCCAACCAGGGATCGAACTTGCGTCCCCTGCATTGGGGGTGGATTCTTAACCACTGGACCGCCAGGGAAGTCCCTGGAATTTTTCTTGCATTTAAACTTATTGCTAAATCTTTATTTCCAATGATATTTCAAAGTGTAAGTTTGTGATACCAACTAAAAATAGATTCATTTTTGAAGGAGTAGTAAAAGTAAAATGACAGTTTGCCCCATGGGAGCCCAACCCTGAGGCGTAACAAACACATATCAACACCAGAACCACGAATGCTCAACCTTATGAGTGATATAGGGCACTTTACTAGTCTATGATTTGCCCAAAAGTTTGCTTGGCCAATAATCTTTAATTTCCATAATTGTATGATACAGAGATCGCTGATCTTTCTGTTGGTGACTTCGCCGCATCAACACATTAAAATTCAGGCATCTACTATGATTATTTTTGACATTTTAATTCTATTACATTTGCTACTTAAATTTCAGTCTTTAAATATTATTGTATAAATCTGTCCATGCAAGGCAAGTGACTCAGCAGGTGTGATTGTCCTTTGTAATTTCTTTCCATAGAAAAGCACTAAAGGAATTTCAGTCTGTGATGCATACTGTTGTATAAGAAGTCTGGAAATCAAATTGGCCCAAAGTGGGAGAAATTTGGATATAATGACCAACCTACAAAAAATATTATTTCCATACTCCAGCTGAGGAAATCAAAGATCAGAGAAATTATCATATTCAATGAAATCTAATGAATAAGGTAAGCAAGGCAGGAAGTCTATGATGCAATCACAAGGTCTCGTAGAGTCCTTGGAAAGAGCTAGAAATGATGAGGTTGGGTTGATTGGGCAAAGCTTTAGCATCTCTCATTTAGAGCAAAGCAACTTTGTGTGCAACTGACTTATGTTGTAATTTTAAGTAAAAATTTGTTTGAATAAAAGATAAGTAGCTTAGAAAATGTACTGCACAACACATAAGGGGATCAACCATCCTGGTCTGCCTTAGAACTAAGAACTTAGAACTAAGGAGGTTTCCAGGACACAAGAATTTCAGTGCTGTAATAGGGGAAATCCTGGAAAAATGAGGTTGGTCACCCTACTACTCCACCTTGATTTGTTGAAGCTAAAGATTTAGCAGTTGGGAAATAGTACACACTGAGAGATCTAATTTATGTGGGACATGACCTTGGTCCACAGCTTCATGTGATCCAGCATTGGGAGCATGTGTACGACTCCCCGGGTCTTGACTTAGTGCAAAAGAGATGTAGCTGCGTATTGACCCATCTGAATTTTTCTGTGTTCACCCTTTTCAGAAGCATGCATAAATATCTGCATATAGATATTAAAATCAGGTTGTTATAAATAAATACCTGTATGCAGATATTACTATTATATTGTTTTATCTTATTTCACTAGGAGCAAGGGATTTCAAGTATTTTTTACTACAACCCAAAGAAATGAATTTTACAATGCCACTCAGTACACAGATCATATATAACTGGGACAAAGGTTTCATAAAGGATTTCAATGTTTCTTACTAGCCTTCAGAATACTACATATAGGGACTTTAGGTGCTACTGAAGTTCAACATCATAGGCTTCCACTCCTGCAACCTGCCTCTCACACTGAATATTTATCTTATGGCATTAGGCTGTGGTTCTCAGACTGAATGGAGCATGAACGTCACCATGGAGCATGTTAAAGTTGACAATATCATGGTACATCACAGAGACCTTTATTTTGGGCTTGATTATGAGTTGGGGATTAGGAACTTGGTTTTAACAAGTAAGGTGGACATGGTGATTCTCTGGCCATGCTGAAGAACACTGCTTCAGGGCTATAGTCCCAAGCTATCTCACGGATTTTACATTGTCATTGATCTACTATTGTGCTATTAGTTATTCAACAAACCAGTATGTGCTCCAAAACTGTGAGAGATACTCACAGTGAGGGGTATAGGCCTCACATTACTGGAATGTAGTTAAAAGAAACGCAAAAATTGGAATATAATATCATTCTTATTAACAAACTTATATGAAAGTTCAGTGCAAGGTTTGATTTTGTTTTCTCCGAACATTCTTATTATTCTTATTAACAAACTTATATGAATGTTCAGTGCAAGGTTTAATTTTGTTTTCTCCAAACAACAGGTAACCATTAGAGAAATGTGTGCAAAAAAGTGACACCATTTATTGCTGATTATAAAGATTGGTGTGCAGAGGGTGAGATAAGGGTGAGACAACGCTTCGGGAGTCTGTTGCAACAACCCAGGTGGGTGATGGTTGGTTAATGTGCTAAAGAGTAGGACTGAAGATGGTTCTGGGTGCTCAGGACACAACAAGCACTGAGAGGCATAATTTCTCATTGTAGGTGAGGTAGACAAGCAGATGGTCATCCCAGTGCAGTGCAGCATGTTCTGTGCTACTGGTATTTACGAGTTACAGTGATTGCAGGAGGCAGCAACCCACTCAGAAACATTCTGGTATGCATCACAGCTCTATCTCAGAGCAAGCATTGGAGGGACTGTGGATAAGCATTTGGCCCCCAAAGCAAGGTGGCTGGAAAATAAGATGAGCTCAGAATCTTGAATTACCTTTTAATAAATGTTAGGATATAACATTTAACATTGCAATAGATTAGTGACAAGGAGCATAACTTCCTTCTGTTTTCAATAGTGAAACCCATAGGCTCTAAATCTAGATTTATAAAAGGCAGGGATGCTATAGTATTTTTTCCCAATTTTTATAATCTTCTTTCACAGTCTATATATAATGGAATCATTTCTTGAAAATCCTCAGGACCTTCTCTAAGACAACCTGGAGATTGATGACTCACCTCCCTCTGACATTGCTGTTCAATTAGGTAGAGGTCAGGGAGACATCTGCTTCATATTTCACCAGTGAGTATTAAGGTCTTCAATGAAAATGAAGTTCCCTAATTTTAGGTCTTGGCACGCAAAAGCAAATTCACCTTTCATTTATAAAATACGGTGGTGACAATTTGTTGACTTTCTCCACTAATTTCTTCATTTTAAATTTTTAAAAAGTCTCCCCGTATTATTTATTGCCTTATTTTGTTACTTTTAACTTCCCTCTGCGACCTTCCTGTTTACCCTCTTTTACATACAGCTTGACCTCTGGATCAAATGCAGTGGAGGGTCTCATTAAATGCTGAGCAGCCAGTTTTGACAAACTCTACTTTCACACAAGTTACACAAGAGAAATACATAATATAATTTTTATGGTTGACTGCCTTGAGAAAATTTAGCACAGCAGAAGCATAATTCATTCAAGAGAAAAAAGTCTCTTCAGCTGAGTTATTACCTGAGTGGAGCTCTGTAGCTGGAAATAAAGTTTGAAAGCTTCTGCATACATAAGGAATACAAGTGGATTTGACTCATCAATAACGTGGCTAAGTTCAGAATCAGGGTTTAGGGGATTTCCCTCTAACGAGCAATAATAGTATTCATTGTACTTGTGTCTGATGTGACAGAGTTCCTGTCCTATACGTAACACATGCCAACTCATTATAATCCTAACAGCCCTATCATATGAACATTATTATCCCCACTTACAGATGGGACAGCTGAGGATCGGAAAGGTTACATAAACTCCCACAGTGTCACATTGCTGGTAAACATCAAATCCAAGTCTGTTAAATTCCATAGCCGAAGCTTTTCCTATGACTTCTGTGAAATTTTTACTCTTCATCCTGATTAGAGAGTTTGTTCATCACTGAGTGCCTGTAAACCATCTATTTGATGTTCTGCACACTGTTTGTTGGTGCAAGCAAGAGAGAGTACTAAAAGTACAGCAAGAGGTAATCTGCTGCAAAGAGAAACAATCAAAAGGTTTTAGTCTTCAGAAACTCCATGCAGTGATCATACTAATAGAGCAGTAGATGAGGAGGACGGGAGCCAGAGCTGATTCTGAGGCTAATCGTCAAACACATGAGAATGTGTCTTCCTTGCCAAATCATTTATTTGCGGTTGTTTGCAAAGTCTAATTGTATCACACTACGGAGGCTGAAATGCTAAGTAAAATGTGTCTTTGCCATATCTATCTATATATAGTGAGAGAGAGCTTTGATTTCCTCAATCCAGTATTTTCGTATATCCAATATAGTTATAAAGGTAGAACCACACTGCTGTGGCATTTTAAGAAAGAGTCATTTTGCAAGTAAATGAGAAATAAATATAGGACCTATAGCTTGGAATGTATTATGCACTTTTTTCTACTTATTCCTGGCCTAGCCCCTTTAAGCATCTAATTCATTTGCTTCATCTATGTTAGGACTTTTTGTTGCAAGAAGTAAACTTAGTTGTTCTTCAGGAAACAAAGGAAGGAAAGCGGTCGGTTACCAGAAGAATGAATCCTCAAAATGCATAGGTGTCAGGCACTTGGATTAGTACTAATCTCTCATCTCCACTGCTTTCTATGATTCTGGCTCACTCTTTATCGGTGAACTTTTTCTGCTATTCAGCCCACCTGACAAGCAGAAGATGGTCATGCAACGGTACCACATTTTTACGTCACTAAAGAAACAACATAAAGGGACAGATATTTTTAGTACTAAGTTCAGTTTTCTTGAAAATGAACACCAATTTTCTTGTTTTACTCAGATTTCCAACTCTTGGCCCAATTAATGTGATCAAGTGCTCAAAAAATACAAACATGATTTGGGGTTCCCCCATTTGGTATCTGAGGTCAAATGAGAATCACCCTGAGTAGAATAAATACTCCAAAGGTGATCCACTGTACCTTCTTTTGTTGATTTATTCAAATTACAGCCTCTGTGCCCAAAATATCTTCTTGTTTTCAAATTTCTCTCCAAGTATATTTATAATAAACCTTATCTAATTATATTTCTCCATCTTGACACAGTTGATGGGATGACTTTGGCTTTCTCATTTAACTGACCAAAATGGATCACAGCATAACCATTTAGGTTATGGCAACAGAGGTCAATCTGAAAAGATTAAATTAGTCACACTAACATCTTGCTGAGATCAGAGAAACTCTGCTTTTGTCACTTATTACCTAACTTATAACCTATTTCCAGTCTGTGCAATCCCTGCATAAGAGCCCTACTTATCTACCTTTTTTTTTTCACTATATACCTTTTAATTCATAATACTTTTCCCATGTTCTTTGTGTAATTATTTTGTTTTCTGTTAACTGCAGAAATTTAAGGCCATCTGTTTTTATAAACCTATATAAACATATAAACCTCTTGACAATAGGGGTGGCATTCTAGTAGTTTTGCCTAAATACTTGTAAACTTCTTACAAGAAGGACTTGATATCTTTGGCAAAGATATTTCCTCTGGACTGAATGGATGTCTTTTGGAGGCCTTGTATCAGTACTGGTCTGAGCAGGGTCTATTTTCCCTTGATCATATTCACTAAAACATTCTTTCCCCAGGTGTCAGTTGCCTTCTTGCCACCATCACCTTAAGACCAGAGCATAGAATTTGATCACCAACCACTTAAGCATATATATCACCTCTTCTGTGACATATCCATAATAAAGTTTAAATTCAAATTTCACTTTTGTCTCTCTGCTATAGATCACTTACCAAAGTCATCCTTTCCTTTTTCAACTTAGCCTTCAACTTGTGCATTGTTTCCTTCTGCAATAATTTCAACTAGAGATTTACATGTAAACTAGATATGAGTAAATGCACACTCTTGAAGGCAGGAAAGAGGCAAGGAAACTATGGACAAAGTCCCTAGTGCAAACTCAGGCCTTGAAATGTCTTCTCTTATGTAGTGAAAAAAAAAGTAAAAATTAGCTTGGATTTTAAACTTTGTTCTCTTTATATTGTAGTCCTCTTCTAAGACTGGACTACAGTTCCAACAAATAATTCCACATAAGTATACCAATCTATTGTGTATCACCAAATTATACAAAGAATGATTTTTGCTAGCCTCATATCATATTGGGCTCTGAAAGAGAACACATGGTGGCAGCTCTGGGTGCAAGGCAACGCAGATTCTCCAGTTCCCAACAGCAGCTGTAGAGAGACTTTCAAACCCAGAGGAGCCATAGAAGACATTTGCCATGAACACATTAAGACCAAACTTTATGCTCTATAAATTAAGGCAACTTTGGAATGGGAAAAAGAAGAGGTTGAGAGACAACTTTTTATTTTGTGGACTGTTGTGCACATGAAGATGAGTTAACATTAATAGGAGAAAGAAAAGTTTTATGTTTAAATATAAAGACTCAAGACACTTTCATAGGAATTCAAAAAGCAAGGTAGTATACCACCATATGCCAAAAAATGAGGCCAGTGAGAACAATTGGCTGCTATGAGAACAGCATAACTCTTAAGGGAAAACAGAGGGCTAAGGCCACTCTCTTTCCACCATCTGGCTCCAAACTGTGGCTGTTAGTCAAGCAACTTTGGTAGGAAGTAGAAAGGGAGGTGCTTCAGCTTCTATAAGGGAATGAGATCTAACAGGGTAGTTTTAACCAGAAATACACTGAGAGGGCTGGGATTACTCAGTAATGACTTGACGACTGAAGATCAAATTCCTAACAGGGATGGCAGAGAAAAAATTATACATACTAGAATTTTAGCAGTAATAACAGAATAATATGGAAGTTGGCATAAAGATTTGATGTAGGCTCTCATGGAACTGCTTTTGGCCGGAGGTATCAATTGTCAGGAGTAAAGGAGGAAGAATTGTTTCAGGGATGAAATGTTGGCAGTGCATAACTTCATAGTTTTGTGACACTCAAAATCATCAGATAAGTTAAACTTATAAAATGCCTGGCTTGGATATTTTGGGGTTTTTTTGTTGCTTTTTTTCTTATTTGTATTGTATCTGGTGAAAGCAAAAAGTTTACACTACATCTTGTGGAACAAAATTTAAACGATAGGCATGGACAAAAGTGTAGGAAGATGAGGCATTGGAGGAAGGTCGCAGATGTACAATAATGATAGTGAAGCTCTGGATTTAATAAGCCATGAAACTGGGGGTTTGAGCCAATTTGGTAGCCATGTAATGAGGACTAGAGATTCCAAGTGAAATGTAGTTTACATATAACTTGCCCTTATATTTTATTGTATTTTATTATTGAAGTATAGTTGATTTATAATGTCAATTTCTGCTGTACAGCAAAGTGATTCAGTTAAACATACATACATTCTTTTCCATATTCTTTTCCATTATGGCTTATTACGGGATACTGAGTATAGTTCCCTGTGCTATACAGTAGGACCTTGTTGTTTATCCATTCTATATATAATAGTTTGCATCTGCTAATCCTAAACTCCCACTCCATCCCTCCCCCAAACCCCCTCCCCCTTGGCAACCACAAGTCTGTTCTCTATATCTGTGAGTCTGTTTTTGTTCCATAGATAAGTTTATTTGTGTCATATTTTTTATATTCCACACATAAGTGATGTCACATGGTATTTGTCTTTCTCTTTCTGACTTACTTCACTTAGTATGATAATCTGTAGGACCATCTGTGTTGCTGCAAATGGCAGTTTCATTCTTTTTTATTGCTGAGTAGTATTCCATTGTATATATATATGTGTGTGTGTGTGTGTGTGTGTGTGTGTGTGTGTGTGTGTGTGTGTGTGTGTGTACACACACACATCTTCTTTATCCGATCATCTGTCGATGGACGTTTAGGTTGTTTCCATGTCTTGGCTATTGCAAATAGTGCTGCTATGAACATAGAGGTGCATGTATCTTTTTGAATTATAGTTTTGTCCCAATATATGCCCAGGATTGGGATGTCAGGATCATATAGCAACTCTATTTTTAATTTTTTGAGGAATATTCATACTGTTCTCTATAATGAGTGCACCAATTTAGATTCCCACCAACAGTGTAGGAGGGTTCCCTTTTCTCCACACCCTCTCCAGCATTTGTCATTTGTAGACTTTTAATGATGACCATTCTGACCAGTGTGAGGTGGTACCTCACTGTAGTTTTGGTTTGCATTTCTCTAAGAATTAACGATGATGAACATCTTTTCATGTGCCTATTGGCCATCTGTATGTCTAACTTGCCCTTATATTTTAAATGTTCTCTTGATTAGTACTAAGACCTTTCAAGATGCAACATGCTATTCTGTCATAACCAATATTCATGATTCTGGAGAATATCTAGTTTTCCCAGCTCCTTCATGTGCTTCTCAATCTTAACTACACATTAGACTTAACTAGGAAGTTTTTTAAAAGTCTTGATGCCCGGGCCTCTCTCCAAAATAATGCATCTCTTTGGGTAGTACCTGGACAAATGGATTTTTTTCCCCCAAGATCCCTATATGATTATCTAGCCCAACCAAAGTTGACTGACACAAGCACTGAATTTCCACTCAGGAGTTGCAGCCTTAAGCTTCAGCCTGGAAAAATGAAGGCAGCATTTTTGTATACCTGGAATCTGTTTCTTGTGTGTTATAATTTTCCATTCATTCATTATATCACTTTAAATAGCAGTGACTGCACTTCTTTTAGGTACCAGTATTATATTAGATACTGAAAATAAAGCGATGAGGAAAAATCTTAGCACCAGACTTAGTGGAGTTGATAGTATTATGGAGGAAATTTACGGGTGAAATAGTCACTAAAATAAAGATAGAATTACAAGTTGTAATACATGTTATAAAGAAAAGGTGTAGGTTTTGATGGGTATATAACAAGGATTCCTGATTTAGATTGGTGAGGGAGTGGGAATAATTTCTATGGAATTCTTTAAGCAGATACCTAAAGGGATGAGATATGAGTTATTTAAAAGAGTGTGGGAGGTAAGGGGATTCTGAGCAGAAGAACCATCTCGTACAAAACCCTGGAATAAGAAAGAGCAGCCATATATTTGAGGAAATGGAAGAAAGGCACTATGTTGGAAGCAAAGAAGATTATGAAAGATTAGTAAGGTATAAGCCTGGAGAAGTAACAGATGTCAGCTAAAGCAGGGTTTGGGCACCTTGCTAAGAATTTAGATTTTAAATTGCTATTTTTTTTCTTTTTATTTGTATATTCAGTAGGACACCACTAAAAGGGTTTTAGGTAGTGGAGGCCATGATCTAATTTGCAAATTCAAAGATTATTCTGACACTTTGGCTGTTGTCTGGAGAATGATTTCAAAAGGGACAAATCTGAAGTAAGATCGGGTCATAGACAATTGCACTAGTTCAAGTATAAGGTGACAATAATGTGAATCAAAGAGTTACAGAAACAAATGGGTGAAATTGAGTTATAGTTTGAGAAAAAGATTGTGGTAGGGAGAAGGAAATGTTACAGGATTCTGGACCTTCCACTTACTACCTGTGAGACAGGAGGAAGTTATTTAACCTCTCTAGACCTCGATATATTCATCTATAGAATGAGGAAAATGCTATTTCTTTCTTACTGTCTAAACAAATATATAGTAGTCAACTGTTGATCTCCAAAAGACCACCAGAAAAAAATATTTTGATCTAGTAAAACTTAAGTTTAGTAGATTTACTAAATGGAGATCGCCTTGACAGAGTCTTAGTATCTCCTCAAAAGAAGCATGACTAGGGAAGATATTTATATCATTTTAGGGCATGAATTGAGTGATTTTAAGGTGGACCTTGCAAGTCGCTAGAGCGGTTGGGATTGGGCAGAGTATGACAGTGGCTTTCGATTGATGGGCATAGCAATGTGGAGTAATTCTTCACGTTTCTCTTGAGGGGTGAACTATGAGAGTTAATTCACAGTCTTATCTTTCAGGGACAATCAGCTAGTTTTTGCTGTTATTTTATCAATATTGTTTAGCACATGTATGGGAAACAACACCAATTCCACAACTGTTTAACATGAGAACAGGTAGTGTTTTCAAATCCTTTTAAGATGTTAACATGCAGGAATTTCAGAGGTTTTAAAGAGGGGAGTTCCCTGGTGTCCTAGTGGTTAGGATTCTGGGCTTTCATTGCCATGGCCAGGGTTCAGTCCCTGATCAGGGAACTGAGATCCCTCAAGGCGTGTGGCGCAGCCAAAAAAACAGAACAAAAACATAATTACTAAAATAAACCAATATATTGAGACATTATATATTCCAATAACATCCAAGTTGATCTCTGTCCGATATATATATTTCATAAAAGAAGGAAATATTAAAACAAAATGCCAAATAATTTTAAAAGTTAAACAGTGATAAATAAATATTTAATATTATTTAATATTTAAATTATTTAATATTTAAATGTTGTAATTCTTAGACCATGCAAGCACTACTATTATCTTCACATTGAGTGTTAGGGTACATGATGCTACATATAAATTCATTTTATTTTTTAACTATGAATATATTTTTCTGCTTGATCTGATTTTGATTTACTGTTAAAATCAATATTGATTTTGTTAACTCAGATTTTAAATCTGTTTTGATTTCATATCAGAGTACTGTCCAACAATATCCACATCTGCTTCTCCTTGAATCTCTTCTGTTAAGGTATTTACAAATAACTATAGGCTAAAGCAAATATTCAAACAGAAAATCACCAGTGAATAATCATAGATAATATTAAAATAACATGGTCCTTGTAGCAAGGCAAATAGCGCTACACAGAATAACATTTCAAAATTATAAAATTTAGGACTTACTTTGCTTCTAAAACTTATTTCTTACTAATACAATACAATTTGTAGAAAATGTACAGTGCCTGGAGACTTATTAATTTTTTTATAAGATTGACTTACCATTAACAGCAGACAGGTTCATGAAGACATACTTATAACACAGCAATGATGGCTATAAGCAAGACTGAGTGGTTAGATTGTGACCAGACCTTTTTCCTAGAAATGTCCAGCCTTAGGCTTCAACACTGAGTGACAGTGCACCCAGTTCTTCTTTTCTCTGTGACACTAGTGGATTACCCTGCACTATTCTATGTTTCTTGTTAGGTTTTAATTCTTACAGGATTATTAAAATATTATAACAGTTTCCTGATTTCTTGCCTGGTTTTTCTAGGGATATAAGATTTGGAAAAACACTTAAATTTCCAGAGAAATTACAAAGGAATTAATGCATGGAAGCACTGTTCCTATTCCTATTTAAAACATGTTATAGGATTATGGGGGTTTCTGGTCAGTTCTAACAGTTGATGAACATTAAACACTTAAAATAACACCTCAAAAACATTAAATGCCCAATAATTTTACCTGTAATTATTATTATTGGGGCAACTATTTGATGAAGTGGTCACTTACTGAGCAAAGGATCTGGTTGAGAAAAGAAAGGGAAGGTGAAGAGTTCTGTTTGGGGTGTTAAGTTTAGGATGCCTGTGGAATACTCTAGGGGAGATATCAAAGAGGTAGTTGGGCATAGGGCGTGTAGCTAGTAAAGGCTAATGTGGAGTAATAAATATTTCTGGTATGTAGACATTATTTATTTAAATTCATGAATGAGAATAAGGTCACATACAAATGCAGTACAGTGAGAGGAAAGAAGAAGGCCAGGCTCAGGTACTGACTGAGATCTCTGGTCATCTGTGTATCCCCTGAACTGCATTTTCCATCCACATTGTTTTATCCTTTTAGTACAAGTGGACTGATTTTTAGTTTTTCCTAATAGTAGGCTGCCTATGCTCGGAAAATTACTTGATCTAGATCCTAGTATCCTGCCTCACACTTGCTATTCTCTCTCCTTGAGCATGGACCACCTGTCTTCACTTGCTATTCTCTCGCCTTGAGCCTGAACCACCTGTCTTCGATCTTCTGCTAAGGTCCTGTCCCAACCTGATTAGATCCAGAAATTTGACGCTGACCTTGAGTACTGTTCCCTTTTCACCTACTGTGCTACATCCACTGCACTGGGCTATGTTGACCACCTGTAACAAACTGAATCAAGCCTTTGATAGCCACATGCTTTTGAAGTCCTACCAATTCCTGACTTGTCCTTATTTCCATTTGTATATTTCCCAGAATGCATTTTGGCCATCTATGTAATGGTAACAGTCTTTGTAAAGGGCAATTATTTTTTGAGAGAAGGCATTGCACCATCGAGAAAAAATATAAATGTATTTTGTGTTATTTCTATTTTAAATATTTTTAAAATTTATATTGGAGTATAATTGCTTTACAATGTTGTGTTAGTTTCAGCTGTATAACAAAGTGAATCAGCTATATGTATACATATATCCCCATATCCCCTCCCTCTAGCGTATCCCTCCCAACCTGCCTATCCCACCCTGCTGGGTGGTCACAAAGCACTGAGCTGATCTCCCTGTGCTATGCAGCTGCTTCCCACTAGCTATCTATTTTACATTTGGTAGTGTATATATGTCAATGCTACTCTCTCACTTCGTCCCAGCTTACACTTCCCCTCCCCGTGGCCTCAAGTCCATTCTCTATGTCTGCATCTTTATTCCTGTCCTTCCCCTAGGTTCCTTCCTTCTGCATCTTTATTCCTGTCCTTCCCTTAGGTTTTATTTTTGTTGTTGTTGTTGTTTTTTTAGATTCCATATATATGTGTTAGCATACAGTATTTGTTTTTCTCTTTCTGACTTACTTCACTCTGTATGACAGACACTAGGTCCATCCACCTCACTACAAATAATGAATTTCATTTCTTTTTATGGCTGAGTAATATTCCATTGTATATATGTACTGCTGCTTCTTTATCCATTCATCTGTTGATGGACACTTAGGTTGCTCCCATGTCCTGGCTATTGTAAATAGTGCTGCAGTGAACATTGTGGTACATGGTTCTTTTTGAATTATGGTTTTCTCAGGGTATATGCCCAGTAGTGGGATTGCTGGGTCATATGGTAGTTCTAGTTTTAGTTTTTTAAGGAACCTCCATACTGTTCTCCATAGTGGCTCTATCAATTTACATTCCCACGAGCAGTGCAAGAGGATTCCCTTTTCTCCACACCCTCTCCAGTATTTATTGTTTGTAGACTTTTTGATGATGGCCATTCTGACCAGTGTGAGATGATATATCATTGTAGTTTTGATTTGCATTTCTCTAATGATTAGTGATGTTGAGCATCCTTTCATGTGTTTGTTGGCAAACTGTATACCTTCTTTGGAGAAATGTCTATTTAGAATTCAGCCCATTTTTGGATTGAGTTGTTTGTTTTTTTGATATTGAGCTGCATGAGCTGCTTGTATATTTTGGGGATAAATCCTTTGTCAGTTGCTTTGTTTGCAAATATTTTCTCCCATTCTGAGGGTTGTCTTTTCATCTTGTTTATGGTTTCCTTTGCTGTGCAAAAGCTTTGAAGTTTCATTAGGTCCCATTTGTTTACTTTTGTTTTTATTTTCATTTCTCTAGGAGGTGGGTCAAAAAGGATCTTGCTGTGATTTATGTCATAAAGTGTTCTGCCTGTGTTTTCCTCTAAGAGTTTTATAGTGTCTGGCCTGACATCTAGATCTTTAATCCATTTTGAGTTTATTTTTGTATATGGTGTTAGGGAGTGTTCTAATTTCATTCTTTTACATGTAACTGTCCAGTTTTCCCAGCACCACTTATTGAAGAAGCTGTCTTTTCTCCATTGTATGTTGGAAGATTTTTTAATCACAGTTTCAATTTCAGTGCTTGTGATTGGTCTGTTTATATTCTCTATTTCTTCCTGGTTCAGTCTCGGAAGGTTGTGCTTTTCTAAGAACTTGTCCATTTCTTCCAGGTTGTCCATTTTCTTGTAGTAGTCTCTCATGGTCCTTTGTTTTTCTACAGTGTCAGTTGTTACTTCTCCTTTTCATTTCTAATTCTGTTGATTTGAGTCTTCTCCCTTTCTTTCTGGATGAGTCTGGCTAAAGGTTGATCGATTTTGTTTATCTTCTCAAAGAACCAGCTTTTAGTTTTAATGATTTTTGCTATTGTTTCCTTCATTTCCTTTTCATTTATTTCTGATCTGATCTTTATGATTTCTTTCCTTCAGTTAACTTTGGGTTTTTTTTTGTTCTTCTTTCTCTAATTGCTTTAGGTGTAAGGTTAGGTTGTTTATTTGAGATGTTTCTTGTTTCTTGAGGTAGGACTGTATTGCTATAAACTACTCTCTTAGAACTGCTTTTGCTGCATCCCATAGGTTTTGGGTCATGTTTTCATTGTCATTTGTTTTTAGGTATTTTTTGATTTTCTCTTTGATTTATTCAGTGGTCTCTTGGCTATTTAGTAGTGTGTTGTTTAGCCTCCATGTGTTTGTATTTTTTACAGTTTTTTTCCTGTAATTGATACCTAGTCTCATAGCATTATGGTCAGAAAAGATACTTGATATGCCTGTAATTGATATCTAGTCTCATAGCGTTATGGTCAGAAAAGATACTTGATACGATTTCAATTTTCTTAAATTTACCAAGGCTTGATTTGTGACCCAATATATGATCTATCTTGGAGAATGTTCCATGAGTACTTGAGAAGAAAGTGTATTCTGTTGTTTTTGGATGGAATGTCTTATAAATATGAATTAAGTCCATTTTGTTTAATGTGTCATTTAAAGCTTGTGTTTCCTCATTTATTTTCGTTTTGGATGCTCTGTCCATTGGTGAAATTAGGGTGTTAAAGTCCCCTACTATGATTGTGTTACTGTCAATTTCCCGGCTTATGGCTGTTAGCATTTGCCTTATGTATAGAGGTGCTCGTATGTTGGGTGCATAAATATTTACAACTGTTATATCTTTTTATTGGATTGATCCCTTGATCATTATGTAGTGTGCTTCATTGTCTCTTGTAGTAGTCTTTATTTTAAAGTCTATTTTGTCTGATATGAGACGGGAATTGCTGCTCCAGCTTTCTTTTGATTTCTGTTTGCATGAAATATCTTTTTCCATCCCCTCACTTTCAGTCTGTATGTGTCCGTAGGTCTGAAGTGCGTCTCTTATAGACAGCATATATATGGGTCTTCTTTTTGTATCCATTCAGCCAGTCTGTGTCTTTTGGTTGGAGCATTTAATCCATTTTCATTTAAGGTAATTATTGATATATATTTTCCTATTACCATTTTCTTAATTGTTTTGGGTTTGTTTTTGTAGGTCTTTTCCTTCTCTTGTGTTTCCTGCCTAGAGAAGTTCCTTTAGCATTTGTTGTAAAGCTGTTTTGGTGGTGTGGAATTCTCTTAACTTTTGATTGTCTGTAAAGTTTTTAATTTCTCTATCGAATCTGAATGAGATCCTTGCTGGGTAGAGTCATCTTGGTTGTAGGCTTTTCCCTTTCATCACTTTAAATATGTCCTACCACTCCCATCAGGCTTGCAGAGTTTCTGCTGAAAGTTCAGCTGTTAACCTTATGGAGATTTGCTTGTATGTTATCTTTTGTTTTTCCCTTGCTGCTTTTAATTTTTTTTTTTTTTTTTTTTTTTTTTTTGCGGTACACGGGCCTCTCACTGCTGTGGCCTCTCCCATTGTGGAGCACAGGTTCTGGACGCGCAGGCTCGGCGGCCATGGCTCACAGGCCCGGCTGCTCTGCGGCATGTGGGATCCTCCCGGACCAGGGCACAAACCCATGTCCCCTGCATCGGCATGCGGACTCTCAACCACTGTGCCACCAGGGAAGCCCTGTATTTAATTTTTGATAGTTTGATTAATATGTGTCAGCGTGTTTCTCCTTGGATTTATCCTGTATGGGACTTTCTGCACTTCCTGGACTTGCTTGACTGTTTCCTTTCCCATGTTAGGGAAGTTTTCAACTATAATTTCTTCAAATATTTTCTCAGACCCTTTTTTTTCTCTTGTCTCCTGGGACCCCTATAATTCAAATGTTGGTGCATTTAGTATTGTTGCAGAGGTCTCTGAGATCGTCTTCAATTCTTTTCATTCTTCTTTCTTTATTCTGCTCTGGGGCAGTTATTTCCACTGTTTTATCTTCCAGGTCACTTATGCATTCTTCTGCCTCTGTTATTCTGCTACTGATTCCTTCTAGAGAATTTTTAATTTCATTTATTCTGTTGTTCAACATTGTTTGTTTGCTCTTCAGTTCTTCTAGGTCCTTGTTCAATGTTTCTTGTATTTTCTCCATTCTATTTCCAAGATTATGGATCATCTTTATGGTCATTACTCTGAATTCTTTTTCAGGTAGACTGCCTATTTCCTCTTCATTTGTTTGGTCTGGTGGCTTTTTACCTTGCTCCTTCATGTGCTGCATATTTCTCCATCTTCTCATTTTGTTTAACTTACTGTGTTTGGGTCTCCTTTTCACAGGCTGAAGGTTCATAGGTCCTGTTGTTTATGGTGTCTCTCCCCAGTGGGTGAGTGGTTCAATGGCTTGTATAGGCTTTCTGGTGGAGGGGACTAGTGCCTGTGTTCTGGTGGATGAGGCTGGATCTTGTCTTTCTGGTGGGCAGGTCCGCGTCTGGTGGTGTGTTTTGGGGTGTCTGTGAACTTAGTATGATTTTCAGCAACCTCTCTGCTAATGGGTGGAGTTGTGTTCCTGTCTTGCTAGCTGTTTGTTATGGCACATCTAGCACTGGAACTTGCTGGCCATTGGGTGGAGCTGGGTCTTAGCGTTGAGACGGAGATCTCTGGGGGAGCTCTCGCCGATTGATATTATGTGGGGCCAGGAGGTCTCTGGTCTAGTGTCTTGAACTCGGCTCTCCCACCTCAGAGGCTTAGGCCTGACCCCAGGCTGGAGCACCAAGACCCTGTCAGCCACACGGCTCAGAAGAAAAGAGAGAAAAAAAGAAAAAAAATAAATAAAAAATGAATAATAAGTTTTTTTAAGTATTAAAATAAAACAATAAAAAAATTATAATAATAAAAAAAAAGGAGAGAGCAACCAAACCAAGAAACAAATCCACCGATGATAACAAGCACTAAAAGCTAAACTTAGATAAACATAAAAATCAGAAACAAATCAGTCACAGATGGCAAACCCCAAGTCTACAGTTTCTCCCAAAGTCCACCCTCTCAGTGTTGGGATGATTCATTGTTTATTCAGGTATTCCACAGATGCAGGTACATCAAATTGATTGTGGAGCTTTAATCCACTGCTCCTGAGGCTGCTGGGAGAGATTTCCCTTTCTCTTCTTTGTTTGCAGAGCTCCTGGGGTTCAGCTTTGGTTTTGGCCCCGCCTCTGCATGTAGGTTGCCCTCAGGCATCTGTTCCCACCCAGCCAGGACGGGGTTAAAGCAGTGGCTGATTAGGGGGCTCTTGATCATTCAGGCCAGGGGGAGGGAGTGGTACGGTAGTTATAATTGGAATGCGGGGCGAGCCCGCGGCAGCAGAGGCCAATATGACATTGCAACAGCCTGAGGCGCACAGTGTGTTCTCCTGGGGAACTTGTCCCTGGATCACGGGACCCTGGCAGTGGTGGGCTGCACAGGCTCACGGAGGGGTTTGGATAGTGACCTGTGCTCGCACACAGGCTTCTTGGTGGCGGCAGCAGCAGCGTTAGCGTTTCATGCCTCTCTCTGGGGTCCGAGCTGATAGCCGCGGTTCATGCCCATCTCTGGAGCTCGTTTAGGCCGTGCTCTGCCTTCTGCGCGCAGACAGGGAAGGAATCCCCTCTCCTTGCACAGCCCGAAACAATGGTCTCTTGCCTCTTAGGCATGTCCAGACTTTTCCCGGACTCCCACCCGGCTAGCTGTTGCACACTAGCCCCCTCAGGCTGTGTTCATGCAGCCACCCCCAGTCCTCTCCCTGGGGTCTGACCTCCGAAGCCCGAGCCTCAGCTCCCAGGCCCCACCTGTCCCGGCAGGTGAGCAGACAAGCCTCTCAGGCTGGTGAGTGCTGGCCGGCACTGATCCTCTGTGTGGGAATCTCTCCGCTTTGCCCTCTGCACCCCTTTTGCTGTGCTCTCCTCCGCGGTTCCGAAGCTTTCCCCCCCTCCCCGTCTCTGCCAGTGAAGGGGCTTCCTAGTGTGTGGAAACTTCGCCTCCTTCACAGCTCCTTCCCAGAGGTGCAGGTCCCATCCCTATTCTTTTGTCTCTGTTTTTTCTTTTTTCTTTTGCCCTACCCAGGTACGTGGGGATTTTCTTGCCTTTTGGGAAGTCTGAGGTCTTCTCCCAGCGTTCAGTAGGTGTTCTGTAGGAGTTGTTCCACATGTAGATGCATTTTTGATGTATTTGTAGGGAGGAAGGTAATGTCCACATCTTACTTCTCCGCCATCTTGAAGGTCCCTCTTTTTTAAATATTTTCTATACCTTAGCTTTCTTGGTTGTACAGAAATATCACAGAATGGAGCCAGAAGACTTTTGTTGTAATGTAACTCTTATGAGTTTTATTATCAATACACAGTATAATTTTAGACAAATAACACTGTTTTTCATCTGAAAATTAAATGTAGTTATATTGTCCCAGGAGCCTCCAACATATTGGTAGAACAAAACAAAACAAAACAAAAAAGTGAAGGTGCTTTACAAATTATAATTGCTAAATGAGTTAAATCTTTTATTAGCATGAGTGATGAATATATTTTCAGAAATAAAAGTTATTTTTTTCTTCTCTATTTATAGTTTTTATGTTTAATATCATACATAATTACTTTTAATTTTTTTCTTAAATAAAATAAAATTTTCAAGAACTTTGAGTGTAATGGACTAAACATGTTCCTCCAAAGGAAGCTTTAACTCCATTTTGACTTGATTTAGAAATAGGGCTCATAAGGAAGTAACTAAGGTTAAATGCAGTCATAAGGTTGGGGGCCTAATCCAATAAGTGTTCTTATAAGAAGAGACATAAGAGAGCTCTATCTCCATATGCAAAGAAAGAAGAGGTCATGTGAACACACAGCAAGAAAGCAGCTATCTGAGAGTTAGGAAGAAAGCTCTCCCCAGAAACCAAACCCTGCTGGACTTTGATCGGGAACTTCCAGATTTGAGAGACATAAATTTCTGTTGTTTAAGCCATCCAACCTATAGTATTTTGTTATGGCCATAGCTGATATTAATAAACTAAATTATTATGTAGTAAATGATCCTTTCCTGTGCCTCCCCAAATTTCTGGTAACATATTATTTACACTATGTCGAAATTGGGCTTACATTATAGTCTCATCACTTGAATATAATCTTTGAGGGCTGGAGCTATATTGTTTTCAAGATTGTATCCCATTATAAAGTATATTGCTTAACACAGTGGGTACTTAGTAGGTGCTGGTTACTGCAAGTAATGTAGTATATGAACTCTAGGTCTATTACCATGGAAGAGTTTTGTTCTGGTTTTGTTGTTGTTTTTTTTGCATAATGATAGTTCTAGATCCATTTGTAAGAGATAGTTTGCTTGCTTTGTTTGTTTTTTGCTGCTTTGATTACCTAATTTTGCTGATAGTGCTTTAACATGATCCACACTTCATAGTGAGTAGATTTTGTTGCAATAAAATTATATCACAATCATTATTCTTCAGTAACCTCTTGTTCAATAAATAAACTAGGTAATATGAAAAGCACTGATTTCTGGATAGGTAACTACACTATCTTAGATACAAAGTCAAGAATCTAATTTGACAAAAGAAGAGAAATGTAAAACGGCAATACTCAGGCATGCATGAGTAAGCCACAAAAGACCAGAATCCTGCAAAACCATTCTACATGCAAGAGTGACAAGAGGAGAATGAGGGACCAATGCTACATGAATACAATAGCCAGCGCAAGAACACATTAGAATATAAAAGAGGTCATTCTTACTCTTTTTAATAGATTGGCTTCAGTAATAGTGTTTTTGCTGATATTGGAAAACTGCAGTTCTTCAGCCAGCATTGTATTATGCGTGTCAGAAAAAAGGGCAATGTGTTTCATCTAAGCCAGAAAAAAAAAAGGAAGGGAGAGAGGAAGGAAGGAAGGAAAAAAGAAAGTGTGTGTGAATGTGTGTTATATTGTGGTTTGTGGAGGAATGCATAAGAAAACTAGAAGATAATATGGGCAATTCCATTGTTAGTTTTCAGTGACTTAAGGGGTGATAAGCCTTGATCTCTTGCCTAGGTTATTAACATGGAGAGCAAAAGACAAGGTAACTGAAATCCTGTTACTCACTATCTAGTGATAACATTTAGAAGAGAGGATTTTTAGTTAACATGATGTTTCCTGAGTTGGTGTTCAGCTGACAGTGACTCTCCTACTGGATGTTGGTAGATATACTGTGGGGAAAAAAGTATTTTGAAGCCACACGACTTTGGATGTCAATAAAAGATAACAAAGGCAAACAATATTATTTACAATATTATATTACATTGAAGTCTTGGCAAAATTCTTCAGTAATATATATTGCGAATCTCTGAGTGCAATATGATATTAGAAAATGGAACCCTCTACCAAAAGTATAGCATCTATTAATACTAGATGAGAAAGTGCTGGATTAGAATCTCTTGACATGTCAGAAATTTTGTCAAAAGTTCTAGATATTTTAGGAATGATTTTCAGCCAGCACAGTTTTTATTAAAACTCTATCATGAAACTTTTGACCCAGTAGCAATAAACACACTTCATATCTGGATATTAATTTCTAAATATAAAAGGAACCAGAGTTCTTTAAAGAACAGGTTGATTCCAGGTCTGGAGCAGGATAAAATACAAGAAAAACCTGGAGAATCTTGGGGTGCCAGAAAGTAAGGAAATGCAAAAAAACAAGCAAACAAAATGATGGCTCCAAAGTTGGAGCAATTAGGTCAACAAAACAAATAATGATAGTATTGATTATAACCCAAAGAATAAAATCAATATTCATAATAAATTAATGAAATGAGTGAAGAAGGGAAGGAAGGAAGGAGGAAAGAAGGAAGGAAGGAAAGGGGGGGAGAGAGAAAGGAAGGAAAGAAGGAAAGCAGGATGAAAGAAGGTGTAAAGGAAAAGCAAGAGCTGTTCTTTACTGAAGAATTCCAATTAATACATGTAGAAGAAATAAGCAAAATAGAAAATGACCATTATAATACCATAGTGATTTTGCAGAAGTTAAGTTTCACCAATGAGTATTAAAATTAAAAGGTGAAAACTTAAGGGGAGTGAAATATGTGCAGAGTCTCAAAGTATCTCTCAAAGAATTTAGTAATTACAAAGGAATAGATAGTAACTTTACAGGAAGATTCTGGCAGACACTCTCTTAAGCAAATGATCCAGAGTAACACCATCAGTATTATATATATATCATGTGACACTGAATGTGATGTCCTGAGTAGGGCACATCATCTCTTCAGTGTCCTTCCGCATAACCTACATTTAATGCAGAAATTAAATTTAAGCGTGATAAAATGTCAGAAAAACCCAGATTGAGGGATATTCTACAAAAATAATTAGCTGATACTCCTGAAAAATATCAAGATCATGAAAGATGAGAAAAAACAGTAATTGTCACAGAAGAGACATGAGAACTAAATAGAATGTGGGATTCTGAAATGAATCCTAGATCACACATACACACACACAAAAAGACATTATTGGAAAAACAACACTGGTGAAATCTGAGTTCTTGACTTTAAATACTGAATCAAGATTAATTTCTTGGTTTCAACACATATTCTTTGGTTTTTTAAGATGTTAAAAGGGAGAAGCTGGGTGAAGGGTATATCAGAATTCTTTTGCAACTTCTTTGTAATTCTAAATTTTTTGAAAAACATATCAAAATAAAATAATTTTTACAATAAAAGTAGAAATATAATAAGTAAACAAATAACTAACTAAATAAAGACTTTGGTGTGGCAGTATATATAGACATGCTTAATATCAACTAGATTCTAACATGACCACTCCTAAAACTGAGTTTGTCACCATGTTCATCACTACAGGTGCCCCTCCTTATTCGTGGTTTCACTTAACCTGATTTCAGTTACCCACAGTCAACTGTGGTCAGAAAATATTAAATACAAAATTTAAGAACTAAACAACTTATCAATTTTAAATTGCATGCTGTTTTGAATCACGTGATGACATCTCGAGCCCTCCCAATCCAGCCCACCTGGGACGGGAATCATCTCCTTGTCCTTCATAACTCGCCCGTAAGTCACTTAGTAGCTATCTTGGTTATCAGATCTACTGCTGCCTATAGCAGTGATTGTGTTCAAGTAATTCTTATTTTCCTTAATAATGACCTCAAAGTGCAAGAGTAGTGATGCTGGCAATTAGGATATTCTCTTATTGTGCCTACTTTATAAATTAAACTTAATCATAGGTATGAATGTATAGGAAAAACATAGTAAATATAAAGTTTGGTACCATCTGAGGTCTCAGGCATCCACTGGAGATCTTGGAATGTATCTCCCGTAGGTAAGTGGGGGAGGAGGGCTATGTACGGTAATTACATAAAGTGAGGGTTTCTTTTTTGATTCAGAAAAATAAAATTTTTCTCTTTTTAGTGTTCTGACTTCCATTTCTTTGCCTTTCAAAGGTACATTGTTCATCTCAGAGCAATTGTTAAAATAGATCTCCCTAAACTTCTCGCTCTACTGACTCCAACAAGATGAGAATGAAAAACCCATAGGATATTATATAAGAATCTGCTTGGTTATAATTTCCCAAGTTAAGAGTTAATATGTCAAAATAATCAAATGTTATAGCTTTTAGTTCAAGCAAAACCATAAAAAAATATAAGAATTAGAGTACACGTTATCATACTATGCATGAAATTGCCTATTTAGAAAGAGAAATAGTGAAGTGATAATTGTTATGATGTTAAAGTCTCTGAGTAGAAATTGCCACATTGTCAGCAAAACCAAAATTTCCGGTTGATTTATCAATAAGATTGTAATTTCCTTTGGGCTACACTGTACTGCCTTTTGAGGTTTTCATCTCTTCCACCACTGAGGAAGCTGAATTTCTCTAGGAAGATTCAGTGGCTGGACAGCTAGCCTAATGCTCATGCCCGTATTTTGTTGAGGTGAACTGAGTTTAAAATGATCATCAAGGCAGGGAGAGGGCTTCCTTGGTGGTGCAGTGATTGAGAGTCCGCCTGCCGATGCAGGGGACACGGGTTCGTGCCCCGGTCCGGGAAGATCCCACATGCCACGGAGCGGCTAGGCCTGTGAGCCACGGCCACTGAGCCTGTGCGTCCAGAGCCTGTGCTCCGCAATGGGAGAGGCCACAGAAGTGAGAGGCCCGTGTACCACAAAAAAAAAAAAAAAAGGCAGGGAGAGAGAAGAGAGGAAACAGAGAGGAGCTGACAGTTCTGCCTAAGAGCTGCTAGAGAATTTTGTCTGCTTAGGGTATGAGCCTATCTTGTTAGGCGTGTAAAATTCAGAGGAGCTGACAAACGTGACATGCACACATTTGAATCTTGAGTGTCTTCAGCTTCTGCTAGCTGTTCCCACAGGTCACTGACTAAAACCTGTGAGTGGGGGCTCACCTACATCTCAGAAACCACACTGTCATCCCTGAGTCATGGTAACCTAGAATAGCCTTGGGAGGGATTTTTAGATATTGGTTAAGCAGTGGAACACTTGCAGACAAAAGGAACTTTTTAGGTATATCTAAAAAGTTTTTAGGTATATCTAAAAAGTTTTAGGTATATCTAAAAAGATGGGGCTTCTCTGAAGCCCCATCATTAACTCAGTTCACTTTCTGAAGGCTGCATCATTTGATGTGAAAATGATTAAAAATTTTCAATTTTCCTTCTCTTAGCTTTGTAGTAGAAGTGATGCAGCAGGGGACCTTTCAGGCTTGAACTCATATTTTCCTCTTTTCAAGGGTCACTTGAAACAAAAGATATTAATTATTTACAGTTTTGCTAATCTATAATGGTAATCCTAAGGGTTCTGTGGTTGAGATACAATGATGGTGCACTTAATGAATATGTTAAAACTATTTAATCAGTGTTTCCATCTGAACATGAGAATGTTGCTTTTATTCATTCTCCCGAATGCTAAGAGTGAGGAGGATTGGGGCAGAGGTAAATAAACTCTATAGAGATAACCACAAATTTTCAGTGATTTAATAATTTCTCCAAACCAATACAAGTAAACTTACTGGAGTTATTTTATTTTATTGGGAAGAATTCACCTACTGAACAGTTGGGTCCTTCCTTAACAGTACTTAAACGGGTCCTCAGAGTTCAAACTATTATTTCTCCATGTTCATCTAGGGAACATGAGGAGGGAACATGTGTATAATCACCTAAAGGGAGCTAAAAAAAAAAAGGTTCAGCTTCTCCTTCCTCTTCCCAAATGCCTTTCTCAATTCTCCACTCTTATAATTGTCATGGGAACTTCAGCACCAGATGTACAATCACTTACTTAAGGTAAAGAGGACCTCAGCAGGGGCCCAATGTTATGTTCTGCCTGCCTCTTTATTGCCCTCAGGCTTGTCCTAGAACATGTTTTGTGTTTTAACAGTGTTTGGCCCAGTGCCTGCTTTGTACTTGAGCTGCATCGATCCTTAATCTTCCCTCTGGAACTTGTGTGCAGAGGCCTCCACAGGACACTGGTCCTCAGTTTCATTGCTGCCTGCTCCAGTGTCTGCCCTTCAGACTTTTCTCAGCCTTGCTGTATTGCGTGCACCCTCTGAATGATTGCCTTTGCTTTTTCACTTTGATTAATCTACATCTCAGTTTTTGTTGGTTGGTCTATAAATTTAAATTCTTATGTTCCTTTCCCTTCAGTTAATAAAGGGAAATCAATTTAACTGTCACACAGCACAACATTTTCTATTCTTCATGCTGTAAAAGTTTTCTTCCAGGGACCAAGAAAATGACTATTCCTACTAGTGGCCATGCTGGTAATATCTGGGCTGTGTTTCTGTGGAAGGAGATTTGGAATTCAAACACAGAATCCTAGCCATTGCTTTCAGTCAGTAGCTAATAAGAAAATTATATTCATATTTTAAATGAATGTTGATATTCATTGATAAGTAGGAATTTTAATTAAGAATCATGTTTCAAGTAACAGAAAGTTATTTTAGCCTCACTATCCAAAAAACAAAACAAAACAAACCTGGCAATTTATTGTATGAATATTGAGTTATCACAGGAAACCTAAGAAGAGGAAATGCAACAGGAATTAAAAGCCGTTAGGGACATAAGCAATATCTGTTATCCATTCTCTCTTCCTATCTCTTTCGCATATTCCACACCACTCCACAGCCAGATACTTTAGTATCTGTGTATTCACTTCATTTATTCTTCTTTCTCTAAAAGTCCTTCATTTTATGCTTTTGAGTACACATGACCACCTCAACCTCAACTTTCATGACCTCTTAATTCTTCTACAAGTACAAAGTATCTGTGTCAATTTCAAGTCTGTGCCGAAAACATCTAATTGAGTCAGCTTAGGTGTAAATTCCTGTTCTAATGAGCAGTGCCTGTGGGTCAGCCAGCTGCCTCATCAGCGGACTATGTAAGGAGGCTCTCAGAGAAGAGGACCAGCTTCCCAGGCATCACTACAGGTACCACGGCTTGGTCTGTAACATTTAGAGATTGACTCCAGATTTTTATTGCACTGAAAGAAGTAATTTGCTTTTTATTTATGTTAGTTTTGCATGTAGATGCTTCCTCCAACAAAAAATGGTAAAAAGTATTTGAATGTGATTGGTACAATTAACTCTTACTTGGTAAGATTTCCTCTTGCTATAGGAACTCATTTCTAAGCATAATCTTCTAATTCTCTTTTTCTGAGCATTTATTGTCATCCATTAGGCTAAGATCATTTTCAAGATTACTTTCACTAGAGTTAATAGTACAAGACTAATTTTCCAGTAAAATTCGAGGTCATTTCTGTTACATATGTGGTTCCCTAACTGAATGATTTTCAAACTTCAGCAGGTGTGAGAATCACCTACAGGGCTTGTTATAACATTGATTGCTGGGCTCCACCCCCAGAGCTCTGATTCAGCAAATCCAGGTAGGATCTCAGAATTGCCAGGTAGCACCTGAGAATTTGCGTTTCTAACCAGCTTCCAGGTGTTGCTGAGGCTGTTGGTTCTAAAATTGAACTTTAAGAACCACTGACTTAAATTGGGTCATTTGTTGAGACGTGGATGGATCTAGAGACGGTCATACAGAGGGAAGCAGTCAGAAAGAGAAAAACAAATATCGTATATTAACGCATATATGTGGAGCCTAGAAAAATGGTACAGATGAACTGGTTTGCAGGGCAGAAATTGAGACACAGATGTAGAGAACAAACGTATGGACAACAAGGGGGGAAAGTGGGGGGTGGTGGTGGTGGGATGAACTGGGAGATTGGGATTGACATGTATACACTGATGTGTATAAAATTGATGACTAATAAGAACTTGCTGTATAAAAAATATATATATATTATTCAAGTCATCCAATGATGGAATGACCCAGTTGATTGTATGACTGATTTGACCAATAACAGAGTGATGTGAGTTAAAAAAAAAAAAAGAACTGCTGACTTAATTCATCATTATTTTCATTACAAGAGAATAAAGCTAAGAAAAGGTCTTATCATTTAACCCAAGGAATCGAAGTGTGGGGACTGTGTTCCATTGTTCCCCAACCTATGTTATGTCCCTATTCTAAAATCCCCAGACTATGAAAATGCAAGGGACTTTTGAGACTGTCAAGTCCTGTCTTTTTTTATACATGCTCATAGTACATTGAGTTTAACCACGCCCATGTACCACCTCCATTTTTATGACCTTAATATATTTATTTTATTTATACAGAAAACCTTATGTCACTTCCATATATGAAAAAGAGACATCTCTTGCTTTAAATTGAAGGTAACTATAAAAAAATTTTAAATGTTACTTAATTTTAAAAAGTAATGAGTATAAGTGATACCAAATCAAATAGTTTTAAAAATACATATGCAAAACCACATTACTTTGTGAGAATAAAATATGTTTGTGATTCATTCTTAACTTCAAATATAGAATGCTTACTATCTGGCCACAGCTGTAGCAGAGTATACAAACAAAAAGGCAAAGAAAAGGAAAGCAAGAGAGGAGATAAGACAAACTTCATCTCCTTTGAACTGCGGCCTAGGACCACCCTCTCCACACAGTTCATGATTAAGAATCAGAAGAGGACAGATAGATAGGTGGGTGTGGTTTGCCTGTAATGTCTTCCACCATCTATATTTTCTTATTTCAACACACAGTAATTGTCCTCTAATAAAAAAGCAATTTTCATAAAGGAGGACATTGTTACAGTCTGTGAAAAGAATGGTGATGTTTTTGCCCTTTTGTGAAATTGGTAACATTTTTCTTGCAAAATTGATTTTACAGTGTGATATTGTATTTACTCCAGGTGAGATTTTACAAGTAATAATCATCTCTGATGGCTTAGTACCTTCTCCATTACATAAATCACATGAATTCTAATTTATCTCAGTGATTTGAGATTAGATGGGCCTCTGTAAACAACTTCTAAAACTTTCTAAATTTTGTAAATGTTTCTGAGGTATATATTCAGCCAAAACCACTGTAATGGAGATAATGACATACAATAGAAAGAAAGGCCCAGCTTACACCTCACCGTAGGATTGGTTTATCTTGGATATTGAGGGATTACTATATTCAACTTCTTTTCTTTGAGTAAGACAGTGTTGCCATGGTTTCTTGTATCCCTAGTTACACATCTACATGAAAAGAAAAAAAAAATCACAGCATATCCAAGGAAACACAAAACTATGGGTACTCATGAAATGTGAAATATGCTTGAATATGCCACATTGTCCTTCCACTACTCCCTCTGCCAACCCCCCAAATCACTCAAACACTTTGGACATTCCACAACACTCTTAAGGAGTTTAAATCCAATTTGATTAATCTAAAATTAAGAGACTATATATCTTGAAAAGCAAGGTATATTTCATATATTCTGTTACATGAGAGAAATAATAAGCAAGCTTGCCACAGGAGTTTGTTTTCAAGGAAACTAATTGAAAAATAATATGTACCAACAAACAAAATCCAGGTCCAGATGGCTTCACAGGTGAATTCTACCAAAGATTTAAATAGAAGTTAACACCAATCCATCTCAAATTATTCCAAAAAAGTAAAGAGGAAGGAACACTTCCAAACTTATTTTATGAGACCACTGAAACCAAAACCAGGCAAAGAGACTACAAAAAAAAAGAAAAGAAAGAAAGAAAATTTCAAGCCAATATTCCTGATAAACATAGCTGCAGAAATCTTCAGCAAAGTATTAGAAAACTGAATTCAACAATACATTAAAAGAATCATACACCATGATAAAGTAGGGTTCATTCCAGGGATGCAAGGATGGCTTAACATTCACACATCAATCAACGTGGTATGCAACATTAACAAAACAAAGGATAAAATCACATTATTATCTCAATAGATGCAGGAAAAACTTTTGACAAAATTTTTAAAACTCTCAACAAAGTGGGTATAGAGGGAATACACCTCAACATAATAAAGGCCATATATGAAGAACCCACAGCTAACATCATACTCACTGATGGAAAGCTGAAAGCTTGTCCTCTAAAATCAGGAACAAGACATGAATGTGCACTCTTATTTAACATGGTATTGGAAGTCCTAGCTGTAGCACTTAGGCAAAAAAAGAAGTTGAAAAGCATACAAATTAGAAAAGAAAAATAGTAAAATTGTCATTATTTGCAGATGACATGATACTATATATAGAAAAACCCCAAAGATGCCACCAAAAAATGCTATTAGAACTAATAAATGAATTCAGTGAAGTTGCAGGATACAAAATTAATATACAGAAATCTGTTGCATTTCTATACACTAACAACAAACTATCAGAAAGAGAAATGAAGAAAACAGTCCCATTTATGATCGCATCAAAAAGAATAAAATACCTAGGTATAAGTTTAACCAAGGAGGTGAAAGAGCTGTACTCAGAAAGCTATAAGACATTGAAAGAAATTGAAGATGCCACAAATAAATGGAAAGATACACTGTGCTCACAAATTGAAACAATCTATATGGTTCTAATCGTCATACTACCCAAAGCAATCTATAGATCCAATGCAATCTCCATCAAAATTTCAATGAAATTTTCGCTAATATAGAAAAAATGGTCCTAAAATTTTCTGGAACCACAAAAGATCCCGAATAGCCAAAGCAATCTTGAGAAAGAAGATCAAAGCTGTAGGTATCACACTCCCTGATTTCAAACTGTACTAAAAAGCTATAGTAATCAAACCAGTATGGTATTGGCATAAAAACAGACACATAGATCAAAGGAACAGAATAGAGAACCCAGATAAACTCATGCTTATGTTTATCTAATCTCAAATCACTAAGATAAACCCATCTTATGTTTTTCAATTAATCTACCACAAATGAGGCAAGAATCTACAATGGGGAAAAGATAGTCTCTTCAGTAAATGGTATTGGAAAAACTGGACACTACATGAAAAAGAATGAAACTGAGGCTGTGTCTCCTTAAGCAAGTGAAACAAAAACAAAAGTAAACAAATGGGAGTACATCAAACTAAAATGTTTTGGCACAGTGAAGGAAACCATCAACAAAACGAAAAGGCAACCTTCTGAATGGGAGAATATATTTGCCATATATCTGATAATAGGTTGATATACAAAATATACAAAGAACTCATACAACTCAATAAGGAAAAAAACACAAACAATCTAATTTAAAAATGGACAGAGGACCTGAATAGACATTTTTTTTTCCAAAGAAAACATACAGATGGCCAGCAGGCACATGAAAAGATGCTCAGTATACTAATCATCAGAGAAATGCAAATCCAAACCACAATGAGATAGCCCCTCACACCTGTCAGAATGACTATTAGCAAAAAGACAAAAAACAAGTGTTGGCAAGGATGTGGAGGAAAGGGAATCCTTGTGCCCTGTTGTTGGGAATGTAAATTAGTACAGTCATTATGGAAAACAGTATGGAGATTCCTAAAAAATCTAAAACTCGAACTACGATATGATCCAGCAATTCAACTTCTGGGAATTTATTCAAAGATACATGTACCCCTGTATTCACTGCAGCACTATATACAATAGCCAAGGTAAAGAAAGCACCCTAAGTGTCTCTCAGCAGATGAGAATGGTTAAAGAAGATGTGAGATAGACACACACACACACACACACACACACACACACACACACACACACACACACACAATGGAATATTACTCAGCCATAAAAAGCAATGAAATATTGACATTTGTGACAAGATGGATAGACATAGAGGGTACTATCCTAAGTGAAATAAGTCAGACAGTGAAAAAGATTACCATATGATGCCACAGATATGTGAAACTAAAAACGAAACAAAGCAAATAGCTTCATAGATACATAGAACAAATGGTGGTTGCCAAAGAGGAAGGTGTGGGAGGGATAGGTGAAATAGGTAAAGGGGATTAAGTGGTAAAAGCTTTCAGCTGTAAAGTAAATAGTCTTGAGGGTATAACGTACAGCATGGGGAATGTAGTCAATAATATTGTAATAAATCTGTATGGTGACATGATAAATAGACTTCTTGTGGTGATCATTTCATAATCCATAAAAATATCAAATAACTCAGTTTTGTACCTGAAACTAATATAATGTTGTATGTCAATTATAACCAGTTAAATTTTTTTAAAAAGAACATGTAATCCAAATTGACAGACCTGTTGGCCTATGTCCACCTTTGGCATTCCCATGATGATTTTCTTCACTGCAATGCTAGAAATAGTGACCTTGAAGTACAATGTAAAGTTTGCTCTAAAATCACTAAATAAATATTTTATCATTCTCACCAAAATTTCTGTTTGAAATATGCTCATTAAATTTGAAATTAGTTTTTATAACTTGATAGCACTATAGTCTAGACATTTTGGAGCATGATTGTAAAGTAGGGCTACTTGCCTTGAAGTCTCAACTCTACCAGTTACTACCTGTGATGTCAGTTTTCCCACCATAAAATGGGATAATAGTAAGACCAAACTCAGAGGTTTTCAGTAAGACCAGACTTAGAGGGTTTGGCCTATATGAATTATCAAATAATTACTAGTTTCTATTAATAGAATTATCATCTTTCAAGGTAATATTTGGCAATAATTAATGAGATAGTCCATTATTAGGATTAGGAACATTATGACAGAGTGTTTAATATGCAATATATTGTTTTTTTGAACTAAATTCAAATCTCATCCCTGCCATATACTTTGCTCTGAAAACTCAGGCAAGTTAAATTACTTGAGCCCTGGTTCACTCATCTATAAAGTGGATTAATAATAAATGCTTTTTTTCATAGGCTAGTTGTAAAAATAAACAATAGAGCTGAAGAGCCTAGTGTAGCTCCTGGCACATAGTAAACTTCTTTTCTCCAACCATTTGTAACCAGCTTTTACCAAAATGATGTTATAGCAATTATCCATTAAAAATAAGGTTTCTGCACCAAGTCACATTTTTCAGCCAAATTTTGGTGAGGACTGTTTTGAAATAGATAAAAAGTGCTTCAGTTTTTAGATGGTAAAATACACCCATCTTTTAGTCACAGTTATGTTACTGTTATATTAAAGAAGAAACAAGTTTACAATGTTTATCCTTTAGGTTTAGAGTAAAGGATTCATCAATACTGAATCCCCTTTGCCTTCATTGTGCTGGTGACCTAAGAAAGCTTCACAGAGATGGGAACAAAGATTTACTGACTGAATCAGAAATTAAGGCAAAGCAATATGATAGAAATCTTTCTTGAAACAATTATTGAAAGGTCATCTAGCTGTGGAATTAGAAAATTATACCTCAAAAAGAAGAGTTAGGGAGGCTCAAGATTTTTTCTTGCATTTTTAATTTTTCTGTTGAACATAGGATATTTTAGAGAAATTATTTTATTAGTTTTATTAATTCTTTTAAATAAGCTATGGCATTCTAATTAAAAGTTGAAGTCCTTGATCTGTCTTTAAGAGATTTGTAAAGTGCATTTTCTTATTTTCTTACCTGGAAAATAATGCTATTTGAAATTTCAGTGACCTCTCAGGAATTACAGAAGCAAACAAATGTTCCTTTGCTAAAACCTGGGAAGAGACTAATAATGCTGTGGGGAAGGCTTGATAGGCTGTAGAGATTTTCAGAACATTTGAAATGGAATGTGATTTTGCTTCAGTGATTTTAAAAGAGAAATAAAGGCAATTCAGATGATCTTTCATGGAAGTTGTTTTATTGTCAGTTCTAATTGACTTGTATAATGCTCTTATATAATGTGCAATAATGCATAATTAGCTCTTTGACTTAACTCTAGAAATATATTCCTTAAGGTGGGGACACACTCAAGAAGATCTGAGTACACTTATATATTTATATTAATATAAAATTATGTACTTACTATATATTAATATTTATATATGTAGGTTATATTAATCTCTCTTGTCCAGATCATCAATAGCATATGAAATGGTTTTTTGCATATTTTGAGTTTTTTGTTTAAATTCCTAGAAAATTTGACATTAAAAAACCTATTGATGCAGTGCATATTAGTCAATATTTGTTCATGATTACTGACAACAAATTTGTAATCACTGAATTTAACTTAGATACTGCTTAAAGATATACTACATTAGGAAGTTCTTTCCAATTATACCAAGTCTTCATGTAGAAATTTCTAATAGGAACAAAGAATTAAACCTGTGTAATTTAGTTTAATCACAGAGGACGTTTCCTGGGACGACATGGTGACCAACTTCCAAGGTCCCTACGGGATCTTATTAACTTGGTGAACTTACCCCAAATTTGGAAATCTGATTTGTCAAATCCTTGTAATTCTCATGTTACTAAGAAACAGTCAGGACTTGCTCAAATTAACTAAGCTCATGGGGAAAGATATATAAAACCAAAGTTTATTAATTTACAACTAAATTATAATTTCCAAGGGGACTAAGGAGTTCTGTCTTTTGGCCAGTTCATTCTTCTTGTAGGTAAAATGTTAGAGTAGTCAGTTTATAATCAGAAGTTTGATTCCATGAGTTTGAAATCAGATTAAGGGTAGCTAATGACTTACTGTGAATACTTAGTGGTGTCAGATGAGGTAGCAAGTCATTTCTTCAGTGACCACGTCCTCTGCTCAGAGAGTATGCCATTTGTTCATAGATTGATTTAATCTCTGACACTCTTATTCTTTCCAAAAGTCATATTTATTATAGATTAAGGTGAAGAAATTTTCTTTGGTAAATATTTGCACCGGCAGGAGTAATGTACAACATATTTAGCAATAGTACGGAAACCCGAACACATAGTTCCCAAAGTCCTGGAACAGTAAACACTTTAGCCCGAGTTCTGCCAGCCATCATTCCTATAGTTGCTGAATTGTAGGGCAGTCTGGCATCATCTGTGGGGCGGGGTGGTGGTGTACAGGGCAGCAGCCACATAACTGACATGGAAGTAGTTTGATGTTTTTAGCAACCCATTCAGCTGTCCTGAGGCATACTATTGAATATCTCCCTGAATGCTGGAAATCTTTCTGAATATTTTTTTGTCCTGCTCACTTCCATAAATTATAACTAACACTTTTAATGTTCAAGGTGGATGTTTAGAATATGAGTTATTGCAGGAGGTTATAATAGCGATACCCTCCAGGTTCCAAACTGCACCAAATGATGTCAGACTGCTATGATTTGGGGAATTCTTATATCTGCTTTTGAAATCTTTTTTCCTGTCTCTTCCTTTCAGAGCTGTCACTTCTCATTTTTATCCTCGTACTTTCCTCTAGCAACAACCGTCAAATTTCTCAGAAAATGAATCTAATTTAGATCTACTCTGAGCAGGAAAACCTGGCCAATTTCTTAGATATATGTATAAAATAATGAGGAATAAATTCCAAGTCATGGCTTGAGGAGCTATTTTATGAGTAAAGGGACATACATTTTAGTTTTGGACCTTATGACACATGTTGCCCTTACTGAACACCTTTTGAGTTTCTTGGAGTCCTTGAATATATTTAAAATATTCTATTTTGATTCATAGTAACCACTGAATAAGTGATCATCTGTGTCACATTGTTGCAAAGGTTGAAAATCAGTAACCTATAAACGAAACCTAGCCAGCGGTTGTGATTTGATTGGCCAAAGTTTTAAAGTTTTGGTAGTCAGCATTTAAAATCAGGATATTTTAAATGTAAAGCTGAATCTCTGGGTTCTCTTGAAACACAAAATGTCTTGCAACACTGGACACATATATTAACATGAAAACAATAGTTGAGGGCTAAATGGCATCTGCTTTCTTTGATGGTGTTATGGGTTGAATTGTTTCCCCTAAAAAAGATTTGTTGAAGTCCTAATCCTGGGCACTTTAGAATGTGACCTTATTTGGAAATAGGAGGGTCATTGCAGATGTAATTAGTTGAGGTGATACCATACTGGAGTAAGTGGACCCCTAACCCAATATGACTGGTGTCCTTATAAAAAGGATGCCATGTGAAGAGATGGAGAACACATGGAGAAGAAGATGGAGACAGAAATTGGAGTTAGGCAGCCACAAGCCAGGGAACTCATGGAGCCACCAGAAGGTGGAAGAGGCAAGGATGAATCTTCCCCTAGAGGATTTGGAGGGTGCATGTCACTGCCAACACATTGATTTTAGACTTCTAACATCTAGAGCTATGAGAGAATGTATTTCTGAAGTCTTAGACTGCCCAGTTTGTGGTACTTTATGATGACAGCCCTAGGAATCTAATACAGATGTAATTTCAGACAGTTGGGTGTGACAATATGGTTGAATAGATGATCAAAATTTCTCCTAAAGAATCAATTAAATGTTGAATAAATTATCTAAAAATATCATATCCACTCACAGGTAAAAGACAAGGCCTTGAATACACAAGAGGCAAGAAACAAAGTGACCCCTACTAAAGGAAACCCTTGACCATCAGTAAAAGAATGGCATAGAAGCAGTCTTCCCACTGGCAAAGGAGATCATACAGAGGAGGTAAGATTCTTGTCTGTTGCTGCCTAAAATTTCAAGGAAAACAAATTTACCTGAGAATTTCAAACAATAGGCCTATAGCTTCCCTGGTTCTGGACTTGTACTTTAAACTCCAGTAATCTCTTAGCAAGCTAAGAAATTAGCATAACAAGTGATCAAAGGCTGATGGCACTCTTGGATCAATAGCAAAACCCCTCTGAAAAGATCCTCAACTCAGACCTTGAAAGATTATTGCAAAGAAGAAAACCTCAGCCACAGTGAATATGGAGCTTTCCAAATTTAATTACAATAATAATAATTTAAAAAAACCCAACAACAACAAGGCCTCCAAAAGTCCACAATACATAGTTACAATCTACCAAATATTATTTAGCTTAAAACACAAACTATAGCATTGGACCTTTAAGAATTTCATATAATAGAATTATCAAACTAGATTATCAATTATGTTTAAAAGAATTAAAAAGAAATAAAAAGGGGGAAATAATCATTCAACAACACTTATTGATTTTACCTAGCATAACATTTATTGAAGACCATTTACATCAGACATTCTGCATTTTTCCAGTTACTGGGAATACAAAAATTAACCACCATCACCCACCACCACTACCCTTATCACTGCCTTTATGGAATTTATTTTTTAATTGTGAGAGACAGATATAAACAAAGTAAGTAAAATAAGTTTCATGGTGAAATATGCTATGAATTAAAATAAAGCAAGGAAGGTAGATCAAGAATACTGTGAAAGAGTGTGGTTCCAATTTTACATTGAAGATCAGGGAAGGCTTCAATGAGAAAGGGATACTTGAACGTGAAGGAGATATGTGAGCAAGTCAGATGAGTAGCTGGAGGAAGAGTGTTCCAGGCAGAGGGAATCACAAATACAGAGGCCCTGAAATGGTAACTGAAAACAATAAGAAAGCCTGTATGGCTGAGGAAGACTGAGTGAGAGAAACCATAGTAGGGGTGGCAGAAAATGAGGATCAAGAGGAATGGTAGGCAGAAGTTAGAAAAACTATGGTACCAAAAAGTTCCAGAAGGTATAAAAAAATAACAAAATTAGAACTTTCAACAAAAAAAGTGATTGTTAAAATATGAAAGTCAAATGGATAATTAATCTGCAGATGAGACAACATTGAAGAAAGAATTAGAAAAATGAAAGGAAGCACTGAAGAAATAAACCTGAAAGCATCACTCAGAAAGAAAGAGATGAAAAATATAAAAGTTAGGTTAAATTTTTTAAAAAATAAGATAAAGAAGTCTCACATATGTCTAATAGACATTCCAGAAGATTGAAGATAGGCTGTATGTGAAATGATACTAAATTGGAATTTTCCAGAAATTTTGAATTTCTAACCTGCTTCATTCATTTAGTTTACTGCAAGTTTTCTTAAATGTGTTTGAATTTGTGACGTTGCAGAATTAAGTTAGAATTTTATAGTCATAATCAAGGTGTATTAACTCTTCACATTGAAAGGTATTTTTGTTATGAAGCACTTGCTAAAAGAACTGAAAACAAACTTTGACATTTATTTTTCACTATCTCCATCTCTTTCTTCTATTCTTTTTGACTTTGGGAAGAGAAGGGAGATTGAAATGGGTGGAGAAAGAGAAGCCAGGCTGTGCCTGATATTTGGAAAAGAACGACTGATCTTCTAGGTGGGAGAGTTTCTAGACGTCAGCATTTTTGTTTAGATGAATAGAGTTGACTACATAAATGTATGACTGTCCTTGATAGTATGATCTTGAAAAGGCTTATCAGAAGGTTTTACTTGCTAATGTCTGTGTGACTCATGTAAAAACTAGAACTTATGACTCTCAGTTCCAAATTTCAGTATCTACCTAAGGTAGGATTTTTTAAAACATTTTAATTGAAGTATAGTTGATTTACAATGTTGTGTTAGTTTCAGGTGTTCAGCAAAGTGATTCAGTGATGTGTGTGTGTGTATATATATATATATATATATATATATATTTTAGAGATTCTTTTCATTATACATTATTACAAGATGTTGAATATAGTTCCCTGTGCTATACAGTAGGTCTTGTTGGTTATCTATTTTATATATAATAGTGTGTATATGTTAATCTCAAAGTCCTAATTTATCCCTCCACCACCCCTTTCCCCTTTGGTAAACATAAGTTGGTTTTCTATGTTTGGGTCTACTTCTCTTTTGTATCAATATATAAGTTCATGTGTTTCATTTTTTTAGATTCCACATATAAGTGATATCATATGATATTTGTCTTTCTCTGTCTGACTTACTTCACTTAATATGATAATCTCTAAGTCCATCCATGTTGCTGCAAATGGCATTATTTCATTCCTTCTTATGGCTGAGTAGTATTCCAAGTGTATGTATGTATATATATATATATATACCACATCTTCTTTATCCATTCATCTGTCGATGGACATTTAGGTTGCTTCCCTGTCTTGGTTATTGTAAATAGTGTTGCTATGAACACTGGGGTGCATGTATCTTTTCAAAGGATATATGCCCAGGAGTGGGATTGCTGGAACATATGTTAACTCTATTTTTAGTTTTTTGAGGAACCCTCTATACTGTTCTCCATAGTGACTGCACCAATTTACATTCCCACCAACAGTGTAGGAGGGTTCTGCCTAGGGTAGGATTTCTGTCTCTCATGATTTGTCTAGTCACTCCTCTCTTCTTCTCTGTACATCTGACAAATTTGTACTCATTTGTACTTATTACCTGAGATTAGTTTTCAAACTTAGATGTTTCTCCAGCATATGCTTATCATTTTTATTAACCCACTCTTTTTCTTAGGTGATTTAGACAGATGAAATTTTACATTGTGATTTGTAACTAATTCACAAGACTTCCAACTTACAAAATTACAAATTACACATACAGCAATCTATTTATTCAAATAGATTATACATAATAGATCACTGTATAATAGATTACTGTATATTTGAATAAATAAATTACTGTATGTGTAATTTTTTGGCGGTAGAGACACCACAAAATATTTTGACTGGCAAAGTAGGAGGTCTGTGGCAAGTGAGAATTTTCACAGTTTTCTCAACCTGATGCATGTACTTTAATTGAAAAAATTAAAGCACAGATTTACTTGGTAGATAAAGCCAAGACATATTAATTAGGAGTTTTTCAAGGTTTAAAAGCATTTTTAATTTTTAAAACAAATGATAAATGTCCATGGTTAGTATTGCTCTAAAATGAATTCTTTAGCTGAATTTTCCTTTTCATTCCCTTAATTCTGGTCATACTGCTTATATCATAGTTTAATGTGCTGTGTCAATTGGAGTTCAACCAGAGAAACAGAATCAGTTAGGAGCTATATTTTAAGAAATGTATATCATGTGATTGTGAGAACTAGGAAAGCAAGTCTGAAATCTATAGGGCAGGCCATCAGGGAGTACAGGCTAGGACCTCTGGTGCATGGGATGAGACTGCTGTCCACAAGCAGAATTTCTTCTTCAGGGAAGGCTCAAGGCTCATCTCTCCTCTTAAGGAGCTGGGTAGCAGGTAGCCAAGAATTTGTTCCAGGGAAGTATGGAGACAGTGGGGTACAGGACCACATATGAACTGAGGCTCCAAGTCCCCTGGCTCCATCATCCAATCAGACTTTACTTACAAAACCCAAATTCAAAGATGAAATTAAAAAAACAAAATGTCAAGACAATGACCACAAAGCATTAAACCCCAAACAACAAGGCACCCTTCTGAATGTGGGGCCCTGGTGCAGACTGCACTGGTTAAATACATGTCCATGCAGCCAGCCCTGAGCTCAAGCCTGAGATAACTCATGCCTCCCAGAGAACAGGGCCTCCTAAGGAGGAGAAACATTTACATACCAGAGAAACATCTTCTAACCAAACCCTGTACCATCATGGTAGATTAGCTCTGCAGGAATGAAGGGTCACTAACGACCCATTATGAGAATTCCTTCATTCTGGAGACAGGGGTAGGTTAAGGATAAATATGTGACTTGGTCTTCCTTTTTCTCATTCACTTATTCATGTTCATTAATTCAACCAACAAATATGTATTTGCTAGCATTCTACAATGTCCTAATCTTTCTGCTAGTTTATAGGGACACAACTAGAAACAGTGTATGGTTTCTTCCTTGGAGAAACTTACTCTTAAACATACGAATATTATATTCCCTATAGTTCCTGGCATATTTAGCCAAACAACCTAATGCTTATTTAACATAAAGTAAGCAGTGAACCTGACTGAATGTGAAAATGTGAAAGCAGAACTATAGGTAGTATATAAATGAACCTTAAACAAGGTTAAACAAACCTTAAAACAAACCCTATCTTTCTGAAATTATTTCAACACTCCTTAAATGTACTGATTCAGGGTGTCCATTTTCTTTTCCTGCAGTGAAGCATTAAATTCACACTGGTTTAATTACATTGCAAAGAGTCTGAATAATGAAGGAGAGGTGCCATGTATTTGAGATTTTTAAGTCTTTCTACATATTTTATTATGAAAATATTCAAGATGTGATTGAAAAAAATCATTTGTTTTTAAAAAGTCATTTAAAATAACAATAAATAACATTCTCACTATTTTAAAAAGTCATATGCTTAGTCTTACATGTAATATTAGTTAGGAATATATTCAACTATAAGTAATAGAAAACCCTAATTAGTGGCTTAAATAAATTAAGGTTTCTCTTTTTCACATAACAAGAACAACAGAGACAGAAAGATGCTGTCATTAGTTCAGTGGCAGAACATTTTGGGGCAGCTGTCTCTATTCTAGTGGCCCTTCCCTTGTGTGTTTTATTCCAATGGAGCTACAGACATTATATCATTATGGTAGTGGGTGCTCAGTCAACATGTGTTCCTATCTTTATGCTAAACAATTCTGAGAATAAGTATGCTTTCCTTTTTTTTTGTGCTAGTCAATTCCCATTTCTATGCTAAATAACATTGGGACTAGGAAGAAAATAAGTTAACTATTTGTTTCAGAAATTACTTGTTCCTTGATAAGCTAACTGTGGGCACTGACTCTTTGCTTATCAAGGCCTGCTTCAAGACCCTCACCTCATTATGTTCATCTGTTACAAAACTATCATGTCATATACTCTGCCATTTCAGGCCCTAAAACCCTAAAAATATCCTCCTCTAACCTCCCCTTTATGAGACACTCCCAAGAATCTCTCAAAGGGGTATTCTTTCACAATGTAGGGTGATCAGTAAGTTTTTCTGGAATTTTGTGGAGTTTTGTTGATTGGACACACCAGAGCAGGAAGGAGGGTCTCAGCCGTATATGTCCCACTTATCAGGAAATCAAATGTTTCCAGAAATAATTACAGTGGAATTTCATTTAGATTTCACTGGCCGGAACTGCCTGTAACTAAAGGAAAAGGTAAGGGAATGGGAAATCAATCAAGATGTAGCACCTGCAGATTTCCACATGGTCACTCTAAAAAAAAAAAAAAAAAAAAAGAAGGTTCTTTTAGCAAGAGAGAAGATGATGAACAAATGGATACCAGATAGGCAACTAAACCATGGATGTCTTTTCCCGAATAATCAAAAGAGCTTCATTCAAAAGAACATAGGATAAAATTTGGAAGAAAAAATGTCCAAAATTTAAGACCTATTGGAAGAAAGGACTGAAACATGAAGTTGGATATTCTTGTAAATGGAAGCAAAGATCTGTCTTCCCGAACTCAAATAAAAATAGCCTAATTGAAAAAGAGAAGATCAAAGAGCTAATGTGTATATTTTCTGCATAAAAATAATAATTTCTCTATTGCAGATAAATGCCTAGAAAACTAAGAGACAAAGAACATTTGCTCCTTTTTCACAGCTTGGACGGCAGTATTTTTGAGAGTTAGTATTTTTTCTTTAGGAGAGTGCATGTACGTGTATGTGTGCACACACACACACAATTGGTTCAAGAGTCTGCATTGAATGACTGAAAAAAGCAAATGTCCCTGATATCCCTACCATTCAAAATGACAGAGAAATTGAAACAGACCCTATCTGGGTAACTAAGGAGATCAACAGAAACTACTCAGTATCATGCTAAAGCTCTCCCTTCTTCATTTCCGTGGTTCTCTCCCGAACCTTTCCTTCTATCTTCCTATCTCACATACAGATGCATACTGGGGAATTAATTTTTCCAGACTAAAAATTCAAATCTGTTATGTGGATGAATGCTCTGAATTGTTGAAAGGTAGGTGACAATACTCATGGTGGAGATTGGGAGAAGGCGGTACCTTGAGAAAGAGAATAAGGAATCCAACAGCAAGGGTACCCACAAGGGGACCCCCTTACAGATAGCTGAATGTCTTAGTTAAGTTTCTGTGGACATAGAAAAAGTCATATTTATGGTACAAATTTACTGAAAATTTGGAGAAATTATACAGAATTACATCATGGGAATATAAATATCTAAAAGAAATTCAAATATACATGTAAAACCTTTGGAGTGGTATTGTGGGACCAATGTGAAAATGAATAAAGAGAAACGATAGTCCACTTCATATGTCCCACTGAAAAAGCACAGGTATATGTAGATGGTTGTGTTCAGCTCTTCCAGGAAAGTGAGTATAGGGTTACATGGCAGAGCTGAATGAGATGGAGAAGAACATCATGCTAAAAAATAGTCTGAGATCAAAAATGTCTGCTTTCTGTCATGTGTCTGCGGAAGGTGAACATTGATTAAAAGAAGGTTAGGTAGAAATGGATGCTTGGGTTACATTCCATCAGAGTCTTGTGCTGCAGAACGCCAAGCATTTCTCAAAAACACATTTGCTATAAATGATTAACCTGATTCTGTTCACAAATAGTATAGTTTATGATTGCTCCCATCCGTAAGGTTTGATAATCTCTGTCTCCTTCTTTAAAAAATTTACACCATATTAAGCTTCTCCTTTTCTGAATTCCTCTTTTCATTTATGTGCTTTATGTACTATGTACTTGTTTTATGGACTTTCCTAACATTAAATGTTCCCCTTTTAAGAACAAAAGCTGTATATATTCTTTGCATCTCCTCTAGAAGCCAACACAGCATTGAAGAAAAAGTTCTTGCTCAATGAATACATATTGAATTAAACAAATTAAATAACAATTCCAAAGACATTGAATGTATTTAGACCGAAGGTATTTAGAATGCCTACGGCATAACCTTAGACTTTTCCAATAAGAAAAAGGTTGTCAGGAGGAGTGATTCATGGTGAAAATGGATAACATGATTATATAGGAGTGTGTATTATCTCACTTTTCTAAATTCTCTTTTACAGCCATTGAATCCGAAAATAATAGACGTGGCTTATTCATGGAAAATATTGGAAACATCAAAATAAAAAACTCTTTAAATTTTTTCAAATTCATATATTAAAAACAATTCAGTTATTTTATTGGGAGAAAGTTTATTAATCCAAGGCCATTATCATTATCTCAATATAAGACTTAACAAGAAAAAGACCTAGCAGTTTTAGTGACATATATTTATTGGAGTGATATTGATTAAGAACTATGGTATCTTTCCCTCAAATAGTATATAAAATCAAACTTCTTGTACCCAATAATTATTTTTCTTTACCTTCTTAAGATGGCCTTATATGCTGCTTTCAAGATATTGGGTTGCATAATTTCCTTTAAAATTCATTATAAAGACAATATTAATATTTTGAGGAGATTCCGCCACTGTATTTCTACAAAGAGAGGCCATTTAAAGGGTTCTGAGCTTGCTCATTGTTAAGATATTAGTGTACTTACTTGGCCTATTGTTCCTTCCACTGATTCTTTGTCTCCATTTTTTTTTTTTTTTTTGTGGTACGTGGGCCTCTCACTGTTGTGGCCTCTCCCGTTGTGGAGCACAGGCTTCGGACGCGCAGGCTCAGCGGCCATGGCTCAGAGGCCTAGCCCCTCCGTGGCATGTGGGATCTTCCCGGACCGGGGCGCGAACCCGTGTCCCCCGCATTGGCAGGCGGACTCTCAACCACTGCGCCACCAGGGAAGCCCTGTCTCAATTTTAATGAGACATTTGCTTTTTTACCCCCAGCATAATTTTCCTCCTTGGCAAGTCGCCAACTCAAGCAGTTTGGAATCTCTGAAGACATGATAAAAGTAGACATAGAGGTATGAACTGTATTTAATTAAATTCTGTTCAGGACAAGTAAGTAGAAGAGTGATTAATTGCTGTTCACATACCTTTCACCTACTTTTGTCAGGAGACTGTACTGGGAAGAGGCTTAAGGCTAGCTTGATAATCACCAGGGTTCATTCATGTTTCCAAATGAAACCTGGGCTAGAGTTCAACCACACTTAATGCTGCATAAGCATGGCTGCCTCCTGGCACACCAATTTTATGCTAGAAGTTTGGAAGGGATCTACAGGAATTTCTTTGCATTTGGAAATAACAGTAACAATTTGTACGCAAAGAATAACCATGTACATTACAGTATCTAAACGAATGTACTAATATCTATTTTTTCTCTTTCTATAAAAAAGAGGATATTACCAAGCAATCTCACATATTTTTGTCCCCATACATAAATAATACAAAAGAGGAAAGCAATAAGAAAAAAATATGCATTTGTTTTCTATTGAAAAGATAAAAAAAACTGAATGTGCTTATAACTGAGTTCATTTTCTGCTATTAAACATTTATCATGCACACATAATCAGTGCAGTTATCTGTCAGGAAACCTTATTAAACCAGAAATGAATACTGAAAAATATCATAATTAAACACTATTTTAATTTACTTGTGAAAAAATAGAATGGAAGATGGTGGTACTGATGTTACAGTACTAATTGTATCTGCCATTACAATGCTGTAATCAGCTTTCAACAATGTGCATGAATAACCCAGTGCTAGATTTGAATTGTGATTAATAATTTAAAATGTGTAAAGAGTAAGATTCCACCAAATACAAGTTGGACAGCATGAGCACTAGATGAAAAAAGGTCAGAAACAACCAATATACCTGGTTAGTAATAATTATCCTTTTCAACCGGGATGAATGTCATAGTTTCTATACACACACACATACACACACACACATATTGCAATATTGTTTTCTGAAAATCAATCCAATATTAGGAAATGTGGCAGCAATTTGTATATAACTTGGGTGGTAGTATTTTATTTTTCTTCTTTTTCTTATTAATTGTATCTAAGTCAAACAGACCAGTGTTCAACAAGGTTGTTAAGTAAGTGAAGTGTTATAAAAGATGTAACCAATCTGTTTAGGAGGAAGATTTTGAGTATCAGCGTGTCTTTTTCTTTGCATGAAGCTTTGAGCTGGAATAGCTGGTCCTTTTTCTTCATTTCCTGTGGCATCTAATTTACTGTCTCTGAAGAGTTTATACGCACAGCCGCATCTCAAACAACATGAGATCAAGTGCATTTTATATTCTTTGACCAAAGGACAGCAGACTTCTGTGGGTTTAGTTTTTTATGGGTAGATTTTCAGCATCCTATTTTTGCCAAGGGGTCTATAAAGTAGCATCACTGAAGCTGTCAGCTTCCCTGACAAGATTACTTGAAAGCAGAACTGTGTGAACTAGTGGAGGTATTAGTTCAGCCCAGGCTCAGTGAGCCTCACAAATAGTTTAATCTGAAGTGTGTCCAAGCCAATAAGAAGGGGAGGCCAAGTCAGGGTTTGAGCAGTTTTGTTAGGAACTTTGTAACTTTGTAACTTTGTAAGGAATCTTTTTGTTTCTTTCTTTTTTGTTGCTGACTATTTTTGAACTTTTTGAGCTGCCATTTAAGATTCCAATTTTCACACCTTTGAACATCCTAGGTTTTCTTGGGCATAATTAGGATTATATTGTCAGATCAAAGTTGTAGGGGATATTTGCTACCAATGTTTAACATAAAATCAAAGCAGGTTTCATTTTTTAAAAAGAGGATTAACATTCAAAAATAACACCAACTTATGCACATTCCTCACCAAAGCCAATTATCCTCCTTGAAAATACTTGATGTATTAATGTTAAAGGTGCTGTAAATATAACTCTACAGATATATTTCTAAATTTTATACCATAAATATAGCTAAATATCATGCAGTCGGTGCAGAGGCTCTGTAAGCAAACAAACATGATATAAATTTCATATTTTACAACTTATTAAATGTATGACCTTAGGTAACTTGTTTATACTCTCTGATGTGTAATATCCTCACTTTTAAAGTTCAACAATGAAACCTTTTTGATAATGTAGCTATGAAGATTTAAAGAATAGGCCAGTTGTAACAAGAAAATAAAATTTGCTATTTTTTTGCAGTACGTGGGCCTCTCACTGTTGTGGCCTCTCCCATTGCGGAGCACAGGCTCCGGACGCGCAGGCTCAGCGGCCGTGGCTCAGGGGCCCAGCCGCTCTGCGGCATGTGGGATACTCCCGGACCGGGACATGAACCCGTGTCCCCTGCATCGGCAGGTGAACTCTCAACCACTGAGCCACCAGGGAAGCCCTAAAATTTGCTATTTTTTAAAAAGAGAAATAATGCCGCTGATCATATGTTCTAAGGAAGTATTAGGACACCATCGGACAAGCATTTTTAACAGAGAATACATGGTAATGGGATCTAGTTTATGAACACAGGTTTGCAGCCTGGAGGAGGGCCTGCACACTGATTCAGGGTTAAAAATGCACTGATTCAGTTGCTGAGGGATCCTGCATAATTCACTTAATTTTCCTGAGACCACCTCCCTAAGCAGTATAAAGAGTATTTTGAATAGAATTATTCATACAACTCCTACCACTTCTAACATTCTATCTTTTCATCTGGGGTATTATAACAAAACTGTTAAACATCCTGCATGAAAACATTCATTCCCAACAATGAACAGTTCAATTAAACATCAAATTCCAGAACATTGAAATTTTTGTGGTTAAAAATGTCCCAAACGTAAGGTAAATAGCTAGTGGGAAGCAGCCGCATAGCACAGGGAGATCAGCTCGGTGCTTTGTGACCGCCTGGAGGGGTGGGATAGGGAGGGTGGGAGGGAGGGAGACGCAAGCGGGAAGAGATATGGGAATATATGTATGTATATAACTGATTCATTTTGTTGTGAAGCTGAAGCTAACATACCATAGTAAAGCAATTATACTCCAATAAAAAAAAAAAATGTCCCTAATAGAACAGACAAAAATGAGCTATAAAACATTAAAACACTTATTTGTGAAAGTGTCTCTATGTGAATCCATTTTGTAGCTAGTAGTTGAAAATCTGGCCCAAATTGTTGTAGCTTAAAAAACTTGGGGAGGAAATACAATTGGTTCATTCACTTTCACAGCCCAGGAGTAGCTGTGGTCTCCTGTTAATCTTTATCTAGCAACTGATGTATCTAAGACTTAGTGTCACTTTCTTTATTTCTTAAGGTTGTTACAGTAATCAAAAATTCCTCTTTGAATTCCATGTTGTCTGTCAGAAACTTGTAGAGCTTTCTGCTATTGTCTGAATGTTTGTGTCCTCCCAAGATTCATACGGTGAAATTCTAACCTCCAAAGTTGATTATATTAGTACATAGGGCTTTGGGAGAGAGTAGGTCAGGAGGGCGGTGCCTCCTGAATGGGACTAGTACTCTTATAAAAGAAATCCTACAGAACCCTCTAGCTCCTTCTGCAACCCAGTACAGGGCCAACAAACAACCATGATCTTGGGCTTTCAGCCTCCAAAACTGTGAGAAATAGATTTCTGTTGTTTATAAGCAACCCAGTCTGTAGTACTTTGTTATAGAAGTCTGAAGGGATTAAGACACTCTCCCATCCTAATGTAAATTGGTGCAGCCACTATGGAAAACCCTCTGAGTTTGGTCTTACTATTATTCCATTTCATGGTGGGAAAACTGACATCATAGGTAGTAACTGATAGCGTTGAGACTTCAAGGCAACTAACCGTACTTTAGAATCATGCTCTGAAATATCTAGACTATAGTGCTCTCAAGTTATAAAAACTAATTTCAAAATCATAACAAATAATATAAATGCAGAGTCAGGAGAACTTGAAAGAAGGTGCAAAGGTAATTTATGCTGCCATTTCTATATTCTTCCACTGAGGAACTGAAACAGTACAGAAGGCTGAATGGAGTTTAACAGTTAAGTGACATCAATTTTTTCTACAGAATATTGAGTTATATTCAGCTTTTATTAGAATAGCTGATGACAGGAAATTGCAAATAATTTATAGTCATTTTGAGACCATTTAGTGTGTTTTTAAAAACTAATTGCTTGACTTGAAAATTAACCAGGAAATTAGCGTCGTATTATAAAACAGTTGATTATGGTCTTGTGGTTCCTCTTCCTTTATGAAGGAAATTTTGATGTCCTTTATTTTTAAACAACTTAGTTTCTGATTCATGAAACTATACCTCTATTCTGCTAGCCAGTAAACTGTTCCAACCTCTTTGCCTCTACTTCTACTTTTTAAGCTTATCATTTGATTTAGACATTGTATGATCCTTCATTATGGTATGGAATACAAAGAAATCAAAATCCTGTCGTAGAAAATTCTAACTGGTATTTGCTGTTTCAAAGGTCTTCTCTGACATCATAATAAATAATTATTTCAATATTCTTCTTAACTTCCCAGGAAAAGTAGTAAGGATATACTGCTTATGATGATGGAAGTTACTGCAAAATTTTTTTAAATCAAATTTTCTGGACCTGGAGTTATTTGACCACAGTATAATTTGATTATGTAGATGTAACTTGAATGTATAGGAGGGAAAATTATGATGCCAAAATGACAGGATTCTGCACTGGTTTCATAACTCTCACAGTGAAATCAATTCATAAATATTACAGATTTTTACACTCAGAAATTCATTTTAACTTTGATCTGATTTAATCTCTCCCAATTATCTTAAGGATTATATTGTACCTACTTTGGAAAATGAAAAACAATTCTGACCTGACCTGATAATCATCATATTATTAATCCATTGCCAACATATAGAGCAATTAAGATAATTTAATAGTTTCTTATTTTCTACCCACCTACTTTGTAAGTCTTTAACATGAGTCCAACATTTACTACCTAATTAAGTCACAATGTTACTTGAATTTTAAGTTACATCTTAGTAACATTCAAATGCTGATTAAAATGCTAGACTTGTTAAAATTTAAAACCAATGTTCTGAGTTTAGGGTGAAAAGCAATAAATTAATTTCTTTTAACAGGAACATTTCTCCTGTGAAGACTCACTTCCCACTCTTCTGATATTAGAACTTAGATTTTCTTTGTGGGTCTTCCCTACCCTTACTTATTTTTCTTTATTTAATGTTATTGACCCTATTCCTACGTCCAAAGGTAGGCATAACAGATGGGACCCAAAGAGATGCAAAATAATATTTCCTGGGACTTTCATGAAACAGAAGTGTCTCTTATCCTTTTCCCTCTTCTTCTAGATAGAGTGGCATAAAAGTATAAGGTCTCAAGATAATGTATTCACTTTGGTACCAAAAAAAGGGAAACCTGGTATTGCCAGTGGACCGCCCCAAGAAAACTGAGAACAAAGAGGTAATACTGGAGAATGTTGCTGTGGAAAGACAGAAATCAGGTTACTCATAGCATTGTATTTACTCTGTATCAAACCTTCCCTAAAATAAATTCTACTGAAGGTATTTTCAATCCAATGAGCCAATAAAACTCTTTTCGAAGACACCTGCTAACTAGATTTCAATATTTGTTTCCAGTTCCATTTTCTCCCTTGAGGTAAATTTACATAAGTATATTGCATAAATATTAAGTGTACTATTCCATAAGTTTTTTTTTTTTTTTTTTTTTTTTTGCAGTACGTGGGCCTCTCACTGTTGTGGCCTCTCCCGTTGCGGAGCACAGGCTCCGGACGCGCAGGCTCAGCGGCCATGGCTCACGGGCCTAGCCCCGCCGCGGCATGTGGGATCTTCCCGGACCAGGGCACGAACCTGTGTCCCCTGCATCGGCAGGCAGACTCTCAACCACTGTGCCACCAGGGAAGCCCTCTATAAGTTTTAATATCTACATATTCCCATGTAATGCATCACCATCAAGACATATTATTCTTACAGAAGTAATTGCATGCTGCTTTCTAGACAATCATCCAAGAAGCCAACTACTTTAAAGTTTTTTAATAGTATAGATTAGTTTTACTAGCTTTCATATAAATTGGAACCATACAGTATGAATTATTTTGTGTCAATCTCAAAATAATGTTTTTCAGATTCATCCATGTTTTTCCATGTATTAGCAGTCTATTCCTCTTTACTGCTGAGTAGTATCCTATTTTATGAATATATGACCTTGTTTTCCATTCTCCTATTGAAGGACATTTTGGTTGTTTTCAGTTTTTGACCATTATGACTAAAATTGCTATGAGCATTCATGTACAGGTCTTTGAGTCAGAATATGCTTTATAACTATTTTCTATATTTTGCCCTTGCCCTTTGTTTTTTTCTTTTCCTTTCTTTTTATCTTCCATTCTTTTTCTGCCTTCCCTGGTTTTAATGTAACATTTTGTATAATTCCAATTTCTCTCCTCTCTTATTATATCAATTGTACTTCTGTTTAAAATACTTCACTGGTTATCTTTCAGTTTGCAACATATATTTACAACTAATGTAAGTTTCTTTTTAAATAACCTTACATGCTTCATAGGTAGTGTTCCTACTTCATAAGAGAGTATTCCCAAACCCTCCCATCCCTTATAATATTACTGTCATTTTCTCACTTACCCATAAATTACACCTGATACCTTGTTACTGTTTTGATTTTTAGTAAACGGTTACCTGCTAGATAAAAGAAAAAGAAAAGAAATATTTTTCACTTAGTTTCATGCTCTTCCTTTCTTTATGAAGATCTGAGTTTCTGACCTATTTTATTTTCTTACTCACTGAAGAACTTCTTTTCACATTTTTGCAAGACAGGAGTGCTGGCAACAAATTTCTGTTTATCTGAGAGCCTTTATTTCCCCTTCACTTTTTTAAAAACAATCTTTCTTGGAGTAAAATTGCTTTACAATGTTGTGTTAGTTTCTGCTGTATAACAAAGTGAATCAGCTATACATATACATATATCCCCATATCCCCTCATCCCCTCCCTCTTGTGTCTCCCTCCCACCCTCCCTATCCCACCCTCTAGGTGGTCACAAAGCACCAAACAGATCTCCCTGTGCTATCCAGCTGCTTCCCACTAGCTATCTATTTTACATTTGGTAGTGTATATATGTCCATGCCACCCTCTCACTTCGTCTCAGCTTACCCATCCCCCGCCCCATGTCCTTAAGTCCATTCTGTACTTCTGCGTCTTTATTCCTGTCCTGCCCCTAGGTTCTTCAGAACCTGTTTTGTTGTGGTTTTTTTTTTTAATTCCATATATATGTGTTAGCATATGGTATTTGTTTTTCTCTTTCTGACTTACTTCACTCTGTATGACAGTGTAGTTCCATCCACCTCACTACAGATAACCCAATTTCATATCTTTATGGCTGAGTAATATTCCATTGTATATATGTGCCACATCTTCTTTATCCATTCATCTGTCATTGGACACTTAGCTTGGTTCCATGTCCTGGCTATTGTAAGTACTGCTGCAGTGAACATTGTGGTACATGACTCTTTTTGAATTATGTTTTTTTCAGCGTATATGCTCAGTAGTGGGATTGCTGGGTCATATGGTACTTCTATGTTTAGTTTGTTTGTTTGTTTGTTTTTGCGTTACATGGGCCTCTCACTGTTGTGGCCTCTCCCATGTGGAGCACAGGCTCCGGACGCGCAGGCTCAGTGGCCATGGCTCACGGGCCCAGCCGCTCCACGGCATGTGGGATCTTCCTGGACCGGGGCATGAACCCGTGTCCCCTGCATCGGCAGGTGGACTCTCAAACACTGCGCCACCAGGGAAGCCCCTACTTTTAGTTTTTTAAGGAATCTCCATACTGTTCTCCATAGTGGCTGTATCAATTTACTTTCACACCAACAGTACAAGAGGGTTCTCTTTTCTCCACACCCTCTCCAGCATTGATTGTTTGTAGATTTTTTGATGATGGCCATTCTGACTGGTGTGGGGTGATACCTCATTGTAGTTTTGATTTGCATTTCTCTAATGATTAGTGATGTTGAGCATCCTTTCATGTGTTTGTGGCAATCTGTATATCTTCTTTGGAGAAATGTCTATTTAGGTCTTCTGCCCATTTTTGCATTGGGTTGTTTTTTTTGATATTGAGCTGCATAAGCTACTTGTATATTTTGGAGATTAATCCTTTGTCATTTGCTTCATTTGCAAATATTTTCTCCCATTCTGAGGGTTGTCTTTTCGTCTTGTTTATGGTTTCCTTTGCTGTGCAAAAGCTTTGAAGCTTCATTAGGTCCCATTTGTGTAGTTTTGTTTTTATTTTCATTTCTCTAGGAGGTGGGGCAAAAAGGATCTTGCTGTGATTTATGTCATAGAGTGTTCTGCCTATGTTTTCCTCTAAGAGTTTTATGGTGTCTGGCCTTACATTTAGGTCTTTAATCTATTTTCAGTTTATTTTTGTGTATGGTGTTAGGGAGTGTTCTAATATCATTCTTTTCCATGTAGCTGTCCACTTTTCCCAGCACCACTTATTGAAGAGGCTGTCTTTTCTCCATTGTATATTCTTGCCTGCTTTATCAAAGATAAGGTGACCATATGTGTGTGGGTTTATCTCTTGGCTTTCTATCCTGTTCCATTGATCTATATTTCTGTTTTTGTACCAGTACCATACTGTCTTGATTACTGTAGCTTTGTAGTATAGTCTGAAGTCTTGGAGCCTGACTCCTCCAGCTCCATTTTTCTTTCTCAAGATTGTTTTGGCTATTTGGGGTCTTTTGTGTTTCCTTACAACTTGTGAAAATTTTTGTTCTAGTTCAGTGAAAAATGCCACTAGTAGTTTGAGAGGGATTGCATTGAATCTGTAGATTGCTTTGGGTAGTATAGTCATTTTCACAATGTTGATTCTTCCAATCCAAGAACATGGTATATCTCTCCATCTGTTTGTATCATCTTTAGTGTCTTTCATCAGTGTCTTATAGTTTTCTGCATACAGGTCTTTTACCTCCTTAGGTAGGTTTATTCCTAGGTATTTTATTCTTTTTGTTGCAATGGTAAATGGGAGTGTTTCCTTAATTTCTCTTTCAGATTTTTATCATCAGTGTATAGGAATGCCAGAGATTTCTGTGCATTAATTTTGTATCCTGCTACTTTACCAAATTCATTGATTGGCTCTAGTAGTTTTCTGGTAGCATTTTTAGGATCCTCTGTGTATAGTATCATGTCATCTACAAACAGTGACAGTTTTACTTCTTCTTTTCCGGTTTGGATTCCTTTTATTTCTTTTTTCTCTCTGATTGCTGTGGCTAAAACTTCCAAAACTATGTTGAATAATAGTGGTGAGAGTGGGCAACATTGTCTTGTTCCTGATCTTAGTGGAAATGGTTTCAGTTTTTCACCATTGAGAACGATGTTGGCTGTGGGTTTGTCATATATGGCCTTTATTATGTTGAGGTAAGTTCCCTTTATGCCTACTTTCTGGAGAGTTTTTATCATAAATGGGTGTTGAATATTGTCGAAAGCTTTTTCTGCATCTATTGAGATGATCGTATGGGTTTTCTCCTTTAATCTGATAATATGGTGTATCACATTGATTGATTTGCGTATATTGAAGAATCCTTGCATTCCTGGGATAAACCCGACTTGATTATGGTATATGATCCTTTTAGTGTGCTTCTGGATTTTGTTTGCTAGTATTTTGTTGAGGATTTTTGCATCTATATGCATCAGTGATATTGGCCTGTAGTTTTCCTTTTTGTAACATCTTTGGTTTTGGTATCACGGTGATGGTGGCCTCGAAGAATGAGTTTGGGAGTGTTGCTCCCTCTGCTATATTTTGGGAGATTTTGAGAAGGATCAGTGTTAGCTCATCTCTAAATGTTTGAAAGAATTTGCCTGTGAAGCCATCTGGCCCTGGGCTTTTGTCTGTTGGAAGATTTTTAATCAGTTTCAGTTTCAGTGCTTGTGATTGGTCTGTTTATATTTGCTATTTCTTCCTGGTTCAGTCTCAGAAGGTTGTGCTTTTCTAAGAATTTGTCCATTTCTTCCAGGTTGTCCATTTTATTGGCATATATTTGCTTGTAGTACTCTCTCATGATCCTTTGTACTTCTGCAGTGTCAGTTGTTACTTCTCCTTTTTCATTTCTAATTCTATTGATTTGAGTCTTCTCCCTTTTTTCTTGATGAGTCTGGCTAATGGTTTATCAATTATGTTTATCTTCTCAAAGAACCAGCTTTTAATTTTATTGATCTTTGCTATTGTTTCCTTCATTTCTTTTTCATTTATTTCTGATCTGATCTTTATGATTTCTTTTCCTTCTGCTAACTTTGGGTTTTTTTTGTTCTTCTTTCTCTAATTGCTTTAGGTGTAAGGTAAAGTTGTTTATTTGTAGTTCCCATTGTTTTTGGTGTCTGCCTCCAGTGAGTAAGGTTGGTTCAGTGGGTTGTGTAGGCTTCCTGGTGGAGGGGACTAGTGCCTGTGTTCTGGTGGATGAGGCTGGATCTTGTCTTTCTGGTGGGCAGGTCCACATCTGGTGGTGTGTTTTGGGGTTTCTGTGGACTTATTATGATTTTAGGCAGCCCCTCTTCTAATGGGTGAGGTTGTGTTCCTGTCTTGCTAGTTGTTTGGCATAGGGTGTCCAGCACTGTAGCTTGCTGGTCGTTGAGTGGAGCTGGGTCTTAATGTTGAGACAGAGATCTCTGGGAGAGCTTTAGCTGTTTGATATTATGTGGAGCTGGGAGATCTGTGGTGGACCAATGTCCTGAACTCTGCTCTCCCACCTCAGAGGCACAGTTCTGACACCCGGCTGGAGCACCAAGACCCTGTCAGCCACACGGCTCTCCCTGGACAGATTCCTGGAGTCTTCCTCCCTGAAGCGTTCAGAAGTGCTACTAAAGGAGGTGGGGGTGGCAGGATGCTGGGGCCACTTAGAAAAGGGAAGAGGGAAGAAAGAAGTTTCCCCTTCATTTTTGAAAGATAATCTCACTGGGTACATATTTTATGTTGGTGTTTCTTCCAGTAATCAAATGTATCTTGGTTTCTGAGGAGAAGTCAGGTATAATTCTTATCTTTGTTCTTCTACAGGTAAGATTTCCCCACCCCAGTCCCTGGTTTCTTTCAGGATTTTTTCTTTTTCTGATTTTCTGTAGTTTGAAGATAATATACCTAGGTGAAAAATTTGGGGCATTTATTCTGCTTGGTATTCATTGAACTTCCTGGATATATGTTTAATTTGGAGGAATTAACATTAATTTACATTAATAATTAATTAAAATGAGTTTACATTAACATTAATTTGTGGAAATTATCAGTCATTGTTATTTCAAATATTTTGTCTGTTCCTTTCTCTTATTCTTCTACTACTGGTATTCCCATTCCACTTATGTTCCACCTTTTGTCATTATCTCAGAGTCTTTTGATATTCTGTTCTTTTGTTTGTTTTTGCTCTCTTTGCCTTTTGGTTATTAAGGATTCTATTGATATATCATCTAGCTCAGAGATTCTCTCCTTAGCCTTCCCTGTCTAGTAGTAAGCCCGTCAAGGGCATTCTTCGTTTTTGTTACAGTGCTTTTTACCTCTAAAATTTGTTTTTGGTTCTTTCTTAGAATTTCCACTTACATTGCCCATCTGTTCTTATATACCATCTACTTTATCCATTAGAGCCCTTTAGCATAATAATCATAGTTTTTAAAAATTCATGGTCTGATAACTCCAACATCCCTATTATGTCTGGTTTTGATACTTGCTCTGTATCTTCACATTTTGTTTTTTGCCTTTCAATATTTTTCTTGATAGCTGGACATAATAGACTCAGTAAAAACAACTGCTGTAAATAGATCTATATTATATACACATATATTATTACACATTTTATGTAATGTGCTGGTGAGGTGTAGAGGGAGGGGAAGCATTCAACAGTCCTATGATTTAGGTCAGTCTTTTAGTGAGCCTGTACCTCTGGACTGTGAACTTCACATACGTTATTCATTTTTTCCCTCTCCACTTAGGATGGATAAGATGGCTAGAGTGGGCTGGAATTGGCTATTTCCCTTCTCCCACATGGAAGGATAGAGCAAGCTGGAGCTGGGTATTTCTCTTCCCCTGGTTAGTTAGGCTCTAGTAATACCCCCAGTATATTAGCCTCTGTTTAACTAGTTTCCCTTGAGGGCAAGCCTTACTAAGAAAAACAGAGTGCTATGGCATATTTCAAAATGGTTCCTTTTTCACTTTCTCTGACACAAGCGCAAGGGGATTTTTCTCCTTTATTTATTATGGGCACTTGGTTGAGCTCCTGGAGGTAAATCTCACAACATTGCAGGGTCCCCCATGACTGGGTAGCCCTGGAGTTTTTAACTCCCAGACTTGTGTACACTGAGTCTCCAGCAATTTATCAATTACAGTGCAGGTCTTCCTAACCCAGCACAACCCACAGCAGTTTCTGCCTGTGATCTCTGCTCAGGGAAAGCACCCTTCCCTGTATTTGCCTCTCTGCCTCTCCAACATCGGGAACTGTGGATTGTCCTGTGTCCTCTCCTCTCTTATGAATCCAAGAAGAGTTGTTAATTTTTTAGTGAACAACTTTTTGCTTTTTTTTAGGACAGAGTGCACACTTCCAAACTCCTTATATGTAGAACCAGAAACCAGAAGTCTAAATAATCTCTCCATTAAACTTTTTTCAATTAACCCTTGAGTGTGTTATCTCGAGAGATACCAAGATCCAAACTGAAACAAACATACTATAAAAATACTAATTTGATTTCTTATTCAGAAGTAATTTTATTTTAAAACTAATGTAATTAGTACTTTGATTAAGATGACTTATGAGATGTAGCAATATAAAGCAACTCTATTTTGTTTATCCCATTGTTCTTTGAAATGTACTCTGAACAGCCAGGATGAAAACTTGGGTGGGCTCCATGACATTTATGGCCACTCTAAGATTTAAAAATAAAATCGTATTTGAAGTTTCCAAACAGTCTCAATTCAGCAATAAATGGGAAACTCTGTTACTTCAAAATTTGAATTTGATTTTATATTGAAGATGTACTACTCCTCTCCCATGTTTATTCTTGCTGTACATGGGAAGTCTAGAGTCTAGAAGTGGGGTTAAGTTATCTATCTCCTCTTTCTTCAGAGATATTGACCCTTCTTTATCTTTCTACATTTAAAATGAAATTTCTTTTCATACTTGTAGGACAAAGAGGTAAAGGAAGAAATAGCCATATGAAAGTTTTTACTTTTCTGATACTGTCATGAGCTACTTTATCCTTTTTCTGTATGTATCAGCTATTTAAAGCTTAATCCCACTTTTGTGGGTTGTTATAAGTTTTCTTCACAGACTCCAACCTGTATTTCATGGGATCTCTTACCCTTGGTTCTCTTGATGACGGTGATGCTTTCTCTTTTGATTTATAGTTTACACCTCTTTATGTAGTCCTTGGACCTCTAGCAATAGCTCCAGGATTTTTCTGTCATCTTTTTTTTTTGCTGTAGCACAGGCTCCGGACACGCAGGCTCAGCGGCCATGGCTCACGGGCCCAGCCACTCCGCGGCGTGTGGGATCCTCCCGGACCGGGGCACGAACTCGTGTCCCCTGCATCAGCAGGCGGACTCTCAACCACTGCGCCACCAGGGAAGCCCCTCTGTCATCTTTTAATTAACCTATTTTAAATCGTCCTTCTTTGATAGGATGATAGGATGTAAGATGACCTGACACAGATGTCAGGTCAGGTACTTAACTATCAAACTTTTTTTTTTTCCTTGTTCATTAAAGTTTGTACCAAAAAAACTCAAAACAAAAGAAAAAAACCCCTCACTGCACTTCTCATCAGAATTCATATTAGTGGCCCTTATATGCACAATCTCTCTCTCTCTCTCTCTCCATCAAACAATAGATAACTCTGATTGTAATATTTTGCTTAGGGGACTTACTCTGTCCCACTGTTTCATCTGGATACTTGCCTCCTAGACACTAGTTCTTGATCTACTTGATTTCATCTGTCACTTGGTCATTCACAGGTTGCTGATTATGCAGTAGATAAATCACAAGAGATTTTGTCAAATGATAGACTGTGTTAATGAATTGTATGCAAGGATAAGGTTGCCAGACGAAATATATAATGCTCAGTTAAATTTGGTTTTCAGATAAACATACTAAAAATAATTCATTGCTTATCCAAAATTTAAATACAACTGGGCATCCTGTATTTTTATTTGCTAAATCTGGTAACTTTACGAAGAGAGCACGCTTTATTAAGAATTTTTATCACAATATAATCACACTACATAATTTTTCTTTATTCTTCCCTAATCTTCATTGTATCCAATTTTGTGTAATTCTATTAGATTTAGTTCCTATCTAATTTTTCCCATTCTGTTTGTATGCTTACCATTGCATAAATAACTCCAAGGACTGTAGCTGTGGAAAAAAAAATATCCTGTTGATCTAAGTTCTTTGACTAAGCACTCTCCTGTGTGTTTATGGCCTAGCATAGAATTAATTATTTAAGTGCTGGATATCTTATCACCCTGTGTTTTAGCCCTGTATCACTTAGAGTCCCATAAAACAACCAAATCAGTAAATGAAGATAATTTTAATAAAAAGACTTTTCATAGACATGTGGACAGGGTTAAGAGACCCAAGAAGAATGGCAAAGCCCCAGAGACTAACTATGATTAATATTTGTTAACACCACTATGCCTGAAGAGGATGGTGTGGCCAGAATCCAGCAAAAGCTATAGCCCTGGGAGAGAAGCCACCCTAAAGAAGCAGTGCTGATGGTTGGGGAAAGTATCTAGTGTTCAAACAAGGAGCTGGCAGTAAAAGCATTGAGGGAACAATTACCCTGACCTCCCTCTTCTGCTCTTAGGACAATTGGGTCTACCATTATTCAATCCCATCTAGAAACCAGAGAGGAAAGGAGCCCAAATGAGGAACTTCATGGAGGTCAATACCAAGGAGCTAGAAAGTGAATCTGAAGAATAACTGGCTCAGAACATGAAGGAAAGATTTTCAACAATTTAAATATTTAAATCTATCCATAAAAAGCATAGGAAAACCTTTTTTAAAAAATATTAAACATTGGATTCCAGATGTAAAATGAATAGTGTTACTTTTTATTAAATAGTGAGCTCCTTAGACATTATGTTAAGGGCTTTTCCACAAATAGATTTTGTTCATAAATGTAGAATTATTGGTTGCAGAACTTACTCTTTTAAAAGATGTTCTGAATGATAATAACCAATGTGCTCTGAGGGAGGAATAGAAATTAGTAGCTTCAGATATTGTTGGTGGAAGTGTATTTTGTACAATTTTTGTAAAGAACAATTTGGCATATTCTATCAAACATTTAAATGTGTCTAGATCTATAATCTGAAAGTTAATGTGCAGGAATTTGTATTAAGAAAATTATCAGACAATTGTATATGGTTCATATAGTGTATTTATGAGAATATTCATTCATGGTCAGAAAACTTACAATCAAATTGAATATGTTAATAGATTATTTAAATAAATAAATTATGATACACCTATAAAATACTATGCCATCAAAGTGCTTTTGGTTTTATTATTATAGATGTGCACTATATAATTTTATATATAACTATATAATATAATTTTAATTTAAAAAATTACAAAATAGAATATAGAATATGATCCCACTTACATATTGTCTTTTCCTGAATGTCACAGAAATGGAATCATAGCAAATGTAGCCTTTTATATTCATTTGGTTTCACTTAGCACAATGTTTTTGAGATTTAGTTATATTTTCACATGGTTAATTAGTTTATTGCCTTTTATTGCTGAATAATATTTCATTGTATGGCTGTAACACAACTTGTTTACTCTTTCAATAGTGGATGGACATTGGGTTGTTTACAGTTTGAGGTTATTATAAATAAAGCTGCTATACACAGTCATTTACAGATTATTTTGTAGGAGAGTATTTTATTTCTCTTGGGTAAATACCTAGGAGCAGAATGTCTGGATCTTATGGTAAGTGTATATTTAACTTTAAATAAAAAACTTCAAATCTCTTTTCAGAGTAGATGTTCCATTTTGCATTCCCATCAGCAATATATGAGAGTTACAGTTTATTTCTGAGTGTTTTACACAAAACATTGATTACTTTTATCATCATCAGATAATACAAGAGAACTATTTCTATTTAGTTGATGAAATATTTCTATAGGAAGAAAAAACTGTGGGGACTCAAGTTGAGAGTAAACATATAAAGGCCATTAACAATGTGTGTTGTCTATGCTAAAATAAAATAATATATCAACAAATAAAGACAATATTAGGGCAATTTTTACATCTTAAATTAACAATAATTATTTTATTAGGTTTTTTTTTAATTCACCAAACCTCAATAGTTTATGTCTGATACTCAATCCACTACTATATCAAGGAGACACTTAGAAATGTATCTTACTGTAGATAATAAACATTGTAAAAAGCTTTTTCCCCTGATTCTGGTTCTTCACTCAGGATTTAATGCCTTTTTGATTGTGAGATGACTCCATTGTTTATTTGTCTTCCTAGTTCTCTTTCTTTCAGCACGAGACAGCACAGTAAAACTTGAGAATATTTTTCTCTTATCTTTTGTCTTCTTTCCTAAACTTTTATTATTAAAATCTACACTGATTTATTGCCATCTGCTCTATTTCCATTTCCCATTTCAGATTCTATTTTTTCTTTTGCTAATCAGTTCCCACAAAAAATGACTCAAAATTCTCACACACTGGAAGTGGAATTTGTTTACTAGAAATTTGCAGTTAAATATTGTTCTGCTTTTCCATGACTTACCAGGGTACCAGGGTACATCTAATTTCAAAGAGGCAAGAGAGATGTAAATTGTGCAGGACTGATTTATTTTATTCTCACTAAGTTATTTATTCAAGGATTTTGTTTTTCTCTGTACTGTTGTCACTAAATAATTGTTGATTTGCTCATCTTATATTTTGAGAAGATATGCAAAGTATTTTTTTAAGAAAGGACTATGCCCTGATTACTTCAATCTGAAATGGTTTCAACTCTCAGATCTGTGTCTTACTCTACCATTTACTAGATGTTGCTTTGAAATTTATCACGGTCCTCTCAAAGGAATTTTGAAAGACCACTCTGTGCATGCCTTTGCCTCCAAGCAGTGTCACTCCTAATTACAGGAGGCAGTGTGGCAAGAATCATTTGTTAGGGACAGATGAAACCATGACGTATAACCAACCTATAACTTGCCCTTGTCATCAATTGAGCACTAGTTGCATAAATTACTTTTACTGAGTTCAGTATACATTTTATTAGTGCTGTTCCCCTTCTATTGCTCAGAATGCATATTGCTAACCTATTAAGTAAAATCACTTATAGATGTAAATTTTTATGACTTTTTAAATGTTATTGTATGGCTTGTTAATTGTTAAAGTGGTAAATAGCTCCTAGAAGCTCATAGGTACTAAATTATATTTTGTAGCCCTTAGCATTTAAAGAAAGAATTTATAAGATATTTGTCAAGCTAAGAGTTTTGTAAACTTGCTGCTTTTTAAAAAATTTTTATTTATATTTTATTTATTTTTATTTTTGGCTGCACTGGGTCTTTGTTGCTGTGTGCAGACTTTCTCTAATTGCAGCAAGCGGGGGCTACTCTTTATTGTGGTGTGTGGGCCCCTCATTGCAGTGACTTCCCTTGTTGCGGAGCACAGGCTCTAGGCACGTGGGCTTCAGTAGTTGTGGCACACGGGCTTAGTTGCTCCACAGCATGTGGGATCTTCCCAGACCAGGGCTTGAACCCATGTTCTCTGCATTGGCAGGTGGATTCTTAACCTTTGTGCCACCAGGGAGGTCCAAACTTGCTGCTTTTAATATATAACTGTACAAAAGAAATTTGGGTAATTAGAAGATAATACCAATGCCACATTAAATGGTCACTGTCACAGAATAACAAACATCTTCTTTCTAGTAGATTAGGAAAGAAAAATATTATGAAATAGAAGGATTATGAATTTTAGCTACTGCTACAAACTGAAAATATAGCTTTCTAGGTCATTATACCAAATCTATGCTCCTCTGTAGAGGGCTGCTTACAATTCCCATTTATTTAAATATTTATTGTAGATACATGCAGTGATTTTTTTTTTTTTTTTTTTTTGGCCGCACCATGCAGCTTGTGGGATCTTAGTTCCCTGACCAGGGATTGAACCCAGGCTCTTAGCAGTGAAAGCACAGGGTCCTAACCACTGGAGCACCAGGGAATTCCCAAGCAGTGATATTTTTGAGCTATTTTGGCTCTTACTACTGCATGTATTACTCATGACATAGTAGCCACAGTACCATAATTATAGAATGAATGAAATCAAAGCTCATAGCAGTTTTTTTTTTTTTTTTCATAGCAGTTTTTGATATTGAATTCCCTGGTCATCATTGAAGGGTTGCCATTAGATTTAACTCTAGATCCTTTTAAAATATGACTATCTAGTTTCCAACTATTGACTTACATTCATGAGAGCAGAGGCCCAAGTCATGTGTTTTTTTAAAAAGTGACCCAGATTGACATGACATGCCCACTACATTAAGAATCTTTTTATCCTTCTAGTTTATAATTTATAACTAGGAAAACCAATATCCAGAATTTTAAAGAATTTACTCAGTGTCAAAGAGCTAGTAAGAACTAAAATTAAAATCAAAAGTATGTTGACTTCCTGTTATACCCATGAGGTAAAGGACAGGCAGAGCAGTCTCCAATCAAAGCCATAATAGTACAGGCAGAGTGAGCATCAGCCTTTTCCCAATCCACAGATCCTTCCAGGCAGTGATGTTAATGAATAGAACTGGCAAGATAACACTCATATGGAAATACATGTATTAGATTGCTAGGGCTTCAGTAACGAAGTACCACAAACCGGGTGGTTGAAATAACAGAACTTTATTGACTCACAGTTCTAGAGGCTAGAAATTCAAAATCCAGGTGTTGGCAGTGTCGGTTTCTTCTGATGACTGTGAGGGAGAATCTGTTCCATGTCTCTCTTGCAGCTCATCGTGGTTTGCTGACCATCTTTGATGTTCCTTGGCTTTAGATGCTTTATGCCAATTTCCATCTTCATGTTCACATGGCATTCTCCCTTGTATGCTTGTCTGTTTCTGTGTCCAAATTTCCCCTTTTTATAAGAACACCATTCATATTGAATTAGGGCCACCCTAATGACCTCATTTAACTTATTTTAAATATCCTATTTCCAAATAAGGTCATATTCTGAGTTACTGGGTTAGAGCTTCAACATGTCTTTTATGAGGGTCATAATTCAATACACAATTGTCTTCACAGAGACCAGAAGAGAAGGAGCAGCTCAGCAGACTAAGAAGCTCTCTCCTAAACACAGGATCACCCTTTACAGTAAGTTCAAATTATTTACCTTCATAACATGATCCTTTCTCTGAGGTACACAGCCCTTGAAAACTTCACCTTAGCTCTTTCCCAAAGAGGGACTGTTGAGAATCCTGTAGTTCCTCCTCTAATTATTGTTTATTTAATTTGTGCTTAAAAAATAATATCATTAGTGTAATGCGGAAGTTTAATTACTTGGGTAATGAGTAGTCCAACTTGAAAGAAACTTTCAAACTTCATCCATAAAATAACTAATATGGGCTTTTCTCCCTTATTTGTGTGGTTGTTTTCTAGTTAATTTTCATTCTCCATGAAGTCTATACACTCTCTACAGTTTTGTCCAAAATCCATTAATTTAATCCATTGTGTTTACAAGTTAACACTTACACCTAACACTTATGCCTCTCACTTTTACTGTATAATAGTCTTGCTTTCTGAACACATTGCCTTTCTATTAAACACACATTACTGCTTTCACCTTGTAGAGTAGAAATTTTTCCTTCTCTTCATCTAGAAATATTGTCTCTCTTCTTGGAATTGCTTTTCTCCCAGCTCCACATATTTGGTTCCCCTAAAGAATACTGTGTTCTCACTTGATTCTACTCAAGAAAACCACAAAGGATTGGCCCAGGATTTTTCATCTAGATTAACTGGAGTCCTACCCCAGGACTTTTGAACTTGACACTAAATATTCTGTCATTTAGTGTTTCTCCACTAACAAAAATTATATCAACATCTATCAGTGGCAGTGTTTTTCCCAATATTATTTAGGAAGTTTTCCGCTGATAATAGTAGAAAATTAAACTCAAAGGATTTAAATAACAATAAAATTCACTGTTGTAACACAGTGCAGCTCTAAGGTATGTTAACGCAGCAACTCAATGATCTTTTCACAATTGTTTCCATTCTATTACCCTTGAGGTTGCCTGCAGCTTTGGGCTTGCCATAAAATGGTTGTACCAGTTCAGTGCATCTTACTCAGAAACTATGCTATTCAGAAACAGAAAGAAATCATTTCCTCCATTGTGTTTAATTTTAAAGACAAGGAAAACTTTTTAGAACCACCCAGCCAATTTTTATCACATTGTCTAAACTAATCACTGTCAAGGGAATTAATACCAACATAGTTGGCTTAAGGCCAATCAGGATTAATTTTCTAAGGCTGAGAATAGAGCAGTTTCTCCTGATGTTCATGGCCATGCAAAAGAGAACATATACTTCATCAAACTGGGATTGTTAACAAGGAAAAAAAAGAATAAATGTTGGGTAGATTGTGAAAATTCTATGTTAACCCTTCAATATAGAGAAAACATACATGTGTTGAAACAATGCAGCCATCACAGAAAGACAATGACCTGGCAGTTTTGAGGACCCTCCTTTCCAATTTACCCTGAAGTCCAGTTGCATTTCTTTTTATTCTACAAAAAGTTTGATATTGTTGTTGTTTATACTTTATTGGATTCCCTGAATATAGAAATGCTTCTTTTTGCCTTTAAAATAGGATTTCTGTCACTTGTAACAAAACTAATATACTTTACCATATTGTAACTTTATCGATGTGATATTTGTATTTGTCATTTTTTTCATGGCTGGAAATTTTCTTCCCAATTTTATTAGAAGTAAGGCTTTACACCTTCTACCAATTTACTTACACCCAAAGAAGTCCATATATGCCTTGAAATTTGCTGATCATTTCATCAGACTATCTCATGAACATGTTTCTATTTCTACTATAAAACTAATGTGGATTTTTTAAATCATTTTCAAGTGTGATAATCTTACCAATTCTAATTGCCTGTTTTGATTATTTATGAGTTTAGAAAAGCTGTTGGTAAGTCATGTGAGAATCATCATCTTTGATCCAAAAAAGAACATGACCTAAATAACCACACCCTCTACTGAATATTTTCATTTCATTCTTAACTTGCTGTATTATACAATTCACAGTTTTACATTTTCAATGTTATTAAGTCATTATCAAAATACAGCACTTCTACTTTATTATTCTTATAAATGGAATGAATTTGACCATATAAACTGTAAGTGTTAAGCTGTTAATGGTCTCCCATGGGTCTCATTTCTTACCTGTGAACCTTCAGTGATTTGCTTGGGGTTTAGGTGAAGCAAATTTTGCAAATTATGCTTATAAGCATGAAAGTTTTCCTATGATCTTCTCTATGTCTACCCTAGAGTTGTGTTATTTAAAGGCAGGGAAACTTCTTAGATGAACAATTGTTTTGACCCTTCTTTGCCATGTGACTTTCATTTGATTTTTTTTTTTTTTTGATGAATTCACCTTATGCTGCTGATTACAATTCTAGAGAAAATGATAGGAAAGACAAAGTTCATTATCAGTGCCTACCTGGGATATATACCTGCCCTGTCCCTTCCTACTCGTTTTAGCATGCAAACCATTTACCCTATTTCTTTAACCAGACTGCTCTGCTGACCTTTGGCCCTACCTTCCATTAGGGCTCTAGACACTTTCATACTGAAACCTAGCAAAATACATGTTGCAAACTGTTTAAGATAAAAGGCTTATTTTTTGACTTTTTAACTGAGACTTCTATTAAAAAGTCCTCATATTTAAGTCAGAGAAGAGGTGGAGAGTGGCCTAATGATACTTAACAGTATAAGGATTTTGGATCAGAGAAGTTCTTGTTGATGATTGATTTATAATATTAATTTGTTATATAAACTTTAAAAATAAAATAAGGCTTAATGGCTAAATGAACAATACCTATTTGAAGTAAATACATAAATAAGCCATCTTGACTTATTAGAAAAAAAGTCAAAGAAATAAACTGACAATCATCACAGGAAATTTAATTAATTGTAACGCTCAGATGAGGCAGAAATTTCGGAGTTAAAGTATCATTACAGTAGCTTCTCTTAGGCCAGAGGTCTGTAAACTATAGCCCACTGATCAAATCTGACCCAACACCCATTGTATTTATTAAAATACAGCCATTCCATCCATTTACATATTGTCTACAGCTACTCCCTTGTTACAGTGGCAGAGGTAAGTTGCTACTGTGACCATATGACCCACAAAGTCTAAAATATTTACTATCTAACCCTTTACAGAAAATGTTTAATGATCCCTGTCATAGGTAAACCTCTATCAGACTCAAAATATTGTAGAACTATTGAGCTGGTATGAAGGCATAATTTGAATAAACATATGTTATAGGATGAATTGGGAGCCATCCTTAAAGGAATATAACCAGCAAAAGCTTGGTTTGTCAACAAGGGGAGGCTGTGGACTATGTTATACATTATTTGACCTCAGTGAAATTTAGAAAGCCATACAGTCCTCCATAGCTTTATTTCCTTGATCAAGCTAGGGCAAGTAGTGTACAGACTAACATGGTAAACATAAAATCTCTCTTTCCATTTATTGATGATGCCACAAAAGCCACAGCTATCTGAAGTTGCACTATTCTTGAGGGCAGATGCTTGTTGCTACAATGACTATGGTCTGTGTTTGCAAAGTAAAAAGAGTATCGTTGGAGGAGGTGGTTGAGGGAATGTAACCACCAGTTGACCTGCAAGGATAACCAGAGGCTCCTCACCCCCTGCCCTGTCCTTGGAATGTGTGTTTTGTCTACCCTTCCCACATTAAGATATCTTTCAAGGACACAGCCTTGAGTGAGTAATGTGTTGTTGAGGCACTCTGGACTGAATACATGACTGAATCCCATTAAGGTCTCTGTATAAACTTTTAAGATTCTGGTGTGCAGGTAGAGAGATCTGCTTGTCTTGAGATCACCCAAGACAAGCTTAGTACATAAGTTCCCTTGCTTATTAAACCTGCCACCTACCAATTTGGAGTGCTCTGTCTCTTTCTTCAGTCTCTCCCTGGGGCCAGTTTCCAATTTCATCCAGAGAACTCTCAAGGTTGTGAACCAACAAATATCAGATCTAAAACTAGCAGAATAAATCTACAAATGAGAGTCTTTGTTATACAAACCTGGGTTTGTACAACTTGAGATAGTGTTTTCCAGGAGACGACTGAAATACATGTTAAAGTGGGAAGAGACTGGGATTAATTTTCATTGAGGGGATAGTTGAAGATAACCATTTCAAGAAGTTTGGTGGTGAATGAGAAAAGAGAAGTTTCGGAGGAAATTAGGTCAATGGAAACTATGGGGTTAAAAGGGAGACTACAGCACATTTTCTGTATAGAAAATTTTGTGTGCTAAGAGGATCACTGAAATGACTGGCCAAGGAGTCCAGGCTGCCTAGAAAGAGTGACAAAGGAGAGAGGGAGTAGGTTTGAATATCATGTCCTTCAAACATAACACAACAGTGGCATAGACCTATCTTGTTATTTCTAAGAAAAGCCTTAATGAGAAGATGACTATTCTGCAGGAGAGTTGACACTCCCTTTCACAGAATTCTACAATCACTTATCTTTCCAATATAATTTTAAAGGCTACAAAATCTATAGATCAAATGTGTTAAGACGAGCTCTATTTTTGGGACCAACCTAGATGAAGGTCAAAAGTTAACTCTATAACTTCATTTTATATCTTATACAGAAGAATTCTCAACTTCTTGTATAAAGAGCCAAGCACATATTCCTACTAGAAGTCTGATGTACAAGTCTCCTGAGCTTGAGCTTGAGAAGACAGTGTACATTTTATAATGTCCAGGAGATCACAGTTTTTACCTACTAGAAAAAAAAAAAAAAGATCTGGAATTAAACACTTTGTGAATTGAGTACACTTCTTCAGAAATTTCCAGACAATAGTGACAGCCACCTACTGCTTTGTGCAACAGTAATCAGGTTGATTTAGATATAGTCATTATATCAGCACACATAAAGAGAAAATACATGCATGTAAAAAAGATTGGACTACAGCTACACACTTATTTTTTCTTTGAAAATGAAACCGGTTGGCAGCCTCACCAATAAACAGTGCTCAATGCTGTCTTAGTCTTCTGGTTTGAGTTTTGGAATGCTGAGTCTTATGGTAATTGCATATTACATCTACATACTTCAAATGAGTTTATAATGGCTATTATCATCAAAAGGAATAAGAAAACAATTAACCATGATTAGCCTTTTTATGTGAAGAGTTATCTCCTTATTTTGGCATTCAGTGTGCAATCATTTTGAAATTAGCTATGAGTTTGAATAATTTTATTTATTTATTTTTGTATTTTAATAGTGTAAGAACAAATGAGTTCCTCAATCTTACGGGTTTCTATAAAAAGTAGAAAATGCTAGCTGTGTTTATTAAAATATAAAACCCATTTCCCTAACTAGTTTAAAATAAAACAGAGAAAGAGACCAAAAGAAATCTTTCTGTTGTTTATTTCTAGTTCAATTTGAAACTGAGCCAGTTTGAAATAAGTACGGATAAATTCATTATTGCACTTTATATACTCCTCCAAATGATTAACTATTGCTACCACACGTCCCTTTCAAAGGTAAATGTTCTCCGGTAAGAGAACAAAGACATGACTTGGTAAGCACACATTGATGATATAGTTGAAATTTCAAAATATTACCTTCTTGCTATATTGAGATATTGTACATATATATGTTTTATGTTATACATATAGTAAGAGTATGCATTTTGTCACAGAGATTCCTAAATGTTATGGAAAAAAAGAAGGAAAATTTAAAATAGTGACTGTCCACAGATCATGGCCAGATTCCCTCTGTTAGCTGTTGAATTACTGGTGCATTGACTGCCTTGCCTGTGGGATGTATTTGAGTCCTGTAAATAATGACTGGGAGTGAGATCTCAGGGGGACTGCATGAGCTGTATCTGAACCCTCCAGATAATGACTGTGCAGCCAACACACACAGTTCTTAAGGAGAGTTTTCAGGTCCTTGGAGAGATAGCCTTCTGCTCTGTGCTAACCTAGCTGGCTTGGAGAACTGCCAGTGGCCATGACTGGAGTATCCTCTTAGAATAGAGGACTGCAACTTTGGAGTTCTTTGGATGGTTGTAAATTACAGAGGGCTAAAGAAATTCTCTAGGGATTCGTGTTTTGTTGAAAGGATGGTAGCAGCACATGCCCCCATACATACACTAAAAAAAAAAAGAGAGAGAGAAAATGTAGCATAGAAGTTGACTTTTAAAAATTAATTTAGGTTACAGAAAAGTAAATTGGGATTTGTCGTACATGATACTAAGTACAGTAAACGATGTATGAATAAAGACATTTCCTTACGTTATATTCATCTGTTTAGTCTGATGACTATGTCCACGATTTCCCATTTGCCTACTCCTTGTTATTCCATATTGAAGAATTTCAGAAGCAGATTCCTTAAAATACTTGAAAGAAATTTCAATATAAATATGCAAAGATTAAATGTCATTGTTATTTTCCAGAAGTGGAAATCTTTGGCAAAATGTATTCCCAAGCAACCTTTCTTGCTTTGTTAAATGATTTACTTTTCAGAGCTAGGGCAAGAGATTATTCTTTCATTATGGTTCAATAAGAAAATCTTCCTTTCAACATTCATAAATGACCAAATATATAGATTTATGAATAACAATGAGCCTTATTTTATATTTAATATTGGAACTATACTTTGAGATATATTTGACTCCTAATCTACATTGTTTTCTTCACATCTCTAACAAATAACTTTCTTATAAGGAAGGCCTATTTAAATAGGCTATCTTATAGGTAAGGTCTATTATTTATTCCTTCAAAACAAACTTCTGCCCTCTACGACATGTACCTCTATTTTTTAACAACTCAATTGAGGTATAAATTACAAACCACAAAATATAACAATTGCTAGACAAGTTGTTTTGGTAAATTAATAGAATTGTACAGTTTTAGAACATTTTCATAACTTAAAAATGTTTCCTCATACCCATTTGTGGTTCATCTCATCTCATACTCATATCCTTAGGAAACCAGTGGTCTGCTTTTAGCCTCTACAAATTTGCCTTTGCTAGATATTTCATATAAATGCTATAGTACAATAACTAGTCTTCTGTGTATGGTTTCTTTCACTTAGCATGATACTCTTCAGGTCCATTCATGTTGTAGCATTGTGGTAGACAGAATAATTGCCTCACAAAGATGTCCATATCCTAATCCCCAGAACCTGTGGATATTTTATATTATATGGTAAAGGAGAGTTAAGGTAGCAGGTGGAATTAAGTTTACTGATCAACTATCCCCAAAACAAAGAGATTATCCTGGATTATCTAATGGCTTCAAGGTTAATCACAAGAGTCAGAGTGATGAGATGTGAAAAAGATTTCACTGGCCATGGCTGGCTTTGAATATGGAAAGGGATCACAAGGCAAGGGATGTGAGCCATCTCTAGATGCTGGAAGAGGCAAGAAAACAGATTCTCCCCTAAGAGCCTTCAGAAAGGAATGTCAATACTGTGAATTTTAACCCAGTGAGACCCATTTCAGATTTCTCACCTCCGTAAACTGTAAGATAGTAAATTTCTGTTGTTTTAAGCCACTGAATTTGCAGTAATGTGTTATATCATGAACAGGAAAGTAATACTAGCATGTATCAGTATTTTGCTCCTTTTTAAAAATTTTTATTTTTATTATTGTGGTAAGCAAACAAAACATGAGATCTACCTTTTTAACAGATTTTAAGTGTAGAATATAATTTTAACTATAGCTAGAGCGTTGTCTAGCAGATTTATAGAGGTTAATCTTCTTGTATAACTAAAACTTTATACCCGTAGATTAGCAACGCTCCATTTGTCCCTACCCCCAGCATCTGGCAGCCACCATTCTGCTCTTTGCTTCTATGAGTTTGACTGCATTAAATACTTCATATAAGCGGCATCTTGCAGTATCTGTCCTTCTGTGACTGGCTTAACATTCCTAGCATGATGTCCTCGACATTTCATCCATGTTGTCACATACTGCAGGATTTCCTTCTTCTCTAAGACAGAAAAAATATTCCACTGTGTGTGGATACAACATTTTCTTCATTCATTCATCCATTGATAGACACTTAGGTTGTTTCCATGTTTTGGTTATTGCGAATAGGGCTGCAAGGAACACGAGAATCTCTTTGAAATTATAATTTCAATACTTTTGGATGAATACCTGTAAGTGCAATTGCTGAGCCATATTGTAAGTTCTATTTTTCATTTTGGGGGAGAACTTCCATATTATTTTCCATAACATTTGCATCATTTGGCATTCCCAAAACTGTGTGCGAGTGTTCTGATTTCTTCACATCTTCACCAACACTTGCCTTTTGGGATAATAGGCACCCTAAGAGGTATGAGATGATATCTCATTGTGGTTTCCATTTGCATTTCCCTGATGATGACTGACGTGAGCATCTTTTATGTATCTGTTGGCCTTATATGTCTTCTCTGGAGAAATGTTCCAGTTTAATTGCCAATGGTGGTATGTTGCTAATATAGACCATGTTTTGTAATTTTTGTCACTTGAGTATTTGGATTGTTCACAGCTTTAGTTTTAAGCTATTATTATTAGCTTCTATGAATATTTGTGTACACGTCTTTATGTGGACATATTTTTTGGTTTCTCTTGGTTTGACACCTAGGATTGATTTTGGGTCATACAGCAAGATTATGTTTAACTAGAAAGTTAAAAAGAAATTGTCCAACTGTTTTCCACAGGGTTGAGGCCATTTTATATTCCCATCAGCAATATGTGAGGATTAGTGTGTCTCCACATCCTCACTAACACTTGATATTTTTCTGTCTTTTTTTATTACAGTCATTAGAGTGAGTGTGTAGTGAAATCTCATTGTGCTTTTTTCTTTTTTGTAGTCAAATACACAAAACATAACATATACCATTTAAACCATTTTCAAGTGTTCAGTTCAGTGCTATTAAATACATTCACATTGTTGTGCAACCATCATATCTCTTTATCTTGTAAAACTGAAACTCTATATCCATTAAACAGTGACGACTCATTCTTTTTTTCTCCTCAGCCCCTAGAAACCACCATTATACTTTCAGTCTTTATGATTTTGACTACTCTAAGTACCTTATCTAAGTAGAATTATACAGTATTGGTCTTTTTATGGCTAGCTTATTTCACTTAGCATAATGTCCTCAATCTTCATACATGCTGTAGCATATTGCAGAATTACTTTCCTTTTTAAGGTTGAATAATATTCCATTGTATGTATATACCATATTTTGTTTTTCCATTCATCAGTTGATAGATACTTGAATTGCTTACACTTTTTGGCTATTGTTAATAATGCTGCTAATCACATGGGTGTAAAAACATCTCTTTGGGGTCCTGCTTTCAATTATTTTGAGTATATGCCCAGAAGTGAAACTTCCCCTCCCCTCCATTATGGATAATATGGTAATTCTATTTTTAATTCTTTGAGAAGCTGTCATATTATTTTGCACAGTAGCTGTGCCATTTTACATCCCCACCAATAGTGAACAGGGTTCTAATTTCTCCATATCCTCACCCACACTTTTGTTTTGTTTTAATAATAGTCATCCTAATAGGTGTGAGGTGGTATTTCATTGTAGTTTTGATTTCCATTTCCCTAATGATTACTGATGTTGAGCATTTTTCATGTGCTTGTTGGTCATTTACATATCTTGTTTAGATAAATTACTATTCAAGACCTTTGCCATTTTTGTTTGTTTATTTGTTGTTGTTGAGTTTTAGGAGTTCATTATATATTCTGCATATTAGTCCCTTATCAGATATATGATTTCTAAATTTTTTCTCCCATTCTGTGGATTGCCTCTTTATTCTGCTGACAGTGTCTTCTGATGCACAAATTTTAAAAAAAAATTATGAAGTCCATTTGGTCTTTTTTTTACTTTTGTTGCCTGTTCCTTGGTGTCAAATACACTAAATCTCTGTGAATTCCAGAGTCATGAAGCTTTGGTCCTATGTTTTCTTCTAAGAGTTTTATTGTCTTAAGTCTGACATTTAGGACCTTGATCCATTTTGAGTTAATTCTTGTATATGCATTAGATAAGAGTCCAAATTCATTCATGTGCATGTGGATATCCAATTTTCCCAGCACCACTTGTTGAAAAGACTATCCTTTTTCCATTGAATGGTTTGAACACCCCTGTCAAAAATCATTTGACCATATATATAGGGGGTTATTTGTGGCTTTCTATAATATTCAGTTGCTCTATATGTCTGCTTTATGCCAGTACCACTGTTTTGATTACTGTAGCCTTGAAGTAAATTTTGAAATCAAGGAAGCATGAGTCTTTCAGTTACATTCTTTTTATCAAGATTATTTTGGTTATTCAGTTCCCATTGAGATTCCATATGAATTTTTGGATGGGTTTTCTATTTCTGCAAAAAAAAATCTTTGGTGTTTTGAAAGACATTTCATTGAATTTGTAGTTTGCTTTAGATAGTATGAACGCTTTAACAATATTGTCTTCTAATCCATAAACATGCTTTGTTTTTCCATTTATTTATGTCTTCTTTAATTTCTTTCAGTAAAATTTTGTTATTTTTATTTTACAACTTTCACCTCTTTGGTTAAGTTAATTCCTAAGTATTTTATTCTTTTTGATTATATTCTAAATGGGATTGTTTTTGCAATTTGCTTTCCAAATTGTTTATCGTTTTTACGTATAGAAATGCAACAATTTTTGTGTGTTCACTTTGTATTCTGCTACTTTGCTAAATTCATGTATTAGATCTAACATTTTAAATCAAATTCTTAGGGTTTTCTAAATATAATATCATATCGTCTGCAGAGATAATTTTATATTTTCATTTCCAATTGGATTCCTTTTATTTCTTTTTTCTTGCCTAATTTGTCTAGCTAGAATTTCAAGTACCATGCTGAATAGAAGAGGTGGAAGCAAACATCCTTGCCTATTCCTGATCTTAGATGAAAAGCTTTCAGTCTTTCCCCATTGAGTATGATGTTCATCTGTCGTTACTGTATTAAGTGTTTATGGTTGTTGTATCTTCTTGCTGTATTGAAACTTTTATCAATATATAAGGTCTTTCTTTGTCTCATGTAACCTTTTTTGATTTAAAGTCTACTTGTTGAATATTAGTATAGCTACCCCTGCTCTCTTTTAGTTATTATTTGGAGGGAATATCTTCCTCTATCCTTTCATTTTCAATCTTTTTGTGTCTTTTGGTCTCAAAGGAGTCACTTGTAGATAGCATAGAGTTGGAGCATGTGATTTTATCCATTCTGCCAATCTCTGTCTTTTGATTGGCGAGCTTAATCCATTTACATTTAAAATAATTATTGAGAGACTTCCCTGGTGGTCCAGTGGTTAAGATGCCACGCTCTCAATGCAGGGGGCCTGGGTTCGATCCCTGGTCAGTGAACCAGATCCCGCATGCTGCAACTAAGACCCTGCATGCTGCAACTAAGACTTGGTGCAGCCTAATTAATTAATTAAAATAATTATTGATAAGGAAGAACTTACTTCTGTCATTGTGCTATTTGATAAGCCTTATAGCTTCCCCCCTCATTCTTTTAATTACTATCTTCTTTTGTGTTTAGTTGATTTTTTGTAGTGAAATATTTATATTTCTTTCTCATTTCCTGTGGTATACATTCTATAGCTATTTTCTTTGTGGTTACCATGTAAATTACATTTAATTAACATCCTGAAGTTATAACATTCTAATTTGAATTTATACCAGCTTAACTTTAGTAACGTACAAACTGAACATAAAACAAACTAAAAAAGCAGCTCCATCCTTACCCCTTTTCATTGTTGATCTCACAAAATTACATATTTATATATGTGTGCTCCAAAATGTAAACTAATAATTATTTTAAATGCATTAGCCCCTTAAATTGTGTAGAAAACAGGACTTGTACTTAAAAACTAAAATCACAGCAATATTACGTTTTATACTAATAATTGTTTTCTCTTTTTAAAATGTTATTAGTTTCTTAAATCATGTAGAAAACAAAAAGTGAGTTAACACTATTGTTGTAATATTAGCGTCCGCAATTGTCCATGTATTTACCTTTATTGAGATCTTTATTTACCCGTATGGAGAGGTAGAATTTATGGCATCTTTTCCCTATGGTAACATAGTTTCAAGCTGTTAAACATCACTGACATAGTTCACCTTGATAGTGTGTCATGGAGAGATAATGCCAGTTGAGTCTATATTTACCTTCAGATTCCCTCACATTCTTACCCACCACTGTTCTATTTTAAAAGTGGGCTGAATCCTAAAGACTGCTCTTGTAATAGCTGATTTCTGGCTGAGTATGGGAGGCTTTGGCAGGAGGTTAGAAGGTGGGAAGAAGGAAGATGCCAAGATATTGCACCCCTCTTTCTCTGCTTGGGGGGACAAGGACTCTGTGATTCCATTGCTTCCTTTCTCATGGACAGACTGGCCTGGGTCTGAGCTTTTGTTGGATGACTCTTACTTCTGAGCACTGGTAATATTGCCTACTTCCATTTTCCCTCCAGCCTTGTAGTGGCCATGTCTTTCTGCTTTTGATTAATGGGTTTTCTCAAGGTCATCTGTTCAGTGTTTAAGTTCAGTATAACCAGTTCTCTGCATTACATTGACTTGTTGCAAATTATTGAAGTCATTTTTCTAGTCAGACACAAACTGATAGAGTTTTTAAAAAATCATTATTTTATATCCTACTTGGTATTAAATTATGGGTCTCTATGTCCCCCTACTTAGAAAAAAAAAATTCCTGTCCAAGTAGTGATGGATTTTTTTTTTTAATTTATACTTATTTAGACCAAATCTTTTGATCTGGAGGTGGCCTTTATCCTGTTGGTTATCACAGGAAAAAAATTTCATTTGTATAATATTTATTTTTTCCTTTAATTTAAATACATATTAATACAACAGTACAATTAAAGTCCCCTACCTTTTTGTCATTCTTTCTCTACTTCTTCTCCTTTAACGACTTCATAGGAGTGTTGAGAAAATTCATGATTTAATCTTGGCCAACAATCTAGAGTTGCAAAGATGAACAAGGAAGCTTTTAAATAAGACTGACACTAATTCTAATTCTTGCAACATGCCTGTGCTTAATATGCTCCACAGTCCCACACAGCTGATTTATTTGGAATCTTTCTGCCTTCTCCAGTGGCAATGAAAGAACTCATCACAATCTTGATTATTTTTGCAAGGTTTTAGAAAACACAATATGTGATAAAATGTAATTTAAACATAATATACCTCTTTCTGGTTGAAACATATTTCTTTCAATCACAGTAAATATTAGACAAAGTAACAGGACTAATTTATTTTTAACAAACCCATACTTTCCCAATATCTATGTTGCTCTTCTAGAAAATGGTATAAAATCAAAGACACTGTTCTTTTTCTTCCCTGCTATAACTTTTGCAATATTAACAGTATGAAATTGCCGTCTGTGTTCCAAAGGAACTATTAAAAAAAGGAAACCTTAAAGTACTCCCCAAAGAATTTTCCCTTTATTCACCAGTTTGAAATTGTTTTCTTTCCCTGTGGTTAAATATTTAATGTGTTGCTGCTATATAAGAATCATCTTTGTGTTAGTTATTCTAATTATAGATAATCTTCCATATTTTCCAGCACTAAATGCTGGAAATACTTTATTTGACCAGTTAAAATTTTGGGTTACTCAGCAAAAGACTGTTTATAAGGTTGACTGTTCAACTGTACCATCGTCTCATCTTACAAATCAACTTTTAAATTTGAGGCTATCAGATATCATACCTGAGAATGAGAACATATCATTTTTCATTATGCCATTAGGTGTTCAAAAGAAATTGAGAAATGATGTAGTTTGGTTAGAAGTCTTATATTTTGTGTCACAAGTTCTGTTTAATGGCTTTTGTGAAGTATTGCTTCAATTCTGTTTCCAAAAAGCAATAAAGCAGAAGTTGTTTTTACAAAGCAGATAGAAAATTGATTCACCAGTGCTGGGCATTTTCCAAGTGTAAAGCAGTATTTCCAAACTGTTACATGTGTAATAATGGCTTTGATGTTTAAGTAAGCATTTCATTAAATGGGTTGATTTTAGTTCTAAAGCTAGGGCTACCATCACTAAATAATGAAGTGGTCAGAAAGAATCAGTCATGTAATTTTGTGTTAAAAAAAATTCATGTGTGTGTGACTCTACCAACTGAAAAGACAGGCTGAACTGTCATACCTCATCTATTTTTATTTCACAAATTAAGGGTTTATTTAAGTACTTCTTCTTTAAAAACTGTAATAAATGTAATAATGAGTTGTAGTCTCACTTTCAATTATCCATGAGAAGAAAAATAACATAAATCATGACATTTTTTCTCATATTTTCAGATTTAACCATATTTACATTTATTAAAATCCCACTCTTTCTCAGAATTGTTCTTAGCATTTATTGATTTCTAAATCAAATAGCACAAAGCAAAAGATTTCTCACTACTTCTTCCCAATTCTCTAAGTGCAATCCACATTTTTCTATCAACTTTGATAAGAAATCACACATTATAATGAATGATTAATATTCCATTATTTTAAAATTTTCATCAGCTGTCTTCATACTAAAAGGTATGGCAGTTATCTTTAAACAACTCAGAGGCTTGGATTGGCTTTTCAGAAATTGAGAGGTTATTACCTGAGACTTTTGACATTGAACTTTACAAATGTAGGAAACAAACAAAAGTTAAATGAAAGAGAAGCGGGCTTACATTAAAAAAATATTATAAATATTTGTTTATAATTTTTATGGGCTGTAAGAGAAAAGCCTTTTTTCCCCTAAATCACAGTTCTAGCCCAATAGAACTATAACAGTAACAAAATAAGCATTGGCACTCAGTTCAAATTCTGTTCAAACTTTGTGTAACATGGTTCAGCCTAAAATACAGTCCAACCCAGAAGTGTGTTACTATTAGGACTGTCTTGTGTTGTACCAGCATTAATACCAGGTATTATTTTAGAAATTTGAAGGAGTGCCTGCTCCCAACAGAAGTGGCCTTGCTCTTTTTTAATGGGAATTGCAAGCACTATCTACTGAAATTTGCCACCTTTTCAGTGTATTGCAACTTGCCAAGCTAAGAAGGGAAAGAGGTTACTTAAGAAGTTCTGTCTGACTCATTTTTGTTGTTGTTGTTTTTGTTTTTTCTAGAGCACTGGCTTATTTTATTCCTTATTCTTGCTACTCCTCCTCACCCCAACCTGCTCAACCAGTAGGGTCAGGAAAAATGATTCCAGGGGAATAGATATTGTGAAAGTCAAGGTTAAAAAGGGGCAGTGTATACATTGCTTGTAAAGTCTTACCTCATGCTGGGCTCAATTAAGAGAAAAGCAAATTAAGGTACAGCAGATGAATAAGCATCTTACCTCAAGCATGAGCTCTTCAGTTGAGTAATAAACCCAGTAAGGTGGCATCCTAGAGCCTAAGCAAGCGTTGGCAAACATTTTTAAAGTTCTAATACCTATTTTTCTTATTTGGTTTCAATAAATATAAGCCCCCTTTCCTATTACAATTCCTATTCCTGTTTCCTTCACACAAATTTTTGACAGATATTAGTAATTAGAATTTATAAGTTAGCTGACATTGCATATATTTCTCAAATTAAAGTAGATCAACTATAATTTAGAAGATGTCTTAGCTTATTTTCCACATAGTATGACAGAGATTCATCTGGGTTTTGCTTCCAAAGCTGGGCCAGGAGAATTGCCAATATTGATGTCAACTACCAGCACAGACTGGGCATCACCAGAGTAAAGGATTGTATGTGCCTGCACACTTGGGTGGATGCCCTGCCACAAAGGCCTCAAATGTGGCACATTTGGTTTGACTCCAGGCATAGATTCTCCTTCTCTCTGGTAGTGGTAACGTCTGCTTATTGGTCCACATTTTCTGAACAGGCTGAGAAATTTTAGTATAATTATCCACCTTTGCCTTAGATTTTTGCGGCCTTTCTTGTGCAGCTCTTTATTTTATTTTGGTGTAATTTACCTTCATCTTTCTTTTTCCCATAGAGAATTTATTTACTAATCTGCATAAGTGCGTTGAAAAGATAGTCAATGATGGGGCATAAGACTTGAGCTCAAAGAATGATGCAGGAAATTGAAAGTATATAAGATATTCAGATAAAGCAGATCAATTAGACTGGCCAAATTAATTACTCTAAAGAATATGTCCTTTTTTCCACATAAAATCCTTTTTCTCACAAGTTCAGAGGTATTTTTTTTCTTAAGATTATGATTTTAGAATGTGAGCAGTTGGTCATGCAGTAAATGATAAACATCCTTTCTTAATTTCCGTTAAATTCAGATCAACAGCCTTTCGTCTGGCATATACCTCATGACAGATGCTGGTATTATGAAGATAAATTAGCTAAGATCACAACAATGAAGAAGGTGGCAGTTTTGCAGGGTGACAATATGTGAATAAATAAATTGTAACCAATTCTTTGTAGGACATGCTGTAAAACATGTTATTCACAAATGTTATGACAGTGCTTGATCTAATCAAAATAAAAATGAGTTTAAAAATAAGTGCAGGGCTTTCCTGGTGGAGCAGTGGTTGAGAGTCCGCCTGCCGATTCAGGGGACGTGGGTTCGTGCCCCGGTCCAGGAGGATCCCACATGCCACGGAGCGGCTGGGCCCTGAGCCATGGCCACTGAGCCTGCGCGTCTGGAGCCTGTGCTCCACAACGGGAGAGGCCATGGCAGTGAGAGGCCTGTGTACCGCAAAAAAAAAAAAAAAAAAAAAAAAAATGTGCAACAGGGAAGAGGATTCTGGGAAGAGAGCAGAGTAGAAAGTACCAGGAATCTGTCTCCTGATCTAGACAACAATTGCTCTGGTAGAATCTATCTGACATAACTGCTTTGGAACTCTGGAGTCTATAGAAGGTTTTCAACTTTCCAAGAAAGGATTGGATGGTAAACTGTAGTTAATTTCATCCAATTTCAGGTCTCAGCATAGTAGCAGCTACCCAAATGCTACCGACAGTCCCATGGCACACATAGCAGCTGTGTGTGCATTCCAGGAGCAGTTTGCACACAGCTTAAGAGAGCCAATGTGAACAAAAAAGATTCTGTCCTCCAAATATTGGGAATCTGTGCTCTGCTTGCTGAATTCTGCTTCTCATAATGGAGATGCAGACAAGATGTGGCAGTCAGTGTTGTTACACCTTACCCCATTGTTGCTACACTTTACCTGGTTATTACAAGCCCCACCTCCTCTAGCTGAATTGACTTCCAGGGGATTTAAGAGTTGGCACACTCTCCCTCCTCTTAATTTTTCTTATTCTACTTGTGGAGCCAAATATTAAAAACTAAGACATCAAAAACAAATGCGTAGAGATTTCCCTGGTGGTGCAGCGGTTAAGAATCCTCCTGCTAATGCAGGGGACATGGTTCAAGCCCTCGTCCGGGAAGATCCCACATGCTGCGGAGCAACTAAGTCTGTGTGCCACAACTACTGAGCCTGTGCTCTAGAGCCTGCAAGCCACAACTACTGAGCCCATGTGCCACAACTACTGAAGCCTGCACACCTAGAGCCTGTGCTCCACAACAAGAGAAGCCACCGTAATGAGAAGCCTGTGCACCGACATGAAGAGTAGCCCCTGCTCACCGCAACTAGAGAAAGCCCATGCACAGCAACGAAGACCCAATGCAGCCAAAAATAAATAAATAAATTTATATATATTAAAAAAAATACATATACAGGAGAAATTAGAAAATTACCTGAGAAGACCTTAAGTTTACACCTCAGCCTGATTCTCCATATAGAGGTAGCTATAGCAATAAAAAACAAAACAAAACAAAACAAAAACAAAGTATCAAACCATTGTGGAGGAGGAGAATCTGATTTCCAGAATTGCTACACTATTAGATTTGAATGTTCAGTTTTCAGCTAAAAAATTGTAAGACCTACACTGAAAGAGGAAAAATGGCCCATTCAATGGAAAAGGATAAAAATCAACAGAAACTACCCCTGAAAAAGACCTGATGGAATATCTAGTAGGCAAGGAATTTAAAACAACTGTCTTAAATGCTTAAAGAAATAAAAATGTTGATAAAGTCAGGAAAACAACATATGAACAAAATGGATATATCAATAAAGAGATAAAAAGCCTAAAAAAGAAACCCAAAGGAAATCATTGAGTTGAAAAATAAAATAACTGCAATGAAAAACCACACTAAAGGGACTCAAAGGGAGATTTGAGCTGGTAGAAGAAAGAATCAGTAAACTTGAAGATAGGAAAATGAAAATTAGTGAGTCTGAAAAACAAAAAAATAAATAAATAAATAAAAGAAGGAGAGACCTCAGGGGTGGGCAGAAAACATCAAAGGCACAATTAATAGAAGGAAAGAATGGTACATTTGACCTTATCAAAATTAAAAGCTTTTGCTCTGCAGAAGACCTCATTAATAGGAAGATCAGACAAGATACAGACTGGAAATAAATATTTCAGACTGCATATCTGACAGAGAATTGTATCTCGAATATATGAAGAACTCTGAAAACTCAAGAGTAATAAAAACAAATAATCCAATTAGAAAATGGAAAAAAATCATGAAGAAATATTTCACTGAAGAAGAGATTCAGACGGCAAGTAAACACATAAAAAGATATTCAGTATCATTAGCCACTAGGAGAAATGGGAATTAGAAACACAGTGAAGTATCACTGCACACCTATCAGGATGACTAAAATAAAAAAGAATAACGATATCAAATGTTGGAGAAGGTTCAGAGAAACCAGATCATTCACATGTTGCTAGAAAGAATGTAAACATTTTTAGTCACTCTAGAAAACAGTGTAGCAATTTCTTTAAAAAAATAAAAAAACGAAATAATGCAATTACCACATGACCCAACATTTGTACTCCTGGGCATTTATTGCAGAGAAATGAAAACTTAACATTTACACGAAAATCTAAATCTGAATGTTCATAGCTGCTTTATTCACAATAGACCAATAATGGAAAAAACACAGGTGTCCTTCAGTGAGTGAATGGTTACATAAACTCTGGCACATTCATATAACTCAGCAATAAAACAAAAACAATCAAGACAAAAAAGAACTCTTGATACATACCACAATCTGAATGAAATGCGGAGTGAAGAAATCCAGTCATCAAAGATTGCATACTGTATAACTGCATTTATATAACATCCTTGAAGTGTCACAGTTACCAAATAGAGAACAGGTTAATGGTTTCCAGGGATTAACGAGGAGGTGGCAGTGGATGAGAGGTAGGTGTAGCCATAAAAGGGTAATGAGGGATCCTTGTGCTGATGGAAATTTTCTATATCTTGACCAGTAATATGCATATCCTGTGTGTAATATTGTACTATAGTTTTGCAAGTTGTTACCACTAGAGAAAGATAGAGAAAGGGTACAAAGATCTTTTTGCATTGTTTCTTACATGTGAATTTACAATTATCTCCAAATAAAATATTAATTAATGCTCTCAGTTTTCATTTTGAATACAGTATTATTTGCAGCAATAACTCACATATAAAGCTCTTTGGTGTGTTCCATAATTTTTAAGAGTGGAAAGGGACTCAGGAACAAAATTCTGGAAAAGTAATATCTGTTAAATGAGTGTCTAATTTTAAAATGGCTATATGTAAAATATTCTAAAAATGGAATACACTGACTAAGATAATAATTAAAGAGGAGAAACTGATGTAAAGTCTGAGTCTTGCTACTCAGACTTCTGTAAATTGCAAGAATTTTAACTAATTTCACAGTCTAGTTCTTAGCTTGGAAGTTCAGGAAACTGATTTATCATTTCACCTAATGGATAGGTGAATAGTACAATCTTAGGACAATAAACATTTTAGCCACTTTTTTTTTTTTTGGCGGTACGTGGGCCTCTCACTGTTGTGGCCTCTCCCGTTGCGGAGCACAGGCTCCGGACGCACAGGCTCAGCGGCCATGGCTCACGGGCCTAGCCGCTCCGCGGCATGTGGGATCTTCCCAGATCGGGGCACGAACCCGTGTCCCCTGCGTCGGCAGGCGGACTCTCAACCACGGCGCCACCAGGGAAGCCCTTTTAGCCACTATTAAGAACATTTTTTTCCCAGTATCAAAATGTATCAGTCAGGTTATGCTCGGTTATGCTGTAGTAAAAAGTAAGCTAAAAATTTCAGTGACGTAACCATTTCAGGTCTATTTGTCCTTCACATTCAGGGAAACAGACCTGCAGAGCCTGCACTATCTTTAAGGTTGCTCGTCTATGGCAGGAGGAAGGGACGTGGCATTCTATGCATTATTTCTTGAAGTTCTGGTCAAGATTCACACGTAACGTCTGCTCACATATCATTTGCCAAGATAAGTCATATGACCATTCCTAACTTCAAGAAGGCAGGAAAATACATTCCAATCAAGTGTCCTCTAAAAGAGGATCAAAAGTTTGATAAACTGAACCAGTATTCACAGCATAGCATTCCAGATAAATTAAATTGGCAGCCATCCGATTACTGTTAAATGAGGATCAGTAGAAAATGATTTGAACTACCTTCAGGTATATTCATGAGGGTGACAGGGTGACAAGATTCTCTCTGTTTCACAGAAGGTTTAATACTGAAATACTGTGGCCAATAAATATTGAAAAGTCATATTCTCCAAACTGACACTGTCTAAATGCTATCTGACCACCCAATTTACGCTATAACAGTTAAAGTTTGGAATCTCCACAGGTGACTGAAATCCAGACAAGAGACCTAAGCAAACTGTGTTCTTCCTTCACCTTAAGTTTATTATTTTAGTTTTTATTTCACAGAGCAGTGTTTTCTGGACTACCTGGAGCAGGTAGCATCTATGCAAGACAGAAGATTCATGTGGGGCCTTTTCCAGAGTGTTTCTCCAAATAGGTAAGAGAAATTCTTCAATCTGCTCAGAATTATTTAGGAAATGATCCATACCCTGCACCCCACTTAGTCACAATGCACATTAGCATATTAAAAATCTCTGAAAATTTCTTCAGTGGAGAACCTGTTTAATACATAAAATGTGACCATGTCTAGATGCTAAGTTTACATTAATTCATTTTAGCGCCTAAAATGTCATGAGGTAGGTGAATAATTGCCCTCATTTTATAAACCCAATTGTCTTATAAAGCCTATTAAATTCTATAAATTCCTACCGAGGAGTTCCTATTTTATTTTGAGGGTGGTTCTTTAAAACTAAGACAGAGTCTGGGTTGTCTGAAATAAGATTGAGCTAAAATAGGGAGAATAAATATTGGCTTGTGTTGTAGAGCTTGAAATGGAGTGTTCTGTCCTGAGAGACCTAGAATGTATTATTTGATAGCTTAAAATAAAACATCTGTCCTATGCCTTTTAGTCTGAATTGCCCACCAGTTAATCACTGCATTGGATTATTCCATGGGCAGAAAATCATTCTTTTAAGACACTGGGAAGCTAGTCAGAACTGGGAAGGTCCTCTAGTTTATGAGTTTAAAGAATTAGGTAATTGTTGATTGGAGGAAACTCATGATGTTGAATTTAAGGGATGAAGTACCAGGAGTAAATATCAATTGCACAGGAGGCAAAGTAACTGCATTCTAGAAGGCAGTGAGTGATCAGGAATCCTAGGGTGATCCCTGGATACCAAGTTTGGTAAAGGAAAAACGGTAAAGACCAGAGTGTCTAAACAATGGTGCTTAAACTGTGGGATGCTTCAGAGCTGCTTAGTTAAACGTAGTGAAGCTTGCTGCCTCTCCCTCTCCTGCTCCCCAACACACTATTGATTTCAATTCTGTATGTTTGGGGTAGAGCCCAGACTTCAGGAATTGTAGCGAGCTGTCTGCTTGCTAAATTTTCAAATCATTGTTTTGTAACAGCCAAAATAGTGTCATGAAAGAAGAGTCATAATATAAAGACTACAGAAGACAAATTTTAAAATTTTGCTTTGCATTTGAGAATGGATGAGGTGAAGTGCCTCCCTGTCCTTTGAGCGATTGAATCTTTGCTCCTAGTTTAAAAATGCTTTCTAGGTGATTTTCTCAGGCTATTCTAGTAGCCTGAAGCAGTTTTAAATTCAAAGTCTCATTTAAAATACCTTGCTTTCATCCACTTTTAGATAAAAGAGTATCTATCTACATATAGTAACTTGTTTAATATCAATAAACACTTTAGAACAATAATACATAGCTAAGAGATTTTGATTGACAGCACACAGCAAGTTGTATATCCTGTTCCACAAATGTCAATGAATATTCAATAAACAAGGGAAACTATAATGTTCTTGAGAAAAAAAAAATGTATAAAAAAGGTAAAAACCCCACAACCTTTCAATATCACTTAAGTTTTGAATGAGAGTTATATCCCACTACTGAAATCTACTGTTTAACTCATTATGACTTTCCATTTAATATAAAATTTGGGAAGTGTTTATAATTTACTACATGCGTTTTTATGTGGACAAGAGAGCTTGAACACTTCAAATATATATTCATTTGGAATATTACTTGAGGATGCATAAGAAAATTATTTATATTGTTTAAAGTTATGAAGCGTGCACAAACATACTCATAAATAAATCACCAGAATTGATTTAATCTTGATTAGTATCAATTTCTAAATTTGAATTGCGTGACTAAGATCTCAGAGCATATATATCACTTAAAAGTGTAATTAATGGCAAATGTGTGAAAAAGCTAAATCTAAGTCTTATTTTGCTTATGTAGGAGACAGATATTTCATTTTTAGCACAAGGATTGACTTTTTTTTTTTTTTTTTTTTTTTTGCGGTACGTGGGCCTCTCACTGTTGTGGCCTCTCCCGTTGCGGAGCACAGGCTCCGGACGCGCAGGCTCAGCGGCCATGGCTCACGGGCCTAGCTGCTCCGCGGCATGTGGGATCTTCCTGGACCGGGGCACGAACCCGCGTCCCCTGCATCGGCAGGCGGACTCTCAACCACTGCGCCACCAGGGAAGCCCAAGGATTGACTTTTAATACTCAGTAAGGATTGCCTTCTCATTTCATGTTTTCTCCAAGCTCCAGATTTTGTGAATTTGGCTTTCTTTCTTTATAGTGCCATTCTCCTGAGATCCTCCAAGAGAGGAAAGCATGTCACCAGTCAATAGTTAGACTTGGGCATTCTTCTGATTAATGGAAGGGCCAGAACTATGTCTCCAAAAACACCTTGTGCAAACTTCACAGGCTTATTCATAGCCAGACAATCAAAATTTTCATAAGTAATTGTAACTCTGAATTTTGGCAGCTTTCACTACATTTACTTGTCCACTGTGATACTCACACAAGTGTCTCACAGCCATTAGGTCCTTTAGTCCCTTTTAATAAGCCTTTCATTTTTTTCCTAACGTGAGGTAAGGGATTGCAGATGGTAGCAAATAAAAGGTACGTATTCTGTATTGTTAGTCCTTATTTTAGAAAAATAGAATAATACAATTACAGTTTAGACTGCATTGGCTAAGCATCATTTTAATGACTGGAAGGCATATGGAGCTGATGCTGCTATAGAAATAGATTATGACTTACCACAGACATGGAACATTTGTTTTCCTGGGATAAACAATGATATGATTCACCAGTTGGAGAGAAGCCAAGACAGAAAAAATATTCTAACAAAAGTTAGGACTACAGTGGCATAGTATACTTAAGAAGATTCAATATGTTACCCCTTAACCCAAATCTGTTTAGAGGGCCACCATTGCAAGCCTGATACAACCAGGGTTTTATAACATCAACGACTTAGTGTTACTGATATTCTTCCATGCCCTTCTAAACTTTATAGTCTCTAGAAAATTCTCTTGTAGACTTGGTCTTGTTGGTTGTGGTAAATGTAAGCAGCTCTGTAACAAATCCTCCATGACAAAATCCAGTCCTCCTGGTCTAACCTTGTTCTTCAGTGCTGATAGTGATCATTGTTATAAATCTGTAAATGAGTCCTTTTGGGCATTCTCTATTCACATCTATTGGTAGTGTAATGCTATATTTTTGCTTATGATCCTTGGTTATTTGCACTCAGATCTCTCTGGCTCTAATTTTTTGTTTTCAAGAATTTTTAGTGCTGTGCCTTAAACATGCATAAGATTGCTCATAAACAGTCTAGCCCCCTGAATCATACTTTTTCTGCAGCTCTGTCCAACCTGCCTATACTGACCTTCCTATTCCCTTTTGTGTATTGGTACTGCTGCCAAAAGGCTTACACATCCTGGTAAAATTCTCTTGGCTTCAGTTTTGGGAACATCCTTAATTCTACCATAGATGGTGTTATGGGCTGAATTTTGTTCCCCAAAATTCACAGATTGAAGTCCTGGCCCCCAATCCCTCAGAATGTGATTGTATTTGGAGATAGTATCTTTAAAGAGGAATTAAGGTGAAATGATGTCATTAGGGTTGGCCCTAATCCAATACAAGTTAAAAGAAGAGAATATTAGGACACAGACACGCACAAAGGGAAGATCATGTAAAGACACAGGGAGGGGAAGACAGTCCTGTGCAAGCCAAGGAGTGAGGCCTCAGAAGAAACCAACCCTGATGACACCTTAGTCTTGGACTTCTAGCCTTCAGAACTGTGAGAAAATACATTTATGTTTCTTATGCCACCCGCTTTGTGATGTTTTGTTATGGCAGCCCAGGAAAACAAATACAGATGGGTTCTCCTAGATGCATACGATGAATTGAGAACACACAATAATCCTTGATCCACTTCCTCTCTCCTCCACTAAATTCCCTCTCAGACATCAGATTAGAGGGAGAAATGATGTACATTCAAGGAGAAGAAGAATAGGAAAGATGGTAACTGCTAATGGAGGATAAAAATAAATGTTGCAAGGTAAATGAAGGAGTAGTAAATAACAATATGTAGAAAGCTGAAACTTTCTATGTTGCATAGCAGGAAGTTAAAGAGAAGCAAGACATTTTGGGCTGAAGAACCCAGGGACATTCATAAATTATGTTAGAAGAAGGCAGGGGTGTGGAATGTGGTTGAAAAAGGATTGTTTGAAAATCTTCAAATATGCAGTTAAAGTGTACTAGATCCCCTTCCACCCTGGCAAAGTCAGACAAGATATGAGAGGATTACGCTATGAAAAAAGTGACCAGAAGTTGCCCAAGAATTAGAGATATTAGGTACAAAGGAAATTTAGGAATAATGCTAAAAAGAGGAATATTACGTTAAAAATCTATATTCCTCAGTAAGTGAGATTCTTATCACTTTTTCTCATCTTGGCTCCCAGATAATTAAAGTCAGGCATATTCCATACTGGCCCTCTGGTAGAATTTTGGAGATTGATGATATTATGATTTGAATTTGCTCCAACAAAAAGCCCAGACAACCTACAGGGAAAAACACTAAAGTATAAACTCCACCCAATGGATGGGATTTCTAAATACATTTTTAAGTGTCTCACTGTCAAATATGAGTGAACATCCAGTAGTCATCTGACATTTGAGAAAAGCCTTTAATGTGAAAAACAATACTCAGAACTAATAAACAAAAACAAGAGTTTTTTTAGAAAACAGAAAATGCAGAGAACAAAAAAGTCAAAGAACTTAATATTCATAAAGAAAAACAATGTGAATCCATTAAAAAAAGAATATTCAGAAAACAAGAAAGTATTTTGAAATTAAAAAAAAATGAAAACAAACTTCTAAGCTTCAAAGATGGTAAGATATGTTTGAAGAAATAATCTAGAAATTGAAACAAAAAGACAGGAACATGTAGGGTAGAGACTGAAGGAAAGAGGCATGAGGGAAGTTTCTGAGGTGACCGAAGGAGTATGAGTTATACAGATGGATTTTTTCTTTTGCATTTGTCAAAATTCAGCAAATGTACACTTAAGATTTGTGCATTTCATTGCATCTAAATTTGACATCAAAATAAACTCTAAACAAACAAAAAAGAAAATAGAAAAGAAAATTAGAGCATTGATCTTTAAGTCTTAACATTCAATTAGTAGTCTTTCCAAAAAAGAAAAGCAAATGTAAGGGAGAAAATGATAAATACAATTTCATAATTAAATTTCCCAGAATCGAAAGTAATGAAAAGAAATATTACACATACCAAGAAACTCAGCATTTAGTTTAAAAATATATAAATATAATATATATTTAAAATATATAATATATAAATAATATAATATTAAAAAATATTATCACTAAGGTGATAAGTTTAAAAACTTATAGGAAGAGAAATATAAAGAAAGGTAAATAAAAATAACAATTACACTGGCCCTGGAATGTGTGAAGAGCCTAACGGCAAGATTGGAAGTTTGATAAAAAAGAAAGAAACAGTCACTTCAAATTTCTCAAGAATTATTAATTCTCAAGAATATACTGAAGGATATTAGTAATTCTCAAGGATTATTCTTTTAAATCTAGTAATTCTATACACAGCCAAACTGTTTTATTACAAATTACTATTGAAATTTCATCAAACACAAAAGAGATGATGCTTATCAAAGTGTGACGTTCGACCAAATTACAGAATTTACCAAGGAAATGACAAAAATTAGTACCACAATTGGTGTGCCCCTCAGCCAGTTCAAATGTAAGGTGCAAGAGATACTGTGAAGGGGTATTTTTGGAGAAATCTCTGTTGCAATCCCCATCAAGTCCTCTGTCCAGGGAGAGGGATTTGCAGCCTCTGCTTCAACTCAAGTCTAGCAAATGAGGGATTCAACTTAACCACGGCAGAGATTAATATATGTCCTATGTGGTATGGAGGCGATGTAGCATAAACTCTGGCTCCTGCCCAGAAGGTAAAATGTAGACAGAGAACTCATCTGAAGGCTCACCCAAGGCATGATGGATTGTCTATAGCAAACTAGAATTTCTTGGAATCTTCTTCCAACTGCTTTTTACAGATCATGCTGTTTTGAGAAATAAACTAACTTCTGTAATCAACAGGGATGGTTACAGATATCCCACAGAAAAGAACAGGATATTTTTTCCCTAAGATAGTCTGTTTCTCCCAGTATACATGACATGTCCTAAAATATGGACAAACCCTCCATAAACAAAATCTGAATATGAAGTTAATTAACAGTAAGTCTATGCTTGAATTGCCACCTTCATTCCAATACATAGAATTCACTTATTTCCATTGGAGCACGAGCGATTTGGCTGTCTGGATTACCTTTCTAGGAGTTGGTTGTGTGCGTAGAGGATCCTTTGTATCACATTCGCAGCCATGTGCTTGGTTTCTTAGGTTATTCTGAAACTTCAGTTACACGCTACTGAGAAAAACCCCTATCCCCTAACTGCACGCAGAGTTTTTTTCTATTATGTGAATTATTGTTCATGTTTGATTTCCTATTTTTATCTTTACCATCTATTTCAATGCTTTTCCTTTTGCTTGCCAGAGAGCCATTTTCTTCCCTCTGAAGCCTCTCTAAGCAGTCATTCCTCCATCTTCTCATGCTATGCCATTTTCCTTTTTACAGGTGTATGAAACATGAAAACTTATCTATGACTCTAGGAAGGAATTATCTAAATCTGCATTTTACCATTCTAACAAATGAAAAAATTCTCTTAGAGATAGTTAGTAAGGGCTTAAACTAAGTAAACCAGTACTATTTTCTCCTGTCTACTAATTCCTTGGATACCTGGTTAGACGTAATATGTGCCTATTGCCATGGGTTTGGTATTTTTGGATGCTCATGGGACTCTAATTATATACGCCTTCCTCAACATCATGAAAGCCAGTCTCTGAAGCAGACTTCCTAATGTACAGCATACTGAATATCCTGTCACCCTAGACTACATTTTTTTCCCTTCTACTATTCTCATTGCCATTTCATGCTAAAACATTAGTTGAGATGGAGAGAAAATACAGATCTTCTGAGAGCTTTTCTATACCAATGAATTATTTTCTTCTATTTTGGAATCTTAACCAGTGACTGGTAACTTTTTTAGTCAGCTAATCATACCTATAGATGACAAGCACTTTTCTATCTGTGTGTTTTCTTGAGCACGTTGCTTTCAGGGATATGGAGAAAGTGAGTTGAAAACAAAAAGGAAGACCTGGGTAGAAAAGCAAAGTGGAATGTGGAATACTTGTTTTCAAATATTTCGAGACTATAAAAAAATGAAGGAAGATATATTATAAATATTTTACACGTAGGAAAAATGTAAGTAGCATATTCCTTGAAACTAAACAGTGAAGCCTTTTTATATGAGTGTGTATATGTACATATATATAAAACTTTGTCTGTAGCAAACAGAGGGAATCTATACCTTCATTTTATACTTGCACATTTATTGGCCGAAAGCAAATTCAGAGACACCGAAAGGGGGTTACTAGGATTAACATTTCTAATAAACTTTTAAAAAGTAAGCAACATTTAATTGACTTTCTTGGTATTTAAATAAGTTTATATTAGCGCATATCTGCTTTGTTGTTCTTACCTTAAAATTACTCAACAAATGAAGAGCCTGTACTGCCTTATTTTCTAATTTTCTTTTATATACTGTGATGATGTTCAAATAATTGTACTGCAAAATAAAAAACTATATCAATACCAGTTTTTTGGTTTTGACATTAAACATTTCAACTGAGTCATGGCAGTACACAAATTCTGGATTCTCCACTTCTTTGTGAATCTTTTCCATTTCCTTATCATATCCTTTTTCCATTCTAGGAAGATTCCTTTGTATTTTTAACCTTCCCACCCATCCTTCCTCTATTCAATAGTTCATAGAAAAATTCAAACAACTATTGAGAAATCCAAAAGGAAAATTGGGAAAATAATGAAGATGGTTCTCAAAACAATGTATAAGATTTTTTAATGAAATGGGTTAAACTGCGAAACAATGCATTTTGATCCACAAAAGGCTTGAACTATATTTATAAATTCTATACGGAGTCCAGTAGTCATATATAGTTCATGTCTGTTAACTCAATCTACATCATCTTTTATTGTACCAGGTAGGAGAAAAGGTAGTTTGAAGATAGCTTCTGGAAATATTTATGATGTTGTTTTATCTCTCATATCCCTTTCTGATTTCTCATCACTAACACTGAAGTTATTCATTCCTTTATTCATTTATCTCATACATATACTAATCAGCTACTATGTAATAGTCCCTGCATATATAATTAAGAACAAGTCATAACATTTGTCCTCATGGAACTTAATTAATGTCCATAGAGGTATACAGACAATGAGCAGATGTTTACAATATAGGTGACAAGGGAAAGTGAAGAACATATAAGAACATATAAGAGGTGTACATAACAATCTTGGTAGTTCAGGGAAAGCTTGTGAGGTGAAAGAGTAGGATGCGGTCCTTGAGGGAGAGGAGGTGGGCTGAAGAAAAGGAAGCAGGACTATTCTAAGTAGAGTAAATAGTTTATGCAAAGACCCTGCCTTGAGGCAGTCAGGAAAGAGGCACCTAGAAGTCTACAGGGACTGTCAAAACCCTGGTTCTGAGGAAATGCAAATATAGGGGCAGAAAGTAGAACAAAGATAAGGGGATATTGTTGAGAAATAAGCAGGGCCAAATGAGAATGGTCCCAATAAAACATATGTAAATGTTGGAGGAGAATGGCATGTGCCAATGTGCTTTTTGCCAAGGTTATTCTTTCTGTAGTATGGAGAACAGATTAAAGAGGTATAAAATTGTCACTGGAGAGACCAGTTAGTGGGCAATTACAATAATCCAGGTGAGAAATTGTTTGAATTGGGGTTTGGCAGCGGGTGAAGTTGAGATGTATTTAAGAGCTCAGGACAGGACTTGGTGATTGGGGAGAATGAAGTGATAGGTAAAATAGAGGAAGAATTTGAAGATGACACTAGATTTTTGGTTTGATAATCTATGTGGATCTAGTCATATTTATTGGGACTTAGGTGACTGTTGGGAATTCAAGTGAAGATTCCTAATATTTATTATAATAAATGGGTCCAGGCTAAGGCAGTCAGTGCTGTAGGTGTGAAATTGGCTTAAAGATAGCACTTAAGGTGTATTAGAATATGAACTGGGGCTTTTTTTGTTGCTGTTTCAGAATTATAGACTAGACCTCAGGCTACATTCCAGGAAGGTACTCCCAAAAGAGTTGCTAGTTAAAACTGGAAGACGCTGTAGAAGGAGATACTAACATTTCACTTTTGGTCTAGATTCTGGATGAGCTGGAGAAACCCGAAGATCCTCCCTACTGTCACCATGGAACTGCATGGAGAGTGAGTGCTTGGAAGTACTTGACACTTTTTTTTCCTGAATGTTTCTCAAAATAGTAGTATTGGTGGAGCAACTCATGTGAAGAAGAGAAGAGATTTAGAGTAACAGGTAAGAAGGTGTCTACTGCTTTTGTGGGGCAGTGGCCTCTTGAGGCCATGAAAGTGAAAGTCATTGATTCCTGTGAGGTTAGGAAATGAGGGAGGAGCCAAAGCAGCCACTGGCAATTCCAGATGACTTGCAGTTTTGAGAGGGTTGGGGCTATGCGTTGCTAAACATTATCCAACAGAGAGAGCATGGTTTATATCAGTGTTGCTGTATGTCTTCGAATTCATATATTCAAGACACTGCCCTGGAAGCCATATAAAACAAGGTGATCAGTGATGTCCAGGTCCTAAGGAAACATCCTAACACAGAAAGCTAAATGTTTCCACAACCCTTCGTAGAGAACTGAAAGATGAAGATGGGTAGACAAGGGCACTGTGGAAAGAAGAGACAGCCCAGTTAAATGCATATGGAAGTAAGAAAGCATACAGGAGTAATTTTAAAGACTTTTGGAGAGTTGCAGGAAGTCCAGAATATCTGGAAAGGAGACAAAATAAATGGGCAGGGATAAGATGAGGGTGTTACCCCTTCTCTCTCTCTCTGAGTTGAGTTGGTATTTTATTCTCAAGGATAATCTATTCACTAATTCTAAGCATGGATTTACATAATGTTTACAATTTGCAAAAATACCACTGGCCCTGTTAAAAAGTAAAAACCGAAGGGGGAGATACTGGACACTGAGAAGCCTCTGCAGAGAGATAAAGGAATCAGGGAAATGATTGCAATAGTCAGGGTAGATAAAGTAAATGGTTGGGTTTAGGTGGCAGTGGAGAACAAGAGGAGAGGACAGGAAAAAAACAATCAGGCTACAACTACTGAGTTGAGGAGGTGTGGCAACTATAGCCTGCAAAGGCTAAAATATTTACTCTACACTTGAAGAGAAAATTTGTTGGACCCTTGTTTAGACTACTTTTTGTAGAAGCGGAGGTGGTAAGTTATATAGAGAAGGCTAACCTAGGAGCAATTTTATGTTTTAGGGTGGGGAGTGCCATGCTTATGAATGGAGGGGAAGGGATATTGAAGATTTTGAAAGGAATAGATAACTATGGGAGGAGGGTCTCAGAAAAAGACAGAGGACAGAGAGATTAGCTTTGATAGAAGGAGGGGTCTTTTTCCATAGGTAGAGGTGGAAAGGTTAAGGCTGGATTTGGGTGGAAATACATTTAAACGTAGAAGAAGAGATTAAAGCACTCATGTCCAGTGGCTTTTTTATCCTACGATGTAGGAAGTAAAGTCACTTGCTGAGATTCTGGTGAGGGTGGATGAGAAAGAAGTAGCTTGCAGGAAAAGGTAGGGTTTGAACAACCACTTTGAGGGATTGGCAGAAAGGCAAAAGTATATGAATAACCTCACCTTCCTTGTCAGGCCCTGGGAACAAAGGAGCCTATAGACCAGAGGTTAGCACTGGTACTTACCAGCTCAGCTATATGATAGCTGTTATTTCTCTTTCCACATACCTAGAGGAATAACCATGAGAGAATCCTACTTTAAACGTGTTAACATAAGTATTAACTCAAAGCACCTGACTTTGAGACAAATAGGTTTCAACTGGTTATTGAATTTAAGGTGTACTACACTCTTTTGAGAGTATAAAGAAGTGATTATGTCTTTCACAGAGCTCACAATTGATAGGTAAAAGCAAGATATGCATAAATAAGGAAGGTCAGAAAAGACTGAGTAGTGTTCTACAGTCAATGTTAAAGTGTTTATAAAAAAAAAAGAAATACATAATTCTTCACAGAGGTGGAGGTAAGCTACAACTAAGGAAAAAGGGATATGTAAATAATATAAATAGATACCTAAAAAACATAAAGTAACTTTGCTGTGTCTTGGAGTTTTTTGTTTTGCTTTATTTTTTTTAACTAAACATGTTGTACCCAATAGAAAACAACCATGGATAGAAGGTGTGTGATCCTGTTTTAAGTTAAAGACAGGAAAATGAAACTGTGCTTAATTGTCATCTCTTTCATACAGATCTAAATAAAAGTTTGCTGTTAATGATTCTAACAAGGATATCACTGAAAGAATAAGAAGTACATGGCTAAAGCATTTACTTATACTCCACAGATGACCTTATTTTTTGTACATCCAAGTATAAGTTATTATCTCAGATAGGTGAATCTAGTCAAGGGTTTACTGACAAAATGAAAGTTCATATCTAATCAACATGAGACTTTTACATAAAACTTTAAACCTTCAAATATTGCAAATGTATGAATCCATATATTTCTGATATACTTAAAATCTTAGTGGGCATCCAAAGCTTTGAATGTTTATATTCTAGCTTATAAACTCTTAGAAGTCAATGACTCCTTTCCACCTCTATAACTCCGAATATTACCTTACATAGTAGAGTTTCAAAAATAACAGTTGATATCATGATGCCTTCTTTTCTATTTTACTTTTTTGTTTTATTTAACTTGTAGTAGAAAATGCACAAAATGAGATGTATTAATGTACTAATGTACTACTTTTAAGTGCCCGATTTGATGAGCCACCCAGTTGTATAACTACAACCCACATCTAAATATAGGTTTCCTTATGCTCCTTGTCAGTCTGTGTCCCTCTGAGAAGTATTATTTTGATTTCTATCAAAACGGCCTTAGAAGTTTACTTTGAAAGAAAATATTTTCTTTACAATTAATTGGGTAAAATCAAGTATTTATATTCTTAGGCAGCCACAGTCACAAAAGTAACAAAGGTTATTCGAATGTAAATTTCCCGGCTTGACTTTCTACAATGACTAAGTTCACTTGATAATTACCACCAGCATCAACTCATCTTGTGTTGTGCTGTGTGGACCAGAGATAAAAAGCCTCTTTAATGGCAGCTCTTCAAAAGCATTACTCAAGAGTCATGATCATGTTCTAATGATTATTGGGTGTGTACTGAATCTCAAAGTCAGAGTCTTTGAAGACAAAGAAAGCCTACATTTCATGCCCCTAAGTTAATGAAGATAAAAATTCAAGGTTTGTACATTGAGGACAACTACAAAAGCTTTGTTAAGATAATAGCCTTACTCTTCTTCTCACATCACAGTGATGCTTCTGTTAAAGAGCTTCACAGAAGTTCAGCAGATTGAATAAAATTGATGAATAATGGCTTTCAATCAGTGGTGCAAAATAGCAATGCCATTCACTTCTATTCTAGTGTAACTTGTCATATTTTCCAGATGTTTTAAAATCGGAACACAAGGTCTTTATGTGTACTGTGTGATATAGTATTATATCCTCATGGAGCCTTGTACATAAAGGTTATTCTTAATGGTAAATGGCAGATTTGCCATGGCATCTACTTCTAGGTTGGGGAAGTTAAAAGAGAGAAGTGGAATGAACTTGATTGGGTATTAGTGAATTATACATAAGTGATGGGCAAGGGGTTAAGATGTTTGTACTAATGAAGTTGAATAGGAGATTCCTCAATTCAGGAAACATTTGTACAGTTTCTACTATGAAGGACTGGATTATACACATTCTCTAAGGGAAACAGAAAGAATGAGAATTCCTGCCTTTATAATTATTTAGTTGAGCAGGGAAGGCAAGACACATAGATAACCATGAACAAAGAAGTTTTAACATATACAAAAGGACAGATGTTAAAATCATTGTCAAAAGCTTGAAAGTAGAAGATTGAAATAGCAAAGAATGTCAGGATAGCACAGAACCATCCTCATTTTAGAATTCCCATGAACATTTACTGTAACCATCAATAACACCACTACCATCCTCTCCGCCATTCCTAATAACCACACTTCTGAACATATTTGTCACTATTGTCACTAGACCCATCTCCTTTTTGAGTATCCTATGTACTCCAGCTTTAGCCGGAATGCTATTTCCCTCCTTGAAATGATTTGTTGTTCTTTTCATTGCTTCCTTGATGAATTCACTCCAAAGTTATCCTCTCCAACTTCCCTAATTATGTGCACCACATGTATATATTCTTCCTCCATTAACATTTCTTCAGTGCTTAGGTGTAAATCTCATATTATGTAGCTGTGACCTGTTTGAGATTGCTTTTGTCCATACGAGAAAGTGCCACAAAGAAGGATAATGCATTGGGCTTAGTATTTATTAGTACCTAATACATAAGCAATATTCAGATGCTTGCTAGATCAGCAAATTGTTGAACAGAGGGATAAATGTTGCCTCTGTGTAGAGGAAGCTTGGCATAGTAGACTGGAGTCAGAATCCAGAGTTTTAGGTGTGAGCCTCAGCTCTTTCACTAAAAAACTGTAATCCTGAGCAAACCAGATTATCTGAAGGCATGCAGATGGGAATGGATAAAGAGTAGTAATTGAGGGAAATGGGGTTTAATTTGCTACCAAGTGATTCTAATTGATAGAAAAGGAATCCTAATACTCTGCATTGTTGTTTAGTGAAGAATAATGAGACACAATAATGTTTCCCATTACTACAAAACAAAGGGAATTGCACCAAAAAGGAGTGTTGAGAAGACATTGGACAGTGGTCAGCAAGGCAAAAGAAGATGAAAATTGTTGTATTTGGCTTTGAGAAGGATATAGTGACTTTAAAACGAGTGATTTCCATGGCTCAGATTATAATCTGTGGAAAGGTTAAGGAAATAGAGACTTTAAATGTAGTTTATGTTTTCAAGAAGGTTGGAACAATGAAGACAGAAAAGAGTTTCAGTGTGAAGGTTCAAAGGCATGTTTAGTCAAGGTTTTGCTTTGTTTTCATTGTTGATTTTGAGGGGTTGTACTTTGGATAGGACAGATCATATAAATCCCACAAAAACTAAAATATTTTAAAAGAGCTGCGCTGACATCTTTATTTTGCTTGTCCTAAATTTCAAAATAGCACAAATGTGATTTTTCTGTGCAATGCTTATCATATGCAATCTTCTATTCATGCCATGTTCAATAAAAGCAGTTTACACTGTCATTTTTAGTAAGTTTATAAATAACTGCATTCTTCAAGTGACTTTGAACTTTGTTTAGGAAAAATTTTGTCACATAGTGTGTGATGGCAATAGTTTGATTATGTGCGATTGCTTTTTACTTCCTGTGCATATTAAATGGGGCTTCCGTGTCACTAGAAAAAAGTCAAAAACTTCAAACCAGTGCTCAGAACCAAAAAAGAATGTAATATTCCCCTCTTGGTGTCCAAAAATAGAAATAAAATGTTGTCTGGCTTATTAACTGGTTGATTCCAGTAGGTACTGAAAAACTATCTCCTGTTGGCCAAATTGGGTCTGCCACCTCTTTGTGTAAATACAATTTTATAAGAACACAGTCACATGGATTTGTTTATATATTGTCCATGGCTGCTTTCACACTGTATAAGTGCACACTTGAAGAGTTGTGACAGACATTATGTGGCTCAAAAAAACTGTATTTATTATCCCTTACAGAAACAGTTTGCCAACTCTTCTGTTAGAGTTTTATATATCTATAATAAAGACGAGTCAATTTCTAAAGCAGATTTTAAAAACTTGCTTTCCCAGATTATATTTATTTATATTAACACTATTAGCTCAATAAGTAACTACAAATTCTTACTGAGCACTTTCTGTAAGACACACTCTTTACAAGGTTCTGGAAATACAACGGTCAAAAGGAACAAAAGTCCTTGTCCTCATAGAACTACAATTCTAGTTGTAATCAATTAGGCAATCAACAACCAACAAAATAATCAGAATCAACAAATCAACAAAATCAATCGGAAAACACTAAAATAGTGTGCCAGATGATCGGATTATTATATGCTATGGATAATACAAAGAAGAAAAGGGAATAGGCTATATCAGGAATTGGAGAAGTTAATAAACATGTATTTACCACTAAATGTCACTTATAGTGTCCTGAGATTGTCCTTGAATAAAATGAAGTTATCCATCAGTACATCCAGTAAAGTAACAACTCCTTGTCTCAAATGCCTGTGTCCTAAGTGTATTGATACTCAGTTCAGGCACTCATTAAAATACCCTCCTGGTCTTCACTTTTAATTTGTACATGTTTCCATGCCCACAATTTACAAAATGAAGCAAAACCAAAAAAAAATCATATTATGCAAAGTAATCCCTACGGAACAGTCCATCACATGAAACCAGTCCCTATAATTCTACATAAAGTCAGTCCTTGAATCCAATGTATAATCCTTTAATAATACTGTGTTGGGAAAATAAATTTAGTATAGCAAATAATAATAGGTCAATAGTATCTTAAGACATTTAGAGAGCAGGAGGAAAAAGTGTCTAGTAATATTAAAAACAGTACTCCCAAAAGTAGTACTGGAAAGTAGTCATAGTTTAATCATTAAATTAGCCTATGAAATATCATTATAAACAATATGTAACAGCAAGCTACAAACAACTGCAATCCAAAAATAGTTTTATTTTATTTTTATTACACATTGATAGAGCAAATGGTAATCTATACTTTCTGCTAGAACTTTTTTGAATGAACTACACAGGTGATGCACAATTGATTTAATCTCACTTTATGTGGGCCTGACAATATAAAACTGAAATGGGAATAGTGGTTTAGGCTGGAACACTTTGGATTTTCAAGGATTTCTATAGTTTGTCAGTATAACCTTATTCTTCTGGGTTTTGATTAACTGTCTTATTCCTTGAATTAGATCTTAGTTTCTTGCTGTTTCTATTTTGGAGAAAATTACTCTTTAAATGTTCAAGACAGCTTTAGAGTTAAATATTAGGATGCAAGGAAAAATATTTTTCAGTCATTGGCCATAATTTATCTGAGATGTATGTTTCTTCTTTTTCATTTTTGCAGTAATCTTTCATGGAAAGAAAAATAATTACTCTCATAAAATGTTAATTCAATGGCAACCCTCATTGAAATACCTTACAATACTCACATTTTCTGAACTCACGTTCCAGCAGCTAATAAATAAGACCTGACCTAAAAGTGTTCCTAAATGAAGATGAAATTTTAATTAAAATATAAACTAATATATTTGTCATTATTTCAGTTTTAAGAATATACTTACTATTACTGTAAGTCTCTCACATTCATTCATATATGTGTGTGTGTGTGTGTATATATATATATATATATATATATAAAATTTTCTTCAAAGGCATTGCTGGAAGAATGAGTCTGCTGGGAGAAATTTATTTTACAAAACACTGTACTAAGTTATACTCTTTATCTAATTCTAAGAAATGTAATTCTCGACCATTTGCTTATTTCCTGAGTTCTATATTAAAAACTTTTTAAAGATGTTAACAGTTTTCAGATCCTTGAGAATACTATTTGTTAGTAATTGAAAAGCAAGTCAGACCTCTTAAAAACTTGTAAAAATGGGAGTCAGTCCCTATGGTTGGTATAATTTGCATTGCTTGGATGAATAGTAATATTTGCCATGACTCAGTAATATAGAACTTTTTCCAAATACCTAACTGTCTATTCTTTAGTCAAAGCCATAAAAAATGAGTAGGTCCTTGGACTTAATAGTATAACATGAAGACATTCAACAAAAAAAAGAACTAAGATACTGCTTCAAGATGAATTACTAGAAGAGTCCCAGAATTTCAAGGCTGCCATTGTCATTATTGGTGAGATATATCTGTTTACAGTAACCCTAAACATGTCTACTGAAATGCAAACACATAAGCAGGAGGGCAAGTAATAGAAAAGAAAAAATGTAAGGCAGAAGAAATATAAATTCCTTCTATTAAAAAGGCTTTATGTGTTATTGATAATGAACATATTTGTTTCCCACAGCATGACCGACATATAAAAATAAGCTAAAAGATAATGAATTGTAAAGAAAAATAAGGAATTTGTTTCTACTTATGCTGACCATAGCCTTTATTGGGTGGAGAGTGACATTTATGCTTAAGATCCAAACATATTTAACACAAGCTATCAGAAGATACACATGCTCAGGAAATAAGTTTTGAAGAACTAAATTTCTGAAATTACCACTATCAAATGCCATAACATTCAGAGTTTAGACCTAGAAACAGGAATCACTCTTGGGATTCAAGCATAATTCTTATGCCAAAGAGGCACATCTTGGGGTGGCATATTCTGTTACCCTTTGGTAGCAATGAGATTTCTACAAGCGACTTCAAAGTATTACAAAGTCTAATATGGTACTTTTCAAAGGGTAGATGATAGATTCATAAACTAACATGCTTTCTGAGCCATCTTCCAGTCTTACTAAGTCCAGCTACCTTAGCAGGAACTAGAAATCTGCATTTTTATTAAGCTCCATGGGTGATACTCATGCACAACATAATTTAAGGGCTATAAGTCTGACAGAACCACATAAGTATAAAAATAAGGGTGCACATATTTACCAAAATAGTAATTGTTTGTTTTAAATTGAATTATAGTAATTTTGTGTACTAACCTCAAATCATTTTATTTTTAACTGTCTTTTTATTGAGCAAATATGGCCAAACTTTCTAAGTGCTAAGGATATAGAAACTAGTAAAACAGAGCTCCTTTGATCGAATAGCTTATAGAGTTGTGTGGATAAACAGACAAGTAAATTGACAATTGTAAACTGTGTCATCAAGACTTTAGCAGAAATAGTCCTCAGGTGATATGGGAATTTAGAGGATGGACTCATAACCACCTCTGTTTAGCAGTTCAGTGGGCCTTTGAATGATAATATAAAACTAATAAAATAAATTTCAAGATTACAGCTTTTTTAGTAAACTGAACAATCTGTCACTAACAGGAAAATGTAATTAAAAGAAGTGAAAAGAATTCTTAGTGTTAAAACATGTTTTGATATTTAATTGTCTATGTGATGATTGGAAGAGCTTATCAAGATCTAATAGTCAGGGCTTCCCCAGTGGCGCAGTGGTTGAGAGTCCGCCTGCCAATGCAGGGGACGTGGGTTCGTGGGTTCGTGCCCCCGTCCGAGAAGATCCCACATGCTGCAGAGCAGCTGGGCCTGTGAGCCATGGCTGCTGAGCCTGCGCGTCCGGAGCCTGTGCTCCACAGCGGGAGAGGCCACGACAGTGAGAGGCCCGCATACCGCAAAAAAAAAAAAAAAAAAAAAAATCTAATAGTCAATAATTCCATGACTTTACATTTGTTCTTGTAGAAGCACATAATCATTCTGTCTCACAGGTAATTGATTTAATGTTTGGTAGATTGGTTAGTTGGTTGGCTGGTTTACAGTTAAGTGATCAGGGGGTACTGGTGACTCAACTAAATCTACCTTATTAAAGCACGTAAAAGAGATACGATAGGAACAAATGAAGAGATCTTAAAACATTACCAACCTAATTTTATTTTGGTGGGTGAGAGACCATGTATCTTTTTAACCACCGCTTTTGGGATGTCTTACTTGTAGGTCTGGAGTGTGGAGTGGTTGCCTGACCTGTTCTGACCCCTGGCATTCTGTGAGTCCTAGGTGCAACTGGGCTGAGCAGTTTCAGCTTCATAAACAAAGGAAATGACTAACCATTTACTGTTTCCTCTAACTGCTGGGAGCCTCTGCTGGGCTCTGGCATTCCTGCTAGTTTTGAAGCGATAACACTAGAGTATTCTCCTGACAGATCCCTGAAAGTCTCTAATTTTAGAACTAGAAAGGGCAGTAAAGATCATTAACCTCTCCCCTCTTATTACAGATAGGGAAACTGAGGTGCTTAAGATGAAGTGACCTTGCACAAACTTCAAGAGTTGGTTACTTGCAGCACCTGAACTAACACTAAAGTACCCACCCAGAGTCTTTGACTAGCCTTCCCTTCAGCCATGAGGCCTCATTGTAAGCACTGTATTTTCCAGCTGTTTCTAGGACAGTCTGGTTTATAGAGACTAACTTCCAACTGATGATCCCTCCTCCCCTGGCCCCAGAACTCTCAGTCTGATCAAACCAAGCATTGTTGTTAGGTCTTACAGCAACTAAAGAAAAGAAAGATTCTGGTAATTAAAGAAGATACCCAGAGGCCAGAGATATCTCTTTCTCCTGAAACACCTGGGATACGTTACCTTAGAGACAACTGAGGTTATATATTATATAACTAACAAACTGGTTATATAATACCAAATGTGTGTGTGCATAAACTGGTTTTATGCAAAGTATATAAAACAATTTTTTAAAGAGGAAATGATAGATTATAGTTTGTGGTTCATGAAAATTGTGACCTGTGGACCCAGAGCATTGCTATATTCTGTAAAGCCTGTTTCAAGGCTGTACCTGAGGGATCTGGACCTAGTTCATGGTTTAAAACAGCTTGTTACTTCCGTTAGGGAGCATTTAAGAAATTTAAGGGGACATTTTTTTGTTGCTATAGTAATTAGAGGGATTTTAGTGGGAGGGACAAGGGATGCTCTAAGATCTGTTTTTTAGGAAACAGTCTCTCACAATGAAAACTCATTCTGTGTATTACACAGCTCTTCTTTATGGAGCTGAACTTTAAGTTGATTAAAAATGTGTTTATAATCTCTGCATCTAGAACACAGACACTGAATTTTCCTTTTCACAGCTTTGCGATAGAGTGAATTTTCTAGGACTAAAACTACAGTGCAATCAAGGGAAGACTTTTGTTTTGTCCAGAAAATGTTGAAGTGTTTATCATAATTTTAGAAAATTTAGCTACTTATGGCAAGCCTGCTTATATTATATGAGTGATCAGTACACAATACTTGTATCAGTTGAATAAACATGTGGATATTCCTTATAGCTTGATATATGGAGATTAATTCTGTAACTTCCATCACCCAAGAGAAAGTTTCCCAAAAGAAAAATTAACTTTAACTGAAACATATATAATGTCTGGAGCATTAAGGTGAATGATAAGATTATGTGTTTCAAGCTAATAAGAATTTATGTCCAGGAAATAGAAATGATATACCATAAGAAAGATTACGTATAAAAAAATAATATTTTAACGTCTCCTTGTTCTCCAAAAATACCACTGACCTACTAGTAAAGATGCAAGGCTCTTATCATGTCCTCAGTAGCTATTTTTTCTCTGCCTTCAACATATCACATATCCTTTATTATTTTTTTTAATATTTATTTATTTATTTTGTCTGTGCTGGGTGTTAGTTGCGGCCTGCAGGATCTTTTGTTGTTTTTTTTTTAGTTGCAGCATGCCGACTTCTTAGTTGTGGCATGCAGACTTTCTTGGTTCACATATCCATTATTTGATAAGTAGTATTAGCCTATCAATTATAAGTGGTTAATGTGATGTAAAATGTTCTTATTTCTCAGGAACACCATTTGTATTTTTTTATCCATGGTCTGACTTTGTGGAGTAAGGAGAAACATATTGTCATTCACATAAGTTTCCTGTCAGAATGACACTAATCGTTGATAGTTCTTACAGAAATAAAATTTTATAGGCAATCATTGTCAGCCTATTCAGTCACAGAGAGGTGGATTCAGGTAAATTTTTTTTTTTTTTGGTCTAAGATTTCAAAATGGTAGGAGTAGATATCCAAATTATAATAATGCTTACTACCCTGGGGATTTTTAAAGAAGTATGATGTGAAAAATGGTACCAAAGTCTGACTAGTTTGGCTAGTCTAGTTTTGGCTTATGGTAACACTTACGACACATGAAAATTTAGTCCTTCAATTCTGTGTCACAAATTAACTCACATGTATGTTCTTCCCAACTATGACATTGGTAATTATATATAGATAGGTCCATCTGAAGGTTTGTTTAGAAAAAGAGCTGTCTAGAAAAACATCAATCTTAAAACATCTAAAATTTTCCATAGAACAACTTTGCTTTCTGATACAGTTCCCTTTTTGCAAATTTGCCTAAACTTTGATAAATTTATAACTCATATACATTCTTTCTTACTCAGGAAAAAGAATGATATTAATTTAGCAGTGACATTTTCTCTAGTTATCACTTGAGTAATCAAGCATCACCTCACTATTATTAAGCACTTTCCTTTGTGTCTGTAATTTATAGTGATAACAAGCCTTTCTATGACTAACACAACCTGGCATGCCCTAACACGTTGTTTTCTTCACCCTAGCACACCATGTTAGCTGGAGGTCATTATTTCTATCTCCTTTATCAATTACAGACCTATCATAGGATGATCTGACCCCGTTCCCCTTGTGACCTAGGACAACATTATCTCAGTCATCTTTTTCTGGATTCCAAAATGCACACTTTATTTCAATGTCTTTCATACAATCTGGATAATACATTATGCCAGTTACAGCCACGGAAGGTTAATCTGACAATTTAGTCATGGTGTACTTGGCCTTACCTGCAATATGATTGATTGAATGTTTGAGTTGATTCAATCAGACATTGAAATTGTGAAAAGGATACGACTACTCACTTTCCATAAAATTGCACTGTTTTTAAGCCTTTAAAATTGACACACCTTGAAAAGTGCCCTTATGTTATAGATTTTCTTTTGTACCAGTGCCAATGGTAACTTTGTATGCTTAATTCTGAGGAATAAATTAGAGTAGGTGGAAAAGGATAGCATGCATTTGGCAATCATGTTGAGTGATTTTTCAGTTCATTAAGCCTCAAAATTTAAGCTGTTCTAAATAAGACAGATACGTTCCCTTTCTTCCAATATATAAAGCATAATTATTTCAAATTACTTACTTGGCTATTTCATATATATTTTAAGATTATGAAAGGTGAATGAACTAACATTGAATTTAATTGTTGGCTGTAATATTCCATCACTGTTGTGGTATAGGAGTGTGTATGTATGCTGTATGTGTGTTTTGGATGTAGGTATGTATGTGTGTATGTGCCCACATACAGGGAAAATATTTCTTGCCCATAACCTCTTAAAATATAACTAATTAGGAAAATACTGTTCATGGAGTTGCTTTTCTGATGTGTAAATTCTATTAAAAACCCTCTGAAAAATAATATTTCTTCAATAAAATAATTTTCACCTATAAAGGATTAACATTATATATATAAATCCATTGCAGGGCAAGTTTAAATGCAAATACTTGTGATATACTCTAAGTGATCAAAATAGTATTTTCATTTTAAAATGCACTGTATATATATATACAGTGACCCTATCTTTTCCTTCTCAATAGCTCAGTATTTGAGACCACCATAACCAGGTCAATTTCATTAAGTTAAAAAAAAATTTAATCTAGTTTTTGCTGTTCCTTTGCCTGAAAATACTCTTCCTCAGATAACAACACGGCTTGATCCCTGGTCTCTTTCAGTTTTTTTGCTCAGGGAAGCCTTTATATCAACTCTATTTAGATAACAACCTTTCACTCCTTAACCTTCTCTGTTTCATTTTTCTCTACATCAGATACTGATATCTATTTCAAGTCTAATCAGAAAGAATTACCCCAGTTAATTACCCCAGTTACTTCTTTGTGTATGTGTGTGTGTGTGTGTGTGTGTGTGTTTTAAAATCATTTCCTTACTTCTTTAAGGCATGTTTTAGAGTTTTTGACCAATTTTCAGATTTGGAGATATATCTTAAGCCTCTATACACATCTGTGTGAGATGTCTGAGAGGAATAAAATAGCAAATAAATGAACACTGAAGCTTATTTTATGTTTTGTGTGAAAAGTCAAGGAAAATGGTGAGCAAATGAATGTCTGTCCATTGATCTTGGTACTTGAAAATAAAAGTCACAATGCACTTAATTCTTCTGTTGGCTAAGGGACCTCTGTATCCAGAGTACAAATATTTGAAACACAAAGCCTGCTATATGTTCTTTTTATTGACCAATTTTCAATTTGCAAACATATAGAAGCTCTGGGAGGGGGTCAAAAACTATGTCTTTATGAAAAACAAATCAGATCAGACTAATCTAATTCCCTCTGTGACAGAGTGACAGACCCTGTGGTTAAGAGGAAAGCAATAGATATAAGATCTTTATTTCAGTCAGGCTTTTAATTCAGTCTTGTGAGATATTAATTAGGGAGCAGGAAAGCAGAGTTGAGATCCTACTATTAGAGCATGGGTGTGCAACTCTTTGGAAGGTCACACTGAAAGAGTAGTTATTAATCGCTCCATGCTGCCCCAAAGGATGGAAGTAGATATTGAGTGATGCTTTAGTATCTGTCCTGGGTCCATTACTGTATCTCTGTCAGTGACTGGGATGATTAAGTGGAGCTCTTATTCGTTAAGTTCATGGATAACATCAAGTTGGGAGGGGTAACTGTCCTTAGAATAAACTTGAAAATTTAAATGACCTTCTTAAGATGGGGAAGTGGCTTGTGAAAGCACAAGAAAGGAAAATTATGCCCTAGGAATAAATAGAAGGAAGGCACTCATACAAAAAATTCTCTGCAAACTAAATATGAGACATGTAGGACTATTTTTAGGTAGCTGCAGTGGGAGAGCACAATAAAAGTTGCCCACAAACAGGGTACTTTAAAAATATCTAGTCCTCCCAAATTACTGTACTGAAAATAAGAATGTGAAAATCCTATTTTTGTGTAGAATTTGACACTCTCCATTTCTGTCATTTTAACTACTGACCCACTCACCCTATTTTACAAACCCGTTTTCATTTGATATCCTAGGCTAACCACACCCCTGGATTCATTATGCTTCACTAGGAGGCATAGAGAAGACTTTGTGGAAGATAAAGACTTCACCCCTTATTGATATCCCTGGTCTACTTGTTTGCTAAATGGAGTGCATATTTCTTTTCCTTGACCCTATTTTCCCAAACTGTTTATCTTCGTTTCTCTTATATTGCCCTCCCAATTTTTTGCCTGAATGTTGTAATCATTGATTTTCTTTGCCATTCTAGGTCCCATGGTTCGTAATCAGTAGGTGAGTTGCTTCACCTTGATTTATGGGGTATGAGTACTCTGGCTATTTACTAAATTTGACCACAACGTTGCTCGCATTCGCATTTAGTAGCACTGTTCTTCCAGACTCCTGGATGTCTGTATGTTTTGACTTCTAACCTCATCTCAGGCAATTACTTATCAGTTTTGACAGCTTGCCAAGACTTGACCCAGCACCTAGCCTTGATTTCTGGTGTTTATTTGTTTTCCATCTTCAAATTGATCTCCTGGCTGCAGCCCTCTGACATTCTGTGGGCCACGACCTTGAGCCTACATATACATGGCTGGTTGCTAGCCCCATGACTGCCCCCTTTGTGAACATTTTAAATGATATTTATTGGGGTTATTTTATTTTATTTTTATTCCAAAAGTATTGCAACACAAAAGCAGAGTAAAATCGAAACTTTACAAAAATCATTTCAGATATAATGAAAATTTCTTACCTTCGCGCTGCCCATCCTGTTGCACTAAGATGTTTTCTGATAACAGTTTGTTATCTAATCTTCCAGGTACATATAGCTATAAAATTTTATAAATGATAAGTTTAACAAAATGATATTATAATGTCCTACAACTTGCTTTTTTCATTTTATATTTAACCATTTCCCTTTTGATGAATAATAGAATATTTCTAAGTTTCTCCTATTATAAAATACTATATATCCATATCCTCATAAATTTATCTCAGGCATATATATATATATATATATATATATATATGTATATATATTTCTAGAATAAATTTATTGAAATTTAATCGATTTGAATTGAAAGAAATCATGAAGATATCCTGATTACAAAGTTGTTTGATTGCATTGTCTGTCCTAAAATGCCCAGGCTTTAGGTTAAGAGCTAAAAAGTAAAATGTGAAGTGTTCAAGTTTTCAAATTTTTTAAATTAAACCAACTATTTAAAAAAGTTAAATATAAGAATATTTCACAGTAATAGTAATACATCTATAATTTATATTTGGAAAAAGTAATCAACAATGTCTGAAACCTTTCTAAAACTGAATTATTGTTATGATTAACTTTTTAAGCCAAGGAGAATAATTTTTCACACTAATGTTATTTTAAGAGAAAATTTACTCCAAAATAATCCAACTTTTAATTTTTTTTCAAATATGGTATACATTTAAATTCAGTATTTTGGGTTACCCTCAAAAAATTTTTATATAGCCTGCCTCAACTAAAGATACATGCTTCTAACCATAGAAAACAACTTTTAAAACATTTCAAAATAAATTATGAACAAAAAAGCTTTAGAGCATAAATATAATTTCTTTTCATTATCGGAGAGCAAATGTTTAGCAATGCCCTTGAGGTCCTGGTATTATCTATTAGAATGTGACATTTCAGATCACAGACCTAAAATTTCCACTTTGACCTACTTCTATTTTGAAATTCAGTTTCCAAAGTACCAGAAGTTTTCCTTCAAGGCTAAAATGTTAGGAACAACTTTTCTGTGAAAGTAGTGCTTCTGTTATAAAGCTTTGGATTTTCTGGTTAAATAGAGTTGTTTACCTGAAGTAAACATGATATGTCTGCAAGCCTGGAATGGGCTTAGAATTTTATTAGGTTTCTCCCAAAAGAACCATTTTGAATAAGGTGGCTGCTGTAATCAATATTTTGGGGAGGGGTTAGGAATAAAAGGTAAAATGTACTGAAGAATTTTACTTGTACTTCACAACAGTGACAGAAAGAAGAGTGAAATTGATTAGAGATTAAAAACACTGATATTCCAGCAGTCAGAAGAGGAACTGGAAAGAAACAGACAATCATAGGGAAAGGAACAAAAAACATGTTCAAAGGTATAAAATTATTATTCAGCATTATAGAGCTCTCCATGTTTGTGAAGATATATGTGAACATTGTACTTCATTATTCTTCAGTGACATGATAAGATAAAACCTCAAGACCAGTCCTATTATATAGACAGAAAAACAAAAGGAGCAAATACAGATGGCTTCCTTTGAATACCAGTGAGCTACTTAGTAGGTGAACAGATACAAAACAAGAACACTTAGAGGATTAAAATAGTTTAGGATCAATTTATTCTTATATCCTGCTGGATTTTGAATTTTCATTATTTAATTTGAAAACTTCTTTGTGGGTACAAATTAGAGCATGTGTTCCAATTAGGGTCTATGGTACCTACTTTAGTTATTTGTTATCAGGAGGATAACACACTCTACAGTGCATCCAAGAGACAGGTAAATATCCCCAGAAAGCACTTTACTGCGAATAGTACAATGTATAAAAAACCTGGGATACATTTTTTAGGTAGAAGTTACAATATTACCGTGGCTAAGGAAGTAAACTTCATCAAGAAATATAACTGGAGTCAATAGATTCAAGAGTCTTTGCTTCTAGGAAGATTTTCTTGGTCCTCTCCAATTCCCCTGTTTAGTAGCAATCTTTTTTTTCTAAACCCCTAGTGTTTACTATAAATCAATATTTCTGGGTACATGTACCACATTATTGCACTGATTTTTTTACATATTTAACTCCTTACATCCAGGGCAGGCATCCTATTTGACTATCCATGGTACATATCACAGCACTGAACATCTCATAAGCACTAAATAAATACTGCTGGTTATTTGCTGAACCTTAAAAATCTTCAGAATTAACTCAAATCTATCTGTCATTATAATTATTGTCGTTAAATTGTGTATCCACAAATGCAACTATTAAATGCCCATTATGTCTAAAGCTTTTAGGGTATGTGGAGGAATATTAGCTGTCATACAAAGCAAGTGAAACAGCTTTTATTTCTTCCCAGTCATTTATATTTGGAATCATAAAATTAACAATGTAGACATATATAAGCGTATGATGTATACATATATGCACATATTTTATATATATATATGCATACATACATATATACACAGATACCTATTACAGGACATTATGCATATAAAATGCAGAAGCCTGTACAACGTACTATGCAAAGTTTGGCCCATGGACTGGCTGCCAGTTCTCAAACTGTTAGTTACGGGTCTGAAGTGAGATAAAGTACTTGAGCCGAAAAATAAATCAGATATAGAAAGAAGCACAATATTTAGTTGAGCTGACTTTTTTTTTAATAGAAAGACATTCCTGATGAAGAAAGCAGTGACTTGATTTACATACTGGCACAAGTTACTGATCTTGTTGGGGACCCGCATTTTAAGTAGCACTGAAATATAATATTAATGCGTTTAATGTTCAAGCCAAAGGATCTATACTCTGAGAGAACTTTTTCACACCTTAACAATGTTGACTGTACAGCTAATTGCAAGGGAAGATGATTCACTGCACTTGCAACACCCTATGAGTACATCCACCATGAGAGACTACCCCAACTTTGTGATAACATAAAAGTACTAAAATAAGTATTATATGATCAATGATAGAAAAATATTAAAAACCTCAAAATAAATTGAGGTTTTTATATGTGCCCATAAACAGAATGATGAGTTCAACCTCTTAATAATCAGATAAATGTGAATAGAAGCTATAATAGATGCCATTTTTTTACCTATTGAATTTTCTTCCAGTTTAAAAATTGGATACTATCAAGTGCTGATGAGGATGCGGAACACTAATTATTCTCCCTCATTTTCCCAAGTAGGTTGTAAAATTCTTGAAAGCAGGAAATATGTTTTAAACACATATTTTGTACTTCATTGTCTTTAATCCCTCTCAGGATCCAGCCCATGGCTTTTTATATAGTATGTGTATTAAATTCATATTTGTAAATGAGATTGAAGGATAAAGATTCATTATCAGAAACACGGTAGTGGAGGAAGTTGGTTGAGAGCAAAAGAAGATTTTTACTATCTTTGTGTCCAAAGGTATATATTGCTTGGCTACTCTGAGAATGAGGACCAGTGGTCTATTCACAGATTCAGTTTATTCCTAGAATAGAAAAAACTGAGAATGAAAATATTCTTGTATGTGCCATGGGTGGACAGAAGGGCAGGGCAGAGAGTCAGATCACAGAGATCACAGAACTTCTAGCTTCCTTTTGCCTCCTTTCAGGCAAAAGGAGGTTAGAAGTAAAATGGAGGATCATTTTATCAATGAGAAATCTAAGGCCCAGGGAAGTAAGTGTGAGGTTGCCTGGCTAGTTATTACCAAACTCCTTGTGTCTAACCACCTTACAGAGCAAAGGGGATATTTTTAAAGATAAATAAGAAAAGTAGAGTTTATTAATATATGGGCATAATTAAGATGTTAGCCTTAGAAACGTAAGGGAAAACATGTAGCTTAAATGGGGTGTTTACGTGATGAGAAACAAAAACCTAGATATTTAAAAATTCTAAGTAAATGACACTGCTGGAAAGAGTTGAATCACACCTTTCCTCCACAAGTAGGAGCTAGTTTCATTCTAGAATAGCCAGCCATGCTGGGCAGTATGCCCATTGTGTCACTGATACAGCCTGGTGATAAACTGGTAACTAAGTGCAGTTACTGGTGATACATCCCCACTGACATCATGATTCTGAAATACTCCTTGCTATCACTTTCACTCTTTGAATGGTTGTATTCTGCTGAGTGGCCAAAATGAGATTAAATTGGTGGCAAAGGGCTATCGTGACTTTTCCACAAACATTCTGTTGTCAAAGTCAAATGGAGTCAACTGACAGTCATAGTCTATTCTACTATTACACATTCTTTTGTATTGCTTGGTAACAATGAAGATCAGGTCAGTTGGGAAGCTCTTTTAGATCATGTCTTTAAGAGAAACTTGACTTATAATTTTTCTAAAAATAGGAGTAGTTTTGAATGATTAACAACTCAAATTTCTGATAGGATGATTTTGCTAAATATTCATAGTACTTAAATATACCTCACACTTTTTCAAAAATAATATACATCAGATAAATGTAAGGGAAAACCAGAAACCATTTAAATGCAATTATTCTTTAACGTTTTTCTTTATATAAAATTATGTGGTCACATTTTGAGAGGCAGGTAAAAGGGCTGACTTCATGGCAACCTGTGAAATCAGTATTATTATATTGATATAATAAAGCAAAACTGCCATCTGGATTAAGACATAACCCGTATTGTGATTTAAACTTATTTGGAAAATTTATGTGTGAAACTCTTTTCAATGGCACTTTTTTTATGTGTACATGTTGCAGGGTTATTTGCAGACGTGGACTGGGTGGTGCTCAGAGAGCTAACTGTAATGCAAGCCTGGATCTCCCATTTTCTTGTTGTAAGATTACGAGGCAATAGCTGCCCCTTTCTGTGCATTTTATTTTTCTAACTGTAAAATGCTTGTAATCAAAGCATTTGTGAGGCCAAGTTAGATAAGAAACAGCAAGTATTTTCAGATCTTCAGATGATAGATGCTATATAAATACAAGATACAGACATCAGTATGCATTTAATAGAAGATTGCAATGATGGCTATAAATACAGAAATGTTTATTTGGCTACTTAACTTGATCATTGGTTGAAACATTTATTTTAGAAATGAGCGATACTTCTGGGATATTATCTACACAGGGTGACAGACTTGACCTTCAACAGGCAACTTTCTGATTATTCCTGTGAAGAATGAGTTGTATGCCCTCTGTATCTGGATTTGTGTTAAAAATAAGCTTTGGGGCTCGGCAGCCAGGAAGGCAAATGTAGTATGGTGGCATTCCGGGAGTACTCAAGGCTTTGCGTTGCAAATCCAGTGCTACCAGTGTGAAGAATTCCAACTGAATAATGACTGCTCCAACCCCGAATTCATCATGAATTGCACAGTGAACGTTCAAGACATGTGTCAGAAAGAAGTGATGGAACACAGCGCAGCCGTGTGGCTGACAGAGTCTTGGTGCTCTGGCTGGGTGTCAGGCCTGAGCCTCTGAGGTGGGAGAGCAGAGTTCAGGACATTGGACCACCAGAGACCTCCCAGCCCCACATAATATCAATCGGTGAGACCTCTCCCAGAGATCTCTGTCTCAACGCTAAGACCCAGCTCCACTCAACGACCAGCAAGCTCCAGTGCTGGACACCCCAGGCCAAACAACTAGCAAGACAGGAATACAACCCCACTCATTAGCAGAGAGGATGCCAAAAATCATACTAAGTTCACAGACACCCCAAAACACACCAACAGACACGGTCCTACCCACGAGAAATACAAGATCCAGGCTCATCCACCAGAAGATAGGCACCAGTCCTCTCCAGCAGGAAGCCTACACAAGCCACTGAACCAACCTTACCCACTGGGGGAAGACACCAAAAACAATGGGAAGTACGAACCTGCAGACTGCGAAAAGGAGACTTCAAACCCAGTAAGTTAAGGAAAATGAGAAGACAGAGAAATAGACAGCAGATGAAGGAGCAAAGTAAAAACCCACCAGACCAAACAAATGAACAGGAAATAAGCAGTCTACCTGAAAAACAATTCAGAGTAATGATAGTAAAGATGATCCAAAATCTTGGAAATAAAATGGAGAAAATACAAGAAACGTTTAACAAGGACCAAGAAGAACTAAAGATCAAACAAACAATGATGAACAACACAATAAATGAAATTAAAAATTCTCTAGAAGGGATCAATAGCAGAATAACAGAGGCAAAAGAACAGGTAAGTGACCTGGAAGATAAAATAGTGGAAATAACTACTGCAGAACAGAATAAAGAAAAAAAGAATGAAAAGAATTGAGGACAGTCTCAGAGACCTCTGGGACAACATTAAACACACCAACACTCGAATAATAGGGGTCGCAGAAAAGAAGAGAAAAAGAAAGGGACTGAGAAAATATTTGAAGAGATTATAGTTGAAAACTTCCCTAGTATGTGAAAGGAAATAGTCAATCAAGTCCAGGAAGCTAAGAGAGTCCCATACAGCATAAACCCAAGGAGAGACATGCCAAGACACATACTAATCAAAGTATCAAAAATTAAATATGAAGAAAAAATATTAAAAGCAGCAAGGGAAAAGCAACAAATAGCATACAAGGGAATCACCATAAGGTTAATAGCTGATCTTTCAGCAGAAACTCTGCAAGCCCTGCAAGCCAAATGGGAGTGGCAGGACATATTTAAAGTGATGAAAGGGAAAAACCTACAACAAAGATTACCCAGCAAGAATCTCATTCAGATTCGAGGGAGAAGTTAAAACCTTTACAGACAAGCAAAATTTAAGAGAATTCAGCAGCACCAAACCAGCTTTACAAGAAATGCTAAAGGAACTTATCTAGGTAGGAAACACAAGAGTAGTAAGAGATCTACAATAACAAACCCAAAAGAATTAAGAAAATGGTAATGGGAACATACATATCAATAATTACCTTAAATGTAAATGGATTAAATGCTCCAACCAAAAGACATAGACTGGCTGAACAGATACAAAAACAAGACCCGTATATATGCTGTCTAGAGGACACCCACTTCAGACCTAGGGACACATACAGACTGAAAGTGAGAAGATGGAAAAAGATATTCCATGCAAATGGAAATCAAAAGGAGCTGGAGTAGCAATTCTCATATCAGACAAAATAGACTTTAAAATAAAGACTATTACAAGAGACAAAGAGGACATTACATAATGATCAAGGGATCAATCCAGGAAGAAGATATAACATTTGTAAATATTTATGCACCCAACATAGGAGCAACTCAACACATAAGGCAAATGCTAACAGCCATAAAAGGGGAAATCGACAGTAGCACAATCATAGTAGGGGGTTTTAACACCCCACTTTCACCAATGGACAGAGCATCCAAAACGAAAATAAATAAGGAAACACAAGCTTTAAGTGATACATTAAAAAAGATGGACTTAATTGACATTTATAGTACATTCCATCCAAAAACAACAGGATACACTTTCTTCTCAAGTACTCATGGAACATTCTCCAGGATAGAGCACATCTTGGGTCACAAATCAAGCCTTGGTAAATATAAGAAAATTGAAATCATATCAAGTATCCTTTCCGACCACAATGCCATGAGACTAGATCTCAATTACAGGAAAAAAATTGTAAAAAATACAAACACATGGAGGCTAAACAATATGCTACTAAATAACCAAGAGATCACTGAAGAAATCAAAGAGGAAATCAAAACATATCTAGAAACAAATGACAAGACACGACAACCCAAAACCTATGGGATGCAGCAAAAGCAGTTCTAAGAAGGAAGTTTAGAGCAATACAATCCTACCTCAAGAAACAAGAAACATCTCAAATAAACAACCTAACCTTACACCTAAAGCAATTAGAGAAAGAAGAAAGAAACCCCAAAGTTAGCAGAAGGAAAGAAATCATAAAGATTAGATCAGAAATAAATGAAAAAGAAATGAAGGAAAAAATAGCAAATATCAATAAAACAAAAAATGGTTCTTTGAGAAGATAAACAAAATTGATAAACCATTAGCCAGACTCATCAATAAAAAAGGGAGAAGACTCAATAGAATAGAAATGAAAAAGGAGAAGTAACAACTGATACTGCAGAAGTACAAAGGATCATGAGGGAATACTACAAGCAACTCTATGCCAATAAAATGGACAACCTGGAAGAAATGGACAAATTCTTAGAAAAGTACAACCTTCTGAGACTGAACCAGGAAGAAATAGCAAATATAAACAGACCAATCACAAGCACTGAAAATGAGACTGTGATTTAAAATTTTGCATCAGAAAAAAGCCCAGGACCAGATGGCTTCACAGGCGAATTCTATCAAACATTTAGAAAAGAGCTAACAGCAATCCTTCTTGAACTCTTCCAAAACATAGCAGAGGGTATCACCCTCCCAAACTCATTCTACGAGGCCACCATCACCCTGATACCAAAACCAAAGATGTTACAAAAAAAGCAAACTACAGACCGATATCATCAACGAACATAGATGCAGAAATCCTCAAAAAATACTAGGAAACAGAATCCAGCAGCACATTAAAAGGATCATATACCATGACCAAGTGGGGTTTATCCCAGGAATGGAAGGATTCTTCAATATATGCAAATCAATCAATGTGATACACCATATTAACAAACTGAAGGAGAAAAACCATATGATCATCTCAATAGATGCAGAAAAAGCTTTCGACAAAATTCAACACCCATTTATGATAAAAACTCTCCAGAAAGTAGGCATAGAGGGAACTTACCTCAACATAATAAAGGCCATATATGACAAACCCACAGCCAACATCATTCTCAATGATGAAAAACTGAAACCATTTCCACTAAGATCAGGAATAAGACAAGGTTGCCCATTCTCACCACTATTATTCAACAGAGTTTTTGAAGTCTTAGCCACAGCAATCAGAGAAGAATAAAAGATAAAAGGATCCAAATCGGAAAAGAAGAAGTAAAACTCACTGTTTGCAGATGACATGATACTATACATAGAGAATCCTAAAGATGCCTCAGAAAACTACTAGAGCTAATCAATGAATTTGGTAAAGTAGCAGGATACAAAATTAATGCACAGAAATCTCTTGCATTCCTATACACTAATGATGAAAAATCTGAAAGAGAAATTAAGGAAACACTCCCATTTACCATTGCAACAAAAAGAATAAAATACCAGGAATAATCCTACCTAATGAGGTAAAAGACCTGTGCTCAGAAAACTATAAGACACTGGTGAAAGAAATTAAAGATGATACAAACGGATGGAGAGATATTCCATGTTCTTCTATTGAAAGAATCAACATTGTGAACATGACTGTACTACCCAAAGCAATCTACAGATTCAGTGCAATCCCTATCAAACTGTCAATGGCATTTTTCACAGAACTAGAACAAAAATTTTCACAATTTGTATGGAAACACAAAAGACCCCAAATAGCCAAAACAATCTTGATAAAGAAATACGGAGCTGGAGGTATCAGGCTCCCTGTTTTCAGACTTAACTACAAAGCTACAGTAATCAAGACAGTATGGTACTGGTACAAAAACAAAAATATAGATCAATGGAACACGATAGAAAGCCAAGAGATAAACCCATGCACATATGGTCACCTTTTCTTTGATAAAGGAGACAAGAGTATACAATGGAGAAAAGACAGCCTCTTCAATAAGTGGTGCCGGGAAGACCTGACAGCTACATGTAGAAGAATGAAATTAGAGCACTCCCTAACACCATACACAAAAAGAAACTCAAAATGGATTAAATGTAAGGCCAGACGCTATAAAACTCTTAGAGGAAAACATAGGCAGAACACTCTATGACATAAATCACAGCAAGGTCCTTTTTGACCCATCTCCTAGAGAAATGGAAATAAAAACAAAAATAAACAAATGGGACCTAATGAAACTTCAAAGCTTTTGCACAGCAAAGAAACTATAAACAAGATGAAAATACAACCCTCAGAGTGGGAGAAAATATTTGGTAAGGAAGCAACTGACAAAGGATTAATCTCCAAAATATACCAGCAGCTCATGCAGCTCAATAACAAAAAAAACAACTCAATCCAAATATGGGCAGAAGACCTAAATAGACATTTCTCCAAAGAAGATATACAGATTGCCAACAAACACATGAGGGGATGCTCAACACCACTAATCATTAGAGAAATGCAAATCAAAACTGCAATGAGGTATCACCTCACAAGGGTCAGAATGGCCATAATCATAAAATCTACAAACAATAAATGTTGGAGAGGGTGAGGAGAAAAGGGAACCCTCTTGCACTGTTGGTGGGAATGTAAATTGATACAGCCACTATAGAGAACAGTATGGAGGGTCCTTAAAAAACTAAAAATAGAACTACCATACGACCCAGCACTCTCACTACTGGGCATATACCCTGAGAAAAACATAATTCAAAAAGAATCATGTACCAAAATGTTCACTGAAGCTCTATTTACAATAGCCAGGACATGGAAGCAACCTAAGTGTCTATTGACAGATCAATGGATAGAGAAGATGTGGCACATATATACAATGGAATATTAGCCATAAAAAGAAACAAAATTGAGTTATTTGTAGTGAGGTGGATGGACCTAGAGACTGTCATACAGAGTGAAGTAAGTTAGTAAGAGAAAAACAAATACCATATGCTAACACATATATATGGAATCTAATAAAGAAAAAAAAAATGGTTCTGAGGAACCCAGAGGTAGGACAGGAGTAAAGACGCAGACGTAGAGAATGGACTTGAGGACACGGGGAGGGGGAAGGGTAAGCTGAGACCAAGTGAGAGAGTGGCATTGACATATATACGCTACCAAATGTAAAACTGATAGCTAATGGGAAGCAGCCACATAGATCAGCTCGGTGCTTTGTGACCCCCTAAAGGGGTGGGATAGGGAGGGTGGGAGGGAAACGCAAGAGGAAGGGGATATGGGGATATATGTATATGTATAGTTAATTAACTTTTTTATACAGCAGCAACTAACACAACAATGTAAAGCAATTATACTCCAATAAGGATGTTAAAAAAACATAAGCTTCTTATTTGCAAGATATTATCTAACCTCATTTGCTGAGGAAAAACAGATAATCAGCCCTATTATTTTCCATTTGAAAATCCCATAATATTGACTTAGACTTTGAGTCAGGGACGTGTTTGCTATAGTCTTCCTTCCTTTTATTTATTTATTATTTTTAAACCCCACATTTGTTTATTTATTTATTTTTGGCTGTGTTGAGTCTTTGTTTCTGTGCGAGGGCTTTCTCTAGTTGTGGCAAGCAGGGGCCACTCTTTTTTTATGGTTTTTTTTTTTTTTTTTTTTTATGGTACACGGGCCTCCCACTGTTGTGGCCTCTCCCATTGCGGAAAACAGGATCCAGATGCGCAAGCTTAGCGGCCATGGCTCTCGGGCCTAGCTGTTCCACAGCATGTGGGATCTTCCCGGACCTGGGCATGAACCCATGTCCCCTGCATCGTCAGGCAGACTCTCAACCACTGGGCCACCAGGGAAGCCCCCTTCCTTTTATTTTTTAAATTAAAAATCATTTATGTTTTATCTCCAGATCACATATTAAGTTGGATGTAATTGAAGCTGTTTCCTACATTCAGTGGCATCTTCACTAATGGATCTTCTGTGGGAGTGACTGTTACTACTTGAACAAGTAAAGCTTTTTAAAATTATTCAAGAGTCTTACAAATTTTGATGGGCTTTCAAACCTTCTTAGAATTATTTCAAATTGTGAACTTCAAGTAAAACAGGAGACACACTGACCTTAAAGATAGTTCTAAAACAAATAGTTTTGTGATCTGAAAATTTAAGTACGTATATAGGGTTTTTTAAAAAAAATCTTCATAGTCCATATTTTATGGAAGCATGTGGGAAGATAAATCTACAATAAAATTATGGAATACAAGAAGTAAGTGAATTGCCCAAGCTAATTATCAGTATAACTCTATTTTCTATTAACATAGTTCTTTGAATAGAATAGATGCTATTAAATTGTCTTCTTAGTGTCTCTTTACTTCAGTTTTTTTTTTTTTTTTTTTTTTTTTTTTTGCAGTACGTGGGCCTCTCACTGTTGTGGCCTCTCCCGTTGCAGAGCACAGGCTCCGGACGCGCAGGTTCAGCGGCCGTGGCTCACGGGCCCAGCTGCTCTGCGGCATGTGGGATCTTCTTGGACCGGGGCACGAACCTGTGTCCCCTGCATCGGCAGGCAGACTCTCAACCACTGTGCCACCAGGGAAGCCCTACTTCAGGTATTTTTAAAATTCATATTTAGATAGCTGCACGAGAGAAAGTGTAGTATAAATAAATATCTTTTTCGATAACTACGATTAATCTTGCATTTTGTATCCCACTTAGAACAAAATGAATTGTTTTCAAGTGTTTACAGTTTATAATTGATCTTTAGTATCTTAAGAAACCTAACTTATGCAATAATCTTGCAGGGTTTTAAAATCAACTATATACACAAAGTCTTAGAATCACTGGTTCATACTCACTCGTTGATACATAAGATTCTTGAGTTGTCATTTCAGGCATTAGTAACAAATCAGAATGTGTTGCCGGGTATAGAAATGAAAAATATTATGTCTCTGGGGGGTCAAAGAGGAGTCTAAAATTTGTTTTGCTTAAATAGCATTATAAAGTAGCACCTATCGTTTCTGGAGGTTCCATCATCATCTGGTATTAAAAAGGACAGCAGGGCTTCCCTGGTGGCGCAGTGGTTGAGAGTCCGCCTGCTGATGCAGGAGACATGGGTTCGTGCCCGGTCCAGGAGGATCCCACATGCCGCGGAGCGGCTGGGCTCGTGGGCCATGGCCTCTGGGCCTGCACGTCCGGAGCCTGTGCTCTGCAACGGGAGAGGCCACAGCAGTGAGAGGTCCACGTACCGCAAAAAAAAAAGAAAGGACAGCAGATCTTTATCTCAAAAGAACATACTAGTGAAATTAAACAGCAATCAAAATGCCTCTGATGGTGGAAAACTTACCTTATCTCTATAACTGAGCTTAGGTACACCAGTCAGACCTGCTATCTCACTCCAGTGGGAAGAGGGCTTGCCAGTCCTCCATTAAAACAAACAGAATAAGCCTGAGGTGTGTGCCTTTGGCAATGTAGAGTTCAACCATTGAATACAATAAGACAATCTTGAACTGGCGATTTGGGCTGTTATAGTTCAGTAATGCCTCTTTCTAGAGAGGTTGACTGATTATAGCCTTTGAGTCTTTATATTACAGTTGTATATTTTTTCTTAAAGATTCATAAATGCAGTTCTTATCAACTATATCTTTTTTATTTCAGAAAAATGTCCTCATAGTTAAACCATTGAGAGATGCTCTACTAAGCTCCCACATTTTATTTATAGAAGGAAAAAAATGTATTCCAGGCACTGGGCCAGACTGTTTGTCACCCATGCTATGCAACCCAGGCCCCAGGCACAGAAACTGGATTTTTCTGTTTTTTTGTTTTTTTTTTTAATTTTTATTGCAGTATAGTTGCTTTACAATGTTGTGTTAGTTTCTGCTGTACAGCAAAATGAATCAGCTATACGTAATCATATATCCCTTCTTTTTTGGATTTCCTCCCCATTTAGGTCACCACAGAGCACTGAGTAGAGTTCCCTGTGCTATACAGTAGGGTCTCATTAGTTATCTATTTTATACATAGTATCAGTAGTCTATACATGTCAATCCCAATCTCCCAATTCCTCCCCTCCCTCCCCGCTTTGTATCCATACATTTGTTCTCTATGTCTGTGTCTCTATTTCTGCTTTTGTTTTGTTTTGTTTTGTTTGTTTGTTTTTGTTTTTTGTTTTGGGGTTTTTTGGTTTTTTTTTTTTTTTGACCATACAGGCTAGTTGTGTTTTATCAACAGGATGCCACAAAGTCCTGAGATAAAACCAGAATGAACCAGCTAGATCCAAGATGGTGGGCAAAGTAAAGTGAACAAGTAGACTTTCCTTGTTCTGATTTATCTCTGTTTGTTTCAAACATACCTGATACTTGTCAGAGATGCTTTGCAGCTGGACTTTGAGAGATTATGCTTTGAGAGATATATACTGGTCAACCACCCTGAACCGACTCTGACTTGACCACTTGACCTTGCCTACCCAGATGAAACCTGGTGGTATCCAAAAGTTACTTCTGCTTCTTTACCATGCTAAGAATGCTGCCCAAAGGGGGAGTTTGTACTCTGTTAGGCACAATTTGTGCTGTGTGCAAAGCCTAGAGCCCTGATAACCTGTCTGCCTCCTAACCCTTAAAATTCCCTTACTCCCTCCCTTTTGGAGAGAAGGTGTCTTTTGGCATGTGCTCCCCTTCTCCATTCTCTGGCCTTGAGTAAAAGCCTGTCTTGCTGGCATCAAACTTGTTTCTGTTATTGGCAATGTGAACCTGAGTGGGAAAGAGCTCCCTGACCAAGCCAGGGGTGCTTCAGTTCAGCTAGGGCCCCAAGACGGGGGCCTTGTATCTAGTTCGATAACATGTTCAAGTTTGAAATGTGGACCTACCATGTATCATATGTTTAATTTTGACCTAGAAGTGCTTCAATCTCATCATCTGTAAAATGAGAATGAAAAGAGTACCTACTTAAAAGGATTATTATGAGATTAAGTGAGAAAATACATGTAAAGAACTTGGAACAGTTCCTGGCACTTAATAAGTGCTCAATAAATTCTAGCTGTAATTTTTACTATTATTATTTAAAAACAAGCCATTTGCCCCTTATTGAGTTTCTTCTTTTTATGATTGAGACAATTAAAATAAATGTCTGATACATTTGATTTCACACCCCAAAGCAGACTAGAAAATTCAGACAACCTAATTAGATACACATACAGAGGAGGGGGAGAAGAAAAAGAAAGATGTAGTAGAGGCATGGTTCAAAGGAAGGAATAAGTGATAAGCACTGCCAGATAATAGAGAAAAAAATGTTCAAAAATTACAAAGTCTCACATATCTGGATTAACTGAGACCATTTAGTATAAAGGACATGCCACTAGTACAGTATTTCCTATGAGAATGAAAATATTAAAATAAAGTAAATATTATTTTATAATGAGACTTCTTGGGTCATTAAAACAGCTTAAATTACTTTCAGAGCAAGGAATACCAATATGTCTCTAAAATATTTCAGTGAGAGCTTTGTTTTGAAAAGCAGACTTAGCTTATTGAAGAAAATTTCCTATTCAGACATACAGTTTCATTATAAAATCACATATTGCATTTTATACTTAAATAACCTGTCTCTTCCATGCACTTGCATTGCCTGCCTATCTGGTCTCACACTCAACTGCAAGTCCTCGCAGATATATCTGGGTGTGGTGTCTCCAGGAGCTGTTTCCTGGGCTCCTATGTATGTCCAATCCAGTATCATGGACTGTCTCTGCTCCTGTCTGCTCCAGCACCACTCAGGGAGGTCAGTGCTAAATATTCTCCTCTCTATGAAGCTCCAAGAAAGCACTTAAGCAGTTTCCTGTGACCCAGCATTAGGTGAGTTTCCCCAGGGCACAAACATCGCCTCCTCCAGCTTCATCACCATTGTTGTCCTAATGCGTCAGAGGCACTGCCCCCTAGAGGTAGCAGTGAACCCAAGCCACATGAAGCCCCACGCCCCTTCATGCTTCTCTCAATATATATTTCAAAATATTATACTTAATTTACTGAGAACTTATTATGTATTATGCATATGATAGATAGATAGACATTTAGGCATATCTGCTTAAGATTTTATGTAGAATAGCTCATAGGACATAACTATAATTTACATAATTTTTATAAGGAAAACACATTATAATTAATTCTTGAGTCAAGATATCAAATATTTCCAGCGTCCCACAGCCTCCTTCATGCTCCTGTGCAATGAAAACCTGCTCTCTCTTGATCACCATGCGATACTGTCTCTCAAGGAGAAAGAATTATTAACACTAGCTGATTCTTTTCCCATGTGATTATTCTCCATCCAAAACTTTTACTCATGCAGTTATTTTATGTCATAAAATGAGAAAAATTAGTCTCATCCCCTCCAGGTTCATGAATAAAGAGCTAATTTGGGTTTTGTTTGTCTGTTTTTTTTTCTTTTATCTTCTTTTGTTTGTCTGGGATTTTTTTCTATAATTTGTTGAGCTGTTGTTCCCCAAGTTTTTCTTTATCTTTAAACTTCCTTTCACTCAAATACTTTCCTAGAGTGCTGACAAACCAGTTCTGATTTCTAAAGACAGTCAAGGTGATGTTATTTATTCCAGTGCAATTCTGGTAATATTTAAACACCTCCACATCCATGAATCCTATAAGGATGCTAAGCACTTAGAAGGGTCTTTTCATTTTCACAGCAGTATTTGGCATTCACAGATGGGTCAGGTATTATATGAAGATAATAAAAATAAAGCAACTTACCATGAGGAAAGAAGCTATTATTAATTGTTTGAGAGAGGCTCTCCTTGTAATGAAAGAAATGTGAGGCTTCCTGTAGGATTTCAGAGAATCATATTGCTAGGAAGGACCTAAAAAAAAAATCATCTTATCTAATCCCTCAAGGTTTAGGGAGGTGAACTGATCTACTGTTGATCCCTGCATTCATATGTGACTTTTCCTTTTCAGGAAAAATAGAAAAACAAAAAATGAGAGGTAGAAATTATGGACAGATAAGATGTATGTAAGTAGGTTTTCAGTTTAAATTTTTTAATTTGAAAAAATAAACACAGGTGAACAAAAAATGGGGAAGACTGAAAATGCGGAGTTTATGATAAACAGTCATGTAACCAACACTTTGATTTGACAGTATTAATTTGTCCTTTTTGCATTAATTTTTTATAATTAATATAATGCCTTTTCTTTCTTTCTCTGAAGTAATAATTAATATAGAGCCAATGTATACCCATCCAGTCCATTTAAAAATATTGTTGCATATAGTTTCCTGTTGTTGTTGTTTTATTTATTTTTGTCTGCATTGAGTCCTTGTTGCTGTGTGCGGGCTTTCTCTAGTTGCAGCGAGCAGGAGCTACTCTTGGTTGCGGTGTGCGGGCCTCTCATTGCGGTGGCTTTTCCTGCTGCGGAGCATGGGGTCCAGGTGCGTGGGCTCTAGGCACATGGGCTCTAGAGCACAGGCTCAGTAGTTGTGGTGCTCGGGCCCAGTTGCTCCATGGCATGTGAGGTCTTCCTGGACCAGGGCTCGAACCCATGTCCCGTGCGTTGGCAGGCAGATTCTTAACCACTGCACCATCAGGGAAGCCCTGCATATAGTTTTATTTTCCCATTTTTTTCAGTGTTTATATGTACGAACATAACCATTTTGTATATACTCTCTAGAGTTTACACTTTCCCCACTTCACAACTGATAGGATGGCTATTATCAAAAAGACCAGAGATGATAAATTCTAGCAAAGATAAGGAAAAAAGGGAACCCTTGTACACTGTTGGCAGAAATGTAAAGTGGTACAGCTATTATGGAAAACAGTATGGAGGTTCTTCAAGAAATTAAAATTATAGAGCTACCATTTGATCCAGCAATCCTGCCTCTGGGTAGAGATAACAGTCATTACCTCAAAGTGATATCTGTACTCCCGTGTTCACTGCAGCATTATTCACAATAGCCAGAGTATGGAAACAACAAAAGAGTCCATAAATGGATTAATGGGTCAAGAAAATGTACTGTATGTATACAATGGAATATTATTCAGCCTTACAAAAGAAGGAAATCCTGTCATTTATGACAACATGGATGAAGGCATTCTGCTAAATAAATAAGTCAGACAGAGAAGGACAAATACTGCATGGTATCACTTACATGTGGTCTAAGGAAAAAAAAAAAGAAAGTTGAACTTCTAGAAACAGTGAGTAGAAAAGTGGTTGCCAAAGGCTTAGGGGTAGAGGAAGTAGAGAGAGGTTGGTAAAATTCAGTTATGAGATGAATAAGACTTGAGGATCTAATGTATTACATGGTCACTATAGTGTTAACACTGTATTGTGTAATTGAAACTTGCTAAGAGAATAGAACATGAGAGGTGAACATGAGAGGTGATGGCTGTGGGGGAATCCTTTCACAATGTATGTGTATATCAAATTATGTTGTCCAAGTTGATATCTTACAGTTTTATTTGTCAGTTATACCTCAATAAAACTGAAAAAGAAAGAGTTTTAGGATTTTGATATATTCTGGATAAGGATCCTTATTTTATGTATATTGCAAATATATCTTTTTTTTTTTAAGGTTCTAAACATGTTCTAGTAGGTGGAGTTAACTACTAATTTTGTTTCATTGAGATAAAAGAACATGTACTTTATTATGAAATGCTTTATGTCCTATTCAGTTTTTATAAATTATCTATGCTTGTTTAAAACAAAATTTCTTCTATTTAAATGGATACAAGCTTTTATATGTACTTATTAGATCAAGCTTATTTTTAGTATTATTCACATCTTCTATCACCTTGATCATTTTTAATCTATTTCATCTATCAGTATCTAAATGGGTGTATTTTAGATATGTTGATTTTTATATTTCTATTATATTTACTTTAAATATTATGAGGCTGTGTTGTAAGTGATATGAAATTATAATACTGCTTTACATTCTTAAGGGGTTATTACTTCTTTTATCCTCAGTTAATGTACTTTTGCTTTTCCTGTTAAATGTGTTTTGCCTTAGTTTCCATTTTATCTGATACTAATATCACAACCCAGACGTTTTCTAATTAGTATCTTCTAGTATAACTTTTTTCCAGTATAACATTTCATTTCTAAATAGTATATGATAAAATTGGTATGTAGTCTCTAGCCTTTATTAGGTGAGCATAATAGATTAGAATTTGAGTGATTATTCAACATTCAAATTCATTTCTACAATTTTACTCTGTGTTTACTACTAACCAAGGTTTTACTTTGCTTCTTTTCCCTCCTCTTTTCATGCTTTCTATGGAAGTTCCATAATTTTTTCACAACAATAATAAAAATGTAATGGTTGACTTCCAAAGCAATGAAAGAGAAAAAATAGTTTGAACTGCAAGTCCACATGCAATATACCTGACCTGGCATAGGTTTCTTTCTTTTTAAAATGGATATATGCATAATAACTACCAAAAAGGCTGTTTATGTAAATGCATGTAAAGCACTTAGCTCAGAGTCAGGCACATACTAAGTATTCAGTAAATATTATTTACGATGGTGATGACGACGATGATGATGGTGATGGTGATGACGATGGTGAGGAGGAGCAGGAGGAATTTTAATGTCTTTTCTAACCTTCGTGATATTTGAAGTTTGATTTCCACTTTGAGTCTGTGAAGTCAAGCAGTATATTCCACCAGTTCTGGCTTAAAGTAATACAGTAAGAAATGCATATGTACTGGGAGAAGAGAGCATAAAGAAACAGTACTCAAGAAGGCAGGGAAATTCAGTGAGAATTTCAAGTGAATTACTTATTGTATCTGCACTTTTCTTCAATCTATTCCCTCCTGGTGGGGGGTTTGGTTTGTTTGTAAATGCAATGAAGGTTGATTATCTCTAGCATATAACATACAATATACCCTGAACATGGTGTGTGGTCCAGTGGCCTTGTTTGTTCTAGCCTTGGGAACATAGGGAGAAAGTGCATCTTACTCCAAACCAGCCAGTGGCAGGGTGATGCAGGTTCATGCATTCCTAGATCCTCTCCCTGCATGCCTCAGGCATGCTCCATTCATTAGGCAGAAGTCATTGTCCAGTATTTGTTTTTACCCAGTACCCTGGCGAAAAACAAACAAACAAACAAACAAAAATATATATATATATATAAAATTCTGGTGTCCATTGGGCCAAAACTAAACAACAGTGAGACTAAAGGTTGCTAGACTAAGATGTAGCTGTCAGCTTAGTGTGATTAATTCAAATAATTTTTTATTCAATAATTTGTAATACATATATTGTTCCAAAATTAATACTTATAATGTTTTATCATGGGGTATTGAGAATATCCTCTTCAATACATTTTTAATAACATGATACATTGTATATGACACCATTTAAAGGTCTACCAGTACATTGAAATGACACTGGATGAAAGCCAGGAGATCACCAATGCATTTCTTTTTTTATGTTAAATCATCATCCTATGACCTTGGGCAAACAAAAGGGTGTTTTACTCTTTCCTTATCTATAGATTTATAGGATAAATTATATGAACCCTCAATTTCTTCCTGGCTTTGGAAGTCAAGGAATATATTTATCAATAATTCCAGTAGATTCTATCATTCTCATTTGCAAATGAGGCAAGTGAGGTCAAGAGGATGTAAGTGACTTCTTTAGATCACACCGTGACTAAATAATGAAAATGGGTATTGAACTTGGGCATCTCACTCAGATGAAATGAAAGATCAAACTGGCAGTAATACAGAAGACCAGTTTGAAAGGACTAGCCTGGAAAAAGAAATAGGTAAGATGCTATTTTAGGATTTACGTGAACAATGATGAGTACTTGAAATAAGGTAGAAACAGTAGGTGTAAGTGCAAAGGATGTATACAAAGTATATTTATGACAGAGAATTAACAAACCTTGATTATCCATTTAATCCATTCAACGTGAGTTAAAGGATAGAGAGAAATATAAGATGGTTTCTAGATCTCTGGCTTGGGGCTTGCATAAATGGCATTCTCCTTGATAGGAAATGTGGGAAACAAAGGATAGGAGATGAAGTGATTAGCTTAGAAAAAATTTCTGTCTTAAAGATGTTGATAGGAGTATATATTACAGAGAGAGATAGAGATACTTAGACTATATTTAGACTATTATGGAAACCATCAGGGATATGCAAGCCCATAGATGTGTAAATATTTACAGTAAACTAGGGGACATAATTAGAGTAAAAAGGGAAAGAAAAAAAAAAGTCTGAGTATGACCTTCTGGGAAGCTGTAAATGCTGGAAGAAGGAAGGGAACTTAGGGAGAAAGAAGCCATTACTGATGTAAGAAAATAATGAAGAAAGAGTTTTACAGATGTCAAGGAAGGAAAGAATTTCAAAGACTAAAGGATCAAAAATCTTAAATGTTACAGAGCGATTGAATATAACGTGCTATTTGGGTTTGAAAAATAGAAGGATATTGGTGACTTCAATGAGAGCAATTTCTGTGGTTTGGTAGGGATATAAGTCAGATGGACAAGAGTTGAGAACTGAATATAAGGTTGTAAAATCATGAACAATTTTGGAAATTCTGATAGATCCATTAGACTGACACTGTGGGAACAAATCCCTTTATGATATCAGAATTATAAGACAGCTAAAGTCACACTGGTGTCACTGCTCTAATCTTTCCTTGAAGCCATATTGATTATTGCCGATATTTTTGAAGGCTTTTCTTCGCCAGAAAATTGTATAGGGCAGACCACAGATTGGATAAGACTGATTTACTCTGTTGGTCCAGAGATTGACCCGTGAGGCCTAATCAAATTGGGATTTCACTGAAAAATCTATAGATGTGGTAAAATAGATATTTTACCAGCATAACCATGACAAGTACAGAATAGGTTTTATCAGATTTAGTGTGAACATATAGCTTTATCAGTGTTCCTAGTGTTCCTAGATCCTAGAACATATAGCTCCTATAACATATAGCTTTATCAGTGTTCCTAGTGCTCCTAGAATTGATTTAGAATAGAGAATGCCTCATAAGCCACTGACACATCATAATTGCCATATACTCTATTTAAATCTAGTTCTTGTTAGGGATGTCTCAGTGCTGTAATAACCCTGTCAGTCAACCTGCCACACATTCTTATGTGTAGGAAGTTCTCTTGAAAACGTCAAGCTATTATTGAAAACTGGTGTTTGGACAGTGCCCTCACTAATAGATATTTAATGCTCAATAAGAAGGACATTTTACTGGAACAACTTTCTTTCATTGTCTCTTACATGCATTTGCCAGTGGGGAAGTAATGTGGTGTAACAGTAATGTGATGTTGGATTGGAGTATTGGCACAGCATCTAGATTCTTGTGTCAGTTCTGTTACTAACTAGCTATATAAACTTGGAAACTTCCTGTAAAGTCTTGGATATTTATATTTCTTCTTGGTAAAATGAAGTGTTCCAAGAGAAAGTCCCTAGGGACCCTTCTAGTTCTAAAATGACTTGTGTCTCTAAATGCTTTTGCATCTTGCCTCCTCTAAGTTGGAGACATGCATGTTGCGTTTCCCAGAAAAACCTTGGGCCCCACGCAGTCTGTTAGCACTGACGTGGTACTCACCTCAATGTCATTCGCTTGGACTGGACATGTGCAGGAGAGAAGTGGTAGCTGAGCAACTTCCTTAACAGGTTTTGTGTGTGAAACTGAAGGGGATCAACTGTGAGCAAAAAGTACGAAACAGTACAAGGGAACTCTGAAGTATAATTTCAAATAAGGTGGCACAGCCGTGAGCATGGTGGAAAATAGCAGCAGTGAACACTCTAGCTCAGTACATTGAAAAAGAAAACAAAACAAAACAAAAAACCCAGGTTTTTAAAACAAAATTCTGGCTTACCAGGATTCCTACAGGCAGAGGCACCTGAACTTCAGGCTCTATAAACAGTAGCAACCTCCTCAAGCCAGAAGATAATCTCTACAAGAGCACAGTGAGGTAAACGCTGCCCGTAACCATTCTCTGGTGCTGTTCTCAGAACCAGAAATCATTGTCAAGGGCATCTTCCTCAAACGCTATGGACTGACATGGTGATAGTCACCTAGGCTGTCCTACCAGACCTCATTTATTAGAGACCATTAATGCGGGATGTGCTAAATAAAAATGCTTTGCATTTCCCTAGAACATATGATGGTGTAATTTAAATCAAGCAGACATAAGCTTACATTGAATCTCTTTGTGTACCATTTCTAGGAGCAATGACTTTCGTGAGGTAATTCACTTTATAAAGTAATTTGCTGTCAGTTATTTTCTCTCCCACTTCCTTCTCCCGCCACTTATAGATGTTTTATTTAAAGAGAGATACCTGCAATTTTATTTCTGAATTCTCCGTAGTATCCAAATTTTATCATAATTCTTCCAGCTTCCTGTGTCTTCTTTCCCACCTGAAAATGTGTTACCCCCCCCACCTTTTTTCATTATATTTGAGCTTGTATCTTCCGACGCTTATTCCATGTTCTCTACGAAGATAACATAGTAGAATCATCCAGACAGCAGCCCACCTTGGAACAGTTTTAGAGACTCTGGGGGCACTAGCAGCTATAGTTTTTTTAAAGTTCCCCAGTAATGTACAGTCATGTTTGAAAACCATCCACAGTCTAGACAGTTATTAATATCTTTTGTTTTTAATGTGGTAGAGCTATATTCTATTTTTTTAACATCTTTATTGGAGTGTAGTTGCTTTACAATATTGTATTAGTTTCTGCAGTATAACAAAGTGCATCAGCTGTATGCATACGTATATCCCCATATCCCCTCCCTCTTGCGTCTCCCTCCCACCCTCCCTATCCCACCCCTCTAGGTGACACACAGCACTGAGCTGATAATAGATTTTTATGAGGTCCAATGATCTTTTTACATGTGGGATTAATAGGACTCTCCTATTTTGGCATTTGTGGTTAAAGAGGTACCATATCTTGATGTGTCTAGTGATTTTAGATTCAAGAAATATTTCTGGCCCAGAATTCAGCCACATATCAAGTACCATACTATGGGCCTTTATTTTCATTATCTCCTGTAACTATACCAATAACTCAATCAAATAGATATTATTCTCAGTTCACAGATAAGAACACTGAATATCAAAAGTTTAAATTATCTGTCTGTCATACTACTGGATCTATGATAAGAAAACAAAACAAAACAAATTTTTGGCTCCTACTCCAATGCTATCATTAGTGGTATTTCCAGGGTAAATTTCAGGGTCATGACTAAAATGTTAGAGCCCGTTATTCTGTAAATTTTGCTTTGTTTCTTCTGCTCAGTGACTTTGTTCTTCCCATAATCATGTAGATCTGTCCTTTATTGTTTACTTGCACAGTTCTAAAGACCCTGCTCTTGTAGTTTCTTTTCACAGTGGGCATTCAACTACCTGAACACTCTTTTTAAAATTTATTTATTTTATTTATTTATTTTTGGTTGCGTTGGGTCTCTTTTGCTGTGCGCAGGCTTTCTCTAGTTGTGGTGAGCCGGGCCTACTCTTCCTTGCAGTGCGCGGGCTTCTCATTGCGGTGGCTTCTCTTGTTGCAGAGAACGGGCTCTAGGCTCCCGGACTTCAGGAGTAGTGGCTCGCGGGCTCTCGAGCGCAGGCTCAGTAGTTGTGGCGCACGGGCTTAATTGCTCCACGGCATGTAGGATCTTCGCAGACCAGGGCTCAAACCGGTGTCCCATGCATTGGCAGGCGGATTCTTAACCACTGTGCCACCAGGGAAGCCCTGAACACTCTTTATATCATCTGAAAATTTGATTCTGGAAGGCTCCGAGATCCAGAGAATGATATTGTTTATCAAATGTGTACTTTTATCATTTTGTCTGTTTCTCCCGGGAGATGGAGAGGTAGGCCTTCTTAAAGCCTTACCGTGACATTTTTAGTTGCCTCTGAATCAAAACACTTAAGGGTCTTTTGAAGGAAACGTTGAGAGAGGAATTACATTAATTTCCCTATTTTTCATGTGTATTTGTTCTTCCAAATATTGAAGCCCATTAATGGGTAGCCATTCCTCATATAAAAACCTACTTGCTTTGCCTTCAATTATTTACTGATTCTATTCAGTAAATTCCAAAATTGAAAATAAATTTATCAGTTCTGTACCCCAAGTTCTGGGACATTTCAGGTTGATAAAATGCCTGCAATCAGGCAATCTTTGGACTGAACTGATAATTGGAACAACAGGTTGCATACGTAGCCAACAGTTGGAATATTCTTAAGGTCTTCCCAATAATGGCATAGGACAAAGACATTAATTTAGTCTTCCTACCAATTTCTTTACACCCCTTAATGCAGTTTTTGGACAGTGGCCACATATGATCCCAGTGATTGTCCAATTTGCTTTCTGCCTTTAATATATTTCAAAAACTCCTAAACCCAGCTTTGGAAGTCATTCTACAAAGTCCTTTCTATTGTGGTTAGTTTTTGTACCTGACTCTTGTGGGCAGTGCCAATTTTTTTTTTTTTTTTTTTTTTTTTACACAGGAAATGTTTTAAATCATGTGTCCACATAAAGTACAGAATGCATTGATATTTATGTGAAAAATCCTATCAATAATTAGAAAATTGTTTGAATAACTTGTACATTGTATTGAAGCTACCTGTATGCTATGCTATATTCTATTTAAAGCAGCTTCTGGAATTTCTATTTGGTTTAACTGGTCTTGGTTTAACTGGTCTTTCTGTTTATTTCTACATCATTGATACAGTCTTTAATTTGTATAGCTTTATTTTTTCTGTAGTGTTTTCTAGTGCAAATACCATCCTCTCCTTTACTCTTGTTAGTAAACATGCTCTTGGCTTTCTTGTGTATCTATCTTTCCAACTTAATATCAAAATCATTTGTTCAAGTTCCAAATGAAGAAATCGAAATTTAATTTTGGATTGTATTATATTTTGGGTAATTTGGGGAGAAATGACATATTTATTTATAGACACATGAGTTTCCATTCATCAAAATCAAAATGATTTGTACCACATTTCATAAATTTGACCAAATAAATGTGACTTCAGTAATCTTCCAAAGCTACAAGTCTTTGTTTGACGTGTTTTAATATCTCCTATTTTGATTATTGTTTTACATGTTCTTGCATTTTAAACTATACTGAAAGATATATATGGGGTAATGATTAATTTTTTCTAACTTTTATCAGTATATTGCATCCTTTTTTTATAAATGTGTGCTCTTTCCTTAGAATTCAATTGTTTCTGACATCAATTTTCTTTCCCTTGATATATTTAGGTTATATTTGCCTATATTTTTTTATCATGGGATATTTCTTTATTTTTCTTTGAAGGAAAGAACTATAAATATCTAGTTAACCCATGAATTCTCAGGTCCTTGTACACTATTTGCTAAATAGAGATGTTAAAACACTCTTTTTGAACAAAATTATTTTAAATAAACAACATGTAGTTGGATTTAAAAATTCAATCTGCAAATCAATGAATTTTAATTGGAGTGTTTAATGCATTCACATTTATTGTGGGAATAGGTACATTTGTTCTTATTTCAATCATCATCCTTTTTAAAATATATTTCTTTGCCCTCTCCCCTTCATTTCTTTTCCATGTTGTTAGTAAGCAAGCTTTCTTTACTTCTGTCTTCCTAGAAATTTGGAAGTTTTATATACATATGTATATCTGCCAGTATGATTTTTTAAAAGAGTTTACATTTTTAAAACACCAAAAACAAGACAGCATCTGTCAGCTGCCTACCTTTGTGTAGAGTAAGAAATTTGACAAACTTTTTTTCTTTCTAAAATTCCATATCATCTTTTTGTTAAAAATTCTTGCTACACTGTAACCAGATTATTTTCATTACCCTGAAGAAGTAGATCAAGTATGATTTTATATATTTATTACATTTTTCAAACTGAAAGAATCTGCAATCTCTCTATTGTTATAAATATAAGATATATTTTGAGGTTTAACTGAAATGTTAACTCTGACACTTTCCTTTATAACAGCAGCTGTTTTCCAAAGTCCATTGTATTTACCTTTCTACTTTGTACTTCTGATTTTGTAATTCTTATATGCTGCCTTTCATTCCTGGTTATCTTTTCTTAGTGTGTCTGTATCTTATCTCTCCAACTAGATTGATCATCTCCTTTGGGGACAGCAGTGAGTCTTGTAGAATGTGGCTTAATGGACAGTGGATTTGCCTAGAACATGAGCATCATTAAATAGATTGGCCATTAAATAGATCAGTCACATTGCAACAGGCTACCTGAAAAATTCCCATGTGTGGAATACAAGTGAAGGGCCTGGCAGAGTGACAGCAGATGTCAGCATAATCCAGTAATTGTTACCGTTGGAGGTCCTGGCATTATCTCTAGTCTTCTGAGGTGGACATTATGGTTTGACAAATTTAAGTAGTTGGCACAAATCATTTAGATTGTAAGTGGCAGAATGTAGAAATGAATCTATAAAGTGGGGTAGGCAGCCAGGGAGATTTGGTACTGAATCATTGGATTAACTAGTCTAGCACTCTTTAAATTATTCTTTAATAGATAAAGAATTATTTTTTACAACCTGGGATAGGCTTCTGGAATTTCGGCTGCCTCTGCTATGGGGAATGTAGAAACGCCAGATAAGATTCCAGCAGGTTTATATAGAAATGTGAATGTAATAGTTTCTCCTGTAGTACCATTACATATTGGATGGATTTATATTTTCTCATTAGACATATAGCTCCGGAAAACAGGGGCCATGGCTTTCCGCTGAAGTAATCCCAGCACCAAGCAACGTGCCTTTCAAATAATAAGCACGCAATAAATACATGAGAGCAGAAGCATGAGAGGAAAGAAAGGAAATGAAGGCCTTCTTTTTACTGCCCATTTACATCATTGCTTCCTTACCACTGGCTGCATCTGCTTCTCATTCAGAAATAAACTAATCCAAAGCAAAAAGGTTTTAGCCAAAAACTGTGTTTGTGTGTGTGTTTTTGTCCTAGACCGAAGACATTAATAACATTTTTTGGATCCAAGGACATTACATAGAATATAAATTCAATAGCCTATTTTTAAAAGGCTCTAATTACGGTCTTATCTCTTAAGCGGATTGCTCTGACTATAGCAAAGTCTCAGCCATGGTATTTTTTTTCTTTTTTTTAATTAAATTTTTTTTTTGTTTTTTGGCTGCATTGGGTCTCTGTTGCTGCATACGGGCTTTCTCTAGTTGCAGCGAGCGTGGGCTACTCTTTGTTGCGGTGCATGGGCTTCTCATTGTGGTGGCTTCTCTTTGTTGCAGAGCATGGGCTCTAGACATACAGACTTCAGTCGTGGCATATGGGCTCAGTAGTTGTGGCACGTGGGCTCAGTAGTTGTGGCTCACGGGCTCTAGAGCACAGGCTCAGTAGTTGGGGCACACGGGCTTAGTTGCTCCGCGGCGTGTGAGATCTTCCCAGACCAGGGCTCGAACCCGTGTTCCCGTCATTGGCAGGCAGATTCTTAACCACTGTGCCACCAGGGAAGTCCCCATGGTATGTATTGAATATATATTTTTAACTAGATAAATGCAGGGTGAATATGACATAGTTAACTGTGGTTAGAATTTTATTTCCTTTCTCGCTATCCACACCTTTCAACCCCAGGCTACAGTACAAATAGAAAAGGCTTATAAAACCCAAGAAATCTCAGGCACCACACACCTGACATCAATCTGACAGGAATAGGAAAGTATATGCTTCCTTTATTTCTATTACATACTGTTAATAGACGTTAAGTTAATTTAAGGAGTTCTAAGATTCTCTTCCCAGCCAGATCAACAATTGGACCTCCTCCCACACAAGGATTATCCTATTTTTATTTTCTAAAACTTACAGCTAATTATAACTAATTTTATATTTTAAGCAAAATACTTATATCCAAAAAAACACAAAAAAATTTTAGATGCATATTTTTAAATAAAGTAATTGGTACAATAAATGCAGACATACAATAGAAAAGCAGGTAAATCAGAACTTTAGAGTAGGGGAAACTTTTAGCAAAAGCAGAGAAACAATTAAGTGATTAAAATGATAATTTGCTTTGGCTTTTTAGATAGGAAGATACAGTGAAAGGAAAATATATCATGGACTGCTTATTTCAAATACATCTATTTTTATCATTTTATTTATTTTTTTTTTTTTAAAGAACTTTTTGACACGGACCATTTTTAAAGTCATTACTGAATGTTACAATATTGCTTCTGTTTTATGTTTTGTTTTTTTGGCCGCGAGTTATGTGGGATCTTATCTCCCCAACCAGGGATCGAACCCGCACCCGCTGCGTTGGAAGGCAAAGTCTTAACCCCTGGACCGCCAGGGAAGTCCCTATTTTTATTTTAAATAAAATTCCATGCAGTAACAATTTTTAAATGCTTACCTAGCTACAGGAAGAAAAATATAAAGAGTATCCTATAGGGGGCACTCAAGTACTATGAATGGAAGAATCTGCTTTTTCTCAGATTTTGTTTAGATGTAAAGGGGTAAACCCTTGGGCACATTTCCCTCTTACCTTTTCTATAAAGAACAAAACTGAGGGGGCTTCCCTGGTGGCGCAGTGGTTGAGAGTCCGCCTGCCGATGCAGGGGACACGGGTTCGTGCCCTGGTCCGGGAAGATCCCACATGCCACGGAGCGGCTGGGCCCGTGAGCCATGGCCGCTGAGCCTGCGGGTCCGGAGCCTGTGCTCCGCAACGGGAGAGGCCACAACAGCGAGAGGCCCGCGTACCACAAAAAAAAAAAACAAAAAAAAAACTGAGTAAAACAGAAATAGTCTTTGTCATGCTTCTACTATTTCCCAATAAAAGACAAAGGGATATTAAAAGGTGGGATTAAATGGCATTATGAGCCTTATTATTCTAAAAGCATAAAGATATGATAGTGTAGACAGCTGAGTTGGTCTGTGCTTTCAAACTTCCAAACAAGGTTTCTTCTACATTATAGTTCAATGCCAGTGACAGTTCTTTTCTGGAGACATTTAGTTGCATAAAACAGTAAAAAACAGAGTCATTCACCTCATTCTCTCTGGGTTTTAAAGCTGATTAATGTGAGAAGCTATTTAAATTACTTTTGAAATAATATTCCTAAGGAGGGGTTAACCTACCATTTGCACAGAAAAGTCATAACAAATGGTGGTGATATTTATTTTCGGGGGGTTGGGAGTGGAGGAAGATGAGGGGACAACGAAAAGCTACTCCAGCAGCCTGTGTGCCAGATGCTACTTCAACTAAACTCCGTTTTGGTGGCTAAGACTTAATTTCAACCAAACCTAAATGAAAATCTGTGGTGGCACCTAATTGAGATCAAAACGTGTTTTCTTTAAAGTGATGGGGAAATGTTTCATTTAGGCTTTGAAACTGTAAATTAAAAGTTGCTTTTTATTTTAATATGGTCCAAATCATGGTAGCTTAAAAGTTAACATCTAGATGCCCTCAGGATAGTGATGTGAATCCCATCCAGCACAAATACTAATCCCCCATTGAATTTCCCACTGAAGCGCTTCCCAGTGCACTTCACTCAGAGCACGTGTTTTTCACTTCTATTATTATGTTCATATAAGCGAGCTTAATGTGTGCTTTGATCTTAAAACAGGCATGTATGAGTACTAAGCACCTCCCTTCCTTAGCTTGTTCACCACTATCACAGTTGCAAATAATGAAATCACATGTAGTACCATTTAAGTTGCTAACTTGAAACACCTGCACGCAGGTATGGTTGTGTCCTACAGCCTGTTCACATTATCAAGCAAGATATTAACTCTCTTTCCCATATGATTAAAGCACCTAAATGTTTGCTTTCATAAAATTGGGATATATGTCAGTAATCCCTAACAATAATTTGAGAAGAGTCTCAGGTTCTTGATGTACCTTGAAAGCTTTAAATAGGATTTTTTATACATTTATTATGGCCAAAGAGAGGATTTCTGTGGAACACCTTGAGTAGAAATATTATGTCCTGTTGCCCAATGATTATATTTATTAGGCAATGTGTTCTGATTTTGGTTTGGAAACTGTGACTTCCATAAATCTAAAGTGTATGGAGGAATTGGGGGCAGAGAGGATCAATTTCAGAGCCTCAAAACCAGCCCAGCACTTGCCTCCATATCATCCTTGAAACTGTAGTTTGCTTTCACTTGCAACGCAAAGCTTGGAGCATGACTGGTTCTCTAAACTCCCCAGTCAAATTCAGACCTGGAATAATTTGTCCTTTAACATATTTTCTTATATGTGAACAACAGAGTATGTTACTTTTTCTGAGCTGTTTTCATAGTGGTTAGATATACTTTTGTGTAAATGTCCAAATTGACTAATCTCCTTAGTTTTAGATAAAAAGACTAAAATCAACAATCCTTTGATTAATCTTATAAAATCTCTGAATGTAGGTCAATATGTGGCATATATTTGTATGTATGTATGTATTATATATATATACATAATATATATTCCTTTTTTCTCATATCATGGTAATATAGTTTTTAGGCAAAGTCCAGTAAAGGGAATAAAAACTATTTCTTTTAGTTTCCATTCATTTTCTTTTGGCAAGAAAATAACAGTAATTTAAATTGGAATAAATTAGGATTGATATACACCTAAAAGTACAAATTGGTACTTCTTTTAGAAGTAAATGCTTTTAATCACAATGTAAGACAGAATAACCAAAAATATTCTTGGTTATCCTGTATCTAAACATAGCTATTCATCCTTTTCTAACTTTTCTGTTGTGTGCTTGTGAATAACATTGTCTTAACACTCTTTTTGTTGTTGTTGTTATGTAGTATGGTTTAGCATGTGAATGATACCCTTGGTAAAAATCTATTTACAATGCAGAATGTAGCAATGGAAAGTCATAAAAGCATTTAATGGTCTTTCAACTATAATTTAACTTTGCCAGTATTCATGCAAAATCACACATTTTCACAAATCTTGATAAATATATCTAGGTCCAAATGTCACTATTTTTCTTCCCAGAAAAAGAGGCTTGACACAAAATTAGGGCATTCTGTTCTGGACTAGACAGCTCCTTTTTGCATCTGAGTTTTTATTGTATAATTTTCATAACAGAAAAGCACTTTCAGAGGGCAAGAGACATTTCCTATGTGAGAGAAATGAATTTTTCTACTTAGAGAAAATAATGTTTTGGAAAAGTTAGTTCTGTAACTTTTCTTTAAAGCAAACTTTTTAAAAAAATATAAAAACTCAACACTAAATGTACTCCGCTTACCACACACCTATTTAGTACTTACCCTGTGACAGGGCACCGTGCCCAAATGGAGCTGCTGACAGCCTCTGAAAAGCCGTTCCCAGTGGGAATTAAGCAAGGCATACTTTGAAGAAAGGTTTATTTTTCTCTTCTCTCTTCCTTATTTATTTATTTATTTTTGTGGTACATGGGCCCCTCACTGTTGTGGGCTCTCCCGTTGCGGAGCACAGGCTCTGGACGTGCAGGCTCAGCGGCCATGGCTCACGGGCCCAGCCGCTCCGCAGCATGTGGGATCTTCCCGGACCAGGGCACGAACCCGTGTCCCCTGCATCAGCAGGCGGACTCTCAACCACTGAGCCACCAGGGAAGCCCTCTCTTCCTTTTTTAATTTTTTGTTTCTTTTTACTGTTTTTTTAATTTATGAGATAAAGGAATAGAAAAAAGTAGATAATTACTCTTCATATTAAACCCAACAAAACAAAACAATTACCTGTCTTAAAGTAAAAAACAAACCAAAACCAAAGTCCCCCAAAAACAAACAAACAAAAAACTAAACTTGGCCAAAGATACTGTAGCTCCAAAGTACTTTTTACATTTTAACAGTGACTCATTGTATTAAAGTATATATAAAGTGTAATTAATATAATTCTGGTATCCCATCTTCTCAGTCCTCTGTGAATTGCCTACAGCTAACCTCTATCTTTGTCATTGTATTATCCTGTTTACTTCAGATACAGCGATGTATTTCATGAAAGAAAGACCAGGGAACAGCAGCTATAAGAAAGATTAAACAAGTTTAAGGGAAAAAGTGGAAAGCCATTATTCAACAGTAAGACAAATAGTCTCTGAGCACCTAATGTAGGGAAAAGCCCATGTAAAAATATCATATGGGAGGTTATAGAAATTGTGCTATGTTAAAGACTATATAAAAATTAAACAAGAAAAAAACCATTTGGATATTAAGTAGGAAATTACTAAATATAAAGTGAATAAAACACTTGAAAGGGTCCCAAAAGAATAGCTATAATAAAAATAAATAAGTGAGTAGAAGTTGAAACAGACTTTTCCATGTTCTCTTTTTGTCCTCTGAGTCTATGTGAATCCACAACACAACAGAATCCACTGACTCTTGATTAATTTGTGTGTTATCACTGACAAAACTTCTGGATGTTCTGAATTCTAAACATTTCTGAATTTCCTCCCAAGTTCTAGATCAAAAGAACAATGTGCTGACTGAATAAATGTCCGTATCAACACTCGAGATATTTGAACATAGATTTTATGATTTCTTATTCAGAGTCTAATTCTAATAAAAAGGCTCAGGTTTCTCTGTAAAGGTTTATCCGTAAAGATATTTTCCAAGAAGGACTCAGCCCTGATTTTATTGGGAGGTCTCAGCAGTGGACTTTATGTGTCAATACCTATGGTTCACAACAGCATCCCACAAGATCCTGGTAAGAGGGCAGTTGGGCTGCACCCTACGGGCCTACAAGGCCTATAGTTGCCCAGCTTCAAGACTGAAGAAGGAGCCCGGAGTCCACGACAGAGACAGCAATTGTTTAATTGAAAGGGGGAGCTTACATGTCTGAAGCAAGGTCCTGGAGCAACACCCCATTGTGTGTGGTAGATGCAGGCAGGACAGGAGTCTGCTCTGAGAGGAAGGAGGAGGAGGAGGTTGCCATTAAAAGGGGAACTGACTTCCGGTTGGCTCGTATGTTACCAGGGAAACCAGCAGAGGGCACGCCCCTCACCCCCCTTGGAAAAGCTATCATGGTGGGGATGTTCGGGTCTAAAGATTAGAACAATCACTAGCTGGGCTGCAACAAGTATGTAGGAAGGTCAGTCATGTGAGTAGGGTGTAGGTGAAGCAGGTCAAGCAGGGGATGTACAGAGAGCAAGAGAACAGCCATCTGGTGGCCTGATCATACAACAGCCCATTAGCACTGAAATGACCTTTGATATAGATTGAAACTCTGCTAGTGCAAGAACCATGTGTGTTTTCTTCATAGCGCTTTGCACAGTGCTGAGTGCAGTGGCTGTTACATAATATATAGCTATGAAGTGAATGAATGAATTCGAATGCCCTGGGCTACCAGTCCTTACAGCTAGAAAAAATCTAAAAGAATATCAGCGAGGCTCCCTATATAAGAAAGTACCAGGAACTTCATTCAAGGGCTGTTTCTGACATTAATAAAATATGTGACCTCAGAGAGTCACTTTTCCTTTAAGATTTTTTCATCTGTAAAATGTAAATTGGAAGAGATATTCCTTCCAGTTTCAACAACCTTAGAGTTTCTAACTAAAATTAAGGAGCAGAAAGATGATGACCAAAATGATAGAGATCAAAATCCTCAAAAGCTTGTTCAAAGTGCATCGTGACTATGGACCACTGGCAACCAGCTCCCAGCATGAAACACTAACTTTGTACTAGTAGACAGAGATGATGATGCAGAGGTCATCTTGACCACAAGTATGTCAAGGTTAAAAAGCACTAATAGCAACAAGCCTTATCATCAGCAACTGACTTGAAATTCAAGGGCTATTTCTACAAGAGTAGAACTCCGAGGATTTGATGAGTTTTGGGTATATCTGTATTCCAACTCCCTCTCCCACTTAAAACACACATGGACTGCATTACTACTGATTGTGCCTTCTGAAGACATATCCAAAAAGCAAAATAAGATTTGTCTCTTGAGTCTATGTTATTATTATGGAAGTCAATTGTTGCCTGATGAGGTTGTCTAAATCCATAAAGAGTCCTTTCCTCCCTACTGTCAAAAGTTTGTCAAACAAGAGTCAGAGAAAATGTAAAACAGTCAAATCCGTATTGACCTTTTATTATTTATTCTTTGAAAGTTATAATTGCCTATCATTTGTGCTTTTCACTGTAATATGTATATCTTGAAGCATTTACAGATCAGGACGGTAGAGAGAAGTCGAGACATATACAAAGAGAAAAACCTAATTTGCCTGGAAATACTTTTACTTTCCAGGTTTAATTAGATAATTACATCACCCTTCATTTTCTTCACAGGTGTACGTACTTCCTAATACTTCGCAAATGGTGGGAATTAAAGTTGTTAATCTCAGTTGTTAATTAAAGTTGTTAATCTCAGCTGAATCCCCATGTCCTCGTTGAAACTGCATGTTACCAAACTGCGTGTTACCAAACACAGCACACTGCTGAAGGAAAGCAGTTAAAAATGTGATATGCATTGAAATGCTGCAGTTGGAGAAATAAAGTGAATCTAAAGTTTTTTGTTTGTTTGTTTTTGTTTTTTCCTTAGTGGCTTTGTCCAGCGTAACTCTATTTTAAATCACTGATAATGTTTCTTTAACAATTCTCATTCTCCCCACACCATCCCCTTCCTTTTCCTTCTCATCCTGTGTCTGCTGCTGCCTGGCAACTTTTCTGTGTGGAAAGGCAGGGTAAGAACTCTTAACAGCCCTTGGAATGATAGCTACAGAAATTCCTAGCAACCTGACTTTCAGGCCAACTCTCCTTCACACACATCACTTCCATGGGACAGACTGTCCTTCTCGGTTTGTTAGGAGACACAGGTTCTCCTCCAAGTATGGCTTTCAGGTGTGTAGTGCATGAACTGTTACTGTCTGTGGTAAAAGCCCCAACAGCACAAAGAAAATAATTAAGTTAGCAGAAATGAAATCTGCTAACTGTTTGATCACATATATCCAAACCGTGGCTCCAATTGGGAAATATAAGATTACCACTGACTGATAATTAATATTCGTGTGTTGTTTTAGAGCAGAAAGTAAGAATGATTGGTTCTACTTTAATTTATCTCAATGAGAGATTTCATAACATTGTATAGTTTGATGAATTAATTTATTTAACTTGTCAGTGTTGATAACTGATTAGAATGAAGAAATTACAATGGGCCATTGGAACACAGAATTTGAACAGTAACTAGCTATTCTCACTTCGCTAATAATATACTTTGTTAATTTCCTTTTTCATTCAAGTATATATGATGGGAAATAAGTGTTTCATAGGAAATTATGCTTTCTCTTTTATATGTAATTCATTATATCTGGAAGTAAATTATTTATTTTTAAAACTCAAATTTGGCCTGGACCTTTATCATTGATGCCCATAAAAACTCTCTCTTTTAATGAATTGGTCATTTTCAATGGATATTTGGAAGAAGAACCACCATATACAAGTGATCTGTGTATGGGGCAATTTTATTCTGTTTCCTTTTGACACTAGCCTTATTTCAGTTTTAGAGCAAATATGTATCTATTAATATTTACTCTGTTTGTTATATATTATTATGGCTTTGTGGTATGAACCAGTGTCCTTATTATAACTTTTGTCTTAAAATTCTGCTTAACATGCATTTAAATCTACATGTTGTGCCCACTTGACAACTGATACATACTTAAATATCCATTCTTCCATCAAATTGCTATGGAGTGGTTTTATACCATTTAGGTCTTTGTTAATAACATCTGTTTGCATTCTTAAAATAAGTCCCAATCTTTGTTTTAAAGATAAAATTGAGAATCATTCAGAATTGATGTTAAATGTTATCATCTTCCGTTGGTATACTAGCCTATATGATAGTTAACTTCCATGATTGCTACCACTATTTTACACCATAATTTTGACTCATGTGTCATTCACACATGGTGATTTGATTGTTGACTACTAAAAAGGAATTCTATTTTGCTTTATTATACTGGTCACAATATGTGGACAATGCATCCTTGATTTTCTTCCATTCAGGACAGTTAAAAAGTCAACCACATTATCTAAAAGAGATCAGCTGGTTTTTATTCTGCCTAATTCACTTAATACATTTATTATTAGGAGGCACTACATATTTAAAATGTAACATATTGAGAATATATATTAGAATAAAAATCTGCCAGGAATTTACTTCTCTGATTATCTTTCATAACTTTTCCCTTTAAATAGCTGTGAGTGGAATCCAGGGCTGCTACATATACTGCAGAAGTGAGTCATTGATTTTCAATCACAGCACTTTGGTACACGGTAAGAGTCTTTGGTTGGTTGTACTGTTCCTGGCTGCTTTCCTCTACCTTGCAGTTTTTGAGATGGGGGGTAATTGGTAGTAATAATATAGAAGAGGAAGCACCTGAATGTGCTTAGCATGGTTTGTGAGCTCTCCTCGTTTTACTGCCAAGACTTAAGTGGATATGGATTTCCTAATAGCTGACCTCCTAGTTGACTGAATGGGTTCATGTCAGAAAGACACCTACTTACTTTGTTCCAGTGAAAGACTACATATTTCACAGAACGCAGAGGTCTGTGGACCCTTGAGAAAGAAATATTTATTACTTTGAGCATCATTCAAAATTTACCCTTCTCCTGCTCTTCACTTATTCTTTGAACTCTGCCACTCATTCCAAAGTTTCTGAATTTTTATATGAAGTAAAATAGGAAAACTCTTTGTTTCCTATATGAAATGATAAAATGACTAGGTGAAATTATAAGCATAACAACTTCAAAAGAAAAAAAACAAACTTTTAAATGTGGAATGAGTCATCTTTTAGGCATGAAATGAGTCAATTTACAAGGGAAAGTAAACTTAATATATAAAATATGGCAAAACTGACCTAAAGAACATATTTTATAATCACAGACTAAGTGGCAATGTCCCTCATAGTCACCTGTGTTCTTTGATCCAGTCTAATTTTAATGGTTTCTAAAGAGCATCCAAAGATGTTTCTGGATGATTTTACTCTAGTAAGCAGCTAGTTCATTGTGCTGGCATTCATCTAAAATAAGTTTCACCTGGTAAACTGAATAAAGTATTTAAAGCATCTTTCCTTTCCTTTTCAGTCATCCTGTTGCTTAGTTTGGTGCTTTCCTTATAGTTTTCCTTTACACCCATCTCAGGTTTTTAAACATTAAATACAAAACATTTTTAACCTTTGCTGTTAGGCAAGAATTACTGATGTCACAAGGGAAAAAAGGTAAGCCTTCAACTATTAAGATTTCTGAGTTTTAACCCAACCATTTTCAAGTAACTAAAATTTTAGGTACTTGGATGAACATATTTAAAAAGTGGTCATACAAACAACTTTTTTTGTTTTTAATTGCACTGATTCATTTTAATGCCTCCGATGGTTTGGGAAAGTTCTTAAACTACCACTATACTATGTGCAAGAAGAAAATAAAAGAAAACAAGCAATTAAAAAAAGCATCAAAACATGTTAAAAATGGTTCAAGGTATCCTTTTAAAAAGAGAAATCCACTGTAAAAGTGCCAGTTGTTTGCTTTATGGTTCCCTGCTTAGGGGCCTCTTTCCAACCACCTTCCCTTCTTATGCAACGGGTGATGACTTTAGGGGTTTGTTTTGTTTTTTTTGTTTCTGCTGAGTCACTAAATTTTTATCTTTGTCCCTAGGTGCTACTCAGCACAAAAGTTAAAAGTGCAGCTCAGAAAGCATTGCATTTGTGTGGCGAGCAGAGGGAACCATTTCCCTAAGAGAAGCTCAGTTACTTGGCTAGTCGTTCCTTCTCGGGAAGGAAGCTTCCAGGGAGCGAAGGGATCAAATCTGCTTTGCCTAGAGAAGCGTCTATCTCAGAGCTGGTGGCTGATAATTCCGAACTGGCTGTTAAATGCGGAGCTTCCCAGGCGCCTGGCTGGCTCAGCCCAATGCAGAAATCTCCCCTCCTCTCTAAAGACCCAAATCCCTACAGAACCAGCTTGGAGTTACTTTCTCTTCAAGGAGACTGAAATAATTGTGATTTGTGGTGTTCTCAGTTCGTGGTGGTATTTTCCTGTTGTGTTAAATGCCTCTTACTAAGTAATAGATGTGATTTATGTGGACGACGGAGGGGTGTGTGGTGGACCGGGTGATTAATCAGTGAATTCCCCTCCGCTGGCATCTCTCACTGCCCCTCTTTGCGTGATGTAAGATCAGACGTACCCTGCATTGAAAAGTCAAGACACACGAGCGGCTCGCTCGCGCTCACACACACACTCTCTCTCCCCCCACGCGCGCATCCGTACACCTTCCACATCCTGCTCCAGGCGGACTGGCTGGGCTCACTGAGCTGAAGAATTTCGAGTGACATTTGTAAATGACGCTGCTCGATTCGGGGCTCGGAGCCGCCGCCGCCGCCGCCGCCCGGCCGAGGGTGCAGCCGAGCAGTCTCCGGCGCTGGCTTCCTCCCCGGGCGACCACGATGTCCGAGTTTCTCCTCGCCTTACTCACTCTCTCGGGATTATTGCCTGTCGCCAAGGTGCTGACCGTGGGAGCCGACCGAGGTAAGGAGAACACCTTACCCCCTTCCTTGCCCCCGGACTTCCTTGGCTTTCCTGCTGGGCGACGCTTGCAGATAAGTGTGTGTGGAAGTTAAGTCCTTGCGGCCCCGCTCCCCGGGACCCTGGGCCACTGTGCGCCGGTCTCGGGGCGGGAGTGGTGGGGGTGGTGGTGAGAAGTGCGGTGAGGGATTTCCGAACCAGCTACCCGAGTCCTCGGCTCTCCCACAGCTTTTTCCTTTGGCCCTTTGCGGGTCCTGATTTCGTTTCCCCCGGGAGCGTTTGCACTTGACCGCGCGCCTCTGCCCGCGCACCCCAAGCGCTGCAGATGTTGGGATCAGCGTTCGCGTTTTCAAGACTTCGCTCCGCGCTCACTCTCTTGGCTTCGAGGTTTTGCGGGCTCCGGAGGCTCCGCGTTAAGTGTGTGCTCCCTTAACTTATCTCCAGGGTTAAGTTCCTTACCTGCTGCACGCAGGGTCTGTGGAGAGGGGAAAGCGCCGACTCCAGCCCGTTTCCTCTCTGTAGCCCCTTTCTGGGGCAGACTCCGGAGAGATTTGGGTCATCATCGGAGAAGCTAACGCTTTCGGGGAGCTTCTGGGCGCAGGCACCTGCTTGAGCTTGACTTTTTTGATTCTGAAGGTCTGTGACACAGCTCTTGGTGCCTGGAGACGCTCACCCACCACTGGTGTTTTGCCCTTGCTTTTTGTCCGAAAAGCTGATGAATGGTACAAGTTTAAATGGGAATGGGTATGGCGAGCAGAGCAGAAAGGAGAGAGGAGGTGGGCATTATAATAAATCTGGATTTTGTAAACTTTGATCTGGAAACCCAAGAATCCCTGTGCAAGTTTGATAATCTTTGACAACAGTCGGACGGGTGAAAAAAGAAAAAAAAAATAGATGAATAGTTGGGCCGTTGGCATTGGAATGGTTAACTGCTTAAAGTAAAATCAGAAGTATCATAGATCTAGTTTTTTTGTTTTTCTAAATCATAGCATGAGTTCATATTAACTGATACATTTTGTTTTTTGGGCTAATTAGAAAAAAAAGAAGTAAGAAAGATAGAAAATGTACAGATCTCAATGCCAAGCAAGTAGGCAAAAGGTTGCATTGGGAGATTTAGTGACTGTGTTAATATGAAGCGAATTATGAATTGACTAAAAATTATTGCTTCATTATAGGAAAGAACAGGGGAATGAATTGTAGTGTTTCTATTCAACCTGCTGTGGGCAACCAGATTATAGTCTTTATAACATACCCACACTTGTCATTTCATTTACCAGTACTGAGACTAATATGAGTTCCTTTAGAAAGTCTTGACATTTACTGATATGTCTTTTAAACATATCATTGCCATCTAACCATTTGGCTTCTGAACTTGCCTTAACTTGCCTTGAAGTTGGTGTGGAATAGTTAAACTATACTGATAAAATGGAAGCACATAGCTCTAACTTGAAATGATGCCTTTGATCTGGAACAATCAGCTCTCAACCTTTCTCAGGAAGAATGTTTGAAGTTGGACGAGAACAGATGAACAGAATGAAGCTTTTCAGTCCTGTGTGCTAGCAAAATAGAATGGCACTGGCAGACTGCTGCTGTTGGGCTCTTTCTGAGTGAGTCCCCATTCTCCAGAAATTTGGCCTCATGTAGAACTAAGTCCTCAGTGCTTTTGTATGTGTTTGTGAGGAATAGGGCCATTGCTACAATGATTGGAATGAATACCTGAATATAAATATATAGACCCCCAAATTTTTTCTGAGATAGAAAACTAAATAATTAAAAGAATTAGAATTTGGTGTCAATTTAGTTCCAATAGGGAGAGGGATATCTAAGATATAAACAGGGTACATGGAAAAGGATTGTTACTTTTTCCTGAAACTGAAATAGTGTCCCATTGTATCATCATGTCAGCATCAGAAGTACTATATTGGATAACATAAGTAAAAATAGTTATAGACTAACACTTTACCACTATTACACATATTTAACACAACTTTTAAAAGAGCTAAAAATGCCACAGCTAGCTATCAAAAGTGAAAAGGGTGGGTCTTATTTGGCAAAAGGGGGGAGAAAAAGAGAGCAATCTTGTTGAAAGTTAAAAAAGAAAGTGCTGCTGCATTATGACAAACTTCTCTTACTGAAATCCTGAACCAGAAGATATGGGAACATAAGCTCAAGAAAGAGGTTAATGAGATGTAGCTTTCTGCCCAGGCTTATGTCAGTTGTCCTTGAAGAGTAGAACAGGCTTGTGAATTACACAGGTGTGTTTTGTAGTGCAAGACCTAGCTTCATGCCAGAAAATGAGAAAACACTTTCAGGTTCTCCAAATAAGTATTGAGTAACGGGTAGCTTCTTAAACTGTGTGAACTAGATAGAAATGATTATATTACCCTCTACCTATGTTTCTCTTCCCTTTGAGTATAAACTCAAAAAAATTTTTAAATAGAAAAATACTTGAACTGTATGCTTGTATTCAATTTATGCACATCCACTTGTCCTTTAATTCTATGTTGTTTATTTTCTTAGTTTGCACTGATTTTGGTACAGATAAGCTAATGTGCATGTCAGTTCTTATTAGATTTCATCACATTTGAAAAAAGGAAACATCTTTGTAACTCTTAACAGCAGAATGTGGAGGATAAATCATGTTCACTTAGAATCAACCAATGTGTCATATAACAATGTCATATCACATCAAAGTATCGCTTGATGAGGATTAAGACTTAAAAGGAGGTATATTTTAAATTGTCAAGTTTTCTGAGCAGAAAAGGGATTGAGAGAACTAAAGCTAGTCTCTTTTACATTCTTGAGTCTGATAAACTGTGGAAATGTATTTCCAAATAATTAAAGTTCATGCTGTTGTAATCATTTAAATGTACATGTCTATAAAACCATCTAAAGCTGGCAATCATGTGTATTTCAAAATTTTTAATCTTTCTCTACTGAAAGAAGAATGAGCTGCAAGCCGTGTCTCTTTATATTCCAGAAATATTAAAGTTTTGTTTTGAAGAGGTCTCTATAATCTTCGAGTTTTCATCTCTCTCTCTCTCTCTCTCTCTCTCTCTCTCTCTCTCTCTCTCTCTCTCCTCCCTTTCTCTCTCTCTCCAGCTCAAACTGAAAATGGTACAAAGGAAAGGAGACAATAGAAAAAGAAAAATTTCAATGTGTTGAAAGAAGAAAGAATGTAAATTACAGAAAACAGAATAAGGGAAGGAAAGAGAAGGGGGATGGGGGAGAAGGCCAAATGACACTTTTAGGAAGAGGCTGAATCCAAATTAGTGTTCCTTAAAGAAGAGATTAAAGTAAACCTTTAGACAAAATAATTTCTTAAGATAAATGTTTTCCTCTGATATCGTAATAAATATCATATGGAAATGTTTACAGTATACAAATAAAACTTCCATCCATGTGAGGCTGGATATAATTAAACCTAAAGAATGGAGAGACACATGAGAATACTGCAGAAAACTTAAATGTTGTTAACTGTGCTAGAATTGGTAAATGGTAGTGAGTTTTTAAAGTGAATGTAAAAGAAATATTCTTAGAAAGGGTGGTGGATGAGTGATATAGTTAATATATTCTTAAAAATGAGATGACACTTTGTAAATGCTACTTACCATTCACGGTAGAGTCATGCAGAGATTTTTAGTTTGCAACTGTATTGGATCCAGGACATTAGTTTCTTGCTGCTTGTCTTGTCAATCTCTTTTCAGAGCCTAGGGTGTACCGTAAAGATAGGCTTTATTTAAAGTCACCTGGACTGAACATGACTTGGTCTTTTATAAGGATTACAATGATGAGGGACCTTTGTATCTTCCCTCCATTCTATGATAGTTTTTTTCACGATTCTGCTTTTAATTTTTACATCTTCTGTGAAACGTCACCTCCTCTTTCTTCAATTCCTTCCTAGTTGTAGGGATTCTATGTAGTAAAAGGTACCAAGCAGATGTATTGATACATTTCTCTATCTTCTGAGGCTGTCTGTCAAAACAATTCTTGTACAAAGGAAACACTTATCTTCATTCGATGGCTACATTCAAAGAAGTAGAATTAACACTAAAAGTTAAAAATGATTGTCCCAACATGATGTCATTAGTTAAACTAATTTAGCAGTAAGTGGAAACCACCTGTTATATAGATATACCTTCTTTAAAGAAGATATCTCCTTTAAAACGGCTTCCTTGGTGCATAAAAACCTATAAAAACACCACTCTAACCTGAAAATTGGAAATAGATTTTTAAAGATTTTTTTTTGATATAGACCATTTTTAAAGTCTTTATTGAATTTATTACAATATTGCTTCTGTTTTCTGTTTTAGTTTTTTGGCCATGAGGCATGTGGGGTCTTAGCTCCCCGACCAGGGATCAGACCAGCACCCCACGCATGGGAAGGCGAAGTCTTAACCACTGGACCGCCAGGGAAGTCCCAGATAGATTTTTAAATGAAACTTTTATTTTTAAAAAAACCCAGACAGTATATGTCTAGTTTTGTTATGATTGCCTCCTTGAAAAACAAAATTATGAAATGAAAGAACTTTGAGTTATTTTTCAACTCCGAACATGCAGTATTCTAATGAGTGAATTTCCATTTAACACATAATTTGTTGTAACAGAATCATACAGTGGAGGAAATAAATGTCAAAATGTATTTGCCTTTGAAATGTCTGTAATTATGCTGTACCCAATGTTTATAATTTAAAACAATGTTTTTAGTAGCTGGACTGCTAAAGAAAAGTAGAGCAAAAGGTTGACTACTTTTATAGTGAGTTAGCCAGAATATACTGGACCAAATTTCTATCAGGAAATAGTCATGTTTACTCTAGTTACTTCAAAAAGCCTTCCTTATATTCTCTGAAGAAATCCGAATCTTTGTATTTAATCTAAACATAGTGACCAAAACCTACCTTGATGCATAGAGAGCACAAATCATTTTTTCCTTTTCTTTTTTTTTTTTTTGGTGGGAAAGGGAGGGCAAAATAATTCTAACCAATCAAACAACTAAGAGTGATACTTTTATCCTCTTCTGTGGAGTTGCTTTATATCTTCATGTGGATTGTTATTCTCCAAATTTTACCTGTAAAACAACCGGTTGACTAAGAGGCATAAAAACAAAATTGCAACAAAGCAATCACAAATCTAAGCCTTGGGGGCACTCTACAGCTGTTTTGTTTAGAAGGAGATATTTTAGCCTTCTTTAGTTCCTTGAAAAAAAAGTTCCATTATTTAAACTTTACAAAAACTTGAAAATATCTCTAAATATTAATTTGAGTTTCTAAAAAGTTACTTTTCGTACTAATTCACATATGTGCCAATGAGTATATTTAATCTCACTTGCTTTTGAAGAGTATTGTGCTTGCAATAATATTCAATCACTGTTGTCGCTATTCTGTGCTACCTCATTTGAACAAATTGTTAATCTGTCCAAATACATCTGAACCCTCTATATTGTAGAAAAGGGCATGAAGTCTTCAGAAGATTCTGCAACACATCAGAACAAGTAAGCTTACACCTTCAAAATTTATATGCTTTTTTTCTATTAGAAGTTTTTCTGCTATAAACTGGGTTCACAATTTTAGATCTATGTTTACTCCTCATAAATGATTTGGTGGCCTCCCTTCCCCCCCACCCCCCGGCATAACTACAAGTTAGAAAGTATATATTATTTATTACTCTGTTTTGAATTCAGTGACACCAAAATATAGTTTCTTTCTCTCTTTCTATCCTATTGATTTAGGCCTTCTCTATACAAACCCAATTATGTTGATTGAGTTTCCTGACTAAACAAATGGGTTAAACTGACTAGGAACTAAATGAGAATCAAACTGTTAGATAGTAGCCAGTTGGTTCTGGTAAAATAGTAAAACTGATGTTGCATAAAAAGCTTAAAATTAAATGTTATGGAAGAACAACAACAACATATTTCCCTGAAAGACTTATGTATGATACTTCATATCTACACTTTGTAGAGTAAATCAGATGTACCACTGTCATTGTGCCTATCATAACAGGCAAATTAAATATGTTTGGGAGTAATTATATAGTTATATCATGGGATAGCATAAGAGTCTAAAACACTATTAGAATATGAATAAATACATGCTCTGAATTTACTCCTATTCAGACAAATGTTACTTTATTGAAAATTATTATTTTTCTTTATTGGCTTTATTTATTAAGGGAGTTATTTTTCATTTTGTAAAATATTTTACAACACTAAAATATATTTCAAAGTCAAAGTCAAGACCCTCTCTCAATACAGAATATATAGTGGAAATCATTGCAGTGATAAAGTGGGCAACAGCATTTAGTGTGCTTTTTAATATGACTGTAATAACTTTTTCATGCAGTCACATTAACTTGGTTTTAGTCTGCACTGCAATTAGATGTCCAATTGCGGTTAAAAAAAATGCAATGGCTTGATTAAATAAATGGGCCCACTCATTTGTTGCTGATTTCCCAGTAGGTCAGATTCTTGTAAGTATCATCAGGGCAAAAGGCTTGAGTTGGTAATGATGGTGTTACTTAATATTGTTCAATAACTCCGCCACTCATATTTGTTGAATAAGGATATATTATCTACATTTGGAATTTCTCAAATATTCCGAAGTAGTTGTAAATATACAAGACTTGTCAAAGGTTTCTTTAACTACAGGAACAATGAAAAATATTCTTACTGTAGAGTCATCTGTTTAACCTTATTTTTCTCAGAAATAAGCTTGAACATAGTCATGTATATATGAGTTTCCATTCACATGTGAATAACATTATAACTATGTCCTTTATAGAAGACAAGTTGAGAAAGTACCTTTTCATATGAGATTCCTTCTAACTTTTTTAAGTGAGAGAAAAAAGAAAAAAAAAACAACAAAAAAACTTCTTGAAGAAGATAGAGTGTGTTGCCTTGCTAAGATACCAGCGTTCCATTTTATCTCACAATGCATTCTTATTAACAGTCAGACATCTCTTCCTGAGATGCATGTACCTCATTGTCCTGGCTGGCTTAGCCTTCAGACCAAAGACAGGTATTGTTGAAACACGACCTCATTTTAGTTGAAAGAATACATTTCTTCTTTAGGTAAGGTCAAGGTATCACAGACTGTCTCTTGTTTTATTCTTACAATCAATAGGACATTCCGTCCTAACTTTTCCACATTGCATTGACAATCCTTCAACTTCCAAGCAGGCTTAACTTTAGAAATACAAATACATTAATTCCTTAAGAATTTTGCTACCGCTGAGTTTTTCTTTAATGACAATTTGTTCATCTTCACCCTTTCTTCTTAAAATGAGAAAAGAGAACTAAAAATGGGGAGGGATGGGGGAGAAGAGAGAAGTAAAACTTGGTTCTGGTTACTTGCTTTGAGTGTTCCTGGGGTATTTTCAGATATTTGTGGAAAAGAAAAACTGTAGGATAAGGCTGATAACAGAAATGAGTTTAGAATGACTGTTTTCTTTAGAAATTAAGATGTGTAAGGAGAGGAAGGACAAAGATGCTAAGAGAGAGAACGTTGACAGTAAGAATTTTTTGAAGCTTCAATCCACACAGATCAGGTAACTAAGGCAATTAGGAACCTCAAACATTTACTAAAATATAAATTCTTGAGATTTAAAAAGACTTGGTTTTTAGATTATCTAAGACCTTGCATGCATTTTCTAAAGCTTTTAATGATATATTTTATTGGTATTTTACCATGCTAAAATAGGAGGTATGCTTTATTAAAATATTCCACTTTATTCAACTCTATTAATTTTTAAGGCATTTTCTCATAATTAAGCTCTGAAAGTACAGTGATAACGATGCCAGCTCATGGGTGAGATTTTTGCCTTGTCAGGTGAAACTATTATAGATCACACCTTCTGGGCATCCATATTTATGAGATTTTTCATTAAAAAATAACTAAGATTTATAGATAGAATTACTAACTCAGAATTCAGGCCCTTTTGCTGAGTCCTTATATTATTGTCATTCTAACAAAAAGGGTAGCAATTCACCAGCACCCTGCTGATGGCCTGTAATACTAGTGGCGTAAAAATCTTACTTGGGGGAAAAGATAGTGACTTTATCCAACATTGACCAACATTAAAAATAAGTAGAATTTAGAACTGTCCGTCTTTGGATAGAGTTCTCTCCCATGTTAGGATGTTTACTTCTGTTTTCACTTGCTGGTGATATTGTCAAGTATTTTGAAATTAATCCTGATAGTGTAAGAACCAAAATCTTAGGACTTTTTCCCATTCCCCTTGATGCTCTCATTGCTGGGAGATCATAAGGTTATGAAGGGCATGAGGATTTTATCCTGTATGTATTTTAATCTGAGTCCTGTGAAAACACCACCAGAGGTTTACAGAAAACTGCTCCAACCAACTCTGGAGAGACCTAGCAGTGTCTTTCACACCTTCCACGAATGCAAGTTAGACAATGTATGTGAAAACATAGCGTGCATTGGTATCACATTACATAAATATCCATTATTTCATTAATTATAGCATTAACTTAATGTATATTACTAATAGCGGTAGAAATCCCTTACATTTTCAGGACCCTTTAATTTTGTTCCTGGTTTTTTCCTCCTGAAATCATATGATCCCCGAAGCAACCCATGTGGTTGGTGGTCATTCATTTATTTATTCACTCGTTCAACAAATTTGAGCAGAGATCCGCTGGGAGTTGTTCTAGAGGTTGGGAAAGAGGCAAGTGAGCAAGTTAGACAATGTAACTAGTCTGTCAGAGCTTACATTTTAGTGTACATTTCAGTGAAGGAGGAAACAGACAATAAGCAAAGTGACAAATACATAATATTTTGTGCTAAGAAGAAAGAAAAATAACATCATGTAATCAAGAGCAGGCCTTTTTTTGTGAAGGCTGACATATTTGCTGAGATAAAAGTGATGTGACGGAACAAGCTATGAATGGTTCTGAGGGAGGAACTTCCCATGTAAACCCTTGAGAGGAAGTCATGATTTTGACATCTTAGAGAAAGGAAGGTCTGTGTGCCTAAAGTACGCTGCTTGTGTATGGAAGAGAAGAGGAGCGGGGAAAGGCGTATTTATGAGTAGGTCCGTTAGGACTTTGCAGGTCAGAGTGAGGCACTTGGGTTTTGTTCTCCTTATAATAGGCTGCAATTGGATGTTTAACCAGAGGTGACATGACACAACTTAATTATTTACGAGATCGTGCTTGCTACTGAATAAAAAAGGACCAGAGACACAGTAAATACAGTTAAAGGGTTATTGTAATTGTGCAGGAGAGATGTTGGTAGTTCAAACAAGGGGGTAGCATTGTAGATGAGGGTGAGATAGAGGAGTGACTCACATCTTTAATTGAGGAAGATTTTCTATAACAATGAATGTAGCACCATTCAATATATCAGAAGGATAAGCCTCAAATTATCATCTTGGGAGAGTTAACATTCTAAGTTCTTTGAAAATGAATGCATTTTGTTTTGCATCACCTCTTGTTGATTTGTATGAAATGTTTCATGATATTAGGCGTGTAATGGTCACGTGTGGACTCTGCAATATTGCTTGCCTTTTTATTACCTTTTCCCTTTATTTCAGAATTATTACTACCATCTTCCCTATTACCCATATTTACCCATACCGTGTCTGCAGAATGGAATTAGTAGAGTGACTCACAGTATTTCTTGAGGGTTTAGATAAAATAATACACTTAGTAACATTCCAAGCACTGGTAAACGTGGCAGCAACTATTTTGCTGTTATTTCTACCAATATAAGCAGAAGAAATGAGCATTGGCGTATGTGAAGACTCATATGAGTTTGTTTGTTTTTTTTCCCTTGAGGAAATTCTTATTGTTTTTAAGGAAGAACTCCTTTTTCATTGTCCCCAAATCCTTGACATGATTGAGAAGAATTTGTGTTGTCAGTCACATTACTACTTATGAATATTTGATTAATTGGATGAAATGTTAAGAGAGCTGCTATCGGCTGTACTCATTACCCTCCCTGGAAGTTCCAAGACAACTGTGGAAAGGAAAGGGGTGGTGACAAATGGTGGGGGACCTACTGGGTAAGAGTTTATGACCTAGTGGGTGCTCCTCTTGGTCAATCAGGGCCCCTGGATTATTCTTCTGTACTTATCCACATGCATTCATTGAATAAATGTTATAGTTCCTACTATGTACCCATCACAGTGTGATTTATAGGCTGGAGGCAGAAGCAACTGAACAACATAAACCAGAACAAGCAATAAAAACACTAGTTTGGGGCTTCCCTGGTGGCGCAGTGGTTGAGAGTCCGCCTGCCGATGCAGGGGACATGGGTTCGTGCACCGGTTCGGGAAGATCCCACATGCCGCGGAGCAGCTGGGCCCGTGAGCCATGGCCGCTGAGCCTGCGTGTCCCGAGCCTGTGCTCCGCAACGGGAGAGGCCACAACAGTGAGAGGCCTGCGTAACGCAAAAAAAACAAAACAAAAAAACCCCACTAGTTTGGCAATTGTACAACTTTGGATTTTCAGGGAAAGGTTGCTTATGGCTACAAAACAAACCCATTTGGGTTTATTGAGTTCTTGTTGGAGTTAAAAAGGAAAGAGGGAGTGAGGGTAGGAGAAAGAACAAGGAGAGAGGTTTTATGAAACTGATGGAAAGGAAAAAAATATTAGAGCCCAGAGGGTCTGTGGGAAAGAAGATAGGTATACAGTGCTTAAAGGAAATCTGTTAATACTAAGTTGAATAAGCTATTTTAGGGCCTAAGTTACTAGGCGATTGTTTCGGGGTTTGGTTCCATTAATTTTTTTTCATTGCTCTTTTTTTCTTTTGGCTCTCTTTTATATTATCTACCTTGAGAAAAAGTCAAAGTTTAGTTTTAAAACTTAATATTCAAATCTGTATTCCAAAGTTAAGCTTAGCCCCAAATATTCTCCACTGAGTTTCTTTTTAAGTTGTACAGGCCATCTAGTGCCAAAAAAGCAACTTGGGATAATCAACCCTTTTAGACACTATTTACTTTATATTGCAGACAACATTGCAGCATTATGGAGGAAATACTTCACCCCAACCTGAGAAATTACCTTGGAAATGCTACATGATCGTTACAACTAATTTAAAAAGATAACCTGTTTTCTTAGTTTTCAAACATGGTACGTCTTTAGATTAAGAACTGAAGATGTATACTAAACAGACATTAGTTTAAAATAAAAAGAGATCCAGAGCTTGGGCATTTCCAATTTCAGAAATGCTTAAATGAGATATTGAAGCAAAAGATCTCAACCAATTTATTTGTTGTGTAAAGAGCTTACCTGCAGGTTTAGTAGACATTTGCTAGATGCATGTGCAGAAATCGAATTTGTGTGTGACGTTAAGTTCAGTCCATTTTTCATTCACATTGTCAAAAGCCCCTTTACTAATTTGGCGCCAAGATTTCAGTACAAAACTCAACATTATGCATAGGAATAAGTTAAATATGAAATAAATACTAACATTTTATTAAATTTTAGAGTGACTGAACCAAATGAAATTTGAGGCTAGAAGATTTTGCATTAATGTTTAATTTGGGACTCACTGTAAATTTGTTTGTTGTGTACTGTAGCAGAGGGGTGCCAAAAGTTTGGAAATAAATTAATCGGAGTAATTGAAAACAGCAGGAAGGGGAGGGGTTACTTGTATATTTGTGAGTACGAGGCACGATTTATGCTCCCTGACTAGAACTCTGCTCACATCACACAGAGGTCTGCTAAAGGGCTTTTCTTTTTTTCTCTTTCATAAGGAAAGGACTTTGGGAAAAGGTTCAAAATGAGTATAAGGGGGTTATTTATGTTTTAGGTAAAGCAAAAAAAAAAATTATTGACTGTATACTCAGAATAAAAGGCATTTGGGCAGGAAATGTTGTGACTGCTTGGTACAGACTTCAACCTGCTATAAGGAGCTAAGGAAAATAAACAAATCTTATTCAGATAACAATTCAGCTGGCGAGACACCTGAAAAATCTAGCAATAGCAAGAAAATCACTTAAGTCAAAAATAAACTTTCAGAGATTGAAGCTACTTGAATTCACCAAGATTTAGAGATGAATGCCAAAGAGGATTAGTAAAACTCTCTTCCGTGTGAAATACAGCAGTAATGGCTCTATTGCCATGTTTCAAACTCCTGCTTGAGAGTCACTATGTAAGTGAGAGTTGAGCTCAATATACAGTAAGGATAATAGCATTTCCTTAAAAAGCAGGAAATCATATAAAGAAACCTGAAACAGCAATCCTGCCCTTCTCCCCAACCCCCTTCTGCAAGCAACAGAAAATGATAGACAGCATTTCCTCTGTAGTTTCACAGAGGGAAGCAGGTTGGCTGTGGCTTCTGAGATCCCTAGACTCAGAGAAAAGGCTGCTTATATTTTTTTGCTCATCATGTTAAGTGATGGAACTCAGACATATCTGACTAACCTTTATGAATTAAAGGGCAAGATATAGGGCAAGTTTTATAAACACAAGTGCATACAGCCCCCAGGCTGGTCAGAAGGTGCCCTGGTGACATGTAAATTAGGGGGCACATTGTCCAAGGGGGCAGCTGATACTCAACTGTAGCGGACTGTAGGCTCCTGTGAATGTGGGCAGAGGATTGCCAGACCTCTGTAATTCCAGAAAGGAGAGGAGTTTTGATTTCTGTGCATAATTCCCTATGATTTAAATATTGTCAATCAAGATTTTTTTAAAAAAAGAAATAACATTGTAGGGGTCAGAATCACCAGTTGATGGATTTAAGACCCAGGCTGACAGCCGTGGTCCACTCTGGAGCCCCTGAGTTGCAGACATCGACAGAAGGTTGGACGTGGTCACAATGAAAAGACACTTTACTTGGTGCTTTACAGACGAAAGGTGGCCCTGGAGAGCTGAGTATAATGCCTTGACATTTGTAGTGGATTATTTTTGCAGCTCATGGCTAAGGAAAGAAGGATACCAAAGATTAATTTCATCAGTGTCCTGCATCTCTGCCTCCAGAACTTCCTCTCCCCCGTGAGACATAAACGTAGAACCTGGGAAGAAAAAGTGGACACAGAGAAAACTCTTAATGAGCCGTTAGAGGGTCAGTGATATTAGACCCAATTGTGACTTAGGCGGGCATATGCCATGGAAAGTTGTCTAAGAAACAAAACTCTCTCAGTAATGGTGAGGAAATGCTATGAGGATGATTTCTGTCTGCCTCAGCACCCCAGGGGCCTCATGGAAAATATTCTACCTGATAAGTAATAGCCACGTGGCAAAAACAACATTGCTGTGCCACACATACCACACATGGATCATTTATTGAAAGGTGGAAGGGAAAAAAGAAGACTGAAAGGTAGAAAAACGTATCATGAAGTGAAGATGACAGAGGGCTGATCCTGATGAGTTGACAAATTCTCATGCTGAGACACAAGTGGGATCACATTTAGGTTTGCGTTTCATCTTTTGTTCTCTCGGGAAAGCTGTGACCTAACAGGAGCCAATGGTGTTCTCTATTACTTACACAACGTCTCTAGATTTCTTACCTATGTTTACATAGGCATTAGTATATCCAAACTGATTATTCAAACTAGTTTTTTTTAAAGTGTTTTTCTGAACTTTTTATTTTGAAATAATTTTAGAGTTACAGAAAATATATACAACTAGTACAGAGTGTTCTCAGCTTTCCCTGATGTCAACATATTGTATAACTGTAATACAATTATCAAAACAGAAAGTTGACATCGGTACTATAAATGTTATTAACTAAACCATAGATTTTATCTAGATTTTACCAGTTTGTTCACTAATGACCTTCTATCCCAGCAGCCAATCTAGGATTCAACATTAAATTGTCATATCTCCTTAGACCTTCAGTCTGTGACAATCTCTGGCTTTACTTTCATTTCTTAAGTTCATTTGAAGAATCCTGGTTATTTATTTTACAGAATATTCCACAATTGGGGTTTGTCTGATATTTTCTCATGGTTATGCATTTTTTTTTTTTTTTTTTTTTTTGCGGTACATGGGCCCCTCAATGTTGTGGCCTCTCCCATTGCGGAGCACAGGCTCTGGACGCACAGGCTCAGTGGCCATGGCTCACGGGCCTAGCCGCTCCGCGGCATGTGGGATCTTCCTAGACCAGGGCACGAACCTGCGTCCCCTGCATCGGCAGGCGGACTCTCAACCACTGCGCCACCAGGGAAGCCAGGTTATGCATTTCTGACAACAATATCACACAAGAAATGTACCCTCCTTAGTATACCATACATGTTGATTTGTCTAATTATTGGTGATGTTAACCTTGATCACTTGGGTGGGGTGATGTTTTCCTCATTCTTTCTAAGTTCATTACTTAGAATTCTTCTGCAAGAAAAATGTCCCTTTCTGATTTATTACTTATTTATATCATTATAGACAGGTATTTATTTTATTATTTGTATTATCATCCAATACTATCATGGTTCATTTTCTTGCTCAAAATATTCCACCTATGGTTCTTGGGCGCTCTTTCAGATTGGCTACTCTGCCCTTTTGACATACCGCCATCATTTTTTGAGCACATTGTGAATTTCTAGTACTGCCAGATGAGTACAAGCTCATCTTGTATTTTCCCTGTTTCTGCCCTGGAGTCAACCAGTTTTCTAGGGAATTTCATAGGATATTGAAACTTCTGAAAGTTTTAACTGGTTGCATTCTCTCAAGTGACACAAGATTATCCTAACGGTGATAAACAATTGCAAGAACAGTTGCTCAGTTAATATATTTTAATGTTCCAGAAGAAATCATTTTGCTCAGCACTTCAATTTTAATAAGGTATTAACTACAATGATTGATTATCTGCTGAATAAAATTCTGAATTAGAATTAGGTGATGATGCTTATTATGGAATTCAAAATTTCACTCTCCCCAAAGATTCTGAAGAGAAATATAGATAAATTTTATGAAATCAATTTGTATTTATTGATCTTTTCTCAAGAAAACTGTTAGGGAATTTTGTTTTCAAAGGTATCTCTGCCTTCAAGGAGTTGATGGTCTAATTCAGATAAGGAACATTATGGAAGCATGAGCAGGTCATATAAGAGATAATTGCAGAGGGTTTGATCAGACCTGACAGGTGGGGCTGTGGGCTTATAGTGACTCTGTGTCTTGTCTTTTGGATGGGGATTGAACACAGAAGCATATGCCAGAAATAGTGAATGAGTTTGATCTTTTGGATGAATCTTGACTGATTGGTAGTTGTCTAGACTACTGTATTGAAGGAGATTCTACAGCTGAGTCCGGGTTCTTTGGTAAAGGGCACAGAGATCAGTTGGTGATGTTTCTAATGATCAAAGTCAGAAGACTTTTAGGAGTGTTAGCATCTGGCCTACTTACTATTTCTGGTTTAGTTAGCACAATAAGAGTCTTCATTGATTGCCATTACAGAGGATACTTCCTGCCCGTGGCCCAGATTTCCCAATGAACCAATGGGTAAAATCCCAGCTAATGAAACAGTCTTAGGTTTGAATAAAAACAAGTGTCTAGAATCTTCTTGAAGGGCCTAAAATATCCACTTTTTCAACGTACACTACATTTTTATTTTCTTGCTTTTTTGGTGCCTGCCATGAACATCATATTGGTGTCTTTTGGGGGAGGTTTAGAGTTTATTTTTTAACTCTTTCTGGTGGTCAGTGAGATTTTGTTCTTCGTGATCATTTCCAGCTTCTCCTAATTTTGAAGCTGCAATTTATCTCTCACTGTGGAATCCTCCCCTACCTGCTAAGAGATCCAAACACAAATTCACTCTCCAACGACTCCAATTCATCTTAGGTATTTGGATATATCCAACTTTAATGGCATATTGTCTAAAAATATAAATATGATTTTACTGACCTGACCATCAGTTTAGCTTCTGATAATAGCTCTAGTAAGGTAGTGAGAAACAGGGCTAGTTGGAAAGCAATGCAACACCCATATTGAATTTTTAACAACTTAATACATTTTAGGAAATGATCTATCCGAAAGGCATTATGGCTTGCTGAGAAAGCTGTACACTGGGAAGCGGGAGAAGTGGGCTCAATTCCCAGCTCTGCATCTGACTCACTCTTTGTCCTTGGGCAAGTCACTTAGCCTCTCTCTGTGTCTACTTCCTGCCTGGTAAAATGAGGAGAATAATGCATAAAGACTTCCACCTCACCAAGATGTGTCGAGGCTGCATCCTGTAATCACTGAAGTGACCTTTCTTCCCCCTGCTGGCTAATGACAAACTTATTTTTATCAGCATCAAGTTTGATAAAATTTTGCAGTAAGAGCATGGAGCTACAGCTAACTTCAAAGAATCCTTTAATTTACACTGGAGTTTTATTGCAGTACATATTGCTTTGTGTTAATGCCCTCATTTCTGAGAGGAGGACTTGTGGATCTTGTGTATATGGAAATACCCCTTGTCTCGATCTACTTGAGTACCAACCATGGAGTCTAGTACTGAGCACCACAGAGCCCATTAGAAGAGAAGAAGATCGAATCCTGGGGAGAAGAGGCTTACACATAAGAAACAATTAGTGGTTGTTACTTAGCAATATGTTTTCAAAAGTCCTACTCCTAAGGTTAGAGTTTTGACAATGGGGAAGTCAGTATATGCTGGAAAGTCACAGAGCAATGTCATGGAATAGATTGAACAAATGCCCTTTCTTCTATGATATCTTCCCTGATTCCTCCAGTAAAGATGATCTTCTCCTTCATCTCCCTCCCTTTTCTTTGATCCTCCTGGCTCATTTTTCATTTCTCTAGTTTTCCCTAAGTGTCTTTTAAGTTTTATTAATCTTTATTTTCTTTATAACTAGGAGTTAATCATACATCAGGCATTATTTTTGGTTGTTACACCTCATCCTTCTCCTGTCATACTGAGAAGTACCCCTCCAGATTGTTTTCATGACCCTGACCTTTTAAAATGATTCTGCCAATTGCAGAATATCCTATATTCTAAATTTATCTTATTTCCTCATTATTTCATTTATCTTGGTCACCAGTATTTTCTGTAAATTAGACATTAGCTCTACAGGCTAGACTGGATTCAAATTGAACATTTCTGGACAGAATACTTCCCAGGTGGTATTAGGTGTCTGTATACTTAATAACTGTGATGTTAGGGATTTGTATGCAAAATAGAATTAATAATGCAGATACTAGGAGAGACAAAAAGTGCACTGAAGTATAGTTCTCTACAGCTTCTGCTTTGCTGTAGTGCTCAGGGGCAACATGGTGTAACATTTTGAAAGAAAAGGCTTTGCATTTATTAGCTGTATTACCTTTGATCAATTATATTGTCTCTAGGTCTCAGTTTCCTTATCTATGAAATGGGGATAGTGATACTTACCATAAACTCTCGAGGTTTTGAGAAAATACCTAAGTGTCCTGTTCATAGTAGGCACTCAATTAATGGAAGTTTATTAGAACTAGTATTAGTAATAATGGCTGTATTTGTAGTTCTATTGTGTCATGTAATCCTATATGAGGAAAATATTTAAGAATGGCATTCAGTCTATGAACAGAAAAGCAATACTATTCATCCCAGAATACCCATTGTAACAGATGGACTTTTCCCATTTGTTGGTTTGCTGGTTTTTTGGTTGTTTGTTTTAATATGCTTCCATGTGATATGATGTAAATGGAGGACACCATTCTTACATACTTTTCAGAATAAAGTAGGTTATAAGTAATCCAATGAATAAAGGTAAAACATTATCCATGGACAAAAGGCTCTGTCTCTAAAGACCCCAAGAATCCCAGGATCATCTTTTGCTTCCTACCACTCTAATGCAAGGAGAGAAAAGTACATACAAGAACAAGGAACCTACACTTGAGCTGTTCCCAGTTATTTACAAAACACCATTTTGGTTGAGGCTAAGAGATTAAGTTTTGAAGTCAGTGCATTTGGATTCCAGTCCAAGCTTCATCACTTACTAGCTGTGTAACATTGGCCATGATACATAATCTCTCTGAAACTCTGTATACTTATAAGTGAATAAAGCTCAAAAAGATGTTGTTAGAAGAGGGCTATATCAACCTCCAACTCAAAATCACTGCCTCACTACATGCAATAATTGTAATAATTGTATTACTATGTACATATATTCACTGCCTACAGTGGGTAGTTACTCATGCTCAGAAACCAGTGATGTTCTAGTAGGAGAGACCAGGGCTGTTGCAGAGCCTTCAGAAGAACGAGGCAGAGGAATGGTATGGAGGAATGACATCCAGCCCTCACTCTACTTACCAAGCTTTGTGTCCTAGTCTGGGGTTACATTTGCCTAGAGGGGGTTCCTTTTTCTAAACTGCACAGAGATGTAATGTAAGCTGTTGCTGCCCTAGATGGGAACCTTCTAAGCAGAGAGAATTGCAGGTGCGGAGTTAGTAAAGGGCAAGAGAGCTGGCTTATAAGTGGTTCTGTAGTTCAGTATGGTTTACACAATATGAGCTCTTGAACAGTGAAGACGTGCAGAAGATGTTGTTCTTTATAATTCAGTGAATCCAAGGTGGACTTTTTAAAGTTATTGCTAAAAGAAATCACCCAAAGTCTCTAAATATAATTAATGAACTACTTTAGAATAGGAGGAAAGACACTTGTGGAGGAATACATTTCAGTATAGATCCTCCTACTCTCTTCTGAGGTCAGTCACTTGAAATATAATTTATTTTTACTTCTATTAGTTTAAAATGATATTTCAACACATTAGAACAGAGAGTTTACAAAAAAAAAAAGAACAGAGAGTTTCTCCCACTACTAACTTACGGTGGTGCTTCAAATCATGATTTTGCCTTCCTGACTTTCTGTGGAGATGCACCACTATGTTGAACCTGAAAATAGAAAGAATAGATTATTGGTGATCTGGAATACTTTTCTGATCTTGATGGTTTTACTAAAGATGGCCTTTTTTTTTTTGACTTTTACAAACAAAGATTTTCAAATTTTTATCACTTATTTTTACCCATACAGGGCTTTGGTATTTGCCTTAAAAAATAAGCAGGTGGGGGGGGGGAAGAGGAACATCTGTTGTTTCTTTTGTGATTCACAAGTATTACTATACTTCTTGAAAAATACTAAAAAATTTTTTCCGGGAAGAACTATGTGATTGTATAATAGCAAGTAAATGTTCAATGCTTCTAAGTGATAAATTTACATAAAGGATAGTTTGCTTTCTCATCGTAGTCTGTGTGCTAAAGATTTTCTGTCAGAAAAGCAGAATGAAGACTAAAACCAAGGCTTGGTTTTGTGTCTTTTAATACTGCACATATCATACTGCACAGCTTTTGAAAGTGACCCAACCAGACATTGTACTGTGTTGATATCATTATTCTTCCTTCAGGAGGGGGAGTGTGAGGAATGCCTAGTGGACATGTTTGCCTTCTCAGTAGGAAGAACTATTCTTTACATAAAATAATGTTAAAATTTCTAAAAAAATCATTTTTTCTTTTTAAAACTACACATGTTACATTTTGGTTTCCTGAAAAGCAATAAATACAAGTAATTATAGGCAAGATATGTACAATGTTCATCTTGGGCTTCCTTTGCTAAAGGGACATAATTTATTAGAGTAGCCAGTATTTTAAAATTCTTTGTGTATAAGTTTATAGATATTCTCAAAATTATTTTTAGAAAATGGAAGATGATTGCTTCCTAAAATGAGCATTACTTATAGTGGCAACACAGAACTGCTATAGAGAATGTCCAAGTTATACTGTTTTAATATTGCTATTTTCTACATGGTGAATTCCAGCCTTGTTCCACTGTCGTAGAAATGGGAGAAAAAGATATTAAAACATTGCTTGGGTGTTAAAGTGAGTTACCATCATAGCCACCAACTGTCAGCAGGCTTGGGGAGCCAGCAGGGAGCCATGTTTATACTACATAATGGATGTGTGGTCACGGATCTCATTAGGCAATAACAGTCTTTGGGAAACGTTGTTCTCTCCTGAAGTCCACTCTAAATGTACTCTTTCCTAGTCCACTGAGGCTTATGATGCTTATAAGGCCGTCATGCTCTTTTTTTGTCTCTTTAGTCTGATTTCCAAGTGTCACAGAAGAATCCTGTCACATAAAAATTGAGACATTTGTCTCTCAAAAATCCATTGAAAAGAACGCCATTGCTTTAGACTCAGGCGGAAAGTTCTTGGGTGAGAATAGTTTCTGTGATAAATTGACCTAGATAATGAGACACCCACCACTTGAAATACTCATTTGGCTTCACCTGGAGTCAGTTGGGGGAAATGTACAAATGACCTTGGTGAATAAACTCTACAACTCAATTTTAGCGGAAACCTGGAACTCAAAATATAGTCATTAGATCTCAGATGTACAGAGCAATGTGGGCATTCATAAGGTGCTTTTGTCCCCTTAAAAAAGAATTAATTAATTCTGTTACTGTCTCTTTATATAAAATAATCAAAGGTGAATGGAAGCTGAAGTAAAAATGCACTAATGATAAGTTTAGGGGGATATTTGAAAAAGAAAGAGAAATGTCCCCAACCACTTGGTAGTCAGTGGAAAAGTACTGAATGTCCAAGTGCCTTCATTTGTCAGTTTTTAGTTCTTTCATCTTTTAGTTCTTTAGATTTTCATAAAGCCTATATTTCAAATAAGAACAATTGTAGGAAATTAGAGTAATGATGAAAGAATCATTAAAATGTCAAGGACTCTAAAAATGTGAATTCTGTTTTCATTCATTGATGGGTTTATTTTTCCCATAAGAGAGGCATAGTAATCAGTGGTGTTGGCAACTCATGCTTTAGTGAATTTCTTACTTTTCTTTTTAATTATTGAACATCTATTGGTGAATTACATGTAAATTACACTCCTAGCAGGGGATATGGAAAGATTGGCCAGATGCCTTTTTTTTTCAGCTAGCCTTAAATCAAAGATTACCTTTTAGCATGGAAGTAAAAGCAAAGAGTATTATTTGAGAAAAATAATTTTGGATAATTATAGAGGCCCTAAAACCATAGAAAAATTTTACTTCAGAGAATGTGTCAGCTTTACTGTTTATGGAGAGTTCCCTAATTAATTTTTATATTTGAGCCACATCAGATTAATAAAAAAAGAATTGATATTTGATTTTCAGAAAAAACCATGTTAGAAGCCTCTTTGGAGCCATAAAGATATATCTGTAGCCTTATGTCCTTAAAGTGTAAGACTTTTGTCTAAAAATTATATTAGTAGAATAAAGCAAATTTAAGAACATAAGCTAATATAATTTTTTAGAAAAATGATCATCTTTATTAAATGATTATATGTGCATCTTTTTTTTTTTTTTTTTTTTTTTTTTGCAGTACGCGGGCCCCTCACCCCCGTGGCTTCTCCCGCCGCGGAGCACATGCTCCGGACGCGCAGGCCCAGTGGCCATGGCTCACGGGCCCAGGCGCTCCGCGGCATGTGGGATCTTCCCGGACCGGGGCACGAACCCGTGTTCCCTGCATCAGCAGGCCGACTCTCAACCACTGCACCACCAGGGAAGCCCTATGTGTGCATCTTATAGCAATCTAATTGAGCAGTATAATTTTATTTAGTCCAGAAAATCTTATTAAAAAAAGAGCAAATTTTTATACTAAGTGTATAAAAATTTCTTTTTTCTCCTTTTTTCTTTCTTTCTCATCCTTGCAAAGAGCTAAACAACAATGCATGTGACACTTATTCAGAAAAAGACTTTTTTTATATTTTAAGGCATCTATTTTAATTAAGGCAAAAATATATAACAGTTAAATATAAAGTTTTATGTTAGTTTTATAAGATACTTCTTTATGCTCAAAGTATTTGTTCTGTTAATTCACTATTTTAGCTTAATGAGAGCTAACTTATATATGCAATTAAGTTTTGAAGAAGCCAAATGCAACAATAGCTATTTAGTAATTAATAGATATTGGATTAATGCAGTTTGGGCCTTTTTAAAAACTTATATTGCTACCAAGTATTTTAAGGGCATCATTATTACCACTGATTATTGTACTCTAGAGTTTGTCTTAGCATGATAGAAAATGATCCAGTATTGGGGAGTAAGATGCAAGGAGGTGAAAGAATAATTATACTGGGCAACGGTATATTCCAAGTGACAAAAATAAAATGTTTTAAAGTCTGGTATATTTTATGTCTTAATGACATAAAAGTTATGATGAATGTGGATTAGCCCTGAAAGCGAAGATTTAGGTTTGTATCCAGGCTCCAAATTCTGCTACTTCCTAGCAGTAATTGTGAACAAGTCACTTAATTTCTTTGCAACTGGGCTTTTGTATCTGCAGAATGTAACTAATGACAACTTATTACACGTGGTTGTTTTAAAACCGAGTAAGATAATGAAAGTTTTTTAAATTTTCTACAAATTCTACAGCACTTTACAGAATTAAAACTTAATTATTCCATAATAGTACTAAGGAAAGTCAGTTCATTTTTGTAATTTTTAAAATTACCGATTTTGGAATTTTTATTTCTTTTAATTCTCATTTCCTTAAGTTATTCCTATGGATGGCAGGAAAATGTATTTTAATAATAATTTATGATTTCAAAAATATTTATTGCAGATATGCTTAATAGAATTGCACTTTGGAAAAAAGTGAGAGTGACAAAGTAATGAAAAGCATAATTTGTATGTTATAAAGGAAAAAAAAATTAGGCTGAAGTTCCAACCTGTGTGGCAGTCAGGGTTTCAGAAGGCTGGTAAAGATGTATATAAGTAACACAGCAACTCATTTATGTATATATTTATTTATTTATTGGTGGTAAGTGCCTTAAGAGAAGTGGAAATGAAATACTGTGGAAGTTCAGCTTTCCTCTTTTATAAAGTTAAGTACTTTTAGAAAATAAGGTTAAATGATATTTTATCTAATCTAAATTTAGGTTACCAGAACAGTATATAGCCCCAAGGAACACAAGAAATAAGACACTATCATTTAAAGTAAGTTTCATGAAAAGAAATAGTCATATTAATAATTGACATATAAACATAGAATAATATAGATATGAATGATTGCTAGGCATAAGATTGAACCTAAATTCTGGAATTGAAGTTTTCAAAATATAAAACAAATCTCCAGTGTTAATGAATTATTTCCAGAAATCTATAAGCTTGTACCAATTCTATCATTTTGATTGATCAGTTTGTGAACCAAATGTTTAACAAGTTAAGATTTGTCTCTTATGCTGAAGTAACTACCAAATCACCCACTATATATATAGAATATTTCATAGAAAAATACTTATTTCAATTCTTTGTTTTTCTCAAAACTCTACATTTTGCAAACTACACAGCCCCGAACAAGAGTTAATAATGAGACCTGTGATCCTAGCCACACTGGCCATATTTAATGGAATGCATTGAAACGGAAATGTCATGTCTTCATTGTTCTCAAAGCTAGAGGTAGATATTCACACAATTTTGTTAATTGAAGAGAACTTGGAATTTACCCATTACCATTCTGCTACTAGAATGATCTCTTAAAAATCCCAAGCAGGGCTTCCCTGGTGGTGCAGTGGTTGGGAGTCCACCTGCCGATGCGGGGGACACGGGTTCGTGCCCCGGTCTGGGAGGATCCCACATGCCGCGGAGCGGCTGGGCCCGTGAGCCATGGCCGCTGAGCCTGAGCGTCCGGAGCCTGTGCTCCGCAATGGGAGAGGCCACAACAGTGAGAGGCCCGCATAACGCCAAAAAAAAAAAAAAAAAAAATCCCAAGCAGACGTTCTCTTTAAACCCCTTCAGTGGTTGGTTTAATGGTGGGTAACCTCCACAGCAAGGCCCTGGGACAGAGATGACCTGGAGTTTGTTCTCCTCTCTGGGTTCCTTTCCATTCAGGTGGGGTTGGTGTCCTTTCCCACCTTTGCAAATCATCCTGTGACTATTCCTCTCACAGCACTTTTACCAAGAACTGTTGTGGTTGTGATCCAGCGTTAACATCTTTTTTCTTAGACTGTGAACTCCTCGAGGGCAAGGGATATGTTTTTATTTCTATCTCTGATATGTAGTGTCCGGAACATGGAAGTTTATGACAGATAAATAAAACCAATTATCTCCCGAACTGGTCTTGAAAAAGCTCTATTTGAGACCTTCTTATAAGTGTAGGCACTAACTCTATGAAGCTCTCCTGATGTTTAAACAATGAAGACAATAAATTGTTCATCTCTTGCGTTTTAAAAAGATCGGCTGAGTATAAGGCTGAGAAAATAATTGAGAAAGTGTGTGGTCACTATTTCCCAGAATAAGACCCGTAAAGTAGGCCGGGTGAGCTGGGGAGAGACAGATTTTGAATGCATTGCAGGCTACCCTAGGCTCTAGTGCAAATCCAGTACTAATAATTTAAGTGCAAAGCAGAATGTCTTTAAAAATCTTTATGACTCTATTATAGCAAACTCATCTTTTAGCCATATAGACACTCACAGGACTCAGTCCAATATTAGGAAAATGCCCAGCTTTAAAGAAACTATTTGGAGCACTGATTTCAGGCCAGACTTTGCTAAATCAAAGAGTGCCAGTTTCCTTCATGCCGAACAGCACAATAAACCCCTCTGCAAAAGGAATAAAGACTGCTGAGAAATAACTGATTAGGCTTTTAATGTCAATAAATGTCATTTTGTGCATCAGTATTGTGAGAGTTTCCTTTTCACAAATGGAAGAGGGATTTTATAAACTCTCCTGTGAAAGGATGGGGATTTAGAGTTGGCATTAGCAGATCCTGTAATAAAACAAATCCCTCCTCCAAGTTCTCCTTGAAGTGAAGAACTGCACTTGAACTTTTCATTTGGTAATATGTGGATTAGAGATATCCCTCTTCTGTACAACTAAGGTGTGTGTCATCTTCTTAGCTCTCTTCGTAACTATGCTACCAGGAGAAAAAGGAAGTGGAAAAGAATTAAGTTGCCTTTTAGCTTCATTAGATGTTGCTTGATTAAAGATTTAGAAGGTGCTATGAAAATACATTTAGTTTTCTGACAATCTTGTAAATGAAACTCAACAAATATGCACCAGAATATTTATAAGATACTTGGGAGGAGGCTTTTACACAGCTGATATGTCCTATCCATGAATCCTGGATTGGCACAATATTTAAATTGGCTTTTCCTTATATACAGCAGGATCAGCCAATAGCATGAGGTCAGAGATGCCATTTATGTGGCCTGTTGTGTTATTAGTTTGTGACATAATCTATCTTAAAATATTTTGGTTTTCAATGTATATTTTTAAAAAATTATCGGGCCATATCTTGCAGGATTAGAATAGTAAATGGTATTTGTGAAAGAAAAAATGTCCTTGTGTTATTTCATTGTTTGGCTAAGGAGTCTTTTTTTTTTTTTTAACTATAAAATTTGTATACTGCAAATGATTCTAGTTAGTTTCTTAGGTGGCTGCCAAAAACAAATAATCACATTAAACTCAAAGTGCATTCTTTTATATATTCAAAGAACACAAAGAACATAGAGTTGGGTCTCTTTATTAATGAAAACCAAGAATGTCCATAATGAAACTGGTTTATAACTGATAGAAAATAACGATAAATAGTAACTTCTGTATTTAAGGAACAGTTTATACATGTGCATATACATTGTTTTAACAGGTTGCTCTTCTGGGTTTCCAGGGACTAAAGCTATACAGAATAACAAAACAATTTCATGCAAATAATTTGCCCTATAAATTTACATAATTTAATTAACATGCATAATTTGCATAATTATTTTCATTAGATGAAAATTAAGGCTTATAAAAACCCAACTTAGATAATTTATTAGCAGCATCATTCAAATATTAAAATATGTGGTGTTTAAAATAGCAAATTAATTAACCCTCCACTCTCTACAGATCTTGAGGGCTGTGAGAGATTGCAGAAAAACTTTGCTCACCAAAGTATGGGATCTGCTTCATACCAGTGGATCATGTGTATTCTTTCTCCATGAATGAGGAAAAAAATGAAATTCACACATTTAAAAAACTTGCACATTTCAGTGTTTGCTAATATTTTTATTTTGGTATAATTATCAGGTTTTGCATTATACCTGACTAAAAATACATAAAATAAAGGAGAGTCTTCTTTTCCATATATGTAAAATATTGTTTTCTGTGTTCTATATCTTCCATGGTCCAATTTGTGACATGAGTTTCATAATAAAAGGTGTGTTTTTAAAATTTTACTATCAGTAGCCAGTTTGTGAACCAGCATTTTCTTAGGTGATTGTAAGGATGCAATCAATATGATTAATTTTGGGTGCTTTTGAAATATTTGTATTGGCAATTCCATTCTTTCCATCCAGAAGGCAGTAGGAACCTAATCCTGATTTTTGGCTCCATAGAAATGGCTACTAGATCTTGTTAAATTAATTTGTATGGAGCAAATTTAAGTTTAACGAGAAAGAATTACCCTAGAGCACCCTTCATATTTTCCTTTTAATGCGTTTTTTAGGCATTTTAAGGGGAAGTTAGAGGGGATTTGTGACTGAGGTACAAAATGGTTCACAGTGCATGTGGCTCAAAGCATGCACAGGGCTACTGTCTTGAGACACTGTTTTAGAGTTTAAAATGCATTTTCACATACTTTAAATCATTATAAACAACAATCATGTCACCTCTTATTTTACACAGGAGGGACTTTAGACTCACACAAAGTCCAACAACCAGTAAGTGCCAAACCACCACAAAGACTAGAACTCAGATCTTTGAATCTCCAAGCCCTATGTTACTTTATAATATCAGAATATATATTCCCAGAGTAACTGTATTAATAGTCAATAAAATAGTGTTAGGACAATAAAGCATTATCAGACTTTTATTTTTTTAACAAATATCCCAGAAGTAAAAGAATCATGAAAGTGTTTGTCTTTTTCCACACTAGCTGGAACCCCATGGGAGACTAAAAACTTGTTCTAATAATGGCTTATGCACTCAAAACATTTTTGGAATTCTTATTTTGGGATTGCCTTAAAAGCCTATGCTATTTCCTTTTAAACTCAGTGCTTTCAAACCTTGAATTCTGAGGAAAGTATCAATTTGATTTTTTGACATAATCAGAAACCATATAGAAGTAAGATCTGTGAATGAAGTAATAGATTAGACTTACTTTGGTTTTGACATTCACATTTTGAATCTTATTTTAAGTGGTGGGTTATGTCTAAAGGTAACTCTAAAAGAAATATTAAAAATAGTTGTCTTAATAGCATTAATAGAACATTAAGCATCCTATCTGTGCCTAGCCTAAAGGATAGTTTCAGTTTGATTCTTTAGGACTGAAATAATCATCCAGAATTCTATTTTATCTGGATATATATAATATGTTTTATATCCGAATATGTGTAACATACGCAGACTGTGTCTAACATATGCTTTATATCAAAATACCTACAACATATGCAGAGATATAGACACACTAACACATCTTGTATTCCAATTTTATGAAACATGAGTAAGGCCAATTTCAGTCCAAAATCATGCAGATGACCTATATAACTTAGACGTTACCTAGACTTCTCACTCCAAAATGATTTTCATAACTCAAGGAATGATTATGAAGTGGTATTTGAGAGGCTCCAACTGTCAGCCTGCACTGCTGAGGAGGTCCAGAGCGGCTGTGGTCCAGACCACCAGACCGGCCGTCACTGTGTGAGAATGAATCAGGCTACACTGATCCTTTATTCCTTGAAATACAAATTCCACAGCCCATGAGCACACTCATCTCTATTTCCCTCCCCAAGTTCACAAGCCAAATGCCCCCCCAGAAGCAATTTAGGTATAGTTCAATTAGGATCAGAACAAATTAAAAATAAATTTGCCTATGGAATTTACTTGTACTGGTAATTTCCTTCCTCCTTCCCTCCCTCTGTTTCTAGTTCCCTTCCTTGTTTCCTTCCTTTCTTCCTCTCTCCTTTCATCCTTGAGTCCCACTGCTTTCAAAGCAAAAGTAAGCCAGTCTCTCAGTGCCGTGGACATATACACACTACCAAATATAAAATAGATAGTGGGAAGCAGCTGCATAGCACAGGGAGATCAGCTCGGTGCTTTGTGACCACCTAGAGGGGTGGGATAGGGAGGGTGGGAGGGAGGGAGACACAAGAGGGAGGGGATATGGGGATATATGTATATGTATAGCTGATTCACTTTATTATACAGCAGAATCTAACCATTGTAAAGCAATCATACTCCAATAAAGATGTTAAAAATAAATAAATAAAAAAGTGAGCCAGAAATATGTGGGTAGTGGGGCAGTGAGTCCGTATAAGAGGAAGACTAAATTGGAATGAGCTTACAAAGAACCAAAATCAATATCAAACTATCAGTTTAATTTTATTATCATCTTGAAGAATTATTAAAGCAGCTTGGTTATTATCATCAGGATTTCTTCTCTGGTTTGAGAGGTGAAAGGTTAATGACTCATTTACTGAGGTATGCAGTTTTCTTTCATTTTTCACTTACAATTATCTTTACTTGTTTTAAAATGCAATGCAGCCTCCAAAATGTATTGTAGTCATTCATTATGTCTGTCAATTAAAGTTTCTAAATCATAGATTTAAAATGAATCACAAATAAGCATTAATTGATTCCAGTCACTGAATGCCCACTTCCTGGAAGAAATGAATGGGGCAGACTTACTTTTGAAAATCTGCTTTCCGTGGCAGCTGGAGCATTGGGACTCAGCAGATGTTAGTTTCTAAAAAGCTGGTATTCATTTCAGAAACTGACTCTGGATGTCGGTGTTGTCTTTCTCCTTGGAATGAAATGTTTGTTGACAGAGCAGTGCATGTGCTAATGGATTTTTAACTGAAGTAGAGGTAACTTCAGTTACCATTTGTGCCCCTAAACACTTCAGTGTGATGCTGAGGGTCACCTGATATCTCAAGAAGTCATCATTTATGAGCAACAGACCCTACACTTCCTTCAAGGTTTTCATAAGTAGATCCAACTTTAAATAGATAAGACAAAACCAAGTGTCCTTAAATTTAACCTAAAACATTACAATGTTCTCCTCAGGGAAAAGTAGTGTTTGCAAATTTAGAAGATCCCCCTTATAATCATTGCAGTAACATTGTACACATTTGCATTGTTGATGAAATTAAAATTAAATTCTTTTATATATGGACTGTGCATTAATTCTCCCATGCACCAAGCTCCATGATATTTGACATCTCTCTAACATTTAGAATCCAGGTTACTATCGCAGGAGTGGTTTTATAATGAGGTTGTTGCCATAGAGACTTTGCAATCATGGACATTCTTTTTACTATTGGAAACTTGAATGCTATAGCAAATTTAGAATTTTAAAATTATTTAGAAACAACAAATTCTGTGGAGTAGTATATTATTCTCTTATCTGAAATAAACAACTTGGGGAACTAATTATTTTGAAAATCGAGGAAAGGAGCTTATTAGTAGCACCATTTGTTATCTACAGGCTAAGAGGTAAGGCTAAGAGAAGAATTTGATCTGGCAAATACAATTTGCCAGTAGAAATCCAGTATTAGAAAATCTCATTGAACATCAGTTTGATTTGGGGTTGTTAATACTTAAAATAGCATGGAACATGTTTTATATACAATAGGGTGAATTAGCTTGCCAAGGAAATATAGAAAATACAGCTTACCTATCTTTAAACTATCAATTGACTATCACATTTCTCTTTGACATATAAGTGGACAATATTTTATCCTCCAAGTCATGTTAAAATATCATTGTATTATCTTCCTATAATCTTAAATATAGGCTTTAGAATAAAATGGGTTTGTAGCTTTATGGGACTGTATTGCCTTGTAGTCATAACTCTAAACTGTTGCCAATTAGATTATAAACTCTTGGAAGGTAAAGTCCACTGGGATGGTAGCCACCAAAGGGAAAATATGGATTGGAATATCTCGATATGATCAGGGAACCGTGTGTAATTTGGTTTTACACATGAATTACTGTTGAATAATGAGTTTTCCACCATTACGGATGTTGCATATCACAGATTAGACTGTGATTACATTATATCCTGGATGTCAACTTGTGTTATTCTTTTTTTTAAATTCTATATGAGTAATGTTTTCAGGCAGAAATGCACTAAATTATTACCTGAGAGCTAGTTGCCTGTTCATTTATTAAAGAATCACCCATAATGGCAAGAGTCAATACTATATGTTCAGAGAAGAAAAGTGAGTTCTAATTAAGGAAGATCTACTTGAATTAACAAAAGTAAATTCCAATTTTCAGAATTATGTGTGTTTTGAAAATTATCAGTAGTGCTGCTTAGAATACATTTCTTGTTTGTTTTCTCGTTGAGTCATGACTTAGACCATTTAGATTGCTCAGAATGATATGAGTCCTCAAGTAAATTAAGGATGATACACATTTGGGTATTTTTATGATAATAGTAAAATATGTTCTTTAAGCTGACAAGAAATTAAAGAGCCATTTTAAGAATCCCCAAATTGGAGAGTTTCTTATAGTATCTACTTCCAAATAATTCTTTGAACTATGGCACAGTCTTAGTGTTTCAAATAATCTTTTACTGTCCAATGTCTGAAAATATTTATTTTATATGTTTTGTCTAGTTTTTCTTTTTTCTTTTTTGTGGTACGCTGGCCTCTCGCTGCTGTGGCCTCTCCCGTTGTAGAGCACAGGCTCCGGACATGCAGGCTCAGCGGCCATGGCTCACGGGCCCAGCCGCTCCGCAGCATGTGGGATCCTCCCGGACCGGGGCACGAACCCGTGTCCCCTGCATCGGCAGGCGGACTCTCAACCACTGCGCCACCAGGGAAGCCTTCTATTATTTTTTAACATCTTTATTGGAGTATAATTGCTTTACAATGGTGTTTTAGTTTCTGCTTTATAACAAAGTGAATCAGCTATACATATACTTATATCCCCATATCTCCTCCCTCTTGTGTTTCCCTCCCACCCTCCCTATCCCACCCCTCTAGGTGGTCACAAAGCACTGAGCTGATCTCCCTGTGCTATGCAGCTGCTTCCCACTAGCTATCTATTTTACATTTGGTAGTGTATATATGTCCATGCCACTCTCTCAATTCGTCCCAGCTTACCCTTCCCACTCACCGTGTCCTCAAGTACATTCTCTATGTCTGTGTCTTTAGAGTTTGTCATACCGAGTGAAGTAAGTCAGAAAGAAAAAAACAAATACTGTATGCTAACACATATCTATGGAATCAAATCTTTTAAAATGCATCATGCACTTTCAACTGTTGTAAACATTTTCTTGACTATTTACAAATGCAATTGTTCCATTCCAAAGCATCAGAGATTTAAGATTCAGTGATGGTTAAATGTATGTGGCATTGCTGATGATGTCCTTGAAACTACTGAAAATGTTTACTTAAAGCACATTTTCTGCATCTGCCCTCAAACAAATTTCTTTCTTTCTTTACCTTTGGGCAGGTTAGAGTTAATGTGGGGGGGTAGAGGAATATGGGCAGGAGAGAATATCTGTGTTCTCTGGATTTGCTGATGTTGTTAGGGGACCGTGAAAGAGAACACGATTTTTTCTAGCTTATCCTTGTTCTTCCAAAACATTAAAACATAAAGAATTTAGACAAGAAAAAAAAAAAAAAGACTTTGATGCTTCATTTTCAGAGGAGACTTGTAAGAGGAAAAAGTGACACCATGTGATTTATTCTCATGACAAGATTGTAAAGAGAACAAGAAGTACAAAATCTCAATCTGTTGTTGTTACATTATTTATATTTGAACATGATGTCTTCTTTATTCTGAATGTCATATTTGAGTGCTTCAAAATGGGAATATAGACTCTTCCTAAAGATTTATGGAGTCAGCTTCAAACAAGTAACTTCTTAATTTAATGGTAATTATATGGTTTTAAAATGTACTTTCTTTTTGCACCATATTTTCTCAATACATAGCTCTATGTACGCTGACGTCATTTTGTTGTCCTTCAAAATACATACTAACTTAAGTTTTGAAATCTGGAGCTCTATTGAGCTCTACATTTAGTGCCTTTAAAATCGAAAAGAACCAGATCTGATTTTCCAAATAATTTTTCAAATCAGTATTCTATCTTTAAAATGTTAATTGCTAATCCAATAATCTAAACAGTATGTGAAATTAAACTGTTGCTTCCTTTTTTGCACATGTGGTTCATTGTAAACTAAAACGTGATGCTTTCTTTATAATACTAATCAATTTGTTGCCTTGCTCATGTTTGCAATGGGTCAAAAGTATTTGACTGAAACATCATAGACCCACATCGATTTAGAAGGAAGAAAGGAAGAACTTTAAAAAGATAATGAGTTTGCACTGATTATTTTTTTCAAACAGATATGTTTGAAGTTATCCTTATAAAATAGGCTCTGTTTGACTGTATGAGTAAGAGATCATCCCTTCCCTCAAAGTGTTACATTTCTGGTAGAGGAACTGCTAGCATCAGAAAGGCCAGCTTTGTACTAGGCGAAATAGCTGCAGCAGGATTCTTGGGAAAAGAAATTTTTTTGCAGTGATAATCACAGCGAACTGTGGACTGGGATGGCCTAATGGTCTGTCTAAGCATGTAGATAATCATTTATGAGGATCCATAATTTTATAATTACTCCATCAGATTTTTTTTTAAAAGGTGGGTTTACTTCTGCTGTCCTATGTGACTTTGTAAGTCCTCTGTAGAACAGGTAACAGAGCTGATGCATTTATGAGTAAATGAGATGATATAAACATTTAGTTTCATAGCCAGGAATCAGGGACTGAATTCTGTGGTCAGGAACTGTTTTCCCCAGTCACAGTATGAGGCTTGTAGTTCATTTACCGGAACAAATGGATTATACCATAAAGGTGAATGGTTACAGGCATAATTAATACCACATTAGAAGATCAGGATTTGTACAAAAGCAACTGTGTAGAGTCCATATTATTTTGAGGTCATGTAAATAATGGAAATGATTGCTTTGCCTTGCTTCCCAGATTTTGTACCAGGGCATTTTACTTTCCCTGAGCCTTACTTTAAACTTCCTTTGTGTCTTCACATGTAAAACTGAAGAGATTATTTTTTGGGTAAACACTGTGCTATCTAGTCCTAGTGTGACGCAGAAACGAGGTTGGGTTCTTTGATTAGTCCATCACCATCCCACAAAATGGGTAAATTTCTCCCTTAAGTATCTTCTGCGTAAAATATAGTTGACGATATCCCTGCTCTCTGATTCAAGACAGTGTGGCCAGAACTAAATAAAACAAGTCTTTAGAATTCTGTGAACTTCCTCAAAAGCAGATGTGAGTATAATACAAGTGTTATTTATTTGGATTTAGAAGGAACGAGCCTGGCCCAGAAAAGATAGTTAAGTAGACTAAGATCTGGCACCTACACTGAATTCCAGTTAATATCACTTTGGTTTTTCACGAGTGAGTGCTGACATATAGGACTATTCACCAGGCACTGAATGGAGCTACAAACTAATTTCATGTTGGATCCTGAGTGATCTTGACATAGTAATGTCTTTCTCTTTCTTGGGGTTGGATTTTAATTCAGAGAGGTTACCTGCAGCAATTGAGCAACAAACCTCGGAGTTTTCTTTGTTGTTGTTTTTTTTTTTTGAGTTTTCTAATCTGCTTGTAAAAATGACCAACCTGTACAAGGTTGAAGATGTAACATTACACCTATTACACATTAAATGTTAGCATTAAATGTCCTTTCCAATTGTAAAAAATACATGTTAAAAGAGAGATTTTCTGATTTCAAAAAGGGTTAATTTGGAAACTGAATAAACCTAAAAGCCGTTGAAGAGCAGTTTAATGCCTAGAGATAGTAATTAACTAAGACCTGTAACTCCTATGAGTAGTCCCAGAATATTTAAGTCACTGGTTACATCTGACTCATTTGTATGACAACTTGTTGCTTTCTTCTTAAATATAATGAAACAAAAATTTTAATTAAAAGATATACGCATACACATGCTGCAGCTAAGAGGTTGTTTATATAAACTATACTAGATATTTAAAGTACTTAATGAATATTAGGGAACTATAAACTATGGAGTCTATTGAACTACTTGCTCCCTTGAAATCAATTTACCCTACAGTAATGGAATATCACAGGTTCTTATTAAGGGACTTTTTTAAACTACGAGGTGCTAAAGAGTATGCTGTAGCATAATACACATTTGGCAACTTATACTCCTGTGCATTGCTTCCATCTCACTAAAAACATGTACACATCCCCATTGTGAATAGGTTCTAAAATATAGGGGTCCATTTGCTGATTTTAAAAAACTTTTTATATATGCATATTGTATCCATTTTTTTTCTGTTCTCTCTGAGCAGAAGAGTATTTTTCCATTTAGCAGTTTGAAATGAACACATTTCTTACCTAACCATAGTACCAAAAGTGTGTCTCATTGGGTCAATTCACATAAAGGCTACAAATAGTCATTGCACTCTAGCAGCATTTAGGTATATATAAGGTGAAAGAACATGACATCTGATGGAATCTTCATTAACTTTTCTCCCTGAACTATCTTCTCTTGTTTTCAACTATCTGTTCAATTATAGAATCACAAAATCTTAATGCTGAAAGAGAACTTACTTATTAAAAAGTATATTATTACAAAATGCTTATTATAACATTATTTAATGTTTAGTTATATCTATATTCAGTTATTAATATATGTCAAGAATTATTCACATTTAGAGATGAAGAGCCTAAAACATAAAGTGAACTATTTTCTAGAAAACAAAATAGCAAAAATATCAATATCAAAATATCAAAAATATCAAAAGAACTATTTTCTAGAAAACAAAATATCAAAAGACACAGCTCATCTCTTTTAAGTTTTAGTATAGTTTTTTTATAATTTAATTTAAAATAATATCAATATAATAGTCATTAATAACATTATAACCTAAATAAGCATGCTGAATGAGGTATTTTGAACCTACTTTCTATGCCTAGGACTGATTATTTTTGCAAACAGTCCTGTTGCTTAAGTATGGTTTAAGTGTTTGAGTATTTTACAACCCCACAAGGTCAAGTGCTCGGTTATAATGTTGATCCTGCATAATCTGTGACTACCTTAAACTTCACTTTATCTTTGTGGGTCCCAAATAAAGCTGAGCTGAATGTTGAAGCCAACTTCAAACATGAAGTCATAATCAAAAGAATACCAGCCCAACAGCCAAAAATGATTGAAAAGGAGTTTAAATCATTACCTAAGTCTCTTAAAAATTATGCAAGAAGGATTGCCTTGCATGCACCATATCTTCTTGAGAGCCACTTTCAAATTCCTCCTGTTCCCTTTCTAGAATTCGGTTACTTGAATGGCACCTGCACTGTAACTCTCTCTTTATTTATCTTTAATCCAGCCAACATATAGGTTTAGTCTTTTCCACACACCTCTGTATTCCCAGCACACATCACATGCACACACCTTTCTGGATATCTGCTTCACTCCATCTGGTAGCTGTCTTTATGTCTATTCTCTTGCTTTTCTGGCTTTTCTCGTTCTGTGGTTCACACATTCAATGGATATGTGATATGGACAGTGCAAAGGGGGGCAAGTTTTCAATACTATATTTTGTTTTGCCTATTACATGTGTTCCCATGGCTTTTTCAAGAGCTTCTTGCTCTTAAGAATGGAATGATCTGTACTAACTCCATTCATTGCACCTGATTTGTTATATCAAATTGGGGTGAAGAATGATGTTATGTAATAGCCTATGTAAGGTATTATTTCATAAATTTGGGGGTCAATAAAAGTGATCCTGTGCTCAAGGAATTTAATAAACAACTAAGGATTGAGGAAAGAGGAGAAATTGACCTCGTTTTCATGAAACTCATAGTCTACTAGGAAAGATGTGTAATATGATTAGCAATAATGTGACTTTTAAGTACTCTAGAAAAATGTAGATATAGTGACAAAATAAAGAGGGTATTAAGAGCAATTCTGATTAGGATGAGGAAAAATTTGAGTTATGCTTTATGAGAATTTTCATATTCTTATGAAATCTAAGACAGAGGATTTGGGGATGGTGAGAAAAGTGGAACACAGATTTGTAGATAGGAAAGCACACATGGTCTATGCAACAGTGTCTTTTTTAAAAATGTGACTGTAGCATTATTAGAGTGTAGACAGTTTACAACTTTCTTATATTTTCTAAATTTCCAAAATGCAGAAAATTTATAATGATGACTTTAGTGGAAAAATCATTTATGTCCATAAATCCACAAGAAAAACTGAACATATAATTATTCAGATTAGAAATTGCTGTTAATACTTGTTTTAAAGTGAAAAACATCATTTTTACCATCTCATATATACAGAACTATGCATATATAGAGGTTTTTTTCACTGAACTGTTATGTTTAAAACTTTTAAACCTATAACGTATATAAAAATTCCATGTGAAAAAGAGGACTCTATATAAATTTATCCCAACTCAGATTACATTTTTAAAATCCATTTCACAATTGCTCATGCTTCTATACCTAAAGGTCATTGGACTTCCTGTGTTTGTGTCCACCATCTCTATTATTTTCTAAAAGTAATTTCCTTATGGGATATTTTCTCACAAAATTATGGAGCTTTAGGAAAACATTGAGAAAATACCAAAGATGTACCATGAAATGTCAGTGTAAGCAAATAGATACTATGCATAACACATATGAGAATACTAAAATGTCCAAAAAAACCAAACGACTAAAACTACAAAAATGAGCATATTTTTCAGTATTCCAGCTTATTTACCAGTCAGAAAGTATTTATTTTTTTAAATAAACAATTATCTAAGAACGTGTTAAGTAACAACTAATATACTGGGCACTTTCTCACAAGGTAAGGGATCTGAAGATCAGCTGCATGTAACAAAATCTTATTTGCCATGCCATATGTGAGGGACATTCAATTGTCACTTAAAATAAGACGCTGGGGGAGATCGGTCTAGAGATGGCACTGGGGCTCACTGATGATGTACATTCTTTTTATTCAGAATTCATTTTATTCTCCTTTGCCACCTTCAATATTGGTTTTCATCCTCTTTTCACATGCTGGAGGCGCGATAGGTGTCATAGCTCTAGATATCCTCTCAATTCAAAGCAGCAAAGGAGGAAGAAAGGATGGCAGAAGGGAATTTCTGAGAGTCTGCTCTCACTTTTAATCACTGAAGGAAAAAGTTTCTAGCATCTCTCCAACAGTTTTCTGCTAACATTTTATTGGTCAAAATTACGTCACTCGTTGGGCATCCTCAATTAGGATGCTCATTTCTAGCTGCAAGAAAGAGTGGGAAGATTTCTAGAAAGGGGCAGTGTGTTGGTCATGACTTGCTTTAGACCAATTACAATGCATCCTTTTGTGCTTAATGCATCGTCTTTTTGAAGAAAGACAGACTTCTAATTTGAAGGAAAAGTATCTAAAGTGGACTTTGGTGGCATGGGGTAGGGGCAGTGAATTGGCTAATGGCTAGTGTCTTTCATATATAGAGAGAAATGTAGCCATGCTCTCATAATAAAAACACAGAATTGGGTCCTGAATCCTCGAACCTTTAGACTAGAGTCCAAATTCTCTTTCCATAACAACTAAGAGGTTTTGAAGGAGAGCTTGGGAGTTTTTTTCTTCATGACATTATTTTCAGAACTTGGCTGTACTTTTAAGAAGGGTCATTTTCAGCTCTTAGTTAACTTCCAAACTTTAAAACAAATAAACCCAACCTTATTCTTTATTATGTGAGACATATAAAGAGAGGAGAATCAGATCCAAATGGATCACTGATAGCACCTATCACATTGCAAAATGGTGACAGTGTGTTTTCCAACTTCACAGTGTTCTTTAAACTCTTCAGCTTTAACATGTAAATACTTTGCCAAAGTCTAAAAAATGAGCTTGCTTCCAAAAATAGAAGTGTTAGATAAATATGAAATGACATTTGTACTTCATTTTGTAAATGAACCATTTTCTTATTCAGTTCTTTGCTTAAAGAGCAGGTAATTACAGAAGATACTCCAAGTAATTAAGGCAGATTTTATCTACTTAGTTAATCAAAAAATAAAATATCACCAATGAGAGAATTTTTCAAGGAAATCCATTTAGAATTTTTGGCCTTATCTATGAAGTTATTGTAATTATATCTTTTCTTTAAGGGAGACCTGTTGGAGTAAAACTAAAATTATTAGTTTTAAAATTTAAAAGGTATGCTTCATATTAGTTAACATTTAGCATATCCTTGTTATTTCTCTAGCTTCTAATATTAGTGCATTTTACACATAAATGAACTGTAGTAATAGCCTAGAAACCATATAGCCACTTAAATTCTTGAAAGGTGGAATTTTTATATGATGAAATTCCCCTAGAGGCTATGAATAAGTTAGGAACAAGAATACCAAGTAGATAGTACTTTGTATTGCTAGTTCATTTTTCATTAAGTCAACTTACATATTCTAGTTTCACAATTCCATATGATTCATATAAATAATTCACATGCTTGCTTCAAAATGTGGAAATAATTGCCGGGAATATTTGGAGATTTTTGTTTCCAATGTTGAATACATCTCCTATAAAAGAAAGTCTTGAATATTTTTGAAAACATTATGTTCTCATTATCTTTCCTATGTATAATTATTTCTACAGTGCTTTCATGATTTACAATTGGGGATCAGCGTGATAGAGGGAAAGTATGGGGTTTGAGATGGAAAAGGCTTTGTTCTTGGACACAGATCTTAGCCTGTTTTCTCCACCTGTAAAATGGTAGTGATAGTAGCTCAGTTACAAGGTTGTTATGAAGATTAAATATAACACAGGTAAATATATATCTCATCCTCATAACAACCTTGTAACTGAGCTATTATCACTACGATTTCCAGAGGAGAAAACCAGGACTCAGAACTACATGCATAAATGTTATATGTAAGTAATTACTAGACTTAAGGTATTGGCAAATAAGGTTTCTAACCTTGTCTTGTTTCTGACAAAGATTAATTTTTTGGATAAGTGATTAATGGAAATCATGCCTTAATTGCTCTTAATACAATACAAAAAGAGAAATTGTTTATATTTTCATATTTTCTCATTATCCATATAGATGGCAAATACATCTACACTCTGCTTTCTTGTGAGAGTAACTCACAAATAAAAACTGTGGATGTAAGATGAAGCTCGTCATGTGATATGCAACTAAGACCATGCCTAACTATGAGAGACACGGGAAAAAATAGGCAAAACCAAGATAACAAAAACCAATCGCCATTCCCAAAACCAAATCATAAAACAAAACCTTCTTTTCTGAAAATAGATCTGTTAGATAAATATGGACCTTAATGTATAATACCGGTATTCATTTGATAAATGACTCGAATCATATATTCTAGAACATAGAGCTTGAACAGACTCTTTTTATTATGCCAGTTAAATTTAAATTTATGTTTCCTTAATCAGGTTAACGTGTCACACTCCTTCTCAAAGACTGTCATTGGTTCCTTACTGCCTCTAGAGTGAAGACTGAATTTCTACTATTACATTTAGGATGCATGATAATCTCCCCCCAACCCATCATTCACTTCCCTCTCTGGAACCATAATTGTCCATGAACCATATGCTCTTGTCACATGGTTTCTCCTTCTCTCCAGAGTGTTGGAAATGTAAGGCGTGACCTGTTTGTGCTCATTCCTGAAACACTGAAGCATAGAATGCCCTTTCTTCACATACCAATCCTTCAACACTCATCAAAACATCAAATATTTTTCACAAAGCCCTTTTCAGTCCTTTTAAAATTGTTTAACATTTTGTTTCACTTCAGTTGCAAGACATTTTGGATCCGTGCATTTCATTCTTCCTTAGGTTTTATAGTTATGTGTGTCTTATGTATGAATTTTCAGATACCTTGAGGGCAGCCCATATTTTATAATTTTCTGTATACTCCACAGCATCAACCAAAGGATACTGCAGATCCTCAATAAATATTTGCAGAAAGGGCTAGAATGTTAATGTAATATTGATTGCATAACTAATGATTATATCTTCCTGGCACAATTAATTTTTCCCTTTAAAAGAATGTAAGCTCTGTGTGTTAAGGATTTTTGTCTGTTGTCACTAATGTACTCCCAGTGTCTAACAAGGTGTCTGGAACATAGAAGGTGCTCCATATTTCTTGATTAATAATACATCTATATGTATAAGGCAAATGACCATTAAACAAATACACTAGTAGAACTATCTCACTAAAAATTGATATTGTAATAATGCTCATAAAATATTATTATTGAGACTCTGTTTGACCATCTGTAACTAACATTTTTTATGGGGGTACAAAGAGTCCTGATTTAAAAGAATATTAAAAGAACTGATGGCTGAAGTGCTATCTAAATCTAAGTATCAATGAGTGTTGTTGAATTATACTGCACTACACCTCAGTTAGTAGAGTTTTCACTTAAATCTATGGTTTATGTTAGCCATTATAATTATTCTGATTCCTCATATACTATTTACAATGCAAAACTCATCACAGACCGGACAATATACTGAAACCAACTAATAGTGTATATAGACTAAACGTAGTTGGGAACATTTATTTAGGACCTATTACTGAGACAGAAATAGATATTTAACCTATGTGAATTATAACTAATGAATCATAGCTAATGGAGGGGCCCCATGCTTACCTGTTAAATATCAAGCAGTATTAACTAATATCCTTGATACAAAATTTGAAAGTGGGCATGAATGAATTTGGTTCTATGAAAGTTATTTTTCAATGGTGATTTTATATATATATATGTATATTTTTTTAAATATATATATAGTCAAATTTTATTAAACTTTTAAGGAACTGGAAGGAAAGCTGTAGTAAATCCTTTGGTGAATTACTTTTGATATATGAATAACTACGTACTAATTTGCATATTCTGTACAATTTGATTTTTGTGTGTATGAACATATTTTATACACACATATTCTCTAACAGGATGAGAGAAAATAAGTTAATATGTGAGTACTTAATTTGGAAACTAGTTTGCAGAAGGTCATTTCAGGCAGGAAGAAATAGTGTTCCTATAAAGTACAGCTTGCTATCTCTGTGCTAATTGAGCTTATCTCTTGCCTGAAACACAATTATCTGTTCTTAGGCTTAAGAAAAGCTGCTGCATTCAGTACAGTGGTATTTACAAAAGATCTAGGTTGGTAGACACTTTATCTTTCTCTATGGTTCCTTGTCTTTTGTTAGGCAGAAAATAATTACATGGCATTCTTAATTTGCTGAAAAGGTGTGATATTTTACTAATGAAATGAAAATGATTGCTGGAATATGTTTACATGCTAATAAGTGACAGAGACTCAGGGAGAAGACACCCTCTGAGTTTTGTTCTTATAATTTTTCTTTGGAGAGCTGTACTGAAATAACTTGCCCTTTTGTTATAATTCATGTAAATAATCCTAAATATTGCATTTACATTGCCTTCTAAAATTACTGCCAAAGTAAGACATGTCAAGCCTACAGAATCCTAGGTATATATGAATCTCAGATCAAATAAGGGGTATTTTACTGAAAACAACATAACAAGGAAGATTATTTAAATTGCCTTCTTCCTCCTAGCCTGCCATTTCTTTCCCCCACTCCCAATTCATAAGAAGATGGTATCTGAGATAATGGACCGATTATCATAAACACCTATAATCACCAAGGAATAAACATTCTGAATAGTAGAAACCCAGAATAGAAAGCTACGGGGCTCCATATTACCTTCCCATTCTTGCTATCCTTATTGAAACAAGATCGCTCTTATTACCCAACAAGAAAACTGGCTTTGATAGCCAAGCTAGTGAGAGGTGAACACTCTCCTGAAATGTGGAAAATCACAGGAGAGTAATTAATCAGACTGGGCAAAAGAGGAAGAGAAGATATAGAAGAATATTTCATAAAGTCAAAAAAGAAGATACATGGAGTGAAAGGAAATTACCTTCTTGATGACAGTGAGATTTTTAACTTTGTTACTGAGATACGATATTGCACTTGATCTTGTCTACACTGTGTAAAATGTAGGGTTGACAGATAAAATATAGAACACCCAGTTAAATTTCAATTTTAGATAAAGTATTTGTTGTTTATATGAAGTTCAAATTTAACTAGGAGTCTTGTGTTTTTATTTACTAAGTTTAGCAACCCTATCCGAAGACACTTTCATACATCTTTTTATTTCCTTAGCGTTCAGATCACCTGTAGTAGGTTAACAGGTAGCCACTGAGTGAGAGCTGGCAAGATACACTTGATCAACTTCTGGACACATATGCCCAAAGATCCAGAGGTGGCTTTAGTCCTGTCCTGGATAACTGTTCGATCACAATTTACTCTTAATCTATGCATAGTGCTGTATTTACATATTTAAACCATACTCAAATATAATTTTAGGGATTGAAGGTATGAGTTAAATTAGAAGTAAAATTTAAATTAAACTGGGCATTGCAATAGCCCCACTTACAGCCCCAATGCATATGGACAAGCTGTCACAAACGCACAGCAACAGACATTTCTACTGGGTACCTTTATCAACGAGAAAGTATATAAATAATAAGATCTACTATGAGAAATAAACATGTAAATATGTAGCATAAGACAGAGAAAATGATTTTTACTTAATATGTGCCTTAATTTTGTATGTAATAATTATGTGCTTGGAGAGGAAAAAAATACTTGGTTAACATTTTTCTCTAGTCCCTAACTCAGTTCCTGGCAGTTTATAGGTAATCAAAAAATTATTTATTGCATGAATAGATAGATCTCCTCCCTTCAATGAGTTCATAGTTTAGTGGAATAGACAGATACAGAAAGGTATAAAAATAACACAATATTACTGGTGCTATGTTAGAGATTATCACATGCTGATATGAGAAAAGTGAGGAGGTACATATAACCCACGCATGTGGGGAGCCAGAAGGGCATCCTGAGAAAGTTGACCTTTGAACTGAGTGGAGTTATCCAAGGAAAAGTAGGCAAAGAGATGAAGAGGATGTAGAGAGAGTTTATGAGCACAGGGCTGGATGTGAGAAGCCCTGTAAAGGTTGTAAACTCCACTAAAGTAAATACTTCTGAGATATAAATTTTAAGGCAGAGAGGACAGAAAAATCAAAGGTGAAAACTTGGAGGGCCTCATTTTATGTCAGACTAAAGAGCTTGGGCTTTATTCTGTAAATCACTGGGAACCATCGACATTTTAAGCAGGGCCTGAAAAGGTCAGATGTGCAGTTTGGAGGGAGCATGCTGCCAGCTATGCGGCGAATGGATCTGAAAGGGGCAAAACTGCAGGCCAGTGAACCAGTTGGGTAACTATGAGAGTAATGCAAGGATGAAATGGTAAGGGTGGGAAGGTTATTGGTAAAAGTGGTTTGGGTGGGGAGCGGGGGAATGGTGGGAGGGTTCAGGTTAAAGAAATATTATAGAGGTAAAATTAGAAGGGCTTGCTGATCGGTTACATGTGTGAACAGGAGTGCAGAAATGTCCAGCAGCAAGTTGGTGACATGAGTGTGACAATGTGGGGAGAAGACCAAATTGGAACAAATAAATTCAGGTTCGTCAACTCAGAGGTAAAATCCTTAGTGTGTATGAGATCACCCTGAAGAGTGTGAACAAGAGTGGAGAGTTAGCAAGAAAACGCAAGCCTAGAGAATGTCAAAGTTGAAAGTCCAGGTGGGGGAAGGCAAGGAGGAGGAAAAGGAGGTAATGATCAGAGAAGATAGAGGGGAAACAATAGTGTGAATCAGGAAGAACAAGAGAAAATCGAGACAAGAATATTAGTGACAAATACTGCTCAGAGTTTAGCAAGACATATCTCCATCCAAATATTTTTAACAATATCTTTATAACACATAACTCAACATAGATTCATTTAATTTTCTCACCCCTGTTTGGAGAACAGACTTTAAATTAGAAAGGCACTTACCGCAGACTAGTCATGGCGTTTAATAAAGATTTTTCTCCCTGTTTAAATGTACAGTTTAGGAAAATTTCATAATGAGCTGATTATAATTTAAATGATAGCTGTTTTGGGGCTTCCCTGGTGGCGCAGTGGTTGAGAGTTCCCCTGCCGATGCAGGGGACACGGGTTCGTGCCCCGGCCCGGGAGGATCCCACATGCCGCGGAGCGGCTGGGCCTGTGAGCCATGGCCGCTGAGCCTGCGCGTCCGGAGCCTGTGCTCTGCAACGGGAGAGGCCACAGCAGTGAGAGGCCCGTACCACAAGAAAAAAAAAATAAAATAAATGATACCTGTTTTAAAACATCTTTTCATACTGCATATATTTATAGGAGAAATTATTCAAGATCCTAGGTCTATCAGGAAATTAATTTACAGTTTAAAATGAACTAAATATATACTGTGTCCGTATCTAAATTCCTCAAGAGAGAAATTATATTCTGTCAAGCAAAAAATGCATATTTAAATATTATTTGTTTACAAATACATGATAAACTCTTAAGAGCGTTTTCAGAGGCATTATAGGATATTAATTTAATACAGTATAATGTACTGCCTTCCTCTAAAAGAAGATACTTCTTTTTAATTTCTGACTTTAACAGTTGCATTGCAGAGACTGTACATTTAAGGACCAATAGAGGATGAGACGTTCATTGGGATATAAGCTGAGGAAAGATTAGGAAAGCTGGGTGCGAAGAAGGGTCAGAAAAACCAACAGGGCTAGTACCACAACTGTCACAGGGTTGGAAATAGTGAGGCTAAGAGAGAAGATTCTACTTGGATTATTTATTTAGATGCATAAACCCCTTGGCCATTTGTGTCCTCAGAAATTTCTTGCAGGGCATCTCCTTATTTAAGGCAAAGTTTACTGTCATGCTGCATGGGTTTATGAACCTCTACCTTGAATCTATCCATCCTTACTTCTTCTCATCTCTGCACCATTTGCTGGCCCTTCATCAACCTCACAGTCTTTTCTCTGTTGGTAATGCCTAGATTCTTAACTATATGTACAGCAATTTAGTGCTGTTTGAGAAACATTCTTCTTACCATGTGCAGATGCCAACGGGGGGCATCACAAGACACACACACATGTATCTATACATACAGATATATGTGTGTGTATACACATAAAATATGTATACATTTCCTTCCTAATATATATACACATATATACTGATACATATATGTATGTGTATGCATGTATGTAACAAAACTAGTAGATTTTGATTATTCACTTTTTCCATTTTCTGTGATTTAACATTCCATTTAATGAAAGCAGAAGCTGAGAGAAAAGTGATTTAACTTGTGTCACTGGACTTGCACTCAGGTTCATCTGACCCCCTGCCACCCCTGCTCTGGAACACTCTAATGATAGGGCTGTTCTGGCAGGACCACCTGGGACCCTAGTTGGCAGTGGCCAGGCTTGGCGTCCCCAGCAAGGAATCCCAGCTGGGGGCTGATCTCTGTCATTTTAGGATTGACTTGCCTCCCTGCTCCCCGCCCCGGATTTGCAGTCACTGAATCAAACCACTAAATGCCTATTGCTTCTCGGGAGTCAGTACTGTCTCCTCAGTGATGGTACTTATTATAATATTTCATGGGTTTTTCTGAAAGTTAACTTCCATGTGTGAACAAAGCCAAAGCAATTTTTTAGAAGTTTGATCCCTCTTCCCTGTGTTTGGTAGAATGGAGTTTAGTCTACAGATGAGAAAATGTATCATATACTGGCACGTGGGCAGAAATTCAGGCAGTCGTGATGTACTAAATGAACTTCGGTACTGATATTCTCATTTATTTTCTTCAGAAGAGACTGCTGCCCATGGACAATGTAAAAAATCTAAACCTTCAGACATTATACTTCCAAAATGTACTTTGAACAGCTGTAAGATTACTTCACGTGGTAAAAAAGTTTATAAGAAGAGTTGAGCATCAACATGTGACAACTTTTTGAACAAAGCAACATCACGTTGTGGTAAACAGCAGGGATCTGAAGCCAAATTGGCCGAAGTCTGAATCCTAGTTCTACCACTGACTAGTGCACCATTTTGGGCAAGTTACTTAACTTCTCTGGGTCTCAGTGTTTCTCCTTTCTAAAATGGGGATAATAATACTGTAAGGAGTGGCACCAAGAAACGGAGGAGAGCTTAAACAAGCTTTATTTGGGAACGCTCCTGGGCGAGGTTCACTGGTCCGAGAGAAAGGGGCCAGAGAAGTCGCGCCCGGGCGAGGTTTGGGCAGAATTTATAGGGGAAGAAGGGAAAGGGGTGTGGTGAATCCGGGAGGGCGCAGGTTATTCCTTATTTGGTGGTCTCTTCGGGTATTGTGGCAATATCTGGTGCCGGTTGCATCAGTCCTGGGACCGTTAGTCCCGCTCCTTGAAAGGCGGGAAGGCTGGGCCGGGTGGAAAGTCCCCAGGTCAGTTCTTGGAACTGGGTGGTCCGGAAAGTTTCCAGGTCAGTTACCGGAACTGGGTGGTCCGGAAAGTTTCGGTCTGATGCAACCTGTGAGTCTGATTGCGTTCCCCTGCCTCGGGCCAGTTGGCCTTACAAATACTACAAACTCACAAGGTTGTAACAAAGATTAAATGTGTTGAGAGTTCCAAAAATACCATTTATAAAAATCTATCAAATAAAATAAAAGTAGGTAATATCCTGTCATTTGTAACCACAAACTTAAATTGAAATAATTTTTAAGTTATCATCAACTGTACCTCCCAAGGTAGAATGTGTTGTTCTCTCCTTTGTGTTTCATCTGTAATTCCTCTTCTACCTTTCTTCTGGTCCCTATTAAAGTTAATGGCCTGATTTGCTTACATGACGGTGTCCATCACTGGATTACAAGACTTTGAAAGCATAAATTATGTTGTGATCACATTTCTATCTCCAGGAACTTGTAGTATTTATAGTACAACATGGAGCCATAATGAAGATTTTTGATTGAATTATAATCTTCTCATTTCTAATATAATATGGAAATTATTGTTATTGGCTTATTCCATAAGTATTCTGCAAAATCCTTTCCCCCCCATTCTGAGACTTCCTGATTATTCTTATTTATTCTTATACTTTCATTTCTTAAGCCCCATGGAGCACTTTTTTTTTCCCCCCCCCGTACGCGGGCCTCTCACTGTTGTGGCGACTCCCATTGCGAAGCACAGGCTCCAGACGTGCAGTCTCAGCGGCCACAGCTCACGGGCCCAGCTGCTCTGTGGCACGTGGGATCTTCCTGGACCGGGGCACGAACCCGTGTCCCCTGCATCGGCAGGCGGACTCTCAACCACTGTGCCACCAGGGAAGCCCTCCCATAGCTTTTTATATTTATTATTTCACTTTAATTCCAAACCCTATGAATTTAGTCAGTGTTGAAAGTGAGGAAATTGAAAAAAGGGGAGGGTATATACTTTTTTAAAGATTTCTCAATTAGAGGGAAAGTCACGTTTCCCACTTCCCATCAAGCCTCCTTTCTTCCTTTCTGGAAGTAGCCATCTGAGAACTAAACCAGAACTTTACTCAGGGAAAGGTAATACAGGTGGCTCAGAAACTGTGGAGTCTTAAAGATGATATATATTAGATTTGACCAAGAAAGGTGTCATTGTTTTAGCTTTGGTAAATATAGTGTCTAGGAATCTCAGGTGGGTGAAGTCAAACCCAGAAGAAACAAGAGGAGTCAGTCCCCCACTGAAAATACAGAATCTAAACAATACATTATCAGGGCATGTTTCTCATGAATCTGATCATGCAAAGCTGGATGGAAGTTTCCGTTGTGGAGTGAACACTGTACTTGAAGCATTCAAAGTAGGTGATTGCTTTTACAAAGTTGGACTGAATCATTTCAACACCCTTAATTTAATTTCAAAATAGATTATTTACAAACACAACTCTTCTGCCATTTCCATGTCTTAATGCTTGATTGACAACAAAGTGATCAAAGACAACAACTGAAATGTGAATATCCATAAAATCACAGTTTCCACTAGGTTTCCATAGAAACGTAGAAAACCATGATGCTCAGGCTCAATCATCTTTTCTTTTCTGTTGGATCATTTATAGTGAACTTATGTGTTCCCAAACACACTTGAACACACTCAGAAGAGGCTATTCACTAAATAGCACCTTTTATTTCCAAAAATGAAAGAACAGATTTAATACTGTAGTTAAACCATAAGTATAATGGAAGATATGTAGCAGTCAGTTTTTGCAGACCAAGTCTTTATTTAACACAAGTGGATCTAGTTATGAATTTTATTTGTTGATATTATTTATTTCTGGCTTTTTTGGGGTAGCAACGCATGATAAAATTAAGCCTAACGTTAAAAAAAAAAAAATTGAGCCTAACGTTCGTTGCTCAGTCCAAAATGTAGGAAATAACACTAAATCTTTTCATTTTATGCAAGTAAATCAAAATTAAGTAAAAATCAAACTGAAACTAATATTATAGTGCTTGTTACTTTTTAATTTTGACTATTCTGTATAGAGAAGATAGCTGATTATTTCATATGCTGTTGAAAACTTGTTAATTCTGAACTCTGCTATGAAGGAATGCACATTAAAACAAATGAAATCTGCTTGTAACATGTATTAAGAAAAATGAAAAAAAATATCAGATATAGGAAAAAAAATCACAGTTTGAGTACATGGCTGCTCTCAAACCTGAGAGTATGTTATTTGAAATTCCAGGGTAAATAAAGAGGTTTTGCCTTATTAGTAAATTACTTTTCTAATGTATATTTATAGCTGTAGATATTTGCATAACATGGTATTTAGAAAAGTTCAAATTGGGAAAATAACTAAAACACACAAGAGGTAATATTAGATATATGTACCTGTGGAAAAATAAGTGTTGCTCCCCGATAGTTTGTGTAAAAAAATATGTCTCTCTCTCAGATACCTTCAATAATATAGTCTAATAGTTTGCCCTCTGCTCATGGCTATATAATCCAACATCTAGTGGCAGTTTCTGTTTCGCAAAAATAAATTGTCTGGCTGTTAATTTAAATGTGATGTCACTTTGAATTTAAATCACATTAAATAATTTAATGTTTGGTGGAATGTGTGAATTAAGTCGGAATTAGAAATAAGTATTATTGAAAAGTATTGCAGCTTATTTAGGGGTGGGGTTACTTACTATACTATGTAGAGTGCAAACCATCAAGAATATTTACTGTATATTATACTATAGGATCTAGGTGATAACTATACAGATACTATATAAATACTGCTACATAGGCATTATACTGTGCTATTTATTACATATGCTATCTAGATTACAGGAAACTATCATTAAACACTAATTATGACATTATTTATTAAGAATAATTATTATTTATGATGCATGATGTCAAAGCTATGAAGGAGTAGATGCCTAAAGAAGCTTCTAGATCACTGAGAAATAAGATTTCAAAAAGGGTAACAGCAATAGAGCACCATCTCTGCCAGGTATTTCTGCAAAGATTTCTCAGTAAAAGCAACAGTCTGATCCTATAGATATTGCTGTGCTATTTCACGGGGAGGAAACTGAGGAAGAGCAAAACAATTCCATAAGATTATACAATTATTCAGTGCCAAACTTGAATCTCAAATTCAAGTTTTCAGACCTCAAACCTAGTGATGACAGTACCAACATGTTGCACCATTGATCAATGAAAGTAAAACTATTACGGTCTCCAATAGTTAGGAAAGACTTCATTGAATAAATTTGACATGAAATGAGCTTTGAAAAATAGCTAAGCCTTAGGAAGTCAGGAGGCAGGAAGTATTGTGCAAGAAATACAGTAAAAATAAAGGCAAGGAGATGTCTAACCCTGAAATGATGGCTAAGACATTTTGATTGTCATGGAGTTTTTGTATGAAGGAGGCAGAGACAGTGTAGGTCTCAGTCATATAGCGGAAGGCCTGGAGCACCGGCTAAATCTGTAATGAGTCTGATGCCTGCATATCACGTGGCGGATAAGTACACAGTAGACGGGGAACTAAGTGCAGGGTATGTTTTGATTACATGTGGTAAAATAAAGCACATTTAGCACTACTTTTGCAGATGGGAGCACTGGCAGAAGAGAAAAAATGGTGTTATAGGTCACAGTGTACACTGTGTGTATCTCTGGGGTGATTTTTCCTCTAAAGTATTACTCAAAGCAGTAGATAATTATGTTATTTAAATATTCAAGTAATATGGTTCTGTAAAGGGGCTTTTGGGCAAACATATTTTAGTTTCATCATTAAATTAATTCAGTTGTTCTAGAATGTATGTCCTACCACCAGCAAAGAGAATTCCTGAGGCCTTCTGGGCAGATGTAATAGGCTAGAGGTCACTGAAGACAAATTCCTTGCAGAGAAAGATTTGTGAAATCCTGCAGGGAACCAAGGAAACTATACTCCCAAACACTCTCCCCTGCAGAGAAGGCTTTATCGTCTCTTAGTACTTCAAAAACCAACTTTGAACTTGTAAGTGGTAACTACTGTTGCCTTATACTATAAATCCCCACAGAAAATTATAGAAATATTGATGAATGGAGGCTCTAGTCTTAATGATACTTTTTTAATCTGAATATACAAGGGATATATGTATTTGCAAGTGGCGATGAATTTTTAAAAATCAATTCGTTCGTATACATTTGCTGAATACATATTCTCCTCCCAACTTCTGCTGGAGTTTAGCAATACAAAGTTAAATAAGACACGGTTCCTTCCTAAGAATATTCATTAATGAATGAATGATTTGTTCAGCTTCTCTATTATTTTCAGAAAATATTTGAATTCTAGCTCCTTGCAAGAGCTAGAAGCTGCCTCTTCTAGCTAGCATGACCTATTATTATTTTTAGAACATAGATAGGTATAAAAGGCAGCAAGTCCAAGCTGCCTCTAAGTCACTCCTAGATCAAGTTAATTTCATGAAACCTCAGGCTAAAACTCTGAGCGGATTCCCATGTTCTAGGTAAACATGAGGAGATTGCATGATGAACCTGTGTTCTTATCTCAAGTGACTCTGGAACAGAAACATAAATGATGACATATATTATCTTAGGTTTTTATATGTTTATCTGTGAATGAGGTGTATGCTGGGTAAGCAGTTATAAGAACCCTCTGAATTTTATTCTGTGCCACGTCGTTTCTTTGTATTTTGTTCTGTTTGTAACGTGACACCTCCAGTGATGTCATATGAACATGCTCAAAAGCTATGTGCACAGATATATATTTAAGAGAAGTTCCTTATACCCAGAAATGTTGCATGTCATTTACACAGCCTGGTAACTTTCATTTTGGCTTTTAAGAATGCATTTGTAGAGTACTATTATAAATATTAAGAGAAAAAATATTACAGAGACCCTCTAAAAACTCCTCTTTGGGGATTTCTAAGCCCCTTTGATCAGGCATTCATGTGACGAGGTCCAACAAAAATCCCTACTACTGAATATTCTCTTGTTTTGCTTTAAAGAAGAAGAAGCTATTTAAAAACTAGTTTTGTATAGTTTTCCAAAACTCTTTCTCATCTTCCTTTGATTTGGAACTTTGTGTGCTTCTGTGATTTTAATGCACACTCGAATGCCCCATAAAGCCTGAGACAGATGCATTAAAGCAGTAGTGTGAAAGTAGATTCCACTTAAAGGCATTTTTCTTATGTTGCCTTTTCCTCAGAGCACCCACAGTAAGTAATATGAAGAGTAAAGTATTCCAAATTCATGGATGTTTCTACTGGCATACAGATACTCTGTCTAAATAAGTCTAGCTTTCCCTTTGTGGGTGCTGTTGGTGTGAATAGTTCTCTTCCTTAACAAAAAGCATGACCTATTATTATTTTTAGAACATAGGTATAAAAGGAAATTTTCCTCATTTGAAACATATTGTGGTTCAGATCTTCCACAAAAAATTAAATGTTTCCACTATTTTAATTCATCCAGTGAGTGAATATATATCCTTCTATTAAGAAAATGGTTTGTCAGATGTCGTAAAACATTTTTTAACAGTAAAGGTCACACTTTATTGCAAAAAGCTGTCAGTGCTTTATGTCCAACCTGTGAAATGTTATTTCTTCAGGGTGATTATGCGGGAGGGGCTGTAGTTAAGAATGCCTTTCTGTGGCCAGCTATGATTTACAACAGAGAATAGAGAATTAAACCCTTAATTGAAGCCTACAGAGCAGTACCTAGAGGCTAGATTCAGCCTGAAATTTGATTCAGACAATTTTCTGAGTCAATCCCCTATGGGCTTACCAGTTGATTCTCATGAGTTTTGATTGTGATTGAAAAGACAAGCTGTTTTCTGCTTTGCCCTGAACTTCCCTAAGGTAAACCTCCAGTTTTAGTAAGCTTCTTGATTAACATGAAGGGAGACATTATGGGAGACAGAGAGCGTGTGCACACAGGATTTTAACTATTTCTTCAAGTCTCCAGATGAAAGTATCTTAACGTATCAGATATTCTCTAAAGGAAATTCTCATTTGGTAAACTGGTAAATCTACTGTTCCTGAAATTATGATGGAACCATAACTGTGGCTGCGGGTACTTGCCCCTGTGTCTGTGTGAGAGAAGGGATGTGGGTCCTTGGTCACAGGTACCTTTTATTTGTTTGGGCCACATCAGGTATCACCAGTGTCACTTAGAGGTGACATAAATGTCAGGCCAGAGGTCACATGATCTTGAATAAACCTTTCCATCCCTTTCTATCCATAAGCATAAGCAATACCCTTGTTTGTTCCATCATATTTTCTATTTATTCTTTGGCACGTCTTACAGGTTACTAAATTATTTATTCTATTAACAAAATATGTTAAATTCTGCCTTTGTCTCACATACTACTTGTTTCCTGATTACTGTGCTTAACATATCCTATGAGTCTTTGGCTCTCTTTAATGTTAATTAATATACAAATTAATTCACATAGGAACAGACTGATTTAGTCAAAACTGAATATGAATAGGAAAGAGAAAGACACAATCTCAAATAAAGAAGCAGTTACTTTTATTATAGGCAAGAAAATGTGGTGATAGAACGTGAAGGAAAAATGAGAAATTCCGTTGTTGGAGCATTTGGTTTTCAGATAATAAATATGGACAATTACTGATGGAATTTAATATTTTATTGAAGGACTCCCACTGCATGGGAGGTAGTATTAGATAAGATTTTTATGTAAATTCTTTTGTTATTCCATGCTTCACACTTGATCTCTCCAATTAATAAGACTTGTTATTACCAGTACACTTAGATTCAGATTAGGCATGTACATTTTACCTAATCCCAATAAAAAGGCAATTATATTTTGTTTTCTAAAGATCCATGCTGCTGCCCTTTTGTATATAATACTTTACATATAGGAGTATCGTTCTATTAATGCTTATTTTATAAAACCATGATCAAGTATATTAGTCTAATGATAGTGACAGCAAATAAATTATAAGTGGTGCTGAGATTATAGATGTCTCTCAGTTTTAGATGACTTCCTAGGGAAATAATGATATTTTCTGACTGTGACTAAGATTATACTTAGTAGCACTGCTGAATACTCTTAGAGAATTTTCACAGACAAAATAACAGCAAAATAATTTTACCCCACTTTTCTTCTTGAAAGAAATAACTAAAGACATAGAGATTTTGTTTTGTTTTTAAAGATTTATTTTGACATATGTGTCAGACTTCCACTCAATTCTATTCAACACATATTCTTTTAATACATATCCTCTATGTGAGAGCTTTTGTAGGTCTGGGAATGCGATGATCAAGTGGCCTTTGCCCCCAAAGGATCATTTATTCCAGTGTGATAGATTACAAAGGAGAATAAGAAACACTTAGGGCACAAAAACGATCATTTAAGTCTTGAAGGGTTAGGGAGTGTTTGGTAGGTTTCTGGATTGGGCATTTGAATAGACTGTGGTACATTTCTTAGAGAAAATTAGTTTTAAGGGAGCATAGCGTGTTCAAAAACCTGAATTTAAATTAGGGACTAGGAATATATGAAATGATGAGCAGAGTGTCGACTTTATACTGAAGGGGAAATAAGGAATCACTGAAGAGTTATAAGCAAAGTAGTGACATGAAAATAATTGCACTTTGCAAAGACCTGATCAATGGAGAGAATAAAGTAGATGAAGCAAGCCTGGAGTCAGGAATCTTTATTAGGCAACAGCTGAATTAGTGCAGGCAATACATGATGGTAGCCTAAACTAGTGCTGATCTGAGAGAATGGATTTGAAGACTTGGGAGTTGAGAGTCTACAGTTCCTGGTACTTATTGGGGGATGAGCGAGGGAGAGGAAAGAATCAAGGATGCTCAGGTTTCTGGTTTGGGTGATTGAGTAGACTGGTGCTTTGCTCTGAACTTGGAATCACAGGAAGAAGATCCAGTTTAGGGGCAGAAGAAAATGAGCCCCATTGTGGGCATGTTGGGTTTAGCAATCTTTGAACCAGCCCTGTGGAACTGTCTGATTGCCTATCTGTTCTGTGGGTCTGTGTATCTGGGTCTGAGGCTACCTGTGATCACAGCCTGGGTGGAAGTGGTTCCTCTGAGGATGTGTAGAATGGGAAGAGAGCCTCAAACAGTGTCTACATACTTTTTGTGTAAGGAGCCAAATGGTAGCTCTTTTAAGGATTGTGGGCCGTACAGTTCAGAAGTACTCAACGGTGCTGTGGTAGCACTGAAGCAGCCACAGACAACACGCAAGTAGGCATGAATGTGATACCCTGAAAGTTAATTATGCATACTGAAATTTGAATTTCATATAATTATCACATATCACTAAATATTATTCTTCCTTTGATTTTTGTTATTGTTCAACCACTTAAAACTGTACAAGTCCAATCTTACTTTGTGGAACATATGAAAAAAAGTGATAAGCCAGATATGTCCTATGAACCATAGTTTGCAGAATTCTGGCCTACAACATTACCCTTTGGTTAAGAGAAACCAAAGAGGAAATGGCAGGAACTGGGTCAGAATGGTAGGAGAAAATTAAGAGCATAAAATATCTATATACCATATAATTTTGAGTTAGCTCTGACATTTGTGGTAGCTGGGTGCCAAGAAGTTAAAAATTGCACATATATACAATGGAATATTACTCAGCCATAAAAAGAAACGAAATTGAGCTATTTTTAGTGAGGTGGATGGACCTAGAGTCTGTCATACAGAGTGAAGTTAAGTCAGAAAGAGAAAAACAAATAACGTATGCTAACACATATATATGGAATCTAAAAAAAAAAAAAAGTTCTGATGAACCTAGGGGCAGGACAGGAATGAGGACGCAAACGTAGAGGATGGACTTGAGGACACGGGGAGGGGGGAGGGTAAGCTGGGGTGAAGTGAGAGAGTGGCATGGACATACATACACTACCAAATGTAAAATAGATAGCTAGTGGGAAGCAGCCACATAGCACAGGGAGATCAGCTCGGTGCTTTGTGACCACCTAGAGGGGTGGGATAGGGAGGGTGGGAGGGAGACGCAAGAGGGAGGGGATATGGGGATATATGTATGCATATAGCTGATTCACTTTGTTATACAGCAGAAAGTAACACAACATTGTAAAGCAATTATAATCCAATAAAGATGTTTAAAAAAATTGCAACAATGATTGTGATTTACAGGTGGTAGAAAGGTGGGGTTTTTCAATAAATATATACTTCACTTACTATTATAAAAGAAATAAATAGAGGTACTTGAAGGAAGTCATCCCTTCCCATCCACTGGCACTGCTTCTGCCACCATTCCCAGTGCCCCGAAGCATGAGTTTAATTGTCCTAGAAACCTGAGTTCTATTTTTGGCTATCTCATAATAGCCAGTTAATTAACTTCTCCAGTCTCAGTTTACTTTTCTGTAAAATAATTTGATAGAAAAAGAGAGAACAAGTGAGAAGACGTGCATGCATGTGCTAGAGGTTGAGCTCAAAGAGTTTGGGGTAAATTAGAACAGTTATTATATGTGAAAACATTTAGCAGAATGTATGGAATATATTTAAATGCTTCTCAAACATTATTTCTCTCCTTCCTCAAATATTTGCAATTTGATGTCCCTCATGAATTCCCATCCTTCTCAGGGAAATGAGCTGTTTCCCTGGTTTCAGATAAGAAGAGATGAAGTACTCAATCAATATCAGTTGATTAGGGGATTGAATGATCCTTTTAAAACTGTGAGCATCTGTACATGGGCTATAAACGATGCTGGACTGAAATGGGTTCTCAATAATTGCAAGATTCCTGTGATGCTGCTGCTGCTGACCATTATAGAGTTGAGTTAAGGTGCTGGATGGGTTTGTATGTGCACATCAAATGACACGAACGTAAGAAAATTTGAGAAGCAATTTTGGGGAGGGAAGTAAATTATTTGTGTTAGAACCAAACTTTGCCAACTTTGCCATTTATTTGACAAAGACAAGTAAGCTTAGGACAAGTTATTCAACCTCCTCACTAAGCCTCAGTTTCATTTTCATGACCTATAAAATGTGGATAAATTGCGTCTCTGTGGGTTATGGTGTGACAAATGAGAGGACGTAAGATATCAAGCATAGTGGCTGACATGTAGTAGGTGCTCAATAAATATTAGTTCCTCCCTTTCCATTTCCTCTTACAAGAAAATCAATTTTCCCCTTTATTTCTATTTGCTGTGGACTGTTTGCCTTAAAGAACAAACCTAAATGAAAGAGCAGAGTTTTATCGATGTGTTTGCAAATGGGTTGTTGGGAATGTAGAATCAGTTACATGTGAAGTACATAAATTCCATTGTGATATGATCCTCCTGCAAAGCTAAGAAAAGGTCTGTAATTTGTTTTATTTAAAACATTAAATTATGATGGCTCACTTAATAACTCCAAACTACTAAGCTAAACTACATTTGTGTTCAGCAAACAGTCATAAAAACCCCTGTTAGACATTTAATTACTGCACAAATTGTTTTATAAAGCACTGTAAAACAAACATGTTGATTAGCAAAAAAGAAATAGAGACATGATTGCAAAAACACTAATCTTTTTAAATATATAAATTTAGCTACAAGCAAGTATTCTATCATATACAAGTCTTTACTCCTTAAAGGCTTGTCATTCTTTTGTAACCCTATCCATTTTTAAAGATAAAACTTCACGTGCAGATTCTTTTCACAAGTACAAATTGAGAAGATATTTATTGTGTCCTTATGGAAAATGCTTTGTTGTATTTTTTTTCTTAATGGAGACTTATATTAACATTTGTAAACGTGAATTTACGGAATCAGATTTGCAAAGACAGGCCAAAATCAATGCCTGAGTAAATCATGAAGTAAGTGAGTGGTCATCAGAGTAAGATGACAACAGTCACTAAGGTTCAGGGTAGAGGTGGGGAAGGTGAAATAGTTATTGGATCTCTTCAGAAAAAAAAACAGTTCTGAAGTCATCACTCAAAGTGCTTCATACCTAATGCAGAGCAGCTGTCTTCCCAAGAGTATTAATGTGATCTTCCTCAATGCTTATTTTATGAAGATGTTAGTTCTAAATTCAAATCAGGAAGGCTGCAATAGCCAGGACATGGAAGCAACCTAAATGTCTGTCAACAGAGGAATGGATAAAGAAGATGTGGTACATATATAGAATGGAATATTACTCAGCCATAAAAAAGGATGAAATTGGGTCATTTGTAGAGACATGGATGGACCTAGAGACTGTCATACAGAATGAAGTAAGTCAGAAAGAGAAAAACCAATATCATATATTAACGCATATATGTGGAATCTAGAAAAATGGTATAGATGATCATATTTGCAAAACATAAATAGAGACACAGACATAGAGAACAAATGTATGGACACCAAGGGGGGGAAGGGGAGGGTGGGATGAATTGGGAGATTGGTATTTACATATATACACTATTGATACTGTGTATAAAATAGGTACTAATGAGACCCTACTGTATAGCGCAGGGAACTCTACTCAGTGCTCTGTGGTGACCTAAATGGGAAGGAAATCCAAAAAAGAGGGGATATATGTATACGTATAGCTGATTCACTTTGCTGTACAGTAGAAATTAACACAACATTGTAGAGCAGCTATACTCCAATAAAAATTAGTTATAAAAAAAATCAGGAGGGCTGCACTATGACTGGAATTCTACCAGAAGAGAATGAACACTGGTAAGAATCCTCTTTCAGCCTCTGGCCATAATCATTTTCGAAATTACAGCATGATTTTGGCAAGATCACTTACAGTTGTAAATAGTAGCCATGCAATAAATTAAATATATTCACATATGTGTGAACACACACACACTCATACACATACCAAAGCCCCCCCAAATTTCACAAAAGTGACACACATCAGACACAGTCTTATGATTTAGACCTAATAATGAAAAGTGTGAAGGCGAGAGGAAGAGTGGGAAGAAGAAAGAGAGAGAGGGAGAAGGGTGGGACCATTTTCTCATTATCATATTAATTCAACAAACATTTCTTCAGTAGTATTCTATTATTCATGTATTGTAGTTGCGAAGATGAATTCAAATTCTTATAGTTTTGATGGAAGAGAAAGAAACACAAACACTTTAAATAAATTATAATCAGAGAAAAAATACAACCATTAACAGACCACTGATCCACTATGAAAAGAGGGTTAGGCTTCCAGAATGTGATGACATCATTTAGTGCATTTCAGTACTTCTGTGAGCCTAAAACAGCAATGGGCACAGCTCTGTTCTAGCCTGTGTTATAACAGGGAGGAATGGTGTATGGCCCTTATGCTCCATGACCTTGCATATAATATCATATTGAGAAAACCGTTAACTGATGCTAAAAAGAGGAATAAATCAAGGAAAGTTGTGAAAAATTATATCACCATGACAAGGAAATGGACAAGACAGTGATGGCAAATATAGATGAGCAGACAACGTACACATCGGTTATCACTATCAACATGATTCCTTGGGAACTGAAGGAATTCTGGGTTATAAAAAGTATCCTCTTTAAAGCTGGTAGAACCATGTCTTCCAAGTTCTCCTGGCCTTACTCCAGACTCAGTAACTCTCCTATTTGTTACTCTATGCAGGCAAAATTAGTAACTACTAAAGGAACAATAAATCCTCCTTTTTCTATTAGATTTACAAAATTCAGACCAAAAGTGAAGTAAATGTAAAAGCATATATGGTATCTCCAATATGAGTGGCACATTACACCAATGTTAAAGTGAATACCATCAAAAAGTAAAAACTTAAATTTTACTAGAGTTCATAAAGTAATCCTTATATAGAGATCAAACTTTGGAGATTCTCTTTCATTAATTCTAGGGAAAGGACTGGAAGCTGAATTTTTAAAAAAATCTTCCCACGAGAGGCTAATGATCAGTCAAGAATGGGAACTATTGTCCTAAAGACAGGCTTTGAGGAAACAACTTCTGGGCTGCTAATAAGCAGAATGTTTCAATAAGCAGAATGTTTCAATAAGCAGAATGTTTCCATTTCCATTGATTTCACGCCTTTCCTCTTCTCTACAGGCGGTACCATATTATGTGTGTTTTAGAGCTAGTAAGAGAATAACACATTACTAAATTGATCTGTACTAGGTCTAAGTTATAAGTAGACACAGCAAGTTTTTAGTCTTGTATACTTAAAAGAGGTGCTATGGTCTGAAGATTTTTACTTGTGAAATGTTTCAGATGTCAATATCATGCAGGTGGAAAAAGTGATAAAGTCACTTTGTTTCTCCATTTTCAGAATTGAGTATTTCAGCCTTAAGAAAGTAAATACAGACCAAAAAAGAGAAAATAACATTTAAATCTCAACAAGGGGGGCTTCCCTGGTGGCGCAGTGGTTGAGAGTCCGCCTGCCGATGCAGGGGACACAGGTTCGTGCCCCGGTCCGGGAGGATCCCACATGCCGCGGAGCGGCTGGGCCCGTGAGCCATGGCCGCTGAGCCTGCGCGTCCGGAGCCTGTGCTCTGCGACGAGAGAGGCCACGGCAGTGAGAAGCCCGCGTACCGAAAAAAAAAAAAAAAAAATCTCAACAAGGAAAATGTACGGTGCCTTTGTGATATAATGGACAGTAAATAGGGTATGATCTGGATTGAAGCACATAGCATTTTTTGTTTTGTTTTACATTTTACTCTTTTCTCACACTGTTCTCAGAGTGGAACTAAGTGCATAATTGGAAAAAATTACTGACTTTGGATAATATAGTCAACCTGTATAACATTAAATATGTTACATTATTTATTGAAACATTATAGGCAGAATAAAGGGCTCGCCTAAATATGTCCATGTCCTAAAAAAAATGTGAAATACCTTTTCACTTGGCAAAAAGGACTTTCAAATATTTTTAAGCTAAGGACATCAAGATAGGGAGATTATCCTGAATTATCTGGATGATGTCAATGTAATCACAAAGGTCCTTAAAAGTAGAAGAGGGAGGCAGAAGGAGAGACTCAGACAGGAGGACTGAAGCAGTTTGGATGAGCCAATGTGAGAAAAACTCAGTCCACCATTGCTGCCTTTGGATGAAGGGATTCATGAGGCAAGAAAAGTGGGCAGCTTCCAGAAGCCAGGAAAAGTAAGAAAATGAAAAAGTGGATTTTTCCCTTGAGACTTTCAGAAGGAACACTGCCCTGTCAACACCTTGATCTTAGCCAAGTGAAACCAAGGCCAGACTTCTGACCTACTAAACTGTAAAATAATAAGTGGGTGATTTATAAATTTAAATTTATAAAATAATAAATTTCTAAGCCACCAGTTTTGTGGTAATCTGTTACAGAAGCAATAGAAATCGAATACAGATTTTAGTACTTAGAAGTGGTATATTTCTCTAGCAAATACCTAAAGATGTGGAAGTGACTTGGGAATTGGGCAAAAGGCAGAGGCTGGGAAAATTTTGAGGAGCATGTTAAAAACGACCAGATTTCCTCTAAAAGACAGTTAGTAGATATATGAACATTAATGACTCTGCTAGTGAGGACTTATAAGGAAGTGAAGATCAGCTTAGAGAAAACACATATCACCTTAGAGAATACCTGAATCATGGTAAGTGGCCTGTTAGGAGAAATATAGACTTTAAAGGCACTGCTTGTGGAGGAACAGAAGGAAATGAAGTATATGTTATTGGGAACTGGAGGAAAGAGAATCCTTGTTACAAAATGGCAGTGACTTTGCAGAATATGTTCTATAAATACATGGAAAGCAGAATTTGTAAGTGATATAACTTGGGTATTTAGAAGAGATTTACAAGTAAGGTGTTGAATGTGTGGCCTGGTTTCCTTCTTGCTGCTTACAGTAAAATGTGAAAGAAGAAAGATAAACTAATCAAAGAATTATTAAACAAGTAAACTAAACTAAACAGGAAAAAAAAAAAGTAAAACTTAATGATTTCTCTAATTTTTAACCTACCCAAATGGCGAAGGATGCAAAGTTAAGAAATTCACTGGAAAGAAACCATGGTCTAGAAAAAAAGCCTATGGTGTGTCTGGACAACCTTTTGCTCAAATATCAGAAAAATTAAAAGGTCACACAAAAAGGTCCTTGAAGAGATTAAGTATGTGACTCATAGGTTCCCTCTACCATCCCAAGAGATGCCAAAAATAGAGGTAGAATTATCTAGGGAAAAAAATCTGTGGAGTCGGCTCTTGTTTAATAGATTGAATCCCATGACATACATGGGAGACCCACAGGGTCCTTGAGAATTTTATGCCAGTAGAAAAATGTTAGCTTGGATTGGAAAAAGACAGAGAGTGTACAAAATGAAAGAAGCCTGTTGACCACAAAAATGCTACAAGTACAAAACAGGCAGATAAAACCACTCAGCTGCAAACGTACTATCTTCCATGAAAAATAAAGATGACTCTGAGGGTGGAGACTAGAGGGTGGAGCTATGAGCCACTGTGGATTATTATTAAGCTTTAAAAGCAAATGATGGGAGAGACCTTCAAGACAGTGGAAGAGTAAGACGTGGAGATCACCTTCCTTCCCACAACTACATCAGAAATACAACTACATGTGGAACACCTCCTACAGAACACCTACTGAACGCTGGAAGAAGACCTTAGACCTCCCAAAAGGCAAGAAACTCCCCACGTACCTGGGTAGGGCAAAAGAAAAAAGAAAAAAAGGAGACAAAAGAATAGGGATGGGACCTGCACCAGTGGGAGGGAGCTATGAAGGAGGAAAGGTTTCCACACACTAGGAAGCCCCTTCGCGGGCGGAGACTGCGGTGGCGGAGGGGGGAAGCTTCAGACCCACGGAGGAGAGCGCAGCAACAGGGTGCAGAGGGCAAAGCGGAGAGATTCCCGCACAGAGGATCGGTGCCGACCGGCACTCACCAGCCCGAGAGGCTTGTCTGCTCACCCGCCGGGGCGGGCAGGGGCTGGGAGCTGAGGCTCGGGCTTTGGTCGGATCCCAGGGAGAGGACTGGGGTTGGCGGCGTGAACACAGCCTGAAGGGGCTAGTGCGCCACGGCTAGCCGGGAGGGAGTCCGGGGAAAAGTTTGGAGCTGCCGAAGAGGCAAGAGACAATTGATTCGGGGTGCGTGAGGAGAGGGGATTCAGAACACTGCCTAAATGAGCTCCAGAGACAGGAGCAAGCTGCGGCTATCAGCGCGGACCCCAGAGACGGGCATGAGACACTAAGGCTGCTGCTGCCGCCACCAAGAAGCCTGTGTGCGAGCACGGGTCACTCTCCACACCCCGCTTCCGGGGAGCCTGTGCAGCCCGCCACTGCCAGGGTCCCGGGATCCAGGGACAACTTCCCTGGAAGAACGCATGGCGTGCTCCACATTCCATACCCCTACCCCCCCCACCCCCCGCCTCAGCCTGAGTGAGCCAGAGTCCCCGAATCAGCAGCTCCTTTAACCCCGTCCTGTCTGTGCGAAAAACAAACGCCCTCAGGCGACCTACATGCAGAGGCGGGGCCAAATCCAAAGCTGAGGCCCTGGGAGCTGTGCGAACAAAGAAGAGAAGGGAAATCTCTCCCAGCAGCCTCAGGAGCAGTGGATTAAATCTCCACAATCAACGTGATGCACCCTGCATCTGCGGAATAACTGAATAGGCAATTAATCATCCCAAATTGAGGCAGTGGACTTGGAGAGCAAATGTAGACTTGGGGTTTGCCTTCTGCCTCCAATTTGTTCCCAGTTTTATGTTTATCCTAGTTTAGTATTTAGAATTTATTATCATTGGTAGATTTGTTTATTAATTTGGTTGATCTCTTCCTACATTTTTTTATATGGTATATGTATATTTTTCCTTTTTCTCTTTTTGTGTGTATGTGTATGCTTCTTTGTGTGATTTTATCTGTATAGCTTTGCTTTTACCATTTGTCCTAGTTTTTAGAACTTGTTATCATTGGTGGACTTGTTTTTTGATTTGGTTGCTCTCTGGTTGTGTGGCTGACAAGGTCTTGGTGCTCCAGATGGGTGTCAGGCCTGTGTCTCTGAGATGGGAGAGCTGAGTTTAGGACATTGGTCCACCAGAGACCTTCAGGCTCCACATAATATCAAACGGTGAAAGCTCTCCCAGAGATCTCCATCTCAATGCTAAGACCCAGCTCCACTCAACAACCAGCAAGCTACAGTGCTGGACACCCTATGCCAAACAACTAGCAAGACAGGAACACAACCCCACTCATTAGTAGAGAGGCTAGCTAAAATCATAATAAGGTCACAGACACCCCAAAATATACCACCGGACTCAGTCCTGCCCACCAGAGAGACAAGATCCAGCCTCATCCACCAGAACACAGGCACTAGTCCCCTCCACCAAGAAGCCTACACAACCCACTGAACCAACCTTAGCCACTGGGGACAGACACCAAAAACAGGGGGAACCACGAACCTGCAGCCTGAGAAAAGGAGACCCCAAACACAGTAAGTGAAGCAAAATGAGAAGACAGAGAAACACACAACAGATGAAGGAGCAAGGTAAAAACCCACCAGACCTAACAAATGAAGAGGAAATAGGCAGTCTACCTGAAAAATAATTCAGAATAATGAGAGAAAAGATGATCCAAAATTTTGGAAATAGAAAGGAGAAAACACAAGAAACGTTTAAAAAGGACTGAGAAGAACTGAAGATCAAACAAACAATAATGAACAACACAATAAATGAAATTAAAAATTCTCTAGAAGGAATCAACTGCAGAATAACTGAGGCAGAAGAACGGATAAGGGACCTGGGAGATAAAAGAGTGGAAATAATTACAGCAGAGCAGAATAAAGAAAAAAGAACCAGTCTCAGAAACATCTGAGACAACATTAAAGGCATCAACATTCGAATTATAGGGGTCCCAGAAGAAGAAGAGAAAAAAAGGGACGGAGAAAGTATTTGAAGAGATTATAGCTGAAAACTTCCCTAATATGGGAATGGAAATAATCAAGTCCAGGAAGCACAGAGAGCCCCACACAGGATAAATACAAGGAGAAACATGCCAAGAAACATATGAATCAAACTACCAAAAATTAAATACAAAGAAAAAATATTAAAAGCAGCAAGGGAAAAACAACAAATAACATACAAGGAAACCCCCATAAGGTTAACAGCTGTTCTTTCAGCAGAAACACTGCAAGCCAGAAGGGAGTGACAGGACATATTTAAAGTGATTAAAGGGAAAAATCTACAACCAAGATTAGTCTACCCAGCAAGGATCTCATGCAGATCCGATGGAGAAATTAAAACCTTTACAGAGAAGCAAAAGCTAAGAGAATTCAGCACCACCAAACCAGCTTTACAACAAGTGGTAAAGGAACTTATCTAGGCAGGAAACACAAGAGAAGGAAAAGACTTCAATAACAAACCGAAAACAATAAGAAAATGGTAATAGAAACATACGTATCGATAATTACCTTAAATGTAAAAGGATTAAATGGTCCAACCAAAGTCATAGACTAGCTGAATGGATGCAAAAAAAGACCCGTACATATGCTATGTAAAAGAGAACCACTTCAGACCTAAGGACAAATACAGAGTGAAAGTGATGGGATGGGAAAAGATATTCCATGCAAATGGAAATCAAAACAAAGCTGGAGTAGCAATTCTCATGTCAGACAAAATAGACTTTAAGATAGACTATTACAAGAGACAAAGAAGGACACTACATAATGATCAAGGGATCAATCCAATAAAAAGATATAACAATTGTAAATATTTCTGCACCCAAAATAGGAGCACCTCAGTACATAAGGCAAATACTAACAGCCATAAAAGGGGAAATCGACAGTAACACAATCAGGGGACTTTAACACCCCACTTTCACCAATGGACAGATCATCCAAAATGAAAAGAAATAAAGAAACACAAGCTTTAAATGATACATTACACAAGATGGACTTAATTAGTATTTATAGGACATTCCATCCAAAAACAACACAATACACTTTCTTCTCAAGTGCTCATGGAACATTCTCCAGGATAGATCATATCTTGTGTCACAAATCAAGCCTTGGTAAATTTAAGAAAATTGAAATCATATCAAGTATCATTTCTACCACAATGCTGTGAGACTAGATATCAATTACAGGAAAAATATCTGTAAAAAATACAAACACATAGAGGATAAACAATACAGTACTTAATAACCAAGAGATCACTGAAGAAATCAAAGAGGAAATAAGAAATTACCTAGAAACAAATGACAATGAAAACACGATGACCCAAAACCTATGGGATGCAGCAAAAGCAGTTCTAAGAGGGAAGTTTATTGCAATACAATCCTACCTCAAGAAACAGGAAACATCTCAAATAAACAACCTAACCATTACACCTAAAGCAATTAGAGAAAGAAGAACAAAAAAAACCCAAAGTTAGCAGAAGGAAAGAAATCATAAAGATCAGATCAGAAATAAATGAAAAATGAGGGAAACAATAGCAAATTTCAATAAAACTAAAAGCTGGTTCTTTGAGAAGATAAACATAATTGATAAACCAGTAGCCAGACTCATCCAAAAAAAAAAAATGAAGACAAATCAATAGAATTAGAAATGAAAAAGGAGAAGTAACAACTGACACTGCAGAAATACAAAGCATCATGAGAAATTACTACAAGCAGCTCTATGGCAATAAAATGGACAACCTGGAAGAAATGGACAAATACTTAGAAAAGCACAACCTTCTGAGACTGAACCAGGAAGAAATAGAAAATATAAACAGACCAATCACAATCACTGAAATTGAGACTGTGATTAAAAATCTTCCAACAAACAAAAGCCCAGGAACAGACTGCTTCACAGGCGAATTCTATCAAACATTTAGAAAAGACCTAACACCTTTTCAAACTGTTCCAAAATTTAGCAGAGGGAGGAACAGTCCCCAACTCATTCTATGAGGCCACCATCACCCTGATACCAAAACCAGACAAAGATGTCACAAAGAAAGAAAACTACAGGCCAATATCACTGATGAACATAGATGCAAAAATCCTCAACAAAATACTAGCAAACAGAATCCAGCAGCACATTAAAAGGATCATAGACCATGACCAAGTGGGGTTTATCTCAGGAATGCAAGGATTCTTCAGTATGTGCAAATCATTCAATGTGATACACCATATTAACAAATTGAAAGAGAAAGACCATATGATCATCTCAGTAGATGCAGAAAAAGCTTTTGAAAAAATTCAACACCAATTTATGATAAAACCCTCCAGAAAGTAGGCATAGAGGGAACTTACCTGAACATAATAAAGGCCATATATTACAAACCCACAGCCAACATCATTCTCAATGGTGAAAAACTGAAACCATTTCCACTAAGATGAGGAAGAAGACAAGGTTTTACACTCTTACCACTATTATTCAACATAGTTTTGTATGTTTTAGCCAAAGTAATCAGAGAAGCAAAGGAAATAAAATGAATCTAATCAGAAAAGAAGAAAATCTGTCATTCTTTGTAGATGACACAATACTATACATAGAGAATTCTAAAGATGCTACCAGAAAACTACTAGAGCTAATCAACGAATTTGGTAAAGTAGGAGCATACAAAATTAATGCACAGAAACCTCTTGCATTCCTATACACTAATGATGAAAAATCTGAAAGAGAAATCAAGGAAACACTCCATTTACCATTGCTACAAAAAGAATAATATACATAGGAATAAACCTACCTAAGGAGCCAATGACCTGTATGCAGAAAACTGTAAGATACTGTTGAAAGAAATTAAAGATGATACAAACAGATGGAGAGATATATCACGTTCTTGGATTGGAAGAATCAGCATTGTGAAAATGAGTGTACTACGCAAAGCAATCTACAGATTCAATGCAATCCCTATCAAACTACCAATGGCATTTTTCACAGAACTAGAACTAAAAATTTCACAATATGTATGGAAACACAAAAGACCCTGAAGAGCCAAAACAATTTTGAGAAAGAAAGAAGTGGAGCTGGAGGAATCAGGCTCCCAGACTTCAGACTATACTACGAAGCTACAGTAATGAAGATAGTGTGGTACTGGCACAAAAACAGAAAGATAGATCAATGGACCAGGATAGAAAGCCCAGAGATAAACCCACGCACAGATGGTCACCTTATTTTTGATAAAGGAGGCAAGAATATATATATACAGTGGAGAAAAGACAACCTCTTCAATAAGTGGTGCTGGGAATACTGGACAGCTACATGTAAAAGAATGAAATTAGAACACTCCCTAACACCATACACAAAAATAAACTCAAAATGGATTCAAGACATAAATGTAAGTCTAGACACTATAAAATTCTTAGAGGAAAACATCGGCAGAATACTCTATGACATAAATCACAGCAGCATTCTTTTTGACCCACCTCCTAGAGAAATGGAAATAAAAACAAAAATAAACAAATGGGACTTAATGAAACTTCAAAGGTTTTGCACAGCAAAGGAAACCATAAACAAGATAAAAAGACAACCTTAGGAGAATGGGAGAAAATATTTGCAAATATTTGCAAATACTTGCAAGTAAAACAACTGACAAAAGATTAACCTCCAAAATTTACAAGCAGCTCATGCAACTCAATATCAAAGAAACAAACCACCCAGTCCCAAAATGGGTAGAAGACCTAAACACACATTTCTCCAAAGAAGATATACAGACTGCCAACAAACACATGAAAGGATGCCGAACATCACTAATCGTTAGAGAAATGCAAATCAAAACTACAATGAGGTATCACCTCACACGGGTCAGAATGGCCATCATCAAAAATCTACAACAATAAATGCTGAAGAGGGTGTGGAGAAAAGGGAACACTCTTGCACTGTTGGTGGAAATGTAAATTGATACAGCCACTATGGAGAACTCTATATAGGTTCCTTAAAAAACTAAATATAGAACTACCATATGACCCAGCAATCCCATACTGGGCATATACCCTGAGAAAACTATAATTCAAAAAGAGTCATGTACCACAATGTTCATTGCAGCTCTATTTACAGTAGCCAGGACATGGAAGCAACCTAAGTGTCCATTGACAGATGAATGGATAGAGAAGATGTGACATATATATACAATGGCATATTACTCAGCCATAAAAAGAAAAAAAATTGAGTTATTTGTAGTGAGGTAGATGGACCTAGAGTCTGTCATACAGAGTGAAGTAGATCAGAAAGAGAAAAGCTAATATCGTATGCTAACACATATATATGGAATAAAAAAAAAATTGGTTCTGAAGAACCTAGGGCCAGGACAGGAATAAAGATGCAGACGTAGAGAATGGACTTGAGAACATGGGGAGGGCGAAGGGTAAGCTGTGACAAAGTGAGAGAGTGGCATGGACATATATACACTACCAAACGTAAAATAGATAGCTAGTGGGAAGCAGCCGCATAGCACAAGGAGATCAGCTCGGTGCTTTGTGACCACCTAGAGGGGTGGGTTAGGGAGGGTGGGAGGGAGGGAGATGCAAGAGGGAAGAGATATGGGAACATATGTATATGTATAACTGATTCACTTTGTTATAAAGCAGAAACTAATAAACCATTGTAAAGCAATTATACTCCAATAGATGTTAAAAAATAAAAAAAAAGTGAAAAAAAAAAAAAAGAAAGAGGAAGATAGGGAATAGAGGAAAGAGGAAATCCAATACTGGAAATGCAAAAGGAAATGTCTTAGGATAACAGTTGCACTGCCAGTGTAAGAGGCAACAGTTCTTATTGGGGAAGGATAGAGGGTCCCAGGGGACATATTTTAAAAAAAAAAAGAAATGATGGTTGCCTGGATGGATTTTGACATTACTTTGGACAGACTGTTTTCCTTCCATTTTCATTCTTTTTGTACCTGAGTATCAGTACTTGTTATCCTACATCTGTACCATTATAATTTGAGAACAAATGACTTGCTTTTTGTGTTTCACAGACTCACAGGTGGAGGAAAATTTTGCCCCAGGGTAAATCATACGCAAGGTCTTTCTCATACCTAATTTGGATAATTTTGATGGGACTTTTGAGCTAATGAGATTTAGAAACAATTTTGGACTTCTGTTAATTCTGTAATAGGTTGAAAATGTGGGCGACTTTGGATGAATGAGTGTATTTTGCACTTGTAATGAATGTGAATCTTTGTGAGGCCAAAGAGTAGACTTTGTGCAAGGCAGAATAATCATCTGCTCCCCAGAGTTGTCCACAGCCTAATCCCTAGAACCTATAAATATGATATGTGATAAACACAGGAGAATTAAATTGGAAGATGGAATTATGACTGCTAATTAGCCAATCTTAAAATAGAGAAATTTCCTTGATTGACAGGGTGGACCAAATGTAATCATATCAACGTTTAAAAGTGGAGGATAGAGGGAAGAAAAGAGAGTTAGAGGGAAATGTGACTGTGGAAGAGGTCAGCATGATTCTAAGTGTGAAGGAGTCCACTAGCCACTCTTACCTCTGATACTGGAGGAAGGGGGCCATCAGCAAAGGAAAGTGAGCAACTCTCTAGAGCTGGAGATTGCACGGAAACATATTGTCCCCTAGAACCTCCAGAAAGAAATATACCCTGTTAACACCTTGATCTTAGCCCAGTAAGATCCATGTATGATTTCTCATCTACAGAACGATAGATAATAAATTAGTGTTATAAGCCACTGAGTTTATGGTAATTTGATACAGCAGTGATAGGAAAGTAATACAATGCCATTATGCAATGGCTCAAAAGCATTGATGGAAGATAAAACTTGAGTTTGTAATGAATCTCTATCACATACTTACAGTCTTCAACAGATATTTTGGTTAAATGTTTCAGGATTGTTCTTCCTACTGGTGCTGTGGTATGCATTCACTGTATTTGTTTGGTTTAGTTTTTCACTCTTCTCTATGTTAAGACACAGCCCAAAACTCTGCTATTGTTCCTGTCACTGGTTGAAGAGTCTCTCTAGGTACATGGAGATACACATGTATATATGTAGACTACAGTAACAGAAAAATAAGGCAATGCTGCCCCTTTGTCATTTTTTCCTCTTTATATACTTTTGAATAAATATTTTCTTTTATTTCATCAGTCAGCTCAAGCCATTACTTGATCTGAAAACATGAAAGTGGATATAAATAATCTTTTAGAGTATGTGCGTGCATGTGCGTGCACACAGCACAAGTTTTGTTTGCATATGTTTAGAAAATACGACATATATAATTTGTAAGTCTCAACTATAGAAGTCAGATGTTGCACAGAATATTTCTAGAGTGCTATATCAGTCAAGAAAGGACAGAAAGAAATATATATGTTATTTATAGTTCCCAGAATCATATTACACAATTTTCCTTTCCAAGCAGTGCTGAATATTGGAATTAGAGAGTCAAAACACAGATTCACTGTTATGCATTCCAATTAAACAGCTAATGAGCTAGAATAATGACCCTTTCTCCTAACTGTTTGTAAGAATAATTAGATTTAAAAATACTTCACACGTGAATGAAATCACAGTGTTGCCAGTCAGTGAAAGTGAAGACAGAGCACCGTAAGTAATTTTGCTCACTGTGATAAAAGCCATTTTGGTGTATGGGTGATAAACAGGAGAGCTGCAATATTAATCTTTGTCCAATATCACTAGGATCTTGGAAAACAGCTGGAACACTAGTAGGAGTATGTGAAATGTAAAAAATAATAAAATAGTTCAAGGTGTTCTATGCTAGAATAAAATTCCACTTAACCACATTGTTAAAATTTCAGGTTCTAATCATTTAGGTACACAGACTTGGGAAGAAAACATTTTTATTTAAAGCATTCTTAACAAAATCTTCTGAAAATATACTAGAAGTACATTATTCAGTGTCAATCAAAAGTCTGGGAGTGCCTCAAGAATCATCATCCTGAATATATATTTCATTTACACACTTTTGGTCTTAAGGAATTGCTAAGAAATAGGTATGCCTGTGAATTGATTCTAGGAAATACCTATAGGTTAGAAATAGGATGCAAGACTACATCTTGTGTTTTCTTCCAAAGACTATATACTTTGCTGTGATGATTCCTACCTTGATATTATGATTAATTGAAATCCTTGAAATTTTAGTAGTATTTCTTGAATTTTAGAGAGTTGAAGTATTACTGTTTATTTCATGTTATCTAGAAATGCTGGCTTCCTCAAAGGTTAGGTTTTGAATTCGTATTTATTAGCAAGTCTTTTAAAGATATTCAAGGCCAGAGGAATACATTTTTGTTTCACATTTTAGTTTAGCTTACTTTACAATTATTTGTGGAATCAGGAAGGTTCTATTATAACTTAGAAGTCCCTGGTATAGTCTTGTTAAGGCCAGGTAAAGGAAAACATGTTTATGATTAAACAGGACTTCTTTTTGTTACTTCTTAAAATCAAATATAAAAATAAACAAACCAAAAAGCCAAGGCTCAATACTAATTGTGCCCATCGGTGGTTTCAAAGTCACTCATTAATACCCTCAATGTTGAGGATTTAACTTTCTAAGAGCGTCTTCAATATAAAAGCTGTCATTCAGTTTGTTTGGATATTCCCTGCCTTATAGCTTTGTTGGCTTTCAGATCACTTCCTCCTGTCTCAAAGACAACTAAGGTGAAGAGTATATAACTCTATCCATTGCAAATTCATGGCAATTAATTACTTTAAATAAATTTTAAACTGAAAAATGTGGAAAATCAACTTTAACAAATTTCCTGATTTGTTATTATCTAAGAAATGAGGACAATAATAACACATGACACTTAAATACATATAAACAGGCAATAAATAGAATTTGTGAGAGGAATATTTGTTGTTTTATTGTTATTAGTTGGAACTAATCTTTTCTAATATTTATTGAATATAATGCTTTTAGGTCCCTCAAAATATCAACAAAATGAAATTGGAAAATATTGAGCAGTTCTCATAATTTTCTAAAAGCAAAGTCTTACTTAAATTAAAAATATCTGGATATAAAATACTTTTAAATCATAATTTTTTCATACCCTTGTAAAGATTGTCAAAGCGCAAAAATAATATTGACAAGTGATGTCTTATTCTCATTAAAGACCCTTATTGTTGGATTATTATATATCAAGGAGTTTGTTTTATTCAATACACTCCTTAGTTTGCTTCAAATTTAGTTGTCAAAATTTCAGTGTAGTAATTGTCATCACTTTAGTTCACAGGGGCCCAAGTGCTGTGACGTCCCTGATAAATTGTGCTGCCATAAAGTACCATTAATTATTTCTGTAGACATCAACATCAAAATTTTCCTCACCTTTCATCTTATGGTTGAAGTAAGCCCATTCATCATCTTTTTAGAAATGAGTGGTATTGGATTATGAAGTATTTTATGATTGGCAGGCTTCACAGTGGATGTGAATAGGCTGTGGTCAGCAAAGACGTTGCAAGATTATTTTCTTGGTCATGCTCTTGCCTCCAATAACTCACTATTTCTTCATGCTGCAACTTTTAGAGGTCAGAGAGGTGACAGTCTGTGAGCAGCAGCAGGCATGATTTCTCAATCATCTTCTCCATATTACTTTTGTTTTTTTCTCTGAGTACAGAAAGGACACCTAGAACATAAAGCAATAGAAACCACTTCACCATCTTAGTTCTCTGGAGCCGCTGAAGTTTGCCCAAGGTCATAACTGGGGTGTAATGGAACTTGCTAAAAGTTTACACCTGAAGAGATAGCTACTAGAGCAGAAACTATCTGTGGGAGTCGCCCCAGCAGATCCTTAACTAATCTCTGATGACCAACTTCTGGACAGTAGAAGCAGCCCATCCCACTCCCCCACCCCACACCCCCATCAAAGATTCCTCAGTGACAATTGCAGTGCAAGAGGCAGCCATCAGAGTAAAAGTAGATCAAAGTAGGGGGTAAATCCCGAACTTTATGAGTGTCCTCCACAAATTTATTAACCTGAAATTCCCTGTTTTGAAACTACAAGAATGAAATCAAAAATTTCATGAAATGAAACAAAAAAATTTCACAAAGCAAGCATTGTGGATATCAGCCTAATGAAATTTAATGTTGTAGGTGCTTCTGTTCTGAAATCTGCTTACCATTAAACTCATAAGAGTCACTATCTCTGGCCCTCAAAGTTCAAGTAAATGCTGAAGGATATCTTACCAGTGCTGAACTATTGAATTGATTAAATTTTGATGCCTATCCTAATATAATAGTCATTTAACTTGATTATGTTAAAGCAAACTATATCACAGAGAGAATCCTGAAATGTTCTGCATGAATTGAATGTTTCCCAGTGAATTTTACTAATATTTCATGATATTTTAAACCTATAGACTTGTCCATGTTTTTTCCCCTGCTTACTAAACAATACCTTGTTTTATATTCTTTGGTGAACGTTAAATAAAATATATGGTTTATTATAGACAAAATGCTTTATCATATGCTCTAGAAATAATTTTTCACTGCATTTCTAATAAACTGTTTTTAAGAGCAGTGAACTTAGGAAGAGACCTGAAGGATCCCCTATTGAGTATCCACATTTCCAGAATAAGAATGAAAACCAAGTGAGATTTGTTCAACTCCTCACCTGATGGCATCCTTTCATTCCAAAACTTAAAATACTAATTGTCATCACAAATTTTCCAGACATTTTTGGTATACATTTACCCACACAGGCATTCTGAGCATTGCTATGCTTGTTCTGAGCTTCTCTTCAACTCATTTTTTTTTCCAAAATAATACGAAAAAAAATAAATAATTTCTTGGAAAATATACATTGAGTCTTAAGAGAAATTAATAATGATTCCTGCTGGACAGAATCTAATTTCTTTCCATACCTGTGTTGTGTTGTTATTCTCCTTTGATATAGTTCTTTCATTTATCTGAATCCTTTTATACCTCAAATTTTAAATTCATTCCTGTTTCCTTAAAAGTTACTCTAGGGCAGCGCCTCTCTATTCATCTATAAACTCTAACTTTAGTTTCATTAGGATCCTGTCATTCTTTTATGTCTTACATTCCTCAAAGTGCTCCTCTGAGTTGGTGCTCATAAATATTTATTGACAAAATAGTTTCTTTTTCTTTAGATTTTAAAAATTTTATTTATTCATTTTTGGCTGTGTTGAGTCTTCATTGCTGTGCATGGGCTTTCTCTAGTCGTGGCGAGCGGGGGGCTACTCTTCGTTGTGGTGCGGTGGCTTCTCTTGTTGCGGAGCACGGGCTCTAGGCACATGGGCTTCAGTAGTTGTGGCACACAGGCTTAGTAGTTGTGGCTCATGGGCTCAGTAGTTGTGGCTAGAGGGCTCTAGAGCGCAGGCTCAGTAGTTGTGGCGAATGGATTTAGTTGCTCTGTAGCACGTGGGATCTTCCCAGACCAGGGATCAAACCTGTGTCCCCTGCATTGGCAGGTGGATTCTTAACCACTGCGCCACCAGGGAAGCCCAACAAAGAGTTTCTTTTTATTATTTTTTAAATTAACGTATAGTTGATTTATAATGTTGTGTTAACTTCTACCATACAGCAAAGTGATTCAGTTACGTATATATTCAGTTGTGTGTGTGTGTGTGTGTGTGTGTGTATATATATATACACACACACACACACACACACACACACATATATATATATGTATATACACACATATATATGTATATACATTCTTTTTTATATTCTTTTCCATTATGGTTTATCATAAGATATTGACTCTGGTTCCCTGTGCTAAACAGTAGGATCTTGTTGTTTATGCATTCCATATATAATATATATATACACACACACACGTATATATGTATATACATTCTTTCTTATATTCTTTTCCATTATGGTTTATCATAAGATATTGACTATGGTTCCCTGTGGTAAACAGTAGGACCTTGTTGTTTATGCATTCCATATATAATATATATATACACACACACGTATATATGTATATACACACATATATATGTATATACATCCTTTTTTATATTCTTTTCCATTATGGTTTATCATAAGATATTGACTATGGTTCCCTGTGCTAAACAGTGGGACCTTGTTTATGCATTCCATATATAATAGCTCACATCTGCTAACCCCAACCTCCCAATCCATCCCTCCCCCAACCCCCTCCTCCTTGGCAACCACAAGTCTGTTCTCTATGTCCGTGTTTCTGTTTTGTAGGTAGGTTCGTTTGTGTCATATTTTATTTATTTATTTATTTTGGCGGTATGCGGGCCTCTCACTGTTGTGGCCTCTCCCGTTGCGGAGCACAGGCTCCGGACGCGCAGACTCAGCGGCCATGGCTCACGGGCCCAGCCGCTCCACGGCATGTGGGATCCTCCCAGACCGGGGCACGAACCCGCGTCCCCTGCATCGGCAGGCGAACTCTCAACCACTGCGCCACCAGGGAATCCCCTGTGTCATATTTTAGATTCCACATGTAAGTGATATCATACGGCATTTGTTTTTCTCTGTCTGACTTACTTCACTTAGTATGATCATCTCTAGTTGCATCCATGTTGCTGCAAATGGCATTATTTCATTCTTACAAATAGTTTATTAACCCAGTTACCATAATTTAAACTGATTTTACACACTCAAAATTGTTGTACATGTTATTGTGTAATTGTTGTCTGAGGGACAACAATTCTATCTACATATGCCTTATATTAAAATGTAGAGACTTTCTCATGAAATAACCACACAAATACAAATTTTCCAAAGGCTAACGTTCATTGCAGTATGTCTTGCCAAAGCTATATTACCACCCTCAAGAAGATATGACAGCAATGTTACTATTTTCCCTTTGTTAGGCAATGAAAAATAAGCCAGGATAATTCAAAAATAAACCCAACCTATACCAGGTTTTAAAATCTTTCACATACCCCTCCGCCTCTTATGGATTTTCTAACTTTCAAAATTAGAGAGAGGACCAGCTGAGACAAACCCTCCTGAGCTGGGAGATATAATAATCCTTGACAACAAATTTTCTGCAGTGCTTTTTTGAAAGCCTTTGAGATTCTTGCATTTAACCTTTTTCAGAGGCAACACAACCCTGATAGAGCCCCTCTGACACCCAGCAACTCACAAAAGCACGCAGGCTTAACCTCCATTCCCAGATCTGGCACTGTGAGACACAACTCAGGCTGTGGAGTGGAGTCTTCTATCACAAAGAGGGAAGAAACACTATTTATCTCAAACACATGCAGCCAAAACCATCATTTCTCTTTCTTAATCTCTTTGTAGAAAATGTCTTCTTCAGGAGTTTACATTCAGATACTGAATTTAAAAAGTTAGATTTTAAATGCTTTCTGAAATTCTGTTCTGGCAAGAACTCCTGAGGTTTTCGTCTTCTGTTTAAATTACCTGTTTCTTTAATTTTTCTCAGAAAAGATAAAATGTTTTCAAAAGCATAATATAAAACAGTGAATACTTTTTATAGGTAGGTACCCATTCAACATTCTGTAGATGATGTCTTTCAATACTATTTAACACATAAAGAAATATTTTGATGATTTCAAGAAAAAGGTAAAATGATATCAGTACTTTTATTTCAGGGATCTTTCCCCTTAGCTCATAAGGGATATGCTTCCTCTAAAATGTTGTCCATCAGTTATGGAGAAAATTGATCTCTAACCTGCAATCAGCCTCTCTGGTTCAGAAATACAATTTTTCAAAGCAGCCATATGGAAGGAGGGAAGGATGGAAAGACAGAAGGAAGGAAGAAAACAGCTATGTTTTAGCAAGGAAAGAAAAAATGTATTTTCAGTGTGTATAATTTGATAATGGTTACTTTTTATCCACAGGCAGAGGATAACTGTTAGATTACCCCTAACAACTTTTTAATAACAATTTTTGTTTACTTTCTCAAAAGCAAACAACTAAACTGTTTACTTTGCTCAATTAGATAAGAGTTGTAACTCCATAGATTCCCTCCATATCATCTATATTAAGCACCTCCCTAGACAGAAATTCTTTATCAGTAAGCATGATCACTTAAATATAAACTTCTCATTTTCATAGTGTGAGGTGGTGAGGATAGAATAAGTATAGAAAAAAGGTATGTACTTTGACTTCAGACAGACTTGATTTGAATCCTGGTATTATTATTATTATTGTAACTAACAGCTTTATTTAGGTATAATTTCCATACCATAAAATTCACCCACTTTCAGAGTACAATTTAATGGCTTTTAGGATATTTACAAAGTGTCGCAGCTATCCCCCCAATCTAATTTTAGAACATCTTCATCATCCCCACTAGAAACCTCATGCCCAGTTATACTCATTCCCCATTCCCACCCTAATCCAGAGCAACCGCTCATCTACTTTATGCCTCTATAAATCCCACTATTAATAACACTCTGTCAAAGGCATGTATTTTGCCATTCAGAGAAGTGAGGCATTCATCCCAAGAATAAATAGCTGGTAAATCCATATTTTGCATGTAGATTATGCTTGTGGAAAGCTATAAAAATCAATCCCTGGGGCTTCCCTGGTGGTGCAGTGGTTGAGAGTCCACCTGCCGATACAGGGGACACGGGTTCGTGCCCCGGTCCGGGAAGATCCCACATGCCACGGAGCGGCTGGGCCTGTGAGCCATGGCCGCTGAGCCCGCGCATCCGGAGCCTGTGCTCCGCAACGGGGGAGGCCACAACAGTGAGAGGCCTGTGTATAGCAAAAAAAAAAAAATCAATCCCTGCTATTTTCTCTATTTTACAATTGAAAAAAGTGTAGTACATTTCTAGATGTACACTTTTAAATGTAGTTACACATTTAGGGAATTATGAGAGAGAGAGAGATTTAAAGATAGAGTTCCTGTATTCCTAATCACGATGCTGGATGTTAAAACCATCCGTGTAAGAGAATATGGCAGAGGGGAGTGATTTCAAGTTGTGAGAATCTTATTGTCTAATAATAATTTTTTTAATAAAAATGGACTGAGCGCTAATTATATGCAAAGATTATGCTAGGCATTGGCGAGAAATAGTAAAATGTTCTAAGGTAGTTCTCAACAGAGAAAGAACAGCAAGATAACTACTGAACCAATGGAATGGATGGAGATAGAGTCAAGAACAGGGTAGGTGACAAACCACCTGTGAGGTTAGGACAGAGGCAGTCAGTCTGGAAACCCAAAGAGGAAGTTTTATTATAGTAAATACCACTTTAAGATCAAATCCCAGTAGGACATGTAATTACAAAGTTTGTCTTCATCTGCGAGGCAGGACAGCTGGTTGCTGAGGGTAGTTTTAGATAGTTTAAACATCTTGACAAGGTAATGGAAGCATCATTCCTATACTTAAATTAAAAAGGGACGTAGTAGTGCCGTGAAAAAGCAAAAGTACATTTTAATCCCCATTTCTGCATGTTAAGTGCCCTGAGTTGTCTTATGGTCAGTTGAGCAAACAACTTTTCATTCAGCAAATACGCTTTGTACATCTTGTCCTGTAGCAAGGGTTCAAGTGTAAGTTACCATTACATTCCCCGTAGAAAGTTGAATAGACACAATAATGTTCTAAGGAAGCCTTCTTCAGTTCTGCAGTAGTAAGTAAAGATCCTCAGAGAAAGGAGTTACATGAATCTTAAAAGATCAAGAAAGCAAAAATTCAGATGAAGGGTTTAATGTGAGAGACATAAATTTAATCCACTTCATAACTTCATGATCCACTTTCTAAGTTCATCTGTTTATGAGATATAGTACTACAACCTGAAAAGTATTATACCCATGTAAAGTGTTATTTTTATTAAAAAAAAATTGGAAAAAGCAGTGTGAGTGTGTACTAGGGGCACAGCAAAGATAGATTAAGCACAAGACTCCAGTTGTGTTGCTTTACTTAAAATTAATCCATGATTTTGAAGTTAGCACTTTCATTTTCCCAGCAGCATTCAATATCACTAGACTTCAATATGAGTGCGAGCATTTGGAAGAAATCTTAGACAGTCCATCCCCCCTCCCACTCACCATTTTCTTGCACAGAAGAGAGTTTGCACTTCCATTGCCATAGAACTTGGATTTTTCGGGTCTATGAAACACACTTTGCTGCATAGCCCTGATCTCTGATTGCTTGGACACAGGCACTGCCTTCTTACATAAGTGAAACAAGAAATGGTTATTCCCATTCAGGCTAGAAATTGAGCTGGGGTAATTAAGGTGTAATGTTCACAGTAGAGAAGTATATGAGGCAATAAATAGTGGTTGAGGTTGGTTAAACGCCAAAATGAAGCAACGATGTTTGATAACCGCTAAAGCTATTTATGGTAAATATACTCCTAAGCCATGAACATTAGTCCCATTAGATGGCAGAATTTAAAAAGTAAATAGGAACAATAAAAAGTAAAACATGCAATTTTCTTTCTTTGTGAGGGATGTGAAAATGCTGAGTTGTCTTTTTTCCCATTGAAAATGCATTTTAGCCCATAATCTAGGTGAAAAGGTAACACAGGGGGCTTCCCTGGTGGCGCAGTGGTTGAGAGCCCGCCTGCCAATGCAGGGGACATGGGTTCGTGCCCCGGTCCGGGAAGATGCCACACGCCGCGGAGCGGCTGGGCCCGTGAGCCATGGCCTCTGAGCCTGTGCGTCCGGAGCCTGTGCTCTGCGACGGGAGAGGCCACAACAGTGAGAGGCCCACGCACCGCAAAAAAATTAAAAAAAAAAAATGGTAACACAGTATAAACAAAACTATTTTTTTTTGCAATACAAGGATATTAAATATATAATAGATTGCTGGGGCTGAAATGATCATAGCTGGGGAAGAGAGGTATGTTGGGGGGAGGAAGGAAGGAAAATATTCAAAAGATAGATCTAAATTCCCCTCATTTTAATTTTTGTAAAATTAAACAACTCATGATTATAATAATCTCATGCATTTTGCCTACTGAAAGGGCCATTACATCTTAGCAAGGACAAGAATACAGATTATACCAATTCCTGAAATTTATTCCATCAATATTTTCTGATATAGAGAGGACCAGTAGACAGGATATTTTGTCTGCTGGTTTTATGTGTTTATTTTCTACTGAACCACTTCCCCATCCAGAATAAAGCTTAAATGTCTTTTATTACATTCAGCCATCTCCAGAGGCTGGCCCACCCTTTCCTGATAGGCTTATATCCCTTCATATTCTATCACCCATATACTTTCCAAATGTTGATGATAAAAGGTTTACCAAATTAGGATGATGGGTGTGGCACACTGTATAATTAGGACAGAATTATTTTCTCCAGTATCTTTGGTGCCCAGAGTTTTAGCCGGCCTTTCAAACCTCTGACCACCGCGTCCTTTTTTTCAATTCTTTTGTGTTTAAGACAAAGGAAACTGAGTTGGTTTCTATAACACTTGCAGCAACAAAAAGTTCAAATGGAATTTTCTTGTATGAAATAAGAGCACAAAACTCTAGTTTTTGTCACTGTGAACATTTCTAAAAGATAGGAAATGGTCTACCATAAGAGTCACTCAAATAAAAACTTTTAGTAAAGTCTTTCAGCCTTAGGAGTCATCATTTTCCAGCAAACCATGAGTGGGTCATAAAACGTGAGGTGAGCAGATTCAGTGCTTCCTGGACATTTTGGATTCTGAAGTGACTGATGTGTCATTAGGGTCCACAGTTGGAGAACGGTAACAATTGTTCTTAGGTTCCAATGCAATGGTACAAACATGGGAAGTTCTTGAAGGTTCCTGAGATATGAAACAATTTTGTGTAATAAGTGAAGGCACTAGAAGAAGAATGTATTTAGCAGGGTTAATGTAAAGCTCTAATATATACATGGATAAATTAACTAATCAAGCTTCAACTATAACTTCAGGAGCTCCCACACCTTCTACTAATTCTTTTCTTCCCACGACTGGTTTTAATTTTTCCTTAATGTTTATTTTTTCTCCGCAAATAGTCTTCTGAAGTTTATAAACAATATGATGAGTTCTTCAATACACCATTAGGTTCTCCTGCTATCCTCAAGTTACAAAATTTTTCAGGTTTCAGTTTAAATTTTCCCACCACAGTGGGGGGATGTTTCCTAACATTCTATCCAAAGTTCTCCCCACCTGCTATTCTCTGTATCAGCGCCTTCTTTGTTTATTTTATATTACTTAGGGCTATTTGTAAAGATGTCTATTTATTTCCCCCTCTCTGTTTCTAGCCTCTCAGCTGGAAACTCTTCTATCTTCTTGGTTGTGTATCCCTAGCACTTAAGATGGTCACCAATGCATCAAGTGACATAATGTATATTTGGTGAGGGAAAGATGGAAAGAATGATGTTTTCTACCGACAGTGAGCTTTTCTCTATGGCTCGCTAACTCTAGAGACAAGATTTGGTTACTTGTAAAATTCACTGCTGTGAAACATGGTATTTCTTAAACAAGATTATGTCAAATTTTCCAAGTTATAAGGAGAGCTGAGCTTAAAAATTTCACACAACTTTTTTGTGTGAGCAGTTTCAGAGAGAAAAACTGGCCACAAAATCTGCAATTTGAGTTAGACTGAGAAGCTCTTCTATAGGCTGCATACTAATTCAGTTCAGTTCGTTTTAGTCCATTTTCATTCCAAATATTAAATAAAATGCAGAGTCCGTGTTGCATGGAAAGATAAAGAAGACCAAGTTCACTCGCTATAGGAGCTTCCAGTCAGGTGGGAGAATCTGATGATTACATATAAAAAACAATATAAGGCAAGCCAGGATTTGAATGTGTGTCATCAGAAATGTGTATAAGAAGAATTATAATCATCTGATTGAAGGTATAAAGAGAAGTCACTAAGGAGATGGACCTTATAGAGTAAGACAGGCATTAAGACAGAGAAGAGCATAGCACATGCAAATATGGAAGACTCAGAGGTATTCAAGGGATGGAGTGTCGAAGAGTTTGCCTAGAACTTATGGCTTTTTTAGGAAACTATTGAGAAAAAAAAAAAACAAAACTAGAAGTGGGATGAGAGAACCTAGGGGACAGTCTTAAATTCTCAATACTCTGGGTTTCCTCTGTAGATTTAAATCTAGTTAGTACTCCATCCACTCTGTACAATACCCACTATTTCATTTTTATTTTGTTTTGTATTTTCCTTGGGGGAGGGCAAATTAAATATTTCTGTTTAAATGGATTTTAAATTGGCATCTACCAGTATGTCATTTCCTTGTGAAAATTATTTCTCATGTGATGATGACCTGCATATCAATATCTTCTCCTACATTAGAAGACATATTTTCCTTTATATAAAAAAAATCTATAATGAAATAGAAATGAGAATATCTAATGCTCCAACCATTAGCATTAAATAAAATAGCATCACCATTAAATCATGATCCAATGTTCAATCCTGAACTCTTGGCCGTCCTTCAATTACCAGCTCCAAGTCGTTTCCTTGGGTTGCCCTTCCCTAATACACTTACTGTCCAACAGGGCTCCATATTATGTATGCTCTTATCTCTGCTCTTTTAGGATACTTTGCAATATTTGTAATTGCACTTAGAAATCCGGACTATTCACTAAATTATAAGTCTCAGGAGAGTGGACCCTCTTGGTCAATATCCAATATTAGTATATCCAGCAACTAAAACAGGCTGTGATGATTTGCAGAATTAATGAGTGACAAATGGGTCTTTCGTAACAATTTTAGAGATATTACTAAATCAAATTATGAATATTCCACATATTAATATAGTTAGCTTTTCAAGTGTCAAAGGATCATGGCATGCAGATCTGCATTGTACATATATATTTATACATCTAATCTTTGTTTATCCGTTGAAATAAAAAAACCTGCTTTTCAACCTGCTTTTCAACATTGGAGTCTAGGAGTGGTATCTTAGAGCAGTGATCCTTTGAATTAATCTCTGCTATGCTCTTTTCTTCCTAATGTTTATCTGCAGGAAATAGTTATGTGTGCTTTTAGAATGTTGAGCCAGATAAAATGAACAGATTTTTAAAGGAAAATTGCTAGTTGCCACAGTGATATTATCTTGAGTGGTTTTCTGTATTTCATAGGCCCAATTTGGCTAGATAAATATCAGAGTCCTATTTGAAAATATTGTTATATATCAGTTTCAGATGGCTGTACTTTCAGACGTTGCAACCAACATAACTCTATTTTCACTGCTTCTCAGTGAAAGAAACAAGGGACCTATTTATTTTTGTTGGTCTTTATCCTGCGGACTAGAGCACTTTCCCTTTTGCCTTTTGACACATCTAAACAACTGTCTAGGCAGTTGGATTTAAGATTTAAGTAAGTTCTAAATTTGATTCCTTTTGTGTATTCATTAACTTCATGCAGACAAAGCAGATGGTCACTTGTATAATTGCTTATGTGTTTATAAAGAAAATCAATTAGCACTACCCCTATGAAGTTCTTACCTTTTCGCTCCTTAAATTCTCATGAACAAATGTACTGATAGAGTCAGCTTTTGGCACATGCAAATTCCCATACTTGTGCATAAGCCAGGGATCTTCACACATGTTAAGGAAGCTTGAAAGGAATAAAGAAAAACACAGGGGAGACAGAGAGAGGGAAAGGAAAGAATGATAGTGATAGATGAAAAGCAGTGAGGGATCAGAGCAACACCCTGCAACCACACTGGACATCTGGCATTAATTGTGAGGAGGAGAGCTCTTTCAGTCGTTCCTAAGAAGGCTTAAGAAAGGAGTTATTGGCTGGACTGCATCCGAAGCATTAAAAAAGATAGGAAACTAACGTACACAAACTACTGAAACTCTGTAAGGATAACTGAGGTGAATGCAGAGAACTGTTATTCACAGAGGTGGATCACTCATCAGACTTTCTGGAGTCAAGGATAATGGGAGCAGGCTGTCTCCTCAGCTTTTTCTACACAGTTCCTTCTAGACCCAAACCGGCCTACTTCCCACTGCAGCGTGAACAAAGAGTCTGCCAGGCTCTTTCCAAATGTGCCATGGCTCTGGGGACCCAGGGAGAAATGTTTTCAGGAGACTAAAAGTTGAATTTTCATATTCATCATTTATTTTATTTAGACTTATAATCAGGGTGAACTTTTGGGGGTTTCTTTGTCCTGAAATTAAAACATATATATATATATATATAGTTCCTCAAGAGACTTTATTTATAGTTGCTTGATTTTTTTCTTTTAATTCTGCAAACATTTAAAAATGAGGGGAAGAAGTTCTCACAAAAATTAAGATTCCTGATCATCTCCATAGGTCCAATATTCAACCACCTTGAAAAAAGCAAGAAGTTTATCACATTGGTGGTTCTCTCCAGTGTAAGGATGTAAAGAACACATAAATTTATTGTCACACTTCCATCATTATTGAACTGTTTGCCAGTAAGTTTGCAATATAGTCATGGTTTCAGCAAATACTTCTATTTCCGTAATTTTCATTTTCTGACCAAAGTAACATTACCCAGAATATATAACCTCTATCCATGTGGTCTCAAGATATTTCTAGATCTGTTAGCCCTGCCAAAGTAGTGATATAAGGCAGAGTGTCATATCTGCTTTTCACAATTCCTCAAGTTGAAATTGGGTGAAACTCCAAATTTCTCATTCTGTCTTATCTTGGTCTTAAAATCAATAGTCACCCCCCATGTTATTGTTTTCTTGCAAAAAACTAGTATTAATTTTGTTATTAAAAATACCTCCAACAAAAATAGAACTATTAAGTAAACTATTAAAAACTATTAAAAACTATTAAGTAAACTATTAAAACTATTAAAAACTATTAAGTAAGTATTAAGCTTGTATGTGTCCTTTCTTTTGTTTGCTTATGCACATACTAATATAGCCTTGCATATTTGAATTTGATCTAGATCATACTACACACGGTATTCTGCAAGTTTTTTCATTCAACAATATGCTTCTATCTAAACAGTATTCTTCTATCTAAATCCAGAGATTGAACATGCATTGTTGAGGGCTATATGGTATTCTAAAGTATGAATACATATTGAATTATTCCTGTGATTGTTGTCAGTTAGGTTTTCTCCATTAATTCCACATGTTTAAGCAAGTTTGTAGTGAATATAATACAAAAGTGTGATTATATACCTTTGATCACTTGTGTATTTTTGTACTCTAGATTCTTAAAAGTGAAACTGCCAGTTTATAGAGATTCCATATTTAGAGTCTCATCAAACTGATCTCCCAAAATGTTGTATCAGTGTATAAATCCATCAATATCATATATGAATGTCCTTTTCCCCACACTCACTAACAGTGTACATGTTAGAAAGGAGTCTTCATACTTGAACTGTTTGGAAGTCACTACTTCACACTCCCCTGCTTCACCAACCATGCTCTCTGCAGATGTTAATCTCCTCATTCTTGGTCTTAGTTCCAGAAGCTGAACTTAACTCCTCCCAATCTTGGGTCATTATTTTCTGCCTCCTGCATGCCTCCTGCATACCTCCTGCAATGTGTATGCTGACACTTTCCTCACATAACATTTCTTAGGGCCATAACTTTTATGTTAGTGCTGTTCTTCCTGGGATCCTTGACTTGAGAATAATGTGATATATTTTTTTGGCACATAGTTTTTTGTTTGGTAGACATGCATATCATGCTGGAAAAATAATACGCATGAGGTGAAATTTTGGGGTGTCTCCTAATTTCCCACATAAAAATTTATTTGGGAAGAGTGTTCATGGGAACATGCCTGCCTCAACGCAAGGGGTAAACACTCCTTGCAGAAGATTCCTCAATATGTTGTCTGTGTTTTGGGGAGTAGAGGGCACCTTCACTACAGATGCACTAACTTGTTCAATAATTGTTTTGGCCAGTTGATGAAAATTAGAATCAAGTAATCAAGCTAACTGAGTTATTTAAAATATTCTTCTTTAATTCAACATAAGCTTCTAAGGGAAATAAAGTGCCAAAATTTTATCTTGGCACAGAATCTTTGTTTATTTGTTTGTTTTAAGCAAAAATAGAATTTTAGGAGATCTGATATCTTGATTCTTCCCCACATCACTTATACAGATTGGCAATTGTTATTCTGTTCCAAAATAGAAGAATGTTTATTGCATAATGGCAGCTATCAAAATAATGCTTTCCTATTGTTTTCAGTAACTTTTGTGACCAACATTCAAGCTGGAAGGTAGGATTGTGTACCTAGATTGGAATTAAAGTTTTGATTGATAATATACTTGTTACAGCACTAGGAGTTGTTTTTAATACTTAAGACTGGTGAGAAGTGCACTATTTATTATTACTCTTTTATTAACAACTGCACATGAATATATATGAGATATGTGTTATACACACACACACTCGCAGAAAGAGAATACTTAATTACATAGTTCAATAGGAAAGAACTATCAGGGCATTGATAAGCGTGCACAGTCTAATCAAACAATTAACTATGCTGAAATCTTTGGTGTCCAAACTGAAACGGAGAATAAATACTTCTCATCGACTATGTTAAGTTTATACCTTTGAAATTTTCTATTTCCTCAGTCATATACCTTAGTGGCGGAGCTGGCATTGGCAGCCATGTGTTAGGTACGCTTGACTTTTGCCATGTAAAGCATTTTATCCACGACCAGAGGATTTCAGAGTAACAACTCTGTATCTTTTTATTTTCATATCTGTACTAATAAAGAAAAAAAGTGAAGTTGCTATGAATATTACCTATTCTTTCATGATTGAAGATAGAAGTGATTTTGGACCATCTTGAATCAGTGTTTCAATAAATGCCTGTGGCTTGTCCATCTGTCTTTCGAATATTGGTATAAATGGAATGGATAGGGAGAGACGTCTCTTTCAGAGCAGCAGGTAGAATCTTTTCATGAGAATTTTGAGGTATTGTCATTGAATGAATGAAGACAGACTATGTCAGGAGAAAGGACCACTAAACATTGACATAGCCAAACAGTGTAAGACCTCTACAAGAACCCAGTATTGACAGACACATTCATGTTAATGTAATCTGATGGGGTATAGTTCATATAGTGTTTATGACCCTTATTGCCATAGTATTTTATCTTGACTCTCAATCCTGTCCTGAGGTGATATTTATTGAGGTTACCTCGTACTTTATAAAAGTTGGAACAAAGCTATGGTAGGATGAGTGGATGAAAGCTATACCTGAGAGTAGTGTAAGGAAGAGAAAGAACAAACATCTGGAGGAAAATATGTGTGTTTCCATTAAAAACAGAAATCTCTGTGCTACTAGAAAAGTTTATTAATTTCATATAATAACATTTGGGAAAGGTTTAGATTTTCTGATAACTGCTGTATTGTTTTCAGGCTTTTTCTGATTGATTATTCATGCACGTAGTACAGAGACTTTTTATTAGAAAAAGGGGGTCATTTCTTTTAATAATCAACAGTCTTACTGGATTTCTCCAAAATAGTAGCTCTGTAAGTTTAATAAAAAATATAATCTTTGGTCAAGTACTTGCTGTTAGAATTGGACCAATGCTTTGATATATTTAGAAACTATTGTTTCAAACAATTATGTCTACCTTAAAGCGTTTCCACATTTAGTAGAGTGGAGAATTAGTCACCTAAATTAAACATTTTGTTTTTAAGAAGTACTTCTTAGGTCTGATAATTTATAGTTTTATGTTTTTCAATAAAGCCAGTGAATCTTCTCTTTAACGGTGCATTGCAAATATATTCATCTTTTGAGAATGTTTTTAATTGAGGTATAGTTGACTTACAATATTATGTTAGTTTCAGATGTACAACACAGTGATTCAATATTTTTATAGATTATACTCCATGTAAAGTTATTACAAAATAATGGCTATATTTTCCTGTGCTGTGCAATATATCCTTGCAGCTTATTTATTTTACACATAGTAGTTTGTACCTGTTAATCCCCTACCCCTCTTTCCCCTCCTCCTTTCCCTCTCCCCACTGATAACCACTAGTTTGTTCCCTGTATCTGTGAGCCTATTTCTTTTGTTGTTGTTGTTATATTCACTAGTTTATTTTATTTTTTTAGATTCCATGTATACATGATATCGTATAGTATTTGTCTTTCTCTGAGTATGTTGTTTTCATTGCCCAGCAGTTTCTCAACTGAGACCATAAGGTTCTCCTTCATCCACTTCAGTGTCACATCATCAGCCTTGAAAATAGAGAATGTTGGAGGAACAATAGCAATCTTTACTATGAAGTGCAATTTTTAAATGTACTACAAATAGCAATGACGTATGCTTTGGGCTGGTATCAAATGTAAACAATTTGAATTTCTATCTGTTTCTTTGTCACAAAATAGCTTGCAAATGGTCAAAACGATTGCCTATGTTTAGTACTATTTAAGGTGCTGAAAAGTCATGTACATAGCAGAAAGAGTTTCATCCCTTCTTTTAAGAATACTCAGAAAAGAACCCTTTTTGGCAGTTGCTGAAGCTGCAGAAGTAGGCTAAGTTAAGATCAGTTAGTCATTTGCAATTCAATCCTTGTGAGTGGAATTCCAGTGCTTCAGCAGATCTGGAAAACCTTAGGAAATACTTTTACAACAATAAGCAACAACACACAAAATGATTATTCATGATAGTAGAATATTGGCATAGTGGAAAGTCTGGATTTGGACTACTGTGTTAATAATAATAGATGGTAATACCTCCCTCAATAAGCCTTGCAGTATTCAGAGTAGAAGAATCGCTGTAACAAGAACCCCAGCATTTCAGTAGCTTGGCACAGCAAATATTTATCTATTTATCATCCAGTCGGTCCAGTGCATACCCTGGGGGTACCAGGGCATTCTATTGGCTCTATTCTCCCCTACAGACCAGGTGTTGTCCTGGATTCTCTACAGAAGATAAGGGAAGAAGCAGAGCAGAGCATCTCATAGTATGTTTCTTTGGACGGTTTTTAGAGGTGTCGTCCATCACTTCTACTCACGATCCACAGGCCAGAACTCATTCAGATCGCCACACCTTACTACGGGAAAAGCTGGGAGATACAGTGTAGCTTTCTGCTCAGAATAGAGGGGGATAGCTTGTGAATATCTAGTCTGTCTCTGTCATAACCCTTTATGGTTTATAAGTTCATTCCATATCATTGGATCCTGAAAAATACCACATAGCATCCCTAAGGTCATTATTATATTCCAAGGAATTGATAAAAGTTTAACACGAGCTAGAAACCACCACAGATCTTCTGAATGAATCTTTTTTTCCATTGAAAAACCCAACATTTTTTCCATTGAAGTGTGTGGCCTGCTACCTTCTATAGTAGAATTTTGGTTTCACGTGACAACATGTAGAACAAGAATAGAGTTTGTTGGCACAGTGGCACTTCTGAAGTTGGAGCCTCCATGTGCAACTCTAGGGTGCCCATTTCCACAGACTACAATATAAATGGCACCTGCCAAGGGTTGGGACCTGCACGGCCTCCATTGCTGTAAGGCAGCTCTGAGCCAAGGACAGCAATTCGCACAATTAAAATGTAGACTAAAAGGATCCATCCCCATACCAAGTTAATACTGAAGGTATCGAAGAGAGTGAAAAGAGCCTTTGCTTCAGTATAAGACACTTGGGTTTGAATCCCTACTGTGCTAATTACTGACTTGGTATTGAGCATATTAGTTAACCTACAAGAGCTTCACTTTTTTCATTTGTGGGGGATGTATAAAATGGCATGCTGTCAATGCCTGAAAATGAATGGGACATTCAGTAGTCGACAGATTCCTTTGTCCAACATGCCATAAAAAAATGAGACAAAACTCTATAGGTGATGCTTACTTTTGTAAGAAGAATGCAGAGGAGAGTTTATATGAAATCTAGTAGAACGTCAGGATTCTATAACTAATGGGAACTTATAAAAGTGAAATATAGACCAAAAAAAAACCAAACAACTCTACATTATAACGATTGATTTTTAAATTCAGTGGTCAAAAATGTTTGGGTGTCCATAATGTGCCAGAAATTTTTAGGGCATTTTTACATATTTACTATTTTTGTTTGCTCAGAAAATTGTATACAACTGCTGAGTTGTTTATTCCTCTCTCACCCCAGATTTAGTTTTATTTAGAGTAGAGAGAGAGTCAGTCTGTGTAGACTAACAAGCTTTATTCCCATATGCGGACATGGTGCCCCTCAAGAAAGGGAGCCCAATGGACTGTGTCTGTTGTCAGTTTTAACCACACTCAGCAGCAGTGTGTCTCACACCTGGCACTGTGGTGCTTTGTTTACAATGCTGAAGTCATCTATGGTAGCCCAAATGTTGGATACTGGACTGATCCAGAGTCCAGTAGTCTTTTTATTCTTCTCTCTATCATTACTTGGATAATTATGGCCATATGTTTTATTTAATTTGTCTATATTACAGAAACTGCCCCCAACCCTGAAAAAGAGAAAGAAATTCAATCAGTATCTACAAATACTAACATTTCTTGGCAGTAGCTAAAGAGGCAAAGAGATGCAGGAGAAAGTGAGATCAGAAGTCTTTTCATACTTGCTTTTTTGTCTCTCCTTTTATTTCTATCAGTTATAGCCCTGCTTTACAACTTGTTTGTTTAAGAAATAATTTGTGAAATTGAAGCAAATGATTCCATCAGTACCCTAAATAGTGGCTTTCTGTTTTATCCATATTTCACTTTGACTGTTTTCAAAACAGATGTTTTCCATTAGTCTTCATATAATGAATGTCAACATGTGTTCTATACTTTTACTTTCCCTTCTTCGAGAGTGTGGACTTTGTTGCCAAAGAGGTGGAGGCTCAAATACCAGGTGTGATGTTTACTGACTATGTGGCTTTGGGCAAGCGAGGGAACATCTCTGAAAACCCGTTAACTCTTTTTCAGAAAGAAAATAATTAGATTGTACTTTCAGCGTTGTTTAAAAGTTAGGAAGGAAGATAGATATTAAGCATGCTCTATTAGATCGCTAATATCCTTCTTCTCAGAATTATTATAATGATTTCAAAGTAAATAATAAGTAAAGTTACTTGATTCATACATTGACCAAATAATCAAGCAAACATAACACGGAACTCAGTTGATCGCCAGCCACATATATAAACCTTTCCCTTTAACAAGGTATACAAAGTAAAGGAGAAACATTAACTATAAATGCTAGTTAATGCTAGTTGAAGAAAAATTTATAATCCAAATTGATAAAAAACAAATACATTGTTTTATTACAACATTTGCAATTGGAATGAAACTCTTTCCTTGAAAGGCAAGCATGGTGATGATGGGGAGGTAAATTTTTTTAATGAGGAAATTAAGATTCAAATTCTCATGCAATTTTATGAAATGTGATAGGAATAGAAGTGATTTAGATGTGGAAATTTAAAAGACAATCCCGAAGCACTATGGGAATGATACAATACTAGGACTGTTCTATTCCTGCTACTCCTACATGGGCACTTCTTTTTTTTTTTTTTTCCTTGGGTAACATTGTAATGTAGAAAATGCATATATGCATTTACAGAATGTCAGTAATCTTGAAAACTAGAATACATAGAAATATATGCATAGTTTCAAAAAAGAAATTACATTTAAAGAGAACTCATTTAACTTTTTCTTACTTTTTATATAAGTCAATGCATATAAAGATGGAGAAACTGAAAGGCTTATAGAAAATTGGGCTTCACCCAGCAACTCTCAGGTATTTTTATATTTAGCACAGATATGAATATTAGCATGTGTCTGTATGCCCGAGAAAGAAGTAAAATGGGTCAAACCTAAAGGATATTTTATCAACTCTAACAATTCTTTCGGTTGACTGTTACATGTTCATAATAATTATGAGTGTTTCTGTATCGGGATGACCCTTGATGTCTTTTCATGATTTCGGGTACAGGAGGAAATAGTCATGAAGAGAAAAAATTGAATTGATGAATGTCCCATGGGCTTTAGATTTAGTAATCTGGAAAAAAAAAACACAAAAAACTTGCCTGTTGAAAAATTACTCCGTTAATGTTGGGTTTACGTTACATAAAATAATTGAAATTGCTGGCATATATCTGTTTGTAAAATGATTTAGTACAAGTAAGTGTTTTATCATTCTCAGACCTTTTTCAGAGCCTGCTCTCTGCTCTGCAGGAGGAGTGTGCAAAGATCAGCTCAAGCTCTGACATAGATCATTGTACTGAATTATATGGGTGGATCAGCTGCCTAAAGAAGCAGTTAGTAGCCAGTTTACTTCTGGACGATGCTACATGGGCCAACTTACCTTTTGCTTTGCTAAGTGAACTAATTATATTGCCCAGTTCCCGGACCTATAATTTGGAGTTAGCCACGTGGAAATTCACTCATAGATGGAGGAATATGACTCCTTGTTCCTTTCATGCACCTACAACAGAAGGGGTTGCTGTGTCTTACTGTATCAGCAAAAAGGACTATTTTTCAAGTTCTGTATAATTGGCTCAAATATAAAATTATCATAAAAATCATATTTAACTTTTTTCTTTAATAGTGAAAAAGCAAAATTCTATTAGACATATAGAAAATATGCCAGCTAAATGTAATATTGGGAGATGGAAAACATAGCTCAGATAATCATGCATGTTTGTGGGGTATTTTAGGGCTACTAGTGAGCTGGTTAAATCACAATTTTTCCAGATTGCAAAAGTCTATAATTATTATAATTTATTTATTCAAAATATTTATTAGGGGGCTTCCCTGGTGGCGCAGTGGTTGAGAGTCCGCCTGCCGATGCAGGGGGCACGGGTTCGTGCCCCGGTCCGGGAAGATCCCACATGCCGCAAAGCGGCTGGGCCTGTGAGCCATGGCCGCTGAGCCTGCGCGTCTGGAGCCTGTGCTCCGCAATGGGAGAGGCCATAACAGTGAGAGGCCCGCGTATAGCAAAAAATAAATAAATAAATCACACACACACACACACACACACACACACACACATTTATTAGGTATCTGCTATATACCAGGGCCTTTTGGTCTGAATTGCATATCTTTTATGTATGGTTGTATGGTAAAATATGAGCCTGTAAAATTACTTCTCTTCATTTGAGTGTCAATATTAGGGAGGACTTAAAAGATTGAAAAAGCAAATACTTTTTTTTTTTTTGAATTTTATTTTATTTTTTTATACAGCAGGTTCTTATTAGTCATCCATTTTATACACATCGGTGTATACATGTCAATCCCAATTGCCCAGTTCATCCCACCACCCCGCCCCCTGCCCGCTTTCCCCCCTTGGTGTCCATACGTTTGTTCTCTACATCTGTGTCTCTATTTCTGCCTTGCAAACCAGTTCGTCTGTACCATTTTTCTAGATTCCACATATATGCGTTAATATACGATATTTGTTTTTCTCTTTCTGACTCATTTCACTCTGTATGACAGCCTCTAGGTCCATCCATGTCTCTATAAATGACCCAATTTTGTTCCTTTTTATGACTGAGCAATATTCCATTGTATATATATACCACATCTTCTTTATCCATTCGTCTGTCAATGGACACTTAGGTTGCTTCTGTGTCCTGGCAATTGTAAATAGTGCTGCAATGAACATTGGGGTGCATGTGTTTTTTTCAATTATGCTTTTCTCAGGGTATATGCCCAGTAGTGGGATTGCTGGGTCGTATGGTAGTTCTATTTTTAGCTTTTTAAGGAACCTCCATACTGTTCTCCATAGTGGCTGTATCAATTTACATTCCCACCGACAGTGTAAGAGGGTTCCCTTTTCTCCACACCCTCTCCAGCATTTGTTGTTTGTAGATTTTCTGATGATGGCCATTCTGACTGCTGTGAGGTGATACCTCATTGTAGTTTTGATTTGCATTTCTCTAATAATTAGTAATGTTGAGCAGCTTTTCACGTGCTTCTTGGCCAACAGTATGTCTTCTTTGGAGAAATGTCTATTTAGGTCCTCTGCCCAGTTTTTCATTGGGTTGTTTGTTTTTTTAATATTGAGCTGAATGAGCTGTTTATATATTTTGGAGATTAATCCTTTGTCCATTGATTTGTTTGCAAATATTTTCTCCTGTTCTGAAGGTTGTCTTTTTGTTTTGTTTATAGTTTCCTTTGCTGTGAAAAAGCTTTTAAGTTTCATTAGGTCCCATTTGTTTATTTTTGTTTTTATTTCCATTTCTCTAGGAGGTGGGTCAAAAAAGATCTTGCTGTGATTTATGTCAAAGAATTATTCTTCTTATGTTTTCCTCTAAGAGTTTTATAGTGTCCAGTCTTACATTTAGGTATTGAATCCATTTTGAGTTTATTTTTATGTATGGTGTTAGGAAGTGTTCTAATTTCATTCTTTTACATGTTGCTGTCCAGTTTTCCCAGCACCACTTATTGAAGAGGCTGTCTTTTCTACATTGTATACCCTTGCCTCCTTTTTCATAGATTAGTTGACCATAGGTGTGTAGGTTTATCTCTGGGCTTGCTATCCTGTTCCATCGATCTATATTTCTGTTTTTTTGCCAGTACCATATTGTCTTGATTACTGTAGCTGTGTAGTATAGTCTGAAGTCAGGGAGTCTGATTCCTCCAGCTCCGTTTTTTTCCCTCAAGATTGCTTTGGCTATTCGGGGTTTTCTGTGTCTCCATAAAAATTTTAAGATCTTTTGTTCTAGTTCTGTAAAAAATGCCATTGGTAATTTGATAGAGATTGCATTGAATCTGTAGATTGTTTTGGGTAGTATAGTCATTTTCACAATATTCATTCTTCCAATCCAAGAACATGGTATATCTCCCTATCTGTTGTGTCATCTTTGATTTCTTTTATCAGTATCTTATAGTTTTCTGAGCACAGGTCTTTTACCTCCTTAGGTAGGTTTATTCCTAGGTATTTTATTCTTTCTGTTGTGATAGTGAATGGAATTATTTCCCTAATTTCTCTTTCTGATCTTTTGTTGTTAGTGTATAGGAATGCAAGAGATTTTCATTGATTAGCTAGCTCTAGTAGTTTTCTGGTGGCATCTTTAGGATTCTGTATGTATAGTATTATGTCATCTGCAAACAGTGACAGTTTTACTCCTTCTTTTCTGATTTGGATTCCTTTTATTTCTTTTTCTTCTCTGATTGCCATGGCTAGGACTTCCAAAAGTATGTTGAATAATAGTGGTGATAGTGGATGACCTTTTCTTGTACCTGATCTTAGAGGAAATGCTTTGAGTTTTTCACCATTGAGAATGATGTTTGCTGTGGGTTTGTCATATATGGCCTTTATCATGTTGAGGTAGGTTCCCTCTATGCCCATTTTCTGGAGAGTTTTTTTTTTTTTTTCTTTTGCGGTACGCGGGCCTCCCACTGCTGTGGCCTCTCCCGTTGCAGAGCACAGGCTCCGGATGCGCAGGCTCAGCGGCCATGGCTCACGGGCCCAGCCGCTCCGCGGCATGTGGGATCTTCCCAGACCGGGGCACGAACCCGCGTCCCCTGCATCGGCAGGCGGACGCTCAACCACTGCGCCACCAGGGAAGCCCCTCTGGAGAGTTTTTATCATAAATGGGTGTTGAATTCTGTCAAAAGCTTTTTCTGCATCTATTGAGATGATCATATGGTTTTTATTCTTCCATTTGCTAATATGGTGTATCACATTGATTGATGTACGTATATTTGAGAATCCTTGCATCCGTGGGATAAACCCCACTTGATCATGGTGCACAATCCTTTCAGTGTGTTGTTGGATTCTGTTTGCTAGTATTTTGTTGAGGATTTTTGCATCTATGTTCATCAGTGATATTGGTCTGTAATTTTCTTTTTTTTGTAGTATCTTGTCTGGTTTTGGTATCAGGGTGATTCTGGCCTGATAGAATGAGGTTGGGAGTGTTTCTTCCTCTGCAATTTTTTGGAAGAGTTTGAGAAGGATGGGTGTTAGCTCTTCTCTAAATGTTTGGTAGAATTTGCCTGTAAAGCCATCTGGTCCTGGGCTTTTGTTTGTTGGAAGATTTTTAATCACAGTTTCAATTTCAGTGCTTGTGATTGGTCTGTTCATATTTTCTCTTTCTTCCTGGTTCAGTCTCGGAAGGTTATACCTTTCTAAGAATTTGTCCATTTCTTCAGGTTGTCTATTTTATTGGCATAGAATTGCTTGTAGTAGTGTCTTAGGATGCTTTGTATTTCTACAGTGTCTACTGTAACTTCTCCTCTTTCATTTCTAATTTTATTGAGTTGTGTCCTCTCCCTCTTTTTCTTAATGAGTCTGGCTAAAAGTTTTTCAATTTTGTTTGTATTTCCAAAGAACCAGCTTTTAGTTTTATTGATCTTTGCTATTGTTTTCTTTGTTTCTATTTGATTTATTTCTGTTCTGATCTTTATGCTTTCTTTCCTTCTACTAACTTTGCATTTTGCTTGTTCTTTTCTCTAGATCCTTTAGGTGTAAGGTTAAATTGTTTATTTGAGATTTTTCTTGTTTCTTGAGGTAGGATTGTATTGCTGTAAACTTCCCTCTTAGAATTGCTTTTGCTGCATCCCATAGGTTTTGGATTGTTGTGTTTTCATTGTCATTTGTCTCTAGGTACTTTTTGATTTCCTCTTTGATTTCTTCAGTGATCTCTTGGTTATTTAGTAACATATTGTTTAGCCTCCATGTGTTTGTGTTTTTTTACGTTTTTTTCCCGTAATTCATTTCTAATCTCATAGCATTGTGGTCGGAAAAGATGCTTGATGTGATTTCAATTTTCTTAAATTTACCGAGGCTTGATTTGTGACCCAAGATGTGATCTATCCTGGAGAATGTTCCATGTGCACTTGTGAAGAAAGTGTAATCTGCTGTTTTCAGATGGAATGTCCTATAAATATCAATTAAATCTATCTGGTCTATTGTGTCATTTAAAGCTTGTGTTTCCTTATTAATTTTCTGTCTGGATGATCTGTCCATTGGTGTAAGTGAGGTGTTAAAGTCCCCGCTATTACTGTGTTACTGTTGATTTCCTCTTTTATAGCTGTTAGCAGTTGCCTTATGTATAGAGGTGCTCCTATTTTGGGAGCACCTCAATTATACTTATAATTGTTATATCTTCTTGGATTGATCCCTCAATCATTATGTAATAATCCTTCCTTGTCTGTTGTAACATTCTTTATTTTAAAGTCTATTTTATCTGATATGAGTATTGCTACTCCAGCTTTCTTTTGATTTCCATTTGCATGGAATATCTTTTTCCATCCCTTCACTTTCGGTCTGTATGTGTCCCTGGGTCTGAAGTGGGTCTCTTGTAGGCAGCATATATATGGGTCTTGTTTTTGTATCCATTCAGCAGAGCCTGTGTCTTTTGGTTGGAGCATTTAATCCAGTCACATTTAAGGTAATTATCGATATGTATGTTCCTATTACCACTTTCTTAATTGTTTTGGGTTTGTTTTTGTACGTCCCTTTCTTCTCTTGTGTTTCCCACTTTGGGAAGTTCCTTTAGTATTTGTTGTAGAGCTGGTTTGGTGGTGCTGAATTCTCTTAGCCTTTGCCTGTCTGCAAAGCTTTTGATTTCTCTGTCAAAATGTGTGAAATCTTTGGCAGGTTGAGTAATCTTGGTTGCAGGTTCTTCCCTTTCATCACTTTAAATATATCATGCCACCCCCTTCTGGCTTGTAGAGTTTCTGCTGAGAAATCAGCTGTTAACGTTATGGGTGTTCCCTTGTATGTTATTTGTCATTTTTCCCTTGTTGCTTTTAATAATTTTTCTTTGTCTTTAATTTTTGTCAGTTTGATTACTATGTGTCTTGGCATGTTTCTCCTTGGGTTTATCCTGCCTGATACTCTCTTGCTTCCTGGACTTGTGTGGCTATTTCCTTTCCCATGTTAGGGAAGTTTTCAACTCTAATCTCTTCAAATATTTTCTCGGGTTTTTTCTCTCTCTCTTCTCCTTCTGGTACCCCTATAATGTGAATGTTGGTACGTTTAATGTTGTCCCAGAAGCCTCTTAGTTCATGTTCATTTCTTTCCATTCTTTTTTCTTTATTCTGTTCTGCAGCAGTGGATTCCACCTTTCTGTCTTCCAGGTCACTTCTCCGTTCTTCTGCCTCAGTTATTCTGCTATTGATTCCTTCTAGTGTAGTTTTCATTTCAGTTATTGTATTGTTCATCTCTGTTTGTTTGTTCTTTAATTCTTCTAGGTGTTTGTTCTTTAATTCTTCTAGGTCTTTGTTAAGCATTTCTTGCATCTTCTCCATCTTTGCCTCCATTCTTTTTCCGAGGTCCTGGATCATCTTCACTATCATTGTTCTGAATTCTTTTTCTGGAAGTTTGCCTATCTCCATTTCATTTAATTGTTTTTCTTGGGTTTTATCTTGTTCTTTCATCTGGTACGTAGCCCTCTGTCTTTTCATTTTGTCTATCTTTCTGTGAATGTGGTTTTCCTTCCACAGGCTGCAGGATTGTAGTTCTTCTTGTTTCTTCTATCTGTCCTCTGGTGGATGAGGCTATCTAAGTGGGTTGTGCAAGCTTCCTGATGGGAGGGACTGTGGTGGGTAGAGCTGGGTGTTGCTTTGGTGGACAGAGCTCAGTAAAACTTTAATCTGCTTATTTGCTGATGGGTGGGGCTGTGTTCCCTCCCTGATGGTTGTTTGGCCTGAGGCAACCCAGCACTGGAGGCTACAGGCTCTTTGGTGGGGCTAATGGGGACTCTGGGGGCGCTCATGCCAAGGAGTGCTTCCTAGAACTTCTATTGCCAGTGTCCTTGTCCCCATGGTGATCCACAGCTGCCTCCTGCCTCTGCAGGAGACCCTCCAACACTAGCAGGTAGGTCTGGTTCAGTCTCCTATGGGGTCACTGCTCCTTCCCCTGGGTCCTGATGTGCACACCTGTTTGTGTGTGCCCTCCAAAAATGGAGTCTCTGTTTCCCCCAGTCCTGTCGAAGTCCTGCAGTCAAATCCCACTACCTTCAAAGTGTGATTCTCTGGGAATTCCTCCTCCCGTTGCCGGACCCCCAGGTTGGGAAGCCTGATGTGGGGCTCAGAACCTTCACTCCAGTGGGTTGACTTCTGTGGTGTAATTGTTCTCCAGTTTGTGAGTCACCCACCCAGCAGTTATGGGATTTGATTTTATTGTAATTGTGCCCCTTCTACCATCTCACTGAGGCTTCCCCTTTGTCTTTGCTGTGGGGTATCTTTTTTGGTGAGTTCCAGTGTCTTCTTGTGGATGACTGTTCAGCAGTTAGTTGTGATTCTGGTTCTCTGGCAAGAGGGAGTGAGCATATGTCCTTCTACTCTGCCATCTTGAACCAATCTCCTGAAAAAGCTAAGTCTTTTAACAAAGCAAGCTTAGCTAGTGAATAGCCGTGTATCTGTATGCTATTTCTTAGCTTCTGTGGAAAAGACTCAAAGGCACTGACCTGTTGAAAAATGGATTGACACCTCATTTTTAGAGTAAAGGTAAAATACAGTTGGTCAATGCATCAGTTAATAATTTTTGGTTGTCATAGTGTCAAATAAACTGACAATATATTTTCTCTCTCATTTTTATTTGGTGTCTAGTAACTGCCCAGCTGACATCCTATATAAAATCACTTAGGTTTTCTCATTTAAATTCTTCACATCTGTCCTGCTGGCCTGAGAAAGGAAGGTTTTATTGTTGTTTTCTATGTAAAACCATATGTCAGCTTTGAATAAAGGTTCAAATTGTCATTTAATTCTAAAAGATCATCAGTGGCCATCTATGGTCATTGCTATCACATCACAGGAAATCTAAGGAATTGCCCTTAATAGCGGTGGACTTAAAAAAGGTGGGAATTATTCTGTGCATTAAGAATTTGAATGCAGTGAATAAAGAAAATTCACATAGATTGTGTTTCAATATATGGTAATTTTGGCTCTTGAAAGACATCTTTTTTCCATCAGATCAGTTCTGTTCACTTGCTTAGCTAAGAAATGTCATTCCAGTTAAACCCAGTTAACCCAGATTAGTGAGCATCTGGTAGTATTTAAGATAAGCTTCTTTGAGTAGATTAAGATAAAGCATAGATAAGCAAAAATCATATTATCACTAGGCTAATTTTCCCAAATGGGGTTCCATGGAATAATAGTGTCCCTAGAGACAATAAAAATGAAAGGTGATGAAATTAGTTGATATGTGTATTGATTTATATCAGTTCCCTCTTGAAATATCACCCTTCATAGAGAAATGAATGAGGAATTTTGGAATAAAGGCACTTAGTTTGGTTAATACATCATTCAATAATAACAATAGAAGACACATCAACTTTCTGTGTTTACATGAAAAAGAAAAAGGAACTAGACTTTTCCTTACCTGAGTGAATTTCCCTGTGACTAATTCCAAATCATGGGGTTTTGGGTAGGTCTTAAGTGGTTAGGGGACACTGTTTTACAGATATAGATTGAAAAAAGCTTTTCTGGACCTAGTATATACAGCTAAGGTAAGCCTTGCCAGGACTGTTGAAGAAGCATTGCCCAATTTCTATTGCTGCTAGTTAATATACACTTAAATCAAAAAAGGACATAATTTAGAATCACCTAAGACTGTCAAGGTCAAATGTTTTATAGATGTAAATATGGAATTATTGGCTATATTATCACTTTAAGAGGATATAACTTCTGGACTTGCTTATGTTTATTCCAGGCCATTCTACTTGGAACATTCAGAAGAAATAATTTATTTAAACTTTCTGTCCTAATTAGGTCAGCCTTCACCAATGAACACAAACACTTTAGAGGTCATTATTATTCTTACCTACATTTTTACAGTACGCTGACCTGTATGCTACCTAAATTCTGGGGTTTTAATTTCATCTTTATGATTGCAGCTTTCCAAATGCCACTGGATATAGATTACTGCCAAGTAAGGCTTATTATCAGCAGGCTGGGTTTATGATGTACTACAGACAGTAGCATTCTGTTAAGGCCAAAGTCATTTATTTCATGAGGCTAGTTTACAGCACACATTATGCAAAAGAAAAACCTGAATATTGACAAAACTACAGAAAAAATGCACGAGTATTCTTTTTAGCATTTACTTTGCACTTATATCCCCAGATTTAACACTTCTCAATTTATTTTACCATAATCAAAATGTAACCATCTTTTCTCCTATAATGAGGAGTAGTATAATTGTGTAGACGAATTTTAATTTAGATTCATGGTCTTCATAAGTTTAAAATATGTGTAATATGCACATTTTACATTTCTAAATTGCGCTAAAAATTTTTGGAGACTATATAATTAAGATCCACATAATATCTTTGCAAAAGTAAATGCTTAGACTTTATATCCTCCTGTACTGAATTTCAGGTTTTTGTCTTCCCCACTTCCCAGTGAGCTGCATTTCTGAAAATTAGAGTACCTACAATAGAAGCTACCACACCACAAGTTCATCCTGAAAATTCTTAAAAGTTTATGAATTCATATAGAATTTAGTTCTATCAGGAGCCAAAATATTTGTTTAAAAAATAATTACTTTGAATTTCAAAGCTATTCAAATAAAAAGATAAGACAAACAGAAGTTTTGTTAACTAGCTAACTGATCAGATATGGCTGTGCCATGGAGTGACCAACTACTCCTCTGAGCTTTTATATAACAGCTTCCTCATTCTTGACAGATCTCTGGGATCTGTTATTAAAGGCAAGTTACAAACCTCCTTCTCCCCTTCAAAGCGGCAGTCTTAACTAAAAACATGAGAATTCAACTACAAAAATAAATGCGGGTCCAGGAAGAAAATAAATCAGAAAAAAAAGTCAACATTTACAAATATATTTTCGTAGGCTGAGGGAATATCTCAGAAGAAGTGATCACCTAATTGGTGAAACATTGAAGTTTGTAGATGTGTCTCACTGGACTCTACATAAATGATGGTGCCAAAGAGAGTAACCAAAGGCACATAACTTTGTGGCTACTCACTAAAATTTTTGGATTCAAGTGTTTGCAGTTACAGAACTAAAATTTTTTTCTACTTCCGTCATATATGTCTTGCCTGTCATTCAGCTAAAATGCAAGTCAATCCATTTTGGGAAAAATAAAAGAGGAAATAGAAAAATAGGCCTAAAGGATTTGACTGCCAGGCTAAATATTTCAGTCTTCCATTTTCTTTGAAAATGTGACTGTCATTTTAATAGGTAGGAATCACTCATAGACATAGGCTAGTTAATAAAAACATTATTTAATAATTTTTTGGTTTTGTTTTCAGACCAAACTAAACGTGTTGAGTTACTTTTTAAAAATCCTCAGTAGAGCTTTTTGTGTGCATTGTCTAGACTAGATTTTAAACTGTTTTCCTTTTTTTTTTTTTTTTTGCGGTATGCGGGCCTCTCACTGTTGTGGCCTCTCCCGTTGCAGAGCACAGGCTCCGGACGCGCAGGCTCAGCGGCCATGGCTCACGGGCCTAGTTGCTCCGCAGCATGTGGGATCTTCCCAGACCGGGGCACGAGCCCGTGTCCCCTGCATCGGCAGGCGGACTCTCAATCACTGCACCACCAGGAAAGCCCTAAACTGTTTTCCTTTGAGTCCATGGGACAATGCATCACTGTTTTGGGCCTATTTTGCTTTTGTCTGTGTCAAGGAGAATAAGTTTTCAAATGGTAAAGGCAGAACAAACACTCATGAGAAAATTGAACTAAAAAAGAGATAAGGAAATTATATGAGAACACAAAGTTCCTCTAAATGATTTCAAGCCTCTTCTTCAGAAAAAATTTACCTCCCAGGACATGCAAATATTATTTCAGAACCCTTTATTCTTTCGGGAATGGTAACAAACAGAAGATACAGAAGAAGACTGGAAACATAAAAATTTTCTGATTGTTAAAAAATGGAAAATGTTATTAATATAAACTTAGTATTATTTCTAGGCAAACATATAGATTTTTAAGTAGGGAGCTGCAGGATTGTAAGAAAGATCAGTCATTGGAGACCAAATTGTGTTCACTGAAGTATAAACAAATAACAATACATTCTAATCCAATCCCATTTTATTTCTTTATGGTATTAGAGTACTCTGGGGAGAAGAATCAGGGTTGGAAAGATACATTATATCAATTGTATTATTTTCATATCAGCAATTAATTTAATAGATCCTAATAGCCCAAAGGGAGAAACAATGAAAAATAGAATTAGCTGAATTTTATAACTGGTTGAATAGCAATTTTCTTAAAAAGTACTGCTTAATTGAGTGATAAAAAGCTATAGGATCTTCCTGTATCCTCTGCTTTAGTCAAGCATTTTCAAAAATTTTAGTGATGACTTAAATGAAAAAGTTTTTGACATTTCTAGATTATATAAAACAATGAGGAATAGTGAATATGATGAGTGACAGAAAGCAGCAAAGTCAAATATAAAGTAGCTAAATTTAGATTTATAAATTACATTTTCCTATTACCACCTCCACTCTTCCCTGACCCACTAGTCATCACCATACCCAGCTCCTCTGATAAATGCAGTTAAGACATGCCTCACCACACATACACACCAGCTCCTCACTGCCCCAGGAATTCTGTTTGGTTTGTGTTTGGTAAGCGTTCTACTTACTACCCTTATTTTAATCTGAGCATTAAAAAACAGCCATCATTCCCTAGCATCCGTTCTTTTCCTCTTTTTTTCAAGATCAGAACCTCCTAACTACTGTTTCCAGTTCCCATGGTCTATCACCTACCCACATACACACATCACAGTATTTTCTATGGGGTTCTAAGAAAAATATAAAGATGCTCAGAAATTGATGTGGTTTATAGGATCACAGGATTTGGGAAGATTTTACTGGTATTATGACGCTAATTTGCAATGTAGGGGAACCATCCATAGCTGTCTCCAGCCTAACTCACAGAGGTACATTTTAACTAAGGCTATTTAACATGGAAAAACTTCCAAGGATTACACATTTTATCATCATTCCTAATTAAATTTTCTTCTGCCGTGATAAAAATCCACTTTTCTCGGTAAGCTGTAAAGATAATACTGAGAGAGGGAAGAAAGTACGCCTACCTGTATCAGAAATGTTGGTGCACAGAAGTCTTGAGATATGAATCATTTCTTCTAGTGGGCTCTTGGTATATTGTGAGCTGATATACATGAGTAAGGAAAAGACAGCGATTGACCTAGACTTTTTTAATGTTTTGGTATCAGTGCTACACTTGAGTATTTTCTGCTGTCCAGCATGAATATATGAGATGGACACCAAAACTGAAAAAAAAAAAAATGCTAAGTCTCATTTAAGTGAAAGGTGGAGAGGAAATATGCACAGATAAGGAGAAATGGGAGGAACTCCCTGGTGGCGCAGTGGTTGAGAATCCGCCTGCCAATGCAGGGGACACGGGTTCAAGCCCTGGTCCAGGAAGATCCCACATGTCTAGCGGAGCAGCTAGGCCCGTGTGCAACAACTACTGAGCCTGCACTCTAGAGCCCGCGAGCCACAACTACTGAACCCGCACACCTAGAGCCCGTGCTCTGCAACAAGAGAAGCCACTGCAATGAGAAGCCTGTGGACAGCAATGAAGAGTAGCCCCCACTCGCCGCAACTAGAGAAAGCCCATACACAGCAACAAAGACCCCGCACAGCCAGAAAATAAAGAAAAAAAAAAGAAGAAGAAATGGCATATCACTAGTGGTTTTGCCTAACTGAAGAGGGCACAAAGGTAGATGGTCTTGATAAGCCCAGAGTTGTAGATCATAGAGGAAGAAATGCTGTCCAAAGTCAGTTTAACTCCCGATTTGTGGAGCATGCTTCCCTGAGAGCCAGCCCTTCCATGGCACGTGAAAATGACCTATTTTATCAAATAGCCAGTTTCCATTAATGACATAAAAAATGTAAAAGACTCAGTACATTGCCTGATCCTATAAGTATTGAGTTTTGTTAGTGCTGTTTTTTTTTTTTTGTATAATCACTGCCAACTCTTGAGACTGTCCTGCATCAAATATCAGCAGTTAATGTCATTTCAACTTCATATACTTTTCTTTGTCTGAGTTTGTTAGCAGCTGTGCTTAGAAGCTGATATTTCTTGTGCCATCCTTGATAGTAATCATATAGAATTATTTAAAATTGGGGACTTCTGTTTCATTCATTGCATTCAAGGTATCACCATTTAAAACAGATTTCAGTAGCTCGGACCTGTTTATAAGTCAGCAATCCTTTTGCTTCTCAAGTTTCAACATCATGTAAATGAGTAACAGCTGAAAAAAAAAGAATGTTCATAGCTTAGATACGATAAAACTTGAGTTAAAAAATGCTGCTTTCAGTACCTGAAGAGGTAATTTATTTATTTTATATTATTTTGAGGATAGAACTGGATCCAGGGGTAAAAACGACTGGATGAATATCAGTTAAACCTCAGAGCCCTCCAGATGCAGAATCACTGTATCATTAGGTGGTGACTTCTACCACTGGTGCAGAACAGTCTGAGTGCTCACACCAGCATTCAGGGATGCTGTACAGGAAATTGACGTGACCACTGCAAGTTTCTGCTACAAACCTGTGGATATTATCTAATACGTGTCTGATATGCTCTGTAGAAAATATATCATTGAAACTTTTAGTCCACCACTGTCATTTTAAGGATGGGACCAAAAAGAGGTGAAACAACGTCCTTTAAGTGATGTGTAAGTCAGGAAGGAGGAAATGGATGAGTTGGTGCTTATCTATTGACTTCTGTAGGAATCTTGGTTAGATGCTCTGTTTGCCATGGGTGCTGGTAACAAAGTACCACACACCAAGTGGCTTAAACAACAGAAATTTATTCTCATAGTTCTGTGGCTAGAAGTCCAAAATCAAGGTGTTGGCAGGTCCATGCTCCCTCTGAAGGTGCTAGGGAAACATCTGTTCCAAGTTTCCTCCTGGCATCGGGCAGTTCTTTGGCTTGTGGTAGGGCAATTCCAGTCTTTACAAAGCATTCTCCCTGTGTGCATGTCTGTCTCTTCATATGGCATTTTTTTTTAAAGGATACCGGTCATATTAAATTAGGGGCCCTCCATGTTCTGCAACAACTCTATTTCCAAATAAGTTCATAGTCTGAGGTACTGGGATTTGGAGCTTCAACATATGAATTCGGGGGCACGATTCAACCTGTGGTAGATGCTGAATAATGGAAGAAGGAGAATTTGGGAAAGCAGTTGTGGGGAATAGGAAGAACAGTTGACAATATGTCACTTTTCTTGAGAAAGCCAATACACTAAGTGAATCCTATCAATGAATAAGGAAAATCAGCTTTTCTCCAAATACATCTGCTTTTTCTAGATGTATTTAGTTCAGCAATAACATGAGAATACAAATTATTCCAGTGATTTATGGTATGTGTCTGTCAGTCTATCTCGCATGGGCACATTTATCTCATTCTAAGCACACACACAAAAAAGTCATATCATTTAATGGGGAAGGTCAACACAGAAACAGAATAAACAGAAGACTGGTATGCAGACTTGTAAAAAGCACATACATGACAAACAGTTAACGTATATGACTCAGAGTGAAAATGTGTGGTGGTGTAAGAAATAATGCGAAAAGCTTGAAATTATGCTGCAACCTTAAAAAACTGCCTTTGACAGGTCTATAAGAACAAAATTGTGACATCAGCTGAGATAAAAATAGGTTTGAGTGGGACTGAGGAGTATTTGGATTTCAAATATCTAATAAATTGTGGCTGGAAAAAGCTAAAGTACTTCAATGACACTGGTTGGTACTAAATATTTAGAACAACCAGCCCCAATTTCAAGATAACTAATATCACCAATGCCTGCCCTCACCATCAAGAGTGATTTTTCTCTAGGTCATGAGTCCCAGGCATATCATCTCTGATAAAAATCTTACACAAATAACTTTACTATACTTGCCTTGTACCCCACTCCATCCCCGACACAAATCTATCCTGTGCCTTTATTAGCTGGGTCCCTGGTTTCAGTACGTGCTCTGGAAGGTCAAATTCAGTAATTCAGGATTTAGATTGCTTTATACGTCTAAAGCTTATGCTGCTTTTCACAATATTCCTTCATAATATTCTAGCCCCCAGATATCAGCTCTCTCATTTTCACTGCTTTCTCAGTATCAACTTAATTGTGAAAATATTCCAGGGCCATTTATCATTTAAAGTTGTATATAATGAGCAAAGGATGAAAATCATTACTAAATATGTAAGCCCTCTAATAGTCTACTCCATAAGTTTATTTAAATTACAACCATCAATATGTTGGTTGTTTTTCAATTCACATTTCTTGCCTTAATGGACATGAGAAGCAAATATTGACTGCTTTTTTTTCCCGTTGCGGAGCACAGGCTCCAGATGCACAGGCTCAGCGGCCGTGGCTCACGGGCGCAACCGCTCCGCGGCATGTGGGATCTTCCCGGACCGGGGTACGAACCCGTGTCCCCTGCATGAGCAGGCGGACTCTCAACCACTGCGCCACCAGGGAAGCCCTTGACTGCTTTTTAATATGACTTATTGATGAGAAGCATCATAACATTGATGAGAAGCATAACTGCAACTGGTTTTGTTCAAGATGACTTACAGAGCTGCATTCTACCCAGTCACCACCTTCGAGGACTTACCATGTAAGAAATACACACATATGGAAATGTGTACAATCCGTACAGATGCATAAAAATTCAAGCATTAAATCAAAACACAAACTGAACATGCAGATTCCTTTCTATAAAGGACTGTTTATGAGTATGTTTCAAAGGTAGTGGGAGAGAGTAAAAAATGGATAGGAAAGAAATAAGTTAAAGAAGTCAGTGTTTAGCCATTTGAGTAAAGAAGAGGTCTTTATTTCAAGCTCTAATACATTCAACCTCTTTAATCTTGCTGTTTCAACAGAAATTAGTTACAGCAACTAGTTTTGAGAACAAAAAAAAAGAGAAAAATACAAATGGGACGATCTTCAGAAACCAACAGGAATCTAAAGTTAGGGAAGTATGGATTAAAGTTTATCAAAAAGATGCTGTGTGGGATAAAAAGTATTGAAGAAAAATAGATAGGATTTCTAGAGCTTCAAATATGGTGGAAAAATATTGGGAGTTGAGAGCTTTGAAAATGAGAGACATTTCCAGAGTAACTTCTGAACAACTCTGGATTAAGGGCAGGTGTTTCATTTTTTGCCTCCCTTCATTTAGTTTAACTAAATGCTTTTTCTCTTGGAGCTTTTTCTCCTTCACCTCTTTGGACCCAAGTTTGTTTATTAGTTTGTATAAGAAAATAAATTGAGAGTGAATGTATTATATCTTTTCCAGCTCTGTCATTCTATGGTTATGTCATTCTAAGACTAGGATAAAATAAGTCATCATTAAGTTCTGAGATGCATAAAATCAGGAAGATTTGGACATTTATTCACTTATACCTTTCAAATTCCAGAAAAGGCTCATCACATCCTCACCAGAATTTGATATTGACATTGTTTTTTAATAATGATTTTAGCTGTTCTATTAGGACTGTAATGATATCTTGTCATACATTTGTATCTCAACATAGGGAGGGTTTTTTTTGTTTGTTTTTTTCCCATTTCTGAAACTCAGCCTCTGAAGATTCTGATTCGGTAACTCTGAGATAGAGCCTCAAAACTGTATTTAACAAGTTCTCTAGGCGATTATGATGACTAGTCAAGTGTAGGAACAATAGAAGCAGAGTCATCCAAGAATTGAACCATTGCCAGTGATAAATGAGGGAGTTCAAAAGTGGATGGGCCAATAATATGAAAACAACCCAATTAAAAATGAGCAAAAGGTTTGAACAGCACTTCACCAGAAAAGATATAAGGATGAAAAACAGGGTATGAAAAGATCCTCAGTATCATCAGTCATTAGATAAATACCAATTAAAGCCACATTGAGGTACCACTACACACCTATTAGAAAGGCTGGGAATAAAAAAAAAAAAGAACACTGTCAATACCAAGTGCTTGTGAAAACGTGGAGAAATTGAAACTCTCATACATTGCTGGTGAAAGTGCAGAATGTAATAGCCACTTTGGGAAATACCTTGACAGTTTCTTATAAAGCTAAAATTACCCTAACCATATGACCCTGAATTTCCACTTCTAAGCATTTACCTAAGAGAAGTTAAACTTATGTTAATATGAAATCTGTATGTGAATGTTTATAGTAATTTTGTACATAAGTACCAAAAATGGGAAACAACCCAAATGTCCTTCAGTTGGTGAATGGGTAAACAAACAGTGTTCCATCCATACCATGGGATAGTACTCAGGTTTAAAAGCAATGTACTACTGATACACACACACAGCAAATCACAAATGCATTAAATGAAAAAAGCCAGAATAAAAATGCCACATACTCTGTAATTCCATTTATATGACATTCTAATAGAAAAGGAAAACTATAGGAATGAAAGATCAGTGTTTGCCAGGGCTTGGGGGCACTAGAAATGCTGACTGCGAAGAGGCAACACAACTATAGATAATAGATTTGTTATTTAATCTGATTGTGTTACTTATTCTGGTTGTTTAGCACAACCCCGTGCATTTGTCAATCTCGTAGAATTATACACCAAAAAGAAGAAAGTTTTATTGGATGTAAAGTTTTTAAAAAGTGAACCAGGCAAAGTATCCCCTCTGTCCTTCTCCTTTAGGACCAGAGTACTCTTTGTTTTTGCTCATGGACTAGGACTGATCCCTAGAGATAATAGGGACTCAGTAATTAGTGACTGAATTAATGATTATATAGATTTTTAGGGTTAATATGAATTTATAATTTTTGAAAGTTCTGTGTTTTAAGTAGTGATACAATGAGGCATAATCCACTCAGTCAGTATTAACCAAGAGTGAAATAATGAATCAAAAACTAAAACAGGTACCTGTCTACATAATGCAACCCAGACTCCTGAAAAGACAGCTACTCTCAGTCAATGAGGAAAATTATAGATTTCAAATGAAAGAGACGTTGTCACTCTTGGTATCTATTTCAGAGGACCTAGGAAGAGTGTTACATGGCTGTTACAATGCAAACTCTGTACCAGTTTCAAGCTATATGGCCTTCGGGGCATTATTTAGCCTGTGTGCCCCTCCCTGTTTTTTAATCTAAAAACTGGTAATGATGCTACTTATTTCAATGGGTTATTGAAGGAATAAATGAATAAATGCCTATGAGAGATTTAGAACAGGGCCTGGCACATAACAAGCACTTGATAAAGGTCAGCTACTCTTAGTCTGTTTCATGGTGCAGCAGACATCCCATTCATATATTTTGTCCCATTCTCTTGACAGAGAAAGGTGGAAATGTATCCTCCCTCTTATATTTACTATGCAATCTCCATATTTATAGACTATCAGTATATGTCATGAAGGTGTAATGGAAAGATCAAAAAAATAAAAATGAGGAATGCTGGGTTCTAATATTTGCTCTTCCACGTATTTCTAGCAAGGTGTTTGGAAAAGGAGTAACCTTTACACATCTGAATTTCTTTGCTTATAAAATGAAAAGATTGGACTGGATAGTCTTTTGGGTCTTTTCAATTCTGGGCTTTGCATATATGCATCAACAGTAGATGACTACAGCAGTCTGACCACTGTCTATGGGAAGCAGTGCTCACGTGGTCAGATATATGTTCCTCATATTTTGCACACAAAGCACATGTAGATTCCCCTCAGCTGTTTCCTCAGAGCAAGGGTGACCTTTCACAATCTGGTATGCATTACAAAATCTTTTCTAGCTGCTAAGTGAATAGATCATATTCTTGTAGCACCCATAAAAGTCATACTTGCTGTCAACTTGAGGAATTTGGGCTCTGTGCCCATGTTTCTCTGTCCCTGTCACAGGCAAAAGGCAATTCTTCTTATGAGGAGGACAAGACACACCACGAGAAAATATGAAAAATAACCCATTCCTGGCCCCAACAGCTCCAGGAGCTACGTATTTGAAAACAAAAGCATATTTGTATTTTTATTTAAATATTCAAGCTATTTTGTTTTGATCTTCTCTGCAATTTTGTCAATGGAGCTAAGATTGGGCTATACCCTTCAGAAAGTAGCACTCTCCCCATTCCTACCAAAATATAGTCTATACTGCCTGAAGGACCTTTTAGTCATTTAGCTATCACATAAATGCCAATTCACTTCACCATCGGGGGAAAAGGGTTTTAAGTTAGCCTCTCAGAAAATTTACCTAATTGAATATAGCTTATTAACTTTAGTCACTAGAGGTTCTTTGGGATTGAAGAAGTGTGTGTGTGTGTGTGTGTGTGTGTGTGTGTGTGTGTGTATTCTAATATATTTCATAAAAATTATGATTTGAAAAAGACCCAAGGTGTTATTTATCACACAGATTCATTCTCTCAGGAATAGGACCATCATGACATCACCTGGCAGGCCTGGTCCCAGGAAATATCCTTCAAAACAATGAACGTGACATTGGGCTTTTCTTTTCAGTGTCTCAACATGGTTCTGTATATAAGCTGAGTGAAAAATGGTACAACTTGATTGAAGCACAGGCATAAAACTCATATCTTAACAGATGTGTTCTTTAAGTTTAAAATGGAAGCAAAAATGTGAATCAACTTCTACCAAAGTTTACACAGATGTCACTATGTTTTAAGGGTGGCAGTGGCTTGACAGTTCCCAAGAAACAGGCAAAAATAAAGTGTGAGGGTGTTTTACAACAGGGTTTGAAATGTTGATCTTCTTTATCTTTTAATGTGTTTCATGGGCCAAATAACTCTCAGATCCAGTCAATATCTCTCCTTTGTCTCTTCTCACCTTTGTGAGAGCTAGGCTTACCCAGTTCACTCTATGTAGATGTGTTGGCAATGGATAGTGGAAATTTATGGAAGATGCCAGGCAGTAAGTCACATCTATTTGTCCATGTTATCACTATAATTCTATATCTGCTTTAGCCTTACACTTAAAAAAATGAAGCACATTTCTTTTTTTTTTTTCGATACGCGGGCCTCTCACCGCTGTGGCCTCTCCCGCTGCGGAGCACAGGCTCTGGACGCACAGGCTCAGCAGCCATGGCTCACGGGCCCAGCCGCTCCGCGGCATGTGGGATCTTCCCGGACCGGGGCACGAACCCACGTCCCCTGCATCGGCAGGCGGACTCTCAACCACTGCGCCACCAGGGAAGCCCCTGAAACACATTTCTCATCATAGTATATAAAGATTTTTTTTCTATTTAGATGTTATTAAAATCAATTAACCAATCAATTCATCAGTACATTATTCCACACACTATGTGAACGTCATTCCTCTGAGAAGAAGGGATTTGTCTTCTACAAGGCGTTTAACCTGAGACACACTCAAGCTACCAAGTAACACAAGACCTACCGCTGGTGACTCCTGTTTGATAAAACCTTCCCAAGTCCACTGGGAGGAGTGCATATCCTCCTCTTCTTGCTGTCATTGTCCTTTGTATTGCACTCTCTTAATCAGTTAATACCACACTACTATACTATTGTTAAAAGCCCAGGTTCTAATATCATACTACCTGGATTCAAAGTTCTAAGCCTTAGTAAAATACCTTAGTCTCCTCATTTCTAAATAGGAATAATAGAAGTACTTTCCTCATAGAGTTGATATGCTGATAGAGTAGCACCATGATCCTAAAGCATTATTTTTGGTAAGTACATCCTGCAAAAAATTGTGGTGTGAAGGTTAGCTATTAAACAGTTCCTAGAAAAAGATTACCAAAAAATTAACCGAAAATGGTAATAGTAAACATACAGGTGGAAAAAATTATGTGGAAGTAGAAATTACATGCTGACTGAGTGGAGGAGGTGTTTGGGATTGGGGGCTGGGAGGGAGGTCGTGACTGACAGGATAATAATGGTATCTAGTAATAGAGATAGGAAAATTTCTTTTAGGAAAAAAGAAAGTGTATAATTAGAAGCATATCAAGAAACACCCATTTTCCCTGCTTTATTTTTCTTCTTCACACATATTACTACCTGGCATTATATGTAACATTTTTTGTTTTATTGTCTCCTCAATTGGAATGTAAAAACCCTATTATAATAGGAATCCTGCTTGTATTCTCTTTCTCTCCATTGAGTAGGTGCTTTATAATAGCTGAGTGGAGGAATGAAGCATCCAAATGTGAATTCGGGAGGCAGGTGTAGATTTTATAGAGAAGTTTCAGAAGAATTACAGTTTATCAAATCGAAAGGAAAAAACAGGTTATAGAGTAGCAGTGAAAACCTGGGAATTCAATTAATATGAACTTGTAGAGGGTCAAGCAAATAGGGTTTAATGTTTTTCTCTTTGTTTTTTCTGTAAAATTCTCTAACTCAGGAGCAAAATACAAATTAGCAAAAAAGAATGAGTTCAGCTGACTATTGATATGACAAACATACAAAGAAAGTAAAGGAAGTTAGAGAAACTCAGTCTTAAGGCATTTGTTCCTCAGGTGTGATCCCTGGATCAACAACATCCGGATTACCTGAGAAATGATGGGGCCCCATAATTTGGGGGGTGCCTTATCCTAGATCTACTGAATGAGAAACTCTGGGATGGGATCAGCAATCTGTGAGTTAACAAGTCCTCTAGGTGTTTCTGCAAGCTGAAATTAAGAACCAATGCCCTAAATTGTTGAAATTGTTGAAATGTGAGGCTTAGCTGAGAAAGGAGTTTAAATTAAAAAAAAAAAAATTTACTGGAGTAGAGTTGATGTGCAATGTTGTGTTACTTTCTGCTGTACAGCAAAGTGAATCAGTTATACATATACATACATCCACTGAACTCTGTTCAATACTCTGTAAATGACCTCTATGGAAAGAGAAAGGAGTGTAAATACCACTAGAATAGAGGTCTGTTGGATAGTCACCGTGTTCTGGAAAGCCCCGTTGAAGGGGTTATCTGACATTGTAGCAGTGACTATGAAGTCTAAGGATTGTGACTGAGCTGCTGGATAGCTGTGGGATGAAAGAGACTCTGGTACTCTCACTCTGGGTTCAGGGAACCTTTTTCTACTCTGGCCCGAAAATCAGAAAAGATGAAGTAAAGTTTGTTCAAAGAGCTAATAACTTTGCACCAGGTAAAATCCGAAATGTATGTTTGTCTTAGGCTCAACATATGTTTTCTCTAGTACTTTGAAAGTATGAAATTTTTTCTCAGTTCTCAATCCTAATAACTTGAGGAGTATTTTAGCTTATTTCAGTAAACTTGTGTTGGTTACAAATGTTTTTATTTATGTGTGTCTTTGAAAGTATATATAAGTGGTTTGGGGTAGTATGCCCTTTTGGGTGGTACAAGAATTACCCAACATGCTTGCATTCTTACAGGAATTCACTATGTACTGTCACTATGTAGATAGTACCCTTGTGTCATTAATATTTTCTATTACCTAGTTTTTGTTCTGCTTTTTGGTATGAATAACCTCTTAGAAATGAATCTACTCAGAATAAAATATAGGTTTTAGATTCTACTGATTCCATTCTATAACTGCTCTTTTGTAAAACAATATGGCTATTGCCTTTGTACATGATGCATCTGAAAGTGTCATTTCTAATCAGTATGACTGTAGTGAAAGTACAGGCCATTTGCAAAATGGATTTTGGAGCCATTTTTGGCCGACAGCTTTAAGTGGCCAGCGAGGTCTTCCCCGGTTAGTGTGGTTTCTCTTTGGCTTTGATGTCAGTCGTCATGATATTTATCAGTCTTTCCATATAAACAAAAACATAACTTCCTGAAGAAATAATAAAATGAGCTAAACTTCTCCAAAACAAATTATATCCCTCTCTCTATAAATCCAGAAATTGCATCTGTCGCGTGGAAAGGAGACTAGAATTTTATCAAACAAAACAAGGACGACTATAACTTCTTTCTCATACCATTACAATCAGGAACTAAGTACATTTCAATGGTTACACCAAATGATAGTCTGAGTCTTATAATCACTTACTTCCTAGCATACTGTGTCATGAGCTGAGCTCTTTATACTGATGCCAAGACTAGTTGACAAACCTCTTCCATTCACAGCTGCACTGTGAGGCTAAAAACAGTCATACACTTTTTTTCTTTGTTTTCACAGCTGCCTGATAGCATGGACCAAAATGGAATTTATATTCAATTGATCATATGTGGGCATATTCTGTTTTGTTAAAAGATTGAGAGTATATCTCAAAATACATATTATATGAAAGGCTTGTTAGAGAGAAGAAATGGTGTTATTATAAAAATGCAAACCAACCCTAGAGGAAAAAGGGGGTAAAGGTATCTACTTGATAGCCATATAAAATCCTCTAGAGAGTCAGGGGTAGACTGGCACACATCAGAAGGAGAAAACTATTTACTTATATGAGATGTGAGAACTATCTGCTAAATCTGCATCCCAGCATCAAACCATGTTTTCCTTAGCTTCCCATTGTGCCTGGAATTTCACTCTTAGTGAGCCATTCATTGGATTAAGTCATTGTGCATCTAGTTGTCTCATGTTAAAATGTGAATGGCATATATATATGGAATCCTAAAAAAAAGAAAAGGTTCTGAGGAACCTAGGGGCAGGACAGGAATAAAGACGCAGACATACTTAATGGACTTGAGGACATGAGGAGGGGGAAGTTTAAGCTGGGACGAAGTGAGAGAGTAGCATTGACATATATACACTGCCAAATGTAAACTAGATAGCTGGTGGGAAGCAGCCACATAGCACAGGGAGATCAGCTCCGTGTTCTGTGACCACCTAGAGAGGTGGGATAGGGAGGGTGGGAGGGAGATGCAAGAGGGAGGGGATATGGGGATATATGTATACATATAGCTGATTCACTTTGGTATATAGCAGAAACTAACACAACATTGTAAAGCAATTACACTCTAATAAAGATTAAAAAAAAGATGCAAACTAGATATAAAATAGAGAAGCAACAGGATATATTGTATAGCACAGGGAAATATAACCATTTTTTGGTAATAACTTTAAATGGAGTATAATCTATAAAAATATTGAATCACTATGTTGTACACCTGAAACTAATATAATATTGGAAATCAACTATACTTCAGTAAAAAAATGTGAATGATCCTGGAAGAATTAATGTCTTCCCTTTATACCCAGTCATTGGCCCACCCACTAGCATGAGTTGGCTTCTCTTACCTCACAAGATGTGAGTGTTCTTGCAGAATGGACCAAAGAAGAGGTCTGCCATGTTCTACAGTACTCGTGCTCTTGGTAATCGCATGGCTTTACTGGGATATTCAGACAGAAAGTAGAAATGACCTTATTAAAAAGAGTGAGCATATGAGCTGAACCAATCACTTCATGCCAGGGAATTGAGTTACAAGGTCACTACAAGGAAATAAAATGAAGAATTAACCTGAATACCAAGAAATTAGGGATTATCCTAAAAGTAGTCATAGGCCAATGTGCAACATTGACATTGGGTTGGGGAGGAGATAATCATATTTATTGAGTCAACTTATTATGTGTAATCAAATGTGGGCAAGGGTAAACATCCAAATGAGAAGTTCAAGTCTGACACTGGGCTGAGAGTGAGATTGTTGAACAAAAGGCCTAGAACAAGTTGGCAGTTGATGCAGAGACAATCCTTTTGATAAGAGGTGCTGCCTTTTTGCACCATTGCACTGCCTGGCCTCCACAGATCTTTAGTGTGGTTGTCTAGACCCAGCAAAATAAAATTATGAAATTTAGTTATTAAGTACTTCTAACGTGATTTAATGAGCAAATATTCTATAGAATTATCTACAGCCTGCAAAAAACAAAGGCAAACTGTGGAGTGTACCTGGAATGTCACACACTTAAATTCATTTAGTTCCTTTCAGTATGCGTCATTAACAACAAAATGCACCTCTTTCACAAACTACTCACCTTTTAAAACAAAGCAAAAATAATAATAAAATGCAAGTGTTTCAAATTTATATAATTAACTTTTCAAGTGTAAACACAGAAGAGATTATGCTATCCATTCTTGTTTGAAAAGTATTTCATTGTTGATTTTTTTACACTATGTTTTTTTTTTTTTACATCTTTATTGGAGTATAATTGCTTTACAATGGTGTGTTAGTTTCTGCTTTATAACAAAGTGAATCAGTTTTACATATACATATGTTCCCATATCTCTTCCCTCTTGCGTCTCCCTCCCTCCCACCCTCCCTATCCCACCCCTCCAGGCGGTCACAAAGCACGGAGCTGATCTCCTTGTGCTATGAGGCTGCTTCCCATTAGCTATCTACCTTACGTTTCGTAGTGTATATATGTCCAGAGCTCATTTTAGAGTCTGTTTTTATCACTCTTCTTTTTCCTGCTCATTTGGAAAAACAAAGAAAGATGGCTTAATTCGTCAAGGATTGGCCCACTTTTCTTAAAAGTATGAACTATCTCGTGAACTTTCATTATATTCCTATAAAAATAGTAATCAAAATATACACTTCTGATCTGACATTCACAAGTCCTAATGTAATAGGAAGAATCTAGTTTCATGCTCCTTGTGTTCTAAGAGTGTAAATTAGTTTATGCAAATTTACGTTTTTATGAAGTAGAAATTTTGAATATTTTTAGACTTGAAATAGCTTTAAAATGCAATAATCTTTTGGCACCAGGGCTTAACAAGGACAAATATCATGCAGTGAAACAACAGGTCATCTGATTGAGAATATTTAAATATGTTCTTCATCCTTATGTGAAAATAGTATATATATATTTTCTATCTTGTACAAAGTAAAACTTAGGAAGCTTTGTTAATTTTTATTTTATTCTATTTTTCCTGTTAAATATCATTGCAACATTCCATAGGACTACTAGTTTTTATGAGTAAATCATATATTACTAGAGGTTCTTTGTAGGAAGCTATACTCCAATTAAGACTATCACCAAATCATAAGTATCAAAATACATAATAAGAGCTCCCCTTGAAGCAAGAGGTTAAACTTGTATCTATTTTCCTTATGGAGACCATTTTGTTACAGTGATATTTACAAAATAACTACTATATAGTTTATAAGTATCAATATTTGAAAGAGTAAAACAAGTATAAAAAAACTGGTATTTTCTAGTACTTTCCTCTCATCAATGAAGTCTTGATTTACTCTGAATTTTAACATGGGCTTAAAGAGTCAAATAATACTGTTGTGGGCCTTTGTTTCCCCAGTGTGACGTGTACACACACACACACACACACACACACACACATATTACAAAAAAAAGTCCTGAAAAGCTATTCAAGACTTAATTTACATAAAGCAAATAAACTTGAGAGTATTTGGTAGTACCACTAATAATACTGTTTGTTTCATTTATAATACTCCTTGATTGTGAATCATTGCATCTTTAGATTCAAAGGTTCATATGAGAGTGCCAAAAGAGAACAAAGGAGAACGTGTGTTTTCTGTATTGTGAAAGCTTTGTTGTTGTTTTTTTTTTACCTAAGTTAATATGAGGCTAGCATTTATTATGATATTAATATTCAATCACTTTTTATAGTAATGCAATGAGAAAGCTGTATTTCGTGAGGCCAGATGTACTCACACTGTCACTCTCGGAAGTAGATTTTGCAACTTTGCAATTAGTGTCTAGAATGAACATTTACTAGCTGCTTTGCTTTTCTAGCAAGAATCAAGAGAGCGAGAAAGTAAAATTGACCTGAACTTGCAGAAGAGTTCAAATGCTAAATCCTGAAATTAATTAGAAGATGTATGACCACCCTTGATCTTGATTCTAATCCAATTCTAATTAAACCTACACCATGAACCAAGAGTTCACACACTGGGGAGGCTTATTTTTTATTTATTTTATTTTATTCTTTTAGTTACTCTATTTCATGTAGAGGCTCAAAATAAGTTCTAATTAGCTGAGCTACTTACTGAACATTTTCTGTGGTTAGAAGCACAAAATAAAAGTTGAGCCAGCAAATAGAAAGCAGAAAATATACAGTGATTCAGGAGATGGTAGAATTAGATAGATCCTTTTGTAGACACAGTTCAGTCGGAACACTTTACCAGCATAGTAGCCTGTGCTTATTAGGATGCTATCTTTTAGATTATTACAAGGGAAAAAAATAAAACAAAAACACATATGAAATATAAGCTCCTTATCCTTGGCATTCAAGGCCCTACACCAGATACTCCCAATATGCCTCTGTCATCTTCCAATTCTCCCTTATGTGTGCTGCAGGGCCTGAGGGAACTAGACATTTCTGAGCATGCTTTGGGTCTCCCCTACTCTCTACTTTTCCATCATCCTTTAGGGTCCATCTCAATTGTTTCCAGGTTTCTGACATATTTCTTGAACTGATTATTCCCCTTTTTCTCCTGTGAACCACCATGGCCCTCTGATTGTACCTACCTTGTTCCTTGATAGCCTATATGCCCAACACTTTTCTAGGTGCTGGGGATACATCAGTAAGCAAAATAAAAAGAAATTTGCTCTCTTGGAGATTACATTCTCAGATGGTGAGACAGACAATAAACATAGTACGTAATAAATGATATGTTTTAGAAAGGGATAAAGACTATGGGAAAAATAAAGTAGGGAAAAGGGATTGGAGACTTTGGCAGTGGGGGGAATTACAATTTTAAATCCAATGTTCAAGGAATGCTTCAATGAAAAGGTAACGTTTGAGCAAGAATTTGAAGAGCTGTGAATATATGGAGAGGAGCACTTGGGGAAGAAGGAGTAGCCAGGGAAAGAGTTCTGAGATGGGAGTTTGGCTGGGGCAGAGTGTCCAGGAAGGGAGAAGGTTGGAGTCAGGAAGTCATCCTGGGTCAGATGTTATAGGGCATTGTTGATAAAGGCAAGGACTACTTTGGGAAGCTGGAAGATGGAAGCCACTGGAGAGTTTTGAGCAGAGGAGCACGAAGCCCTGAGTCAGGTTTCTAAAGCGTCACTCTGAACACTGTTGAGAATACGTTGTAGTGGGGAAGGGTAGAAATGGGAGTGTAGTTGGAGTTTACTATAACAAGCAGAGATTTGACAATGGTAACTAGAGTTGAGTAGTAGCATTGGAGGTGATAAGAAATAATCACTTTCTGGATATAAATTGAAGATAAAGCAATATAATTTTCTGACGGATTGGATTTGTGCTATAATTAAAAATGAGTATTCAAAGAACATCCCTAGGTAATCTTGAATTATAATTAGCAAACTTACCTTATTTCTCCTTCCACTCCTAAATTATTGAGTTAACACATGCACTTACACACATTGTCATACACTTTGCATTCCTCTTCAATAATTTAGATGAACTGATAGTCTGTACAATATGGTTAATTTCTCTGTGGATTGTAGAAATTAAAAATGAAATAAGGGTTAGTACCAGTTAAAAGACTTGAGATTGCTAAGTTTTTTTCTTTTTCTTTTCTAATTTTGAATTGGATGTAATTTTGCTTCAGGCTAGCTGGAAGAGTTCTGTAAGTCACAATTTAAACTTAAATTAATCTCACTTTAAAGGTTTTTAATAAAGCTTTTCTATGAAACACTGAAAAGCCAGCAATATGAAGGCTGTAATGTTCCCAGGAATGTGTAATCTAAAACTATAACTTAATTTGAATTCTACTGTGCCTTTTTTTTTTTACATCTTTATTGGAGTATAATTGCTTTACAATGGTGTGTTAGTTTCTGCTTTATAACAAAGTGAATCAGTTATACATATACATATGTTCCCATATCTCTTCCCTCTTGCGTCTCCCTCCCTCCCACCCTCCCTATCCCACCCCTCTAGGTGGTCACAAAGCACCGAGCTGATCTCCCTGTGCTATGCGGCTGCTTCGCACTAGCTATCTATTTTATGTTTGGTAGAGTATATATGTCCATGCCACTCTCTCACTTTGTCACAGTTTACTCTTCCCCCTCCCCATATCCTCAAGTCCATTCTCTAGTAGGTCTGTGTCTTTATTCCTCTTACCCCTAGGTTCTTCATGACATTTTTTTTTCTTAAATTCCATATATATGTGTTAGCATACTGTATTTGTTTTTCTCTTTCTGACTTACTTCACTCAGTATGACAGACACTAGGTCCATCCACCTCATTACAAATAGCTCAATTTCATTTCTTTTTATGGCTGAGTAATATTCCATTGTATATATGTGCCACATCTTCTTTATGCATTCATCCGATGATGGACACTTAGGTTGTTTCCATCTCTGGGATATTGTAAATAGAGCTGCAATGAACATTTTGGTACATGACTCTTTTTGAATTATGTTTTTCTCAGGGTATATGCCCAGTAGTGGGATTGCTGGGTCATATGGTAGTTCTATTTGTAGTTTTTTAAGGAACCTCCATACTGTTCTCCATAGTGGCTGTACCAATTCACATTCCCACAAGCAGTGCAAGAGTGTTCCCTTTTCTCCACATCCTCTCCAGCATTTATTGTTTCTAGATTTTTTGATGATGGCCATTCTGACTGGTGTGAGATGATATCTCATTGTAGTTTTGATTTGCATTTCTCTAATGATTAATGATGTTGAGCATTCTTTCATGTGTTTGTTGGCATTCTGTATATCTTCTTTGGAGAAATGTCTATTTAGGTCTTCTGCCCATTTTTGGATTGGGTTGTTTGTTTTTTTGTTATTGAGCTGCATGAGCTGCTTATAAATTTTGGAGATTAATCCTTTGTCAGTTGCTTCATTTGCAAATATTTTCTCCCATTCTGAGGGTTGTCTTTTGGTCTTGTTTATGGTTTCCTTTGCTGTGCAAAAGCTTTGAAGTTTCATTAGGTTCCATTTGTTTATTTTTATTTCCATTTCTCTAGGAGGTGGGTCAAAAAGGATCTTGCTGTGATTTGTGTCATAGAGTGTTCTGCCTATGTTTTCCTCTAAGAATTTGATAGTTTCTGACCTTACATTTAGGTCTTTAATCCATTTTGAGTTTATTTTTGTGTATGGTGTTAGGGAGTGATCTAATCTCATACTTTTATATGTACCTGTCCAGTTTTCCCAGCACCTCTTATTGAAGAGGCTGTCCTTTCCCCACTGTATATTCCTGCCGCCTTTATCAAAGATAAGGTGACCATATGTGCATGGGTTTACCTCTGGGCTTTCTATCCTGTTCCATTGATCTATCTTTCTGTTTTTGTGCCAGTACCATACTATCTTGATTACTGTAGCTTTGTAGTATAGTCTGAAGTCAGGGAGCCTGATTCCTCCAGCTCCGTTTTTTGTTCTCAAGATTGCTTTGGCTATTCGGGGTCTTTTTTGTTTCCATACACATTGTGAAATTTTTAGTTCTAGTTCTGTGAAAAATGCCAGTGATGGTTTGATAGGGATTGCACTGAATCTGTAGATTGCTTTGGGTAGTAGAGTCATTTTCACAATGTTGATTCTTCCAATCCAAGAACATGGTATATCTCTCCATCTATTTGTATCATCTTTAATTTCTTTCATCAGTGTCTTATAATTTTCTGCATGCAGGTCTTTTGTCTCCTTAGGTAGGTTTATTCCTAACTACTGTGCCTTTTAATTAAATTCCAGATCTTTACAGACAATTAGTACACATGTATAAGACATATCTATCTAGAAACTGATGTGAAGTAAAGAATTTAGGCATTTATCTTGATAGTGAAAGCTCCAAATCTGGCTTCTGAGGAAAAAAGTGTGAGTCAGGCTTGGAATTTCATTAGATATAAATACTAATTCAACCACTATTCAGTTCTGTATTTTAATTAATTTGTATGGGCCTGTGCACATTTTTGAGATAGATAAAATTCTAATTCATGCAGACTTTGCAACTGAAAAAAAGAGACATATTTTGTGTCAGTATTGGTACTGTTTTTTTTTTTTTTAATTTAAATTAGATGAAATCAGACAAAACCAGAAGCTGCATTAAATATGGGCTGGCTTCTTCTTGGAGAATCAATCTAAAGATAAAAATATACAATATACGGCTTCCCTGGTGGCGCAGTGGTTGAGAGTCCTCCTGCTGATGCAGGGGACACGGGTTCATGCCCCGGTCCGGGAAGATCCCACATGCCACGGAGCGGCTGGGCCCATGAGCCATGGCCACTGAGCATGCACATCCGGAGCCTGTGCTCCGCAACGGGAGAGGCCACAACAGTTAAAAAAAAAAAAAAAATACAATATAGGAAAAGTTATAAAGTGAAAAGAACCACAGAAAAATTCTATTATAAAAAATTCTTTTTATTATTTTGAATAACTTTTTATTCTGTAAAGGAAGTTATTACAAATAGATTGACTGCAATTCACACTTCCGTCATAAGTTATAAAGTTTAGAGTCTAAGTGTCTATATCCTAATATGGCTGACTTCTGGTTATTCATTTCCACCTGAAGGGAGATATTTATTTAGGAAATGGCATGATCATTCCAGGAAAAGGAGACAGCATGATTGACTGATTGATTGATTGATGACTTTTATTTTATTTATTTATTTTTTATACAGCAGGTTCTTATTAGTTACCTATTTTATACATATTCGTGTATATATGTGAATCCCAATCTCCCAATTCATTCCACCACCACCACCCCCAACCCCCCTTGGTTATCAACTGTAACTTAAGAAGAATGATCAAAACAATGTTATTGTAGGCATATTTAATCAGAGAAAGTGACAAACAATTTGTCTTAAAGTATATAAATAGCAGTTGATAACTCATTCCAGCCACATAAAGGGTCTTAACTTTTTCACACCAAGGCAGAGGAAATATTATGTATAGCACATAATCATTTAGATGACAAATGGTAGACCATTGAAATGCAAGACCCTGCAATCATGTGTTCATGTTTTGAGGTAAAATAGGATAATTATAAAAACAATTAAAAATACGGCAGAAGCATGTAAGCAATAAATGAACACAGAGAGAATTGTTGCTTCACACTGGACAATTTACAAATATTTTTCTATAATTCAACACAATATTTATTGAGCAGCTACCATGTGCCAGGCTGTTACAATATATGGGAACTTGAAAGATTGAACAATGACAAACATAACCATGAATTACCACATTTAAAACCAGATAAATCTGGAATGCAATATGTATTATCTTACTGGGAGAGAATCGTGTATTATTGAATACATCTTTAATTATATTCATCACACAAATATATTCATAGCAAAAGGTTTATTTCTCACTTTAAGCTTTATTCACAATTCATATTCTGTTTCTATGTGGATGTTAAGTAAAAGGAAAATGCCTTGTGGAAAGACAAGGACATACACTAAATTGTGGCATCAATTTCATCAAATTCCTGCCTCAAAGATTAACTATCAGTCTTTCTGAAGCTAATATTTCTATCTTTTGTCTTTATTCACTCCTTCTTACCACCTTTAAATATCTATTAACTAGTTCTCCTATTTTAAATATTCAGTATTTTTCTTTACTTTTTCTCCCATTTTTTAAAACTCTAGAGTAACCCAGCCACCTCATCTAGATACTGCCTTCTTGCACTCATATCCACAATTATTCTTCCTTAAAGGTAATATTCTCCTTGAGTCCACATAACTTTAGAATTCTGTTGACCAATAATATCTATAAAAGAAAATTTAGAGTTAATTTAGTTGCAACATTTTTATGTTACCATAAGAAAATGATTAAACGTGATTATATCTCTCATTACTATAATTTTATTAAGAAAAGGACTTAAACCCCCAAAGCAGGAAATAAATATTCGTAGAATCCCATGATTTGTTTTCATCCCCCCGCCCCACCCGATTTCACCACAGATCAGTGAAAATGTCTTTCTCAAATTAATTAAGGCTCTGACATAGGCTTTGGGGACTGCTGGTCTGCGTCTTGCCAGTTTTAATTCTTCACCACCTATTTTCTCTGCAATCCTTACTTTTCTGCCATCACCCCTTTACAGAACTCACAATGGTAACCATGACCACAGGTAGCCACGTCCAATAACTATCGATTTTCGTTGTATTGTATGTGCTCCCAGTATTTGACAGTGAACCATCCACATCTTTAAAAGGTTTTTGTGACACAGTTCTAACCTGGTTTTACTGCTTCGTGACCATTCCTTTGTTTGTTTGTTTGTTTCCTTTTCTTTCCTTTCAAATGAAATCGGGCATTTACAGTTTCTGACAACAGTTTCTAACGTGACATACTTCTTCCCTCAGTGATGGTATTTATTTTCAGAGTTTCAACTCCTACTCTTTTGAAATTGACTCAAACATATTTTCAACCGTGATTTTTCTTATCTCTATTCATGATTCAGTAGTTCATTTTTAAAAAAACATGCTACTAAATGGATGCTAATTAGAATTCTAGACTAAAGCCATCAAAAAGAGAAACATATTCCATCATCTTTTCTTTCAATTCCCTCTCTTACCTAATACACAATCCAGACCCTGCTACTCATGTTTGTTTGTTTAATTTCAATTAACGTTCCTATAACCACCCATTCACATGACAAATAATTTGTGAGGTGGTTCTTTCTTATTAACCAGTCACCAAGTCTCTTTCTTCAAAAGTTCTCACAACTATTTCTTTTCCGTCACTTTCAAGCTATGTGTTTTGTTAAGGGTAAGTGATTTATCTGGGGGGTATAATACTGCATGTCTAAGAAGTTTTCTATAGTTTTTTTTAAAATCCATCTGTGTAGGCTAAATGCCTGCAAAGTTCATATTGATCAAAACATATTAGTTCCCTTACTATCCTGACTCTATTGTAAAATCCTATTACATTTTCTTCTGTAATGAAAGTAATATTTTTTTAGATTAGTTATTAACGTACTCCACTATCATTCTCCTATACTAATCTGATCCTCAGAGCTCTTTTCTTTGTTTTGTTTTCCTTATAAAACTTTAGTGGTTTACCGTTGCTACTTTCAAGGACTCAAAAACTGTGTCCTTCCCATCCCCTTTCCCACTTTCAAGTCTTATTCCAGTTTTACCTTGTTTGAACAAAACATAGTAATGATTTTGAATTATGTTTTCAACCACATAAGTTAAATGAACTGAACAAGTTATCTGTGTACGCAAAGCTTTAGTATCCTTATCCTCAGAACAAGCACAGTGATTGGTACATAGTAGGTACCTAATAAAAAGACACATGTTAGGCATTCATTTCATTTCCTCCTATTTAAATCTGCCCAGTGTTTTCCAACCTCTGTACATTTTCTAATCCCTCTGTCTGCAAAAGTGCTAACCACATTGTAGTTATCATATCATAAAACCCTCCTCAGACTTTGCTCCATTTTGCTGATGCGAGTTTGGAGCCTAGAGAAGTTAAAGACCTGGCAATTAGGAACCATGTTGAATACTACACGAAACATTTTGGATTCAGTATTGTAGAACTCTACTGCTTTTTAACCTTTTATCTTTTATCTTTGTAAAATCTGAACATTCTGTTTTGGTCTTTTAATTTCTAAAAAGTGGATCGTAAAGTTTATGAACCACATGACAGGCACATAAATAATAGTCTTATTAATATGAGTGGTATGGTGGAATGCTAACTGATTCAGGTGACCAGACTTCCCTACGTCTTGTTACTAAATAACTGTCTGGTCTTAGACATGCCACTTTGTGTCTTGGGCATCAATTTTCTTTTCTGTTAAACGATGGTGTTAAAACAGGTAAATTATAAATGTCGCTAAGCTCTAAATATTGTGACTGTCATTATCATAGTCTGGCATGGAATAGATTGCAATTCATTTTCTTTATAAAAACCACAAAGAATATATATGTAACCTATCAAATCATAGTTTAGTTCTGAGTGAAGAAGCAGGTGCTAAGAATAGATTTTATGAAATGAAGAATATAATCCTGACAAAATGAGAATCCAAAGTAAAAATTTATTTTATTTAATATCGTCAAACATCTGGATATGTGACTAAAATTTTCAGCTTTCACGTGGCTGTTTGACTTTGTGTGAATAATATCAACTAAAAAGTGGAACGAACTACTATGTAAAAAATAAATAATCAGCAAGGATATATTGTACAGCACAGGGAAATATAGCCATTATTATGTAATAACTTTAAATGGAGTATAATCTATTAAAATATTGAATCACTGTTCTACACGTGAAACTAATATAATATTGTAAATCAACTGTACTTCAATAAAAAAGTTAGAACTAAATTCATGTCGAAATAATCAGACTTTCCTAATTTGAAACAAAAAGTTTAACATTTTGATTAATTCAGCCTTATAGATAAAGACAATAAGAAATATATTGGCGTTTTAAAATATTTTCTATTATTTTATAAAAATATATTTATTTAAGCAAAATATCTAGGTACACGCAGAAAAATAAGTGATTCTATGTAAAATACATTTCCCTCTTTTTTGTTGTTGTTGTTTCCATTAACTCTAAATTAAATTAGCTAAATCCTAGATTGTTCCCCTTTTTTTTGCATTATACCCTTTTCCAATGGTGAACGCTCACCTAAAAACAAAACAAAACTACTTGAAATTTTAAAATTGCTATATGTCACAAAATATCAAGTGAGAAAAAAGACAAGAGAGTCAATAAATATTTACATATTTCTTGGTTGATACCCTTTTATATTTCATAGACCAAAAAAAAATAGTAACCCAGAATTTCATTTAATTTCATTTCGGGGGTTGTAGGATGGTGGGGTGAAGTTTCAGGCACCTGGAGTATCAGTAGGTTAAAAGTGTAGATTACAATGGAAATTAATTTAAAAAACACAACAGCAGGGCTTTAAACTATTAAGCAGAAAGCATATAGTCTCCTATGGTGGAAAGAAGTATAATTAAAAAGCTATCAATAGTCTGGGATTGTCAAAAGTACTTTGTCACCTGAAGCATGTTCCTTGTAATTATCTTTTAGGCTTTAAGCTAGATCACCATTAACCTCAGAAGAAAAGGCATTACTATGCTTTCTGGTGTGAGAAATTGTATCATCATGTAAATTAAATCCCATTCGACAGTCAAATTAGATTTGGGAAATGATTGAGTATTAAACCTGCCCATGTATATTAACAAATGACACAAAGTCTGAGAGCACTAAGGGAAAAGAGGAAGAGTTTCCCTCCTTTTGAAGATTTCTAGATTCCTTATGTGCATAGAATATGATTTTGAACATACATCAGAGAAATAAAATTGAAGCAATAGAAGGAAAACTCAAAGATATTTTTAGCCTTTCCCCAACGATTTCTTTTCAGCCCTCAGACAGTTCAAAATGAATCAACGCTTAAGTAAGCCAGAAATAATATAACGAGTCTGCAAAATTATAGCTACCTACAGCTCAGATCTTCAATCATGTAATTGTTAAAGGCTCACTAGAAGGAGGAACAAATGTGTTCTCAGTTGAACTTGCTTGATTTTTTTAACCTTATTGTCAAAAGAAAGGAGTCATAATTAAGACAGCACAATGCATGAAGCAGAGAACAGCATGATTGCATCTTTGTGTTGATTAATGTTTATCCCTGAGGTGGTCTCTTCAGTGGCAGATAAAGGAATACCATGCAGCCTTCTATCCCTGATAAGACATTGGTGCCTAATGCCAAATCATCCACTACTGTCATTCCTGAGTACTAGTTGTAAAAAGTCATGTTAATTGATATAAGTGATTATTAGTCATATACAGAATAGAGCCTATAACCAAATGTGTAGTCATATTAATCTAATCTTGGGAATACAGGGGACACTGGAGGGTTTTCTGTTGTGGCTGTTATTTGCAAAGAAACCTGTAAGGCAGGGTTTCTCCACCTTGACATGATTGTCATTTTGGCCAGAAAACTCGGCTGTGAGGGCTGTCCTGTGCATAATAGCATGTTTAGCAGCATCCCTGGCCTCTATCTAGTAGATGCCAGTAGCAACCCCTCACCTTCAGCTGTGATAAACACAACTATCTTGACACTGCCAAAATGTCCACTGGGCGGCAGAATTGCCCCCAGTTGAGAACCATTTGTACAAGAGCCTTGGAAATATTATACAGCATAGATTTTATATATCTATATCTATCTACCTATATCTCTATCTATCTCTATCTCTATCTATCTACCTATATCTTTATCTACCTATATCTATATCTATCTACCTATATCTATATCTATATATCTATCTATATCTATATCTAAATGAATAGACACAGACATATGTACATACATACCCCCACACACACACATATATATATTTATACCTCTATATACTATTATATACATCTATATACATCTATATATACATACATATATATACATATATATGCATGTATACCCACACGCATATGTATACCTACTTGTAAACATATGTATATAGATATATACAATTACACATATTTATAATACATGTATATATACCATTATATATAGAAGTATACATATATGCAAGCAGTATATGTATGTGCATGTGTTCATATATAATTTACATGTATATACATATATATGTGTGTGTTATGTGTGTATATATGTATATTTATATATGTCTAAAACCATAAGGTCTGAAAACTTAGATAATATTATTTTAGTGTTTTTACTGATCAAAGATGCCTTTGACAGTATTAGGTGTATTTGCATATGCCTCCAGATTTCATTGTATATACTCTGTTTAGATGTGAAGTTTTGCAATGAAAACAGAATTGAGTGAGAGGATTCTGTGCAACACATGCAAAAATACGAAGGCCTCAAATCTTGCGAAGAAATCGTGAGTCTATATGTAGGTTAGTATGTCAGGAGATTGGGATGCATGAGAAGGACCAGTGCAAGATGATGCTACAGAGATGGGCAAGAGCCAGCTCATGTTAACAAGTAAACCTCAGCACAACTTACAGAGGGGTAAAACAGGATAGCTTCTTGTTTGCACATGGAGGTAAAAGCCAACAATTCAGACAAAAAGAGCTCTCGTTAATCGGCTCAAATATTACTCTCCATTTGGACTTTATCATCTAATTTGTCCTTATTTCCATGTTTCTGCCCTTGAGATACCTTCTCATTCAGAGACACTATTTCCAGGTGGAGGAGACAGTTTCCCATGAGCCATGACACGAGAGATACTGAGGTTAGGTCCCTTTCGAAACAAACAACAAAAACATGTAGCCTGTACCAATTTCTGAAATACCTCCGTTTGATGTAGTGCTCTTTGAAGTTAAATAATTTAGCGTCCAGGAATGCTCTTTACATTGGGAATACTTCTTTGCTGAACATCTTTTAATCCTACAGTATGCCGTTTATGTGATCTTTAGCCGCCTAAGAGGGTTCTAGGTAGTGGGGTTTGGAGCAATTAAGCTGTGGTGGAGAGCAAGACAGGCTACAGATTTGGAATGTGGAGTTCTACCCATTGGTGCATGGAGGACAAGAAAAAATATATATATCAAATAATATATTAAATACCTACTGTATACCAGGAACTTTACATATAAAATGTATGAAAAGGTGTCTCTGCTGGGTAAAAACTGAGATTCAGGTAGAGCAGGATGTAGATGTGCCCTCCTTCTGCCCATCCCCATCACTTCTTCAGAGCACTATGGGGAAGAAAATAAATCCTCACAGTGATAGAGTCACATACTTGGTCCAAAACAGGTATCCAGCCACAATTTCTGATTCTTCATTGGAACCGGAGTTCACTGAAAGCAATTCAAATCTTTTAATAACTGGAGTTTTGAGGTGGATGTAATGCAAGTTGGATGGCAGAGAGAGACAAAGGGCCCCTGAAACAATGTTTAAAAAAGTCACTGTGTCTAAATATGGCATCTGGCAGCCTGGGCTAGACTCTGCTCCTTGACTCATGTATCCAGAGATATCGGGGGAGGATCCAGTGTGAGCCTACATTTGAATCTACACTCACAGAATCCTATTCACTGGAAAGAGGTCCAGGCTGTGAGCAAAGCTGACAGACTGTGTCACCCACCAGGGCCCTCCTCTTCAACTATTCTGGTTATCACCACTGCGAGCTCTCTGTGCAGAAATAGAATTACATTTCCATAGATGTTGGTGGGGGAACACCGAGTCAAGCTGTACAAGACAAAAGATCTTAGTTCAACAGTGAGGCAGGAATCCAAGTCCTATGCCAGCACTTGGAGAGCCTAGTAAGGACTGTTACCAGTGGCATTAAGGCCCTAGTCATGTATGAATTCCTCTCCTGGTTTCCTTTTAGGACTTCTTGTAGGGATACAGGAATGGGAGAGAGCCAAAGTCTTGTCAGCTGGCATGTACAGGAAAATGGTCTACTGAATTGTGGGCAAACTATATTAGCGTTTGGGCAACACTGGATTATAGAAATCTTACTTTATTTAATTCTCCTCCCAACCCAGTGATGTAGGGATCATAATCCTGGTAAATTTGAAGTGGAAATCAGGTTTAGTGAGGTTAAATTACTTATGTTTGCAGAGCCAGTAAATGATAAGAGTGGGACTCATACCCTGGTCCATTTGATACCAAGGCTACTACACATTATTCTGACTCACAACAGAATTCTACCATCTGTTTATTGAAGAGCAAAGTGCCAACATTGGTTTTCAGGATGGATTATGAAAAGAAAGGGTAGGAGTTAATTAAAGACAATTTTATCTTGATCTGGCCCTATCTAAGACCCTTTCTTCCATGAAAGTAAATATGCCAAATTTAAGTTGTCAGCTGTCAGAGGTACAGAAAATAAATTGTATCTTATTCTTCTAGCTGGCTTCAAGTGTTCATAGGTAAAGTACACTTTGGACAAGTTTGTATTTTGTAGCTAAATGACCCTATTTCTACTTTTGCTTGGCAAATATTAATGGCTAGATAAGCAAGCCCCTCTTCTACCCAGATCAATGTATCTACATAAATGCTCATTAACATAGAATCCTCATTATTTTTATCATCAATCAGACATATCTAGAACTTTGACACTAAATTTTAACAAAAGGTACGATATCCTTGAAAGTTATATTGCTATGATTTGATCCCTAGCAAAAGAAACTTTCCTGCAAGAGGGAGTTACAACATTTTGCTTCTAATTATAAAATGAACAGAGAACTAATTAGATGTTTTAAAACCCAAAGGAAAGAAAATTCCATAACTTTTCTCCTAAATTTAAAATCATCTGAGTTTAAAAGATCTGATCTTAATTATTTAGGGCTTGATTTCTTGAGTCAAGATGTTACTATTTTTATTAGAGGCAGAAAAGTCAAATCTGGAGGCAAATGTGTTTTTTGTAGAGATAGTCTAGGCCAGTTTTTCTTATTTTTTTGACAAGGATGAGTTAATTACTGAAAAAAATCCAGAAAATTCAAGTTTTTAGATTCTAGTTCTGAACATTTTTATAAATATATTTTAAAACAACACCCTGTATTTTCTACCTCCATTTGTATTAAGAATACACTTTAAAAATTTAGTGTAGAATCCCATGTTTCCAGCTTTAAAACCCAATCAAAAACATCAACACTGCAGGAAGACCAGTAGTTTCCCTTGGAAAGCATACCAGTATACAACAAAGGGTCCAGTCTTTCTAAGTTTTTAAACAGGAAATTTAAAAAAAACAAAAAAACAACTAACCCTCTTAAAAAACTTTCAAGCAATCATAGAAACTATAATTTAACTGAACATTTTAGCTTTCTGCCAAATTACTGCACGGTGATGGCAGTTGGCTGCCAGGGACTCCAGCCTTTCCAGCCTTCCAGTTCATACCAGTTTTAGAATGGATAATTGATCATCAAAGCTGTGAATGAATCAAAGGAGACAGTACATCAACTCCATATAAACTTCTAAAAGCACCGAAATGCAAAGTAATGCATGTGCATTGCATATGAATGCAATTAGTTTGTACATGAAGAGAAGAATTTTAGTGTGCTGTTAGCTTTATAACAGCCTAATATACAAGAAGCCAATCTTTAGTTAGCTTGCCAGAAGTATGACAAACTACTAGTTACACGTTTTTTAAAGATTGAATGGTTGGGACTTACCTGGTGGCACAGTGGTTAAGAATCCGCCTGCCAATGCAGGGGACACGGGTTAGAGCCCTGGTCCGGGAGTATCCCACATGCCACAGAGCAACTAAACCCATGAGCCACAACTACTGAGCCTACGCTCTGGAGCCTGCGAGCCATGACTACTGAGACCGCGTGCCACAACTACTGAAGCCCGCACGCCTAGAGCCCGTGCTCCGCAACAAGAGAAGCCACCGCACTGAGAAGCCCGCGCACCGCAATGAAGAGTAGCCCCCGTTCGCCACAGCTAGAGAAGCCCGCATGTAGCAACGAAGACCCAACACAGCCAAAAATAAATAAATAAATTTATTAAAAAAAAAAAAGATTGAATGGTTGTATATTGTTTTCCAGAATGTTTTGATTAACCATTATATTGCATATTTGTAATTAGTGTAAAGATTAATGTTAATTGAAAAATTTTATTGGATTACAAATGACATAGCAAAAATAAAAGTAGTCTTGCTTTATATGCAACCAGAAATTCATGAAATGCAAGGATTAAATCTATGATTTTTTTCCTAACAATGGAATTTATTCTTGACTGATGTCCTCACTCATTTTTTCTTTGATTGTTGATGGAAGTATTTAGAAAGGAGGGTAAAGAGGAAGGGAAATAAAAAAATACTCCAAACAATTTTTACAATGAACATTTCTCCCCAACTCTCAGAGGGTAGCTTCATCATTGCCAATTTTAGGCATTTGTTCTGTTTCTGTGTTTTCTACTCATTTATTCGAGCAAACTCTTATTTATTACAATACTATAAACATGTCATTCTTTCCGTGAGAGGAAAAGAAAGGGAAAAAATAATAGGAGATAGCTCCTCTCCAAATCTGAATGTCTTTTCTGCTCTAGTGACTTGAATTTGGGATGTATTCTTGTCAAGTGAGTGCCAACACCAGACTGAGAAAGGTGGATAACTATAGAAATAAAATTAGGCTCCACATATTAAAATGGGTTTGCAAATTTGATAAATTATTTTTAATAAAGTCCTTTATAAAAATGAATTATAACATTATAGTCATCATAACTTAATCAGTAATCCTGAGGTTCACATTTATTCATCGTTTTCTTTCATTCAGTGCTCCATGAATGAAATAATTAGTTGTGACTCTTTGCAGAGTAACTCGGCCTACATTAAACATTATAAAATAAGGGGAGCAGTTCATTTGAAAACCAGGTGCCTCCTGCCTCATTCATATATTATGTATACTGCCAATAAAAACAGGATAACTTGAAAGTATCCACTGGTAATAGGACACAATCCATAGCGCTTCAGAGAAAACTGTCTGTCATTTAATAACCTGATTTTATCCTCCTGGAAAATGCCCAGAATGTTATGAAACTGTTACTAGTCAATGCTCCATGAGCAGGTATTTGTTAGTTTCCCATATTATTTGAAAACAAAATTGTGCTAATTCCTCTTACAGCATCATGTCCTTCTACAGCTAATTGTAAATCACTGAACCTCGTAGTCTGCACTAAATGTATAGTATAGTTATAGTATAGTATAGTACATATATAGAAAAATCCTATTTTTTTTCTCCAGGCATTCCATGTCAACCTTCTTCTCCTCTGCTTTAGCCTTGTCACACGTCTCATAACAATGGCCATTTTATATCCTAGGTCACTCTAGAATTAAAATCATAGAACTCTCTGATTAATCCTTTCCCCTAGTCCCCATACTTCTTTAGTCACTTGCTTCTATTTTACCATATTTCTTCCAGTTCCATGGCATTTGTCTCAATTTTTGATACCTATAAATTCCTTCCCAACTCCTTCCCAGTTCCTATAAATTCTTGTCTCCAGCCTCTCTGAAGAACATAAATTTTGAATCTTCTTATTGACACCTAAGCCATATGATCTTGGAAAATAATAGCTATTATTAAATGAGCCCTTATTATATGCCAAAAAAGCATGTTGATCACCACTTCACATCCATTATTTCATGGAGCCCTTGTAACAGTCTGGTGATTTTTACGCTATTGGCTTTATTTACCAGCATAGAGAAGTGAGGCTTTAAAAGGTGAAAGCAACATAAAACATGCCAGAGCAGTGGTTTGGGAGCCCATGTTCATAAATACTCAGATTATTTTCATTAAGCCACCATTTTTTCATCTGCAAATGAGAGCTTAAGGAATGTCCAGTGCTAGCGAAGTGCTGGACTGTGAGAGCCTGCATTCGCCATTTTTAGGCTGTATATCTGGCCAGGGTTCCATTGCAGATCCACCCTCACTTTTCTATTATACCTTCTTTACATCTTATTGCTGTGCCACGTGTGTTTTTTTGTTGCCATTGCATCCACATTTCTGAAAGGCAGTTTTAATCTGCTTCTCCTTAGCTAGTCTTTCACATTCTGATTAAATCTTACCCAGGGTGACCACTTAATGATTGTGCAGAGGGGACAAAAGGAATGAACCCTTAAGAACTTTCCGTTTTATTGTTATGTTTTGCAAGTAAATGATTGACTGGTTATCGTAGCATTGGGGTATTGTTGATTAGAGCTAAAAGGAAGAAGAAAGATGCAGCATAGGCAAGTAATTAGATGTGTGGCCTTTGGAATCACATAGCCAGAGTTCAAATTCTCACCCCAGCACTTGTTAGCTAAGTGAATGTGAATAAGTAACTTACTTTTTATATTTTAATCACTTGTCTGTAAATGACTATAACAATACCTATCACGTAGTATTATTGGAAAGAATTCAATGAATTTAAGCACCTATAGCCTGGGACAAGTAACGTCTGATCAATTTGGTCAACTTTTTATAGCTTCAGTTTCCTGATTTTTTAATATGTAGATAACAGTACCTACTCATAGAATAGTTATACACTGACCACAGTGCCTTGTACATATGAACAGTTATTCCTGGCCAGAATTAGAAAACTCATTGTTTGCATAAAAGCGTGAAATGAGAAAGGCAAGATAAAATCTCCACATGAGGAGGGTTATATTGCAATGGCTACTGAATTATTTATTTTGTGAAGTAAGTATAAAGCTACAAGTTCAAATTATTATTTGGGAAGAAAAGTTGAACCAACTTAAGGAATTACCTGTTTGAAGCACTGATAGGGCTTGTTTTGTAGTAAAGAGTTTAAGCAAGTAATTTGTGAATCTTGTGACTCTGTATTAAAAGTATTAAATAATCAGCTCTAAGTAATTCTAAGTATCTGTTTCATTAGGATATATTTTAAGAAATTAAGCAAAGCCAGGGGAAAAAACTAACTGTTGATTACCACAATAATTGATCAGATTACTACTATGCATCACAGAGCCATGGTGGCTTAAAAGACTGCTTGGTGAGGCCATCCACAAACTCAACTCCAGGCCTCAGCTTGAGTACTCGAAAGTCACATGGGTTAAGTCTCAATTCCTCAGCAAGGAATCTAAGTTCTGAAAAAGAAGATTCAAACCTAAAAAAACCTGCCCACCCAAATCTTAAATGCCACCTAGGAAATTGATGCATGGAAATTAGAGCTGGAGGCTGGGCCTTCCTTACAACTGCCCTAAATACATGCCTCCTGTTTCATTGCTACTCATTCTAGACTTGAGCAAAGGAAGCAATATTCTGAAAGGCATTACATGTGACACACCTGGATATCAATATCATAAACCCCAGTTAGCTCAGAGATCATCTTTTTTAATATTTCCCAGAATGTCTTTGGCAGAAAGTTCTTCCTACCAGTTGTTCTCTGAAATGAGGCTTCTGCAGTCCAATAATGTAGGGTAACATTTCCCTCTTGGAGGTGTACAGTGCATTTTAGCTTATTACAAGCTGTCGGATATCATAAAGGAAACAAGAATCGACTTTTAACGTCTCACGTTCCAAATTTTTTTGAATATAGAACTATTTATTTTATTTAGCTTTAGAAATAAATTTATTCTGAGAGTAGGACTTAAATGTTCTCACTAACAAACAAGATAAATATGTGACATTATGGAACTAGATAGGGGGAAATCCTTTCATTATGTAAATGTATATCAAATCATCATGATGCATACTTTAAATATCTTTCAATTTTATTTGTTAGGTATAACTCAGTAAAGCTGAAAAAAATTTATTTATTTACTTTAACTATTTATATGCCAAACACCTTCCTTCAATAAAATTACTGTTTCTTGGAACACCCAGATAGCTATGGCGATAATAAAAATAATTGCTACGGGTAGATCTCGAGGCACCAGGTCCTTTGTATAAAATAACTCAATTAGTTCTCACAGCAATCTGATGTTATAGGGACAATTATTACTATCTCCATTTTCCCCATATGTGGGAAACTCAGGATTGGTGGACTGAGTAACTTGCCAAAAGCCATAACCTAGTAAGTCATTGTATTGCATTTCAAATTTGATAATACTGATATGTTTAGAATATAAACAGACTGAGACCCAGAAAAATATTAGTAACTTGTTGCCCAAGTTAACGTTGTTATTTAGAGCCAGAACTGGGATTGCCTAGTTATGCGCATTACCAGTTACCTGATTCTTTGGCAACATACCATGCTGCTTCGCTACTTGTATTATTTTTTTCAAGTTATTTTTCTTCTAAATTACATGATTTTTGCATAAGTGTGTGCATCAACCAGTTACATTCTGTCTGGCTTCTAGAAGCACAGGGTTAGAATATATATTGACCACTATTCTGCATTTGTATTAAACAATTTATACTAACACTTTGTAGAGGAACTTGCATACTGTAAGTGTTCAGTAAATTTTTGAAGAATCACATTGATTCATACTTCCCAGTGTCCAAGGCCTAGTGACCTTCAAAGACCTATTAGATGTCTGTAGAGAGAGTGATTAAGCTTATTTGCATTTTTATTGTCATAAATATGCATGATAGCCTTTGATATCTGAATTTTTACTAACTAAAAGATGTTTATCACTTGCTTTCAAAAGAAAAGTGTTGTAAGGACTTGTGAATTAAAATCTGTAAGCATGTTCACATCCTCATTAGAGAGTGCAACAAAAGTACAAAGACATGATCATTTCTCTAAGTGGCAAGATAAAATTCAGACAGAGAGATTGCACTGCCTCCTGAAACAAGAGTGGCTGGAAGAACATCTGTTCCCTGATGCCCATGCATCTCTCTCTTCTTTTCTGCTTGCTCTGAGCATTGCATTGTGTACTCATCCTTTGAAAGAGTTAGACTTTGCCAACCAAGGCTATGTGGCCAAATGGAACTCTTTCTTAGCAGTGTAAACCCTGGCTTTTACAGGACTCATAATTGGGCTTAAGTAGTTAAAGGAAGTTTCAGAGAATTCCTGCCTGAATGTTGTTTCATGTTGTGACACTTGTACATGGTAATGCAAATTTTAAAAACCTGACAGGTCTCAATGAATTATGTGATATATATAAATTATCCCATATGAGATAGACTTTAAATTGATGATATCACACCAAGCAGTGAAATAAAAGAACTACCAGCACTTATCCTGATAGGATAATAGCTGCAAATGATTTCACGAATCATTAATTTAGAGATGTGGTCCTACGCATTTTTAAGACCCAATGTGAGATGAACATATTTCGTCTGTGATATGATGTTAATAGTTTTGAGAAAAGAGGCCATCTGATGAGGTTAAGCTCTCCCAGTTTTGTGCCACTGGATTTTTTATAATGAAATAATATGGTTATGATGAATTAGAATTCTTGATTGTTAAAGAAAATTGATAGGTTGATAGATCAATACTGGTTACTTAATGTCGTAAAATACACTACTTTTTGAGTCATGACACATGCAATATACAATCAATTTTTTTGTGTGTGTGAAACATAAAAATTGTATGACATTCAAATTTCAGTGTCCATAAATAAAGTGGTGTTACAATATAGCTACACTTATTCAATTACATACTGTCTATGGCTGCCTTTTTTTTTTTTTAACATCTTTAATGGAGTATAATTGCTTTACAATGGTGTGTTAGTTTCTGCTGTATAAACAAAGTGAATCAGCTATACATATACATATATCCCCATATCCCCTCCCTCTGCGTCTCCCTCCCACCCTCCCTATCCCACCCCTCTAGGTGGTCACAAAGCACTGAGCTGATCTCCCTGTGCTATGCGGCAGCTTCCCACTAGCTAGCTATTTTACATTTGGTAGTGTATATATGTCCATGCCACTCTCTCACTTCGTCCCAGCTTACCCTTCCCCCTCCCCGTGTCCTCAAGCCCATTCTCCATGTCTGTGTCTTTATTCCTGTCCTGCCCCAGCTCATTCAGGTTCGAGGGACAAATTAAAACTTTTACAGACAAGCAAAAGTTAAGAGAATTCAGCACCCCCAAACCAGCTTTACAACAAATGCTAAAGGAACTTCTCTAGGCAGGAAACACAAGAGAAGGAAAAGACCTACAAAAACAAACCCCAAACGATTAAGAAAATCATACAATTAAATTTTAAAAAATCTTTTTATGTTGGTTCCTATTTGTGATCTTTTACTAAAGCATAAGAACATAGAAATTAAGGAGAACATCCTTTTGGCTAAGGTTAAGTAATTATTTCCCTTTTTTAGTTCAATTAATGTTCCCATTCCTTTGGTAGACAGAGTTGGGTAAGTGTTCAGGGTGTTTTGTGGTTATTTCATTGTGCAACTACCATTAAAATAAACATGAAGCTGCATGGCTAAATTAGAGCATGCTTCTTTGAAAATGTACCCCACTATTTTCAGCATATTAAGCTGTCAGAACCTGATAAAATTGGGCTCACACTCCTAATTTGAGAGCATGTTTGTAATGCATTTATATCCTTTTCATCCAAAGTTGATATGAAATTTAAATGGTAGCATAGCATGATTATGGATGTATCAATAGTACATGAAGTCAATGTAGTCAATGTATATTTTAGAAGCATTCCTCCAAATGTCAAGGTTTAATACATCTATACTGGTGAAAAGTTCGCAAAATGTGTCCAGTGGAGTTTGCTGTAATTCAAGGGAAAAACAATCTGAACTTATTTCACCATTTTTGTCTTTGTTAGTGTGCATGGCAGCGTATCCTTACCTTTCTTTGAATTTGCAAGGGTGTTTTTGCAATCAGTCCATTGAGTTGCCTGCTCACTAATCAATTAACAAATAATTACTAAGCAGGAACTGTGAAGCAAAGCAGTGTGCTGGCCTTCTCCCCACACTTTGCAGAACTCTCTGTTTGACACTCTGATGCTCAATAAATATTTGCTGCTTTGCCTTTTTCTTTTAAATTAAAGAACAGAATTTCTAACAAGCAGGCAACAGCCCTGATGCACAGTGAAGATATGGAACTGTGTTTAGGCTGATGCATCTACCAGAGACAGTAGATATAGTTAAAAGTGTGGCCTTTGGAGCTAAACCAAATTTAGCTCCAATTCTAATTTTCCCACTTAATATTTGGGTCATCTTGGACTAGTTGCTTAACCTTTATGTACTTCAGTTTCTTTAATGTAAAATAAAAATAATAATAGAATTACTATAAAGTGGTCTTCAGATGGTTAAATGAATTCATGTAAAAGTTGAAACTGTTCCCGGTGAAAGGTAAGCATAATGAATCACAGACCTGGTTTGAGATAGACCCTATTTTAATTCTCCTCTCCCATGTATTAGGTTTGTGATATTGGTAAAAAATATTAACTTATTTTACTGATGTGAAAATAGATTTGGAGAGGTTCAGTGATGTTTGGGGATATCTAGGAAGACAGTTTATGGATGAAATTATTACATAAACTAATCATAAATAAGTACCAGTGTTGACTCATTCATTCATGACTATATCATGTATCTACATTTAGATCTTAGAGATTAGAGATAGGAAATAAAGCTATTTTAAAGTAATACTCATTTGTAACTTCTTAATGGATCTAAGATTGTTAGTATCATTTTTCTTTCCTCTTTTCCAAAAAAACTGAAGATATTTAAATCCACGCCTTAAGCATTTTTATGGATCCCCGCCAAAGAAAATAATAGTGTTTCATTTTAATTTCAATTGATTATTTTCTACAGAGTAAAAGCTTTAATAATTCCAAGGCTTTATAATTTCTAAAAATTTCCTCCAATAAAAGCTCAAAGCCCATAGGATATTATTTCCTCTCCTACAAAATGAAGCTAATACTTCCTTCCTGATAGGAATTTTATGACAAGCAAACAAAGCTATGGGAGGATTTATATGTGTTATTACTTCTACTGACTATGGCAGGTAGAATAATGGTCTCCCCAGAATGTCCATGTTCTAATCCCAGAAACCTATGAATATATCAGTTAAAAGGCAAAGGGGCATTAAGATTGCAGATGGAATTCAGTTTGTCAGTCAGCTAACTTTACAATAGGGAGAGGACCCTGGATTTTCCAGGTGGGCCCAAGGTAGTCAGTCCCTAAAAACAGAATAGAGACAGAAGCGTCAGAGTCAGTGACTAGCGGGAGGTTGGAGTGATACTAACTGGAGACTTGACTAGCTCTTCACGGCTTTGAAGATGGAAGATGGTGGTCAGGAGGGAACAAGTGGGCAACATGTACAAGTTGAGAAAGGCAAAGCAACAGATTTTCCCCTAAACCCTCCAGAGGAACTAGCCCTTCAGACACCTTGATTTTGTCCAAGTGATCAAAATCAAGACAGACTTCTGACCCAGCGAACTATAAGGGAATATATTTCTGTTGTTTCAAGCCACTATGTTTGTGACAGTTTTTTACAGCAGCGATAGAAAACTAATTAAGTATCATTAGTATATAAACTATTGTTTTCTATGCTTCTCCCAGTTATAAAATTGCAAGGATTTTCAAACATATAGTTTCCTAGAGACTTGGGTTTTTTCCCAAGTCTGTTGCTAATTAGCTCTGTTATTCTGGCCCATGTGACTCTGCCTCAGTGCAGTCTCTGTACAATAATGCCCTTCAGCACCATACCACTCAAAGGTAAGAGCATGATTAAGGCAACTTTGAGATGTCAGCTTAATCTCAATCATTATGCGTGGGGCTAATTATTTTAAGTACTAGGAATAAGAGAGTAAATACAAGAAGATCCAAAATGTAAAGCTGAAAGAACTATAGAAACAAGAGATAAAAGTGATATGTTACTTTTATTTGTGGACAATTACATTTACTAGGTCATAATGTCCTACCGTAGGGCAATAGAGGGACATGTCAAGGTTTTCTTGATGATATCATTAGATTTATGGCCATTAAAATATTTTCTTAGAAACTAACACACCATTGTAAAGCAGTTATACTCCAATAAAGATGTTAAAAAAAGAAAAGTATTTTCTTCCCAATATTTCTCTGCTCAGTGTCTGATGCTCCCCATTCTCCTTCCAATACACAAAACATATTTTATATATATATATACATTTTATATATGTATACATACATACATGCACATATATACATATATATTATATATTTTATCTAGACACAAGGCATAACAATATTTGTGTGATTCCCTGATTCTATAAGCTTCTTTTTATGATCCACAAAGCACAATAGACTTTTGCAAATTTGCAAAAGAGGCCGTGATTTTGTTCATAAAGAGAAAGGATTTATTTCTCTCAATTATGCAGTAATTTTTATTATGAGATGAATCATCCAGAATACATCTCAGGCCATTCACAAAATTAGCCTGTTTTTTGCTAGCTAGCCAATATTACATTAACATCTCAACTACCTGGAGGGTACTTAGCAAATGACCACAACTCCGGAAAAATAGAGGAAAACATAAAGTAGACAAAAATGGTCTTCTGAGCAGGTGCCCTCATGTACTTTGCTCATGAGGAAAACGCTTACAGGCAGCCGCTCAAAGTTTCATTTAGATTACCTCTTTGTAAAACCTGATTTTAGAAAATTGTGGTTAGCTTTGTTCCTGACATACAACAAATCATTGTAAAAAATTGAGTAGTAAGGATATTACTAAATGGGTCTACACTGACAACTGCACGAAATCATTGTTGATTGCTCATTAGTAAGACAAAGAAAAAGAAAAACAGAAAATGGACCTTAAAATGATAGCGGTGTGAAGTCATCAGTATTGGAACAAACATCACTCTGCACCTCAAAAGTCATTGAAGGCAATGGTCCCAGTCTAAACATTGGTGTTATGAAGTTAACCTTGAGTCATCAAGAAAAAGTTAAATTGTATTCAGTCTCCTTTGTTCCAGAAGGCAATAGGTATAAATTGATTTCAGAAAGACCTTCACCTGTGGTACTGACATTTCTTGTGTATCTATGTAATGGACAAAACCCTGCCAAAGGCGCTTTGCCGATATCATCTCAATGAATCAATGGTAAGAATAAAATAGAATTATAAGATAAAATACAGTAAATTCTGCTGAGTCGATTCTTTGCCTCTCAGCTCCATGTTTCTCTTAGAAGCTGGCAACTACTACATTCCCCAGGCTACTTTTCCTAGCTTCCCAAAGGGCACTGCCAGTTAGAGCCACTGTTGAGAGATTGGAAGAGGGAAGGAAGAAGAAATCTTTTGGTTTTTTTTCTACTCCTGGTGGAGCCTCCTGCAGCAGAAAATAAAGAGCCATGGGAGGTCGTTGTAGACCTCAAGCAGTTTCAAGGTGGTTTCTGCACACTTGGAGGGAACGTGGGCTCCTGGATTCCTACTCGGAGACCACCACGCATTCCTAGTTGCTACAAGGCAGTGGAGCTCTTATAACTCTAGCAGTTCAGCAAATACTGGCTCCTGGCCTGGAGCAGTAGCAGATTCCTAGTCTTTAGGTAACCAATCCTTGTTTTACTCTTTCCACCTCAGCCCCCCTCCATTTCTTCTTTTTATTCTTTAAGCCTTTTGAACATCTTTGTAACCAAATCCCTAAGGAAATTCTTTCTGCTGGAAATTCTGTCAGGTTCTGTTTTTCTGATAGGATACCAACAGATATATATATATATATATATATATATATATATATATATAGTATATCATATATATTTTTAATGTGAATTTTATTACAATAAAATGATTAAAATATAAATTAAATTAAAAGTATTTTTTTAAATAAATGTTTAACGTATCTGGAATATTTAGCCATCTAACAGTGCTAGCCAAGTAAAACTCAATCTCAGCATTAGTGCTTGCTGAAACTAAAAAAATTATTTAGGAAATTGTCAGCAAAACTCTTCTTAGCAATTGAAACTACTTTGATAGTTTTCTGAGAACTGTAATGCCCTGCGCACTGACTGTAGTCATTTCATAATATGGCCTGGAGGAAAAAGAAGAAAAAGTGGGTATAGGTAAAACATCATGCCAGAATCCTCTGGCACCATTAGCAGGAGACAGAGTGGATTAATAGCTTCAACCCAATTAAGTCAACATTCCATAGACAACATTAATTCCCCAAGTCAGGCAGCATGTAAGTTTTCAATGAGGAAGATCCATGACCATAATGCTACAAATGCGTATGTGGAGTTCCTCAGGCGCTTTGTGATCATAGTGTTTCTTTCCTTTCTTTTTTGTATTTTTCTCTTTAACAAACTAAAACATCAGATCACAGAAATGTTAAGTAAAAATTTACTTTTATTCATCTTTTTCTAAGTATAGCTTTTTAAAATAACGACAAAAATATACAGTGTTACTCTTCCATTGCATGTGCAATAGAGTTTTTCTTAATTTCCCTAGAAATGATCCCTGAAGTTTGGGATGAGCAGTATTAGAAATCAAACAATAGGCAGAGGTTGTTGAATGACTAACAGATACAGAGAAGCATGGTGAGGTAGAAGGTCAGAGGCTTTGCACTCAGTCTGAGTTTGAATCTTCCCTCTGATTCTTCCTACCTGAGTTCGGCCAAGTAACATTAGCATTCTCGGTCTGTTTCCTCAGTTCTAAAACAGGAGAAGAATATTTATTGAGATAAATGATTAAAGGTGATATATATGGACTGCTGAGCATGTGTCTCTAACTCAATAAATAAACAGGGTGATTTTATATTTTAAATATAATGGTTGTATTGTATATATGTGGATATATATATATATATATATAAAATGCATGTGTGTGTATTAGGTTGAAATATTCCAACTTGCTTATATTGAACTGTTTTTGACCTGCAAAAACAGTTTCCTTCCCTCATTAAAGAGATTTTAATCTCTTATAAAAGGTTTGGCACAGGGAATAGGATTTTTGCCAATTATTGATAATAACTGGACATTGCTTTTTCTACTTTAATGGTGACCACAGTATTCTGGCCATAAGTGTGAATGGCATAATAGATGTTAAAGAATTTTAGATATTTTTTTCATTAAAACACCAGGTAAATTTTGGGTTTTTTAAAATTGTGGTCAATTGGGAAAGGTTAGAGAAAAATGTTGTGTGACAAATAATGAGCAAAAGGCCTAAACACAATATGAGAGTAAAAGATTCCATTTGTAACTTGAGTGTTAAATGGAAGATGAAGTTAACGTCCCTAGAGTAATCAAACACAAATGAACAAATAATCTGTAGCCTTCATAGTGATGTCATGAAACATTTAGAGCATTCACCCTGAAAACTAAAATGCTGAAATGAAAGATAAGTAGGGACCAATGTGCCAGATACCCAAAGGACCACTACATCTGCCATTGCAAGTGTCATTGGAAAGGTAGCTTTGAAAGATCATATTGACTCACTTAGACCTAAGAACAGTTACACTGATTATAGAAAATCACCGCCTATCTCGATCTTAAATGTGCTGTTATTAAATGGATATTTTAGTAAAGTGTTTTATGAGTCTAACAGAATGACAGCCAATTAAGTACAACAGACAGGAAGCTACTTAAAAATATTAAACTATGTGTCTATCACGTATACATCACACTTCATTTTTGAAATGTATGCATTTTAAAAGGCCTTGCTTTTTAATTTGTTGGCTTAATTGTTGTTGCCTTAACTGTAAACATATAACCCCTAGTATTGTTTGGAATATTCTAGCTCTGCCTGTGTGGGAGGACAAAAATAGCCTCTGAGTCAGCTTAGCGGGTTTAAGCATTAAGATAGCTGTTTTCCTGATAAAGAAGACTGGTCAATTCCTATGTGTCAAAAATGAGGATTGTTGCAGCAAGTAATAAACTGGCAAATAAATTTTTTTTTATAGTTTTTAAAATTTTTTCATTTATTTATTTATTTTATTTTGACTGCGTTGGGTCTTCGTTGCTGCACAAGGACTTTCTCTAGTTGCAGCAAGCGGGGGCTACTCTTCGTTGTGGAGCATGGGCCTCTCATTGCAGTGGCTTCTCTTGTCGCGGAGCACAGGCTCTAGGCATGCAGGCTTCAGTAGTTGTGGCACGTGGGCTCAGTAGTTGTGGCACGTGGGCTTAGTTGCTCCACGGCATGTGGGATCTGCCCGGACCAGGGATCAAACCTGTGTCCCCTGCATCGGCAGGCAGATTCTTATCCACTGTGCCACCAGGGAAGCCCTAGCAAGTAAAATTTAATGTTCAATTTGAGAGAAGTTGACTGCTGTGGATTAAAATTTTAAATCGTAAGGAACTGAATTACCTTCAATGCATAGAAGTATGCATGATTGTATGTATACAATCCATGTTTAATTGATACATTTATATATTAAAGTCTTAGGTATTATTTAGTTTATATAAAATATACACTCTTTTTCATAGTACTTTAATTTCTGGCCAGTTTATTGTCTTGAATTGCTTCTTTACATGTAGACTATATGTTTAATTTACATGATTATAAACTTTATGCAGCTTTTTTATTGCTAAAAACTGGCTGGGTAAATTTGTTTCACTTCCGCGAATAAAAGAATGTCTGACGGCATCTATATTTTAGAATAAAACTTGAAAACTTATTGAAATTGAAATCTTTGGTGATTGGAAAAGCGGAATAAACACAGTTTTTAAAGAATGATAGAATTTCAGTCTGTAAGGGAAATTGTAAGCATCTAATCAATAGATTTAATTCCATTCGTAAATCTAAAGAAGATAAAATGTGTTATGATCTATGTATTGATTATTACTGAGGTGTATCTACTAAAAGTAACGTAATTGCTGGATGAAGATCAAATAACTTAAAAGAATGTGAAATACAGAAACTGGCATATATTTATATATCAAACATAAATTTTCCTCAAAAATCTGTACCTTAGTGATTTCAGTATTTGATTTTGTTTTCTTTTATTGTGAATGGTGAACTTGACTTTCTTCTTTCTGTGATACTGAATTATTTCATGACTCCAACTTTCTAAGTCATTAAAGGAGAAAAACATGGAGTTATTAAAGTAAGAATTATGAGTAAAGTTGTTGCCTTTGTAACAAAAAAATTACTAAACTAATATCTATGATGCAAATCATTACCATTTGTAAATTAGTCATTACATGGCCAATGGTAGCAAAACTGATATAAAATGAAAGAGCTAGGTAATTTTTTTTTTTAACTAACTGTAGAGAATGTTCAGAAGAATGTTTAGAAAGAAGGGGAATTTTGCAAGATGCTTAGATATAATGAAATGGAGGAACAAGTTTTGCATATCATTATCCTGAAAATTTATCATTTTGAAGACAGTTAGTTAAGATAGGTATTAAAGCATAATGGCTGCTAATGGGTAAAATTCTTAACACATTGATTTTTATACATATCCATATAAGGATTCTAATAGAAATATGCATACAGTATGCACTTTGTAATGCTGGATAATTATAAAGCTTTTATATTAATAATGTTACAATAAAATGCCCCAAAGTGAGAGAACAAACTAGAGGGAAATGAGGAGAGTCTCAGAATGTAAGAGAGCCTTTTAGTGATTGAGTAATTTTAAGTGTTTGTCTGATCTTAATATAGCTAGGTGAAATTATATATGATTTCATTGTCAAGGGACAGTGGGCTGCTATAACCATGGAACACCAGTTGACGAATGTTAGAATCCATTGCAGACACTACTGGATCTATCCACACATAAGACTAGGAGAGTCTTCCTGGGAGATAATTGAAGGCAATTTTGAAGAAAAGGAACTCTTACTGCAAAAGATGAAGTGATTTATCTGGGCACATAAGAAATCTGTGACAAGATGGAAACATAACCCAAGGCCAGTTACATACATCTAAAGGATTACTTTGGCCATTTTGACAAACTCAAGTATCACCACAGGATAATGCACTTAAGGATGCTTAATAAATATTACTCATAAGTAAACTAAATAGACCCTGTTTTTTTTTTTTTGCGGTACGCGGGCCTGTCACTCTTGTGGCCTCTCCCGTTGCGGAGCACAGGCTCCGGACGCGCAGGCTCAGCGGCCATGGCTCACAGGCCCAGCCGCTCTGCGGCATGTGGGATCTTCCCGGAACGGGGCACGAACCCGTGTCCCCTGCATCGGCAGGCGGACTCTCAACCACTGCGCCACCAGGGAAGCCCGACCCTGTTTTTTATAATGTAGAGATTTTAACATTTTATGAACTAGAAGTCTCTGCTAAATATAAGTTGCCAATTATTGCTTTCATCTATTCCACAGCCAGGGTCCTCAGTGATTTAATAAAGAGAATAAGTGAAGCGCACAAGGAACCAATAATGCATTAACAAGCAGAGCAGAACTTCTTAGTTCAATATGGTCAGTTTTGATTTTTGTTAATTTATGTTACATTTGAATAACTATCTTCCTTTGTAACTCTAGAATTTGACAGAATTAATATTTTCGATCAGATCCTTATTTTGTATGGTTAAATTTCAGAGGCAGGGTAACTTGATTTCCAGAATGGGATATTGATTTTATATCCTTAAAGCTTGTTTTAGATATAGGAATAATTGATCAGTGACATTTAACTGATTTACTCTGGGGCAGATGATCAGCAAAGCAATAAAAAAGTTAAGGAATGAAAGCTAATAGTAATTCCTGTGCATAGGCCAGTTACGTAACATACATATTTGATTAACTCTGAAATCATGGCTTTGCATGCAGATCATTTTTTCTGTTTATTAAGATTAGAAGAGTGTTACCTTTTCTAAAAGAAAGGTATTATATTTACTTTGCCTGAAATAATGGTAGTGCTAATCACACACTAACAGTAAAATAATCATATACATAAATTAAATAAAGCATCCAAATCAGCAAACGGAGAAATGATAAGTATTATTTTTTCAAAGCTTTATGAAAGTATAGGGAAAATAAATCTTATGTAAAACATCTATTGGATTTGTGGGGGTGTATTAAAAGAAAAAGAAATCCCTACTGGCTGAACTTCTTCTCAAACCCTAAGCTTTATAGATACAAATTAAAAATAAAGAAAAAAAAAAGGAGCTTAAATCAGCTTCATACCGGTTTTCGGTAAGGTTAATTAATTGTTGCTAATTGCAACTTGCCACAGCCAGAGACAGCAGCTTTGTCAGAGATAATTTAGTGGGGAGGAACAGGGAGAAAAGAGAAGTGTTTGTAAAATTTGAACTTTCAGAAGTTACTCTCGATCTCACTGTAGTGAGGATGCAAAAATGTAACACAGTATTAAGAGAAGCACACATCCTGAAATAAGATGCAATTAAGTATTCTTTCAACTCCTTAGTAATTACATACATATCAATTAGCCAAGCAAAAATTTGGCGACTCTTTGTTTATTTGATCAGTGTAACAGTCAAATTCTGTAATTCAATTATCTGAATTCATTTTGAGCATAATAAACACAGTTATAACCTAAATGCAATATCATTCATTTCTAATAGAGTTTTTCACACTGGAGCTAAGAGTAATGGTGAAAAATAACATTTATAAGAGCTAGTGATGGTGAAAAATAACATTTATAAGAGCTAATGACGTGTCTGACATTGTTCTAAGAGAGGTTCAGCTCATTTAATCTCCTCCCAAACTAATGAACTAATTAACACTATTATCCTGACTACAATTGAAGAAACAGAGACACAGAAGGGGTTAAATAGTTACTCAGGGTCATAAGTAATAAGTGGTGGAACAGAGATTTGAACCACTATACCATGCTGTCACAGCAACTTTATTTCATGCATATCAAAAACAGACATTGGAAGAGATGATTTGTGTTTTCAGGAAGATCATCTATAATTGAAGAACTGTTTTAGTTTTCAGGTTTGGCCAGTGATGATTCAGGACAATTTTAGAGAAGTAGATTCAGAAAGGACCTCACTTTTCCAATCCACCCTTATTTACATATTTGTAATTTAAAAGTTATGTTGCTTTAAAAAGGATAGGTATACATCCCAGTTTAAAAATACCAATAACTCCTACGAGGCAAAGCAAACTCAGTTTTTCTGTCTCCATTTATAGTCCAACCCCTAAGATTAGAATATATGTTGGAAGTAAACAGATTTATTAACATATTAAATCTCTGAGAAATATTTAATAAGGATAATTATAAACTTGAGGAAAAAAATGGATAATTATAAAGAAAAAAATTGCCCATCCAGCCAGACTGTTAACTATTCATACCTCTGATAGGTGGAGACTCTTGAACTACATTCTTTAGAATAAATGACAAAATAACAGATGACTGTATTTCAGTGCTCATTCCCGTAGGGTTAGATAGATATTTCTTGTTTACATGTGAGTATAAATATAAGGAAGCCAACAACTACTTTTAAAAATTATTGTGGTAAAATATCCATCACAAAATTTACTATTTAAACTACTTTTCACTGACTATTCAGTGATATCAAGCACATTCACATTGTGCCACCATCATCACTATCTACCTCTAGATATTTGCCATTAACATCTTCTTTCAAAGATACAAGAATACTGTGAAGATGCTGAGGAGGTCGTGAAGGAAGAGCTGGCTAATGCCAAGAAGGTCCTGCTATAGCTCCTGGGTTGACCGCTACCTAACCTGAGGTTGGGACAGGTCTGAAGGCAGCAGGCGCCCTCTGTGCCTTTTCAGCAGTTCCCTTCTGACCCAAAGCCCTCAGCCGGCCCTGAAGATGGGTCCGCAACTTCCACTGCTCAGGCCTCTGATAGCCTGGTGGCTGACAGGGTCATGGTGCTCCGGCTGGGTGTCAGGCCTGAGCCTCTGAGGTGGGAGAGCTGAACTCAGGACACTGTACCACCAGAGACCTCCCGGCCCCACGTTTTATCAATTGGCAAGAGCTCTCCAAGAGATCTCCGTCTCAATGCTAAGACACAGCTCCATTCAACGACCAGCAAGCTCCAGTGCTGGACAGCCCATGCCAAACAACTAGCAAGACAGGAACACAACCCCACCCATTAGCAGAGAGGCTGCCTAAAATCATAATAAGTTCACAGACACCCCAAAACACACCACCAGATGCAGTCTTGCCCACCAGAAAGATGAGAACCAGCCGCATCCTCCAGAACACAGGCACTAGTCCCCTCCACCAGGAAGCCTACACAACCCACTGAACCAACCTTAGCCACTGGGGGCAGACACCAAAAACAATGGGAACTACGAACCTGCAGCCTGCAAAAAGGAGACCCCAAACACAGTAAGTTAAGCAAAATGAGAAGACAAAGAAATACTCAGCAGATGAAGGAGCAAAGTAAAAACCCACCAGACAAAACAAATGAAGAGGAAGTAGACAGTCTACCTGAAAAAGAATTCAGAGTAATGATAGTAAATATGATCCAAAATCTTGGAAATACAATGGAGAAAATACAAGAAAAGTTTAACAAGGACCTAGAAGAACTAAAGACCAAACAAACAATGATGAACAACACAATAAATGAAAATAAAAATTCTCTAGAAGGAATGAATAGCAGAATAACTGAGGCAGACGAATGGATAAATGAGCTGGAAGATAAAATGTTGGAAATAACTGCCAGGGAGTAGGATAAAGAAAAAAGAATGAAAAGAATTGAGGACAGTCTCAGAGACCTCTGGGACAACATTAAACGCACCAGCATTCAAAGTATAGGGGTCCCAGAAGATGAAGAGAAAAAGAAAGGGACTGAGAAAATATTTGAAGAGATTATATTTGAAAACTTCCCTAATTTAGGAAAGGAAATAGTCAATCAAGTCCAGGAAGCGCAGAGAGTCCCATATAGGATAAATCCAAGGAGAAACACACCAAGACACATATGAATCAAATTATCAAAAACTGGGGGCTTCCCTGGTGGCGCAGTTGTTGAGAGTCCACCTGCCGATGCAGGGGATGCGGGTTCGTGCCCCAGTCTGGGAAGATCCCACATGCCGCGGAGCAATTGGGCCCGTGAGCCATGGCCGCTGAGCCTGCATCTCTGGAGCCTGTGCTCCGCAACAGGAGAGGCCACAACAGTGAGAGGCCCGCGTACCGTAAAAAAAAAAAAAAAAAAATTATCAAAAATTAAATATAAAGAAAAAATATTAAAAGCAGCAAGGGAAAAGTAACAAATAACATACAAGGGAATCCCCATAAGGTTAACAGCTGAGCTATCAGCAGAAACTCAGCAAGCAAGAAGGGAGTGGCAGGACATATTTAAACTGATAAAATGGAAAAACCTACAACTAATATTATTCTACCCAGCAAGGATCTCATTTAGATTCGACAGAGAAATTAAAATCTTTACAGACAAGCAAAAGCTAAGAGAATTCAGCACTACCAAACCAGCTTTACAACAAAAGCTAAAGGCATTTCTCTAGGCAGGAAACACAAGAGAAGGAAAAGACCTACAATAACAAACCCAGAAAAATTAAGAAAATGGTAATAGGAACATACATATTGATAATTACCTTAAATGTAAATGGATTAAATGTTCCAACCAAAAGACATAGACTGGCTGAATAGAAACAAAAATAAGACCTGTATATATGCTGTCTACAAGACACCCACTTCAGACCTAGGGACACATACAGAGTGAAAGTGAGGAGGTGGAAAAAGATATTCCATGGAAATGGAAATCAAAAGAAACCTGGAGTAGCAATTCTCATATCAGAGAATATAGACTTTAAAATAAAGCCTTTAAATAAAGTGACAAAGATGGACACTACATAAGGATCAAGGGATCAATCCAAGAAGAAGATATAACAATTGCAAACATTTATGCACCCAACATAGGAGCACCTCAATACATAAGGCAAATGCTAACAGCCATAAAAGGGGAAATCGACAGTAACACAATATAGTAGGGGACTTTAACACCCCAGTTTCACCAATGGACAGATCATCCAAAAGAAAAAAGTAAGGAAACACAAGCTTTAAATGACACATTGAACAAGATGGACTTAATTGATATCTATAGGACATGCCATCCAAAAACAACAGAATACAATTTCTGCTAAAGTGCTCGTGGAACATTCTCCAGAATAGATAATATCTTGGGTCACAAATCAAGCCTTGGTAAATTTAAGAAAATTAAAATCATATCAAGTATCTTTTCTGACCACAATGCTATAAGACTAGATATCAATTACAGGAAAAAAACTGTAAAACATATAAACACATGGAGCCTAAACAATACACTACTAAATAACCAAGAAACCACTGAAGAAATCAAAGAGGAAATCAAAAAATACCTAGAAACAAATGACAATGAAAACACGATGACCCAAAACCTATGGGATGCAGCAAAAGCATTTCTAAGAGGGACGTTTATAGCAATACAGTCATACCTCAAGAAAAAAAGAAACATCTCAAATAAACAACCTAATGTTACACCTAAAGCAATTAGAGAAAGAAGAAGAACAACAAAAAAACCAAAGTCAGCATAAGGAAAGAAATCATAAAGATCAGATCAGAAATAAATGAAAAGAAATGAAGGACACAATAGCAAAGATCAATAAAACTAAAAGCTGGTTCTTTGAGAAGATAAACAAAATTGATAAACCATTAGCCAGACTCATGAAGAAAAAAAGGGGAAAAGACTCAAATCCACAGAATTAGAAATGAAGAACGAGAAGTAACAACTGACACTGCAGAAATACAGAGCATCATGAGAGATTACTACAAGCAAATATATGCCAATAAAATGGACAACCTGGAAGAAATGAACAAATTCTTAGAAAAGCACAACCTACTGTGACTGAACCAGGAAGAAATACAAAATGTAAACAGACCAATCACAAGCACTGACATTGAAACTGTGATTAAAAATCTTCCAACAAACAAAAGCCCAAAACCAGATGGCTTCACAGGCAAATTCTATCAAACATTTAGAAAAGAGCTAACACTTATCCTTCTCAAAGGGTTCCAAAATATAGCAGAGGGAGGAACACTCCCAACTCATTTTACAAGGCCACCATCACCCTGATACCAAAACCAGACAAAAATGTCACAAAAAAGAAAACTAGAGGCGGATATCACTGATGAACATAGATGCAAATAACCTCAACAAAATACTAGCAAACAGAATCCAACAGCACATTAAAAGGATCATACACCATGATCAAGTGGGGTTTATCCCAGGAATGTAAGCATTCTTCAATATACGCAAATCAATCAACGTGATACACCATATTAACAAATTGAAGGAGAAAAACCGTATGATCATCTCAATAGATGCAGAAAAAGCTTTTGACAAAATTCAACACCTATTTATGACAAAAACCCTCCAAAAAGTAGGCATAGAGGGAAATTACATCAACATAATAAAGGAAATATATGACAAACCCACAGGCAACATCATTCTCAGTGGTGAAAAACTGAAACCATTTCCCTAAGATCAGGTAGAAGACAAAGTTTCCCACCCTCACCACTATTATTCAGCATAGTTTTGGAAGTTTTAGCCACAGCAATCAGAGAAGAAAAATAAATGGAAGGAATCCAAATCAGAAAAGAAGAAGTCAAACTGTCATTGTTTACAGAGGACATGATACCATACACAGATAATCCTAAAGATGCAACCCAAAAACTACTAGAGCTAATCAATGTATTTGGTAAAGTAGCAGGATACAAAATTAATGCACAGAAATATCTTGCATTGTATACACTAATGATGAAAACCCTGAAAGAAAAATTAAGGGAACACTCCCATTTACACTGCAACAAAAAGAATAAAATAGCTAGGAATCAACCTACCTAAGGAGACAAAAGACCTGTATGCAGAAAATTATAAGACACTGATGAAAGAAATTAAAGATGATACAGATAGATGGAGAGATATACCATGTTCTTGGATTGGAAGAATCAACATTGCGAAAATGACTATAGTACCCAAAGCAATCTACAGATTCAATGCAATCCCCATCAAACTACCAATGGCATTTTTCACAGAACTAGAACTAAAAATTCCATAATTTGTATGGAAACACAAAAGACCCTGAAAAGCCAAAGAAATCTTGAAAAAGAAAAACGGAGCTGGAGGAATCAGGCTCCCAGACTTCAGACTATACTACAAAGCTACAGTAATCACAACAGTATGATACTGGCACAAAAACAGAAATATATAGCAATGGAACAGGATAGAAAGCACAGAGATAAACTCACGCACATACGGACACCTTGTCTTTGATAAAGGAAGCAAGAATATACAATGGAGAAAAGACAGCCTCTTCAATAAGTGGTGCTGGGAAAACTGGACAGCTACATGTAAAAGAATGAAATTAGAACACTCCCTAACACCATACACAAAAAGAAACTCAAAATGGATTAAAGACCTAAATGTGAGGCCAGATACCATAAAACTCTTAGAGGAAAACATAGGCAGAACACTCTATGACATAAATCATAGCAAGATCCTTTTTGACCCACCTCCTAGAGAAATGGAAATAAAAACAAAACTACACAAATGGGACCTAATGAAACTTCAAAGCTTTTGCACAGCAAAGGAAACCGTAAACCAGACGAAAAGACAACCCTCAGAATAGGAGAAAATATTTGCAAATGAAGCAACTGCCGAAGGATTAATCTCCCAAATATACAAGCAGCTCATGCAGCTCAATATCAAAAAAACAAACAACCCAATCCAAAAATGGGCAGAAGACCTAAATAGACATTTCTTCAAACAAGATATATAGATGGCCAAGACGCACATGAAAAGCTGCTCAACATCACTAATTATTAGAGAAATGCAAATCAAAACTACAGTGAGGTATCACCTCACACCAGTTAGAATGGGCATCATCAGAAAATCTACAAACAACAAATGCTGGAGAGGGTGTGGAGAAAAGGGAACCCTCTGGCACTGTTGGTGGGAATGTAAATTGATACAGCCACTATGGGGAACAGTATGGAGCTTCCTTAAATACCTAAAAATAGAACTACCATATGACCCAGCAATCCCACTACTGGGCATATATCCTGAGAAAGCCATAATTCAAAAAGAGTCATGTACCACAATGTTCACTACAGCACTATTTACAGTAGCCAGGACATGGAAGCAACCTAAGTGTCCATCAACAGGTGAATATATAAAGAAGATGTGGCACATATATACAATGGAATATTACTCAGCCATAAAAATAAACGAAATAGAGTTATTTGTAGTTAAGTGGATGGACCTAGAGCCTGTCATACAGAGTGAAGTAACTCAGAAAGAGAAAAACAAACACTGTATGCTAACACATATATATGGAATCTAAAAAAAAAAAAAAAGTTTCTGAAGAACCTAGGGGCAGGAAGGGAATAAAGATGTAGAGAATGGACTTGAGGACTTGGGGAGTGGGAAGGTTAAGCTGGGATGAAGTGAGAGACTGGCATTGACATATATACACTACCAAATGTAAAATAGATAGCTGGTGGGAAGCAGCCGTATAGCACAGGGAGATCAGCTGCATTCTTTTTGACCACCTAGAGGGGGTGGATAGGGAGGGTGGGAAGGAGACGCAAGAGGGAGGGGATATGGGGATATACGTATAAGTATAGCTGATTCATTTTGTTATAAAGGAGAAACTAACACACCATTGTAAAGCAATTATACTCCAATAAAGATATTTAAACAAAAAATGCAAGAATATACTAAGAATTTATGGCCTCAGGTGGTTAGCTTAAATTTTAGATATAAGCATTTATTTTCATTTCCCTGAGACGAAGAAATCCAGCTTACTTATGTGGACATAATCTCCACTGTTTCCTGTTATTCCTACTAGGTGTTTATTTCTCCTTTACAAACAAGAAATGAAGTATCTACTTAGAGTTTTTTTTCTGTTTTTATAATTATAAAATGCTCCAGGAACTTCATATCAAAGCTACATTCATATTTACTCAGAAGAAGCAATTTTAATTTGTTAGAATTGCAAATCATTTGGTGGATTCGTTGAGATGAAACATTTTCTGTATACAGGAAATTATCATTTTTACTGTATCATAACATAATACAAAAGAAAGCTGCTTAAAATTTTATGATTTTTAAAATACATGTTCTGTATTTTAGACAATTCCAAACTCTAGTTTAGTTGCTTTTACATGAACAGCTAAAATATATTGGCAGTATCTAATGATAATGACAGCATGTTATATAGGTAAATATGTCAACATATAAGAACCTGAAATTCTCATTGAATTTTTACCTGTCTGATCTAACTTTTCCTAAAGAAAACAAATCTAAATAATACTACTAGGGGAAAAATTCTCCTTTTTATTTCATTTTTCTCATGCCTAACATCATCTCTGAGTGACTTGAATATTTAAAAAAAATGATACACGTACAAAAAAATTGTAAATTCTCTGTCTACTTCTACCTTTGAAAAGAACTTGACATTTTCATTAGAGTGTCTTGAAATTGTTCTTTATAAAGTAATTTGAAGGTAAAAGTATTGAAATCATATTACTGTTTCTAAACCAGAACATAAAATTGTGATACTGTTTGATAGTTATATCCTGGCATAAAATTGCAAAGTTTTTAATCTTCTGTGCATCTTTGGAGTGAAATGAGCTATTTGCTAATATTCATATTGTCAAAATTCAAACTATTCGTCTAATTTGTCTAATTAGATTAATCTGTCTAAACATTAAAAGCTATTTCAAAGTCATTCAGCCATATGCCATCTTGGTATTTTTAAATAAAGAGCATTTTATTCCTCCATCATGGCCCTCAACCTCCTACCAGGCATTGCCAATTCCATTTTCTCAGATTTGAATCTTATTCCAGACCTCATAGTTGATTTATATTTTTCTGGCTCTTTATTAATGTATGGGTCAAAACTAAACTATTCATTCACAGTTAAAGTGATAATTTGTGTTAATAGTAAATCCTATTTTTTCTAATATTTTCCCAAAGGGAATTTGGCACTAACCCTCAACAAACATCAATATGTGTCTATGAAAAATTACCTAACAGTCTTTAGTAAGTTTTTGTACCATCTGTAATAAAGCCAGTGATTTTAGACCCGCATTTCAGATAAGTGTGGAGATTCTTTAAAAACTACATTCTATCGAGTTTGTGCTTTAAGACGTGTTTTTTATCAGTAACAAAACCTGGATAAAAGCACTAAAAAAAATCACCACAGCAAAGTTCCCCAAATAGGCATCATATAAATGGGCCTTCAGACTTTTGAAAACCTAACAGTGACACAGTGACTCAGGCAAGATAGGATTAAAAGGCCATTTTGCCGTGGCAGTGGTTGGTAATGTTTTCTTTCTTAGATATACTCTCTTCACATATTTATTTTGAACCAGCACTACAACACTTATTCGCCAACAGAGTTTAATTAACCTTTCTTTCTTGAGCTGGTCCTTTCAAAAATCTTGTTCCTGCAAAACTCTTAAGTCTCACCTCTTACCATGTTCCTTGTATTCTCCAAATCATATTACTTTTTTTTCCCTCTCCCAGCTTTTTCTGTTTCACTGTTGGTCTGGATAACTCCGAGTAAAAATTCAAAACTCATTTTTGGATGTTACTCTGTCAGCTGGCCTTTCTTTGTCCACCTCCCACCCACCACTCCAGCAGGCTTGGCAAAAATGGGTGCATGCATCTTTTTATTGTATTGTTATAATGTGTATGTTTAGCAGTTGTTTCCCCCACTACCTGATCCTCCCAGATCTGGCAATAAATGCTAAAAAGCATGTTTTATATTTTATAGTTCTCACTTTTTTAAACAAACTATTTTTTTAAAAAAAGAAAAGTCCCTTGGGAGGATTATTTATATCATTAATCCATTTATTGCAGTAACCATTACTGCCATATGACACTCAGGTACTAATTCAGATAATAGGTAGCGCCACCTAGAGTATGTTGCTATGATAGATTGAGTCTGTGCCGGAACTCAACAGGAAAGAGTGTTATAATCAATTGTGAAGTCTGCCATTGAAATAGAAGGGAGGAGAGGAGGCATGATTACCTGCCCTGATGAAACAGTCAGGTTAGATCATGTATTAGCGATAAAATGAGTAGCAGTAATGGGAGAACGACATGAATATCAGAGAATGGAAATCTGCCAGCGGACTCTGGGCAACCAAGAAATAGCATGAAGGGTGTGTGTGTGTGTGTGTGTGTGTGTGTGTGTGTGTGTGTGTGCGCGCACATGTATAACAGAGAAAGGGAAAAGGGAAATTGAGTTATACCTACAAGAAAACTAAATTTTTCCCACTTTTGTTTGGGGTTATATTTCTTTCAACCTCTGCCTATTATTTGTGCTGCACCATACCTCAAATGCTATCTCAACAGGAATGTCTCCTATAGTTGTCCTGTGATTTACAAAATTTTCTATATTAGACTGCAGAAAGTCATTGTCTTTTCCATTCCCCATTCTAGAACACCACTTAGTGTTTTCAGTTTTTCCCCTCTCAAACCAGCTACATTTATTCTTATATGTGAATGAAATTAGTCATAACATCAGCTCTCTGAACATATAATCTTGCTGAAATGTGGCAGAAATACAAATAAAATGTAAAGTTTGTTTAGCATAAAAGAAAATGCATGCTCCTTTTCAAGTACTGTATTGTTCTAAATATAAAGCTTATTGTTCATAAATCTTCTCCAACCAAGTTTTGAAGTTAATGCTGTCTTACCCATAGAGCTGACTTTATTTTCAGGCAAACAGGATTCTGTTATGTGAATAACCAGGGGGAGAGACTGAGAGACAGTGCAAGTTCTGATGATTGTTCAAGCAATTTAATACAGATTTGGGGGTAAAGTAGTACAAGTGTTTGTTCCCTTGGATTACAAATACATAATACTTGAATGTTTCCTACTACATACTTTCTATAAAATTATAAAAAACAGAGTTGTTCACAAAGATAAGGAAAAATTAGCTGTGATTTGAGTGTTCAGATATAATTAAGAATGTAAATATTTCAAATGGCCAGTGCTATTTGTACTGATAGAGTTCATTCATGTTGTCTGAAGTTACCTTAAGTATTACCTAAAGACATCCTCCTCATAAGAAACAAAAACAAAGGCAAATTTTGTCTCTGATGCTTTGGTTTTACCATAAAGCAGATAAACCTAGTTTTATGTGTTTTTTGTGGCTCCAATCTGTATAATAAATATTTCAAACTCTGCTTTATTTTACAATTAAAAAAGTGATCTTCTTTGGTGTCTTCCTTTAAAGTAGGTCCCCTAGGGATTTGGATCATGGCTTTAGATTTCAGTCAGCCAGTAGCCGGGTAAGGCCTTAAAGATTCATCTCCTTTTACACACATATGGAGAATTGTACTGATTGAAATATATATACGTAACGTGTGGTACAGGCATTGCTATGGATGGGTTCTTTATTAATTAGGAAAAGGCTAGCTACTATAAAAAAAACCCCAATATTTGAGGAGTGTAATACAAAACAAATTTACTTGGCCTTGTAACATTCTAACATGAGTATTTTGAGTTGTTGGAGCTGTGAAGGGGCTCTGCTCCATGCAGTCATTCAGGAACCCAGGAGAATGGAGTTTCTTCCATTTCCAAAGATATGACTTCCAGGATCTCCCTAGAGGCGGGGGAGACATCTAGCAAACAGACAGAGGAAAGGGGAAAAGAGGGTGAAGGCACACCTGCTTTTTAATCACCTTGATCCAGAAGAAACAGGCATCGCTTATGTTCGTATTTTCTTCAGCCACTTCCCAGCATTAATTCTCATCATGAAGAGAGAGTAAAAATCTTTGATAGATAGTTAACTATTTTTGTCATAGTCCCATATTTGAACAAATCTATGCAATCCCTTTGGAAAAAACAGAATAATACACTGCCAATACTAGTTACCCAGCTAGGTAATATATGCAGACATCATTAAATGTTGCAGCAGAGATTTCCATGCTTCCATACCTGTACTTCCTACTGTCCATTCACCACATAGCAACTAGAGTGTTACTTGAAAAATGCAAATCAGTTTCTTTAAATTCTTTGCTTGCAATCCTCTTGTCTCTTTGAACGTAGAATAAAGCGCAAACTCCTAACCAGGGCTATCGGGGAGTGATTATCTGACCCTGCTTAACCCTCTACTCTGATATCTTACCCCTCTCTCCCTTGTTCCCTATATTTTAGCTACACTGAACTTCTTTCTGACCCATGCCCATCTCAAAAATTGTGCGTTTACTGTGACTTCCGCCTTAACTGCTCATCCTTCAGATTTCCACGTGTAAGACTTCTCATTCAGATTGAAGCTCCCATGTCCCAACTTCAGAGAGGTCCATCCTGACCACCCTAGCTAAAGAAGCAGCCTCACAACCAGCCACTCCATACCATGACCTTGCCTGATGTTCTTGCTAACACTTGTCAGTCCTATGATACATGGCACTTTATAACAAGTATATTTTGTAACTTAGATGACCTGTTTTGACTTATCATTTGATAATGAGGAAACTATGACTAGGATCCACTACTGACTTCCCTAAGGTCATATAGCTGTTAATGGCGGAGCTGAGGCCCAGAAGCAACTAGCTATTTCCAACATTTACTTTATAAAATACCTTGGGGAATGTGAGATATAATGGCCACCTCATTATTTGTTTGATTGAACTGATATTTCTTTTTCAGAGAGAAGGCAACCTACTACTTGTTAGCAAATAATAGGTAGGACGTAGCTTTTAAATAAATACCAGGTTCCAGACAAGTGAAATGTAAAAATGACGGTCTATAGCTACATGTTCAATATAGTAGTCTCTAACTATATGAGGACATTTCAATTTAAATTAAGTAAAATTAACAATTAGTTCCTCAGTCAGTAGAGAGATTTTGGCTCTCTGTAGCCACATGTGGTGAATGGCTACCATAGTTGATAGTTCACAGAACATTTGAATCATCCAGAGAGTCCTGTCACATAGTGTTGGTCTATAGGTTTGTCTTTCTTATCCTCTCATTAGGTTTCTTTTTCCTGGTTCTGGATACCATAACTCTCTTTTTCTTTCTAATAAGTTATTCTTAGAATAATTGCTCCATTTTCTGTACTGAATGTCAGAGGCAGGCTTTCAACAAAGCAGTTGAGGTGAGGCAGGGAGGGGCATAATTGCAGTTCCCTGTGAATCTCTATGAAAGATGGTGCTCATAATTTGTATTTAATTTCTATTTTGATGACAATTGGTGATTTTCTTACACTGTTTTAGAAAAATAGGACTGTAAGAACTTTGAACTCACATGATTCTGCAAAACTTTCCAGGACATTATATTATGACATTGGGGAGCTGCATAATAAGTTTGCCCCCTGTGAAATAAATATAGATTCTCCATGCTCTTCCCTTTTTACCTTTATTCTAGTTGCTGGATGCCAGGGACACATTTACCAGCTTATTACCTGTTTGCAAGGAAATAAGTATCATTTCTGATCTCTTAAGGACACTTGCTAGTAACTCGGGAATAAGCAGCCCAGCCTCTGTCTCAGGCTCTGTAAATGGTGATGCTCCTATTTGTCTCACATATACTAGAGAAGGAGTATTTTCGAATATTCACTGATTTGGACTATTGTTTCAGTACTGCAAGGTGACTTCAAATATAATAGAGGTTCTTTTTGTTATTCTTGTTGTGAAAAATATATTAATAAGGTCATAAAGGAGAACATAGATGACAGGATAGAACCCAATTACAAGAACTGGAGAATCATGTCAAAATTAATATTCTTCTATTAATGGGCATGATGATCATTGTCATTTTCTAAGCTTGAATTTGCATGGCCTGCACCCCAGATGCAATTTCCTATGATCCAATTTGGTAAGCCATTCTGAAGCAGTTTCTGTACTGTAGCATTATTAGCCCAATAGCTAGTCAAAATGATTCTTTGGAATATTTTGCCCAAGCCAAGTCAAAATGATTCTTATGGAATATTCCCTGTCTTGTCATGCAAATACAAATGAATACTGTATTTCTCAATATGTAACTTAAAGGGGAACATTGACTAATTGGAGAGGAAATACCCGAGATGGTGAGAGAACTGATAAGGAGGTTGAATATGAATATGAAGACAAGTAGAAGAAAACAAGGGTGCTTGTCTTTGATAGAAAGCTGAGAAGGGACATGATAAGTTTTTTAACATGATTGTGAGTCTATCAAGAAAATGTGATTCTCCTATCTTTGTAATTTCAAACATCTGAAATGCGACAAATGGAGGGAAATTACCTGGATATAGATGTTGCATTAATGTAAGTGTTAAATGGTTGGTAGCATCATCTTCCTACTAAATATATATATATATATGTTTTAAAATCAGTTTTTCTTTAAGCAGAGGTTAAATTCCAATCTATTAGGAAATTTTGAAGTGTTCATTTCTTGGCAGATGGTTTTCTCTTACAAATTTCTAAGTCTATGCTTTCTTCTAACTGTGATATACTGTGAATAATCAATAATTGTGAGCTGATGGACAAATAAACTAGCATTAGTAGAAAGCGGTGATGATCCTTTATGAGACACAAGATAGTTTTATAACCAATCTACCCATTTATGTACCACACAAGTCTCATTCCATTGGTATTTTGAGATGGCTCTGAAGGCATCCACAACCTCTATGATTAACCTGCCATGTATTTTCATACTTTGAATAAAACTTTATTTTTAAAAGCACATTAGAAGACAATAAGATTTTATAATTGTCTATAAAGTGATTCCTCCTAGTTTAATCTCTTTTTTATTTGATAAAATTTTTAAAACTATTTGTTTATTATTTAAATTTATTTGGTTGTGCTGGGTCTTAGTTGCAGCAGGCAGGCTCCTTAGTTGCAACATGTGGGCTCCTTGGCATGCGAACTCTTAGTTGTGGCATGCATGTGGGATCTAGTTCCCTGACCAGGGATCAAACCCGGGCCCCCTGCATTGGGAGCGTGGAGTCTTAACCACTGTTTCGCCAGGGAAGTCCCTATTTGATGAAATATAAGTTTATTTTTAGACACATTGTTAAACTGTTCAAATTATTCATTGTATCCATACCTCCTTGTCTGAGACTTTGATAAAAATGTGAATTTCCCAAGAATTATGTAGAGAAATTGCCCCAAAATGCTATTTTAATGCAAATGAAATTCAGAAATTGCTTGGTTTTCCTTGTGCATTCTAACATAATTTACTCAAAATTGATGAACGAAATCACACTGGATTTTTTTAGTAATTGGCAATGGTCCACGATGACCCAATTAAGCATAGAAGTTGTGTTTTTCAGAAATGTAATTTTAGAAAAGAGATAAGTTCATTTAAGAACTATTCATATTACAATTGTAAAACTTTCTCATATTAATACTGGAAACAATCAACTGAGGTGAGAAAAAAATAACACAGCATAATAATATACCAACACTCATTTAACGATATTATTTTGTTTTAGAGTTGTTCAAACGATGTTTTCTATATACAAAATATACATTGCAATTTTACCAATATTACAAAATGGAAAATACATAGTATATATGTAATTCTCTTATATAGTGTAGTTTATGATTGATGTTGCAATAAAAATATTTGGCATAATGAATACTTTAAATTAGCCTGTGGAAACCACAGACAATAGAAACAATACATCCTGGTATGACAGTAAGGTTGCAAAACGACTTTTTCATTTCCTATTATAAAAGATTCTATGATCTGACAGTAATTTGATTTTCCTTGTTTTTATACAGTTAAAATTATTTTTGAAACCTATTTGGGTATTAAACTCAAAATGATGTTTGATATTCATTGTTTAAAATACGTCCAGAACAGTGAACAACACAATATCAGAAGATATATAGAATAGCAATAATTTTTCAAAATAATATTTAAAATGTAGGAACCACTTTCAGTAAAATGTAGGAACCACTTTATAGAGTTTGAGAGACATATACGAATATAACAACTTATTGGATAATTTTGTTATCATAGGAATATGCTTTTAAATTTTCAAATGTAGTTAATTCCTCTCTAAGATATTAAAATTAATTCTTAACGTTAATTCATTTCTGAATATATTAAAATAGTTATATTAAGGAAATAATAAAACTCTTGGAAAATTTGTGTAACTTTTTACTACCAAGCTACTAGGTGGCCCCATCTAAACATCATGCAACACTAAAATAATGAATTCAAAATATTCCAACCTTCAAAACGTTTTTGAAAAATACTGATGTCTTAGGGGATTTCATTTGTAATGCACAGCTTGCCTTCTTTAAATTGTCTCTCCTCCTTTTAACTCTTTCTCTATTTTCAAAACATAATGATCCTCACGATATCTTTATCTTCTTAGTTTATGAAATCCCTAAAACCTTTTCACTAAACTAGTCCCCATAGGTTCTTGAGTTTCACCTCCTGCTCTTCCACATACTCTTCCCATCGTCAACGGTTTCCCCTTCTTAATGCAAATTCATCCGACCCAATGGATGGCTCTCAGTTCTTCCACTCATCCCTAGGATCTGTGCAATGAAGTCCTGGACACAGAATATTTACTCTTTTTTTTTTTTTGCAAGATTAAAATATAATAAAGAAAAGAGGATGGTATGTATTCTTCAAATCTGTTTGTCTATTTTTTTAACACCTTTATTGGAGTATAATTGCTTTACAATGGTTTGTTAGTTTCTGCATCAGTTCTACATACACATATGTCCCCATATCTCTTCCATCTGGCATCTCCCTCCCTCCCACCCTCCCTATCCCACCCCTCTAGGTGGTCACAAAGCACCGAGCTGATCTCCCTGTGCCATGCAGCTGCTTCCCACTACCTATCTATTTTACGTTTGGTAGTGTATATATGTCCATGCCACTCTCTCACTTTGTACAAGCTTACCCTTCCCCCTCCCCAAATCCTCAAGTCCATTCTCTAGTAGGTCTGCATCTTTAGTCCCGTCTTGCCCCTATGTTCTTCATGACCATTTTTATTTTTAGGTTCCATGTATATGTGTTAGCATAGGGTATTTGTTTTAATCTTTCTGACTTACTTCACTCTGTATGACAGTCTCTAGGTCCATCCACCTGACTACAAATAACTCAGTTTCGTTCCTTTTTATGGCTGAGTAATATTCCATTGTATATATGTACCACATCTTCTTTATCCATTCATCTGTTGATGGACACTTCAGTTGATTCCATGTCCTGGCTATTGTAAATAGTGCTGCAATGAACATTGTGGTACATGACTCTTTTTGAATTATGGTTTTCTCAGGGTATATGCCTAGTAGTGGGATTGCTGGGTCATATGGTAGTTCTATTTTTACTTTTTTAAGGAACTTCCATACTGTTCTCCATAGTGGCTGTACCAATTTACATTCCCACCAACAGTGCAAGAGGGTTCCCTTTTCTCCACACCCTCTCCAGCATTTATTGTTTCTAGATTTTTTGATGATAGCCATTATGGCCAGTGTGAGATGATATCTCATTGTAGTTTTGATTTGCATTTCTCTAACGATTAATGATGTTGAGCATTCTTTCATGTGTCTGTTGGCAATCTGTACATCTTCTTTGGAAAAATGTCTATTTAGGTCTTCTGCCCATTTTTGGATTGGGTTGTTTGTTTTTTTAATATTGAGCTGCATGAGCCGCTTGTAAATTTTGGAGGTTAATCCTTTGTCAGTTGCTTCATTTGCAAATATTTTTTCCCATTCTGAGGGTTGTCTTTTCGTCTTGTTTTTGGTTTCCTTTGCTGTGCAAAAGCTTTGAAGTTTCATTAGGTCCCATTTGTTTATTTTTGTTTTTATTTCCATTTCTCTAGGAGGTGGGTCAAAAAGGATCTTGCTGTGATTTATGTCATAGAGTGTTCTGCCTATGTTTTCCTCTAAAAGTTTGATGGTGTCTGGCCTTACATTTAGGTCTTTAATCCATTTTGAGTTTCTTTTTGTGTATGGTGTTAGGGAGTGTTCTAATTTCATTCTTTTAGAGGTAGCTGTCCAGTTTTCCCAGCACCACTTATTGAAGAGGCAGTCTTTTCTCCACTGTATATTCTTGCCTCCTTTATCAAAGATAAGGTGACCATATGTGTGTGTGTTTATCTCTGGGCTTTCTATCCTGTTCTAGTGATCTATATTTCTGTTTCTGTGCCAGTACCATACTGTCTTGATTACTGTAGCTTTGTCATACAGTCTGAAGTCAGGGAGCCTGATTCCTCCAGCCCCGTTTTTCTTTCTCAAGATTGCTTTGGCAATTCGGAGTCTTTTGTGTTTCCATACAAATTGTGAAATTTTTAGTTCTAGTTCTGTGAAAAATGCCAGTGGTAGTTTGATAGGGATTGCATTGAATCTGTAGACTGCTTTGGGTATTATAGTCATTTTCACAATGTTGATTCTTCCCATCCAAGAACATGGTGTATCTCTCCATCTATTTGTATCATTAATTTCATTCATCAGTGTCTTAAAATTTTCTGCATACAGGTCTTTTGTCTCCTTAGGTAGGTTTATTCCTAGATATTTTATTCTTTTTGTTGCAATGGTAAATGGGAGTGTTTTCATAATTTCACTTTCAGATTTTTCATCATTAGTTTATAGGAATGCAAGAGATCTCTGTGCATTAATTTTGTATCCTGCTACTTTACCAAATTCATTGATTAGCTCTAGTAGTTTTCTGGTAGCATCTTTAGGATTCTCTAGGTATAGTATCATGTCATCTGCAAACAGTGACAGCTTTACTTCTTCTTTTCCAATTTTAATTCCTTTTATTTCTTTTTCTTCTCTGATTGCTGTGGCTAAAACATCCAAAACTATGTTGAATAATGGTGAGAGTGGGCAAACTTGTCTTGTTCCTGATCTTAGTGGAAATGGTTTCAGTTTTTCACCTTTGAGAATGATGTTGGCTGTGGGTTTGTCATATATGGCCTTTATTATATTGAGGAAAGTTCCCTCAATGCCTACTTTCTGGAGGTTTTTTTTTTTTTTATCATAAATGGGTGTTGAATTTTGTTGAAAGCTTTGTCTGCATCTATTGAGATGATCATATTGTTTTTCTCCTTCAATTTGTTAGTATGGTGTATCACGTTGATTGATTTGCGTATATTGAAGAATCCTTGCATTTCTGGGATAAACCCCACTTGATCATAGTGTTTGATCCTTTTAATGTGCTGTTGGATTCTGTTTGCTAGTATTTTGTTGAGGATTTTTGCATCTATGTTCATCAGTGATATTGGCCTGTAGTTTTCTTTCTTTGTGACATCTTTGTCTGGTTTTGGTATCAGGGTGATGGTGGCCTCGTAGAATGAGTTTGGGAGTGTTCCTCCCTCTGCTATATTTTGGAAGAATTTGAGAAGGATGGGTGTTAGCTCTTCTCTAAATGTTTGATAGAATTCGCCTGTGAAGCAGTCTGGTCCTGGGATTTTGTTTGTTGGAAGATTTTAAATCATAGTCTCAAATTCAGTGCTTGTGATTGGTCTGTTTATATTTTCTATTTCTTCCTGGTTCAGTCTCGGAAGGTTGTGCATTTCTAAGAATTTGTCCATTTCTTCCACGTTGTCCATTTTATTGGCATATATTTGCTTGTAGTAATCTCTTATGATCCTTTGTATTTCTACAATGTCAGTTGTTACTTCTCCTTTTTCATTTCTAATTCTACTGATTTGAATCTTCTCCCTTATTTTCTTCAAAAGTCTGGCTAATGGTTTATCAATTTTGTTTATCATCTCAAAGAACCAGCTTTTAGGTTTATTGATCTTTGCTATCATTTCCTTCTTTTCTTTTTCATTTATTTCTGACCTGACCTTAATGATTTCTTTCCCTCGCTAACTTTGGGGTTTTTTTGTTCTTCTTTCTCTAATTGCTTTAGGTGTAAGATTAGGTTGTTTATTTGAGATGTTTCTTGTTTCTTAAGGTAGGATTGTATTGCTATAAACTTCCCTCTTACAACTGCTTTTGCTGCAACCCATAGGTTTTGGGTCGTTGTGTTTTCACTGTCATTTGTTTCTAGGTATTTTTTGATTCCCTCTTTGATTTCTTCAATGATCTCTTGGTTATTAAGTAGTGTATTGTTTAGCCTCCATGTGTTTGTATTTTTTACAGATATTTTCCTGTAATTTATATCTAGGGTCATAGCATTGTGGTCAGAAAAGATACTTGATACGAGTTCAATTTTCTTAAATTTATCAAGGCTTGATTTGTGACCCAAGATATGATATCTCCTGGAGAATGTTCCATGAGCACTTAAGCAGAAAGTGTATTGTGTTGTTTTTGGATGGAATGTCCTATAAGTATCAATTAAGTCCCTCTTGTTTATTGTATCATTTAAAGCCTCTGTTTCCTTATTTATTTTCATTTTGTATGATCTGTCCATTGGTAAAAGTGGGGTGTTAAAGTCCTCTACTATGATTGTGTTACTGTCGATTTCCCCTTTTATGGCTGTTAGTATTTGCCTTATGTATTGAGGTTCTCCTATGTTGGGTGCATAAATATTTACAATTGTTATATCTTTTTCTTGGATTGATCCCTTGATTATTATGTAGTGTCCTTCTTTGGCTCTCCTATTAGTCTTTTTTTTTTTTTTTTGCGGTACGCGGGCCTCTCACTGTTGTGGCCTCTCCCGTTGCGGAGCACAGGCTCCGGACGCACAGGCTCAGTGGCCATGGCTCATGGGCCGAGCCGCTCTGCGGCATGTGGGATCTTCCTGGACCGGGTTATGAACCCGGGTCCCCTGCATTGGCAGGCGGACTCTCAACCACTGCGCCACCAGGGAAGCCCTAGTCTTTGTTTTAAAGTCTGTTTTGTCTGATATGAGAATTGCTACTGCAGCTTTCTTTTGATTTCCATTTGCATGGAATATCTTTTTTCCATCCCCTCACTTTCAGTCTGTATGTGTCCCTAGGTCTGAAGTGGGTCTCTTGTAGACAGCATATATACGGGTCTTGTTTTTGTATCCATTCAGCCAATCTGTGTCTTTTGGTTGAAGCATTTAATCCATTTACATTTAAGGTAATTATCAATATATATGTTCCTATTACCATTTTCTTAATTGTTTTGGGTTTATTATTGTAGGTCTTTTCCTTCTTTTGTGTTTTCTGCCTAGAGAAGTTCCTTTAGCATTTGTTGTAAAACTGGTTTGGTGGTGCTGTATTCTCTTAGCTTTTGCTTGTCTGTAAAGGTTTTTAATTTTTCATCAAATCTGTATGAGATCCTTGCTGAGTAATCTTGGTTGTAGGTTTTTCTCCTTCATCACTGTAAATCTGTCCTGTCACTCCCTTCTGGCTTGCAGAGTTTCTATTGAAAGATCAGCTGTTAACCTTATGAGGATTCCTTTATGTGTTATTTGTTGTTTTTCCCTTGCTGCTTTTAATATTTGTTCTTTGGATTTAATTTTTGATAATTTGATTAATATGTGTCTTGGCATGCTTCTCCTTGGGTTTATCCTGTATGGGACTCTCTGTGCTTCCTGGACTTGATTAACTATTTCCTTTGCCATATTAGGGAAGTTTTCAACTATAATCTCTTCAAATTTTTTCTCAGTCCCTTTCTTTTCCTCTTCTTTTTCTGGCACCCCTATAATTCAAATGTTGGTGAGTTTAATGTTTTCCCAGAGGTCTGTGAGACTGTTCTCAATTCTTTTCATTCTTTTTTCTTTATTCTGCTCTGCAGTAATTATTTCCACTCTTTTATCTTCCAGGTCACTTATCTTTCTTCTGCCTCATTCTGCTATTGATCCCTTCTAGAGAATTTTTAATTTCATTTATTGTGTTATTCATCACTCTTTCTATGCTCTTTAGTTCTTCTAGGTCCTTGTTAAATGTTTCTTGTATTTTCTCCATTCTATTTCCAAGATTTTGGATCATGTTTACTATCATTAGTCTGAATTCTTTTTCAGGTAGATTGCCTACTTCCTCTTCATTTGTTTGGTCTGGTGGGTTTTTACTTTGCTCCTTCATCTTCTGAGTATTTCTTTGTCTTCTCATTTTGCTTAACTTACTGTGTTTGGGGTCTCCTTTTGCAGGCTGCAGGTTCATAGTTCCCATTGTTTTTGGTGTCTGTCCCCAGTGGCTAAGGTTGGTTCAGTGGGTTGTGTAGGCTTCCTGGTGGAGAGGACTAGTGCCTGTGTTCTGGTGGATGAGGCTGAATCTTGTTTTTCTGGTGAGCAGGTCCACGTCTGGTGGTGTGTTTTGGGGTGTCTGTGGCCTTATTATGATTTTAGGCAGCCTCTCTGCTAATGGATGGGGCTGTGTTCCTGTCGTGCTAGTTGTTTGGCACAAGGTGTCCAGCACTGCAGCTTGCTGGTTGTTGAGTGGAGCTGGGTCTTGGCATTGAGATGGAGATCTCTGGGAGATTTTCGTCATTTGATAGTACGTGGAGCTGGGAGGTCTCTTGTGGACCAACGTCCTGAACTTGGCTCTCCCACCTCAGAGGCACAACACTGACTCCTGGCTGGAGCACCAAGAGCCTGTCCTCCACACGGCTGAGAATAAAAGGGAGGAAAAAAAAGAAAGAAAAAAGAAGAAGATAAAATAAAATAAAATAAAGTAAAATAAAATAAAGTTAGTAAAATAAAAAATAATTATTAAGAAAAATTTTTTTATAATTATTAAAAAAAATGACAGACAGAACCCTAGGACAAATGGTAAAAGCAAAGCTATACAGACAAAATCACACACAGAAGCATACACACACACACTCACAAAAAGAGAAAAAGAGAAAAAAATATATCATCGCTCCCAAAGTCCACCTCCTCAATTTGGGATGATTCGTTGTCTATTCAGGTATTCCACAGATGCAGATACATCTAGTTGATTGAGGAGCTTTAATCCGCTGCTTCTGAGGCTGCTGGGAGAGATTTCCTTTTCTCTTCTTTGTTCGCACAGCTCCTTGGGTTCAGCTTTGGATTTGGCTCCGCCTCTGTGTGTGGGTCGCGAGAGGGCGTCTGTTCTTCTCTCAGACAGGACGGGGTTAAAGAAGCAGCTGATTCGGGGGCTCTGGCTTACTCAGGCTAGGGGGAGGGAGGGGCACGGAATGCAGGGCGAGCCTGCGGCAGCAGAGGCCAGCGGGACGTTGCACCAGCCTGAGGCGCGCCGTGTGTTCTCCCGGGGAAGTTGTCCCTGGATCACGGGACCCTGACATCGGCGGGCTGCACAGGCTCCCGGGAGGGGAGGTGTGGACAGTGACCGGTGCTTGCACACAGGCTTCTTGGTGGCTGCAGCCGCAGCCTTAGCATCTCATGCCCATCTCCGGGGTCTGCGCTGTTATCTGCGGCTCGCGCCCGTCTTTGGAGCTCCTTTAAGCAGCGCTCTTAATCCCCTCGCCTCGCGCACCAGAAAACAAAGAGGCAAGAAGAAGTCTGCTGCCTCTTTGGCAGCTCCAGACCTTTTCCTGCACTCCCTCCTGGCTAGCTGTGGCGCACTAGCCCCCTTCAGGCTGTGTTCACACCGCCAACCCCAGTCCTCTCCCTGGGATCCGACCGAAGTCCGAGCCTCAGTTCCCAGCCCCCGCCCATCGCGGCTGGTGAGCAGAGAAGCCTCTTGGGCTGATGAGTGCTAGTTGGCACAGATCCTCTGTGCGGGAATCTCTCCGCTTTGCCCTCCGCACCCCTGTTGCTGTGGTCTCCTCTGCGACTCCGAAGCTTCCCCCATCCGCCACCAGCAGTCTCTGCCCATGAAGGGGCTTCCTAGTGTGTGGAAACCTTTCCTCCTTCACAGCTCCCTCCCACTGGTGCAGGTCCTGTCTGTATTCTTTTGACTCTGTTTTTTCTTTTTTCTTTTGCCCTACCCAGGTACATGGGGAGTTTCTTGCTTTTTGGGAGGTCTGAGGTCTTCTGCCAGCATTCAGTAGGTGTTCTGTAGGAGTTGTTCCACGTGTAGATGTATTTCTGATGTATTTGTGGGGAGGAAGGTGATCTCCACATCCTATTCTTCCACCATCTTGAAGCTCTCTCCAGAATATTTACTCTTTATCTGGTCTGGTCAGAGCACAGAAAGTTGTGGTGAAAATATACAAATCATTATTTTACTTAGCATACACGTACAATGTACACCCTTTGTGTTGAAAAAAATTGTTGGTTCTGCCAAGGTCTGGACCACATTTAAAGGGTTATGAGCCCCACTACAGCATAGAGCTCCTCACAGGTGACTTATTTCTCATTTGCCCTAGAAGATTCTTTCGGTTTGCAGAAGTGTGGTATTTGAAGATTGAGTCAATGAATGAAAGGGTATTGATAAAATTAATATGTACTCCCCATAAAACAGGAAATAAAAAACTGTGCAGTAAAGAAATTTATTTAATTTAGCATTTTTCCATACTTTTTTAACCAAACATTTGACTTTTTTTTCTGATACCTAGTAATAACTTGCAAAAATTTAGTGTAAAAATAAATAAATATAAATAAATAAATAAATAAATAAAGTAAAAATTAAAAAATATTTAGTGTACATTTTTGCATTTTGTACAAAAAATTTTCAAAGTATTTTTAGTGTTGTCTTAGGTGATAAAGTTGATGATCAAAAAATATCTCTACATATGGTTCAATATTTTTCATTTATCTGAACCAAAGCAGATGTAGGAGAAATAAGAATTATTGGGCAAAAGTATAATAAGTAATATTTTACTTCTAATTTAATAAATGAGACATTCTAGAGCCTAAAAATAATAGGAGTAAATTAAAATTTATAACATATGCTTTCACTTTTTTAGGACACTATGTTAGTTTTTTAGCATTCCTCAAAAATTAATATAGTAAGTATTTCAGTTTTAAAAAGCACTGCATAAATATAATGCAGAATAATGAGTGGACTTTGCATGGAATATTGACTGTCTTTTATCCTGACTCAATGAAACGAGAATAAAAATCCTTTAAAAACATTGACCTACAGAAACTTTACAGTTTTACTGGACTAAGGTCTTAACAGTTGAATGCTTCAGAGATTGTCTAATGTCTTCAGGAGGCCTAATAGATATGGCTTCATTTCTTTCATTGCTGAAGATGCTTAGGATAATACTGACTCACCACAGTTTAAAGCTTGGTCACTCTCAGGAATCAAACACAACTGGTGTACATGCAGAGAAAAAGACAAAATAGCCACCTGCTCCAAAGCTTTGAAAATGGGGCAATGAACTGTGTTAATACATTGGAGTTGCCGTGTCCCTAAGACGCTAAAGGAGAGAAAGGAATAAAAAGAACTAGAGCATGCTACCCTGTGGTCTCTCTACCTTCTGTACATTTATATGGTCTGTTCTGTTGCTTTGCCTGGGTTGGGACCTGCTGAAAATTGAGACCAGCTGCAGAGTTTGGGATGAAGTGGGAGAGTGGCATGGACATATATACACTACCGAACGTAAAATAGCTAGCTAGTGGGAAGCAGCCACATAGCACAGGGAGATCAGCTTGGTGCTTTGTGACCACCTAGAGGGGTGGGGTAGGGAGGGTGGGAGGGAGACGCAAGAGGGAGGGGATATGGGGATATATGTATATGTATAGCTGATTCACTTTATTATACAGCAGAATCTAACACACCATTGTAAAGCAATCATACTCCAATAAAGATGTTAAAAAAAATAGTAATGATTGCCATCCTCTTTTCATGGAGGAGAAGGCAAGGGTTACTTTACCAACAAGCAGACAAGGAACCCTTAGAATGCTCAACTAAATCCATGTAAACAAAAAATGTGAAAGGACATACAGTTAAACAGAACTTTTTTTTTTTTTAGAAAGAAAATTAAGTGTTACTAGATGTAAATTTTACTAGAATAAAATGTCATTTTGGTCAAAAAGTTCACAGCAAGTGACCAGTATCAGATATAGCAGTTTGTGTATTAGTTAAATTCAATCTGTAAAAAAAAAAATATGACTAGATAATATACCAAACTTCTCTAATTCTGATAGGTGGAGAAATGTAGCACCTGTGTGGGTGCAGAGCACATGATGCAGTGTCACAAGACATTAGCTTGAATCACATTATAATGAGATGTGACAAAATATGATACATCACATCAAAGTAAAATGAAAAAATGGATATGCAGTATAACTTTTGATATGCATAAAAACTTTTGATATGCATAAAGGGGTAAAACAAATTATAGGAAGTCTGGGCAAAGTGTGAAAGCAAGCAATTTGAATTTATTTACAGATCAAATCTTCACTCTGTTAACACTCAGCAGAGCTGCCTTCATTAATAGTCAGTGCTTAATATTGCTGCCATTTCAAATTGCATTGGTTGTAAAATTGGAACACTAGTTGTCAGGCTAGATTTCATTTTTTTCCTTTGAAAACGATTGATACTGGTTCAGGTTTATGTATTCACAGAACCACCAAATAATGCAGGAGGCTAGTTTTTCAAGGAGAATATTTTAAAATTATATTCTTCCTGTATTTTCCCACATAACATGTGTTTATATTTAAATATATTATCTTAATAATGTGTTGACATTCATTCTCTGGCCTCAGCCTAGTTTTTCCCTCTTACTACAATACACATGTTCTTAGCAATCAAGAGACATGATGTTTAATTTACGATGGGCTCTCTGAAAACTCAGAAGGCTAGAGGCCTATTACGCATTATTGTCTTTGAAATTATTCAGGAGAAACACTACATCCTCATGAATCAAATTCTTAGACTGTCTTTGCTCTCTGACCCTAGTTGAAATATGGGGCACAGAGAGAGGAATTACCAGTTGGTATTCTGTATCTCCTTGTCATTCCCACTGTAGCCTGTCAGATTCCTGGGTATTAGTGGAGGGTCTCAGAGCTGCAACATGAGAGTCAAGAAAGGAGCATAGCACTTACCTGTTCTGGGTGTAGAGTTTCTCAAACAGCACTTTCCAAGTTTAGAAGAAAGTTCCTCAATATAAAGGTAGAGTAGCTTGTTCCAGAGATTTTGTTCAATGTTACGTGTTAGGTGTCTACTGGGCAGCCTCTTATAAGCAGTAACTTGCGTATAATCAGTCCATGTCTCTCAATGAGAGTTTACCTATCAAGGCATATTTGGTACATGAGAAAGTGTGAAAAAGCAAATTAGACCATGTTTCTGAGAAACAAGAATGACAAGGTGAGAAATTTCTACTGACATGTAAATACAGTTTTATAAAGAATAGTCTGATATTCTTAACATTTTAGTAAAAGTTATGAACATGCTTAGAACAAATGTATCATTGAGTGATTTATTAAGGTATTCATGTATAATTTGTCTGTGATGTTTAAATAATGAAGACTATATGACAATATCTACCTAAAAACTTTATAAAAGCATTATTATCTCTCTAATCTGGGATTTTATATAACTTGGCACAAACATTCACATGATACATAATTCAACAATTTTGTAATTTTCTGATGGCAAGAGTCTAACTAGAATATGAACTCCTTGAAGGGTGCATCAATGTCTTGATCATCTTTGCATCCCCAGGGCCTATCACAGTGCCTGGAACATTGTAGAGTATTAATAATTATAGGTTAAATGTGAATTAATGCAAAATAAATGTAACTATGATGAAATGAATAATAAAAAACTTCACTTTTAAAGTATTATTTTAAATAAAAAATAGTAACTTTACTTTTATTTTTATTTATTTATTTATTTATTTTTGCGGTACACGGGCCTCTCACTGTTGTGGCCTCTCCCGTTGCGGAGCACAGGCTCCAGACATGCAGCGGCCATGGCTCACGGGCCCAGCTTCTCTGAGGCATGTGGGATCTTCCCGGACCAGGGCACGAACCTGTGTCCCCTGCATCGGCAGGTGGACTCTCAACCACTGCGCCACCAGGGAAGCCCATAACTTTACTTTTAAAGTAAAGTATTATTTTAAATAATAAAAGAAAGCTTCACTTTTCCTTCTAATCTGATATGTGATACTCATTTATTTTACATACTTATTATACATATTATATATACATCTGGACAAAAATCAAGTCCTACATGTTATTCTCAAAGGTACTGCTACTGAATTCATATCACTTTTAATTGTAAATCAATAAAAAGTAGCCAAACACAGTTTCTTGAGGATAAAATTTCCTTATTTTCCATTTGGCATTGATATTGATTTTAATTAATAGAGAGTTAAGAAAACACATTGTATTAGACTTGCTAGTAAGACTTAAAAGGAAAAAGATACTAAATAAGCACAATATTAGATTTTATTAACAATTGTTCTTTTCATATGTAAATTCCTATTATATTTAGAAATGAATTTGTTGTTTATTTCAGGGATTTCTAAGTCAATGAAATATATTGATAGATAACTACAAAGTAGAAACAATATGAAGTTTAAAGAAGTATAAATAAATACAAAGATGAGAAATATCTTTAGCATGATGATACATCTGAAATTTATAAGTTATAGAAATAATCATTTAAATATTGCTTTGATTAAAAATTAATTAAATTATTAGCCTATGAGGATCCATCTACCTGGAGGTAGAAAAAAGAGTTTATTAAAATTATAAAAAGCACACTTTTTTTATCAGATCTAAATGTTGGTACTGTAATAGATTCAAGTTAGATCCAAGACCTAAATTTCTCGTAAACTATAATATTAAAATAGAAACAAACAAGATGCAGTATTCTGTTGAAATATGAAAATTTTAAAAAGATGAATCTAGAAACATTTTGTTTCACAATAGAAAACTCAGAACCAACAACTAAAAAGCCCAGCTTTTGTCTTGTAGGCTAAATATTCACAGGTGTGATTGACTGCGGGTACAATTCTCTGCACCTGAAATCACCTGCTTGTTAGTCATCGGTGCCTAACTCTGAGAATACAGAACTGAAAATAACACCTGAAAATTTCCCCTTCATTTGACATAGAATAGAAAGAAAGCATACTTAGAAAATACTTAGAAAGTTCAGTAGTAGATGTTACATTTCTTAAAAGGGGGGAGTGGGTAGAGTAAGTAGTATAAAGAATCCATTTTGAAAACATTTCTGCTAATTTGAAAAGAATTACTCACTAAATGCTGTGTCTATGTATATTAGAACAATTATGTATGATGTCACCGGGTCCAAACATTTAGTTCCTCAATCTAAATTGATGAACACATACTTTAAAAAAAAAATCTTAAAAAACTGAATTCATAAAACAACCATCTCTGTAGAATCTTGATGATTATCACATACATTCTAAATAAAAACTACTGTACACTCAATCAAGAATGGTTTATATTTGGAGAATGATTCACATTCATTTGTTTAGATAATTGCAATTATTAGGCTATACATGCTAAATGATTAAGTCTAGGTACTAAAACAGGAGGAAAATATTTCCACCAGCTTAATTTCTCATTTTAGTAAATCTGGCTCAATTATGGTGATGGTGTGAGTGAAGAGGCAAAGAGAAGGGATTATCTAAGTTTTAAAGAAGAAAGAACAGCAGTGGTGATAGATGAGGTATAAAGGGATGAAGAGTGATTGGCACCTACAATTTCCACCTGGGAAAATGAATGGCACTAGACATATTGTCAGTTCCAAAAGGAGAACTGTGCAGGGTTTAATAAATATAAGAAAGAATTTTGAGAGGGAAGGAGGAAGGCGGGGCTAGAGAAAGAATAGGGAAAAAAAGTAAAACTTTATATTTAAAATAATAACTATGGCTGTGTGTTATACCATTTTTACCGGTAACCTGATGCTAGGGCCAAACAACATCTTTTACTGATGCCTTATGGGCTCTCTTTGTAATATAAATCATCATATCAATTCATTCACTTATTAATTTTTAATGTTACCATCCCTCTGGGTGCCTGTACGTAATTACCAAAATAGAGTACGATCATAAAAATGAATAGAAGCGAAATTCAAAATTTAATAAAAACAGGTCACCTACACGTTAGAAAAGGCCCTGATATTGAACAAGCTAAGCCATTATCAAACTAGGAACAGATGGTCTAAAACAAAGGGTGTAAGAAGGCAAGGATGTCCTCTGGACAAGGTGTCTTTTATTGAGGAGAGAGGGAGCTTCCATAATATAAGAAACCTTTTTATCTGTGTAACCTTAAGGGAATGCTATTTTCAAGGATATTTTATTCATTTTAAATTCACCAGTGAGCATATCCTTCTAATTTACCCCAAGATTACATGTGTGAAATATAAGTAAGAGCAGCAAAGTTGATATTTGAGATGTTGTGCTATGTCTCAGTTTATTGGACAGCTGTGCATTCTCCTAGACCCTTGCTTTATATTGGTCCATTCTCAAAAAGATTTTGCACTTTAAACTTTCTGAATTTTCTGAAGCCAGCTAAGTTCATTCTCCCCTGTTATTTATAACGCACTGTCTACCCAGACACTGGGTTCAATTCTTCACAGAACTATATCAGAGAGAAAGATTTTTTTTAATTTGTTTTATTTTTTAATAATTGGTAGTTACAACTATAAATGCATTTATTAGTGAAATTTCTTCAGAATAAATAACTTTCTTATTATGGATCTGAAAGTCTTTAACACCAAACGGTATTTTTTACTCATTAAATGTATTGTTCTCATAACCAGAAATTGTGAAGTCTCTCTAGAACAGAATAGTCATTGCAGGGCTCTGGCATAACAGATAAAATGGTGTCTATTAGGGATAAGTATGTGGATTTCCTACATCCTTGATCGTTGTATATTGTTTCTCAAAAGGTACAAATTGATAACTCTAGATTATTCAATACATTGTTGGTAATAAAAATAATGGATATATTAGTAAAACAAAATGTATTTAAATTTTATATTTATTTGTATATTAATATGTACAATATTTCCTTTGAATTAATCTGAAGAAATCAAGTTTTACTCCACAACTTTGAAGTATAGAGATGTAAATGTTTTCTGCCCTTGATCATTTAAAACTCTTGGGTCAGGGCTTCCCTGGTGGCACAGTGGTTGAGAGTCTGCCTGCCGATGCAGGGGACATGGGTTCGTGCCCCGGTCCGGGAAGATCCCACATGCTGCGGAGCGGCTGGGCCCGTGAGCCATGGCTGCTGGGCCTGCACGTCCAGAGCCTGTGCTCCGCAACGGGAGAGGCCACAGCAGTGAGAGGCCCGCGTACCGCAAAAATAAATAAATAAAAAATAATAAAATAATAAATAAATAAAAATCTTGGGTCATGAAATTAACACTCATGAAATAGAGGATAACACAGCACAACAATATACAATGGGTCCTAAATTGAATGATACAGGTAGATGTACCAGAGAATTGGTACATTAAATTAGGAAGAAGATCAATAATTGCAGGAAGAGTAGCAGAAGGAAACTGCTTGGGGTGAAACTCAAGTTTGCTACTGACATAGCTAATATTTGAATAGAAACAGGAAACACAGAGGTCATATATCAAAACAAAATATGCGTGAAATATCTGTGGCTAAATGAACCTACCTTGGTCGGGCATATATTTTAAGCATTTTACCAGGTAGATGCAGAAAACATGAACAAGTTATCATCACTATCCTTAACAAGTTTATAATCTGGTAGTGAGAAGAGACATACAAAAGTAAGTATAGAAGGGATAGCTGTGATAAGGGCTTTAAGAAAGACATTCTTTTCAAGTCCTGAGGGACAACAAAGAATATATAATCAACAATCAAGTAAGTTTGAACTGAGAAAACTGAGAGTGAAGTGATTTGAATGAGCAAGAGCTCAAAAGGCAGAGTTATGGAGAATTGTCCTAAGAGGAGGAGACTGCAGTGAAAGAAGGGAAACAAAAACATGCTGAAAGGATCATGGTAGTGATTGGGACCGGGGAATAGCAGATGAACATGGCTGGAATTTAAAACTCATAAGAGGCTGTGGTGGCGGAGAGAAGCCTCGATGAAGTAGAGAAGATGCAGGAAGTTTGTAGACTCCTTAGAAAGCTCATATGACTCGATGTGAGGTAGGGAGTGGCTGTTATAATAGATCAGAGGGTAGAACTGCAAGGGCCACAGTAGACAGAACTGGGTGACTTGCTATGGTTGGACAAAGACAGGAGGAGCTGAATTTTATTCTATAGTTATAAGAGTTGGTTTCAGTCAGTTGTGAAGTCATTTTCAAAGGTAAAGAAGTCAATAAAAAACAGATTTAGTGAAAAAATAATGTAACAATTTTGTTCAGTTGGTAAGTTTGTCATGATCATCAAAAAAGTTATGTTTCAATAACAACTGTTTTAAAATACAGATTATTTCAGTAAAAACTTAAAAAAAACCCTTCATGGCCACTTGGGATCTGAATGAACACAGAATTAGTAGAGTGGCAATAGATAAAAACCAGCTAGAAGAGGTTTAGTATTACTTTGCATGTTGCTAAATAGAAATAGTGACTGTAGGCTCTAATTTAGACAAATTTTAGGATGAATTGGATGAAGGTATGGAACCTGCATACCTGTGGGACAGAGAGAAGAACTAAAAAAAAAGTAAACTGACAGCAATAATTCTGGAAGAGTAGGAAATCAGGATTGATTGAAATATTGAGGTCCCATTTTTGAGAGCTGATTAGTAATGCAGTAGAGATTATGCAGCTCTGGAAAATGCTCAAGTAGTGGTGTTGAAAATAATGTAGTGAACAATTAAGGTGAATTTGTGCAGCATAACACCAAACCAGAGTGAGACAGCACATACCTGGTGACCTACGAAGAGCATTTACAGAACACAGAAAAGGTAAAGGCATTTGCTTCAAAGTAGAGTCTTGTGTTAAAAATAATCTCAATTGTATGTGACTGTTTCATTTATTTTCACTTAGAATGTCTCTCTATTTTGGGAAACCACTTTTTATTCACGCGTACTCTGCGCCTAGAATAGAAGTACATGTCAGGATAGGTGAGTCACCTAAAGCAGTCATAAAATCATGTTGTAGGTAAATATCTTATTCTATATTTTTCATGTGCCATAATGCCTATGGGCTCTAGACGAGCAATTAGCCAGGATTGGGAATTACAAGCAAAAATAATAAAGAAATTCAGGCACAATATATACAAAGATCTCACTTTGTGTTGAATTGGAGCCTACATTTCCAAAGCAGTGATATTAAAAATTACAAAGCACTAGAAGGGCACAGTTAATTTCTTCCACTGATTCATCATGAAAATTGCAAAACGAATTTATCATCAAGAGAAAGACATTTGTGTAAAAAATGGACAAAGGCTTTTTGCCGGATGTTGTTAGATCATCCACCAAGTCAAAACAGTTGTACGTTTTGTTAATATGTTACTGGAATAAAATAGTGCTGCACATTTAGTGCTGGATTATGCAGCCCACTGCTAAAACGTGTAGCTCTGATTACAAGGTGCAAGCTTAAGTAGTTCCTCACTGATTTATGTCTGATGCATTATAATTCACTGACTGACAGGATAAGCAACTAAATTTGTTAATTGGACAGTAAGATACATTTTTGTTCTTCTGTTTTAGTACTTTTGAATTTTTAGGCTAAGGTAAAAAATACATAATACATAAAATTCACTACATTAAAAAATTCATGGAGATTTAAAATATTTGATATGGGACCTAGTGCCAAACAATCATAATGAAAGGGACGTAAATTCAAAATTGTATAAGTCAAGAGGGTTTATAATAAATACCATTTCTATATGTAGCAAGTCAGATTACATTTAAAAAATGGCATGTGTACACATCGTCTCTTTTTAGCAAGAGGTGTTATAAATCACCATAAAAACTCAACTGACATTGCATTATTATATGAGGATAAATCCACTATTTACATTACTTTATGGGGTTTTTCATCTCCTACTGATTGTTTAAATACCCCTTCCCCATAGAAACATGGGAAAATTTGAGTTCTTTTAGTATCTTATCTATAATCTTTTAAATTATATATCTCAAAAAATAAATATGGAAATACCTTTTTCTTTATATTTGAATAGGCTAAAATGAATGAGATGAAATTTTACATTACTGTTGATATATTTATTTCAGTATCTCCCTCCATTAATCCCTGTCACTATGACATTAGAAGATATGCCACTTTTAATAAAGCATTTAAGATTTACTGGGTTGACCAATAGTAACTAGCAGCTTGACGTTGGGGATTTGCTTAACTCTCAGGAAGGAGTTAAACCATGTATTTTTGTGCACAGTAGACTAATCTGAGCACCTGGAATAGAGAGGAAATAGGAAAGAGGAAGGGAAGAAGTAAGAGCCTCAAAATAGATAATGAGAAAAAATGAAATCCATATGGATCAAATGGGGCCAATTTCAGACAGTTTCAAGAGTTAAAAAGGAGTGGAACTGGAACCACGCCAGTCATCTTCCAAGAGCAGTACAAAACCTATGTAGCAGGTAAAGTTGGAACAATCGTCCGTAAGACCTTATGGAGGAAAGTGGAATTCGCCTGCTCTGGGGAAAATGATTTAGCAAGAGTATGGAAGCTAACACCTTCCTGTCCTCTGGCTGAAGTACAAAGTATGTCTCTCTTTGTCTCCTACATACTAGAGACCTAGGGGACATAGAAAGTGAATGTGTCCAAGAGACTTGAGTAGAAATGGATTAGAATGGTTCTTCCACTGGAAGATCTTTGGGATGCTGTTGTCTGACAGTGGTACAGAAATATGGAGGGGCCAGAAAAACTCCAAGGCCTTTGTTTACCTGTATAAAAGACTATGTCAGAATCTTACTAGGAGAACAAGGGTACCAGCAGCCTCCTAGGAGAGATTCCTGGGTCATGCAGGGGCAGAATAGGTAGGAAAACTTATAGGTGAGTTAGATGTTCCTTGTAGCAACAATCTCATGATATAATGTGTCGTCAGTAAAATTAAATTCTTAGGTTGATTACTTTCTATTTCACTTCTTTGAATTAAAATGAAGTCTGTATCTGGTCTACTAGATGCTTTGTAGGCCAACCCCTGCCCCTTGCTTGACTCTATTACCTATAATTCTCCTTCTAACTCTCTTCTCCAGTCACTCTAGCCCTTTGTTCCAGGTGTTTGTTCAAATGTCATGTATCAAAGAGGGTGACAACTCTGTCTGAAGTAGAGGGCACCCCACTTCTGATTACTCAAGCTGCTTTATTTTTCTTTATGGCATTTAACACTCCTTGGCATATTATATGTTGCTCGGCTTACTCTCTCTTTTCCTCTAGTAGACTGTAAGTTCATGACAGCAGAAAGAATTTTACCCTGTTTTATTTGCTATGTATGCTATAGATGCTAAAATAATCCATGAATGAAATAATGAAATGATGAATGAAAGACTTATTCTACTTACCTATTTTCCTTCTTTACCTTAATAAAATATATTAGGTATACTAATTTGAAAAATAGTTAAGACTCAGTGGGCAGGGGCTGTGTGTATGTGTTGATTTAAACCCAGCCTTAGGCAAAAAAAAATGCTACTTGGTGGAATTAGCCAAAGTGATTATGCAATATATTCACTCCTCTCTACTCAACAGTTTTAGCATCTTAATATTCCAACAATTAGCTTAAAACCAAATTTGTCTCAATAACTAGAATAGATCTTCTGCAAGTTGACCAAGGCTTTACATTAAAAAAAAATAATAAAATTTTCTTACTTTGACATCTTGTCTTACTCTGGGTAGGTCAAAATGGCACCAACAGAATATCATTTGATTATTTTCAAGCAACATTAAAACATATGAGTGAAATTACTGTATTTAGGCCCTTCACACCTACAGAGAGAAATAGAAAGAAGAAAATATATTACCTATATCCCTATCATCCATGGTAAAATATAGAATTCAAACAGAGGAAAAGTATTCTATCCTAAATTATATCCTACGTGCCTAATGCTTGGAAAATATTTAACACTTAGTCTTTTGATCAATGTATACATGTTATCCCAGTCCTTAGTCTATATTTTTAGATAGAAAAAAATCATGTATTATCAAAGGTCACTTTAGCTTAACATAATATCTAATGATTAAGAAACATATTTTAGATTGAGTAATACATTCATCTTTGTGATTGTTCCACGGTGACTTGTTGGAAAACCACTACTTATAGGATGCTATTCCAATTCCTGAAGGGAGTATGGAAAGTGAATACATAACAGTTACAAAAAAACTGTGAAGGAAAACTTACCGTGTTCTCTTCAGCTTTCATTGTACAAGGAGGAGGGAGGGATAGATAATGGAAATATGTAAGTCTATGTCATTAGTATGCCCAAATAGCATATAAAGTAATATCTTGAGCTAATTGTTTTAGCTTATAGTTTAATGTTATATGGTGACAAATTTTTAGATACTTCTATAGCTAATCTTTACTCAGCATTTTTCAGAGTAGTTATGTCTCTTGAAATACAGTTTTATGGAGCACATATATTCAACTTTTCAATTATAATTTTTCATACTTAATTCTTTCTTTGATCTCAGATAAAACACAGTATAGGCACCTTCACTGTTAGCACTTCCTGTGGACTGTCTTTAGATCCTTTATATAATGTCACCATTGTTGGCTAAAGATGAATATTTGCATAATCTAATCCTAAAACATATTCAGTACAATGTTAATATGTCCATATTGACAACATCAAGTATTTTCTAGCTAATTATAAAACTGTGGTGGGAGAGGGTGAATTAACAAAAATAAATGTATGTTTTTGGACATGTGTTAACATGTTTTACATTCTAAGTGAAAGATACCTGTGTTTAAATGAAACTTTGACTTATTTTCCCCCCACATGTGCTTTCTTGAAAATATTTTGACTGTATGATTATTATGTAATGCTATAATCTGTGCCAAGTATTGTTGAATGGAGAAGAATGTAGATATTCTCGTTATTTCAGAGTGAACTATAAATTGTACTCAACAAATGGGCAGTGCCTTTCTACACAGAAAACTATTCTCTGAACCATATACAACTGTGATTTTAGTAGGTTAAAAGTTGTTGTGTATCAGCAATTTAATATGCATCAATGAAATTATTTTTTCCTGCTTCTGAGGAATCTAATCCTCCTCTACTAAAGACCTTCAGAATACCAAAGGCATGATGAATAATCTCTGTTGAGAAATCTACTTTAAAGCATCTGGAAATATACCACATGTTAAGTAAAATGTTTCCATTTGTAAACACAATGATAAAACAGAGTCTAGACATATAAATTTCATTATTTGCTTCACCTCCATCTGACATATGATGACCTTGGCCACACTAATTGACTCTCAAGGGGGCATTGATGTCTTCATCTATTAAATGGCAAGAGAGATGTAAATTACTATTTTTTAAAAGATAGATGAAAGAAAGCATCAAATATTGGGTTTTAAGAATAAATATTACAGTTACCTGAAGATATTGGCATTCTTTTATATTTTTGGAAATCACACCATTTCATATCTCATTATTGAAGATAAACTAAGAGGAGCTGGGTAATTTCAAGTTTTCCCCATTCTTTTCTTCTCACCATTTTCCACCACTGTCCGCGTACAATGGATAGATGATGTCACTCTCAGGTTAATGGAAAACTCAAGAAAAACAGGATAGTGTGCATCTCACTTTCCTTCTGTTACAAAAAGCAATTGTGAGTTTTAATTTAAAATGTATTTTGTTGAGCTATTGACCCAGGTAAAGACATCAAAAGCCAGTAAGACATACAAAAGATAAGATTGCTTGAAACAAAACAAAACAAAATAAAACCACCTTATTAGATATTTTTAAAAGGAAAAACACTATTATGTATATTCAGGTTTTGAACCCATTAGGCAGCCTTTTGTCCTGTCCCCTCTCTTCCAAGAGTCAAAATTGGAAAAGAAAAGAAGTTGAAGACTGTGCACTATCTTCTCTACATCAAAACCCATAAAGTCTCAAAGGGCAGGATCCAACACAATGAGCCAAGAGTTTATATTTTCACAGAAATTCTCTGTTTTAATGACTTACTGAAAAAAATGATCACAAGTTTACAAAATTCATTTAAATTTAATTTGACCACATTACCTCTTGGTTGGCTCATAATTATCTCCAAGTAATTTTATAAATAATTACATCAAATGCTGTATTTTGCTATACATCATGAAGTAACTAAATCGAGAATTTAAATTATGCTGCTTCAGTATTTATAGTTAATCATATTTTCACTTCATGAACAGTTTTTAATTGGGAATTTGAGCTTAAATTTAATAATAGAAAGCTGAACTGATTCGAGTTATTGTTGAAAGATCTCTTCAATTTAACTATTTAAAGTGTACTTTTTAAAGTGTTCCTTAAATGGTTTTGAGCCTTAATAAGTTTTATTTGATTTATCTGTAGTCTTTAGATTATTGTAAAGATTCTTCAGCTTTTTACTTAATGTATAAAAATATAGTATTTTAAAGATTTTTTCCAGATGCACGTGGTACAAATTAAGTGGATAATTATAATACTATAATAGTGGTATATAATGATAATCTTATAAGTCCACCTAACAGTGTTACAGTTTTACCAAATAAATAGAAAGAGAGATAGGGATTAAACATTTCTGGTGACTTAAAATTTAAGAAGCATTTGGAAGCTCAAAGATGTGAGTGATGGGCAGGTTGGAAAATAACTTTTGAAGGAAACCTTTATGCTCAGAAATAATGAGGCACACCAATAAGTAAAATCTGCAAACTTTCGATAATATATTATTTTGAGAATGATCTCCTTGAGAGTTAAAATATATTTGAGTTGGGAAATGAAGTCAATAGGAATAGCAAATAGGAAGTACCATGGAATGAGAGTCTGTATCTTGTGGAATCTGATTATCAGTAGGTCTGTAGATTGGTGGCTGGGGCCAGGAAGCTTCAGAAGGATTGGGATAGACTTCATTACCAGTTAGCTGCAGAACTTTAGAAAAATGAGTGAACATCTCTGAATTCCAATGTCATCATCATTTCCAAATTACATGTTATCTCCTCCATTAACATTCTTTGATTCCTTACAGCTAAAGTTCTTTCTTTCTCTCCTATAAAATCCCACAACACATGTTTCTGGAACTCTGATTGCATTTGTCACTTTCAACTTGTGTTAAACTTATTTATGCAAGTGTCTCATACATAGGACTGCACTGGTAAATGAACTTCTTGGGAGGAAGACCTATTTCTTTACATTTTTATTCACTTAAAAATACTTAGCACAGGGTCTTCCCTGGTGGCACAGTGTTTGAGAGTCCGCCTGCCGATGCAGGGGACACGGGTTCGTGCCCCGGTCCGGGAAGATCCCACATGCTGCGGAGCGGCTGGGCCCGTGAGCCGTGGCCACTGAGCCTGCGCGTCCAGAGCCTGTGCTCCGCAACGGGAGAGGCCACAACAGTGAGAGGCCCGCGTACTGCAAAAAAGAAAAAAAAAATACTTAGTACAATTTCCTCAGGTAGCCCTCAGTGACTGTATTCTTCACAAGCAACTTGGTTACTTACTTAAAATGCAGATTCCGGAGATCCGCCCTGTAGTTTTGTGCTGTGCTCTGCAGTAGCTACTAGCCACATGTGTCTATTCCTAACTGAGGTAGTCTGTAGTTGTGAAATGCACCGCAGACTTAGTGCAAAAATTGTAAAATTTCTCATTAATCATATTTAAATATTGATTGTATGTTGAAGTGATAATATTTTGAATACATTGGGTTAAATAAGATATTTTTAAAATTAATTTTATCTGTTTCTTTGTCCTTTCTTAGTGTGGCTTTCAGGAAATTTTAAATTACCTACATGTTTTACATTGTATTTCTTTTGGACAGCACTGGTTTAGATATTTTGATTCAATAGAATTCTGTGCAGTACAGCAATCCGTGTTTTTTTAAAAAGTCCTCAGGTGCTTCCAGTGTATACAAAAGTTTTATAATGACCAGGTTGCCACGTTAAGTGTACATGATAGACACCCAGCAAGTGATGGTGGTCTTGTTGGCATAGCTCATCATCTCATTAGTATGGGATAATATTAGTATGTGAGTAAATTCTATCAATGAATGAAAGTCCTGGCACTGGGCAGTCCTGGCTTGACATACTAGTAAAGCAAAAAGAAAAGGTTGCCACCATTCTGAATGGCATACTTAATGAATAACAAACTTATTTGAGGTCATTAGAAACAATTAGCACCTTGTCTGCTATGGTAAACGGAGCTCTGTTTTCAGTAAATGATGTTTCTCGCCAGCTTCAAATGAAAGGCTGGTATCCTAGGAAAAGACCAAGCAGAGGAAGGTAGAACTATAAAAACTGTGCTTGAGGGCTTGGCTGTTAAAGTTAGGTGGTGAGTAAGCCTGATTAATTTACTTATTGATCCATTGTTGGTGTAAATTGAAGAAATTTGAATGGATTGTTAGAGGAGCAGGGAATAAGAATAAAGGAGACAGTAAACTTTTGATTCAAAAAAATCAAGAATACCGTTTTTTCCCTGTATGGAGGGAGCAATAAAATAGAATATTTAAAACAAAAATACATTTAGAATTAATTTAATGAAAAGCAGGATTTTGCATTAGTCTGAATATATAAAGGTACAGCTGCAATTCATTCTGACATCCAGATATAATGGAAAGGACAAGGTTATACAGCAGAATGTAGGTAATGATGCTTTCAGGGAAAGAAACACAACTATTTTAAAGCTTTTCACTTTATTCTGATTTTACCATACAGAAGAAAAAAACAAAACTTATGTTCTTGAAAAGCAGCTTGATTAAAAATCACCCACAGACAGTCATATTCTTCCTGAGATCCTGGCTGAAGCACAGTAGATAGATTTTTAAAAACATAACAGTATGTATTCATATCAGTTGCTTAGTCAAGCCCATCATTTTCCCTTTAAACAGTCCCTTTAAGAGAAATAAACTACTTTGGCATCTTTGCAAACAAGAGGGGGTGTTGGGACGCAAAGAACCCTTTAGTGTTTTAGATTCTCGACAAGACTTACTGCAAAAGACTTAATAGCCTTCTGAGAGAACTGAGGTTGCATTTTGTGGCACCGCGAATTTAAATCCAGGTCACAGAGATGTTAAATAGCAAATGTCACATTTGCTGTGCCACCCAGCTGCCTCCTGTAATGCACCAGGACTGCCTTCTGAACAAAGTCAGCGTGCCAGTGTTAGACTTGTGTGCAAATGGTTTTGTCGATCGGGGTAAAGCTAAAAGACGATATCCTGCCCACAGTTAAAAAGCGACTTAGCTCAATTGCTAATTCGCCCCTGAAGTTCAAATAAATGGCTGGCCTGTCTGTAATCTTCACTCTACACCTCATGAGTGAAAATTTTCAAGCTGTTCAGTGAGTCAGACTTGAGATTGAAATACTCATGGGGAATGTGTCCTATGCTGGATGGCAGAGGTCACAGACTATCGTCATCAAGCGACTGTCATCAATCTTTTTTTTTTTTTTTTTTTTGGTGGTATGCGGGCCTCTCACTGTTGTGGCCTCTCCTGTTGCGGAGCACAGGCTCCGGACATGCAGGCTCAGTGGCCGTGGCTCATGGGCCCAGCCGCTCCGCGGCATGTGGGATCTTCCTGGACCGGGGCACAAACCCGTGTCCCCTGCATCGGCAGGCGGACTCTCAACCACTGCGCCACCAGGGAAGCCCTGTCATCAATCTTTTTAAAAGTTGTTTTGCTTTAAGAAAAACTTGTTAAAATGAAAGTTACCATCATGGTCATTTTGCGGTTGTGTGTGAAGCGTGATCTGCATTGATGAAATCTTAATAGGATATTACTTTTATCACACCATACTTTCACAAGTGCTTTCTTCAAAATACTCTCACATGTATATCCCCCTCCCCCTCAATACCATATCGTTGATTAATTCCAAAGTTAAAATTGGCAGATAACTTGTAAATGGGGAGAACTGGAGGCTGTCATTCTTGATGTCCTCAGAGAGCCATAGCATTGGAACCGTAGGAAGAGAACATGGGATGTATCTGCCAAGTGGGAGGAAGACGAAGCACTCAGCTAAGGATATTATTTGCCAGGCCAGTGACTGTCTCTCAGCTGTGACTGAGATCTCTTGACTAGGCAAATATTTGAACCCAGTAAAGTTGTTCCTTGGCGTGGCAGTATATGAGAATAAGCTGAGGAACTTCACATACACACATGGCAGGGAACCATGCTAACTGTTTGCTGACATCGTGATTTCTGGGTTAGGACCTCATTTATAAAATTCTTTGAATGATCCTGATATTCAGCCAGATTGGGGAAATCCCTGGCCTGTGTCAAGGAACTGTTGTTTAACTACAAAGACGCATGAGCTGTCTCATCGGTAAAGTCAAGCCCAGAGTTTCTGACCCTGGAGGACAAAACTTACTTTGCAAGGTAAAGAAACAAACAAACAAACATCTATATCTATAGATATAGATAATATAGATACACATTTATATACAAAATAATCCTCCCTTCAGCTGTACTAAAGAGTATTATATATTTTTTATTCTAAATCAAAGAATATCTTCAAAAGTGTCTTCTAGAGTGATCACACTCCTTCCTATCAAAAATAGATAAGAGGAAGAAATATTTTATTGTTTAATATTTCGTTCCTCTGTTTCTCATTACCTTCAAGGTATTTCAGGATACTAAAAAACCTTCTGCATTTTTGGAAATCACTCTTTTCTAAATAGAATTCTGGCTTTACTTTCTTATGGAGAACTGGGGGGATGCTGTAGAGGGGTGAACTATTTTCACTCACTCTTGGACAATATTTATGTGCACTTGTTCCCTTCTCTGTACACAGCCAAGTGCTTTGAGAGACACAAAGTTGAACCAGGAAATTTATATATTTATTTTGCCCACACAAAATTTATAATCTTTTAGGAGAGATAAGCCATATACATAAATATCTATACTACAACAAAAGCATAACCATGAGACTGATCGATTTGACTACATAGATATTTTAAAATTCTGGGTATCAAGATGTATCATTTTATTAGAGTTAAAATATAAGTCACAGAATGTGAGAAAATATTTTCAATAGATATAAATGACATAGGAATACAATCCAGAATGTGTAAAGAACTGTCAAAAATGAATAAGACCAACTACACATTAGAAGACTAGGTAAAAATATGATCAGGTAATGAATGGAAATTGAGTTGCTAATAAAGTGTGAAAAGTTACTCTAACTCAGTAGTCATCAGGGAAATATAAATTAGAACCATGAGATACAACAATTGTATCAATTTTGCAAAAGTGTTAAGTCTGATAAAAACAGTACTAGAATGTAAAGCTACGGGAATTCAAACATGCTTCTGGTGGAAATGTAAAATGGTGCAACCTCTGTGGAGAGCAGTTTGGCAAAATCTAGTTAAGTTGAGGGCATGCATACTCTGAAAACAAATCTCATTCCTAGGCTTTTGCCTGTATTGGTATTCTAGCCGGAAATAGGTGGCACACTCAAAGATAATTAAAGAGAATGTCATAAAGGAACCATCTACAAAGTTTTGGGCAGGCTTAAGAAAAATCAGCAAATGATAACAATATCCCAGGACTAACGTCAGCCAGGAGTCACTGCCAGCTCTAGGCTGGAAGGTGCAAAGGGGTTACTGGACCATGAGAAAGTGTGGTGGCTGTACGAGAAGTCTACCCAACAGGAGAGGTGGTTCTCAATGAGGGAGATCAGCCAAGCGAGGTGACACAAGAGGGAAGGCGCCTGAGGTTGAAATTTCCCAGACTCATTCTCTTATTGCCCTCTGATATCCTGTGAGTGCTTTCCATTGGCCTAACCAGCCAGAAGTCAGGCCAAGGGAGCCCCTTGGTGAAGTCCATAAATGTCAGACTGCCAAGCCACAAAGCAGAGTGGAGACTTGGAGCAGACCAATGGAAGAATTCAGTCTAATCCCTGGAAAAATCCTCACTAATGTACGCATTTACAGAATGTCCATATTAGGATGGTTGATGATGATGAAAAATAGAAATAACCTAGATATCCATAAACATGCAGTCATCTCACATAACGTTCTGAGAAAAAAGAAAGCAAGATGCAGAAAATACATATAGTATGTTACCCTTTATCATCTAAAACATGTAGAACTCTTATGTGGTAGTAAAGTACACATAGTAAATGTATAAAAAATATTCAGAGAAGTAATGAATGACACATTTATGAGAGAGGTCACCTCTGAGGAAGGGAGAGGAATGCAGTATTTGGTATATACTTACACTAAAAAATTATGTGTTGTTCATCTGAAATTCAAACTTAACTGGGTGTCCTGTATTTTATATGGCAACCTTAGTCAGGGAGGGGATATATAGCAGCTTCAAATGGCTGTATGTGTTGCAGATATCTTCTCCCAGTCTGTGGCTTGGCTTTTCCAGTGTTCTCTGTTGTTATAGTGTGTCTTGATGGACAGAAGTAATATTTCTTTAGTTGGGCAGTGGGAACTCAGGGTGTTCATTTCATTATTCTTTATAGCTTTCTGTATGTCTGAAATATCCCATAAGTAATATTGAAAATATCTATACAACAAAATAAGAATGGAAACGTGTCATAAGAAAGGTCTTCTGGTTAAAGTACTTCAGGATGTTAGGAGAAATAACTCATATCCAGCGGAGGGGCTCACTCACAGAGGCTCAAAATCTTGAGCTATGAATAAGACAGAGAAAGGTCAGTATATTCTTACCAAAGGAACTATATGAAGAAAAATATGAAGCCATGAATGTACAATGTATATTAAGAGTAAAATAAAAACAGTAATTATAATAACAATGATTAAAGTAATAGACAATATACATGTTGTTTTTTTTTTTTTTTTTTTTTTTTTTTTTTTTTTGCGGTACGCGGGCCTCTCGCTGCTGTGGCCTCTTCCGTTGCGGAGCCCAGGCTCCGGACGCGCAGGCTCAGCGGCCATGGCGGCATGTGGGATCTTCCCGGACCGGGGCACGAACCCGCGTCCCCTGCATTGGCAGGCGGACTCTCAACCACTGCACCACCAGGGAAGCCCTACATGTTGTTTTAAATAGCATTTCTTGGGTGCTAATGTGCCAGACAACATTTTGGTTTTTTTGTGTGTTTCACTTAATACTCTCAAAAATCCTTTCATATAAGTACCATAATTTTCCCACTTTAAAAAGGAGCTTCAGAGATACTAAATAATTTATGCAGAGATCCATTCCTCTACTTTTACTCTTCTATCATAAGTCCCGGCAGATTTAGCTTTACAATGGCATGGAGTTATAAGATACATCGTATTTTTAGCAACTTCATTCTAGGTATCCTACAAAACGAGGGAACTTTCACTGTCACCATTTTATACAGATGAGAAAACCGAGGCTTAGAGAGCTCAGATGTCTTGACAAGGATCACATAAATAAATGAATGAATCTCGGGTCTCCCAGCCACCAATGTTTCTACCTTTCTAAACTCCTAGCTCAGTAGATGTCAGTTTCACTGTTTGGGGGCAGGGAACGATGAAGCCACGCTTTTAACGTTCTTTTTCTTTTAACTGACTTCTTTTTTGCCTACCTAGATATTTGTAATATTTCAAGAAATAATAAATATTTATAATAAATAAACATTTTGCCAGATGATTTCTACATCTTGCTCTATTTTGATTGCATTTTTGCCTGGAATGGGAAGGGACTGTAATAATTATAGGGAACTAAGTATATGCATTTGTTGGATTCAACAGCATCATAAATACAAACATATGCTGAAGGGAACTCACTTTGTCCCTCCCAAATGGTCTCATGCTTTGGCACACCAATCTCTCTGTGGCACTAATGTTAATGCCTGCTTTATTATAACCTTGATGATTTTGGCATAGCTCATTCTCCTTTACATTTTTTTAAAATTGTTCTCATATGCATGTCTCATCTGTTTCCCACTAACCCCACTACTTTTATCCAGACTCTCAACTTCCTTTTACCTCGTGTCCCTCACTCCACAGCCCTGCTTTACAAATCTGGGGCAAAAAGCCTAAGTTTTAAATTTCAGTTTTACTCTGTTGCTTATCAGCCTAAGAAACAATTTGTGTTTCTTGTTTTTTAGAAATGTTTCTCAATCTTGATAAATGTGCCTCCCACCTTTGTAATTTTTTTTTTTTTTTTTTTTTTTTTTTGCGGTACGTGGGCCTCTCACTGTTGTGGCCTCTCCCGTTGCTGAGCACAGGCTCTGGACGCGCAGGCTCAGCGGCCATGGCTCACGGGACCAGCCGCTCCGCGGCATGTGGGACCCTTCCCGGACCGGGGCACGAACCCGTGTCCCCTGTATCGGCAGGCGGACTCTCAACCACTGCGCCACCAGGGAAGCCCTGCACGATATCTTTTATCACTTAGGGTTTATCTAAATTATTTCATTCATTTTTAAGTGTTTCTTTAATGGGTCAGTTTGAGTCTTGAGCAGCAGATGAGAGGGGATTAGATATGCAAAAGAGCTGAGGTGAGGGAAACACCTAAAAGGATAAAGGGAACGGAGCAGGAGCAGACAGGTAGAGCCTTCCGATCACAGTGCGCACATAACAGCAGTGAAAGTGCTGGGTAAGTAGAGGGTGGGTAGTGGGGGCTGAATAGGAGAGGAGTCAGACAGCAGTGCAATTCTAAGAAAGTCTCAGCTAGGCCAATGGGCCAGCACAATGTGATCATTTATTGAGTGGAAGCTGCCAGGGAACTGTTTCCTCCACAGCTTGAAGGGTGTGGTAGGTCCTGTGTGCTACACCTGTTTAAAACAGTTATGTGAAAAATCTGCTGGTTTCCCATCACCACATCATCTGTTAGCAATGATTCAAATTGCGTGTATATTAGAGGGAGAAGGAAGGGTGTGGTAATCTCGCTGAATTAAAAAAAAAACAATAAGATGTCACTAATCCTCTGCTGTTCGTTTCAACGTCTTTCCAAACACCTACTTTATTATTTTCTCATTTTGCAGTCCAGGTCACTCTGCTTTACCATCTGGTCACATTGTGGGTGGAAGACGGCACCTCCCAAACTCTGAAGTTTGTCATTTCTCTGATGGGCTGTTTCTCTGTACCAGTTTCAAAGTCTGAGGGGGGAGGACAGTAGTTCCCCCTCTCAGTTACCCGTGGTCAACTGCTGTCGGAAAGTATTAAAATTAAAATTCTGGAAAATTAAAGTTCTGGAAAATTACAGAAATAAACAGTTCATAAGTTTTAAATTGCGGGCCGCTCTGTGGTGAAATCTCGCGATGTCCTGCTCCGGGGCATGAATTCATCCCCGTGTCGGGCGCACCCACCGTGAGTCACTTAGTAGCCCTATTGCTTATCAGGGCGACGGTCATGGTATCTCAGTGAGTGTGTTCAAGCCACCCTTATTTTACTTAATGCTGGCCTCAGAGTGGAAGAGTAGAGCTGCTGGCAATTCAAATATGCCAAAGAGCAGCAGTAAGGTGCTTCCTCTAAGTGAGAAGGTGAAAGTTCTCAGTAAGGAAAGAAAAAGCTCCTATGCTGAAGTTGCTAACATCTAAGGTAAGAATGAATCTTCTATCTGTGAACGTTTGAAAAACAAAAACAACAAAACAAAAACTTGTGCTAGTTTTTTTGTTTGTTTGTTTGTTTGTTTTGCGGTATGCGGGTCTCTCACTGTTGTGGCCTCTCCCGCTGCGGAGCAGGGACTCCGGACGCGCAGGCTCAGCGGCCATGGCTCACAGGCCTAGCCGCTCCGCGGCATGCGGTATCTTCCTGGGCCGGGGCACGAACCAATGTCCCCTGCATCGGCAGGCGGACTCTCAACCACTGCGCCACCAGGGAAGCCCTCGTGCTAGTTTTGCATGTCGCACCTCAAACTGCAAGAGTTATGGCCACAATGCATAAGTGTTTAGCTAAGTGGAAAAGGCATTAAATGTGTACAGTAAGATACAGGCATACCTTGTTTTATTGCGCTTGTTCTTACTGCACTTTGCAGATATTGCGTTTTTTACAAATTGAAGGTTTGTGGCAACCCTGCATGGAGCAATTCTCTTGGTGCCATTTGAAGGTATGTACATGGCTTTTTTAGACATAATGTTATTGCACACTTAGTAGACTTACAGTATAGTGTAAACTTAACATTTTTTATGCACTGAGAAACCAAAAAATGCACGTGACTCACCTTATTGAGATGCCCGCTTTATTGCAGTGGTCTGGAATCAAACTCTGATATCTCTGAGGTATGCTTGTATTTTGAGAGAGAGAGAGAGCAAGACAACATTCACATAACTTTTATTATAGTATATTGTTACAGTTGTTCTATTTTATTATTAGTTATTGTTAATTTCTTATTGTGCTTATTTTATATAATTAAGCTTTATCATAGGTATATATGTATAGGAAAAAAACATAGTATATATAGGGTTTGGTAGTATCCGCAGTTTCAGGCATCTGCTTGGGAGTCTTGGAATGTATCCCCCATGGATAAAGGGGGACTGCTATATCTGGCCAAGTTTAAGTCACATGTAACTTATTGAGGCTGTCCAAATATAGCCAGGGACGCAGGGACTCACAGCATCCTTTAGCCATTTAGGGATTATTTCTGGAGGAAGACAAAACCTTTCCAGACAAGGCCCACACACTAAATGCAATAGATAGCCACTTTTAGTAAGCTACATCTATCTGAAGAGGAGGAAAGATAGTGTATATTGTGATGTCGAGGTGTGATACTTAGCATTTTATAGTTTAATAAACCAATATTATCCCTTTTCAGTAGCATGCAAAGGGAGAGCAATTTCTGTAGAATATTAAATTACAATAATAAAACCCAATTAAAATATGCTCTAATTTTTATCATCATCATCTATGAGAAATTCTAAAAGTGCCAGAGATAAAAACTCCTACCTACTGGCATAAACCTCTCCCAGCCTCTAACCTCCTTGGTATGTCATTGTCACTTTTAGTGAAGTTACCTGAAGTGAGACAGAATAACATTATGATGCTGGGGCAGCAAGACAGAGATGATGTCTATTAAAGGTTTTTCTATTCTACTTAGAGAAATCTATTAATACTTCAGTTGTGACAGAACTGTACCTGTGGTTATAGTAAATGAAAAATGGATCAAGAAACTTTATAATAGTTGGTTTTTCCCTAGTGATTTTCAATATTATGGCGTTTTAATGAAGGAGTTAATGAAGGTTGAACTAGTGTTCAACAAACTCACAGAGTGTCACCTGGCTACTGGCAAATCATAGTCACTATTCGGTAATTTAAATATAAAACCATTATTACCTATGTAAAGAATAGTACTTCAGAAAGCAAACTCTTGAACAGGTCAGAACCCTAATGCATATCCATTTGTTTTACTTAGCAGGGGGTTGAAAGGAGAAATGTAACATTAAAAGCATTCTGAAAGTGAGGTGCAAATTGTAACCATTTTATCAAATTGAAGCCCAAGACCCATTGTTATAATACTTCACGGTTATATACAGATTTTGGACACCCAAGTACTTCGAATACACATTAAAAAATATAGGTTAGCTAGAGGTTATGTATCTTAGAAAAAAATGTCTAGTTAAAATGCCTCCAAAACAAGTGAAGGTAATAGATGGAATTCAAACTTAATGTAACATTTAAGCTTCTGAGCTCTCTTAGCTACTTATTTTCATTACAAATCTACAAAACTTTCTGCTCTTAAAATCTAATGCTTATGCAAAATTACACTGAATCTAGGTTTATTACATTTCATTAGTTTCTGGATCTAATTCTGAATACCTTCAGGGGAAAAATTAGATTGTTAAATTCAAATAGAAAATAATGTATTCTTGATTAAGAAAGCAATTTTAAGATATCCTTCAGTAGAACTGTACCAAGACCCCCAAATTCCTGAACCTAGTGGTCTGTGTTTGAAAAGCATTCCCCTCATATTCCAGGGCCTTAAGCAAGCCATTGCCCTGTAATAGTAACGTGTCTGCTACTGTGCTTAAAGCTCCTAGTCTCCAGTAAAGCCAGCCTTGTCCACAGCACAACTTTAAATACCGTAAAGACCTGGTCCTCAGTAAGTGCAGTAAGCAGGGGCACTGTGTTAGAAACTGCTGCATAGAATCATTCCGGAAGGTACTGAGAATCTGAAATCTTGTTCAGGAAATTTATTGATAAATTTAACTCTTAAATGAATTGGAATTGATGGAACTATAAAGTTTCAGGTTTCTTTCACAAGGAGGCAGGAAAAAGAAACACATGCACCAGGGAATACTCTTTTTAAAGTTGCTTTCTCATGTCAGAATTCTGAGTGGTGTGTTTTCAGGGTTAAGGAGTCTGTACCGAAGTTGTGGAAAGGGAGTAAAATTGTTGGCAATGGGGAACCACCAGTTTTAGAAGGATCTAGTAAATTCATGATTTACCAACAAAAATGGTTGGGTTCAGGCTGCTACTATCTTTCATATACATTTCAAAGAATTGCCCATGTAACTATTTACTTCATTGAACAGAACATTGACTGAAGAACCTGTCAGTCCTGTTTAAAAAGAAAAAAAAGGTTCATGGGAGGGCAACGCTGCACAGCAAAAACACACCTGCCTGTGTGTTTTGATTGAAGATTTAAACTCAGATGAACTGGTTGTTTGTCTAATAGTCAATTAGGAACATCCTTAGAGTGCTTACCAGAACGGGTTACTGTGCTAGGTGCTGGGCCGGGTGATAGGTAAGGATGGGCAAGAAATTAAATTTTGTGCTTCAGTTATTTTTATAATTCTTGTTCAGAAATTAAAATTGTAGAATATTCCAGAAAGATATTAACACTTATTGATTAAGCATTATGTATTTATTCTATACCCTGAATCCTACTTATAGTCACCTTTTTATTGGTAAAAAAAAGAGACACAAATTAACTTTTTCAAGTCTGCAGAATTTGTGATAGTTTAAACACATATTTGACAGAGAATCTCATTGTGTAAAACGCTTGAACGTCTTCCTCTTGCTCTTAAGATAAAAACCAAAATTCTCAAAAGGCTCTTCATGGTTTATCTCCTAGTTTTTTGTACCAACTTCTTGTTATTCCATGTTCTCTCAAGTTCCATGAACTCTAGTTGCACTCATCTCCTGATACCTGGGCCTAGAATGCTTCTTCCTACTGTGCCCTGACCAGCTAGTTCATTAATTTTCTTTAGAACTCAGCTTATGCTCCCTCTTCCCAGGAAATCAGTGAATAGGTTCAAGACCTCTGACTCAAGCTTTCCCATCACAGGGGCTTCTGCTCTAAGCATCTCTTACAGCTGATTGAGTGTTGGTCCACAGTAGCCTGAGCTCCCTGAGGTCAGTGACTAGGTCTGCACTTGGATTTGCAAAGGTACCATCAAGCAACAGTGTCCAAACAACACTCGTGACAAACACTGTTCTAGTTACTACTAGGGTTTGTAAATGCTTTTTACAAATTTTATCCAGTGAAGTTTTTAATTCCTCTTTTGTGGTAAAATTCACCAGATAGAGTATTTTACAGCAGAATAAACTCAATTCTGTTTATTTTTTATAGTCCTGAAATGGTGAATCCTTTTATCTGGCTTAAGTGAAATAGAAGCTCTACTTTGTCAGCCTACTGCTGTTATCTGTTTTTAAACTAGCCATAATATTACCATTCTAAAACATGTTTACAGAAATTGGCTGTGTAAAAAATGCATCAGGAAATCATATTTCAACTTGAATTCAAGTTATTTTTTTGTAGCTTTAACACTGAAATACATCGATTCATATCAAAGTCTATCATTTTGTCACTGGCTAGTTGGGTGACCTTGGGTAAGTAACCTTATCTTTGCAGATGAGGTTTCTGTACCTGTAACATAAGGGATTGGAAGAGATCATCCCTAAGGTCTTTTTCAGTTCTTAAATTCTGTCTCTTAGGTCCTCTCTAAGGAATTGTAACTCTGAAAACTGCTGCCATTTCATATCTTTGCAAATGAGAGATTTTCAATTCCCAGTGATGAAACGAATCCGCATACACACTGTATTTTATTACACTAGAGTAAAAGGGTTTAGGAAAAAAATACGTACACACACACACACACACACACACACACATATATGTATATATATATATATTTTGAGTATTTTTTCAAAGTCTTTTCCTAAGGCAACCAAATTTGGTTGAATCAGAGGTATATTGAAGATATGTATATTCAACATTTACTCATAGCTCCTTTTCACCAGCTGTCTGGTTTCAGTTTTTAAACCATGGTGACATTTTATTAAGAAGCCATAGTAACTCCTCTCTAATTTGTGAAGAGTACATTGTGAGTTACATGCAGAGCTATCAGCATTTCAGCACATGAGGTTTCCCCCTGCTTTAGTGGATGTTTATGAGTCCTTAGGGTTTAAGCAGTCTTATTCATTAGTTAGTGTAACATTGCAGAATAGATTCGTGAAAATATTTCTAAACCCTTCAGCAATCATGTACCTTTGTACAGTGGCAGATCCCACAGAGAGTAGTTGAATTATAAATATTCAAAGTATTTTGGAAAATATGTCACTTTTGTGACCTTCCCTGATCCCATCTTCTGTCATTTATTTTGTTCAGGTAGATTTTTGTAAATATCTTCTCCCACTCTGACTTGTCATTTTACTATCGTTGTGGTATTGATGAACAATTCTTAACTGCAGTGCAATTGAATTTATCAATGGTTTGCATTATGGTTAGTGTTTCTGTGTCTTGTTTAAGAAATCATTTGTTATACTGAGGATGTATTTGCTGCTTGTTTATAGAAATATAATGTATACATTCTTTGTATACACATTTTTAAACCCAGTAGTCTTGGCAAACTATCTTATTTAATTCTAATCATTAAACTGTATTTTCTCAGATTTTCTGCATAGTCATATCGTTTGCAAATAATGACAGTCTTGTTTTTTCCTTTCCGTTTATGTATTCTTAAATAGTTGTCTCACCTTACTGCAATGGATAGGTTAAATTGAAGAGAACTTAAATGGATTTGGTAGAAGGAGAGTTCCTCCTTGTTTCTGATCTTATGGAGAACGCTTTTTTAAAGATTCTTCATTGAAGACAATGATTACTATAGTTTCTTTCGGGTAATTCTATGTTTATAAAAATTTCATTCTATTCCTTCTTTGCTTTTATTAAAATCAAAGATGGATGTTGAATTATAGTCGGTGTTTTCTCTGCGTCATTCAAAATGATCATGCCTTACCTCCTTTGGTGTTTTAATGTACTAAAATACATTAATTTATTTTTTAATGGCAAGCAATCCTTGCATTCCTGGGATAAACCAACTTGGTCATAATTTTATATACACTTAATATTTTGGTCAAATAATACTTTATATAGGATTTGTGCATCATTACACATGGGTCAAGTTGCTCTATAAGTCTTTTATTTCCTTCAAAATAATGTGTATTCTTCAGTTGTCAGATGCGATGCTTAGTAGATTCAAATTATATAAAAAGTTAAATATCATGTTATTCACATCATCCTCTGTATCTTTACTGATTTTTTGTCTTCTTCATCTATTAATTACTGAGAGAGGTATGTTAAATTATGGCAATGTAATAGTAGATTTCTACCTTTGTATTATTTTTGCAATTTTCCAGTATGTATAAAAGCTATTATATTGATGCATGCAAATTTTGACACATCTTTCTGATGAAATTGAGCATTTTGTAGTTGTCATCTAGCTTCAAAAATAATGCTTTGTTGGGCTTTATTTCCATTTTGTCTAAGATTAATACAAAAACACTTGCACTCTTATTTTCTGCCAGGTATATCATTTCCATCATTTACCTTTCAGCATTTCTTCATCGTGATGTTTTAGACATAGCTTCTGTTAACAGCATATAGCTTGGTTTTTTTTAATCCATTATGATCATATTTGTCATCTAGCTGGATCATTTTTTCATTTGTACTTATTTGAGTACTGAGAAGTTTAGATTCATTCTTCTTATTTCAGGCATATTACATTTTAATCTTTTATCTGCTATATTTTATCCTAACTATATCTTTTCTTGATCTGTTTATTCCTATAAGGTTAAAAATTATAATTTCTGTAACTTTAATAGTCATCTTAGAAATTTTAAAATGCCTGTCTTATTTACCAATGTCAAAATTCAATCTATACTCTTAATTTCTTTTCAAGTAATAAAGAACTTAAAATACCAACTACTTAAAATACCATCAACTTCGATTTATCTTTTATATGTTTTTGGTCAAATAATTTAGTTTTAATTTTGTTTTTTATAAACTTACAATATATTATTACTTGTTGACATATAAAATTATGTTCAGTGCTTATTGGCCATCTCTTCTCTTTAGTGAGAATATGCTGATGTTTAGCTTTCTTTGTCCTGAAGGGTCTTTGTTTTTCTTTTGTTCATAAAATCTTTTGGATCGATAGTTATATTTCTCTGCACACTGAAGATACAACTCCACTCTTTGTTTTTACTTTGGTTGTAAAGAAATTATGTCTGTCTTGTCATTTCTTTATAGGTGGGATCACCATAGATACCAGTTTCCTAGGACAGTATCAGTTTATGCCAGTTGTCTTGAAGTAATAATTAATACTCACTCTTTCATTCCCGAAATTGCTTTGACAAAAAATTCTGTGATATTTTTGCTTAATCTAGATATTTTTTCCTCTGCATTCTTTAAGAACTGTTTGGATAATATCTTTTTATTTAGTTGTTTCTACAGTTTCAATGTAAGGTGCCTAAGGGTGAAGTTCTTTATATTTATCCTTCTCCTTTGCTTGTGTTCCAGATTCTGTGGATTGATGTATTCTACCAGATATGAAAATTTCTCAGTCATTATCTTTTCTAATAATGCTTCTGATCCAGTCTTTGTTTCTTCTCATTCTGGTAATTCAATTAGCTTTTCCATCATCACTCTAGCCTTCATTTCTCTTAACATCCTTTCATATTTTTTTATCTCTTTCTCTCTTTTGGCTATATTCAGTACAATTCCTATAGATTTATTTCCCAGTTCACTAATTCTCTCATCAACAGTAATCTGCTATTAGGTTTAACATATTAATAGTACATTTTTCATTTCTAAAATATCTATATTTTTTCAAATATACTTGGTTATTTTACAGTCAACTGCTTTTTACTCATTTTATTTTCTTCTTTTATTTGTTTTGATATATAAAATATTTTTAAATTTTTACCAGATAACTTCACTACATGAAGTCTATCTTTCTGAAGTCTTCATATCCTATTTATTCTTTCTTCTAGCTCTTACTTATGGTGGCTTGATTTATTGTGAGTTTATAAATTTATTGTGATTGATTTTTCTTTACATATGAGATCATATTACTTAAAATTTTAATCTCTGGGAATTCTTTGAGGACTGAGCAGAAGAGATTAGTCCAGAGAAGATTTTCAGAAACTTCTACCGAGGCAATTGTAATGTAGGCATACTTCAAATTCTTAGCTTGAGATTGTTGTTGTTGTTGTTTGTTTTGTAGTTTGTTTCATTTTCTTTTCTTTTCTTTTTATCAGTCTCAGTGAAGGCTATCACTCTTTCAGTAAATATACAGCTGATAGCCTATGACAGGGCAGGATAGTGGTTGTGAATTTTCACCAGCAATTTTCTTCTCAGTCTCCTTGCAGTTGGGATTTATTTTTAGTTTATCCTTTACACTCATGATGTAGCCCTTTGGTGGTGTCATTGTATCAGGGGAGTAAAATGGTTTCCTTATGCAGGCCTTTGGTTTTATTTCTTGATCCCTGTTTCCAGAAGATCTTTAAAACAACAGTCACCTTCACCATTGTAGGGGAGAAAACTTTTCCTTTCTTCCCTTCTAGGTTCTTTGGTTTGTCTAATGATTAAGTTGACATAAAACAGATTAACAGGAGAACAAGAAACTTAGTATGTATGGGGGCTGATAAAAATATGAGACTCAAAGAAGTGACCAAAGCAGGTAGCTTTTTATACCTTTTGGGCAAAGATACAATAAATTTGTGAAGAATTCACAAAACAAAGGGATTTGGGCTTGGGGTAGCTGATTTGTGAAGAAGTAACCAGGTTTGTTTATATGGCCTTCTTGGCCCTAAATCCCCCATCTCTGGTGATTAGGATTTCTCTCTCCCCCTTGGAACAGGAGGGTACATTTCACATGGGGGATTTATATCCTGCTTTCAGGGGGAAAAGGAGGATCATATTGTCCATCTTGCACCTGATGTGTCTTAAGTAACTTTAGTTCAAAATAATCAGTGTGCCAGGGTGGCATAATTTGGGGTGGCATATTTTACTTCTCTTCACCATATTCAGCAAATATCCACAGTATGTATGCATGGTGTCATGCTCCCTTTAATGCTCTCATTTCCTGCATTTCCTTAGTCTTTGACCTCAGAGTATTCCATACTGTCTTATCAGATCTAATTTTTTGTATTTTTAGAAAGTTGAATTTTAAAGGTTAGATGTTTTCCAAAGCTGGAATGCTAAACTCATTATTGCAACAAATTAGAAAAAAAAAATGGTTACATTTTTCCAAAAAATATTATACCTAACAATTTCACTCCTCTTTTTAATTGTTTTCTTAAAACGTAGACATAGGTATTTGGACCTAAGTAGTAAGATACTAAAATACTTCCCTGAGAATCATTTGGAAGATATTATAGATAATATATCTGAAGTAAACTGCAGATTACTTTGATTTTGAAATGATACACTGATAAAGTATATTCCTATTAAATATTCTGATAGAATGTTTTCATACTCAGTGTCATTTTTAAAATTCTACTTGCAATGGAAGAATGGAAATATAATAGTGAATTAACAGTTACATAAATAAGCAGTGATGAAAGGTCAAGTCTGCTAGCCATACATTGCAAGTCAAAACAAAAGATATGGCATTATTAATAAATAATTGATGGCCATGGTAATTAAGAAAATACTATCATTTTTGCCATAAGAATCTTTCATTTACCATAGATTTACCACATAAATATTAGTTTCTTAAAATTGTTAGTTTTGGCAAGATTGGTATGGTCTTTTTAAAATTAGAATTCCCTTCAAGAAACTGACCAGAAGTAGCTAAAATTTTATGACTGAAGCATTTGAGCCATATAAATATTTCAAGATGGTCATGAATTGAAAATCATGATAAGGTTTATCTGCATTTACATCACTTCTGCGTTTTGTGGTTAATGCTTTGTAACAACCCATACTTAGAATATAATTTGAAATTTCTTTTCTTCTTATGAAATATACTTACACAAGCATTACATGGCTTTGCTAAGAAATCTTTTCTGTATGAGTCTGAGTATATTTTATAGGTCTGATGAAAAATGTAAAATTGAGGGCTTACATGGATTAAAGACAGAGACTCAAATGCTCAGAGGCCCTAAGTCATCACCTTTTGCTTCTCATGTTAATAAGAGAATATTCTCTGCTTGTACTATAGGGCTTTACAATTGCAAAGTAATGAACAGTATGCTCCGTTATTTCTTAAAATGTCCTCTTTTCTCAGGCTAAAATACTTTAATATTTTTAATGTTAAAAAAACGGCTATTTCTCTCTTAAAAAGAAATAGTTTTATTTAGGGAGTTGATGATTTGATAACCTCAAGAAGTATAAAGTATGATTGAAGTACCTGCATCTTGATTTTAAAATTAAAATGGACTTGAAGTGAAAATGAGGCTTTTTGCTCGCTTTTTGGTTCAAAGAAATTATGTGAGTGTAACTTTTCTCTCTACCCATAACTACACTATTCCCAAACTGGTCCACCTACTTCCTTTTTGCTGCCTGCTATCTTACTAAGGACAAAGCTGATATCATCACTTTTCATTTTGAATACGTGTTAAGTCTCTATTGCTTACAGAAAAAAAATAGCAAATGCTCTAGATTAGAAAATGATACAACCTATATCTCCAGATTTGGGGGTTTTGTTTTGTTTTGTTTACATTCCTGTCCATCACATACGCTGTGCTGTTGTTTTATTAATCTCAAAGATCCTTTTCAAAATCCCATTCATTTTGAAATCGAGGTCTTTTTTAATGGAATGCCTTTTCTTTAAAATAATATGTATTTATTCATTCTTAAAATCAAATTTATGTTCAAATTTTTAAATGAAAGAATGCAGCCATGTGAATAGTTCTGTGATGTGAACTTAATGAATGAAATAATGTTTTTTTTTAATGTCCCTCTCTCTCTCTCACTGTTTGTTGCTTTTTTTTTTAAATTAATTAATTAATTTATTTTTGGCTGTGTTGGGTCTTCGTTTCTGTGTGAGGGCTTTCTCTAGTTGTGGCAAGTGGGGGCCACTCTTCATCGCGGTGCGCGGGCCTCTCACTATCACGGCCTCTCTTGTTGTGGAGCACAGGCTCCAGACGCGCAGGCTCAGTAATTGTGGCTCACAGGCCTAGTTGCTCCGCGGCACGTGGGATCCTCCCAGACCAGGGCTCGAACCTGTGTCCCCTGCATTGTCAGGCAGATTCTCAACCACTGCGCCACCAGGGAAGCCCTGAAATAATGTTTTAAAATCTTTTTTTTTTTATAAAGGATCAGTATAGAATGTTTTCAGCCACTGAAAATTTGAATCAGTTTTAAGAACCAAAAGAGAAACTTTTAGATAATTGCTAATTTAATTGTCCTTTAGAACCAAATGGAATTGATCATGCCAATCTGGACAGTGTTCTTCCTCTGTTTCCTGAGTACAGTTCTACCTACTCTTTGAGATTAATCTCAAACACCAAACACACACACACACACACACACACACACCCCTTTCCTAACCTTTTTGTTTCCTATCTCCACCACCCCTTTTTTGAAATATAACAACACTGTATTTTTTCCAAGTTCTTTGTAATATGAGTACCCTTGTAATTGTCTAATTCCTGCACCACTTCCCCATATGCACACCATTAAATTGTAGACTTACGTTTCCTAAGATATGTATCTTCTCAGTCATCTTTACATCCTTCCAAGTGCCTAGGTCTGAAGTGTGCCCATTGTAGAGTCTATAATAATCTTTTATACTTGGTACATGGGAAAATACACTTTAAATTAGCCAGAGCAATTATCAGACTTCTCTAGACTTCTAGGAAAAAATACGGTGTTTGTGTATTTTGCCATCCTCATATAAGTAAACACATATGTATGCAGATGTTTGTGTGTATTGGTCATGTAAGCTCCAGGGAGAAAAAAAATAATAAAGATATTAATCTCATAGATGTGGAAGAGCGTGTGACCTACAGGAAACTAAAAATAATGGCTTTCCTTTTAATGATAGGCAGTTGAATTTAATGAGAAGCAGCTTGAAAATCCGTTTGGTAAAACATTCAAAATATGAGGGAAAGTGAAAAGAGACTGTATCTTAATGAGTCTGATAAGATTTGGTAAGTCAGTTTCCTTATCATAAAATGAGAATTTGGCTTTGAAAATTCTTCAAGTTCTTCTGCTTTAAAAATGCCTTGATATACATTATAGATACTATAGATAAGATAGATAGCTGATGGGAACTTACTGTATAACACAGGGTACTCTACCTAATGCACTGTGGTAACCTAAATGGGAGGGAAGTCCAAAAGAGAAGGAATATATGCATGTATGTGGCTGATTCATTTTGTTGTGCAGTGGAGGCTAACATAACATTGTAAAGCAATCATACTTCAATAAAAATTAATGAAAAAAATAAAAATGAAAAAAAAAATGCCTTGAGGTTAAATGCATCACATAAGAAGAAAGGAATACCTTTTTCTAAAGTGTAGCCAAGTTGGTCTAAATCCCAAACCAACAGTATGAGTTAATCACTGAACAAATTAACTACCTATTCCTTCTGCTGACCCATCACGATGATTGGTATGCATTTTGGAGGATAGTTAATTTTCTCAAATAACTGCTATTTGGACTATCATTACCAAGCGTTCTACTGAATAAATCAGTCACACAGTTCACTGAATAGTTCCTGTGTGTCTTGGATGGTGATGTATCTCTGAAGTCCCCAAGGAGTAAGTTACTTGGCAGAGTCTAATCCAGTAATTATGACATTTAGGACAGATAGATGTATTCTGTGCTGCAGTGAGTCTCGCTTGCTGACTTAAAATGTCAAGTTTTGTTTTTAAAAATGTTAAAATTAAACTAAGGGGAATATGGTCATTATAGTGATGCAGCTCAAGTACTTAAAATCATTAATATCCTTTATGGAGAAACTGGTTGTAACTATTACTTAGATTAATATATTAAAGTCCCAAGTCACTAGCATAGGCCAGAGTTTCAGCATTTTGCATTCCTAGAGAGTTTTAAATTGAAGATGTGGTGGCTTGAATGTGCCAGATTGTGCTATGTGTTCCTGGAAATGACATGGACACTTTAGAGAGCTCTTTCAGGCATTAGTAGATGAAATAATTAAGCCCTCATTTTCATAATCAACGACTTCTGTGGATTTTGGGTCCTCACAATATTTTGAAAGCTATCCCTCCCTGGGATGTTTGTGCTGTATTAACAATGATCACTTTTTTCATCTCTGGGTCACTCTGACTTGACTCTGAGCTTCCAAAATTTAGAGACTATTTTTCTCATCTCTGTAACCCAGATGCCAGCCTTGTGCTCAGTTCAAGCAAAATCAGTAAGTATTTGTGGAATAAATTAAATGAATGCCATTTCCACATGTTTGTACTACACTGTAAGTGCCTACTTTATGTTCTAAGAAGGAATGATTTAAAGAAACCAGAACATGACAGATTTAAGAATTTTTATTTTATATTTTGCTTCCATCATAAGAAAGAGAAGAAAAAATTAAAACTCTGTAAAAGTATCACAGTTCATTGGGATTAAAACAACTGTTTTCCCATGAAACAGCAAACATGTGGACCATCATAGTTCCCAACCATAGTTTGGGAAGAAAAGATGAGGAAAAGCAGAAGCCAAAATATCGGTAGCAAGCAAAACTCAGGAATGATTTATGATTTTCCCATTAGTCTTTTTTGGTAAATGTAGAAAAGCCTCATTAATAGCATTAGAAGACCACCACATGTATCAAGAGTTCTTGGTCACAACAACTGAGAGTTACTCCAGTTAAGTAAAGTAGAGAAGGAATTTATTAGAAAGATAGCCCAGAAAATTGACTAGAAGTTTGGAAAAGCAGATTAAAAAGAAATCAGGAGAAGCATGTCACTGATTAGGATAATGCTTACTGGACACTTACTACTCATGAGTAGCAAAATCAATGAATGTCTGCCACACATTAAGAAAAGCATTATCTGATGAGCAAAATCTAGACAGGGCTTGCTCTAAGGAACTAAAGACTCATTTAAAAGATGAAAAGAAATGTGTGGAGACAAAATTGTTTGAAAATGTGGTTAACTTTTTAAAAATTCAAAACTTTTGTCTTGTTAAATTTAGACTAAGAGATTGAGGGAACAGTGCTGAAGATTATTGCTTCAACAGATTCTTATTCCCCAAATTTAGGACATTTGCCCATGGTTCATGCAGTTTATGACTTTTTACAGTAATTTTGTTATCAAACTGATTTGTGATCCAGATAGATTATATAGAAATGATTCATAATTTTCCTTCTAATTTTATTGTGATCTAGAGACTTTTACAAATCAATCAATAGCTATTTACTAAATACATAGTATATACTGCTTAGTACTTCAGGTACTATGTGGAATCCCTACCCCTACAGGGTTTATGAATTAGTCAAAGAGGCAAAAGTTGTGAACCTAAATCAGTAAATAACAATCAAGCTAATAATCAAACCAAATTAATCTGCTCTCTAAATAGAGTATTGTTTAAAATGTGACCATTATTCTGAACCTGATTCTGTATCATGTATACATGCATTTTGTTACCATTATAGTAAGAAATATTGAGAAAAAAATTAATTCTTGTTGTTAGGTTCATCACTATTTAGACTTAGAAGATTCTTATAAGGTTATTGATGTGATATAACTCAATGTCCAGAAAATATTTAGCCTATGAAAGAAAAAGAAATTATATATTCAACAGAAATACAAGTTAATTCCAATGCAGGACTCACCACAACTTATATATTTTAAAAGTGTCTATAAAATAAAGTGTCTATAAAATAAATATATTTTAAAAGTGTCTATATGAATGCTGCTTCAAAGAAGAGTTCCAATGTGGGTTATTAAATCAAGCCTTAAGATACTCCGTTAAGGATTATATAAGATATATAGAAGATTGGGTGTGTGGACTACCGAATAGGAGGAAAATGGTGCCAGTTAAGAGGTGCAGCTCAATATCAAAAAAACAAACAACCCAATCCAAAAATGGGCAGAAGACCTAAATAGACATTTCTCCAAAGAAGGCATACAGATGGCCAACAAACACATGAAAAGATGCTCAACATCACTAATTATTAGAGAAATGCAAATCAAAACTACAATGAGGTATCACCTCACACTGGTCAGAATGGCCATCATTAAAAAAATCTACAAACAATAAATGCTAGAGAGGTTGTGGAGAAAAAAGAAGCCTCTTGCACTGTTGGTGGGACCCTCTTGCACTGTCGGTAGGAATGTAAATTCATACAGCCACTATAGAGAACAGTATGGCGGTTCCTTAAAAAACTAAAAATAGAACTACCATAGGACCCAGTGATCCCACTACTGGGATATACCCTGAGAAAACAATAATTCGAAAAGACACATGCACCCCAATGTTCATTGCAGCACTATTTACGATAGCCAGGACATGGAAGCAACCTAAGTGTTCATTAACAAAGGAATGGATACAGAAGATGTGGTACATATATACAATGGAATATTACTCAGCCATAAAAGGAACAAAATCACATTACTTGTAGAGATGAGGATGGGCCTAGAGAGTGTCATACACAGTGAAGTCAGAAAGAGAAAAACAAATATTGTATATTAACACATATATGTGGAATATAGAAAAATGGTATAGGACATCTTATTTGCAAAGTAGAAATAGAGACACAGATGTAGAGAACAAATATATGGACACCAAGGGGGAAGGGAGGGGTGGGATGAATTAGGAGATTGGGATTGACATATATACACTATTGATACCATGTATAAAATAGATAACCAATGAGAACCTACTGTATAGCTCAGGGAACTCTACTCAGTGGTCTGTGGTGACCTTAATGGGAAGGAAATCCAAAAAAGAGTGGGTATATGTATATATATAGCTGATTCCCTTTGCTGTACAGTAGAAACTAACACAACATTGTAAAGCAACTATACTCCAATGAAAATTAATTAAAAACAAAAAAAAAAGAGGTGAAACAGGTTTTAGTTTTGATTATTATTTGGTATGTGTTTTCTTCAGAGTTTTCAGGTCTGGAATCCTAAAAATAGTTTCCATTGGCTATGCAGTTTATAAGAACTGTACTCACAGATACAAGAAGAGAAAGAAGTCAAACCTTATTCCTCAGGGAAACAGAACATAGTAACTAATGCGTGTATTCAGCAAGGCACAAAACCGAAAGCTGTGGGGACATCTGTACATGAACCAGTAACTTCTGTATTTCATTCTGTCACTTGGAACCTGTAGCTACCTAGTCTGACCACAAGGTTCATACTTTTAAGAACAATTTACATTTATTAACACTCATCATCTGTATATATTCTGTGCTTTTTGAGATAACATTCAATGTGACTGAGAAGAAAAATTATTTATTTATGTATTTTAAAATTTTTATTTATTTTTGGCTGTGTTGAGTCTTCATTGCTGCACACAGGCTTTCTCTAGTTGCGGTGAGTGGAGGCTACTCTTAGTTGCAGTGCACGGGCTTCTCATTGCGGTGGCTTCTCTTTTTGTGGAGCGTGTGCTCTCGCTTCAGTATTTGTGGCACATGGGCTCAGTAGTTGTGGCTCACGGGCTCTAGAGCACAGGCTCAGTAGTTGTGGTCCATGGGCTTAGTTCCTCTGTGGCATGTGGGATCTTCCCGGAGCAGGGCTCGAACCCATGTCCCCTGCATTGGCAGGCGGATTCTTAAGCACTGTGCCACCAGGGAAGTCCCAGATAAATTATTTAGATGTCAAATACTTTGTATCAAGATGACTCGGTCCTTAAAATGTAATGGAGAAAATACTGTACATGATGGTAATAATTTCCACTTACCTAATGCCTACTGTGTATGAGACACTGTTATAGCTTGTTTCCCTATGTGTTTTTCATGAATCTTAACCACATTTGTATCAGATAGAAGCTATTATCCCCCAATTGAGACTCAAAGATGTTAAGTAATTTGCCAAGGTTACTCTACAAATACAGGGCCGACATTTATACTTAAGTCCAAAGTCTGTACTCTTTCCACTAGGTTTTGCAGAGGTTACAAATGACCTAATAGATTGCCTTGCCCAGCAGAGCCAGAAATTACTTCCAGAAGCATGTCTATATTAGCAGCATGAAGTTGATCCCTATGTGATAACTGTGCCATTAATGTAATAGGAATATTGAGCAGCTCAGATCTTCCTGACCCCAGGCTGAAGTGTAAAAGGGGAGAATGATAATAGCCTCCTGCTGGTTTCAACTGGGGTCATTTCCAGGACATTGTTTAGCCTAGACACTGAGAATCAGATGCAAAATTCTAGCAGTCTTCTTTGATATGTGTGTACGGCACAAATGGGTTTATGAATTCCTTTCCTTTAGCTTAGTCAATGTGTTATGGAAGTTAGATGGCTTCTTTTCAACCCAACACTCAGTCTAGAATAATGTTGTCCTAGAGCAGTACCGTGGTCTTCATGTGATCTATCAACCTCTTTTATTATAATTTTGTAACCTTATAATCGAGAACACAATTTTCTATTCCAAGAGCCATATTAAATCTTATCCAGAAGATCATATACAATTGGCTCTGTAGAATGTTTTGGAAAAAACCTTTTTACTGGTCAATCAAGTTTAGTGATATATTTGCTATTCAGTAACACACACAATATAGACATTTTAAAATTAACATATGAACTTGGGTAATATATCCTATTAAGAAAGGAAATAATTTATCAAATGGCATAACCTTGATTTATTAATCTAACGCACTTGCCATTGTAATATATATTCCATGTTGAAAAAGCCTGCTTGTCAGACTTGTCACATGCTGTTTGTATAACTGGTAATTACAGAATCAAGATGAATTATCCTGTTTTTAAAGGCGATAAAATAGACACCAACCAATTAATATAACTATATCTCTTATTCTTTGAAGAAAAAAGAGAAAAATCAATCTCATTTTAAAGTCATTTGTCTATTCCCCTCCTTCCCTTCCACCCATCTCATAGGACTGCACATTAAAGCCTGTGATTCTACTTCTTACCGTTAAAAGAAGCTTCCTTAACACAAGGTGTCATAGAATTCTCACGTAGCATTCTTTTCCTATGAATAGCTAATCACAAACTGTTTCGCAACCTGAAACATATTTGGGAGCAATGCCCAAATTCACTTTCCTTAATTTTTCAGATTCACTTTGCAGATGAAGCACTCCTTTTCCTAAGTTAGTTATGTTGCTGAGGCTAGAAATCAGGTCAAGGGAAAGAAATGACTGTTTAAACACCAAAAGGCCTAAGTTGTATTTTTTGCTTAGCTTGAGCAAATGACTAATCACAGTTTAGTTCTGGAGTTCTAGATGTTTTGAAAAAAAAAATTGTTATCATCAAGGAAGACATTAACTCATGAATAAAAATCATTAAAATTATAAAAAAAAGGTTTTATGTAATTACTCCTCATAGAATGTATTCTCTTAAATCTATAAATTCAGGGTTAAATTATCATAAAGGGCAACTAAAATTTGCTTTGGTAGAAAAAAATTGAATTCTGTGTATGTGTACCTATATGTGTGTATATTAATTTAATAGAGGGAGACACATTTTACATATATATTTTACATATAGTGACAAAGAGCAGCAGTTCTCTTAGAAATTCATATTAGCAATCTGACATCATGAAGCATTACCTATTTTGCTCTATAGGCCTTTTCCCCTTCTTGATATAAAAATATATATATTTTATGACAAATACAATAGAAATGAATAGAAATATAGTAGGTAGAGTGAGTCATTGTCCCTCTTGGATTATTTTTTTGGAGCTGTTGTAATATTCCCCTTCTAGCTTCATTTTTTCTGGATTATCTCCAATTTCTTCTAAAATTTGTAGAACTCAACTAGATAAATAGTAAAAGTAAATTATCAGTAATAGGCATAAGCAAAGATAATTAATGCTCTTTGAAGGGGAAATAAAGCTCTTTAGTACTGCAGAAAGTGTGCCAGATACTGTGCTTTACATTCTTTACACACATTTATCTCCTTCAGTTCTCACAAACAGACAAGGCGCAGGTATTGTTTTTATTAGTCATAATTTGCAGCTGAAGAAACTGAGGGACACAAGAGCACTAGGCATCACAGTTAAATCTGTGTAACTCTAGAGTGAATTTCTTGACGCTAATGAATGATGATCATTGCCTCTACATTGTTGATTTAAAGACTTAGAATTCCTTAATTCCCTAAAGGGGATTTTATTACATTCAGACCTATGTTTAAATACCTCCTATATACAAAATGTTAAAGACAGGTACCTGGCACTAAAAAGGCAACTATCAAACAGTCTAGACAATAAAGAAGATGACTAATAGAAAATACATATAATGAGCAATGTATACTCTTAACTGTTAATAGAAAGGTAATTTAGACTGTTGTAAAGCTTAGATTAAGTAGGAGATATAATTTTGACTGAACAGTAAACAATTGTGTACGTTTTTGCCACATGATCAAAGCAAAGGGAGCAGAATGTGCAAAGTCATGAGACCTTTGTGTAAATGGTGCATGTACAGAATAGGGAGAAGTTTGTTGTGGATCTTGTGGCTTAGAGTAGTAGGTAAGCAGGGCTCAGGCGATGAGTGCTACGTTCTGTGACCAGGGTATGTACTTCAATATATACTTCACACCATATACTGTGACTCTGTCGAATCTCAGAGACCTTAATTCTTCATTCTGGACTTTGGCCTGTTGAGTTTGATTCTTGAACCTTTCTTTGGATCCTTCTTTACACTGTTTTTATCTTTACTATTTAAGGATGAATCAATGGAGTCTTATGACACTATTTTGGGTGTTAGTTGACTTAGAATATCTTTAGGAGGTTTTACGATCTTTAAGGCCACATTATAAATTCTTAAATGAATCTAAGATAGGAGAAGGATGTATATATTTTACTGCTCAAAATCCCCAAGTTCCAGATTCCTTCCTTTTTCTGTAATTACTAGGTTTGGGAATTGAACTAGAGTTCTTCTTTCCTATGACAATGATTTTTTGGATAGGGCATTTGTTTGCTGTTGAGTTGTATGATATTTTTATGAGCAGGAAATATTTCTGTAATTGATAAAACTAATTATTTAATTTATACTTGATGAGAGATTTTAGGTAAAGAAGTAAGTTTAAAAATGCAAAACATACTTCTGAGATAAAGTGGTGATTCTCTGTACTAGGATAAACATATTTTTAATGCTAGTATATGAAATAGAAAGAAAAAATCAAATGTAAAACGATACAGTGATATGATGCAAAACATTCCTTAGATTGTATTTTTCAGTATGTATTCACACACATCATACACACACACACATATATGCACACACCAACATTTTATCCACAGACATGCTTGAACCTTTGATTTCAACGTAATTTTTTAAAAAATCAGAATCTTCAGATTCTTAAAGATCTATTTGCATAGACAGTATTCTACAAATATAGTTTAAGTGCTATGAGAAAGATTTTTTTTAAATAAAACCTTTTTCTTTTAAGCATAGACTCTCATTTTTTTTCATGGATTCAAGACAAGTGTGAATTACTCAAAATTTTTACATGCATAAAGCATGCCATTAAAATTCACTCCCTTTCATTGCCGCATGTTAAGAAAGACCATCTTACAAGGATGAGAAATTGTTAAGGAATATTAATTTGGAAATGATTGTGCAGCTTCTGAGGGAAGCAAATTGCTATTGAAAGGACATAGATTCCTGAAATGGTGTTTTATGCCATTACACACTAGAAGTTGAATATTTGGTTGGGCTCTTAGGGGTTAGGTGAAGGAATAATCACAGGACTCTGTCAGCATAGGTGTGTTCTCACAGATGTTCTCAATTCGTAAATCCTGATAATGTCAACGTTAGGAGTAAAAATTTGTTGTTAGAAAAGGACAGGACTAATACCAAATGTTTAGAACACACTGTAAATTTATATTACTTTATAAATCTATACATTAGAAAATAAGAACCCATACTGTTCTAGCTGTATGAGTAACACGATATTAATTACCAATATCCCAGTTCATTTTCTGGCATTTCTATAAACGCAACCAGAATTTATGGAAAATCTGTGGTGTATACATAGCCCTTCAAGGCTCTAAGAGTACAAATTATATATAAAGAACCTAAAAGGTTATAGAAATTATGCCACATTAAAAAATTTTACTTTTGTTCATTCTTCTCAGTCTTTAGATCATACCACCATTAGCCAGTTGCTAATGACAAAACCCTCAACTCATCCTTTCTCCTCTCTGCACCTTCAGTTCACCTCCAGGTTCTGACAAGTCTGTTCTCTCACCATTTCTCATTTCCGTCTTCTCTTTCCTATTCTCACTGCCATTAACAATGTTTGAAACTTTTACTCTGACTCTAACTTTCATGATTGTTTCCATCACATCAAATTATATGTGATTAAGTGGCCAAACGACTGACATTCATGATGACTGTTATTGAAGTTTGAAACAACAGGGTTCAAATAAAAGAGAACTTGAAACAGAGATCACAGTTTTGGTAATAATTGACCCAAATGCTGCAGAGTGGAGAGGGTTTTGATAGAGAATTTTGACAGAGTGGGGAGGAGCAATTGAAAGATGATCAAACTCTTGAAGTATTGTCCTAGCCTCAATGTTAAGAAACCACTTAAGGTACTGGCAGACCAAAGGTTGATATTAAGTAGAATTTGAACCTTTGAACAAAAGTAAATTTTTTAGGAGGAAAGTTTGCTTAAGGCTCTTAGAGCACTTGCTTTACATAGAAGATGATTGATTAATTAATTAGAGATTAGTACAAAGATTGGAAGAGAAGGCGATAAAGACACAAAATTCTGGGTCTCTCTTTTTGATATTTCTCTATTGAACTTCTCTTTTGTGAAATAGTTATTATATATATTATATATATATATAACTATATATATATAGTTATATATATATTATATATATGATCTATTTCATAATCTATTTCATAATCAAAATTCACATAGAATAAAAAAGTCACTGGGTACTTTCATATCCAAACAGTAAAATGAGCTAAAATTAAAAGCATTTAATAAACTGTCAATTGGTATTCAAATGTTAGTTATTGGAAAACAAAAGTACAACATATCAAAATTTATGGGATGCAGCAAAAGCAGTTTTAAGAGGAAAGTTTATAGCAATAAATGCCTACATTAAAAGAAGAAAAATCTTATTAAAATAACCTAACTTTACACCTTAAGGTATTAGAAAAAAAAGAAAAAAAAACAAACAAACAAACCCAAAGTTAGCAGAAAGAAGTAAATATAAAAAGATTAGAGCAGAAATAAATGAAATAAAAACTAGAAAGACAGTAAAAAAATATCAATGAAACTAAAGTTGTTTTTTGTAAAGATAAACAAAATTGACAAAGTCTTTACTAAACTAAGCAAGGAATAAAGAGAGAGGATTCAAATAAACAAAATTATAAATGAAAAAGGAGGCATTACAACTGACATCACAGAAACACAAAGGATCATAAAAGGCTACACCAACAAACTGGATAACCTCAAAGCAGTGGATGCATTCCTAGAAACCTACAACCTACCAAGACTGATTCAAGTTGAAATAGAATAAAAATCAAATAGAAAAACTGAACAGACCAATAATGACTAAGGAGAGTGAAGCAGTAATCAAAACCCTCCAGGCAAAGAAATGCTCAGGACTAGATGGTTTCACTGGTGAGTTCTAGCAAATATTTAAAGAAGAATTAACACCAATTCTTCTGAAACTCTTCCAAAAAATTTAAAAGGAAAGAATGCTATCAAACTCACTTTATAAATTTACTCATTACTCTGACACTGAAGCCAGATAAGGACAACTCAAGAACAGAAAACTATAGGTCAATATCCCTGAAGAACATAGATGCAAAAGTTCTCAACAAAATTCTAGTAAACTGAATTAAACAGCACATTAAAAAAATTATACACCATGATTAAGTAGGATTTATCCTAGAGTGAAAGGATGGTTCAACATATGCAAATAAATAAACATGACACATCACATTAATAGGATAAAGAGTAGAAAAAATAGTTGCAACCTCTAAATAGTTGCAGAAAAAACATTTGACAAAATTCAATAACCTTTCATGATAAAATCTCTCAACAAATTGGGTATAGAAGGGATATACTTCAACATAATAGAAGCCATTTTTGAGAAACCTGTAATGAACATCATACAAAATAATGAATAACTGAAAGCTTTTCCTCTAAAATCAGGAACAAGACAAGTTTGCCCACTCTCACCATTCCTATTCAACATAGCACTGGAAGTCCTAGACAGAGAAATTAAGTAAGAGAAAGAAATAAAGTCATTCAGAGTGGAAAAGGAAAAGGAAAATTGTTTCTGCAGATGACATGATCTTACATGTAGAAAAATCCAATGACTCCATCAAAAATCTGTCAAAACTAATAAACAAATTCAGTAAAGTTGAAGGATACAAAATCAACATAAAAATTAGTTGCATTTCTATACACTAATGATGAAGTATCTTAAAGAGAAATAAAGAAGACAATCTGATTTACAATAAAATAAAAAAGAATAAAATACCTATGAATAAAATTAATCAAGGGGTGAGAGATCTGTGCACTGAAAGCTATAGGACATTAATGAAAGAAATTGAAGAAGACACAAATAAAGGGAAAGATATCCCATGTTCATGAATTGGAGGAATTAACAGTGTTAAAATTCATACTACCAAGGCCATTTATAGATTTAGTGCAATCCTTATCAAAATTCCATTGACATTTTTCACACAAATAGAAAAAAATCCTAAAATTCATATGGATCCATAAAAGATCCAGAATACCCAAAGCAATTCTGAGCAAGAAGACAAAGCTGGAGCCTTTACACTTCCTGATTTCCAACTATACTACAAAACTATAGTAATAAGACAGTATGGTATTGGCATAAAAACAGACACATAGACCCATGGAATAGAAATGAGGGTCCAGAAGTAAACTCACACATAAAAAGGAGCCAAGAATACTCAAGGGATAAAAGATATTCTTTTCAATAAATGGTGTTAGCAAAACTGAATATTCATATGCAAAAGAATGAATTTGGACCCCTATCTTACACTAATAGTAAAAATTAACTCAAAATGAATGAAGACATCAGTGGAAGAGCTGAAACCATAAAACTCCGCGAAGAAAACGTAGGGAAAAACTCCCTGATATTGATTGTGGCAGTGATTTTTTTACTATGACACCAAAAGCTCAAGCAAGAAAAGCAAAATTCAATAACTGGAACTATATCAAACTAAAAATTTTCTGTACAGCAAAAAGAAACAAGAGAAGGAAGAAGCAACCTACTGAATGGGAGAAAATATTTACAAAACATGTATCAGATAAGGGGTTAATAATCAAACTACATAAGGAACTCATACAACTCAACAGTAAAAACATAAACCTAATAATCTGATTGAAAAATGTGCAGAGGAGATGAAAAACACTTTTCCAAAAGAAGACATACACATGTCCAACAGGTACATGAAATTATGCTCAACATCACTAATCATCAGAGAAATGCAAGTCAAAAACCACAGTTAGAGATCACCTCACACCTGTTAGAATGCTATTATAAAAAAAAAGAAGAGGTAACAAGCATTGGAGAGGATGTGAAGAAAAGGGAATTCCTGTGCACTGTTGGTGGGAATGTAAACTGGCGCAACCACTATGGAAAAAGTATGGACAGCCTCAAAAACTTAAAAATAGGACTGCCATATGATTGTTCAATTCCACTTCTGGGTATATATCTGAGGGAAATGAAATCACTATCTTGAAGAGATTCTGCACCACCATGTTCATTGCAGCAGTATTCACAATGGAAACAATATAAGGGTTCATTGAGGGATGAATGAATAAAGTATTATATATATATATATTTCTATATATACACACACAGATATGTATATATTTATATATACATATGAGCCACATGCATGAATATATGAGCACTCCAGTATACAAGTGTAGAATTTTTTTTCATTTTACTTGTACAAACACACAAATGTCCATAGAGGGCATTTATTTCAAGTTTTTATCTTTTTAAAGCTCCATAATGATCATCATTTATGAATTAGGGAAAATATTTTAAACCTCTCATCAAAGTTAATTCTCCTATATTTTAGATATAACAAGAGTAATGATACCTGATTTGGATTTCAAAGTGTCTGAATGAGATTACAGGCAAATGCTTGACAATCTTCTTAGAACTGTTCATTATTGTACCCCCAGCAACTACTCCTTGAAAGAACAGAGGCGGTGGATAGGCTTGTCATGGCTAATTCAGTGATGACGGTTTATAGTCACTCAAGCATGGGGAAATCTGAAAAGAAGAGGTTAGATGATAAGTAAGAAGTATTATTGGGCTATTATCTTGACTATTTACTATACTGCTAATACAAGCCCTTCCCTTTTATTGGAAGGACAACAAAGTAGAACAACCAATTCACGAAAAGAAACTAATTCACCAATATAAAAGAATGAAATTGATTTGTGAGATAGGAAAACTCTGTGGTTTGTGAAGTGGATGTTATTAAATTCCACAAAGGGTGAATTTTTTAAAGAGTATGCCCTCATAGCAGCTCCTAAATGTTTGTAGCTTATCTAGTCTCCTTTTTTCTTTTTTCTTTGCCCCTGCCAAAACAACTGAAAAATCACTCAATACTAAATGCATCCACAAAAAAGATCAGGATGAAAATAGCTTTCTTTTTCTCAATAGTGCTAAAAGTTGTTACATAGTTGAATCGTTTTTTAGATACCATAAAACTAGGCATAGATTTTTATGTTAAAAAGTTTTTAATGCAACACACGTTTATTGTAATATTAAATAATGCCAAGGTGTATAATAAAATAATTATAATCTGTCTTCTCTCCCTCAGAGTTTCCAATAATGTTTTAGTGTATATCCTACCATATGTTCTACTCTGATCTTGTACTTAAATAGACAGAATATAGAGTTTTCTTTTTCCTTTCCTTTTTCTTTTTTTACAATGTAAATGGAACCAGACTCTACATGATTTTCTTTTCTTACACTTTTCATTAATAAAATGACATGGACATCCCTTCATATTAAGTTATATATAATACATAATATTTACTGTTTTTAATACTTAGGTAGAATCATAATTTTACTCAACTATTTATTGATTGATAGATGCAGTGGTTGTTTCTTTTTTTCTTGCTACTTCAAACAATGCTGCACCAAACATTTTTCTACTAAAGACGCATATTTTCAGGTACAATAAATTGGGTTCTGGGATTTAGATGCTGGCTGTGCTAAATTTTATCTGAACACCATTTTTTTTTTTTTTTTTTTTTTTTTTGCTAAGCAAATGAATCATGTGATTGTGATAGTAGGGAGGAGAGTAAATGTGGATGACTGGAAACTTTTCAGAATCTTAAAGCTTTAGAGGTAGACGGTGGTTCATGTACTAACGGGCACAATTATTGTTTGAATTGGGTTTCTAATTAATTTGCTGTCCTTTGTGACTCTTGGTAAAGGGAATCCTGTAGAGCTTACAGAAGTTTTAACTAGAAATAAAGACTTAGTATCTAAAAGGAAGAGAGAGGTGCTATGCCTCATCTTGTGCCAATTTCTACATCATTTAAAAAATGATGTTTTAGAAAAATGAATGTCCACATTTTATTGAAAAATATAAAATTTTCTTTACAAGGACTCATTGTAAGTATGCATATCAGTAAAACAAAGGTAAAGAATATTTGTAGTTTGCTGAAAACAAACCACATCTGTTTTAGGAGATTTCCTAGCTTTCAGCAGTGTTCCTTGGGTTTAGAAAGAAGATAATGTATGATGGCCTCCAACAGCTGAATTTCATCACTTTTACCCTTTTGAATTCTGGTGCTCATAATTGAGTTACTCAGGCTCTTCAGGTCATGGCATAATATCATCATTGTTTAATTCAAGGCATCTCACTTAATTTTAATTTTTCTTTCTCAACTTTATTCCTCAGTTCCCTTATCTCTCTTCCTCATAAAGCTAGGTATGATATTGTATAAATTATATTTTAGTATAATATACAAATTACTATTTGTAATAAATATGTGTACATTAGAAAAGGCAAGTATCCATTTTTCCATTTAAAGATACCAGCTTTATTCATATAATGATATCAATTTTTCATATCCTTTCCTGATGTCTTCCTATCTGACCCTCAGCCCTGCACTTCATTCTTTGGTTGCTTCTAAGGCTGTATCTATGTAATTGTATTTTTTCATCCTCAGTATTTCTAACTGGTTTTTCTTTATTACTACTTGTCACAACTTTTTGTTGCCAACACCTTCCTTTATCTTTCTGAAGATATATATTATGTTTATTTAGCATTTTTAAATCTTTGATCCATTAATTTAGGTTTGCATGTTACACATGTTCTAGTTTCTAATATTACTTTTATAAACACTGCTATACTCGAATCTTACTTTGTGACCTCATATTCCTAGGAATTTAATGTGGATCTAGGGTTGATGGGCCAAAGCCTAAGCTTATGATCTCCATGATAAGTTTAGGAGGGAAGAGTTATTGACACTAAACAACATACCTTTGGCTTTATGACCACTCACTATTAGCACTCAGTTCTCAATGGGTAGCCCTGCCATTACTGGAAACTTATTTTACCTCAACTACTGCCATTACTCTTTGCAGGTGCGGTCTTCCTTGGTTGTAATTAACAAAGTTTGGCTTCTTCTGGGTGGGGTAGGAAGAAACCCCAGAGGCCAGTTTCCGAATCAGGTGTTACCTGTTCTCTATCAGAAGGCGTTCTAGAGTCCTATAATTTTAGTCAGCTGACAGTGCTGACACGGCCCTGCTGTTTTTTTGGACTCGCAGTGTCATAGGACTGACAAGAATCACCTGCAGATGTTTAGATGTAGAAAAAATATATACATTCATTTCATTTATTCTTTGCCTTTTCTGTGCACATGGGTTTTTCTGTGTTTAAATGCAATTTGCTTTCTCTACAAAACTCAACCAGGGTTTGGTAATTTTCTGTGAGTTTCTCCCAGTTTTGATGGAAGTTTCTTAGATCCATCGTCCTCCCTTTCATGCCAGTAGGTTGATAGGTGATTAACCCACATCCTATTTTAGTTACCATTCCATCTGGACTCTCTCCTTTCACTGTGATAGTGTCTTTATTGATAAACTCAACTCTAAATTTCCTAAACACTAATAGAAAATACTGACCAAATGTACAAAATGTCATATGTGCTAGGTGTAGCTAATTTCATAATATTAGTACCTACTTTCGTATTGGCATAATACATAGTGATTAGTGCAATCATACATAACAACTCCCAGCTTTTCAGTGTATCAGGTAACCAACATTGCAGATAAGTGTTCAGTCTTTGACGTCACTCTGAGAAGGATTCTGACAAAAGAAAATTTATGTACCGATGGCAACCAGAATGATAAAATACATAAACCCCTGCTGTATGTGTAAAAATTAAAGTTACCATTGTTTTCTGTAGAAATAAGACTAAGGGGAAATACAACAGCCATGCCCAGAAATATATAAAGGCAGATCACATAAGAAACATATTTCAGAGGGTAAATAAGGGTAAAAGTAACAGCATTTAGAATACTAATAATTGTTAAATGAACTTCTGTGCGTGGTACATACTTGTAGGGTTTTGGAGATTTATGGGGACTGAGCAGGGAAAAAGATAAGACCATGAGGTAGCCTTAGAACATGCAGGCTTTGACAGGTATGCATGGGGACAAGTCCCTTATAACATGAGACTCTCCAGAGGCTAAGGCATGGGGAATACCATCCACTGGGAGAAGGGCAAACGAATTCCCAGGGAGAGAGGGATCAGAATCAGAGAGGGTGCTTTCGTTGTCTAGGTGGTATCACGCAACAGTTCAGTGTGGAGCCTCTAGGTCAGAAAGCTCCAAAGGACAACAACAGCTTGGAGTCTTTATGGTGCCTGGCTTATCTTATTTATGGCTAGCAGATGATGGATATAGTTTCTTGGGGTATGCAAAGCAAGCAGACACTAAATGTCCCCAAATCTGCTTATTTGGGCTTTAAAACAATTGGATTTATTTTAAAAATGAGTTTAACATTGGTGGGCTTTTGAGCTAATGGGTCTCAGCCTGCTGTAAGAAATAAACAACCTAAGGGTCAATATACATAGGCCATCTTTGACTGGTTTCTATAACAATGCTGAAAGACTGTATTTTACTTATATAATTTCATTTCGTTTCAAGAAGGGTAGTTTTATTGCAGAATTAAAACTAGAGTTTCCCCAAAATGGAATGAACTGTTTTGAAGTTATTATAGAAGAGGTTAAATAAAGATGAGATTAAATGTAGTATAAAACTCTATTCAGTTTACCCTGTGACCCTGTTTATCACATACAGTAGCATATGTCTCTAAAGCAGTAAAGCTATCCTTACAGACTGTAAACGTAAACACTCAAACACAATTTCATCACTAAAACATTTTTATCACAAAGAATCCCCTTAATATTGTCTTTTGAGTCAAGATTTTGGCAATTCCTAGTTCTATGCAAATATTAGGGGTAGGTGTGTATGCCTGTGTGTGTTGTAAACTTCATCAAATTGTTGACATTAAACTGTTTTGACCGAGTTTATTGGGATGTTTTTAAAGTTTTAATTTCATCTGTTTTTGATAAAATCTACAAACAAAATTCCTTAACACATAGTATTTATTAGTGCTTTTCCCTGTATTTTATGTTAGGGATCCTGACATGTAAAGACCCTGAAAGTCTCCTTGTTTCTTTTCAGAATAACATAAACATATAGACCTATTAAGTTATCGACCTTAGGTGCATTTATGATTAAAATTATACAGAAGATCTAGAGTGTTTTATTTTTCACTTCGTGACCCCAAGGTAAAATACATAAGTATATGTATGTGTATTATAAAGTATGTGATTATATTTTCAGTACAGTAATATTACTTCTTACATTGCAAGACAATTTCGGTGTTCTTTTCCTAACAATTGTAATGTAGTGTCATGAGTAGCCAGTAGTATCCGACCTGACCAAAGTTTGTCAGATTTTAATAATACTGAAAAATGTATCTGAGATTTCAGGAATACTAGTAGTAACAAACTCCATATCTTAGCAGTTCTCACCTTGGTTGTAAAAGACACTTACAGTCTCACCCATGGATTTGACATAACCATCCTGTAGTAGTGAACGGTCTTAATGGCTACCAATTTGGCAGTGCATTAGCTAATGCCTTCTTTCACTTTTCACCAGTACATATTTTCTAACTATGTCTAGCTAGAGAAGAAAATTGGGTATCCTACTTCGAAGGCAGCTGAAGCAAAATTTGGCTGTAAAGAAAAAAAGGAATATATATATATATATATATATAAAATACATATTTAAGTTCATTTATATTTAAATTCATATATATATATATATATATATATATATAATATCCAGTCTTACCAAAGAAAAACTAGTCTTAAGAAATACTGTTTGCACTTCATTTCTGGATTTCCATATAACTAGAATGTAACTTTCTAGATGGAAAGGTGTAGTTAAAAACGTATCAGAGATGGTAGGTCTCTGCACTAGTACTTATTCATTGATTGTAAGAAAAAGTATATAGATTTTTATAAGTGACTTCGGTATCTATAATGTATGTGACATTGCTATGCACACAGTAGGTCTTTCAGTTAGAATTCCTTAGGTTGCATTCATCAGAAAACCTAACTTTAGAGATGTTGTGCTCTGCCCGGTAACAGATTATTTTAATAATCCAGTTACTATAATTGTTTCTCCTGATTCGCCATTGTGGTGCTTTAGTGTTATCCTAAGTATGGTGCCACTGGAGGGCACAAAGTAACTGCCATCAGCACCAGGAACTACTCATCCGTTTCTCACAGAGCAGAAAAGTTCCTCCTCTAGAGGTGGAACTCAAGCCTGGGAACTCACTCTGATTAAGTCAATTGGGTGCTTAAACCAGTTATTCTGTGCAAGGAATGGGATTATTGTGTTAGTTTTAGGCCAGTTAGAGCCCACACCTGATGGGACTGAGCAAATGAAGATCAAGAATTTAAACATTAAGCGTCATCCAAAAGTAAATATAATTTTCGTTACTTTTTCTAGGTATTCAATTTAGTCTATCTTCCTGTAATTCTGTCTTAACGAGCATTACTCATATTGTGAAGCTGTTCCTTTCACGTATTTTTGGTTGTTTAGGCTCAACTTTGAGCAATATAGAAACAATATTTCTTTATTGCTATACTAGCCCTAAACAGGTGTTTCTCTAACACTCCCTTTGGTTTAGTGAAGCCTCCATAATAATCTGATAGTCTATAGAAATATTAACACAAGCAGATCAGGAGAATAAACTTAGACTGTTGTACTCTAGGGCTTTCATAACTGCCACATTGCTTTGAACATGTTGCTAAACCTCTATGACTTCATGGTTTTCATTGATAAAATGGAAAGGGTAATACTAACCTCAATGGATTGTTGAAATTTACATCCTATCATATTTGAAAGCACATAGCCTGCTACTTTGCATGTAATGATTATAACAATCTTGTAACCTGTTGGTGGAAGCCTATATTATTAAAAGTGTTTGTTGATGTTTGGAAATATATATTATCTTAAAAATATGCATATGCTTTGACCCATCCACTCCTTTATTAGGATTTTATTTGGAGAATATGATTAGAAATGTACACATATATTTATGTGTGATAAACTAGATGTTTATTGCATTTTATATAAGCAATTTTGTTTATTACAAGGAATTAAAGGTAAAATAATACATACTCCACATCTTTTAGTCACTGTCATATTACCCAGTTTTACTATGGGCATAGAACTTTTATAAGCCAAGTTTATCTTATTTATGTGTTTTTCTCTTTGCTGTCTCCCCAGTTACAATGTAAGGTCTGTGAGAGAAGGAATCTTATCTGTCTTATTTCTTGCTATAACCTCAATGCCCAGAACAAAGATTGCCCCTTAGTAAAATAGTCAATAGTCAAAATCATTATTTATAAGACATGACTATGTAGACATTTAATGAAGTTGTAAATGAGTATTTAATAATGTGAGAAGAACCTGCAATGACAGGTGAACATGTAAGGTTTAAATAACATCTGCTGTGGTATAAAATTTGAAATTTTATTTTGCAGATATTTCAAACACAACAATAGTTATGCTGGAAGATTATGGTTTTCCCCTTTACATGTTTCCATAATTTCTAGATTTGCCGCAGTACATTTTATTGCTTTTGTAATAGAAAGAAAGTGATTAAAATTCAAGTTACAATCTTTATGCTATTCTTCTATTCCTTCCTCATCTAAACTCACCATTTCGCCCATTAGTTACCTAGCAGGCTTCAAAGGAAGAATTCAGAGGAGTAGTGAGTTTTAATTAGGGGTCAGGAAAACCTAGTGCTTACCTGGGAAAGCCAAGCTTGTGGGAGGTCTGGGTAAACACAAGCCATTTATGAATCCACGAGTCAAGGGGGAGAACAGGAAATCACTGGCTTTCTGGGAGATAAAGTGGAAATAGGTTGTAAGTGAAACTAATGTGTGACTCAACATATATTGTTCCCACCTATGGTTGTTATTTGAAATCATGACAGTATGTATTTCAATATAATTCAATTATATGACTCAAATTTATTGATCACTGACTCTGAACAAGACACTGTCATAAAACCTAGGGAGACCAAGATAAGGAAGAGAGAGTTCCTGCCCTAAAAGCTCAGGGTCTGTTTGGTACAGACAAGTAAAAACCAAACAAAAAAACCACAGGTTGGAATAATGAGTAAGACAATATGCACAGGTTTGCTAAATAGAATGGTAGCACAAAGGAAAGAAAAGTACTAAGTGAATGTATTTTATAAAATTAGGTCTGTTGAATATATGAACTTGTCTGTTGTACACCTTCCCTGCAATGCTTTGGGATTACCATTTATTTTCAGAGGCTCCTGAATGCCAACGGGAAGTACTCAATAAATGTACAGATCAGTTTGAATGGGATATTTTTTACAGAGTCACCTACACACACACACACACACACACACACACACGCACGCGCGCGCGCGCGTGCACACACTCCCCACCTCTTCATCATCCTGAATTTTATCATTTTGGTAATCTGCTTCTCAGTATATTTGTTTTCTTACTAAGATAACCCTCCCCCAGATAAAAATTCTTCTCCACTTCCCAGTTTACATACTTACACAGCTAATGTGTTTAACCTTTCCAATTCACCTGTCAAATCAGCAAAACTCTTAAAGTAATCTAGGCCAGATGTCTGCAGACTATAGCCATAGGCCAAATCTGACCCATTTTACCTCCTTTTTTTTTTTTTTTTTTGATGTGGACCATTTTTTAAGTCTTTATCGATTTTTGTTGCAATATTGCTTCTGTTTTATGTTTTGTTTCTTTAGCCACGAGGCATGTGAGATCTTAGCTCCCCAACCAGTGATCGAACCTGCACCCCCTGAATTGGAAGGTGAAGTCTTAACCACTGGACCACCAGAGAAGTCCCACACCTCCTGTTTTTTTAAATACAGTTTTATTGGGATTCAGCGATGCTCATTTCTTTATTATCTGTGGCTGCTTTTGCATTACAGTGAGACAAACTTGAGTAGCTGCCACAGAGACTGTCTGGCCCCCAAAACCTGAAATATTTACTCTCTGACCCTTGACAGAAGAAGTTTTTGCTCCCTTATCTCGGCCCTCTGGATTTTTTTTTTTAACATGTTGAATAGTATTATTTAACAAAATGCAGCTCCTCTCTCCTCCCCTTATATAACTTTAAAGATTATGACAAGTCCACAAGTCTGAAAGTGTTGCTTTTAGGAAAATATTTATGTTTTCTTTCTCTAATAAAAACAAGAGAACTAAAAGAATATACAGATAGGTGGTATGGAGCCATCGCTTCTGAAAATGTGTAAAGGAGAGCTATAAATTAGAAAGTTATGTAGAAGTCTGATGACTCTACTGACTTTAAAACAAAATTCACATTCAGATTTAAAATTGAATGGTTATTAGAGTCTCTAAGTATCAACATGCCAAATTAAAACATGAGTGCTTAAAAAGCAATGCCATCACTGGGAATTGAGTTCTGTATGAAATTCGACCTTTAATTTATATTTAAAATAAGTTATTTGGAATGCATGAATTTGTTAAAATTCATTGTAATATTGCTCCAAAAATACTCAGGATTCATTAAAATGCTATAAGTGGCGCAGATACACAGTAAAGCAGTTGAGCTCGTTTCGTCTCCAAAGTTTTATGCCAACTGAACTATCCGTTTGATTGTATTGATTCTGAAGTTCCTCTAGAGCACCACCCCTGTTGAATTGCACACATCCCTCTATAAATACAATCTGTTTTGAAGGAGTAAGTCTTTTAGTTATTTTCTAAAATTTGCCAAAGGGGCATGCGCATCTGCCAAAATGACAAACATGGGACGATTTTTGTGCCTCTAGATGGCTCTAAAATGGCATGCCACCATCTGCCGCTGGGCATGTTCTAACGATAAACATTTAAAATGCTGTATCTAGTTTTACAAGATTACAAGTATTCTGAATCTTCATCTACTTTGGAGCCATAAAGGCAGACAGTTAAAACACACACACACATACAGACATGCACATATACACAAGAAAAAAACACACAAGGAAGCTTTTACATCAACTGCTTTACTTATGAAGCTTAAGGAGAAAGTTATTTTAGTATAATACATTGTTATATGTATGTGATGATAATGAAATAATGTGTTAACAGGAAGTTTGATAAAATCAAATTTATATCCATATCTTCTCAGGATAGATAAATTTTAATTAGTCTCTTATTTAGAGGTATTAAAATTTGCAGATTCAAAATCTGTAAAAATTGAGATGAGACTTTTGTCTGACTACATGCCGATTTAGATTTCTATACTCACATACTTGGTAATCAAAACTTTCTTGAAAAAATATTTGTCAGCATTTCAACCGCAATTGACATGAGAAAAGTATTTTGCTTCCTTGTATAATAATCCAATATAATGATTTGTACATATGAAGAGTGAAGAATGAAGTATATTCTCATCATGGACATTCTGTGATTCAGTTTCTATACTGTACATTGGCTTTTGATTTTTGTTTTTCAATAAAAACATGAGCTGTAATTTTTTTTAGGACTATTAAAAAAAAAAAAGAAACACTTTTGTTTTAGAATACAGACCTAAAAGTGCACTATCACAAACTCAACACGCCCATGTGACATCACCCCAATAAAGAAACAGGACATTACTAACACCCAAGAATCTCCCTTATTCCCCATTCCAAACACTACTCCCCCACAAAGGGTAATTGTTATCCTGATGTAACAGCCCAGGTGAGTTTTGCCTGGTTTGGTACTTCAAGTAAATGTAATCATATAGTATAAGATGCAGTTTCTTTAAATGTTTCCATGAACATATGTGTGTTATGGAAACTCTATCATTTTAAAATGTATTTTCTTAATACCATTAGTGAAATTCTTTTTTTTTTTTTTTTCTGTAGTAGGTAACCAACTGGCCTGGTACTGTTTATTGAATGAATCATTCATTTCCTCACTACATAATAGTTTGGAAAATGGGAAATGCTGAAACTTTGTTAAAAGAAAAACAAATTTAAAAAAATCTCTATCGACTACATATTTACCACACATTGTCATTTAGTAATAATTGCACAAATGAATTTAAGGGATTATTTTATTTACACCTTTATTTTTTCCTCGGAACCTTCTAGAGCTGCATATCCTGTTTAGTCCATTATTTTGGATGTGCTCCTTTTGTAATCAGGAAGAGACTAAAAGCTATGATTAACTTTAAAGCCATGACTCTGCAGTGGGAGGAGCTGCTGCTAATAGATGTTCTAGGGTGCTCTGGTGGTTGGATAGAGCTTTATATGCAGCATCTCCTTTACTTCTCTCACAACATTATGAGCACAGAAATAGTATAATCTTGGTATTATGGTAAGGAAACTGAGGCTCTAAGCTAATAGCACATCTAGGATGTGAGAGAGTAGAAATTCAAAGCCAGGTTTGACTGATCTAGAGCCAGCCCTGTGCTCTAATTTGTACATTTGTGGCCTGAGACTAAAGTTCGATCATTGCCACCCCACATTGATCGGTAATTTGGTGGAAAACAGAAAGGATTTTTGAAGGGCTGCAATCTCCCAGCTTTTCAAACTGGAAGCCACTCTATGTTTTATTGAATATTATCATATTCAATATAATCGTATGCAGTAAAGGTTGTTTGAGAACACATTCGCAAATGAATAATGATATAACCATACTCTTCCATATTTACATGAGTTTAAAATTCATATCATTTACACTTCTAATATATCTAAATTTTTTTATTAGGATAAATATTTGGAAAACATTTTACGATAGATAAGAAAACTGCATATAGCTTTCTTATCTAAACAGAACTCTATTTGAGTAACTGGTAGGTATTTACTACTAGGTTTTATTGAATGCATAGATTTTTCAATACAGAGTTGTAATTATGTGCTATTCATCTTTTGCCTGAGAATTTATATTAAGTAGTTTAGTAGGAAGCTTGGTATGTTTAATTACTGCTCTTTTATTTGGGCCATTGGTTAGAGGTCTCCTTCAGATATATCCATTACTCCTTTAACTTCCCTCCCAGCTTCCTTCTCTCACGTCCTTCCCTGTCCTCTTTGTCTGACCTTCTTAGTGATGCATACACACAGGCAGACACATACACATACATCACACCAGAACAGATCCTTTTTTCTACCTTTATGATGGTTATATGCATAAAAATGCCTTAGTTTACACAGGAAAGTATTTTATATACTGTCATACTGACCTTGTTTCCCTCTCATATCCCACATTATTTTTACCTTTCCAAAAGTAATGATCACTACCTTTGTTTACTTCCAAATAACTTTAACTGTCTCTCCAATCTCCCCATTGTTATAAGCTTCACCTGTTTTAAATTTTGCCTGCACCAGGAAACTGTTACTTGAAAAAATGCACACAACCTTGTTGACTGGGTTTGTTTTGTATTTATGGCTACAAATCCCAAATGGGGCTTCAGTATTGCCAGTTATTCCTACTATGTTCTCTTAATGAATTTACCTTTACACGTTTAAATCTAACTCCACCGTGTGTCTTTGCTCCCTTCCTACACCACCTACTCAGCCTTTCCAACCATTACAGTTAAACAAGTTGCTCTTGTGGGCAGCCCTGGTACTCTTGATCTTATTTTCTCTCCACTTTCAAGGATTTCATTCCAGCAATTACCTTCTTTATCATCTAAGCATCAGTCCCTAACTCTCTGTAGGCTTCTTTGTTTCAGCACACAAACCTACTGTGATATCATCCATCTTAAAGAGAAACAACTCGTCTTTACTTCATGACTCCCATTTCTCTGCCCTTGTACTTAGCTGTATATATAAAAACAAGTCTATACTCTGTGGATTTTCCTCCTCACTTTCATTATCTCCTTAATTCACTCTAATTGGACTCTAGCTCTCACAACATAGGTGAAAAGTCTTTTAAGGAATATAACCCAGAATCTTCCCAAGTCAGTGGTCAGGTCTCTATCCTTGTCTTATTTGATATTTCAGCAGCAATTAAAACTAGTGACATTTCCCTCTTTCTTGAGACTTTCTCTTTTCTAAATTCCCATAACATGATACTAATCTGGTTTTCTGTCTCTTTGGTAGTTCTCTCTTTAGTTTCTTTAATCTTTAACAAATTGCTTTGACCCACAAGATTTCTATATGTTCAAGTAACCTGAGCTTTTCCCCCTCCAGTCATCTTCCCTCTCACTTTATTCTTTCCATAAGTGATAGCATTACTCCACAGCTCTACATGTCATGCACTGATGATTTTCAAATTTTCAAATTTATGTACTGAGCCCGGACCTCATCTCTTAGAGTCAGACTCAATAACCACTGCCTTGTTGAGGTCTCCACTGATATGAAGAGTAGACTTCTAAACCTAATATGGAAATGTTAGAAGAGATACGATCGGGAATGTATTTTAGAGATACATCCTTGCTATCACTAAGTGTTGTTGGCTATATGTCTAAAATACATTCCTGATCGTACCTCTTCTAACATTTCCATTGCTACAGTTGTATACCAAGCAACCATCATCTTGTCTAGCCTACATACACAACCTCCTACTTGATTCCCCTGCCTTTCTCTCTTGACCTCCTACAACCCATGGTTCATACCACTGTAACTGATCATTCTAAAATATAAATCAAATAATTTCATTTCTTTGCCTAAAATCTTCCAGCTGTGTTTCACTGAGAATGAACTCTAAACTTAATGTACGGTTCTACTTGCCTTTGCCTGTGGCTCCAGTATCATATCCCTACATTGTCCTCTTCATTCTCTGGCATTTATTCATTCCCAATCTTGATTTTGTTTGGAATGTTTATTTCCCAGATGTTTTCATGGCTGCCCCCATTCATCCTTCATGACAAACTCAAATGATGTCCTCTGATCACCCTCAAATGCATAGCTAGTCCATCTACGGTATTACTTGTCTTATCCATAACACCATTTAGTAATTAAAATTGTTTATTTATCATATTTTGTGTGTGTGTTTATTGCCCCTACACCCCAAAATCTGTAAACTCTTCAAAGGCAAGAACTCTATTTAAAAAAAAAAAATTTGGAGTATAGTTGCTTTACATTGTTGTCTTAGTTTCTGCTGTACAGCAAAGTGAATCAGTTATACGAGTATACATATATCCCCTCCTTTTTAGATTTCCTTCCCATTTAGGTCACCACAGGTCACTGAGTAGGATTCTCTGTTCTGTACAGTAGGTTCTCATTAGTTATGTATTTTATATATAGTAGTGTGTATATGTCAGTCCCAATCTCCCAATTCATACCACCCTCTTTCCCCCCTTGATATCCATAAGTTTGTTCTCTACATCTGTGTCTCTACTTCTGCTTTGCAAATAAATTCATCTGTACCATTTTTCTAGATTCCACATATAAGCAATAATATACGATATTTGTTGTTTTCTTTCTGACTTACTTCACTCTGTATGGCAGTCTCTAGGTCTATCCATATCTCTGCAAGTGGTACTGTTTTGTTCCATTTTATGGCTGAGTAATATTCCATTGTATATATGTACCACATCTTCTTTATCCATTTCTCTGTTGATGGACGCTTAGTTTGCTTCCATATCCTGGCTATTGTAAATAGTGCTGTAATGAACATTGGGGTGCATGTGTCCTTTTGAATTACGGTTTTCTCCGGGTATATGCCCAGGAGTGGGATTGCTGGGTCATATGGTAGTTCTATTTTTAGTTTTTTAAGGAACCTCCATACTGTTCTCCATAGTGGCTGTACTAATTTACATTCCCACGAACAGTGTAGGAGGGTAGTATAGGAGGGTTCCCTTTTCTCCACATCCTCTCCAGCATTTATTGCTTGTAGATTTTTTGATGATGGCCATTCTGACGGGTGTGAAGTGAAGACTCTGTTTTTTATCCAACCTTTCTTTTTTTTTTTTTTACCAAAGCTGCTATACTGCCTAGCACATACTAAATGTTCAATAAATTTAACTGCTTGACTGACTGGAACAAAGTAGATTAATTATTACTGGTATTTTTTTCTTAAAAATTCTATCTTTACTCACAACCTGCCAGAAAATAAAATATTAATTGCCTTTCCTTGCTGGTACTTATCTAATTTTCCTTACACTAAAGCGGCTCTGATAACTTTCTTTTGTGAATATTTTATTCACGGAGTGCCAGTTTAGTGACAAAATTTGGTGTTTTAAAATAGTAGAATTTCATGAGGAAGACAGAAGGCTATAGTTAGATATAGATCTCAGAGCTGGAAGCCTAGAATCCAATACAAACTTAACAATGGCTTGTTTTGTGGTGGAGAGAAATTACTTTACCTTCCTGTAACTGTTTCTCCTTTAATCAATAATATAGACTTAGTATCATCCAGTTTCCAACCTCACAGAAAGGGATGTTTGAGGATAGAGTGTCTGTAAGATTCTTTGATTTTATTTTAAAATGTGTCATTAGAGTAGTAAAAGACGATTTGTACATTCCTATTATTAGGGACTTTTTTCCATCTCTTACCAGCTAGTTTACACTGTCAATATTGAAGAATAATAAATACCATTGGTGTACCAAGAATGGGGAGGTTGAGCAGTGAGCTCCAGATGCAGGCAATAAACGAAGGCATAGTTTATAGAGAATTTTTTAAATAATAATAAAACTGGCTAAAAGTTAGCCAGTTTTTAAACTATCAATTTTTGCTAACGATTCTAAACAATGTCAGTGATAGACTGTTCTTCCCTGAAAATAATTTGATATAATTTTAGACAATTGCTGCAGTTATGACCCAGTTTTAGCATATTTTATACCTAATACTTTAATCAGTATTATAATCTATATGGAAGTTAATTTGGAAAACTCCCAATTATGCAGTAGGACACAGCTACAACTATTCATTTTGAAAGTCAGTTCATATTGGCTTTGAATTATTCTAGCTCCCTTCGGGGGCAGTTTGAATGTACTTGGTGGGGTTACTTAGGTGTGCATTTAAAGAATAAATTGCGATAAGCAGTAGTAGCACAGAATTGTCAGTATGAAAGAAAATAATTTGAGTTTCTTCAATTCTACTCTTGTCTGTGAATGCTTGGAGGTTTTTTTTTTTAAATATTTTTCAACTATGACAACAAAGAGACTAGAATACATCTTGAAAAACCAAAATCATGGACAGTTATTGTAATTTCTGGAATTTATAGTAAAATGGATTTTTACTAATCTCTGTCAAAGTTATGTTCTTGTTTTTCTGTTAGTTTTTTCTAACTATTAGTTTTCTAACAAATATTGTTTCTAACTATATGCCTATGTGTTACTTCAGGTGAAAGAAACTTTTAGTAGTTAAAATTAGTAAAAATGTATGAGTGAAGCTATATTGAGAAGTCTAGATATCTGCCAATTGAACATGGAAAGGCAAAGTTGTTGACAATTTTGTGGAAGTTAGGGCTAGAAAAGAGAAACTGTAATGCTTTATCAATTACTACAATGGAATAGTATATACATGCATCCTTGTTCAAAATGCAGTAATCCAATTAAATTATATTAATTGTTAATTTTTGTACTTTAATCTTTTGTATTTTTATGATAATTTGATTTTATCAAAGATTCAGTAAGAGAATATTTTTAATTTGTTTCTTTTCGGCCATTATTCATTTTGTTTTATGAATATTACAAAATATTTTTTTATATAGAGAAAGGATTTAAAAAGTGACCCACCTTAGACATCTGATAATATAGCTGTACTACTGACAAACACAAAAGATTCATATTTAATATCACTCTTTCTTTGAAATTTTCCCAATTCCATACACATTTGTCTTCTTGCTCATGGCCAAATTTTAATTTTCAAATCTAGAGAAAAAATTGTAACCTTCCAAATCATTATGATTAATTAATATCTTACACCTGTGATAAATTTAGAATAAATACCTGTTTGTAAAAGCAGAGACTAGTTTCCTTTTTTTCCTTCACCTTATAAACGTAATGGATATTAATTTTAAACATCCAAATAATGGTTTCATTAATTTCTCATATTCTAAGTTACTTCTTTTTACTTACAATAGTTTTCTACTAAAATGGCAAATCTCTTGAGGTATTTAAGTCATGTGGCTTGGTCTGCTTTGGTCATTTTTAGATTCTGAAATTGCCATACCTATAGGAAGATTTGAAATATGTGCAAAGAAGTGCTGATCAAAGTGTCATTTTAGAATAAATGTTATAAGCAGCAAACAAAGGAACAATAAAATAATTACCCTAGATACTAGAAATTATCCATGATAAATTGACATGTTTTCTGTACTGTCATCTAAAATTAGTTATTCTTCAAGGGACATTGTTATCTATTTGCTTATTGTGTGACACCATCTGATTTTGCAACATATTATAAAACTTAACTCTTTCTTTCTCATCCTACTCGTGTAGGTAAAAATATATATATAACATTTTTTCAAATGGTTAGTTTTGTCTATTCCTGCCCATCGCTGGGAGATTGAGCAGGCTCTCTAATACTTTGTTTTTGGCTTGTATCAATGTGTTGAAAAAGTCTATTATGCATTCCTCTCCTTAATGAGAGAAGAAAGAAAGAAAAAACTCAGTGCATTTACGCTGTGAGCACGTTGTGTACAGGGAGCTCACTAGTATCTGTGAACTGTATGAATGAACATAGCCTGCATAATATGTTTCAAGGTCAGTTGTATGAGTCACCTGTTCACTCTTTTCCTGACCACTGCAACACGCTCTCAAGGATATCTAGGATGAACACCTCAAGCCAAAGAAAGCTGTGAAAAGCGTGCCTCTGTAATTCCACTCACTTCTCCTTCCTCATCTCCATGTACCTTAAGGAAAAATTAGATTAGTTTTTGGACTTGGGAGGTTCCCAGCAAGAAACAGATGGAGGACTCAAAGACAGATAACTTGAAAAGACTATTTATAAGGGAACTATTGATAAAGGGATTATTTAAAAATGTAAAGGTTTAATGTAATAATCCAAATGGATTTTGGTTATATTTAATCTAGAGATGTTATAATAATTTCAATTTATATATTTAATATTTTATATGTAGAATATATGAAATCAAGAATCTTTAATTTGCAAAATGATTTTGGTCTCAGGAAATGGTTTAGCAGAGGGTTCCTTCAGAGAAATATACATGATTATTTCTGAACCTCCAAGGTTTATCATGATGAGTAAAAGAGGTAATCTGTGTATGAATTGCTTTGAGACTATAATGGTTTATATTCAAGGCGAAGATGATAATGTGGCAGATTATTACTGTTATTTTAAATATAAGGACTCATTTAGAAGAATTGATCTTCACACGCACAAATTTTGAGGAACATACTTTGTGTAACTAGAAGGATAACAAGGTTGCTACTTTTCATTTACAAAAGTCAGTCAGACATTTTTTAGAAGTTAGATTGTGTTTGGATAGGACTTTTTCAAGGACTCTTTTAATTATTTCGGTTGAATAATAATATCCTTTGTTCCAGATTAACTCTATTTGCCTGATTTGTGGGTAATACATGTAGCATAGTGGCTATTTTTTCTTGATAAGAATTTGAATCAGCAGCTTGTTAATGCATATAGTTCTCAAACTCAACTGAGGTTGAACTAGATCAGTCAATCACCAATATGAGTCACAGAAAAATATATTCTGGCACTTGAGACAGCAAACTATATGTCACACAAATTGCCCCGTGTAATTCCAGGGAGCATGTTCATCTGCTCATGTATTATCATGGAAGCATCCCAGGTTGTACTTTGTACCTCTCAGCCCAGTAAGACATTTGACTGCACAGTCAGGGCAATACTGTACGAGCAGGGGGTAGGGATTTCACTTAAAATGCAGGGAGTTGTCAATGAAAACTCAGGGGGTGGTCAGATACTGACAGTGTATCAGGGCAAAGCCGAAGTGTTCTTGGAAATGAAGTCCATTTCTGAGGTGCAGTGTCATATTTTGATATTATTTTCTACTTTTATGATGAAGAAAGAGCTCTTCCTTTCTGTGCTGTTTACTTGTGATTTTCCAAAAACAAAAATAAAGTGCGAACAAGAAAGGGGAAAGGAAATAAACTTATTGAACCTGGGCCTACAAAGTAGATTATTTGCCTGTATTTTCCAGAAGTACGGAGACAAATCCAATTTATACCTATAAAGGAGTGTTGTAATTGGAAATGTTTCCAAAGCTAGCTCTCACCTGAATCCCAGAGGCACATAGTGTTTATAGAAAGTGCTACATGCTAGGCTCTCATTTATACACTCGGCAATTTCTTCTAACAGAAAAGTAGGCAAGGAAGCAGGTGTATGATTCCAATTGCCTGGAGTCTATTTAAATAGTCTCTTTATTTTTCTGTTGAATGTAATAAAAGGTATTTACTAGAGCATACACCACATGACAGGACACTTTTGATGTCTTTGAAATTGTTATGTTTGGAGGGAAGACAGACTTCAGGAACTAAATCTTCATTAAATCTGTGCTTTAACTAGCAGGTTTTGTCAGCAGACAAACAGTCTCAATTAAAGTTAGATGAAAGTGTTTTATTAGCTTGTCTCTTTAGATTTCAAAGAAATAGTATCTCTACAGCTACCTTCAAGCATATTAGCATGAAATAATTTCAGTTTCAACATACCATTGATATTTTTGAGAAGGTGGTTCTTTTTGAGTAATTTATTCAGCTCGCATAAATCATAAACACACATTTTAGTGATGGAGAACAATTTGGCTAACGCGTTTCTATGCGGAAGGCTGTGGCCTGATAATAATGCAGTTGGACAGTGGGCTTTGGCCATTATTTGAATAGACTACACTAAGGCAATAAATTATTTTCATTTTGGAATGACAGGGTTGCACATCTTCCATGCTGTGCCTCACCTGGTTGTTATCACAAACCCCTTTATTCTGTAACAAATTATGGCAAATGGAAAGGGCTTTACAGTGATGACATTCAGGTAATATCTCCTGATAATAAGGATGTCATACTTGCTGCCACAACAAATGTACTTCCTGCTGGTATTTTTATGCGATGTTGCCTGCCGTTTTGCTCATTGCCCTTAGATGCAGGAGGCTTTCGTGTGTGGTCTGACAGGTGGACGAAGATAATATATCCTGTGAAGCACTTTTAATGTGAAGAATATATCATCGATCATATGTGAACTTGGATAGGTTTCATTCTCATCTTCTTATTCCCGGTATAATTAATCTTCTGCAATTAACAATGTGTCAGCTTGATCATGGACTTTTAATCGGGAGAATTTATCACCTTAAAACAACATTAAATCTGATTTTCAAGCCCATGACTCAAAGACTTGACTTTGATGAGTTTTACCAAATCTCAGTGACCACAGAAATATTTTCATGGTATTAAAGTTATACTGTGGTCTGTTTTTACCACCATGGGAGCCCTTTGTAGCTCTGGGCATCCTTCCAGAAAAGGAGTCCATGCCTAAGACCCTGCTCTATCACTTCCTGGCAGTCTTTGAGGGAGGCACAAAGAAATGCCAGAGGTGATGGAGGGTATAGACAGCATATCAAGGGTTTGTTTGAAACAGACAAAAGTCAGAGTTTGATCAGAAAATCTCAGAAGGGAAGGAATCTGACTTCTGTCATATGGAAACGAAAGGGAAAAATCAAACAGATCAGGCTAAAAGCTTAACCCCAACTGCCTGTATCAACTGTATGTTTTTATTCAGTTAATTTGAAATTGAGTAGAATGTGAGATATTTGGACCCAATAAAATAACCAGAAGTCATCTACGAACTCCTAATTTGTCAGCGTGGTTATAGTTAGACTGTCATTTCTGTACGTCTGTGTATGTGTGTGTGTTTGTGTGTGATCCTTTTGGAACATACAGCTAATGGAAAAAAAGAAAAACAGCAACCTTGTATGGGGAGAGGTTTTGAAATGTGTGCAGGCTTGTTTTGGATATCTTGGTGAATATCAGACCAGCTAAGCTAAATAATCATATTTACCAAAAAGGTCTAGATATTTTAAACAAATGATGAGTTTCTTTATGTTGCATACTTTTCTGCATCCAAAAGCACCTGTCAGATGTCCTGGTGGTACTTTGACATGTATATTATTTCTGCTGTCACACATAAATTGGGATCTATCATCTATCTCTCTATCTATCTGTCTATCTATCTATCTATCTATGAGAGAGAGAGAGAAAATGAGAATCCTCTGTGTCAATGTAAAGCTATAACTAGAAGGAACTAGTTGAACTTCTTAGGCTACATGCTTCTATGCAGACTCATTTTCAACTTCTGAAAAATACTTAGCTCACACGTTATTCTGACTGTCTCATCTGGTGCAAAAATTAGATATTGCTGACTTGGTCTTACTTGATGAGATGATATCAGCCCCAAGTAATACCTTCCATGCTGATTTTTATGAGAGTAATCAATTGGCAAGCCCAGGCATCTGAACAGTTGAGTGCTTTTCATTTTATTTTATTTTGTCTCATCCTCCCTTAAAACATTAAAAAATATTTTCTTTGCTTTATCTTTTATGTTTTCACTGAATGACCTTTTGAGTTTGTCTTTGATGAGAATAGACAGCTTCTTATACTGGATGGTTTGGACTCTTACTGACCTAAGATTACAGTTTAAGATCCATCTTCTCTCTAAATCTTTATGATTGTTGATTTAAGAATAAGGACGATGTAACCTATAAGGATGTAATTTATGGGGCGACTCCATAGGAAATCAGGTAAAGGAGTAGTGTATATCTGAGGTCTGTCCCCTAACTCGTAGTGGCATCAACCAGGAACAGTTGATTAGAGACGACTCTTGAGTTCTGCAGATATAGCAACTTGCTAAGGGACAGAGTCCAGCATTGTGACTATGCCCAGGCCCACCTCTGAGACACCAGTATGGGGCAAATCAATTCCAATGATCTAGTTTTAAATTTGGAATGCAATTTCCCACTCAAACAGTGTTTTACGTCAGGATTTAAAAAGCTGCTCCAGAAAATAGGAGTTCAGTAGTTGACTATGATCATTTCTAATTTTTTCTTTTTATGTCAATAAATAATCTAAAATATTATAATGAAATATGACCAACCAATTCCAGTGTCTGCTTTTCTGCTTACCTTGTAATGGTTTGGGTACTATACATTATATTTTAAATATCTTGGGCTAATTATGGTCCATTGACATCAGATGAAGGCCAGATAATTTCAAAATGTTCTATATTAATAAGGGTTTTAAATATTTGAAAAGACAGTAAATATTTGAAAGGACACAATGGTAGAAAAATTGCTGTACATACAACAGCACATGTACACATGCAATATAATATTATGATAAATATTACCATACTCAGGGAAGCAATATAGTATCAGGAAAGCAGCATCATTGTTATTTTAAGCTAGAGTTAGTTAGGATTTTGTTGTTACTGTTTTGTTTTTATTTGTAATTTTTGAACTGTACTATATTGAGATTGTACCTAGTTTTAAACTTACGTGGTTAGGTAAAAACGTGATTAAAAATATTTTATGTCAGTCCTGGGAGTTTGAAGTTTTCTTTAAAACTAGTCATGTATTACTCAAGTTTGAGGAACATTATTGTAAATGATATTCACAGAATAAGATAGTTAAAACATATTTTGGAAAAAATAGGCATAAATAGATATTTAAGGGCTATGCTGATGCTCTAAACACCATTTGGAACACTATTTCTGCTGGAAAATAATGTGTAAACTTTTGTGCTGACCCTAATGAAAACCCAGTGAATATTTCTATGTTTTGTTTTACCCAATCTGAAATACTTAATAAATAAAAATTTAAAAATAGGAGGTGTCTGTCACAGTGAGACATGCTAATTAAAAAAACAAAAAAATGAAAAAAAAAACCCCCTAAAGAAAGAGCTCAGGTGGGAGGTGGCAGAATCAGGACAAGGCAGAAAGGAAAAAAAAAAAAAGACTTCCTTGTTTAGAAGTATAAACGGAGTCATGATGTAAAAGCTACAATACTTAGTGTGTTAGTAAACAATGATTTATTGAAATATAATGGAGAAACCGTTTGCACTGGCAAGCACCTCATTTAGATATCTATTTATTTCCTTGCCTTCAATCCTAACATTGGTCTACTATTCAAGGCCCTATTGCCAATTTGACCCACATTATTTTTCTCCAAATACTTAAAAAGAAACTAACAAATAAATAAACCAAAGAAAAGGCACAAACACTTATTTTAGCAAATATATTTGTTTGCATGTTAATTGTCTTTTTCTCTCAAGTTGATCATGCATTTTCAATTATAGGCAGGTTTCAATGTCTATGGCTCTAAAGTCTTGGCATTAACAGAGTATTTCCTTCCTGACTACTAGGAAATGGGATCCAGATATACGAGGACTCAGCCTCTGCCCACACCTCACACTAACTTCAATTCCTATCCAACCAGAATGTTGTTACCAAGTAATGTGCAAAAGTTTGCACTTTTTGCTAAAAAATAAAATTTTGTTCATTTAAAAAATTTTTTAATTAGTCTTGTCTATATGTGTTTCCTCAAATTAGACGAATCAAAATGTTATGTACCGGTTTGACTTTTTATATGGATACGTAGGTGGTTATAAAGGTTTGATTGTCACCATCCTTGACCATCTAGATATAGATCAGCTCATTAGAAGTAGATCAGCTCTGTTTAGAATATCCTCTTGTTTGTGTTTTCTCACCGTTACCAACAGAAGCTTCACCCATGGTTTTACTGTTTCCTGTGTGTTACATCTGTACAGCTATAAGTACACTACTATGAGGTGGCCTTGGTAAAATCGAGCTCACAGCTGGTTTGTGACAACTAATAATACAACATCTATTTGAAAAGCACTAGTAAGGTGTCTTAGTGTGGGGTCTCCCTAAAGTACACACTGACACAAGGATTCAAATGCAAGGAGTTTATTTGAGAGTTGATCCCAGAAAACAGGGCTAGTCAAATGGAAATATGGGACAGTAAAGTGAGCAATATAGTGCACATTAGGAAACTTGCTGTCACAGTGGGTGACTGGAGCTTGCTCTCAAGACCAAACTCTGGGGAAGTGTACTAACATGTGCTTCAGAATTACCCCATTCACAGGGTGGTGGGGCTAGGTGTTAGTGCACAGACTTCTGTGGGTCATTGGTTGAGGGCTGTTAGGGAAAGTGTTGATTTCTTGGCACTTCCCAATTTCCTGAGTGGGCAGGATAGCTCTCTTTGGTTCCAGAAAATGAGCCCTTAGACACAGAGATGCAATACCAACTGGATGTTGGGAGCTCACTGAGTGGTCCAAGGGGTATAAGTGGACTGCTCATAGTGATGACAACACTTGTTGTCTGGGATTTAATAGGTGTTAATTACAATTAATTCATTGTTACTTGTTACATGTCCTAGTAGCAGCTCTCTTAAAAACTGCCAACTTATTTCCAAAGAAAGAAGGAAGGAAGGAAGGAAGGAAGGAAAGAAGGAAGTCTATTTTCCATAATTTAGGGAGTATTTTAAGACTGACAAATTTTAAAAATATTTTCCTATAATGAAATTGTTTGGGAAATAAAAACCTAACATCCGTTAATAAATTGCTTTCACGAGCGTCATCTTTCTGTTAAAACTCATGTGCTTCTTCATCATGATGCATTTTATTTCTGAGTTACTTTCAAGGTAACTTGCAAAGATAATGATACAAGTTATTCAGATTCCAATGCACAGGTTTTCATAAAGGTCTAACTACAACTGTTGAAAGGTTGGCAGAGAACCCAAGCATCCACTCTCTTAGCATTTTATAGGATTGTTTTCATTGAAGTATAGTTAATTAACAGTGTTATGTTAGTTTCAAGTGTACAGCAAAGTGATCCAGTTATACATTTATATATATATATATATATATTCTTTATTTATTGGAGTAAAATTGCTTTACAATGTTGTGTTAGTTTCTGCCGTACGATGAAGTGAATCAGCTATATGTATACATATATCCCCTCCCTCTTGGACCTCCCTCCCACCCACCCCATCCCACCCATCTAAGTCATCACAGAGCACCAAGTTGAATTCCCTGTGCTATACAGCAGGTTCCCACTAGCTATCTATTTTACACATGGTAGTGTATTTATGTCAAACCTAATCTCCCAGTGCATCCCACCCTCCCCTTCCCACCCTGTGGTCACATGTCCATTCTCTGTGTCTACGTCTCTATTCCTGCCCTACAAATAGGTCCACCTGTACCATTTCTCTAGATTCCACATATATGCATTAATATATAATATTTGTTTTTCTCTTTCTAGCTTGCTTCACTCTGTGTGATAGACTCTAGGTCCATCCACATGTCTACAAATGGCCCAATTTCATTTCTTTTTATGGCTGAGTAGTATTCCATTGTATATATGTACCACACCTTCTTTATCCATTCATCTGTTGATGGACACTTAGGTTGTTTCCATGTGCTGGCTATTGTAAATAGTGCTGCAACTGCACACCAGTCAGAATGGCCATCATCAAAAAATGTACAAACAATAAATGCTGGAGAGGGTGTGGAGAAAAGGGAACCCTCTTGCACTGCTGGTGGGAATGTGAATTGGTACAGCCACTATGGAGAACAGTATGGAGGTTCCTTAAAAAACTAAAAATAGAGCTACCATGTGACCCGGCAATCCCACTCCTGGGCATATACCTAAAGAAAACCATAATTCAAAAGGATACATGTACCCCACTTAGCATCTCTTTTTGAGAAGAAGAGAGTCCCATGAAAACCAAAAACAAAACAAAGGAAGAAAAAAAGGAAATGAGCCATTTTCTCCTTTACTTATTATACAGATGGCGAAGCTATTTTGGCTCTGGGCATGTAAGTCATTATTTCTTTTCGTTGCTACTTCTTGGTTTATTTCAAGTAAACAGAGAATACCAAATAGACTTTAAATGACTGCATATTTTTGGAAACCCACATACATGGTAAAAGTGGTTATAGAGCCAACCATCTCAAAAAGATTTTGTCCAGTGGCAAACCTACTAGCACGGCTAACCCTCTTCCTGGCTTCTACCACTTCATCCACTTTGCAATAACTACTTTAAAAGTAGTTTCTTAGCATAGGCCTTTTCTGTTTCTCAAAAGTGTTATGTGTTTATAAAAAATTAGGTTTACAAATTAGAAAATGATAAGCATGTCAAAATCATTTCTCCAAATGGACACCCTAGTGAGTTGGAAGTCTAATAGATAACACCGTTTGAACTCAAAAATTTTTTAAGTATTTTCAAATTTTTCTATTTAGGAATTACTGAAAATGAGTCAACAGGTTCAAATAAACCCAGTTGGAAAATGAAATCAAAGGAGCCATGTGAGATTTCAGTTCAGGAGGATATTTTCAAAAATAAATTTATGACAACAATATGTTTTAAGATTAAAATGTCTTTTCCAGTTACTGAAGCAAATAATCCAGAAAAATTCAGCACAATTCATCAGATGAAGAGGAGGCTTAGATTGGCATGCCAAAATGTCTGGTAAATTCCTCAAGTTAATATGTAAATTTCACATATGTGTAAATTTCTCAAAACTTTCACATAGCTGTGTTAAAAAACAAAATACAACTGAGTAAATTTTGAAGATTTAATTGGATTTATTGAATAATTCATGAATTAGGAAGCATCCCATCTAGCAAGAAGAGGGGAGTTCCAAAGGGCTACAGAAAAAGAAAGGTTTTTAAAGACAGGACAAGGAAGTCATAGAGGAAAGTATTAAATCAGGCTAGGTTATCTCCCTTTTGGGGGAAAAAAAAGGTCTCATTTTTCTCCCTTTTGGTGGGTTACCTCATCTTCCTTTTGGGGATTGTGAGGGCCAGTGTCACAGATTACTGCACTTGTGCTGACCAGAAAATTCCTGACTGGTTCAAAGTACATTTCAGGGCCGTTGAAACTTCAATTAGATTAGGTAGTAAGCCTTGGTTTGGTGGTGTGACAGCATAAGTGTCGCCTTTTTGGGCCTGTGGCTTTCTTTTTAACAGCTGTAAAATTCTCAGTTATTAAATTTTTTAGCTGCTGGGAAATAGAGAATGCTAAATGTGGAGTCAAGATAAAGATTCCTCACTATTTTCAGCTCTGTAATCTTTTCCATGTCATTTTTTCCCCCTCAAATTGTTTACTCATCTGTAAAATAGGCATAATAGCTTCCCTCCAAGGTTAATATGGATACTGAATGAGTTAATGAATGTAAAGATGAATTGCAAATTGTAAAATCTATAAACAAGTAGGAAATATTATTATTACTACTAAATTTCCATTTTAACAATTATTCCTCTGTGGGTATTAGGCCTAGAGCCTCAGTGAATTATTTTGTATTTCTATAAGCAGGAGATCAAAGTGTCATATAATCACATATGATAACTTTCTTAATATAGGTCTCATTTTTTCATATTGAATTCTAGAGTTCTATAGTTCATTTTATTTTATTTTAAAAATTTCCATAGAGAAATTAATACGTTTTAAATACACCATGGAGAGGAAAGGCCCTATCCATTTTTATTGTTGTCTTATTTCACTTTTATAATCAGTCACCTTAAATCATCATCTTGATTTCTTGGATAAAATGTTGGAACCTAAACATACATGTAGTATAATTTTTAATGTCATATTTTATTTCTATTATTAAGAACCTTTCTTGGTATATGCATAATTTTTCTTGTCTTCTTCCATCATGTTTTATATCTAATTCTTGATCCTTTGTTAAGCTTAGTTAGATCATATTATGTATATATGTGTGTGTATATATATATATATATATATATATATATATGAACTGTGTTTGGTAGAGATCTTAGCATGACCTAGTAACCATTTGGTTTGATGATCTTTTTTAGATATCTAAGCTTAACTAGTAACTTTCTCAGATCAATAGTTTTTTGTGTGCATGGTACAGTTTATTTTTCAGAGTGATAAATTTGATGGAGATATGTGAAGTTTGTTTTGTTTTTTAAAGAACCAGCCTTGTGCAAAACACACTGCACTGAAGGTCACATTGAAAATACTGAAACCAATCATGGACTAGAAAGCAATAATAATAACTAAATATAAAACAAATGTTGGCAAAAACCTCTGATAATTTGCTTCTCCAACCTGATATCTAAGTCACCACCTACTATCACCTGCTGTAAATTTCTCACTTCAGTTTTATTGGTCTATGTTTTCAGAACATTTAATTTGTAATTTACTACATATGTTCACACAATTTTGCCTCACACAAAATTGTTCACACAACAATGCCCTCTTGAGCATTGTCTAAGTTCCATTTTTCCTTGAAATCTCAACTCAAAAGCCAGTACTTCAAGGTTCTTTATATTAACGCACTCTTTAGCAGTGCCAACCCTGTAGTCTTTGGTTCTAAGACTATTTTACTCTATTTATCTTTATATTTATGTTCATTCTCAAATGTAAATATGCCTTTGTGTGATAGAGATCATGTTTTATAACTGCTTTTATTCTTAGCAGTGCTTTACAAAGAGTTATCACTCTAATTTTTAACTAAACTTTTTTTATTGAAGTGTAACATACATTTGAGAAAGTGTACAAACTATAAGTGTATAGCTCAAGAAATTTTTCTCAATGTGAACACATTCATGTAACTAGCACTTAAATCAAAAAATAGAACATTATCAGTAAGTCATATCTCTTTTGGGTCTCCTTCCAAATTCTAATTCACTTATGTTTTTGATGAAAAAAGGATGTCTATTCTTCAGTCATATTGATATATATATGAAGAGAAATATTATATACTGTATATTATTTATATGGAATTGTTCATCTTAATTTGTTATTAATTCATTTATTAATTGATCAAACATATTGGATACATGCTTTTAGGCATTGAAGACAGTGAAATAAAGGGCAATCTCTGGCTTCACCATTTATGAGATCTATGATGAAGATTAAATGATTCTGCCCTTTTTTACTTGCAGATATATCCAGATATGCCACCAAATATTCTTCTGTGGTAGGGTTTATGCCTTTGTTCTTGGATACATACTTAGAAACTATAATCATCCAATGATGTGTCATAGTATAACACAGGCAAAATATCAAGGAAGCATTATGAGATGAAAAGTAGTTAAAAAACTGAAATTTTCTATTTCTCATTTAAAGCTCTTCACCCTAATGTTTAGAGTAGTACAGAGTAGTACGTATAGTGCTACATATAGCATTACATGAGTTTTTGTATCTACAGAGACAGGAAGAAATCTTTTGCAAAATATTGATAGTTTAGATTTATAGAATGCTTTGGGCCTTCCACTAGGTAACATTAACATCGACACTGCCCTACCTATTATGCTTTATAATAGAACATTCTGAATTAATAAACGTTTGTAGATTTATTAGCAAAAGGTACAGCTAATGCTGCTATGTTATTTTAAATTTTCTTAATATTCTAGGGGAAGTAAAGTCTTTTATTGGATTGGGGGTGGTTTACATGTCACCTTTGCTTGAGGACACAGGTTAAGATACAGGCATGTGTGAGAAATGGAGCCATGTACGAGTGATGAACAATAATTTGGTTTAAGGGCAATGCTGTTGACAGTCTGGATTTGTAAATCATTAGGTAAAGAGCATCTTTTCCTCACATGGGCCCTTTGCTTAATGCACATTTTTCTTATATAACCAGCTGCCTTAAATCTTTGCAATGAAATAGTCATAGGGAGCTCATATACAAAAGCTTGAATTCTTTTCTCCCTCTCCTTTTCCCAACTCATTTCTACCCAACACTCCTTAGTGATTATGCCTTCTGTATTTTCATTCTGCAAATGTTGTTTCAAAAAAAAAAAAAAAAGGAAAAAAAAAGGAGAGAAAAAGAGTTTCTGTGAATATTTCATCCAGTGGCATGTTATAAAGTACAGAAAGTTAGATCACAAGAAAAGTAATCTTTGTCTTGAGATGCTCAAATAAAAAGTAGATCATTATTACTTTTAAATGACTGCTCGGACCCTGGGTTTTCAACCTGATCTAAAGCTGATTCTAAAAATAAGTACCAGTCTGTGTGGCTGCTTGCAGTGGAAATCCCATAGCCATTATTCTGTAATGGTGTGTAAACAGTGATTTTTATTGCTAAATAAATACTGAGTGGGTTCATGGAAAACTTGATGCAGTATTCCATGGATGGATTCCCATAGGTTTCATAAACATCCTATAAAATACAGGCAAAATGAAAGAGTATAGTAGAATCAGATGCTAGTGTGGTTAAAATAGTTTGTCTTATCAGTGCATATTACTACATTATGTGTTTAGCATCAGCAATCTGTATTGATAGAACCACAGAAATGATTGATCACCTATGCTCTGGTGTTCTTTTGTGTGTATTCATGGCAAGAGTCACAGCTGAGTTGCCAATTCCATGGTCCATACGATAAGGTTCTGAAAAACAATCACGATTTCTGCTATATGCCAACTTTTGTTGTTATATACTTGTAAGCACATGATTGATAGGAATTTTTTGTTAGTATGTAAAATCTAATGAAAACATTTAATCTCAATTCAGCATAGTGTATTTCTTGAGCACCTGCTTTATGCCAACCACAGTGCTAAGTACTCAGAGCATAGCACAGGCAATAGGGACATGGTCTCTCTGACTTCTGAGAGCTTACAGAGCAGTGGAGTAATTTTGTCAGGAAAAAGCTATTGAAATGGGGTTGTAAATGCTATGAATTCTGTGTAAACACTAGAGAAAATTTTCAAAGTAAGTTCACATCTAAAGATAGATATAAAATGATGACTAGTTGTTAGTTACCCAGGCTGTGGGAATAGAAACTGGCTAGACAGGTGAGGAATGGGACACTGGAAAGGGTAATGGGCCCACTAGAGGCAGCTTGTGCAAATATCAGTAGGAAGGAGAGATAATGGCATTTTTACATGATGTTGAAGATTGAAGCAGCATATGCTCTCTTATTTGTTGATGGAGATGAGCCACTAACAAAAGCCTGCATGTCAGGCTAATGAGGTGAAACGAAGTTTGCTATAGAAATGTGCAAATTTCTAACCAAAAGGCCAATTTTTGGAATTCTGCTTTATGTTTCTTTACTTTTCCAGGGATTAACAGTGTCTGCTTCAATTTGTTATAATTTAGGAACTGCTTACATTTTGATTATTAGGCTAGACTATTAAGTTTACCTTGCTTTCTTTATAATGACAAGTAATTAATATTCATGGAAATATTAATGATTATGTGTGATAGTCACTGTGCTCAACCCTGGATATATAAAGATATTAGACATGGTCTATGCTTTTCAGTAACTTCTAACTTACATACAGACGTCTAATTAGCTCTATTCTGTACTACACACAGACATTTCCATACCTAATTAGAGGGGCTATATCCATCCTTGTTCTAGCTGCTGAGTCTCATGTTTACTTTTTCATAACCTTTCCATTCTTTCATGATTGTTCTCTAGAAAAACAAAGTCAGAAGTAGAAATATGAGGAGCTGACAAAGAATTTGAATGATGACATTCATTATCATAATTTCAGAGCTGCATTTTAAAAATAGAATTTTTATTAATATAGTGTCTTCTCAGAGATGTTACTCTGAGGTAAGTTTTCCTTTTGCTCTTTCTTGCTCTTTCTCTTTCATGCTACAAGTTTTCTTGAAATGTTTGGTAATCCTTGCTTATACATTAATACAAATAGTGGGAAGTAGCTTGCATGGGGGTTAGGATGCTCATGAGCACAGTGTATAGATTGGAAAGTTTTGACAGGCAATTGAGTATCATACTGTGGTCCAGAAATGCCATACTGACAGAGGCTCTATTCTGGAGTACCCCAAACCACCGGTTTCCCTAGTTCTTCCTAGATTATTCAATTTGTATATATTTTGAAATTTCTTTCCAGTTAAAGGTTTAAGATTTTTGTTTTTACCTGAAACTAGCTCTGGCTGGCTAGCGGTCAACAGCTCCACATATATACAATATACAAAGGTGGAACTGGGGATGAAATATTCGGCCTTCAAATCATTACCCTGTTTTCAGCCTCATTTTTCACTCCTGTCCTCGATCCTGCTTCTTGTTTCCTAATCTAAAATTTCAGTGTTTGGGGTGAGGGGTGGTCAGCAAGCTCCCTCCTCTGCCCTAGTCCTCTCTACACAGACTTGGATTTCAACTCTCTACTCTGTCATCTCAACATATTCTTTAATCTCTTTTCTGTCTTCCAGAATGTTGTGAAGTTTTCTTGTCTGCTGATGTCCTTTCACCTGCATTCCTGCCTTTTATAAGCCTATATATATATATATATATAATTTTTTTCCCCACAATTCTCATTTGCAAATAAGACTATTTCAGTAACAGAGCTACAGAGAGTGCATTTATCCCTGGTAAAAATTTGATTCATTTCCCCACGCCCCACGCCTGGCCCTAGACCAGCAAGGCGCATGGGCTAAAAGTCACTGCCCTATCTCTGTGCTGATATGCTGCTTAATTGGGCCCAGGCCTCTTGCAGACTGCAGAACTTCAATATTTTCCACCACCTTATGCCTGCCTCTTCAGCCTTTGCTCAGGGACAAAAGGGGAGATTGATTTCTCAGGTCACCATATTGAATCAGAAGCTGGCACAGTGTTTGGAGGGATTATATAGAAGAATGCTAAGTGTACAATTTGGAAGTAACAAAATTATTCTCTTTTTAATGTAAAGCAGTGTTCTTCCTGAGGAATCTCTGTACCTGTGGACTTAAGGCGAGTAAAATAGGTGAAAATTTTGTTAGAACCATTTTTTAAAATAATAAATTTAGTAATAATATCCTGAATACAGTAAAGGGCAGAGACAACACAATATCCCTGGCAAAGTCCTGAGGCCTAGGAGTAGCACGTGATAAGCAAAGGGATAATGCTAATTAGAGCATTCTTAAGCATGAAGAACCCTTGAATGCCATTACTGTTCATTCAGAGCAAAGGTGCATCATGACCTTTTTTTTTTCTTTCTTAGATTCCATATATATGTGTTAGCATATGGTATTTGTTTTTCTCTTTCTGACTTACTTCACTATGTATGACAGACTCTAGGTCCACCCCCCTCACTACAAATAACTCAATTTTGTTTCTTTTTATGGCTGAGTAATATTCCATTGTATATATGTGCCACATCTTCTTTATCCATTCATCTGTTGATGGACACTTAGATTGCATCCATATCCAAGCTATTGTAAATAGTGCTGCAATGAACATTGTGGTACATGACTCCTTTTGAATTATGGTTTTCTCAGGGTGTATGCCCAGTAGTGGGATTGCTGCGGCGTATGGTAGTTCTATTTTTAGTTCTTTAAGGAACCTCCATACTGTTCTCCACAGTGACTGTACCAATTTATAGTCCCACCAACAGTGCAAGAGGGTTCGCTTCTCTCCACACCCTCTCCAGCATTTATTGTTTGTAGATTTTTTGATGATGGCCATTCTGACTGGTGTGAGATGATATCTCATTGTAGTTTTGATTTGCATTTCTCTAATGATTAGTGATGTTGAACATCCTTTCATGTGTTTGCTGGCAATCTGTACATCTTTGGAGAAATGTCTATTTAGGTCTTCTGCCCATTTTTGGATTGGGTTGTTTGTTTTTTTTTTCATATTGAGCTGCATGAGCTGCTTGTAAATTTTGGAGATTAATCCTCTGTCAGTTGCTTCATTTGCAGATATTTTCTCCCATTCTGAGGGTTGTCTTTTGGTCTTGTTTATGGTTTCCTTTGCTGTGCAAAAGCTTTGAAGTGTCATTAGGTCCCATTTGTTTATTTTTGTTTTTATTTCCATTTCTCTAGGAGGTGGGTCAAAAAGGATCTTGCTGTGACTATGTCATAGAGTGTTCTGCCTATGTTTTCCTCTAAGAGTTTTATGGTGTCTGGCCTTACATTTAGGTCTTGAATCCATTTTGAGTTTATTTTTGTGCATGGTATTAGGGAGTATTCTAATATGATTCTTCTACATGTAGCTGTCCAGTTTTCCCAGCACCACTTATTGAAGAGGCTGTCTTTTCTCCATCGTATATTCTTGCCTTCTTTATCAAAAATAAGGTGACCATATGTGCGTGGGTTTATCTCTGGGCTTTCTATCCTGTTCAATTGATCTATATATCTGTTTTTCTGACAGTACCATACTGTCTTGATTACTGTAGCTTTGTAGTATAGTCGGAAGTCAGGGAGCCTGATTCCTCCAGCTCTGTTTTTCTTTCTCAACATTGCTTTGACTATTCAGGGTCTTTTGTGTTTCCATACAAATTGTGAAATTTTTTGTTCTAGTTCTGTGAAAAATGTCTTTGGTAGATTGATGGGGATTGCACTGAATCTGTAGATTGCTTTGGGTAGTAGAGTCATGTTCACAATGTTGATTCTTCCCATCCAAGAACATGGTATCTCTCTCCATCTGTTTGTATCGTATTTAATTTGTTTCATCAGTGTCTTATAGTTTTCTGAGTACAGGTCTTTTACCTCCTTAAGTAGGTTTATTCCTAGGTATTTTATTCTTTTCGTTGCAGTGGTAAATGGGAGTGTTTCCTTAATTTCTCTTTGAGATTTTTCATCATTAGTGTATAGGAATGAAAGATATTTCTGTGCATTAACTTTGTGTCCTGCTACTTTACCAAATTCATTCATTAGCTCTAGCAGTTTTCTGGTAGCATCCATAGGATTCTCTATGTATAGTACCATGTAATCTGCAAACAAAACAACTTTACTTCTTCTTTTCCGATTTGGATTCCTTTTATTTCTTTTTCTTCTCTCATTGCTTTGGGTAAAACTTCCAAAACTATGTTGAATAATAGTGTGAGAGTGGACATCCTTGTCTTGTTCTTGATCTTAGTGGAAATGGGTTCAGTTTTTCACCATTGAGAACACTGTTGGCTGTGGGTTTGTCATATATGGCCTTTATTATGTTGAGGTAGGTTCCCTCTATGCCTACCTTCTGGAGGGTTTTTATCATAAATCAGTGTTGAATTTTGTCAAAAGCTGTTTCTGCATCTATTGAGATGAACATATGGTTTTTCTCCTTCAATTTGTTAATATGGTTTATCATATTGATTGATTTGTGTGTATTGAAGAATCCTTGTATTCCTGGGATAAACCCCAATTGATCATGGTGTATGATCCATTTAGTGTGCTGTTGATTTTCTCATTTTCTTGAGGATTTTTGAATCTATGTTCATCAGTGATATTGGCCTGTAGTTTCCTTTCTTTGTGACATCTTTGTCTGGTTTTGGTATCAGGGTGATGGTGTCCTCGTAGAATGAGGTGGGGAGTGTTCCTCCCTCTGCAATATTTTGGAAGAGTTTGAGAAAACAGGTGTTTGGTCATCTCTAAATGTTTGATAGAATTCACCTCTGAGGCCATCTGGTCCTGGGCTTTTGTTTGTTGGAAGATTTTTAATCACAGTCTCAACTTCAGTGCTTGTGATTGTTCTATTTATATTTCCTATTTCTTCCTGCTTCAGTCTCGTAAGGTTGTGCTTTTCTAAGAATTTGTCCATTTCTTCCAGATTGCCCATTTTATTGGCATATAGCTTCTTGTAGTAATCTCTCATGATCCTTTGTATTTCTGCAGTGTCAGTTGTTACTTCTCCTTTTTCATTTCTAATTCTACTTATTTGAGTCTTCTCCCTTTATTTCATGATGAGTCTGGTTAGTGGTTTATCAATTTTGTTTATCACTCAAAGAACCAGCTTTTAGTTTTATTGATCTTTGCTATTGTTTTCTTCATGTCTTTTTCATTTACTTCTGATCTGATCTTTATGATTTCTTTCCTTCTGCTAACTTTGGGTTTTTTTTTGTTCTTCTTTCTCTTATTGCCTTAGGTGTAAGGTTAGGTTGTTCATTTGAGATATTTCTTGTTTCTTGAGGAAGGATTGTATTGCTATACACTTCCCTCTTAGAACTGCTTTTGCTGCATCCCATAGGTTTTGGGTCTTTGTGTTTTCATTGTCATTTGTTTCTAGGTATTTTTAAATTTTCTCTTTGATTTCTTTAGTGATCTCTTGGTTATTTAGTAGTATATTGTTTAGCCTCCGTGTGTTTTTATTTTTTACAGATTTTTTCCTGTAATTGATATCTAGTCTCACAGCATTGTGGTCATAAAAGATACTTGATATAGTTTCAATATTCTTAAATTTACCAAGGCTTGATTTGTGACCCAAGATATGATCTACCCTGGGGAATGTTGTTGTTCTGTTGTTTTTGGGTGGAATGTCCAATAAATATCAATTAAGCCCATCTTGTTCAGTGTGTCATTTAAGCTTGTGTTTCTGTATTAATTTTTGTTTTGGATGATCAGTCCATTGGTGAAAGTGGGGTGTTAAAGTCCCCTACTTGATTGTGTTACTGTCGATTTTTCCTTTTATGGCTGTTAGCATTTGCCTTATGTATTGAGGTGCTCCTATGTTGCGTGTATTAATGTTTACAATTGTTATATCTTCTTCTTGGATTGATCTCTTGATCCATATGTAGTGTCCTTCTTTGTCACTTTATTTTCAAGTCTTTATTTTAAATAGTCTTTACTTTAAAGTGTATTTTGTCTGATAAAAGAATTGCTACTCCAGCATTCTTTTGATTTCCTTTTGCATAAAATATCTTTTTCCATCCCCTCACATTCAGTCTGTATCTGTCCCTAGGTTGGTCTCTTGTAGACAGCATGTATACGGATCTTGTTTTTTTATCCATTCAGCCAATGTCTTTTGGTTGGAGCATTTAATCCATTTATATTTAAGGTAATTGTCGATATGTATGTTCCTATTACCATTTTCTTAACTGTTTTGGGTTTGTTATTGTAGGTCTTTTCCTACTCTTGTTTTTCCTTCCAGAGAAGTTCCTTTAGCATTTGTTGTAAAGCTGGTTTGGTGGTGCTGAATTATCTTAGCTTTTGCTTGTCTGTAAAGGTTTTAATTTCTTTGTGGAATCTGAATGAGATCCTTGCTGGGTAGAGTGTTCTTGGTTGTATGATTTTCCCTTTCATCACTTTAAATATGTCCTGCCACTCCCTTCTGGCTTGCAGAGTTTCTGCTGAAAGATCAGCTATTATTAGTTGTTTTGCCCTTGTAGCTTTTAATATTTTTTCTTTATATTTAATTTTTGATAGTTTGATGTTATGTGTATGGTGTGTTTCTCCATGTATTTATCCTGTATGGGACTCTCCACACTTCCTGGACTTGATTGACTATTTCCTTTCCCTTATTAGGGAAGTTTTCAACTATTATCTCTTGAAATATTTTTTCAGTCCCTTTCATTTTCTCTTCTTCTGGGACCCCCATAATTCGAATGTTGGTGTGTTTAATGTTGTCCCAGAGGTCTCTGAGACTGTCCTCAATTCTTTTCATTCTTTTTTTCTTTATTCTGCTCTGCTGTAGTTATTTCCACTATTTTATCTTCCAGGTCACTTATCCATTCTTCTGCCTCAGTTATTCTGCTATTGATTCCTTAGAATTTTAAATTTCATTTATTGTGTTCTTCATCATTCTTTGCTTGCTTTTTAGTTGTTCTAGGTCCTTGCTAAACATCTCTTGTAGTTTCTCCATTGTATTTCCAAGATTTTGGATCATCTTTACCATTATTACTCTGAATTCTTTTTCAGGTAGACTATGTATTTCCTCTTCATTTGTTTGGTCTGGTGGGTTTTTACCTTGCTCCTTCATCTGCTGTGTGTTTCTCTGTATTCTCATTTTGCTAACTTACTGTGTTTGGGGTCTCCTTTTCACAGGCTGCAAGTTCGTAGTTCCCGTTGTTTTTGTGTCTGCCCCCAGTGACTATGGTTGGTTTAGTGGGCTGTGTAGGCTTCCTGGTGGAGGGGAGTGGTGCCTGTGTTCTGGAGGATGAGGCTGGATCTTGTCTTTCTGGTGGGCAGTATCACGTCTTGTGTTGTGTTTTGGGGTGTCTGTGACCTTATGATTTTAGGCAGCCTTTCTGCTAATGGGTGTGGTCGTGTTCCTGTCTTGCTAGTTGTTTGGCATAGGGTGTCCAGCACTGTAGCTTGCTGGTTATTGAGTGGAGCTGGGTCTTAGCGTTGAGATGGAGATCTCTGGGAGAGCTTTCATTGTTTGATACTACGTGGAGCCTGGAATTCTCTGTTGGACCAGTGTCCTGAACTCGGTTCTCCCACCTCAGAGGCACAGGCCTGACACCTGGCCAGTGCACCAAGATCCTGTCAGCCACATAGCTCAGAAGAAAAGGGAGAAAAAAATTAAAAATTTAAAATAAATAAAATAGTTATTAAAATAAAAAATAGTAAAAATAAAAAAAATTAAAGTAATAAAAGAGTAAAAAAAAAAAAGAGAGAGGAGGAAAGAAGAGAGCAACCAAAGCAGAAAACAAATCCACCACTGATAGCAGCGCTAAAAACTATACTAAAAATAAATAAATAAAAAAGGAGAGACAGAACCCTAGGACAAATGGTAAAAGCAAAGCTATACAAACAAAATCCCACAAAGGAGCATACACATACACACTCACAAAAAGAGAAAAAGGAAAGATATATATACATCTTTATATATATATATATATATATATATATATATATATATAAAAGGAAGAGTGCAACCAAATAAATGAACAAATCTACTACTGATGATAAACTCTAAATAGTAAACTAAGATAAACATAAAACCAGAAAGAAATTAGATGCAGAAAGCAAACCCCATGTCTACAGTTTCTCCCAAAGTCCACCGCCTCAATTTTGGGATGATTCGTTGTCTATTCAGGTATTCCAGGAATGCAGAGTACATCAAGTTGATTTTGGAGATTTAATCCGCTGCTTCTGAGGCTGCTGTCAGAGATTTCCCTTTCTCTTCTCTGTTTGCACAGCTCCTTGGGTTCAGCTTTGGATTTGGCCATGCCTCTGCGTGTAGGTCACCTGAGGGCATCTGTTCTTTGCTCAGACAGGGCGGGCTTAAAGTAGTAGCTGATTCGGGGGCTTTGACTCTCTCAGTCCGGGGGTAGGGAGGGGTACGGAGTGCGGGCCGAGCCTGTGGCGACAGAGGACAGTGTGACGTTGCAGCAGCATGAGACGCGCCGTGTGTTCTACCGGGGAAGTTGTCCCTGGATCATGGGACCCTGGCAGTGATGGGCTGCACAGGCTCCCGGGAGGGGAGGTGTAGATAGTGACCTGTGCTTGCACACAGGGTTCTTGGTGACAGCAGCAGCAGCCTGAGTGTCTCATGACTGTCTCTGGGGTCCTGCGGTGATAGCCGCGGCTCGCACCCGTCTCTGGAGTTCGTTTAGGCGGTGCTCTTAATCCCCTCTCCTCGCGCACCAGGAAACAATGGTCTCTTGCCTCTTAGGCAGGTCCAGACTTTTTCCCAGACTCCTTCCCTGCTAGCTATGGCGCACTAGCCCCCTTCAGGCAGTGTTCACACAGCCAACCCCAGTCCTCTCCCTGGGATTCGACCTCTGAAGCCGGAGCCTCAGCTCCCAGCCCCCGCCCACCCCAGCGGGTGAGCAGACAAGCCTCTCGGGCTGGTGAGCGCTGGTCGGCACAGATCCTCTTTGCAGGAATCTCTCAACTTTCCCCTCCGCGCCCCTGTTGCTGCACTCTCCTCCACGGCTCCAAAGCTTCCCCCCTCTGCCCACCGCAGTCTCCGCCCGTGGAGGGGCTTCCTAGTGTGTGGACACCTTTCGTGCTTCACGGCTCCCTTCCACTGGTGCAGGTCCCGTCCCTATTCTTTTGTCTCTGTTTTTTCTTTTTTCTTTTGCTCTACCCAGGTACGTGGGGAGTTTCTTGCCTTTTGGGAGGTCTGAGGTCTTCTCCCAGCATTCAGTAGGTGTTCTGTAGGGGTCGTTCCACATGTAGTTGTATTTCTGATGTATTTGTGGGGAGGAAGGTCATCTCCAAGACTTACTCCTCTGCCATCTTGAAGGTCTCTCTCATGACTCTAGTTTTAAATATGTATTTTAGGGGTGACTGGTAAACAGAATTTTCTAAATTTATTTTGCCTCAACCTTCACAGTTAATGTAGAGTTATAAATGCACTTTTCAGAGGGAACACCAACTTTCCCCCAAGTGAGAAAAAACTTCTCTTTCAACACCCCACAGCCTCCACCCTGCTGAACAACATATGTATTATTTTGAGCAGCTTCAACTGCTATTACAAGTAAGTCCCTCAGTTTCAGGGGATTGGCAAATTAGAAGTTGGTGATAGTAAAATGTGGGTGTTCCTGGCCAGTTGGTTTCAATACTCCACATAGTGCTTCAGTGACCCAAGCACCTTCATTCATGTAGTTTTGACTCCCTTGGGGTCGCAAAGCTTCTTGCACCTAGCCTGGATATGAGAGAACAAAGAAGATATATTTGCTTCTTAATTAACTTGACTTCGAATGAGTAACCCATATTGCTTATATCCCAGTTTCAAAAACTAGTCAGATGGTCCTACCTAGATGCAGGTATGGTTCTACAATGAAATTCCTTTTAGGACGGGCACCTCCCAGCAACAATTCCACCCAATGGCTGGGAACAGAAACAGTTGGTGGACAGTCAGTTGTCCTTGCTACTCCAGAATAAAAAACACTTCTCTTTATCTACTTATCACCAAAGTTTTGGAAATTCTTCATAGCGGAAAAAAGTGTTTCGCACTCTACAACATATTATAGAAAGATTCATGTTAATTTATTTCAGTTTTGAGTATTTAGTAGATAGCAAGCAACATTTAAGTCATTATGAAACTTTAATGCTAGTGTAACTTTGAATTATAAAGGTTTTTTTGTGGGGTTTTTTTGCGGTAAGCGGACCTCTCACTGTTGTGGCCTCTCCCGTTGCGGAGCACAGGCTCCGGATGTGCAGGCTGAGCGGCCATGGCTCATGGGCCCAGCTGCTCCGCGGCATGTGGGATCTTCCCAGACCGGGGCACGAACCCGTGTCCCCTGCAACGGCAGGCGGACTCTCAACCACTGCGCCACTAGGGAAGCCTTACCTTCTTATTTTTATTTACAATTTGTATAACTTCTTAAAGACAAAGATTCTACTGTCTAATAGAATAAAGGATTTCTTTAGCTTGATTCAATACTAATGTCTATGGTAAAACTGGAATTTTTTAAAGTAATTATGATTTTTAATTGAATTCTGAAGTCATGTTTTGAGGCATAGACATTTGTAATTTGGCGGGGAGGATATTTGTCACAGCTTTCTAATTACCCTCCCATAATTATAAGAGCATATGTAAAGCAAATATAGGAAATTGTTACTTACATGTCATACAAGCAACCTTGTTTTTTTATTTATCGTATTCTCCTGACACTCGGCATGCTCTAATTAAATCATGTTGTCCACTGCTGTGGTAATATTCCAGGTTCAGAAGAGTAGAATATGTAATGCCTAGAACTAATAGAAATAGCACCAGCTCCTATGAAATGAACTTTCAGAGAGGTAGAGAGTAGCTCCAAAATCTGCCATACATTCTTTCTCCTGATGGAAATAGAATTAAATTGGTATGGAGGACACTTCATTTATCTCTCAGTTACTAATATGTTTTCTCTCCTGTTTGGACAGTGACTACTTTGAGTTCACCCTTTTTCCCAGTCCTAGACTAATTAACTGGTCTCATTTACTGTCTTATTCTAATACCACTGCTACTCTATAAAGATAATTGCCTGTATGACTCCAAGGCTAAAAAGCATAAATAATTAATTCTTAAAGTCAAGGAAATGGCATGGATATTTGGAAATGACATACAATAACAACAAATATTTCTATTTACAGCCCAAAATATCTAGTTATGTCAGAGTTTAAAGAATTGGGACTTTCAGGGCATTGTCATATTAGATTCTCTGCAAATAGGTTATTCTTAGCTAGTAAACTAGAAAACGTTTTAAGACTTCATTTATATGTCCTTCTGAAAGAAGACAACGAATAAATATATACGTTTTAATTTTCAGGATTAAAGTAAGTAGCCCAGGTCTCTCTAAAGATACAAATATATATTACACTTAGGGATTCATTTTATTTTATTTTATTTTATTTATTTTTTAAGCAGAGGTCTTCTTAGAAGCCCATATGATTTAAATTTATTTATTTATGGCTGTGTTGGGTCTTCGTTTCTGTGCGAGGGCTTTCTCTAGTTGTGACAAGCGGGGGCCACTCTTCATCGCGGTGCGCGGGCCTCTCACTATCGTGACCTCTCTTGTTGCGGAGCACGGGCTCCAGACGCGCAGGCTCAGTAGTTGTGGCTCACGGGCCCAGTTGCTCCGCGGCATGTGGGGTCTTCCCAGACCAGGGCTCGAACCCGTGTCCCCTGCATTGGCAGGCAGATTCTCAGCCACTGCGCCTCCAGGGAAGCCCTAGGGATTCATTTTAAAATAATAAGACATTGTTTTCATTCTCTGAGAGGAAATTCTAGTGGGAAGGATTTAATCATGACTTTATTAAACTTGAATAATTTTCAAAATATTATTTATTGATGTAATGAAACTATTGCTTAACGCCTAAAGGAGTTCTCTTTCTGTCCCTAACGTTCAGAGATACTATGAGATATATATTATATAGGATAAACTCCTAATAATAGAAAACAAATATATAGTCATTAATATTAGTCATATTCTCAAGTAAATATTTCATAAGAAAAACAGAATATTGCATGTGCCTGTATGCTAACATTGACAGCAAGTCTACATGTAATTTGGAAAAAAATGAATTTCATCAAAAATATATATGACATCACCCGCTGCTAGAAATTTTAATTTTGGTCTGAGATACAGAAATGGAAAAACCCAGTGGTCATTTCTAGGGAACCAATTCTGCGACCTCTACTGCTGAGATCCCTTGTGATGCCCTAGTTATGGCATTTTCCCGAGACTGATTTCTCCTCCCTTTGTTTGAATATATTATCCACCAACTACTACAGTAAAAACCCTCCTTTTCTTAACCTAATCTGTGTATCTGTATTTGCAAATAAACCATAAACATGAAACACACACACACAATATATATATATGACAAATATTAAGATATGAAGATTTCTCTATCATGTACAGTAATGATGTGTAGGGGAGACAAAACTTTACCTTCTTAGGGTCTCAATCTGGGCCTGAGAATTAAATTGACACAAGACAGATTAACAGGAGAAAAGCATACAGATTTAATTAATATAAATTTTACATGACATGGAAGTACTAATGAGGAAATGAAGACCCAAAGAAGTGGCAAACTGTGAATTCTTTTATACTAGGTTATAAAACAGAGACAATTGTGGAAGAGTAACTAAAAAATGTGGAGAGTCTAAAAGAAGACAAGAACTATTTTAACAAGATCTGTTTGTACAGAATTCTCTAAGCCTGGACCCTTTGTCTCTGGTGCTAAGAATGTTTCCTTCCTCTTGTTGTGGGGAGGACATCTTCCACATAGGAGTTTTATCTCCTGTTTTTAGGAAGATAAAGGGGAGATTGGAGTGTCCTTCCTGTACCTACTCTTTTTAAAGTGCTTGTAGCTCAACGTAATTCTTATGCCAAAATGGCAGAATATATTCTGCCATCCTTCAGATGGTATTTCTTCATACTGTTGATGCTGAAATTTGCAATAACACCATTTTCACTGAGATGTCAATAAATAATATCTGTTGTTATAATATGTACATGGTGGTTTATGTAAACTTTCATTTTCCTTTAAAAGTATGCAGGTGAATTTATGATGTTATTAGCCTCTTCATACTAATTACAGATAATTCATTGAACATCAGGTTCTTGAATGTCAAGTGAAAAGTGCCTTTTTAATTCCTTAGAAAATAAGCAATAGGGATTATTTATTGCATTTTATTTTCTTATTTACTTTTTAAGTTAGACATTGTTTATTACTAGTCACATAAGAATTGTGAATTGTAGTTTCTATCATTTAAAGTTATTTAACACTTCTAAATCGTTTTTGGCTTTTTTTTTTAAACAGTTTATTATAACTATGATTCAGTTAGCAGTTCTTAAAATATTTGTTTGCTTTTTTCAAAATGATATTGGGGATTTATTTGGGAAAGGGGATTTTTTTAATAAAGCAAGTTCTATTTCTTTGGCAAACAGTAGCTAATATAATTAGTAATATTTGAATAGAGCTAATGAAATATAAGTTCAAAGTTACTGTAGAGTCTTACTTGATTTGTTTTGTTATTCAATCAAAATTGAACCAAAAAAAAAAATTTTGTAACCACTATGTACCTAGAACCATATTTTTCATGAATAATAGTGGCCTTTAAGTTTGTGATGTGTAAGGAGGAAAATATGATAAACATAAAATAAAAATTTAAGGTTATTTTAAATATTGGAAAATTCATTATATATATATTTTGCAATGAATATATGCCATCTGGTGAATCAATCAAAATAGAAATTAAAATTCAGAAATCATACAAACAAATAGTTGGGGTTATATACTTAGACCATGAAAAGAAAAAATTGATCCACAGTTCATTGTATTTTTACTATATTAAATTTTTTAAAAAAGCCTCAGTCTTTGAATATTTTAAGAGAGTGCGTTTTATATATTCCTTTGGTCTCATTTTTCAAATCTACAGAAAACTGGAAGGAATAGTACAAATCAGCACCTCCATACCTTCATCTGAATTCACTAATTTTCTACAGCCACATTTGATGTCTGTCTGTCTTTCTTTGTATTATTATTATTATTTTTCTTTTTCTGGGAACATTTAGAAGTTGCAGACATCCTGAAACTCTGCATCTAAATATTTCCAAAAACCAAGATATTCTCTACATGAATGTCACACTGTCACACCCAAGAAGTTCAGCATTGATAAAATAATCTTATCTGATCAACACCTCATATTTAAATCTCTGATTTCCAAATATTTTCCTTTAGAGCTTTTTGGCTACTTTTTTCCCCCAAGGTCCCATCAAGGATCGCACTTTGCACTTAGTTGTTATGTCTTTTTTTAAATCTAGAATAGCAGCCCCAAACCTACTTTTTCTTTCATGGCATTAATAATTTTTAAATGTCCAGGCCAGCTATTTTACTTAATGTCCACAATATGGATTTGTCTGACTGTTTCATCATATTTAGACTCAGGTTAAAAACCTTAGGCAAGGGTCTTCCCTGGTTGTCCAGTTGGTAAGACTCCATGCTCCCAATGCAGGGGGCCTGGGTTCCACCCCTGTTTGGGGAGCTAGGTTTCTCCATTGTAAGGTTGCCATTTTTCGTTTATTGTTAATAAGTGATACATGGGCTAATACTTTGTAACTATGTGAATAGCCTTTTCCCCAGCCCAGTGATTTTAGATCCATTGATGATCCTTGTTTGAATAAATTATTACACTGATGGTTACAGTATGATCATTTTCTAATTCTGTTGTTCTTTTTATATTTATTTGTTTGCATAATTATGTAAAAAGAAGTTTTCCTCCCATCTGCACCTTTTTAGTGTCACTATGGACTTAGAGATTTTTAAAAATGCAATGTCTTTTAATATTTTTACACTCAGTATATCCAAAATTTAAATTATGACATGAACTTACAGTAGAATACTATATACCAGTCAGAATCAATGATCTCCAACACACAATATGAATAAATCTCATAAAAATTATACTGATTAAAACAAACCTGACACAAAAGAGTATTTTCTGTTTAATTCCATTTTATGAAGTAACAAAACAAAACAAAATAAAAATACCTTTGCTGTTGGAAGTCAGGGGAGTGGTTACTCTTATTGGTGTGTGAGTGTGGCTTCTAATGTACTTATAATGTCCTGTTTCTTGATCTGAGTCTGGTTAAAAGAGTATGTTCTGATAATGAAAATTCACTAAGCAGTGCCCTTATTAAATGGGCACTTTTCTGTTTAGGTGTCATACATCAACAAAGTTAGAAGAATTTGACCCAAATGTGCTCAACTGAGGTAGCTCCTTTGATTTTTTGGTATATTCCCACCTATCCTTAAGAAGTTCTTTGACTTTATGGCCCCCAAATATATTCCATTTTCAGCTTGTACTTTTACTGCTCAGGTTTGAAATCAGCATTTCTCCAGAGAGTCCTGTTTCCTTTTAGAAGCCAAGATCAGGGCACTGAGTATGCTAATTGCTATTAGAGTGGCGTTATTTTTAGACTATTTCAATGATTAAAGAGAACTAGAATACACACACACACACACACACACACACACACACACATTTGTGGGACTTTTTTGATAATTATTAGGTCATACTGATAACTCTAATTCAAATCCAGTAACAAGGCTTTTCTTACCTTTTTTCATCTCATTTATATTTCCCTTTCTCACAGTGAGAACTTCACCCAGAACATCAGTATTCCTACAGTACACTCAAAACAGTTTTAGAATTATTCCACCAATATAACTACCAAAAAACAAGCGTGCAGAGGAAAGTTCAAAGCCAACAGTCAGTGAATTCCTTCTAACTTACCTGTTTCTCTCCCTACTGTTATTTTACTTAAGGTGTTCCCATTTTGTCAGGATATATTATTCTTTCACCTTGTCCCTACCTTTATTTTGGCCATAAATCTGAAACTAATGCAATAAATACTCATCATTAGTCATTTGCCAAGTTCTTCCCGCTTGTCATTTAAGTATATGAACTAAATTTTCTGATAGATTCCTCAGGAAAGACTTGAACTCCAGCATTCCCTGAATTCTTGAATGTTTAAACGTGGTTTTGTATAGCCTTGATGCTTGAAGGAAACATTGGCAATATAAAAAGGCCTTGGCTCATTCTTTCCTTAAGGTTTGTAAAATGTGTTAATTCAGTGCTATCCTGCTTTGTATGTTGCTGTTGAGAAATATGATGTCAACGTGATTTTCATCTCTTAATAACCAACTTGCTTGTTTTATTCAATGGCTCAGATATTTTTCTTTATTTTTACATTCTAATGGTTCTATTAGAATATGTCTCAGAGTTGGCCTTTCTGGGTCAAGTTTTCCAATTACATGTAGGCTACATAAAAATGCTAAATTAGAGTTTCTTGTATTTCCAGAAAGATTTCTTAGATTACTATTTTAAATATCAGTTCTCCTTTTTTGTTGTTGTTGGTTTTTTTTGTTTGTTTTTTAACCAGCACTTATTCTAGAACATTTGGAATTTATAAAGTATATTTATATGTAACCATCCAATTCTCCAAGTTATTCATCTGTTCTATTTGGCAATAATTAATCAATTGGAAATGGGATTTCTCATTCATACATCTTACTGGTTGCACAAAATCAGTGAGCTTTATCCACTGTATCACTTTGGAAAGACGAACTGAGGTGAAATCTAATTAATATTTTAAGCAACACATCAGTTAGTCTCTATGGTGTTCCAGATTTTATCTTGCTTCCCGACTGTCATCATTCATTACTTTCACACAGTGAGACCATGAGTATCAGAGGCAAAGGTGGGTCATGGTATCTTCTGATTAGGATCTAACAGATCAATGGCTATTAATCCAACGCTGCTACCCTCTATGTCTGTCTGGTAACCATACACCACATTACCATTCAGCAAGTACCTATTTGACAATTATTATCTAACACTATTTTCAATATTTTAAAAACTTTCCTTTCACTCTACATCCCCTTCCAGGTACTGTACCATTTCTCAACTACCCTTTACAGCAAAATTTCTGTGAAGAATTTTTCATGTTTTCTACCTCCACTTCCTTCCCTTCCATAATCTTTTCATTGCAGTAAAATATATATAATACAGAATTCACCATTTTAACCACTTTAAAGTGTACAGTTCAGTACCATTTAGTATATTTACAGTGTTGTGCAACTATCACTACTATCTAATTCTAGAACATTCTTATCACCCAAAAAGGAAAACTTACACCCATTCAGCTATTTCCCCCTATTCCATCCTCCCTCCAGCCTCTGGACACCCCTAACCTCTGGATTTTGCTGTTCTGGATATTTTATGTAAACGGAATTATACAATAGGTGACCTTTTGTGCCTAATTCTTTAACTTAGCATAACGTTTTCTAACTTCATCCACATTGTAGTGTGTAGCTGTACTTCATCCCTTTTTATGGATATATAATATTCCATTGTATGGATATACCACACCTTGTTTAACCATTCATCAGTTGATGGACATTTGGGTTGTTTCCACCTTTTGGCTATCGTGAATAGTGTTGCTATGAACATTTGCGTACAGGTATTTGTTTGAACACCTGTTTTCAATTCTTTGGGGTTTATACCTAGGAGTGGAATGACTGAGTCATATGGTAATTAGTGAGTAATAGCCAAACTCTTTCTCCAGTGTCTGTGCTATTTTGTATTCCTACCAGCAGTGTATTAGGGTTCCAATTTCTCTAGATCCTCACCACAACTAGTTATTTTCTGTTGTTATTTCTTAATTCTATCCATTCAAGTGGGTGTGAAATGGCATGTCATTGTGGTTTTGAGTTGTATTTCTTTAATGGCATTGAGCATTTTTTCATATGTTTGTTGGCCATTTATATCTCCTTTTCGGAGAATGTCTATTCAAATACTTTGTCCATTTTTAATTGGGTTGTTTACCTTTTGTTGTTGAATTGTATGAATTCTTAATATATTATGGACACGACCCTTATCAGGTATATTATTTGTAAATATTTTCTCTACTTGGGTCATTCTTGACAAAGGATAGCAGAGAACCTAAAAATCTCAAACATTCTGATATTCAGTTGTGTGGGTTGTAAGGATAGCTTTTTAAAATTTTAGTTTGTCTATAAGCTCATTATTAGTAGAGATAAAAAATTTCAAATTCTTGAATTGTAGGCAATACTATAGTCCATTTCTAATACCCAAATACTTCCCTAAATGTTGAAGTATTTACATGTGCAATTTAGTTCTCAGACTATTTGAAATAGTACCTTGGAACCACAATTAAAATAAATGTTAATGGGTTTAAGGAAGGCTACTGCAACAGAAATTCAATGTCTTTGAATCTTTCCTGATTCCTGGACCTTTGCAAAATAATATATATTATTTAATTTTAATGAGTACCAGGCTTGGAAACTTGGCCTTACATGTTTAACATTACAACTGACAGGTTGATTTATTTTGGAAGTCAGTAGATTCCTGACATTTTTGTAAACTAAAGATAGCCCATGCAGAATTCCTATGAATGACCTAAAGAAGATGTGTCAGTTAGGGCCTAGCCAGGAGACAGAAATCAGTAAATTGAGTGGAACATTTCAATATAAAGAATTATTATCTAATAATGAATTAATAGCAGGGAGTAACTATTAAGGGATAAATAATTAATTATTAACTAAATAATAGGAGATTACAGCTTAGCCATAAAGTGAACTGAACAGAACACAAGAATAGCAGAGGTAGGGAGGAAATACTACTTCTACAGCTGAGACTAATACCCATGGAAATAGAAGACTTGGAAGGAGGCCAACACTGACATCCAGACCCTGTTGGAGAGGGTGTGGCTGTGGCCTACTTAATGACAGAGAATTTGCTGAAGTGCCACCAGCCAGGGCTGGCTGGAAACCACCTGTTGGGGCCCTAGTAAAACTAGTTGGGAATCAGCCCTCTGGGATGCTGGTGAAGCTCACTGGGAAGTCAGCGTCTGAGAAGCTAGTGAGATTTTGCATGGTGCTGGCAACACTTGTTGGTGCATGAGTGCACCACACACGTGAGTGCAAACTTGTTGTTTGCATGGTGCATACTTTTCCAGCTACTGCCGAGGGTCAGGCTTCTAATTAGCCTGCATCTGGGAGCTGTCAGGGCACATCATTTGTAGTCCTTAGGAGCTTGAATGGGCATAGGGAACTCCTGTGCCTTCTCCTCCTGGCTTGCCTCAGTGATAAAATCAAGTCTCTAGCTTCTCCCTGAAAGGAGTTTGTTCAAACATCTAGTGCCGCAACTTCAATGGCTACCACTCAAGGGGTTAGCTCCTAAATAACTTAGCTCAGGGAACTGACTAAGCTCAGTGTTTGCAGTTTCCCTGGGTCCAAAGAGGTGGTTCTATGTGGGTGCACAGGCACTCCCAGCAGCTGTTCACTCTGGCTCAGCATGGAGTATGTAGGCAAAAATACCCATCTCCCATTTTCTACCTGATAAAGGCTAGACTGCATATATCATATGCCAACTTTTCCATTTGCTGCCCAAAGCTTGGGCTTCCAATTAGCCTGCTGTTGGAGCTGACAGAGCAGGCAGTTAGTGGTCCTTCAGAAGCTTGAAGCAGCATGTGGCATTTTCCCCACTTTGGGGCAATGATGGGACTTGGCATACTGTAATCTTCTGGGAGCCACTAAGAACAAAGACAGATGTTAGAAAAAGAACAAAAGTTTGAGTGGTACCCAGAATCTTGGGCTAGGCTGATTAGCAAGTTTAATTTCCTACATGAGGCCATTCTGTTAAAACTGGGAGAGGTGGCTCTCTTATCAAATTTATAGAAACCAATGCAAAAACTCAAGGAAAATGAAGAGACAGGAGAATCTTTTCAAAAAAAAACAAGATAAATCTCCACAAACCAACACAGTGAAGTGGTGACAAATGACTTACCCAACAGAGAATTCAAAATAGTGGTCATAAAGATGCCCACCAAGGTCAGGAGAGCAACATATAAACAAAGACAATTGCAACAGAGATAGACAATATTTTAAAAGTACCAAACAGAAATCATAGAGCTAAATAATACAATAACCGAATTGAAAAATTCAATAGGGGTGTTCAACAGTCAGACTAAATCAAACAGATGAAAGGAACAGTTGAATCAAAGAATGTCAGGGGACATCATCCAATGAGAGGAGCAAAAAGAAAAATGAATAGAAAAGAGAAGATAGCATTGATAAAGATAAATATATAGTCAAATTCCAAATACTCTAATATTGTAATGGTGGTGTATAAATCACATATAAGTCTATTACAAAGGTTAAAGGATAAACATATTAGAAATGACTTATTATGAGAATTTGTTAATGGATATAGAATATAAAAATATGTACATTGTGACATCAAAAACATAAAATGTAGACAGGGGAGTACAAGTGTAGAGCTTTTGTATATGATCAAAGGTAAGTTGTTATCAGCTTAAGATAACCATTATAGCTATAAAATATTTATGTAAGCCTCATGGTAACTGTAAAGCAAAAACCTGTAATAGATATGCAAAAGAGAAAAAGGATTTAAAACAGAAAACCATCAAATCACAAAAGGAGAAAGGAATAAAGGATCTTGAAAACACCCAGAAAACAATTAACAAAATGGCAATAGCAAGCCCTTACCTATCAATAATATCTTTAAATGTAAGTACATTAAATTCTCCAGTTGAAAGACATAGAGTGGCTGAATGAATAAATAAACAAGACCCAACTATATGCTTCATATAGGAGACTCATTTCAGGTTTAAGGACACATATAGATTGAGATTGAAGGGATGGAAAAATATATTCCATGAAAATGGAAAATATATTCCATGAGAAAAGAAAGCAGAGGTAGCTACATTGATACCAGACAAGATAGACTTTAAGTCAAAAAATGTATTTTTCCATTGAAGGGATGGAAAAATATATTCCATGAAAATGGAAAATATATTCCATGAAAAAAGAAAGCAGAGGTAGCTACACTGATACCAGACAAGATAGACTTTAAGTCAAAAACTGTAACAAGAGACAAAGACACAAATAAGAGAAGGACATTATTATCAATTCATTAAGAGTACATAACAATTGTAAATATTTATGCATCCAACATCAGAGCACCTAAGTATATAAAGCAAATATTAATTTACCTGAAGGGATAAATAGAAAGCAATACAATAATAGTAGGGGGCTTCAATGCCACATCTTCAACAATGGATGGGTCATCCAGACAATCAATAAAATAACATTGCACTTGAATTATACTTTAGAACAAATGGGCATAACAGACATGTATAAAAGATTTCATCCAACAGCAGCATAATGCACATTCTTCTCAAGTGCATATGAATCATCCTCCAGGATAGATCATATGTTAGGTCAAAAGTCAAGTCTTAGAAAACTGAAGAAGATAGAAATCATATCAAGCTTCTTTTCTGACCACAGTAGCATGATACTAGAAATTAATAGTATGAAGAAAATTATAAAATTCACAAATATGTGAAGATTATACAACACACTCCTGAACTACCAATGGTGAAACAAAAAAATCAAAAGGGAACTCAGAAATATCTTGACATAAATGAAAATGGAAACACAATATATCAAAACTCATGGGATACAGCAAAAACAGTTCTAAAAAGAGCATTTATAGTGATTAATGCCTACATTAAGAAAAACAAAAGATCTCAAGTAAACAAACACTATACTTCAAGGAAGTGGAAAAAGAAGTACAAAGTCTAAAGTCAGTAGAAGGAAGGAAACAACAGAAATCAGAATAAAAATAAATGAAATAGAGATGAGAAATACAATAGAAAAGATTTAAAAATGCCTTTTTGAAATGATAAAATTAACAGCTTAAAAAGAGAGAATAATCAAATAAAATCAGAAATGTAAGTGGAGACATGACAACTGATACCACAAAAACACAGAGGGTCATAGGAGACTACAGTCAACAATTGTACACTAGCAAATTGGATAACCTAGAAGAAATGGATAAATTCAAGAAACATACAACCTTCTAAGACTGAATCATGAAGAAATAAAAAATCTGAACAGACAGATAATGAGTAAGGAGATTGAGTCAGTAATCTGCCATCTCCCAACAAAGAAACATCCAGGACCAGTCAGCTTCATCAAACATTTAAAGAAGAATGTAACTCTACAAAACATTTAAATAAGAATTAATATCGGGCTTCCCTGGTGGCGCAGTGGTTGAGAGTCCGCCTGTCGATGCAGGGGACATGGGTTTGTGCCCCGGTCCGGGAAGATCCCACATGCCGCGGAGCAGCTAGGCCCGTGAGCCATGTCCGCTGAGCCTGTGTGTCCAGAGCCTGTGCTCCGCAACGGGAGAGGCCACAACAATGAGAGGCCTACGTACCGCAAAAAAAAAAAAAAAAAAAAAGAATTAATATCGATTCAACTCTTCCAGAAAGTTGAAGAGGAGGGAACACTATCTAACTTATTTTATGAGACCAACAGTACCCTGATACCAAAGCCAGACAAGGACACTACAAGAAAAGAAAATCACAGGCCCGTAACCCTGATAAGAATAGATACAAAAGTCCTCTACAAAATATTAGTAATAAATTAAATTAAAAACATATTAAAAGGATCATACACCATGATCAAGTGAGATTTATCCTTGGAATGGAAGGGTGGTTTAACATGCACAAATTAATAAATGTAATATACCACATTAGCAAAATGAAAATGAAAATTATTTGGTTATCTTAAAATATGCAAAAAATGTATTTGACAAAATTCCACTTCCTTACATGATAAAAACTCAGAAAATTTGGTATAGAAGGAATGTACCATCTATATGTATATGTCCATATATGTAACATATATGACAAACCCACAACTAACATCATACTCAATGGTGAAAAGCTGAAAATTGTATCCTCTAGGTTAGGAACCAGTCAGGATTGCCTACTCTTGCTAATTCTGTTCAACGTAGTATTAGAAGTCCTAGCCAGAGAAATCAGGCAAGACAAGGAAATAATATATCTAAATTAGAAAGAAAAGTGTAAATTTTTTAAAAACTTCGGTAAAATTTTGTAAAAATTATAAAATTGTCTTATTTACACGATATGAACTTATATGTGGAAAACTTTAAAGTCTCCACCAAAAAAACCTGTTAGAACTAATAAACATTTATTTTTCAGGATAAAAATCAGCATACAAAAATCAGTCAAATTTTTATAAACTAATATGAACTATTCAAAAAAGAATTAAGAAAGGAAGCTCGTTTACAATAGCATAAAAAACAATAAAATACTTAGGAATAAATTTAACCAAGGAGGTAAATGAACTGTACAATGAAAACTATAAAACACTGATGAAAAAAATTGAAGAAGGCACAAATAAATAGAAAGTATCTCATCCTCATGAGTTGGAAAAGTTAATATTGTTAAAATATCCATACTACCCAAAGTAAAGTACAGATTCAATGAAACCCCTATCAAAATTCCAATGGCATTTTTTACAGGAAAAAACAACAACAACAAAACTAAACTAAAATTTGTTTGGAACTACAAAAGATCTTTAATACCTAAAGCAATATTAAGGAGACAAGCAAAGCTGGAGGCATCACCCTGCCTGATTTCAAACTACTTTAAAAACCTATACTTATCAAAACAGTATGGTATTGGAATAAAAACAGACACATAGATAAATAGAACAGAGAGCCCAGAAATAATCTCATGCATATATGGTCAACGAGACACCAAGAATACACAACAGAGAAAGGATAATCTCTTCAATAAATGGTGTTGGGAAAACTGGATACCTACATGCAAAAGAATGAAATTGGACCCTTATCTTGCACCATACACAAAAATCAAGCCAAAATAGTTTAAAGACTTAAACATAAGACTTGAAACCATAAAACTCCTAGAAGAAAACATACTGGGAAAGCTCTTTGACGTTTGGTCTTGGAAATGATCTTTTGCATATGACACAAAAGAGCAGGCAACAAAAGTAGACATAAACAGTGGTACTACATCAAGCTAAAACGTTCTGTACCACAATGGAAACAATCAACAAAATGAAAAGGCAGTCTATGGAATGGGAGAAAATATTTGCCAACCAAGTATCTGGTAAGGAGTTAATATTAAAGATAAACAAGGAATCCTTACAAATCAATAGCAAAAAAATAAATAACCTGATTAAAAAACAGGCAAAGAAACTGAATAGACTTTTTTTCTAAATAAGACATATAAATGACCAGCAGGTATATGAAAGATACTCAACATCATTAATCATCAGGGAAATACAAATCAAAACTACAATGAGCTATCACCTCACACCAGTTAGGATATCTATTGTCAAAAATATAAAGGATTTTGGTGAGAATAGGGAAAAAAAGGGAGTTCTTGTACACTGTTGTGGGAATGTAAATTGATGCAGCCATTATGGAAAACAGTAGGGAGTTTCCTCAAAAAATTAAAAATAGAACTGCCATATGGTGCAACAATCCCACTTCTGGGTATATATCGAAGGAAATGGAATCACCCTCTTGGAGAGATATCTGCTTCCCATGTTCATTGCAACATAATTTCCAATAGCCAAGTTATGGAAACAGCATATGAGTCCACTGATGGATGAACGTATAAAGAAATTGTGGTATAAATATACAATGGAATATTACTCAGCCATAAAAAGAAGGAAACCCTGCCATTTCCAACAACATGGATGAACCTGGAGGCATTATGCTAAAGAAAATAAGCCAGAGAGACAAAGAGAAGTACTATGTGGTATTACTTATATGTGGAACCTCCCCCAAGTTTTTTTGAACTCGAAGAAACAGAGGGTAGAAAAATGGTTATCAGGGTTTGGGGTGTGAGGGAAATAGATGTTGGTCAAAGTGTACAAACCTTCAGTTAAATGATGAATAAGTTCTTAGGATCTAATGCACAGCATGATGACTGTAATTAATACTATATAGTGTACTTGAAATTTGCTAAGAGATTACATCTAAAGTATTCTCAGCACACACACATACACAAATGCACGCACACAAAGGTAAGTATATGAGGTGAAAGATGTGTTAACTTGATTGTGGTCATCATTTCGCAATGTATGTATAAATCAAATCAGAACATTGTATACTTTAAATATATGACAGTATTATTTGTCAGTTACATCTCAGTAAAGCTGGGAGAAAAATCAAGTTTCTCAGTTGCACTAGCCACATTTGGCTGCTCAATACCTACACATGACTAGTGGCTGCAGTAGATGACAGTGCAGACATACACCATTTCCATCACTGCAAAAAGTTCTATTGAACAGTGTGCTACTATAGAAAATTGGATGAATACCAGTTGTGGTCCAGACGCTGAATGATTTTTGTTTTGTCTATATTTGATTAAATCTCCAACCGAACTTAATTTCTTATTTTCTTGCCTCCTTCAAGAGGAGTATAACAAAATCCAATTGATGTTTCCTGTGGATTAAGCTTTGATTGTATGTTTAATATGTAGTTTTCTCATTTGAAGTTTTTAGGAAGTCTCTTCAATCTCTAAGTAAGAGATTTCTATACATCAGTGATTACTTCGAAAAATGGGCCTCAAGCTGTTAGTTAGCAAAAGATGCTACTTCTGTTGACATTTTGCTCCTTATAATCACCTAAAGGTGGCTGCCGATTTCATCAATTTTTATACATTTAGCCCTTGAGCATTATCATAATCCTCCACAATTGCTTTAAGAAATGAGAAAAACGTACATGGTAAAAATACTCAGTTTGCTTGACTTGACAAATCCAGTTTTAATTTACTGAAATCACATTTCCCCAGTCTTTCATTCAATAACAGAAACAGATCAGGTTAGTATTTTTTCCCCGCTACTAGTCTGCTTATCAGCAATATCCATCAGCCCCATCCTTACTCCTTAGCTTTGTGAGTAAATCAAGTTTCTGTTGTCTGTTATTACATTGTACAAAAATGACAGGGTGCATTTTACCAAATTTGGAACAGCTGGAACTGAGGTGCAACAAGAGGCCCAGATGAATACTAATTTTGGAGAGACATGCTGTATGAATTTTGATGCTTTGAACAGAAAAGCAAATAGTAGTTTCAAATTTGAAATTCAGATCAAAAGTCACAAGTGCAGATGGTTCAAATTACAGAAGTGGGATTGTCAATCGGACTGCTTCTTACCTGGGCAGCTCTCTACTAGAGTACATACTCGAGTGACTAGCACTAAAGATTTAGTTATTTAATGATGTTCAGATATTTCCCGAGCAACTCATGCCATAGTTACCCAAACTTCTTCCTATGGTCATAAAGTAGATAAAGAAGGAAATGTGATATTTAATTTGTAGCGTTTGGATAAAGACATTTCTATACAGGCATACCTTGTTTTATCACACTTTGATTTATTGCATTTTACAGATATTACATTTTTTTTTATAAATTGAAAGTTTGTGGCAACGCTGTGTCAAGCAACTCTATGGGCGCCATTTTTCCAACAGCATTTTCTAGCATCCTGTCTCATATTTGGTTATTCTTGTAATATTTCAAGCTTTGTCATTATTATTATATTTGTTATGGTGATCTGTGATCAGTGATCTTTGATATTTTTATTGCAGAAAGATTATCACTGGCTGAAGTCTCAGATAGTAATTAGCTTTTTTTTAGTAATGAAGTATTTTTAATTAAGGTATGTACATTTTTAGACATAATACTCTTGCACATTTAATGGACTACAATACAGTGTAAACATAACTTTTATATATACTCGAAAACCAAAACATTAATGTGACTTACTTTGTTGCAACATTCACTTTATTGCTGTGATCTGTAACCGAACCCTCAATATCTCCGAAGTATGCCTATAGTACTCCTTAAGGATCTGGCAGTCAGAATAGATATTGGCAGAAGATGGTTCACAAGACTGGGAAGGACCACATTAAATGACTGCCTACTCAGGGATGATGGTAACAAAATATCTGTGGACTAATGTTTCTACTATTTCCCGCATCAGCTGCTATTTATCCCATTGGCAAGACCTGGGATGTCCAAATGAGCCTGACTTTCTTATCCTTCACACAGAGAATTCCATCTCAATTTGTGAGGCTTATCTTGTTTCTCCTCTTTAAATCATCTAACCAAATATACAGATGCAGACAAGTTATGTCCTGGAATTGAAGCAAATGGAGTATCACATAGTGCTGCTCATGCTTGTCTGAAATGTGAGAAGAGCATTGTACCTAGAAAGAGGCTGTTTTCTATCACGATATTGCTATATCAGTCATATGAAAAAATGACTTAGAGGCAGTGTATTATAAATCTCATTGTAAGGATAACATATAAAAAAGTAAATGCTGACACTTTAAAACTGAATAGTAAGTGACTGGGCAATGGCATTTCCCTCTAGTTTCCTCTGATTTGTAAGCTCTCAAAAGTGAGTGATTCTGGCAGATTAAGGAATGTTAAGCTTTATATAAGTTCATAATGTATTTATTCGAAAACATGTACTGTAGTAGAAATAGTCATTTCTATAGATATGATCTTCTTTTCCATAAGAGAAGATATGTTTAGGAAAATTCATTTTGCACCAGTGTAGTCAAAGGTAGATGTTTTAAAACGAAAAGTAAACCTTGAGAGCATCCTATATCTACCTATCATCTCAGAACAGAAAACCAAAATTCAAAGGAGTTGAGTAAATTTCACAGTATATCAATGAAATTAGAGATCAGTATTGCTAGGACTGGATCCTAAAACTTTATCTTTGCCAGATGCTTTCTATTAGACTTTGTTTCTTCTCTATCTGAAACAGTCTTAAATGATTTCCTTTAAGAATCTTCCATTCCTAAGTTTTATGTAACAGTCCTTCTCAATGACTAGTAGATATGTTAGGGCCACTTATGTCGACCTCAGGGATCCTAAGGGGCGTAATGGAAGTAGGGATCCATGAAAAACTTATTTCCCTCCTTATCCATCCCTCCACAGATACCCCAGGCAAAAACTCTGACTTTGGGTTCTTCCTCCCTCCTCCCCTCGCCTCCCCATCTCTTCTCTTCTCTCCTCTCCTCTCCCTTCCTCTCCTTTCTTTTTTATTTCCTCTCCTTCTTCCTTTCCCTCTCTTTTACCTCTTTCCCATCTATTAAATACCAGCTAGCATCGTGTTAGGTCCTAAAATATGAAGAAGTCAAAACATGTTTTCTGTTCCTATGGAATTAGCAGTCTCCTGAAAGTTTTACTGGCAAAATGACTGTGGATCAAATACTACTAATATTGTAGTATTTTATATTAATTTACTTAGTTACTTATTTTTATTATCTTTTTTTCCGGCTTTACTGAAGTATAATTGACATAAAAAATTGTAAGATAGTTAAGGGGTACATCACGGTGATTCAATACATATAAACATTGTGAGAGGATTCCCCCCATCAGTTAAATAGCACATCCATCACCTCACATATTTATCTTTTTGTTTTTGATGAGAACATTTAAATTCTACTCTCTTAGCAAATTTCAATTATATAATATGGTATTATCAACTGTAGTCACCATGTTTTATATTAGATCCTCAGGTCATGTTCATCTATAGATGAAAGCTTGTATCCTTTTACAAACCTCTCCCTGTTTTACCCAAACCCCCCAGTCCCTGGCACCTACTTTTCTACCCTCATTCCTATGAGTTTGACTTTTTCTCAGATTCCACATATAAGTGATACCATGCAGTATTTGTCTTTCTCTGTTTAGCTTATTTCACTTAGCACAGTGCCCTCAAAGTCCAAAGTCCATTCATGTCCTAAGGAATGGCCGGATTTCCTTCTTTCTCATGACTGAATAGTATTCCACTGTGTGTGTGTGTGTGTGTGTGTGTGTGTATCACATCTTTATTCATTCATCCATTGATGGACACTTAGGTTGCTTCCATATTTTAAAGCTCATTTACTGAAATTACTGTCCTTTCATTTTCTAACTTTATTGAACAAATGATGTCTCCTTTATATATATCAATTTTACTCTATGTAAATGAATATGAAGACTATGACCTCACATTGCTATTAACTGATATATTTTAGAATCTATGAAATTTGGTAGTTATTTTTACTGCTATAGTTTATTGTTCTTCACAAATAAATTAAAATATTATTTTTCATATCTGACCATATTAACTGGAAAATAATCAAGAGGTTATAGATTCTAAGGAGACATTATAACAATGAAGAATTGGGGAAGAAATTTTTTTCTTCTCTCAATTTTGGACTTTTCTTTGCAGAGACTTAAGGAACGGAAGCACAATATTCTACATATTTGTTGAGAGAAGGGATTTCCATTCATACAGCAAAGTAAACATATTTTGAAAGTCTTGACAGAGCTGTCTGTATGGATAGAAACATGGCCCATGTTTCTACCACTTCCCGGTTGGTCACTAAAATCTGCAGGAACACAACTGTGCACCTGTCCCTGTTCTTCGGCGCTGTTCAGTGGAATTAAATAAAGAATCATTTTTCATTGTCAGAAATGGTGAAGCCAAAATGGGAAAACTTTAAATTTATATCCATGGTGCCATAAGGTTTGAGTTTAGTCAAATCCAGCAGAACACAACACATTTTATTGGAAGACAACTTCGTGTAGAGGTAAAACTGAATTCTGAGATCTGAATTCACATCCCAGATCTACCACATCTTTCCAGTATGACCTCAGATTAACTCATTTAACCTCTCTCAGTGTCAGGATACCATCTGAGAAATGAAAATAATATCTGTCTCATAGGATTAAGTTTGAGATTAAATAGGGGAATTCATATGTAAAATTCTGAGCACAGCACTTAGTAGGCATCTGACAATGCAGTTCCCCATCACTGTCTTCCCCTCTCCTTTTTGGACTAAATTTCTGCTTATGATACAGCCTTGTTAAGTCCTGATGAGTCCTTTCATAAATTCCTTGGAAGACATAGTTCACATTGTAATTAATCAAAAATAGAGCAGTAAAGAAGGAGACACATAGTGACAATGCAGAGGAAGAAAAAAAACAAACGAGGCAAAAAAATCTTGGGTATAGAAAGATAACGCCTCTTTTCCCAGGGCTTCTTTAGTCTGGTGGAAAGGTGATGTTTCATATGTAAAATGAAGACATCTGAATTATTTTAATGATCCAGATTTTCATTAGCAAAAAGAAGGTGACCTATAAATACTGCAAATATACAGAAATAAAGAACTTATGTTTTGACATGTGCTGTATTAATGGTACACCACCACATTCTTCCCCTTTAATAAGTTTGTTTTTTTTTTCCTCTCATGATTTTAACACAAATTAGGTTGGGTAGAAGAAAGAATGCATCCTTGCTTTAATAATGTTTGAACACTGTTGTTGAGAGCATATTGCAGACTCCTTTCTAGCTTGTTTTGGGCCTTTTCTCAGATCTCTAGGGAATTAAATGAGACGGCAATATAAATATTGGTGTTGTGATAATTATGAACAGGTTTTATCAAAGCAGACATTTTATAATAAACAAGATACACATTTCTAATCCTAGGAAATTAAAAGTAGTTTCTATTGTTCCATGAACTTGGGTATTTAATTATCAGTTTTAATCTCAAAAGCATATTTTAAATGAATTAAAATGCTGTTTGGTTCTTCAGCACGAACAGCCCTGCTAACCTCTTTAATCATTCACAATAATTACGTGACTCATCTTTTATACTTGGAACTGGTCAGACAGATTTTACTTACACTTGATTGCTTACCCCAAACATAACTTTCTCATTGTTGGTATAGTTGCTCTTTAACCAAAACAGTCTCATGCTTATTATTGGCTTTGAAGTTCTCTCTTTGTTGACAACTGTTTTCATTTGGAAATTCTGAAAGCTACCTAAGCTAAGATTGTATGTTTGTATTAAATTGGATCAACTACTTTGGCACTTTAGATTAAGGACATATATCACTTTGGACTCTTTGGATAGCCGTGGTCTTCCTCCTCATAAATTCATTAGTTTTTTATGAAGTACTAAGCGTGTCGTCATGCCAACTCTATAGAACTTTCAATATGGTGGAAGGTGGGATAGAGTGGGAAAACAATGAAACCTGAAATCAGATAAGTTTAGTTTTGATTTATAGGTCAACAAGGAACAGCCACTTGTTGATACTTCTGGATATGACTTTGGATACTTCTCTAAGACATAGTTTCATTATCCATTAAATAGGGGCAAGTGGTGCCCAGTCACATTGTTTATATAATGATTTAGTGATATAACAGACTCCTAAATAAAAATTATTTGATCTCCTATCACAAAATAAACAGTGCAATTTATCTGCACTGCAAGAGGTACTAGTCTATGGGAAGACATAATTGACAAATGGATGTTATAAATAAAATTTAAACCTGAAACTACATTGTACTGATCTCAGCTTATATGCCCCCTTCTCAGCCAGGCCTTCCTCAACAACTCTATCTAAAGTAGCTCCTTTGGCACTTTCCTTACCAGCCTTTCTTTTCGTCTTATAACTTAACCATCATCAGAAAGTATGTCACATTTGCTTTATAATTGTTTCCCCAGCAGAACATAAACTGAGAGAAAAGAGTGTGTAATTTTTCCAAAACAATGCTCATTGCCTACAGATGCCTGGCACATTGTAGGAGCGCAATAAATGTTTGTTGGGTAAATCAATTCATGGATGAATAACTAACTGATCAGAAAAAAAACCAAACCACTGTATTTGGTGCTGCAGCAGTTTAAATATGAATATTGAATAAGGTAAATATGTAAGTATTTAAACTGGAGCTAAAAGTAGCTTCTAATCCATTAGGCAACGTAAGACAGGTGAAACAAATAAAATAGAAAGAAATTAAGCTCACCACCGTATTTCAGGTGCTAAGAATGACAGTGCTTACTACTAAGAGAGAGCATATGAATAGGAAGGTGTATTCAGCCAGTCTGAAACCATCAATTAGTTTTATTATGGTGATGATAACCGATATCAGGGTGCCAGAGTATAGGGTTATATTTCTCCAGTCTCTAAGAGAATGCATCAATGGTATATTTTAATTTTTGTTGTAATCTCAAAATCAACATAAATTTATTCCAAGTTATTGGTGTGGCCATATTATAACCAAGTGTTTCCACATGATTTTGGTGGTTGAAACTTTATTTACATTTATGATAATACGAGCATCCAACTCTAGTAAATTAATGTTGTAAGTGAATGAGACAACTATAGCAGTGGGGTTAATGTGTCAATAGTGCCTATTAGCCAAATGAAGTTTCAGGTAAGTTTCTATAGGGAAATTAGAGGGACGAGAGGTGAGGTAGACTTACAAACTCAAAGAAACATATTATGGCAGTTAATTGATATTCTCATCTCCAGGTGAGGTTTTGTATCAGCAACATATTATTAGTTCACATACTATTTTAGTACCATTTTAAACGTTATATTTTGCACTTTAGTTTGTATTCATTTCCAAATTTGTTTTAGCTTATGACCGTATAGCTATCAACATAAGCCTTTTATATCTAGGTTTGTACATGTTTCAGTTACAATATGAAAAATAATTTAGTTCAATACTGGAAATCTCTAGTTTTGTTTTTCCATTAAAAGGGTTTAATATGTTTGAAACATTTGAGAAATAATGGTAGACAATTCTATTTTGGCCCTCTTTACCATCTCCTACAACAGTTTTTGAGTGTCTACATGTTGATGGTGAAAACTGTTAGTGGCGGTAGAAAAGGGAATGGGGGAAAGAGCTAGTCAGAAAGTGGAGAAGTGTTTGTTGCTTGCTGTGGAGTGGTTTCCAGCTCTGGAGACTGGAAATGGTCAGGCCATCTGCCAAAATATGCAAGTACTATGTTGGGGGAGTTAAACTAATTAGTTCTGTTTGGTGCCTGTTGAGGGTGAGGCTCTAATAGATTTCCAGATAGAATCCCATAAAACTAAGATTCAAGAAAGAGGAATTAGGATTTAAGAAGAGAGGGTTTAAGGGGCATTTGTGAAAAGAAGGCAGTTGAGCTCATGGCAGTAGATGAACTTGTCGAAGAGCGCCAAAGGCAGAACTTTGATGAAAACTGCATTCAGGGGTGTGAATGAGAAAAAGTAAATTAAATTGCCAGACATTTTTATTCAGAATTTTTATCCACTTTAGGAATTTTTACATGTTATTTAAAAAGTTACCATATACAGTGTTATTTTTTAGAGCACAATATAAAATCTGTTTACCTAGAGGAAAGCAAGGAGAAAAATTGTGCGGGATGCGAAGTGGCATTTGAAATGGGAAAGGATTAATGTAAGAGAAAGAGAAACAGAGACTATAGCAAGGACATATGTACCGTACAGACTGACCCTAGGTCAGCCTTTACTTACCTGAAGACTTGTTTTTTTCTGTAGAATGTAAATAATATTTATCTTGTCAGGTTGCCATAAAGATCAAATGTGATGATACATATCAAAATGCTCTGGAAAATCATCATTACTGTAGAAATATTTGCTAGAATTTTCTCTGGGCAAGCTTTTTTTTTTTAATAGATGCAGAAAAAGCTTTTGACAAATTCAACTTCATTTCATGATACAAACTACTGAGTCCAACATTTGACCTCCTAATGTCAGATGTGAGGTGTGTGGGAGTCTTCTTGGTGGAGAATACCTCAGAATACTTACGTCTAGCTTTAACACTGGACCACAACACTGATACTTACAGTGATCCACAGAACAGGACCTGCAGCATCAATGTAGACTACGAGCTAGTTACAAGTTCAGAATTTCTGACACCACCCTAGACCTGCCAAATCAGAATCTGCATCTGAACAAGAACCCCAAGCGATTCATATTGACACTGATGTTGGAGAAATTCTGGTCTAGAATAGTGTTTCTCAGTCTTCCTAGTATCGACATTTGGATAACTCTTTGTGGCGGGGACATAGTGTGCACTGTAGGATGTGTGGCAGCATCCCTGGCCTCAACCCATTAAGTGGTAGCAGTACTTTCCCAATTGTGACAACCAAAAATTTCTCTGGACAAAAATAGCTAAGTGTCCCTGCAGGCAGAATCACCCCTGGTGTAAACCATTGGTCTAGAGCATGAGAGCTGGAAATAACTTGGAGTTTCAATAAGAAGCCATCCCTTAGTCATAAATTTAGGAAGATCACTTTACCTCTCTGAGCCCCATTTCTGCAAATGTAGAATGAGGTTCACAGTAGCACTGACTACATAGAATGGACTTTTGTAGAAATTGAATGAGACAATCCATATAAGAATCTAAGTTTGTCAATGGTGCATAAAAAGATTTAAATATATCTTATAATTAACTAACATTTTTTTTCAAATGAAGGAATAAATGACAGGTCTTAATTTGAGTTAAAAGCACAAAATTGTGTTTGATTTGTCAAAAACATCACGAAGCCAGACGTTACAGTATACATGATTTTATAGCAAAGAAACACCTCTCTCCCTTGTTGAAGAGGAGAATACTAATTTTCTAGAGATATTGGTAGGTATTTCCTGTCACAAGTCAATACTTTGGAGGTCCATGGGACTTAGTCAACAAAGGCTATCAGTCTCAGAATGGAGCAAACATTAACTCAAGGTTGGGATTAGGTGTAAGGAGATGAGACCTCTGGAAGGCAGGAGAGTTCATGGAGAAGGAGAAATAAAGGCTGGATTCACCTGACTTCTAATCTGGTCTCTTGGGAGCAGAAAATCAACAAGAATAATTTCCTTTGTGTACAGACCAGTGTCCCACCAGGAGAGCATGTGCTCAGAGGTGGGAGTAACAAGGGAAACAGTGCAGCCTATCGAGCAGCCTAGGGAACTGTAAGTACCTCCTCTGCTACAGCCCCACAGTGTGTGCATCCCTGGAGCTGGACAAGACTTGCTTGTCGTTTTTGGAATCCTTATCATAGCTCAGGAATCAGTGTTTTACTCCTCCCTACTGGCATGTGTGGGAACAGAGCTTCAGACTTCATCATCAACCTTCCAGGGAAAAATTCAGATTTCACACTGAGAATTTCCTGTCAGAGACGCCATTCAGATAAGTCTGAGAGCTCAGTAGGTACCTGAGGAAAGGTTCAAAGGGAAATGAACCTGAGAACTTTCACGTAAGCTCACCTGAGAGCCAAGCAACCCTAGTCCCGAGATGAGAAATTGTCATGTTTGTTTGCTAGGTAGACTAATTAATCTATAATTCATATTTTCTAGGTATACTAATTAATCTATAATTAATATATATAATAAGATAAAGAGAGAAGTGTCCTTTGATCTCAGAAATACAAGGATCATTGTTACAACTAAGTGATAAAAAAGACAGTCCAATGCAATGAGAGTGAAGAACAAATGTGTTCCAGTACAATTAGAACATATCTGAAGAGTTTTATAGCTAACAGGAGTGATTAACTAGAGTATTAGGTTTGGAAGTATGGGCGGTAAAGTAAGGACATTTTTTTTAGTGCTTAAGATGGAATGTATTTAACCATGTTTTTGTATTTATTGCAAAGACCCAGATCAAGGGAGGTACATAATACGTTTCAAGAGCAATTACTGAGAACACATTTCACAGTGGTCTGACATGTTGGATATTCACATGGGAAAAAAATCTACTTAATATTGCAAAAAGGGGTACACTAACAACCTTTGAAATTGTTCCATTAGCTAGAGGTGGGGAAGCAATGGAGACGTTTGAAAAGTAGAAGAAAAAATTCAGCCACGTCTTATAGTAAACTATTCATTTACTACAGGAAGGAATTATGCTATGCTATGCTTTCTACGTATATTGACTAAATCTGCTAAGCATCTCAAGGCAATGAACACCTCTGTTCTGGGCAAGCTTTTTTAACTGATACATTGCCATGCAAACATTTTCCTTAGTGTTTCATTATTTCTATTTCTATTTTTACCATCTAATTATTTTTCAACATTTAATATTCATGAACATCAAGAATATTCTATATCATCTGCTTTTATTATATAGATCGCACAATGTGAATTACACAACATGGTGAAGCCATTAACTCCATTAACTAGAAAAGTGGCTCAGGTTTGAAATATAGTTGATTTGTAAGCGGTAGGAGGAAGAACAGTAAAGGTAAATTGCTTCTCCTTGCCATCTTAAAAAAACTCTAACTCAGACATTTTAGGAAGCTTAAAGAATTAAATAATTTAGTTACATTGAATTTTTACAGCCAAGATGACTAATTCTATCAATACGGTAGAATATATAAGAATTTGACATGTACTGAATATAAAACAGAAATACAGTGAGTATAGCCTTAATGGAGAAACAGCTAACTTTTCAGACAGTGGTGCACAATTACCAGGACATATATCTGATTTTTGAAAGCCCATATAAATTTGTTTTTAAGTTTTAGCAGACGTCAGTACACAGGATAAATTGAGGGATGGACGAAAATATGGGAATATAGCATTATTGTAGAGTCAGGGTGCTGGTTTCGAAACATGTATGATATATGTATGGAACTTTTTTTGTTTGTTTTTAAGAAAACAAATATATAAATAAGAAACACAAGGCTACTTGGCATTTAGTTATAAATTCTAACATTTTGGAGCATTATGTTCTTATGCTAAAATGAAAAGGATGGTTAAGTACTGCACATTGTAAGTGAGAGAAATGCAGATAAAAAGAATCTCACACAAAACACCTGCCAACTTCCCTTTTCCACTATCGTGTTTTAGAATTAATATCCATACTGAAAATACGCTTTTAAAATCTTCCCGCTTCTAGCCTCCCCACACACACACAATTTCTGAACTAACTTGGCAAACGATTTGAGGAAGAAATTCTGTATTTCCCTTCCTAAGTTATTAATATTTATCATGTTTAAGAAAAAACCCAAAAGATAATTCCATTTCCTGTGATCTTTATCTTAAATATGAATGTATTGACTTTTTTTGTGACCCTAGAATGCTGAGCCGATGACACAATGCCTTCAAACAGCTCCCAGAATATTTTCAGGAGGTAGAGATGGGAGAAGGAAGAGTGATAGTGAGGTTACTAGTTCCCATCTCACCCCAGGAAACAGTGCAACATGTTTCAGACAATTAGAGTGCACAAAAAAAAAAAAAAACAAAACAAAAAAAAAAAAAGGAAGAAAGCACAGCATGATAAATATTAGGAATATGTAAAGGGAAAACAATTATCTGACAGAAAAAAAAACCAATATATCTCAGGAAGTTTTTTTGTTTTGTTTTGTTTTGTTTTGTTTTTGTCTTTTTAGAGTTAGCTCAAGGTTATGGAAGGGTTTGGAAAGCAAGAAAGGAAGGCTTGCTTTGTAGCAAGGTGGATTAAATTATCACTAGAGAGGGAGAAAAAGAAGGTAATCTTGAATGACTGACTCTTCTGCTAGAAATTATTCTGGAGGCTTTTTCTGATCTTCTGTCTGTCTGTGCCTCCTCTTATTCTGCCTACCGCCTTGTCTACCTCTGATCACGGCCCTTTGTTTGTTTATTCTCTTCCTCTGTCTTACTGTTTTGATAATAATAATTGTCTTCATTTCTTATAGTTATGCCATCTTGAGGAAATTTCTTAATCTCTTAGAGCCCCAGATTCCTCTTTCATAAAGGCTCATGACAAACTGTAGCATAGTCTGTTGGTAGTAGTATACAAAACACATAGTTTGATGCCTGACATATTTACTGGCGCATGATTTATTATGTGTTGGGAAATTGGTGTGCACTTTATTATTATTATTATTGTACAGTGCACCAAGCCAACATCCAAATTAAAAATAATAGCAGTACTTACAATCAGTAAGCTCTCTCAGAAATAAAAGGAGACTTTTAAATTTATCCTTAAAGTTGTGTCTATGGCTGTGTCTGCTTCTGTATTTGCATTTGACTCTATATCTATACTTGGACCTATTTTTATGTATCTGAATTGGTATCAACATGAATTCACTCATTAAAAACACGTATTTAATCACTTGTGTCAGGCAGGGTACTAAACATTGAAGATGCAAATGAGAAGTGATTTGTAACTTAAGGTATTTACGGTATAGAAAGAAGAAATAGATAAATAAATAACTATATGCTATAAATTATGGAAGTTTATAAGATGAAAGTCAATAAAAATTACAGTGTGGATACAAACAAACAAACAAACAAAAATGATCTGTTCTACATGAGAGTGAGAGTAAATGGCAGCTAGAAAAGCTCCCCAAAGGATCTGAGTTACTAAAACTTGACAGTCAAAATATAATGCACATTTTTTCCTGATCATCCTAAATATAAGATACAGTGAAAGGGTAAAGGCACAGCCAAAATTAGAAGAAGGGTTTGAATTAGGTTATCTACTTAAGTTATTTCTAACTATATTTCACAATTAGATGTGAAGATGTTGCTTTGACCCCAAATTCAACCAGTATTCACTTCTTAACTTATTTCTGTGGGACAGATATTGTGCTAGGGAATAAAAAGATGGGAAAATATGGATTTTTATTCAAGGATCTTAAGTATAATATGGAAGATATATGTACAGATAATAATTTAGCTTTACGTGTAATAATGTAGATGGTACAAGATGGGAAATGGTTTATTTTCCTCTGGGACAGGGAATAGGGTTAAGGTACACATAAAGTAGGCTTTGAGTCTACATCTTAATAGGTGAAGAGCATTCTCCTGTGCAAGGGTGCAGAGAGGACCAGTGTCATTAAGTCTGGAGAAGTGGGCAGTGGCTGTCAAGTTTGTGAAGACTTTGTATGTGTCGAGGAACTTGAATTTCACTTGGTAGAAAATAAGACTTATTTACAAGGTTGTTTTGTTCTGTTTCATTTTTAAAGGCCAGAAATGATATGCATTTTCTAAAATGGGGAGGGAAGAGAATGGAGGAAAGAAAACTAGTTAGGAATCGACTGCAATATTCCAATTGTGTGATAGTGAAGGCTTGAGATAATATCGTGTGCATGAAAGGGAAAAATAACTGGAAGTGGAAGCTGAGAAAGAAGCAATAATGAAAGTTGACTTTTCTGTTTCTAATAAGAGATCAGGTAGCAACTATTGCAAGAAGAAGCAATTTAGGGCAGAAAAATAACTCTGGTTGAATGGCTGTTACATAACAGGCCCTGTGGTAAGTGATTTTATGTGTACCTTTGAAGACAGTCACGCAAATAATCTAGAAATGTAGAGAATCATTTTCCTAACTCACAACTGAGGATATTGTAGTCCAGGCCAGGTAACTAACAGGGATTCAAACCCCAGCCACTGGCTTCATACTCTTCCTACTTTACACCACACTAAGCAAATTTAAACATCATAAGCAAAGAAACAAATAAATCATCGTAAATCTGAACAAAATGCCAGGCTTAACAAGAACTAACGGGAGATCACTGAAATGGGGAGCAAGATCTGATTTTCAGCATGAACCTCAAGATGTACCCAACTTTGCATTTTGGGTACTATTGCGAAAGAAGTGAAATCCATTTAGTAAGAACATCTACTCTCTATTCTAATGTGCATCACTGTGCCCTATTTGCCATGTTTTTGTCCTTTGGGTTTTCACCTTAAAAAAAAATTGTGAAAAATGTCAATTCTCCAGAGAATAGTACCAAAAATAAAGACTGGATAACTTGGTTCTTTGAGGAGAGAGCTGAAGTTTTTTTGAGTTCAGCTTTGAGAAGTAGTGGCAGAGGGGTGATCTGTTTATTGCTTTCAAACACTTTGATGGTTGCTAGGTGAACTATGTTTAAAGTGGTTCTCCATATCGGAGGAAGCACAAATACAGAAGAATAAATGGGGTTCCTACTGCCTAGAATAGTTTAACAAACTCTTGCCTCAATGCTGGATGATATCATCCCTTTGAGATCCCTTACAGTTATACTTTGAAACTCTTAAACTGTAAAGTTGCTAGAAAAAAAATATTTCATTTCTGAGTGGCAAGTTTTGCATTTTATATAAATGGAAGAGTTTTGGACAGGCTATACTTTTGCCAGTATCTAGGGAGCTTTGGTATATATTTGTAAACACACGAAAATGTAATTCAGGAAGGTTGCATAAAATGAAAAACATTTATCACTAGAAGACACTTTTCATATACAGTATTTGCTTTTACATAGTTTAAACAAATTCTCTTTTGGATGAGAAAGGATAGCACTTAAGGTAATTGTCTTTACATTTACATAGCACCTTCAGTTAAGATACCTTGGTATTTCAGCTATTGCTCTTGGTGTCTTGTTTGGTTTAAAGTGTTTTAATATATATGATAAAGTATGATTATTAGCAGTAATATTTACTTTCAAGATGAATTTACTAACACAGGAAGATCTTTTATCTCATCAGTTATCGCAAATTCTTTGTTTTCCTTTTAGTCATTAACTCAACAAATATTATACTTCTGTAGTGGTTATTCTATTCCAAGAACTGATATTATAAATAAATGTGTTTTTAAAGCCAGACATCAATTGTTTGGGTGCAGGGGGATGGGAGAATTGCCTACTTCTTGATATCTATGTGATTTTTACCTTAAACCCCTCTATACTATGGCCAGGGTAGATCCCCAAACCTCTAACAATCTCTGCCAGTCCCAAGTCGAGAATGGAGGTGGTGGCATAGGTTTGTTCTTAGAATGCTTCAGATCCACATCTTAAGTTGTCTGAAATGAAGCCAGTCTCCTTTAAAATTTTTCAACGTTGAACATCACTCACACAACTCATTCGTGAGTTTAGCAAATTTTTATTGGTCATTTTGAGGATCACATTGCCTTGTGCCCTTGGCTTTCTTCCTACTAGCCTCTTTTAGAATCCCACTCCAGGATTATACTTCAGTGTGTCCAGCTCTCCTAATTCTGTTATGCCAGCAGTTCATCACTCTTCAATTTCATTTTCCAAACTTGGACATGTTGTCCCATTAAGGTGCTTGACAAAAATGATTCACTGTCTTTAGAAGGCAAGTTTGTTTATAAACAGAAATCAAAGAAAATCTTATATACCTCCTTCTATCAAAATTCAAATTCTTAATGAATGGCTATGCTTGAGCGGCCATTGAAGGCTTTGTTCACAAAAACATGCCAGGAAGATGTAGTATTTGGTGAATATTGCCTCTGTAATAAGGAAAACAAAAATTTAGGTTACTTTTTTATTCTTCTACAAAATTTGAATTTATTCTTAATCTGTCGTATTATTACATTACTCACGTTTTTGTAAATGTATGCATATCCTTCTTGAGGAGCCTGTCTTCCACAGAAGTTACAAAGATTGGGCCCCAATTTTTAGCTCTGTTTTGTCTCTGAGTAAAACAAAAAAAAATGTAGACATATTTGAATAAAGAAGATAATGAGTATAGATAATATATTTTAAAACTGAAAAATAAGTCCACATTATTAACATTGTTTATATAATTCATTTTATTTACATACAATCCATTTCTAGTTTTTTTCTCATATTTTTCCACCTTTAGGGCTTTTCCCTTCAATTTTCCTACTTATAATATTGTGGCATCCATCATTTTTAAAACTAAAGATAGTATTTCATTTAACATTCCAAAATGATGGACAACGGATTAGTTTATCTTTCCCACAAACTGAACTTCAGCAAATGTGCAAAGCAGGTGTAGACCATCAACACTTTATGATATGCCTACTTTTAGTTTTCATCTAATGCCTGGATTGCTTATGAGTTAGTCATGTGTGGTGGTAGAAAAATTTTGAAATGCCGCCTAATCAGTTGTTAATTAGGAATAAATTATCACATTTTAAAAAGATGGTAAAATACCCTTTTCTGATGAAATGGCAATTGCTTTTTTTCTCTTTCTTTTGTTTTACAAACTCAAGCTCTGAGATTTGGATGATTAGAGATTACCAGCCACAATTATGACGATGTCTCATGTGTTTGTGAGACAGCAGGAACTTATTGATGAGTTTAAAAAATATAAGTGCTTCTTCGATGTTTGTATGATGAATATCAATCATGATTGATGTTTAGAAATTAGTTTATGGACGGGTTTACATGAATGTAACGTAATTGCATTTCTTTTTGTGCCAATTGATTTTATTGCAATGTTTAATGGTTTGTTGCATACTTTGCCGGGTAACGAATTTCATTTCCCTGTATTATCCTATAAATAACCTGGAAGTTTTCTAATTAGAATAATCATAATAGCTGTCTTAACTCTGGCAAACATTTACTGCTCGATGCCTTGAGAATTGGAATATATGCCTGTCTCAAGCCATACCAGCTATGACGTATATGCATTTATTTATGTGTATGTACATATTCAAAATGTTTTCTCAGAAAGGCATACTTTATGCCTGCTAGATAGTGTTCCCTTTTACTTGTGTTCACTATGAAACTTGTGTATTTACATGAGTAGAGATGCCATTTTATATTAGCTTCCTCATTAATTTTTATCAGTTCATTTGACAAGGGCATAACAGCACATTGATTTTTCAAATAAGGAAGAAACTTCAGCCCATTAACATGAAGCCCACTAACACTCAACTAATGGTGAATACATATAATTTGCATTGATATATAACTTTAAGATGTATATATGCATATATATATATATATATTTCTTTTGGCTTTTGTAACTATACCGAGACTTTGCAACGTGTATATACACTTTAAATTTTTGACTAAGGGCAAAGAAAGAAGTACTTTTCTTTGTAAAGTACTTGAAAATATACAAAATATTTCATCTGTTCAACTTGACAAAACATTAACATAAACAGAACAGGCACAGCTGAAATTCAGTATTAACAATGAAGGTACGTTTCATTGCATAATCCTTCATAACTATTATATCTTGGTAAGTGGTGATGGCAGTAAGATTTTCAAGAAAATACTGTTTGCAAGGTATTTATAACCCAGGCATACCAGGTATTGGAAGGTATGCTCCTCCCTCAACACTACATTTCTTAATACCAAGATTTGAAGAAAGGAAACAGCTTGGTAGAATCTATATATTTTAAATCTTTGAGTTTATCTTTTCATATTATTTATTCTTTAGATGGGTACTAACAATCACCAGATATATTAACATTGATATAATAAAAAAACATATTTTTGATGCATGTTGTTTCTACAGGAAGCAGACTACAATTCTTTTTCTTATTTTCCTTATTTATATATTCCATAATAGAATACCTCTATACTACCTAAATTGGAATTAAAATAATAGCTCTATCCAGTTATTAAACAAATATACATTGAGCTTCAACTATACGGCAGTGATGTATTTATCATTTAATCTCTACTCAAGTTTTTTTTTCTAAATTATACCTAGAATGTCCTACTCTCCTATAAAATTAATATATATGTATATGTTCCAGTTTTCTATTAATATTTTTAAATTTAATATTTTTATAAAAATATTTGACCCACTTATAATTTTTTTGTTCAGTTCAGCTTTATTCATTCTTTTTAAGTTAATGACTAGCTAGCTAGCTGAACCAGCACTCTGTGGAATAATCTTTATTTTCTCAAATGACCTAAAATATTCCCTTTATTATATACAAGATTTCTATATATGTATTTGAGCCTCTTACCACTTCTGTTCTTTTCCATTGACCTATTTGTCTCTTTTGTCAATAAAAATGTTTTATTACTTTTTAATATTTTAGGATAATTAGTATGTCATATTTTAATAACATACTGTTAAGCACTATATTACTATTTTTATTGCAAAATTATCTTAACTATTTGATTGGCATATCAACACATTAAAATTTTATTACATATACATATAAATAATTTTTACTATTAAAAAACAATTATAAAACCCCCTTAACTACCAAATAAATGTTGAATGTACATTTGAAGAATATTCATTTCAAAGAATGCCAAGTCAGTAACTACCCAAGCTTCAAGATGTAACGATAGGTCTTTTATCATTAACAAAAGATAAACTTTTTGTGATTATATAGGAATGCATCTAATAAAAATTGCATGGTTTTATTAAATTTTTAAGTTTAATTCAGTGTAAATCAATGCATCTTAGCACACTATTGGTCTCTTGGTTTATCCTACCTACCTTTTCCAGGGACCCAGTTTTAAGAGATTAATTTATTGATTCTTGTCTGGTTGGAGGGAGGTGAAATGAGAAACTTGAGGGGATCCCTACTTTACTTGACAGAACTGTGGCTAATCCTTCAAGTAAGTTGGGCTTAGAAACAAAATGAGTTTTAGGGCCACAGCTTTAAAACTGAACTTTGCACTATTTATCAAATTTAGAAAAATCTACCCAAGATAAAAATCCCACTCTCTTGAAGGGAATTGTTAATCTGGAAAATCTAGCATATTTTAGAGTCCATTTACAGGAGCATGTAGCTTTCCATATAGGTATGTCTATCTGGCAGTATCTGGACTGACTGAGATGTGGTGAAAGTTCTTAGATGAATACAAATTCTTTATGGCTACTCTTTGGAACTTCACTGGAAAACTAAAACAGTAACACAATCCTGTCCGATTTGGAACTGATTTACTGCCTTTCAAGCTATCTTAGTAAGGTACTCAAATGCCCATCTGATGTTTTCACTGCTTTATTTGGTATGCCCATTTCCTGGGAGATCTAATTTTATTTGTGCATGGTTAATGCATTGCATTTGAAGCTGAGTTTTGATTCCTCAAACTGGCAGATTTTCACACAGCTCTCTAAATTTCTTATTTAGAGGAAAAACTATGCAATAAAGCCTAATATGAATATTCCTGAGCCCACCTCATTTCAATATGTAGCAGAATACGAAACAGCACTTGTGAAAGATCCACAAACTGTGTTTGGGCAAAGAGGTGGGGGTGGTGGTTGTTGTTCACACAGCTGGGGGAAATGTGATCATCAGGGTGACCAAATTCTTGACTTCGCCAGGAGTTAGTGGAACAGATACTGCTCCACGTTCTCCATTCCTGCCAAATGTAATGTGGCCAAATTATTATTCATATATTCATTTGAGAAGAAGGCTTTCACATTTTTTAATCTTTCAAACATTTACCAAATGAATATATGCTAGGGACTTCCGTGCTTTTTTATCCACCTGTGTGAAGCCTGAAAATAACTAGAAGTAAGGAGTTAAAGTCAACCTGTTAATCGAAATTCATTGTTGAGGGCTTCCAGATTCTTCCTCCTAACCTTTCACTTTTTGTGAAGAAATTTTATTGTGAGTAGTTAATATTTTACGGGAATGCTGTCGGCTTTTTACAGAGCCCAAAGGAGTTATATATTTTTCTGACATACGATTATAATTCCCATCAGTATGTTTATTGCCAGTGTCTAGAATTCCTTTGATTTTTAAGGAGAAAAAAAAAATTTCCAGACTCGTCAAATAAGGATAACTGTGCATGCTTCAGGAAATTCTTGTTACTGTGGATGAGTGCTTGGGGACCAGAGGGACAGATATGCCAGAGGGTGCCTCTTAGTGGTTTTCTGGTTAACATATTTTTCCTCTGCTTATTAAACTCTTCCTGGAATGAGAATTTTGAGGACTGGTTTTGCACACCTACACATAAAATAATTTATGCTAGGGCAAAGCACACACATCCATATCAATGTGTGTGTGTGTGTGTGTGTATGTATGTTACAGTATAAGATAGTATATTATCTGAAAACTGATCATGTATTAAAATTGAAATAAGAGTTTTAGTTAAAAAACAAGTTGAGGCAAATCCAAAATGTTTGACATCATGCATCATCATGACAAATGCATGATGCATTTCTATATTTATTCTATTAAGAATAAAATAAATACTCCCCGTGTCACAAAGCACAAGACCATGGAAGAAGTTTGGAATGTGTTCTTGACTCTCTGACAGGCTTTAGATCGACCAGGATCTGATCAGTTTGTTTTGCTTAGTATCATTCCTTTTTTAATTATTTTTACTCAGAACCATGAAAAGAAGCGTAAAAATGACCTCTACTGACAAAGGGGCAGTTGGGCTGATAATTAATCCTTGCAAAAGACAGCAACTCGTTTAATAGTGAAAAATTATTCAGTTAACTAATTTGACCTTTTAACTAAATTGAATGAATCTCCAGTTTTGGCATAAAATAAACTCAGGAGCTAAGGATAGAGTAATTACTTGATCTATTGATGGCTTTGCTATTGAAAATGCATGTTGTGCCCAATTCAGTATTGGGGAAAATACTAGCAAATGTTTTCTTCTAAAAAGCATGTGAAACCTTCACTTATTCTAATTTTACTCTGTCAACAGCTGGATTCTTGGCCATCATTTAGCTGTGATTTCCTAGAATCAGAGATTTAAACAGAAGTCTTATAGTTGGTATGTGTTTCCCATATATAATTTTGAACTACTAAGCTATGGCTATGAAGTTTTGCTGTGGCTATGGAATCATTAATTTAGACTTTCTTTAGTTTTCTTTCTTTCATTTAAAGTGTTTAAGGGTCATATTTAGCATAAGCCATAAATTTAGTCGAGGAAACTTTTTATTTTTCTGTGTAAAAGCCTCATTTCCTTTTTGTCATTTGATAATATGTTTCATATTGATTATTATGAGATATTTTATATTATCAACATGTATTTCCTCAGCAAGGTACTATGAGGCAGTAGGGGTGAAATTGAAACAAAACAAAACAGAACAACCTGGAAGTAGTTTATAATTTTTTAAAAAATTCTAAGAATATGAGAATAGTATACTTCGTTGGCATGTTTTTAAGATCTATGTTAAGTCAAAGCTAACAGCATGATTAAGAGGTAAAAAACTAGTGATAATTTGATCATGAACAACCAAAAAACCCCCCTGCAATCATAATTAACATTCCAGTAAAGCAACAAGACATGATAGATTGAGACAGATTTTTCATTATTTGTAGACAATGTGATTATACACCAAAAACCCCAAGAGAATCCACTGAAAAAACTTTTAGAATTAATGAAAAAATTTAGTTAAGCATTACATACAAACTGTCAGAAGCCTGAGTAATTAAAACAATTGATATTAACATGAAAACCAAAAAATATATTTTAATTATCTTTTCGCGGGATCTTTGGCACACAAAATGTATTTTATTATAATCCTCGTGAAATTACATTTATTGAGTACCTATTATGTGCCAGGCACTCCTTTAAGCATCTAGATGACATCAGTAAAAGTGATTGGCAGAAGACCATATCCTTGTAGATTTTGCCATCTGCTCCCGCAAAGCCCTTCTGATGTTTAAATGTGTTCTGTAATTTCCTTTTGTTTTCCTATCTAAAACACATTGCACTCCCAGCATGGGTATCCATTCTAATTTCTATACTATTTATTCTTTTCATACCTCAAGCTGTTAATCTATTTGTATGTATATTCTTGAAATTATGCATAGTGTTCATGTGGGTATGTTTATTTTTAATGCACCCAAATGGTATTGTTATAAATTTCATCCTCTTTCTTAGCATGGTTTTAATTCTACATTTTATTTTTAAGATCTATACTTTTGGCTGTATTTCTCCGGGATAATATCCCATTGTATGCCTATGCATATATCACATATCATTTACAGATTCCCCTAGTGATAAACACCTAAGTTGAATCCAACATTCTAGCATAAACACTGTTATCAAAAATATCTTTCTGTATATGATATGCCTAGTGATCTGTTTGCTTGCTTAAGACATATCTGGTTTATGTCTGTGTCCCAGAATATTTACTCTCCTCCCTTTACTCTTTTCCGATGTCTCTCTACAAGAGACTTCTCTGGGATGTATACTCAGTGTTGGATTTGATTAATATGGGATATATGCAAAAATATTCAGAATAGCTTTACCAGTTTATATTCCATCCAGTTTATCGTGGGTTTCTGTTATCCCAGTCCTCACAAACAATTGATATTTGTCTGTCATTTACATTTTCATAGTCAGAAATATTTTGTTGGTATTATGTCACAATTTTTTTTTCTGACTAGTGAGGTAGATTATGTCTCTATCTTTGTCATACACATTTTAGTTTCTGTTTTCATGAATTGGTTATTCATATATTTTGTTCATTCCATACTGACATAAAGGCTTTATTTTTCTAATTTGAAAGATTCCTTATATATTATAAATATAAATCATCTCCTTTTTAGTTTTAAAATGTTGTAAATAGCTTTCCCAGTTTGTCCCTGGCATCATCACATTAAAATCCATAATTGTGCTCAGATATATCAATTATTTCCCCTTAGAGTCACAAAGGATTCTCCTCATGTTTTAAACTTTATTACCTTCACACTTAGGTAGGATATGGAGCTTCTTCTTATACATGGTGTTAAATAGAGAATTTCCTCCATGTAGTGAGTCATTTTTTACTCAACCTCTTTTACTAATTTCACATTTACAAAATAACCCATTCTGATTTTTAATAATGTCTTTATATCAAGTTGACTTATATATACAAATAAATGATATAATTTTTCCTGATAGGGAAAAATTACCAATTTTTATCACTTTCAGAATTGGTTTTAACCATCTCTTGACCTATTTGCATCCATAAAATTTTTTTTTCATTAAATCAGTTGTTAAGTTTCAAAAAACTCTGCTGGGATTTTGAATGAAGTTGAATTGGTTTTATAAATTGCTTTGTTGAGAATTTATGTTTTCATGGTATTTGGACATATCATTCATGAACAGGTATATATCTTTCCACTTATTCAGCACTGTTTAAAAGTTTATTCATGATGGCCTTGTGCATTTGTTGTTAGATTAATTACTGGGTACTCTATATTTTGTTGTTACAGTAAATAGAATCTTTTCAATTAGCTGTTGTAATTCATTTTGGTTGTGATTTTATTTTATAAAGTCACAAACCTGCTGAGTCCTCTTATGAATTCTAGTAGTTTTTAAAATGTACTTCCTTAGGTTTTCTATGTAAGTGATCACGTAATTTGCAAAAGTGAAACAAAACAAAAGCAAACCAGTCAAACCTCTTTCTGTTTCATATTTATGCGTCTTTTTTTCCTTTTATCATCTTGTTAAGTTAGCTAGAACCTTGGGTGACACATCATCAAAATCAGTCTCATCTTATTCTCAAAACTTCAAAGAAATATAGCAAAAATTTATTTTCTAACTATAACATTTACTATAGAATTTTATAAATAACATTTTTCTACTTAAGAAAAATGCTATTTTTAATGTTATTTTTAGGCTTCAAAAATTGTATTTTTGTTATTAAAATCTATTTTACATTCTTAACTACATTTTGCGGCTCTGCAAGTGATAACGTAATTGTGTTATACTTGAGTTCATTAATATACATAATTTTATTGATGGATTTTTCTGACATTAAATAACTTGTAGTAAATTCTACCTAATCATACTTGTATTTTAATACACTATTGGATTAATTTAATTGTTGTTATCTTTAGGATCTTTATAACTTCATATATACCTATAGTTTATTTTTCTTATCTGTGGTTTGGATTCAAGGAAAGACAGCACCCCCTCTTTTTTTTTAGAATAATTTATTTAATCTAGGGATAACATGTTTCAAAAATACTGGTAAAATATATCTATAAAATTGTGGAGCCTTTGTGAGGAATCTCAGGTTGAGTCTTGATTGTCATTTCAAATTATTTTATGATTAATGATTTATTTGCATTATGTATTTCTCCTTTTATAATTTATCATATATTTTCCTAGAAAGTTATCAATTTTAGCTAGGTTTTTAAATGTGATAGAGCATAATTTTTTTTTATTATTTCATAAAATAAAATTTTTGCAGTATCTTCAGCTATTTCCTATTTTTCTTTCTGTATTTTTTGGCCTACTTATCTCTCTTTTTTAGTTCAGATTTGCCAGAATTTTGTCTTTGCAAAGCTTGTGGTTTTGTCGATTCTTTTAATTTTTGCTGTTTATTTAATTAAATTGTACCTTTTTCCCCCCTATTCTTTACATTGTTAATTATTTTCTCTCTTATTTTTAATCTCCTTTCAGTATCTTTTAGGAAAAATCTATGAGTTGTTGTTTCAACTCATTATTTTTTCCTTCAGATTAATCTTTCCTGCTGTTCAACTTATACATTAAATTCTTTATTTTATTAATTATATTTATAATTATACTCTCTAGTTTTAAAAAAATAATAGCTTACTTTTGTTTTCTATTTTCCAACTGTCCTGTTCTTACAGAGTATATTTATAATGTTTGTTTTAGATTCTTGTTCGTTTTGCTGCCTTAGTTCTGCTTTTGATAAGTTATTATATTTATTCTTTCTTTTACGATATTTGCATTTCTCTGATATCACCTACTTTTTTGCTTATAGAGTCTCAGCCTCGGCTAGAAATATCTACCTTCAATGAGGCAAAAAAGACTAGGGTCTATTCTCTCCATGTGACTTTAGGTGGGAGTTGGTAGCCTAATGGAAGAATTTACAATCCATTATGACAATCTGGCCTCTGACACTCTCTATTACCGTCTCCCTAATTGGCTCTACAATTTTGTTCTAGTATTGTGATAGATACTAATCCACCTGAAGACAAAAATAATTACTATCTTATAGAAAAATATATAATTTAATGCATTTGTTTAAATAAACTGCAAGGTTCTTTGACATTTCCAAAGACCATCATATCTCCTTTTTCTATGAATTCTTTCAATCTAACCTCCATAGAGTTTTGCATTCTTATTTAATCCTAATCCTATTTGTCTTTGGTTTTTAAGATAATATAATTGGCTTATTATAATTTTTGAGTGTATTTATAAGAAAAAAGAGAATGCTATACTATATTGATAAATTCAGTCATGTCTATCAAAACACATACACACACACACACACACACAAAACTCTGGACATGAAAGATTACTAAAATACTATTAGTGGGTTTTATCACTTTCCTAGAAATGATGACCATAACAGTGATAAATCATTTGCAGGAAATTTTTGCCATAAATTATTTAAGATTACCTAATTGTGAAACTGATGAAAGACAAAATATTTAAATAGAGTAAGACAGATTAAGTTCTTGATAAGAGAAAAGTTCAAGATGTTGAGAAAGTACCAACTAGTTGTGAGGCAAACATGAATAAATTCTGGAAATTCCAACTCATTGGAATAAGAATCCAGTCTTGTACATCATCATAGAACCTAAATGTTTTTAGAATATGGTATCTTTGGTGTATGATTAAAGTGGTCTAACAAGCAAATCATTATATTATAGTCATCATTTAACACCTTGCAAAACCATGGCATTTCCAACTGGTGTTAAGTTACATCTTAATTATATAACTTTATAACAGTTTAACACAATGAGACTTTTCTCCCGTAACATCTGAACTGATGAAGTTGGACAAAAATGTTCTAAGACAAAGAGGTTTCAGTGTTTGAGTCTTCTATATTTTTATCACATCCATTGTAATTTGGTAGGCAAAATCAATACTGCCTTTAAATTGGACATAAATTAGTTTACTCATTCACCTATTTATCTGAAAAAATGTTCGTTGCACACCTACCATACACATATCAGACACTGTTGTAAATCCTGCGTTATTATCAGTGAAACAACAGAAACTGTCACTGCTGTCATGGGGCTTGTAGGTTAGTGAGAGAGATAATAGTTCAACAATTAATTACAAATGGGGTTATTTAATTTCAGTTTTAATAGTAACAAAAATGGAAAGGTTTAGAACCCTATGAAAGCATATGGAGGTGGGGGAGAATTAACTCTAGATGAGCAGGGAATAATGCGTCTCTGAAAGAGTGAAATTTAAACCTGGACCTGAATCAAGAGTGGGAACTGGCCAAGAGTGAGGGTAGGGGGCAGGGGGAAAGAGAATTTTTAGTCTCCTAGCCCATACCCCTAATGGATTCTTAGAGTGAGGTCAAAATTTAATGGAGACTATTAGCTTTTCTTCGTGGTTCCAGTTTTTTCATTGCTGCTAAGTGAATGGGAAGGGAGAATGTGATTAAATAGGATCTGAGGCAATCTGCAATGGAGTGAATGAAAGCCTAAGGATACCCATTTGTATTGGTAGGTTTAAATTGTCATCCCTGCTGGCTGGTGGTATTGTTCCCTGGATAAAACATTTGCTGAGTAAATGAGGTGAAGACCATACAATCTTGCTTGTGGCCTCACCACTCATACTGACTGCCTCAGCATGGAGGCCAGTGATTAAAGAGATAGGAAATTTGCTGCTTCCAGCCCTGAGAAGGCTGAGTGCAATAGCGTGCAGCATGATGGAATATATATCAATACCTTGTCTTCTTAAACTGTTAAATTGGGTAATAATATCTGGGTTAGGCTGTCTTCATATTATATCTGCAATGCTTCTAATTTACTAATTATAAAAAGGGTATAGAGAGAATATTTTTCCATTGTATTATTGAGATTGGCATAGGTTTTTAATCTATGTAGGTTATTTTTAGGCCGTCAAACAAAAGTTTTGTAATCAGGTAGAACATAGGTGAGCTGTGCCCTCATGATGTTATGTCATATTCTTACTCAGGGCACAACTTAGTTTGTGATCATGCATTTAATTAAAATACGGTCATTAGCCTTGGCATTTTCTTGTGTACAGTCTGGTTAAACAATTTCTAAAAGGCTCATTGGAATTACAGGGTGACCTCTTTAAATGAATGAAATTCAGGACAGCACCATTCTATAATAATGATTGATTATATATAACCAACTCCTATTTTACCAATGTATTAAATGCTTGCTTCATTTTGGAACATTGTACTGTCTGCATATTGTTGCTAAAGCTTTGCCACAAAGGTCAGTATCAAAGATATTTCAAGCACATTCCTAAATATAGCCAAAATATCATGTGCAAAATATTCATTAAGGCAAAAAAAAAGAACAGAAGAAACCAATTGATTAAGTAGCTAAGCTTTTTTATGAGATTTCTAGCTATATATTCAAATAGGCCAAAAACATTAAGAGCTGTATGTCTAATTAATCTTCTTATGTTAATAATGATGAAATATTTTAATAGTCATTGCTATATAAATATTTTTAATAATTGTTGCTATTAAGTCATGATGTTAGTTTTCAAATGGTTTGCCTTTGTTATGAAATATTTCTGGGATTTTACTTGAAGTATTTATTGTAACCCACTAGCAAAATTAGGTCTGTAAAATTGATCAGAATTAGTTGTGCACCAACTTTTCCAAATACATTTGGAAGATCTTTAAAATAAGATATTTATTGAATTAAATGGACAGCATTTCTTGGTAAAATATTTGAACTTCAATAATAAGTACCACTCTTTCACATTATTTTCATCTATCCATTTATCCATCCTTCCAGGTGTTAATTCCAAAATATTAATTAACCACTTACTTTGTGACACACATTGTATTATGAGATAAATAGTATAGCTAATAATAAGATATAACATTAATTGAATACTTATTTTGTGTCTAGAATGCATCAAAACATTTTATTTACAATAAAGCATCCAATCCAAAAACTACAAATCCTATTATTAATCCCATTATGGGTAAGGAAATCAAAAGAGACATGAAATGATTTGCCAATGTTCACATAGCTGAAAAGTGGTAAAAATTCATATCTAGCAAAACTTTAGGTAAGAATGCTTTTAATCATTAAGCTCTTCTATCTCCGTGAGAGAGAAATCCCTCAAGTTTTGCATAAATTATAGCATGAACTTTTAAGTTAATATAGGAAGAAATACAAACACATGAGTAGATAATTTCAGTTCACTGTTATAAAGCTATTATAAGCTGGTTCTAGGGGTTTAGGCAGGGTAAAAAGTGTCAGGGGTGAATTTCAGAGAGTATGATCTCAAGTAGCAGCAGTTTTCTCCCATAAAAAAATGAGAGTCATCCAGGTAGCAACCAACTCTTACGATACTAAATAGAAATTAATGGAAGGCTATTCACAATTTGTAGATCTCTTATTTAAGAGGAGCAAATTCCTTAGTTTTAGGTTTTTTCCCATGGCTTTTACTTTTTGATACTTGCTCTAGCTGGTCTGTCAAAAATGAATATATATTAATATTCAAACTCAAATCATTAATTATACTTAGATTGGTTATTGCACAGACATATATTTATTATTGTGTTATCATGCCTCGATTCATTTTAGTTATTACATGATGTAATATTCTCAGCAGGTAACATTCTTGCTCCTATTATATGTGGAAATTAAATATGCCAATAATCCATCTTGTTCTGCAAGGGCATGATTACTTCTAGATTTCACCAACTAGTTGAATCAGTTTTGTTGTCACTCACTGGCTTCCATTTATGGCTCATGAAGTCTTGGTTGTTGTCTAGCTATGTAGAATATTGTGTCATGTAAAATGTTTATTCATCCTATCTCAAGCAAAAGAAAAAACAAACAGTATTATCTGGAAAGGCATTAACAGCAGGGAAGCTGTGATTAAACACAGAAGTTAAAAGACTAAAGAGAGACCATTTATCCAGAAAACTCAGGCAAAGAGCTCTTCCAATATGCATACATAAGGAAAATATATTTTTGTATATTTTTTCCAATTTAACACTCAATTTTGCAAATATAGATATATACTTCTATTATATAAAAAATGGGAAGCTGCTGATATTTGAATTATTTTTGTATCATTTAGAAATTTGTCATTTTAAAATAAGGCAGTCATTTTTTTATATCCAAGATTAAATAAATTAATATCATTTCATAATTGAAATTTAAGTTAATTTGTACTCATAAAAGTATCATTCAGTACTTCTCCAATTTTTAATTGTTATGCAGTTACATCATTACTTACCATTGGTCTAACTAGAACTATATTTAAGACTTCTTTTTTAAAAAAATATTTATTGGGGTATCGTTGATTTACAATGTTGTGTTAGTTTCAGGCATACAGCAAAGTGAATCAGTTATACATATACATATATCCACTATTTTTGTAGATTCTTTTCCCATATAGGCCATTATAGAGTATTGAGTAGAGTTCCCTGTGCTATACGGTAGGTTCTTATTAGTTGTCTATTTTATATATAGTAGTGTGTATATGTCAATCCCAATCTCCCAATTTATCCCTCCCCCCTTATCTCCTGGTAACCATAAGTTTGTTTTCTACATCTGTGACTCTACTTCTGTTTTGTAAATAAGTTCATTTGTGCCCTTTTTTAATTTTTTTTTATTTTTTTATTTTTTTATTCTTATTTTTTTTTTTTTTGCGGTATGCGGGCCTCTCACTGTCGTGGCCTCTCCCACTGCAGAGCACAGGCTCCGGACGCACAGGCTCAGCGGCCATGGCTCATAGGCCCAGCCGCTCCGCGGCATGTGGGATCTTCCCGGACCGGGGCACGAACCCGTGTCCCCTGCATCAGCAGGCGGATTCCCTACCACTGCGCCACCAGGGAAGCCCTGTGCCCTTTTTTTAGATTCCACATATAAGCAATATCATATGATATTTGTCTTTCTCTGTCTGACTTACTTCACTCAGTATGACAATCTCTGGGTCCATCCATGTTGCTGCAAATGGCATTATTTTGTTCTTTTTTATGGCTGAGTAATATTCCATTGTATATATGCACCACATCTTCCTCATCCATTCATCCATCAATGGACACTTAGGTTGCTTCCATGTCCTGCCTATTGTAAATAGTGCTGCAATGAACATTCCGGTGCATGCATCTTTTCAAATTATGGTTTTATCCAGGTATATGCCTAGGAGTGGGATTGCTGGGTCATATGGTAATTAGATTTTTAGTTTTTTAAGGAACCTCCATACTGTTCTTCATAGTGGCTGTGCCAATTTACATTCCTACCAACAGTGTAGGAAGGTTCCCTAAGGCTTCTTTAAAGAAAATGCTCATGTGAAACAAAACTATTGATACATTAACCTGGATTCTACTGAAAGACAACTAACTAGTTTGTTGTAGAGATGTATTAACTCTAAGGCTATATACTGCATAACGAGTAGAAATATTTTACTTTTGGTTGGAAAACCAGTTTATCTCTGAAAGAGAAAAAAAACCCCACCTTTTTTCCCCCCCTAGAAGCATTAGGATCAGCATTTCCTTAAAAATAAGGAATTGAAGGTACTTGTCATTATGAAATATGATTCTGTGGAGACAGCACATACCTAAACTGTAATAGTGACCATGTACAAAAATCATTCTGAGGAATTTCATTACCTTTCCTGAGCGGTATGCATACATTAAGTCATTGGTCATCTTTCATTTGAAGCCATATATTCAACTACTTCACAGTCAAGCCAGACACAATTCTGCTTTGGGACCTGTGCTCTAGCAATCCCTCTGCTTAGGACATTCTTTTCCCAAATATCCCTTTGGCTAAGTAAGTCACCTCCTTCAGTCCTTACCAGTTTTTACTTTATCTGCCCACTACCCACCCCACCCCAGCAAACCCTGCCCCACCTTACCGCAAGCTGCAGTCCAGTTCCCTTTTTATTCTTACACTTCTTTTTCTTTTTTATAGCATCTACCTTAACGTTGCTAAATTTAGCAAATAAAAATACAGGATTCCCAGTTAAATTGAATTTCAGATAAAGGACAAATGCATTTTTGGTATATGTATGTCCCATGAAATACGCAATAAGGGACATACATGTACCAAACTTATTTCTCATTTATCTGAAAAACATATTTACTTTTATAAATTTGGTAATCCTGTGTTTTATCCAAAAATTCTAACTTGCCACCATTGAACATACTATTGAGTTTATTATGTTAATTTCATATTTCTTGTCTCCCATGAGACCTGACTTTTCTGTCACTTTTCAAGTGGCTAAAAAAGACTGGACTCGAAGCAGATGCTCAATAAATACTTTTGATAACATTTGTTTTAATAAGAATAACTCAGGGGCTTCCCTGGTGGCGTTAGCGGTTGAGAGTCCGCCTGCCGATGCGGGGGACACGGGTTCATTCGCCGGTCCGGGAAGATCCCACATGCCGCGGAGCAGCTGGGCCCGTGAGCCATGGCCGCTGAGCCTGCGCATCCGGAGCCTGTGCTCCGCAACAGGAGAGGCCACAACAGTGAGAGGCCCGCGTACCGAAAAAAAAAATAAAGATAACTCAAAGTTTTGTTTTTTTGTTTTCAAATGTAATCTCAGTATATAGTTGATTCAATTTTTTTATTTCACTTTAATAGTTAATTCTTATTTTTATATGATTAATTAATGGGTATGAAAATTATTTTAAAATCCATTACTTAAAAATGCAATTTTTAATGAAATTTAATGAAAATTATTCATTAATTAAATACAAATCTTTGACCGACTATTTCTGAGATGACTAAACTAAAGCATGAGTGCAATCCAAGAATGAAGAGTTCTTTCTGGAAGGCACAAAACTCATTTCAGTGCTGTTAATTTTTTTTTCTATAACCAATGCTGGGAAGGCACATGTGTGAGGATTATTATAATACTAAATTATTAACGTCTTTCATTTAGATACATTTCATTAGTTGAGGATGGCAAGTAAACAACTGATCTGTGCTTTATGTTAGGGTAAATCTATGGTGACTTCTTTTTCAGCAAATTAGGCCTATTGCCAAATAGGACTAAACAAGGTGATTATTTTTTCCTTAGTTAATATCTATAGGGTCTCGTTAAGGTTCATTTCCCTTCCAGCAGAATGTAAAATAGATTTTCCTTACGTTCATAGGTCTTGCTAAAATTGAAATACAATTTTTGGTACTTCAGGTGTCTAAGAATAGTTAGGAAAAGGAGCCAGTGCCTAAGGCTGTTACAGACTGACAGAGTGGGTGGATGTAAGGCTTAGTTTAGTTGTTTTTTTTTTTTTTTTGGGGGGGCCAGAGCAAAAGATTTCCATGTGAATCTAAATTTGGGGGTATTTTTTTGTTTATGATCTAAATGAATTTGGAATGTCCTCTGACATAAATCCTCTTGTCTCAGCATTTGGGCTGCATTTACAATATTTAAGTATGCTCAGTGCTACATGTATGTAGGTATACATATGAAAAGTAAGCTACATGTGTTGGAGAACTTGTAATTCTGGACTGATATAAGCTTAATATACTTTCCCTATTGTTTGGTGTTCCCATTATGAAAAGGTACATTGGTAGCAGTAATGCCTCACCATTTCTTTTTCTTACAGTATCTTCTCTTACATAAAAAATGGTTCAGACTAAGGAAATACAATTTGGGCCTCTCTTAAATCCAGTAAGAACAGCATGAAGTTTTCTTCAAGACTTAAAACATCTTTGTTGCAGTATAATTCAGGTTGTACCTACCAATATCAGTATAAAAATAGAAAGCCAAACAAACAAAAACAGTTAATGTTCTTTCTTTGTCCACACTCAGAAACTCCAGATCTTCTGACTCAGTAGTTCCCTGGAAGTACACTGCTGCTCAAATTATTCAGCTTTCACTTTTTCGAAGCTGCGTCATGATAGTCCTAACAGAGAATGGAAAGCACAAATGCTAGTCTGAATTTCAAGTTTCACAAAGAATTTTTCCACCACTCCAATGAAAAATCCTGTTCTGTATGTTTTAGAAGAGTTTGCAGTCCAGCTCAACTGTGAAACGTTTTGTGTCTTAGAAAAGCAATGGATTTCTGGACTGAATAAATTCAGCCTGCCTTAAGAAATACTTTCTCCAGTGAGAGACCAAATAAGTGAATTTCTTCCTGAAAGTTTACAATTTGTGTGTTAGTGCTCAATTATCAAGTCATTGAGGCATGCTGAAGCATGCAACCAAAATATAGAGAAATGCCCCCCCCACAAGGATCATTGAGTATGTACATGAGAAGTCAAATGTCCAAATATGCTGACTATAAAGGAGAGATATATTTAATGGTGTGTTTATCACTTGTTCCTTAATTTTATCTTCTCAAAGTCCAAAAGAAATCCAGGCTTATCATACTTTAGCAGAGTGATGAGAAGGAAGAATCAAACAATCACTAAACTAATAGCTGAGAGATGGAAAAAAATGGGACAGAGAGTTTAGGAAATACATCAACATCAATCACAACTTATATCAATTCTTCAAATTAAATGCAGTGGCCCTGTAGACCAGGTGTTGTTTGTTGTCAGTTTGGTACTCCTTTGTTGACACTGCATTTGTTCGTACCTCCAATGGTAATTATTTGATTTCTTGGTTGTCCTGTCTAGGTATCCACCAGACTCTGAGATAGCTTAGGTTGTAGATTACGCTAACTTTACATTTCTATATCCCTCACTTCTAGCCTAAGATCTGCTATATAATCAGTGCCCAATAAATATGTTTAGTGAATCAATGTAATATGAGATGGTTTGTTATGGGTCAACAAACAATTCTCTTTGCTTTCTTAAATCCATGGGAACCTAATTGGGTCAATAAATACTCCTATTTGCTCCATTGTACTCCTTGCTTCAGTTTTCCTTGACTCTGTTTTTAACTACATGTCATATATTTTTACTCACATCAATTACATAAACATTGCAAACACTTCTCTGGGAGTTTGATGTAAGAGAATTAATTTCTTGGTTGAATTTTGATTGGAAAACATTCAGATTTAATATGTTGGTGAGGATTAATATTCTAATACTACCAGAAAAGAAAACATTCTTGGTTCATCCATCTAGTCCTTTATTTTTAATTAATTGATTCATTGATTCATTCATTCAAACAGCATTCAATGACTTCCACTTGTGTACAAAACATGATACTGGATGCTTGGGCAGATATACAGATGAAGAAGAAAAATGCTGTTTCTTTTAAGAACTTTCAGTCTAGCAGGCTTATTTGGTCTACGTTTGCAAAAGCCACATTATTACGGAACATATGGTGGAAATGTAAAGATAATCAACCATTGCTTCTAGCCTTTTTAAGATCAGGGTGCCTTTAAGATTATGATGAAAGCTAAGGATTTCCTCAGCATAACTGAATATTCCACACGTATTAAAAATTTGTGTATTATTTCAGGGGATTTACAGAAAAATGGAAGTTTACCCAGGGGTTGAAGATGAAGAAGAATCTTTTAATTTAGTGTAAAACATTTATGTTAAAGATAAAAAAGGGCAATCAGAAAAGAAAAAGTATTTTTTCACAGTCCTTCACTGTTAATTTTAATGTCTTTCCCTTTAATGGCAACTTTTATCAATTCATCTTTTTTTTTTTTTGTATTTATTTAATCTATTTATTTTGGCTGCTTTTGTTCTTTGTTGTGGTGCACGGGCTTCTCATTGCGGTGGCTTCTCTTGTTGCGGAGCACGGGCTGTAGGCACGCGGGTTTCAGTAGTTGTGGCTTGCGGGGTTGGTTGCCCCGCGGCATGTGGGATCTTCCCGGACCAGGGCTCGAACCTGTGTCCCCTTCATTGGCAGGCAGATTCTTAACCACTGCGCCACCAGGGAAACCCTATCAATTCATCTTTAAAGAGTTTCTCCTCCCTCTTTCTCATTACGCTTAGAACAAACATCACCTCTACTATCTTTCCCTGACAGCCTATTTCCTTATGATAGTCTCCAAACATTCTAACGTTGGTTGTCTTTTCCAACCCTGCATTAGCTGCTAGTCTGAATAATATTAACCTCAAGTAAAATCACATTTCTCTAGGTCCTCGACCATTGCTACCATCCTAAAATAATGAGTTATTGAAAACCTAGAAATTGCTTGATTCCCATTACTGTATTGAATTTACACAGGTAACTTAATTATTTCATAGAAAATCACTAAGCACAAACATTTTTAAATGTCCAAATTAGACAAAAATTACTTTATGTAATATAAATAACAAATCTGCATTAATTCTGAAGGTTATTTAAAAATAAGGTAAAAATCTTTCTACCATTAGATTTATAGATTTCTAATAAATTTCACCAAACAGCTGAGATATTTTTTAATAGGGCCTATTTCGAGCTTGAGATATTCATATTAAGCATACATACATCACAATTAAGATAGCAGCATGAAGAAATATTGTTAGCTGTTAGTGTCATGTGTGACAGTAATATAAAGTTAATTGATATATGAATTACAAAATTATACTGCAGGTTATTGCTTGAAGGCGTAATGGTGAGCCCCAGCTTCCATCAGGTGACAGTTTTAATATCTGCTGGTGATGCTCATTTTATCTGTAGCAGCTACTTGATTCTTCCTGGTTAGAGGAAAGAGTTCAGAAAATAAAACACTATGAGGTCTTTGGGAAAAAGGAGAAAAAAATAGAACAGAGGAAATATATTTTATTTATGGACATGTATTTATCATAGATGTATCATATCCATTTCACATTTTCTCATGTTTATCTGATAGAAAAGCTAAATACTTTTAATATGAAAATTAACAATGTATCTATATAAGCATTTCCAAATAGTTATAAACATGAATTTTTAATGCTACATTTAATCATCCTAATAATTGGTAAATTACATCAGTATAATTTTGTAGAATAATGTCTGTAATATTTTGACTTACCCCTTTATAATCATCTCAATTCAAGATGCCTCAGGATTAAAGCATTCTAGTTTCCCAACAGGTAAATTAATACAGAGGGTTCTTTTCCCAAATACATAGACGTTCATTAGGCAAATACCTCAGCATATACATAGGATTTGTTCATTTTATTATATTTATACTGAAGAACACCATGTCAAACCAATTATCCTTTTTTTTTTTTTTTTTTTTTTTTTTTGCGGTACGTGGGCCTCTCACTGCTGTGTCCTCTCCCGCTGCAGAGCACAGGCTCCAGACGCGCAGGCTCAGCGGCCATGGCTCACGGGCCCAGCCGCTCCACGGCATGTGGGATCTTCCCGGACTGGGGCACGAACCCGCGTCCCCTGCATCGGCAGGCGGACTCTCAACCACTGCGCCACCAGGGAAGCCCTATCCATTATTTTGATTTCTCTATTACGTAGTCAACACTTGCATCAGTTATTAAAATATATTCATAATTGCCTACTCTAAATGGAATCACATGTTCATATATATCATATATATGTTGTTATTGTCAAATTTAAATATGCACTCATACACATATACAACACTACCTACAAGTTTGTAGCCATATAATAGATCTTGTTTTTTAATATAATAATTTTTGGTTTTGTCTTTTAGTACATCTCAATATCTCTTTAATACTATGCTAAATTTGCTTTTAATAATCAGTTTAAGTATAATATGACAGTGAACGAAAAGAAATAAAATGGTTATTTGTAGAACTGAAGAAAGAAACTTTCATCCCCATTTAATAAGTCTTCTGTTATACTGCTTCACCTATCCAAGCACTTTACTTACTTGTATCTTTTGTTGTGGTTGATTTAGAGGGAAATATTTTTTTCCAATTGTATATTAAATGCCACTCTCCCTCCCCTTCACAAAACCTTTCATATGGTGAAGTGTCTTTCATTTGGGTGAACAATTTCTATGAAAATCCATGGGAATTTTATGGATAGATATATGAGAAAGTCTTTTTTTTTTTTTTTTTGGATTGGAGTTGAGAGGCAGATAGAGGAATTAATTTAGACTAATTTATAGGATTTACCAATGACGATACAGCTCTATGTTTACACCAGAGCTGACTTTCACACAAGTATTTCCATTAAGAACTTAGAAAAAGATGATGATAGATTAATAGAGGCCATCTAACTTAGGGAAATTAGTAATTTTGTTTCTCACCCGTTCAGTTTATGTATAAATGTTGTGCTAACATTTGTGAGTGTTCGTTTTACTGCCCCCATTTAATGTGTACACTGCTTAGATCTATCATGTAGACAATCAGATAAAGAATATTTTTATGACCTGATTAGAGCAGTAGTATGACAGTATGGTGTCCTAGTGTTTCATTCAAAGGAATAGCCAGACTAATTTTTTTTTAAAGTATTGAAAAATAAATTTCATCTGTACTGGAATCCTTTGCAGAGGAGTTGAAGAGAATTCATTACACAAAACAGAACAAATGGTACTAAATATCTTATCCTTTTCTCCAGCAATTTCCACAGAGTGGCAGTTACTCAAAACTCTTTCCTATTCCTCTTCCCCATTCTCCTACTACCAAACTTTTCATTTTTGCCCTCCTTCCTTCACCTTCTGAATCTATTCTGACCTTCATCTAGTAGCTTTCCTAAAGTAAATGAATTTTGCTATTTTTGGTTTCTTCAATTCAAATCTAGCCATTTCCATGTTGAACAAAAAAGACAGGAAAGAGCATGACAGACATACCTCTGGGACAGATGGCAAGGGTGAGGCATCAATGAACACTGAAGAGTGGTATAATAGTACTTTTGTCCTAATAGAATGTAACATTGTCAAAAAACATCCGCAAAGGGTTTATAACTATTCTTTATGCACCAGCTTCTATATGTAGATACACTCTTTAGCTCAGTTGATCCTTCCAATAGATATTATTCCTATAATTCCTAAAAATGAGAAAACAACTTAAGGTAACTAGAAGATGCAGAACAAGTAAATGTAGGGACCAAATGTAAATACAGACCCTCTGATGCCATAAGGTCTGTGCCAAGGAGAGTCAACCAATGATAACAACATTCTCCTAGGAATAATATGAAAAATAATTTATTTACTATTAGAATAATGTGTTCTATGATAGGCAAAGCTTAATAATTCTCAAAACCATATAAAAGGAGGAGGAAACAATGAGAAGGAAACAAATATTTTAGTAGGAGTCAGCCCAGTAGGGCAATAATATTGTTCAAAACATTGGTCAGAGTTGTTAGAGTATACTGAACTCTACCTGAGAAATTTAATTCAACTGGGTGAACAAATGCTATCAATGAATCAAAAAGAAGGATCTCTAATACCATTTCATGGCTGTTGCTTTCCAGAAATATTTTGAACAAGAGCTGTTTCAAATTTATACCACTCTCTTCAAACCCTGCCACCCCCATTTCACCTTTAGCCTACAGAGAAAATAATTCATCAAACAAGAATTTTTTCCCACTTTATCATCATGTTTAATCATACTTTAAATTCTTATCTAGATATCCTTTTGTCTTTGAAAAAGTATCTCTTCTAAATTATCTTTTCAATGTTTTTCTCTGTGATCTTGTTTTTCTCTATTAACTTCATCATGATCTTCCCTTTAAACTATCTATTAATCTTTACATACCCTTGGGTTTATTTCCTCAGTTTACAGTTCTTTCCCATGTTTATCTTCATTGAAAAACAGCAAACATGACAAATAATCACTTACACCCCACTCCAAGCTCAGCTCTTACTTTCTCATTCACCTGCAGTTTTTTCCTTTACTTTGGAAATATCACTCTGCAGTTGTTTTGTCATCTTAACCTCCTCAGGCTACTGTAAATAAGACTTTTCTTTTGTTCTTTGTCAAAATCGTTTCGGTTTTCCAGTTACTTCCTTTCTAACAGTGCAGCCTCCTTTAATTCCAATCCTCCATGAAATTGGACACTATGAACAAACATGGTGGCCCCATCCTCCCACCTTTATCTTAGAATCACATTTCTAACAGTTTTTGGACATTTCCCCCTAAATCTCACATTATTCCCTTCAATCCCATATTCTCAAAACAGCACTTATCTTTCCCACTGAACTTATTTTTGTTTCCTATCTACTTCATTTAATGGTGCATCCACTCAGGAGAGGACTTGCACCAGGTACACCGCCATTTCCTGCAGTGTTTTCACACCGATCCATTTGGTGCCATCCATTTCACCTCTGAAATGGCTACTTTATTTCTGTCTCTCCTTTCTTTTTTCATTATCCAAGTTTAGGCCCTCTTTGTTACATGGCTGAGAAGGTGTTGTAACACTTTGTTAATTAGTCTGCCTACTTTCTTCAAGATTTTCTATCTCTGAGTCATTCACCAAACTGCTGACAAAGTTCTCCTTTTGTCACATTATGAGATGCTTCTTTAAAACAACGTTTAAAACCTTCTTTAAACTATTCAGTGTCATTCCTCTACTGATGAAGTAAAGTCCAAAACTTTTGAGCACGTTATGCTCAACAATATGCCTTTTATTTAAATTATTTCTTCTTCCTGAAATGTCCTTACTTTCCTAAACCTCTTCAAGTGGTAAACTTTACCTCTTTCATTGTCCCCTTCTATGCCTGGGAAATCCATCATCCATTATCTTTCAAGCCCAGATCAAAGATTTTCTCTTTTTAGCCTTTCCTTATTTTATTCTGCTTTTCTCTACTCTTGAAAAAAAGGGAAGGGTACCGTCCTTTCCATCCCCTTAGCCCTTTGTACACACATCTGTTTAACAAAAACATTTCTTTCTTCAACTAATATTAATTGAATGCTTGTTATGTACTAGGTGTTAGAGATATGACAGTGTCATTTTCTGGTCTAATGACTTGCTCTTGGAAATGTGCATTGCCATTTTTAATTTATGATTAATCTTATTGCTAAACTGTTATTGTCTTGAAGTTTTTCAGGTTTGTGTAAAACTAGGACAGAGCTTGACTCCAAGACAGCTATACAAATGTTTATTAATTGATAAATATAGTATTCTTTTCACTCTGTCACTATTATATTCTGAAATATTTTGGATGAGTCTTTTCCCTATAATATTCTTATTGCATTGAAATTACTTCCTCTTGAGGTCCCAAAATACATTCATAGCACCCTCATTTCCTGCATTAGTGGTGAAAAAAGTACTATAATAAAAACTAGACACAAAGCTAATAACATTCACTAAGTCAGACAAAATTTTTTTTTCTCCTAAATTTAAGTGGTAGGGACAGTGTTCAATAACATTTATAATTTATCAAAATTTTAGAGACTTTTGTAAAGGAAAAAATTATATACTTGATGTTGTAGGATTGAATATAGGGGAAGAAATTGCATATTTCTTTGATTATTATTATTTAATTTACTTAGTGGAACTACTTTATTTGACTTCACTGGAATTGCATAAGAATTAATAATCAATCAACTTAATTTGTGAACCTATAGTTTTAGGTATCTTAGTGTGTGCATCTTGCTTTTTCTTCAAAATGCCCTGTTTTCCTTTTAGGGAGAGAGGTACTGCCTATATTCAAAAGCATAATTTAAATAAAAATAGTATTTGTAATAAAATTAAATACATAGAATTTGTGGGAGAACTTTGAGATAAGGTGAAAAAGAGTAGTGTTTTTTCACAGAGTTGTGAAATGAAAGGTAAACCTTTTTTAAACAAATACCTAGTTCAATTCATTTTTATAAGACAGGTGGAAAAGGCTAAGTTGAGTGAATGGTTGGAACTTTGTTTACACATATACTATGTACCATATATGCGTTTGATTTGGTTTCATAGAAACCGAACAAGAAAACAAGTCTTGCTAGTTGAAATATAACTTACACGTCTATTATTATTTACAGCCAGTAGGTTTTTGGAAATTACACTGAGAATTATTTTTCACAGCATTAGATGTCCCTGTGGCTGTGATTCTGCCAGGGAGGCTAATGGTCACAGAATGATTGAACTGTTTGATTGCATTGTCAAAATAGTCAACACAGTAATTTCAATTTAACAAAACAGAATAACCTTTTCAAGCTCACAGAAAGACAGTTTGGACAAGAGAAAATAGGTATTTTTGTGAAAGATTATATTGCAGTCCACTTACCTCAATTCATATACTACTGTTTTTATTTGCTTACTCTCTCCTTTTCTATGTCATTTGTTTTGTTCATTCAAATTGTGTGTGTGTTTGTGTAATTGAATAGTGATTGCCCACCAGTGTGCAATTTTCTGTGTCAATTTCAACTGGCAGAATTTTATTAAAAAAATATAATTGTGAAAATGGATTTGTTCTTTAGGAAAAAGAAATGAACCAGAGAAAAAGGATTTTTTTTTTTTTAATTTGAGCAGTAGTCATTCTAATAGCACCCTCACCAAAGTCTGTTGTTTCTTGTAAAAATAATATAGACAAGAAAATGCTGGTCAAGAACAGAAAAGCATGTAAGAATGAGAAAACAATATCACAGTGTAATGTACAATGACATTTTCCTACTGGTCAAGAAGCTATTCCCACCAAAGTGTCCACTGACCAATATTTACAGCATAGAAAGTCATTGAACCAGGAGAAAAAATGACAAGGGTTAGGATTCCTTGACCAGTGGTTTGACCAATGAAACAATTGATGGTGTTTTCAGCTAGCCAAAGTGAATATACCAAAAACCAAAATTCGAAGTCAATATGAAGAAATAAAAATCTAATTAATGGTAGTATACTTCATTGTTGAGCGCTCCCAGTGTGCATGCCACAGACTGTTAATATTCATATATATTATTAATAATTTTCACAACACACCCATGGAGTGTATACTATTATTTCTGTTTTATACATCAGAAAACTGATTTATGATCCATTTAAATAACTTTACTGAAGCCATAAAAATGCCCCAATATGTTTGATTGCAAATATTTTTCAGTTATTTAGTTATTTATTCCAATAAATACTTATTGAGTTTATATATTTGGCAGAGAATGATGAGCAAGACATTGTTCCTACTTTCACTTAGGCTTATGATCTAGGGAGAAAGGCAGATAATTGAACAAGGTATGAGAGTCAACTATGATTAGTATCATGAGAACAGAAATACAAAGTTCCATTGAAAAGCACAGGAGTCAGATTTCCCATAATATCTGACTTTTAAATTGAGACATAAGGTAGATCTGGTATAAGAAGTGGGTAAGACAGTGTTCACTGCAGCTCTATTTACAATAGCCAGGACATGGAAGCAACCTAAGTGTCCATCAACAAATGAATGGATAAAGAAGATGTGGCACATATATACAATGGAATATTACTCGGCCATAAAAAGAAACGAAATTGAGTTATTTGTAGTGAGGTGAATGGACCTAGAGTCTGTCATACAGGATGAAGTAAGTCAGAAAGAGAAAAACAAATACAGTATGCTAATACATATATATGGAATCTAAAAAAAAAAAAAGGTTCTGAAGAACCTAAGGGCAGGACAGGAATAAATACGAAGACATAGAGAATGGATGGACTTGAGGACAAGGGGAAGGGGAAGGGTAAGCTGGGACGAAGTGAGAGAGTGGCATGGACTTATATATACTACCAAATGTAAGATAGATAGCTAGTGGGAAGCAGCCACATAGCACAGGGAGATCAGTTCAGTGCTTTGTGACCACCTAGAGAGGTGGGTTAGGAAAAGTGGGAGGGAGATGCAAGAGGGAGGTGATATGGGGATATATGTATATGTAAAGCTGATTCACTTTATCAGAAACTAACACACCATTGTAAAGCAATTTTACCCCAATAAAGATGTTTAAAAAAAAAAAAAGAAGTGGGTGAAAAGAGAAGAGTGGTCTAAGCAGAAGGTTCAGAAACTATCAAGGCACTGAGGCAAGAAAATACATGTTGTAGTGAAAGACCAAAGTCAGTCAGGTTGGGCTAGATCCCTGAGTTTTTAGGAGAAAGGGGGAAATTGTGGACAAGGGTTCAATCCTAAAGATCCTTTGCACTATGTTTACTGACGTAGGACAAAAACTTAATTCTAAATTTTTGAAGAATTTAAGCAGGGATTTTAAATGACCAAATGCACATTCTAAAAATGACGTATACTCTAGAGAATGAATTGAAGGGCAACAAAACTTAATGCAGGAGGAGGCCATTGTGGGGCTCTAGGCAGGAGATGCTCCTGACTTAGACTGTGGAAGTGCCAGTTGGAATGGAAGAAGAGATGAGATTCTAGTGCTAAGTAGGATGTAGGAAATAAAGTTACCATAATTCAGTGACTCATTGGATATGTGAGTTGTTTGCGAAGCAGAGGTTTAGAAATAGTCCCAGGTCTCTGCCTGCAAATAATAATAGAATTTTAAGTTAAATTTTAACTGTGAAGAATTTTTTTTCCTGTTCTGTCTCCATGAAATCAAACCAAGTGGACATAGTTAAAACTGGGAAAACAAAATTTCCTAGTTTTGCAGATGGGTGAACTGTAGTGCTTATTACTGAGAAAGGTGAAAATAGAGATGAGAATAAACATTGGAGTCACTGTGGAGTCACTGTGGAGAATAAACAATGGAGTGATTTTTGGAGTCTGATTTGAGGGAATTGAGTAGATAATATATTTAATTTGTGTTTAGTAAGGTAATTTATATGATTCAATCACTTTTATGTACAGTTATTTATAACCACTCTAGTGTATCATTGGCTTTTACTCACTGTAATGACATACCCAACATCATGATCCACACGTGCAGGACCAGTGGTCATGTCACAATATGAATGTGCTTAATGACATCAGAAGTATTCTAGGTGGATAGTGAACAAAAAGCAAGCAACTACTCTACAGAAAATTATTCTAAATCTTACAGCTCATATATAAGAAAAAGCTATAGAGAGATTTCCCCCAAATTGACAAGTATGCACTTTCCATGGCACTTTCAGTAAGAAGTTATGAAATTTAAATAAACTTTTCTAAGCTAATAATGATAATGAAAATTTGATCAAGTACTCAAGAGGAAAGACTGGATTAACTTTTTACTCTCTCTGTAGAAAATATAATTAAAAAGATGATTCATGTATCTGTAGTTAAAAAAATGTAGAGGAAAAGGTATTATGGAGCTATGCCAGTCAATTAATAAAAACATCATGTTAGTTTTGAATTGATGTTTTATGTATTTGTCAGCTTTTTAAAATTTGTAATGTGTTGTAATTTCTTTCACATTTTAAATAAATGCCCATTTTCTTAATAAGGAGAAGGAGAATCAATGGCGAGAGGCTGACACTTTTCTCCGGAGCACAGCTGGGCATATGAGACCATGTTAGAATCTCACATTAACAAGAGATGCACTTGTTCCAAACTGAGGATCTAGTATTCACTGTAAAACACACGGTAGGTTGCTTAGATTATAATGAAGACGAGAAATCCTTTAAATTATAAGCCTAACTTATATAAAGATATGATCCAGAATTAACAAAGAAGCATAACACTCTGGGTTAGAGGTTCTCAAACCTTAGTAAGCCTAAAGATTACCTGAGGAGCTTTATAAAATTCTGAATTGGGGATGCTACCTCCAGAGATCCTAAAAAGAAACCAGGAACTGCTTTTGCTAACCCACATTCCAGATAATTCTAATGCAGATGATCCCCCAAACAACTTTGTTAACTATTGATTTTAGGGCAGTATGGATTTCCATAATGCAAATGGATTGGTGTATCTCTTCTCAAAAACTGCTCTTGCCACTTTTGAGGAGCTGAAATAGGTTTAGATTGCTAATTAGAAAATATTCGCTGAAAAGAAAACATCTCTCTATATAATAAAATATTATAATATAAAGCAATTTATAATAATGGGAACATAACAAGGTTGTATTTGTAAAAACAAGTGGATTCATTACAAAACCTCAGAAATTAGTTATGGTGCTGAAAAAGGAATAAAATGAATCACATACAAATAATTGCCCAGTTTAAATGACTTAATATATATATTAGATGTATATTGTATGCTTTGAAGAAGTCACAATAAGATGTATCTCCTTATTCCAAAAACTAATTTTTCAAAATATGTCTACAACAAATATATTAGCATTGAGGTAAGAACCATTATCATGTTTTTTCTAAATCAACTTTATTGTGGTATAATTTATATTGTCAGATTATTCTGAATATAAAAAATGGTGACTATTTTTCAGTCTTTGTACAAATGACTCTTTAAAAGTTCACAAAAATAACTTAGAGCAAAGTTGCAAAATAAAAAGAAATCGGTTGCTCAAAAACAAGATAAGGATATTAAGTAATGAAGTTAATGTATTTAAATGAAGCAAATCTAGTAAGTTTTCACTAGGAGGAATTTCAAAATAAAAGAGTCAAACCTTAAAGGTATTCATTCATGGATATTCATTTATCCAGCGTATATGTGTCTGCATAGCACAGTATTCAAATACAAGATCACTAGGACAATTCTAAAGATGCTGTCAGCAATATTTAGTTTTCTAAAGGAGAAAAATCATGACCAAAGCCCTGGTGTCATTTGCCCAGGAGAAAGCATCAAGAGGAGTTTGGAGCCCAGTGTCTGACCTCTACTTTCCTTTTTGCTTTTCAGTTACACCAAACTTTTGTGGAATGGGATGTATCCATTCTTGATTTTAAATTTATATCAATGTAAAAATCCACTGAGTTCACATTTTTATCTTTATTTAAACTAATGAATCACTTGTGCAGGTATTATCTACACTCAGGTTATAGATTGTCCCACCAAAGGAGCTATTTCAAACACTGGTAGCAGTAAGGTAAGAGAAACACAGCTAGCTTTATTGGTCATTGCAAGTAGCTGAAATGGATAAATATTTTTAAGGAGAAGATAAAATACTTTATGTACTGTGTGTATTTATAAGAATCTTATCATGTGGTCTGAGTTGGGTGATATGCTGAGAAAAGGAATGTTATTTGGTCTATTCCAGGGTATAGATATTATTTAGTAGATTCAATTTACTTTTAAATCTCTCAAATAATAAATATTGTTTCATGATAGTAAATAGGAAAGGTGTGAGGTGGCTAGATTAGAAATTGCAGAAATGAGGCAAGGAAAAGAACTCAGACTACCAGAAATTTAAATGTCTTCTAGGAGTGACCCCTGTTACTAAAATCAGTTTTTTTTATTCTGTTTTCTTCTATGAGTACTCAGGTTAGGTATGGGGAGATTTCCAAGGCTGCACAATTTTCATCAGATAAGGAGCACTTACAGTTTATCAATTAAGCATATAATATAATAATGTTAAATAGATGAGATAGGAGTGAAGTAAAATGCAGATTTTGGCTTAGAATTTTGACTTTTAGTCTTTCTTGCACATGATTACTCAGTATTTTCCTTCCATTGTCAGTAGCATCATTTTCATTCTGTTTGTGATGGGTCATTTAAACACATTCCCAAACATTTGTCACAAACCCCGAATTTTTTGAAGTTATGCACTCTCTTTTCCTTGCTCTCTTATTCTAAGTCTTTGGAGCTATAGAAATTATTTGAAATCAAATTGTGTACAATTCTTGAATATTTACTTTAGACATAATAAAGGATATTATGTATGCATTGAAAGTAATTTTATCAAAATCTTTAAGACTTTGTTGAAAATAGTATCAACTAAGTAAAAAAGAAGATGATTCAAAACTGAGCATGGGTATGACCCAAATCTCTTTGGGGGAGGTGGAGAACATATGACATATAAAACAACTGAAAGAAAGTACCAGGTGTTCAGAAACTTTCCCCACTAATTTACATTTCTTCTTGTTTTAGAGTCCACAAATTTCCAACTTGTAACTCATCCGTTACAATACTAAAACATTCAACACAATAATTTACTATAATTTGTCTACCTCAAATATCAGCATGTTAAGAAAAACTTTAAATATTCATAAATCGACTTTCATCTTCAAGTTAGAAGCAGAAGAACAAAAATTGCTGCTAGACATTATTTTTTCCCTTGTCAGAGAAACAGAATAGGGGTAGTGGAATTTTTCTTTTTTTTTTTTTTGGTAAATCTCATCCTTAAATGTTTTTCCCTATTATTCATATTTGCCATATACACTTTTTAGAACGAGAAAGAGCTTTGCTTACTTGAGTTAACTCAAGTACATATGGAAAGAAGAGTAATCAAAATCACATTTTTGCAGCTAGCCCATATAGGTATCCAGGAGCAATTATAAAACAGAAGGTAGAAACTTCTTCAAAGGATGTCATGATTTTGGCAGGCATAAGGAGTCTCGATCCCTTGGGAATATTAATTACTCAATCTTTTCTCCAATCTTTAGAGACATATCCATTTCCCTAACAGTTGTTTTCTACCACTTTAGTTTCTCCCTGTATTTTTTTATATTGGGTAAAATTTTACAGTTAGGTTGGGCTCTCTAGTAGTTACTATAATCTAGCTGACCATAAAGGAATTAAAATTGCTTTTATTTAAATTTTTTAAAATTTTGGATTTTTAAACTGAATTACAACACTGCTACCACTTAAATAATGAGAAAGAAATGTTTTTCCTCAGCAAAGTTTTTTAAAATAAAACTTTCACCATAATTAATTAAAGCATTTATTGAATAATGTGTAAGACACATAATGATATTTACATAACTGTGTTTATAGTTCCAGGTGAAAGAAAGGATAAGTATCCTTGGGAAATGAGAATAAATGTATATAATGAATAATAATTAAGAAGGTTGATAATAAAAACATAATGAGATATTGTGTTAATATACTAATATTTGCAAGAGTTGAAATTAATTTAGTCTTCTTTAAATATACAACATAGTTTGGGAAATTCAAAAATGTAACAGAAATATGTGATGGCAGGTACTGATATATTTTTTTCTTGAGTGTTTATTATCTAAATGTTAACTTTTTCTTGTGTCTAATTATTTTTTCTAAATATATTTTAAAATAGCTTAAACATTTAGAGTACTTCAAAGAGGTTATTTAATCATAGTGGAAGATATCCACTTTAATCTTTTAGAAATCAAGACTTATTCATAGGTAATATCAATCAAAGCACAGAATCCCTAAAATTTTCTTTTTTCTCATGTTTGCTTACACTTTTACCTCCCCAATCGTCTGCTAATAATCTCTCAAAAGATTATGGGCATTATGGGCATAACATTATGGCCATAACATTATGGGCATAACATATTTGAATTTTGTTTTATGAACACATCCATAATGCTTATTATCCTTTTTTCTATAGAACACAGATTTCTATTATTCATCTATTGATCTTTGACCACTAGCCAATAGGCTTTTAAAATATAGTTATCCATTCCTCAAACAAATAGAAGGTAATTCAATTCACAAGTAATATCCAGATTTGACATATTTTAATGGGAAAAAAAATTAATTTCTGTTATGATCTTAAGAAGATTTTAGGAATGATTTTCATGACTTACCAAGCTCTGAGGGGAAAGAAATATAAATATGCAAATTAGAAGACTGACGATCCAAATCCTACAAATTAAAAGGTTGAAATAGCTAGATTTTTTGGCACACTGAGTTATGTGTAACTAAAGAAGAAAATAGGACTCCTTTCTTCTGATTAGAAGATGACATAACTTTTATGTTACTTTTGTACATAAATATATATATGTATACTTTTATAGTATATCTTTTAAAGTTACATAAAGACATGTATCACGATTAAACATAAATATACATACATTACATATGTAAAAATATATTTTTAACCAGTACCTACAGTGTGCGCATATGTATGTGCATTTTTAAAGACAGTTTGATGAATATTAAAGTGAATTCTAGCTTTAGGATATGTCAGAATTTTCTGTGCTTCCCTTCTCTGAATTAGATTACAATTTAAATATATTAATTTTGGTACAGTAGAAACTTAGTATCAGAATTGATACCCCAATGATACCTGAATGTTGGCTACATAATGTTCCATCCTCTGTTGAAGGTGGTGGTCTTCCATTATCAACTCTCTTAGATTCATTCCTTAGGTAGTGTTTTTCCTGTGTGACTATAGGCACATGATAATAAAGATATTACCTAGGGCTTTTCAGTGGCCTTATGGTAGAGGCTGGACAGGAAGATCAGGGACTCCAAATACTTCCTCTGTTTTTGAGCTTTCCCAAAGCAGAGGTAGTATTTTGAGTCCCTTTCCCACTTTCTTTGAAAAACAGGAAAGAGAATGTTATTCGTTGCAAAATTTATATTGAAACTTTTTTGGAAAATCCTATTGGAGTTTTCATTGGAAAGTAAAGTGACAAGGCTTTTCCTTAAAATTGGCCAGCCGTACCTATCAAAAGAGCAAGTGAGGAGGATTATTCAACAAAGGAACTTTAACTACAAAATTGCATGTGTAGTTAATTCTCCCTCAAGCCTGCTCTAGAGGTATCTTCTGGGAAGGCTACCGCATCCTAAGAATACACCTTCAGAATGAGGTCACACTTAACTTAAAACCTAAATTTCCTCAGACACATAGATTATTTATGTGGCAGGCACCAGGATGTTCAGGCCTCATGAAGTTTTTCCAAGTTATGTCATCACTGGCTCTCTGAAAATTAACATGTTCCTGTAACTGGTCAGAAAATGTGAAGAAAATGTTTGAGGGTCATAGAAACACAAATATTTAAAATGATATAATCTCTTGGACTGACAGATAAAAAACTAACAAGTAAGTGTAGGTTAAGATGTGGGATACAAATAAGTTTGGGGTTTAAATTTTGACATTATATTGAAGGGCAACTTGTCTAAGTGCATCAAAAGCTCTAAAAATCAATTCTTTTGCAGAATCTCACTTTTATTCATTAGGTTGTATTTTTTTTTTAAGTAAAACAGGTAACCAGTGATTACCTACAGAGTTGTTTATTGCAACTTTTAGTTTTACCTAGTATCTATTTTTGAACATCAAAGTAGTTCCCAATTTTTAAAACTTAAAAAAATATGGAAAATTCATATATAGCGTGTCATGTCCTTATTCTACTTATTAAACAGAATTAGAATGACCAAGATGAAGCTTTACCACAAAATATTTTTGTGTAAAAAAGGGCAATGCACAGAGCAGTATATTAAGTGCTCTAAAAAATTCCAACAATTTATATGTATTTTTTCTATATACAGAAGTCTACAGAAATGTTTAAAAATGCAATAGTAATCATCTACAAATGGTAAATTTCAGAAGATTTAATTTTTTCCTGTTTTATTATCCTCCATTTTCTTATATTTTAATTAAATATGACTTATGCAGCGAAAATATCACCAAAACTTGGGAATGTAAATTGATACAGAACAGTATGGAGGTTCCTTAAAAGACTAAAAATAGAACTACCATATGACGCAGCAATCCCACTACTGGGCATATACCCTGAGAAAACTATAATTCAAAAAGAGTCATGTACCACAATGTTCATTGCAGCACTATTTACAATAACCAGGACATGGAAGCAACCTAAGTATCCATCGACAGATGAATGGATAAAGAAGATGTGGCCCATATATACAATGGAATATTACTCAGGCATAAAACATATATATAATGGAATATATAAAAGAATAAAAGAAATGAGCCATAAAAAGAAATGAAATTGAGTTATTTGTAGTGGGGTGGTTGGACCTAGAGTCTATCATACAGAATGAAGTAAGTCAGAAAGAGAAAAACAAATACCGTATGGTAGCTCATATATATGGAATCTAAAAAAAACCAAAATAGGGCATGAAGAACCTAGGGGCAGGACAGGAATAAAGACACAGACCTACTAGAGAATGGACTTGAGGACACGGGGAGGGGGAAGGGTAAGCTGGGACAAAGTGAGAGAGTGGCATGGACATATATACACTACCAAATGTAAAATAGATAGCTAGTAGAAGCAGCCGCATAGCACAGAGAGATCAGCTCCGTGCTTTGTGACTACCTAGAGGGGTGGGATAGGGAGGGTGGGAGGGAGGGAGATGCAAGAGGAAAGAGATATGCGGACATATGTATATGTATAGCTGATTCATTTTGTTATAAAGTAGAAACTAACACACCATTGTAAAGCAATTATACTCCAATAAAGATGTTAAAAAAAAAAGATCACCAACACTTAAACTACAGAAAATAACAACACTCTGCTAGTCTGATAACATGACTTAATATGTGTTTTGTTAGATTCAAGTATACTGTTTCTCAATAATTTCTTAATTGTGGAAAGAAAGAACAAGCACTAGTATAATGTGAGAAAATGTGTGCATTTACATTTCTGAAAACATTATGAGGCTTAATTTATATTCATTTAGGCCCCCATGGCTACCTTTTCTAATTCCCTATTAACATTAAAATGTTACATTAGACCTTTTCTTTGATAGAGTAATAATTACTTTCACGAGGATTCATGTTCTCATGACGTGTGTCTTCTGTAGAGTACTTAATTATCTGTGTTACTTATACTTGTGTTTAGGAAACCCATTGAACTTTTATTGATATTTCACAATTACCCAAATAACACAAGCCCACCTAGCTAGGACCTCTGTCCTCTATCACACTAACTAATAACGATACTCTTCTCTTCTCACTTGATAGTTTGGGGTTTAGATATATGTCTACAAAAGAATACCATAGTATGAAAACCACTATTTCACCATCCTTTTTGTTTTTCCCCCGGAGGACTTGCATACATTTTAAATATTTGTTTGATCATGGAGATAAAATAAAAGGAGTTGGAAAGTTCATTTACTCCATGCCTTTGATTGTGGAGAATTCTAGGGAACAAGTTCTTGACAGTGTCATAAAGGGTGTGTGCCTATGGTGCTTCCAACCTCCTTTGTTAATATTCAGTCTTTTCATCTGCAGTATATCTTCATGATTGCTCCCATTTCCATAAATACCTTCCTTTTATCTTTTATTCACAATGTTGTAAATAAATGATGAGCAAAGTTTCACTTCTTACAGGGATAGTTGCTACCTTTACAGATCTGAGACCCAAACACATAGAATTTTAGGTAACATCCAACAGGTGGGAAAGATTTGAGAAGAAAGCCTTGAGACCTATTTTGGAAGTATGAGGTTGATGCAAAGTCTCAGTAACTTAAAGTAGGGTGAATAATAACTGTTTATAGGATTTCCAAGTAGGTTTCTTTAGTCCAGCATCTGTGTTAAAGGCACATTAATACGTGGGATGTCACGGTGAGTTGTCACAATGATGGAGGCACTGTTGGCATTTAATGCCTAGAGGTCAGTAGTGATAAATATACTCCCAGTGAAATAATTGTTTTTAAAATGACAAATTGAAACAAAAACAAAAACAAATGCAAAACAAAACCTCCTCTAGTAGTTATGAGAGCAGGCTTTGTGTCAGTTAGATGAGTATTTGTGTCTTGACCGTGCCACTTGCTAGTTGGGTGACATTAGTCACTTAACTTTCCAAACAATTCTCATATCTGATTTGCAAGATGCCAATAACAGATTTTTGTGAGTATTAAATGAAATACACAAAGTGTTTAACATGTGGTACATAGTGAACACTCAATAACTATTACCATTTATAGTATTATTTTATTACCTCCCGTAAAAGGAGTCTTTTCAAAATCTAGTAACTTAAAATAACACAGTAAGAAGTCTTACTAAATGGTTATGAAGAGCATATTAAAATATTGGCTATATTTAAGCCAAACAATATAAATATTCAATCTATTTTCCAGCCTATCTTTGACACATAAACTAAACTTCAGCTATATTAATCACTTGGTGTGTTTTCTCTATGTGATCTTCCTTTTGTTTGGAATGCCATCCCCCATCTTCTCAGCTTGGCAATCTCATATACATTTATTAAAATGATTAAAAATTACCTTTTTCTGGGAAGCGGCCCTCATACCTGTATCAGTTACTTCTGATTGGTAGTGAAGTTACCCAGCATACCATGGCTAAGTAATTAAGGGTATTGATTGCATAATGTAACAAAATGTCTAGAGATTAGCAGGATGGGATGCAGGGGCACCTCAGGGTAGCCCAATGATATGATTGGAATTAATCATTAATCAACAGTGGGGTCTATGTCCATGTCGTAGGTTCAAGAAGGACTGGGAAAGCAAGCATATGGCCTTCCCTGTCTCTATAGTGGGAAGTGGGATTTTCAAAAGTGGTAAAAGTAGCTGTCGGGTAGGCAACTAAAAATGTCTTCTGCATGCTCTCTCCTCATCTCAGCCCCTGACCCCGGTTGCCTACAGCAGGAGTTGCTCCATTTTCAGTGCTCCTTCAACATACTAGATACACCTGTATTAGCACCGACTACACATTACTGTAAATATTTATTTTTGTCTACCCCTCAGCAATTTCTGGGTAGAAATCCTGTTGTCTCCATCATTATGTTCTCAGTGCTTATTTTGGTTCATATTAAGTGAACATTAGTTAAATTAATAAGTTTAAAGTCTTTTTAAATAGAGAATAAGAAATTGTGATTGAAAAATATATGTAAAAGTCAAAATAGGGACTTGAGATAAGTAAAATTGTAGTCTTCGAAGAGCCCTTAATAGTTAAAAAACAGCAAAAGGAATAGGAGATATTTCATCATCCCTGAAACAGCCAAAGCCTAACCATCTGCTTCATATCTCACTAAGCTTAAAGATGAGAAAAAAGATGTGGAATTTGGTACCCCCTGGGAGATTGGATAAGAATCATACAGGATTTAGAGAATAGAACTTGCAGGGAAATGTCAATAATTTAGGCTATTTCTTTAACATTTAAGAAGGAAACCTGTCAAAATTGTTTCTTTCCTTAAAAATGTAGTATATGAAATAACTCTGTAGACTCATTTCAGTGGGCTTTGGAGAAAGGGAAGGTAAAAAGGAAATAGAGCATTGCTATTGAAATTTCAGAAAAGAAAACAGAATTGCAAAGCATTAGTCTAGTGATAATAAAAACTTGAGTCAACTATGTTGAACGTACCAGTTTTATTCCACTGAAAAAATATATCCTCTGTCTCTTGCTAAATAAAGAACCAGGTTTTCATTATGGGTACTTTTTGCCTTTTCTTGGTAAAGAAGCAGTTCCAAACAAGTTTATGCTGAGTGCTTTACAATTTTCCATATCACTGCCTGAAAAAAACAAGGAGCCAATGTTAAATGATCAAGAAAAAAAAAACAACAACTTTCTCCTTGAAAATTAAATGTCAACTTGAATTTGAAATGTTTACAGAGATACTTTTCATTTGTTCATTATGATAGAAATGATAAATGAGCAAAGCTTCTTCCTGGGGATAATGTACTTCTTAAAATTTTCAATTTTGTCTTGGTTTTATATAAGGTGTTCTTGTAAGTACGAATTGCCATTTGCAGCACCAAAAACACTTGGTGCTTAATAAGGCATAGGATGATTGCAAATTGTGTAGCCAATAGAAAGCATAGAAATATACAATTAAGTACAATTTTCTCATAATAGAAAGATATCACATTTTTGTACTTTCTCATCTAATGAGAATAAAAACATGTACACACATCCACGTACACCCACACATGCCCACAGTTCCAAATTCATATATTTCCCAGTCAGGGGTGTCATTTATTTGAGCATTTATAGTGATTTTTATAAAATCCTATCATGTGATTCTAGTCATTATTACTAGGCTTAGTCCTGTGCAGATTTATTTTGACTGTCATTCGACATCAAGAAGAAAGGTGTTTTATTTAAGTAGATAGTGTTGAAACAAACAGAAAGCAACATAGGAGAAAAAAGACCTTTAAATTAATGGTAAAACAGCTGATAGTTTGCTTGTTTCCTACTAATTTAATCAGACTTACATAAGTGATATCTGGACTGTGAGATGAACTGGGGTCTGATGTTAGTTCCCTATTGGTGTTGTAACGGATTGCCACAAACTTAGTGGTTTTACAGCACCACAAGTTTATTATCTTACAGTTCTGGAGGTCAGAAGCTCTAAGTAGTGTGCACAGGACTGAGTTCTTTTGGAGGCTCTAGGTGAGAATCCACTTCCTTGCCTTTTCCAGCTTCTAGAGGCTGCCCACATTCCTTGGCCCATGTCTGCTTCCTCAGATCACTCCAGCTTCTGCTTCTGTGCTCACATCTTCTCTCCCCCTGACTTGCCGTTATAAGTACACTTGTTTTTTTTTTTTAAATTAATTTTCATTGGAGTATAGTTGATTTACAATGTTGTGTTAGTTTCTGCTGTACAGCATACTGAATCAGTTATACACATATCCACTCATTTTTAGATTCTTTTCCATATAGGTCATTACAGAGTATTGAGTAGAGTTCCCTGTGCTATAAAGTAGGTTCTTATTAGTTATCTATTTCATATATACTAGTGTGTAAATGTCAATCCCAATCTCCCAATTTATCCCTCCCCCTGTTCCCCCTTGGTAACCATAAGTTTGTTTTCTACATCTGTGACTCTATTTCTGTTTTGTAAATAAGTTCATTTATACGATTTTTTTAGATCCCACATATAAGTGATAGCATATGATATTTGTCTTTCTCTGACTGACTTCACTTAGTGTGACAATCTTTTGGTCCATCCATGTTGCTCCAAATGGCATTATTTCATTCTTTTTTATGGCTGAGTAATATTCCATTGCATATATGTACCACATCTTGTTATTTCATTGAGTTCACTTGTATAATCTAGGATAGTCTCTCCACCTCAAGATTCTTAATCACAGTTGTCACATAGTAAGGTGACACATTCAGAGGCTGTGGAAATTAGGATGTGAACATCTTTGGGGTACCTTTATTCAGCCTACCACTGGGCTCTTATTCAGGAATTTGATTAGCCTCTCTTAATGAGTCTTAGCTTCAGGGATAACAGAGCTCCTGGTGGAGCTGTATGCTAAGTTTATGCAAGATCATGTGTACACATTGTGTGAGTGTGTGTGCCCATATATATTTAGTAAGAGTAATTATGTTTCTAAATTATCAGTAGTGACTCAGCATGACAATGGGAATTATTAGTTAAAAACCATGTTATCATTCAAATATGGATACTCTTCATTATTAACTGACTCTCTGATATAGGCCTGGGAAGATTTTTAAGGATGAACTTAGCATAAATAAATGATACCATGAATTATAATCTTATTGTATATAATAAGGTTTATTTTTCAATCAACCACAAATTTTGTGAAGGAGATATATTTTCTTGCCAAAATGAAACTACCAGGTGTGACCCTTTTTGACCTACCTTCCCTCTACCAATCTCTCCAAATGTGTATAATCCAAATCTATTTTTGTATTTTTATTAAGCACGGACTTAACATGGTGAGTTTCACTTTATCTTACACTTAAAATAATGATATTCCTAAAGGAATTATCATTTAAAAAAACTATTGTTAACATATTTGTCTAAGTTACCTTTGTACAACCAGCTATAGTAAAAAGTGTAATTTTCAGTATAGTCTTTAAGAGACTCTGGAGGATAACATAGAATCTCTCTCAAGTTTGATTTTTAGTTTTCATGGATGCTTTAACTTTATATGGTATAATATTTGCTGTTCAGGGTATTTTATTTTAAGCATGGGGAAACTTAGCTTTATTTTTGTGGTTAAGTAAATAAAGCTATTTATCATTTTGATAATAAAACAAAAACCACTAGTATTGCTTTGGTTTTTCTTTCCCCCCTCTCTTTCTAAAAGTAATGTATAGTTCTTTATAGAATATTTGATTTTTTTTCCATTAAAATCACCTTGTTATGGCAAATGTGAAGTCTAAGACAGAACCCTCTGCCTTCCAGGAGCTCAGCATCCAGTAGCTACAATACCTATGTTTAAGTTAGCAATGAGATATAGATATAATAAATAAATATTTTTCATATTAACAAAGTTCTGAAAACCTAACTCAGAGCATTTCCCTCATACTTAGCTTGTGCAAGAGGTTGTACCTATTTATTCTTTAACTTAACTAGAAGAATAAGACTTCTCAGTAATTCAGCAGTTGAGTGGGTATTACCCTTCTTTTATCTTTAATTTTTAATTAGCTACCATAGTTCATCATGTATATGTCCTTTAAATGTTCCCATATGGTGCCCTGTTATGCATTCAGTACACAATTTGTTGGTAAACTAATGTTCTCACTAGTATTTAAATAGCAAGTCAACTTTTAAGGGAAATGACATAACAATATTATAAAATAATTATGATGAAATACTCAAGGAACTAGAGGCTACAGAGTTGTTCAATAGACCCCTATTTATAAATAATAGTTTTAGTATTTGACTTTGATAGTTCTTGTTTTTTAGAAAGATTGAAATTAGCAGTTCATCATGATGTTAAAATGAGAAAACATAAATTAGCTAATATGTGGCATCTCATGTATATAAAATCTTTCAGCTAAGGCCATTTACATCCAAACTCCAAAAATATTATTATACATCTTTATTAAGATAAGTAATTAGATGTTTTCATTTATGTGTAGCAGGATTATTATACTAAGCTTTTCTCATGCCAGGATGAATCCAAACTCAGTAAACTCTATAGGTTATGGTTGTCCTAATCTTTTTATGTCTTTTGGTTGCAAGAGTCTATTATTATAAAGAGATAGACACAGTACTAGCTTTCTTTTTTTAAGACAAAAAGATAATTATTTTATTTGATAGAGTTACAATTTGCCGATAAGATTTAACAACCATTACCATGAACAACATATCAGTATATCATAGTGATATATCATATAACAATATATCTTATATCAATATATTAATGTATCATAATTTAACAATATATCTTTGAGATATACAGGAAGCAAGTGTCCAAAAGACAAGTAGCAATGGACTATTCCACTTTTATGGTAGAGATTTAAACAGACTTAGTAGTCAAGAGATTAAATAGACAAAAAATATTTAAGGGTATTGAATATCTGATTATATAATGATAACATATAGACTTATATGTTATCATTATATAAGTTATATAAACATATAGACTTTGTACCTAACAAAGGACAAATATAATTTTACTTCAGTCATGGCATATTCACAAAAAAATGGCCATTATGTCTTGTTTTGTTTTGTTTGTTTTGTTTGTCTTGTTTTGTTTGTCTTGTTTGTTTTATTGGAGTAAAATTGCTTTACAATGGTGTGTTAGTTTCTGCTTTATAAAAAAGTGAATCAGCTATACATATATCACCATATTTCCTCCCTCTTGCATCTTCCTCCCACCCTCCCTATTCCACCCCTCTAATGGTCACAAAGCACTAAGCTGATCTCCCTGTGGTATGCGGCTGCTTCCCACTAGCTGTTTTACATTTGGTAGTGTATGTATGTTTATGCCACTCTCTCACTTTGTTCTAACTTACCCTTCCCCATCCCTGTGTCCTCAAGTCCATTCTCTACGTCTGTATCTTTATTCCTATCCTAACCCTAGGTTCTTCATAACAATTTTTTTTTTTTTTTAGATTCCATATATATGTGTTAGCATATGGTATTTGTATTTCTCTTTCTTACTTACTTAACTGTATGACAGACTCTAGGTCCATCCACTTCACTACAAATAACTCAATTTTGTTTCTTTTTTATGTCTGAGTATTATTCCATTGCATATATGTGTCACAGCTTCTTTATCCATTCATCTGTCGATGGACACTTAGGTGGCTTCCATGTCCTGGCTATTGTAAATAGAGATGCAGTGCATTGTGGTATGTGGCTCTTTTGGAATTATGGTTTTCTCAGGGTATATGCCCAGTAGTGGAATTGCTGGGTCCTATGGTAGTTCTATTTTTAGTTTTTTAATGAAACTCCATAATGTTCTCCATAGTGGCTGTACCAATTCACATTCCCACCAACAGCTCAAGAGGGTTCCCTTTACTGCACACCCTCTCCAGCATTTACTGTTTGTAGCTTTTTTTGATGATGTCCATTCTGACTGGTGTGAGGTGATACCTCATTGTAATTTTGATTTGCATTTCTCTAATGATTAGTGATGTTGAGCATCCTTTCATGTGTTTGTTGGCAATCTGTATATCTTCTTTGAAGAAATGTCTTTTTAAGTCTTCTGCCCATTTTTGGATTGGGTTGTTTGCTTTTTTGATATTGAGCTGCTTGTAAATTTTGGAGATTAATCCTTGGTCAGTTGCTTCATTTGCAAATATTTTCTCCCATTCTGAGGGTTGTCTTTTCGTCTGGTTTATGGTTTCCTTTGCTGTGCAAAAGCTTTGAAGTTTAATTAGGTCCCATTTGTTTATTTTTGTTTTTATTTCCATTTCTCTAAGAGGTGAGTCAAAAAGGATCTTGCTGTGATTTATGTCATAGAGTGTTCTGCCTATGTTTTCCTCTAAGAGTTTTATAGTGTCTGGTATTACATTTAGGTCTTGAACCCAATTGGAGTTTATTTTTGTGTATGGTGTTAGGGAGTGTTCTAATTTCATTCTTTTAGAGGTAGCTGTCCAGTTTTCCCAGCACCACTTACTGAAGAGACTATCTTTTCTCCATTGTATATTTTACCTCCTTTATCAAAGATAAGGTGACCATATGTGCGTGGATTTATCTCTGGGCTTTCTATTCTGTTCCATTGATCTATATTTCTTTTTCTGTGCCAATACCATACAGTCTTGATTACTGTAGCTTTGTAGTATAGTCTGAAGTCAGGGAGCCTGATTCCTCAATCGCCATTTTCCTTTCTCAAGATTGCTTTGGCTGTTTGGGGTCTTTTCTGTTTCCATACACATTTTGAAATTTTTTGTTATAGTTCTGTGAAAAATGCCATTGGTAGTTTGATAGGGATTGCATTGAATCTGTAGATTGCTTTGGGTGGTATAATCATTTTCACAATGTTGATTCTTCCAATCCAAGAACATGGTATATCTCTCCATCTGTTGGTATCATCTTTAAATTCTTTCATCAGTGTCTTAGAGTTTTCTGCATACAGGTCCTTTGTCTCCCTTGGTAGGTTTATTCCTAGGTATTTTATTCTTTTTTGTTGCAATGGTAAATGGGAGTGTTTCCTTAATTTCTCTTTCAGATTTTTCATCATTAGTGTATAGGAATGCAAGAGATTTCTGTGCATTAGTTTTGTATCTTGCTACTTTACCAAATTCATTCATTAGCTCTAGTAGTTTTCTGGTAGCATCTTTAGGATTCTCTTTGTATAGTATCATGTCATCTGCAAACAGTGACAGCTTTACTTCTTCTTTTCTGATTTGGATTCCTTTTATTTCTTTTTCTTCTCTGATTGCTGTGGCTAAAACTTCAAAAACTATGTTGAATAATAGTGGTGAAAATGGACGACCTTTTCTTGTTCGTGATCTTAGTGGAAATGGTTTCAGTTTTTCACCATTGAGAACGATGTTGGCTGTGGGTTTGTCATATATGGCCTTTATTATGTTGACGTAAGTTCCCTCTATGCCTACATTCTGGAGGGTTTTTATCATAACTGGGTGTTGAATTGTGTCAAAAGTTTTTTCTGCATCTATTGAGATGGTCATACGTTTTTTTCTCTTTCAGTTTGTTAATATAGTTTATCACTTTGATTGATTTGCGTAAAGTGATGAATGCTTGCATTCCTGGGACAAACCCCACTTGATCATGGTGTATGATCCTTTTAATGTGCTGTTGGATTCTGTTTGCTAATATTTTGTTGAGGATTTTTGCATCTATGTTCATCAGTGATATTGGCCTGTAGTTTTCTTTCTTTGTGACATCTTTGTTTGGTTTTGGTATCAGGGTGATGGTGGCCTCGTAGAATCAGTTTGGGAGTTTTCCTTCCTCTGCTGTATTTTGGAAGACTTTGAGAAGGATAGGTGTTAGCTCTTCTCTAAATGTTTGATAGAATTCGCCTGTGAAGCCATCTGGTCCTGGGCTTTTGTTTGTTGGAAGATTTTTAATCACAGTCTTAATTTCAGTGCTTGTGATTGGTCTGTTTATATTTTCTATTTATTCTGGTTCAGTCTTGGAAGGTTGTGCTTTTCTAAGGATTTGTCCATTTTTCCCAAGTTTTCCATTTTATTGGCATGTAGTTGCTTGTAGTAGTCTCTCATGATCCTTTGTATTTCTGCAGTGTCACTTGTTACTTCTCCTTTTTCATTTCTAATTCTATTGATTTGAGTCTTCTCCCTTTTTTTCTTAGTGAGTCTGGTTAATGGTTTTTCAATTTTGTTTATGTTTTCAAAGAACCAGCTTATAGCTTTATTGATCTTTGATATTGTGTTATTCATTTATTTTTCGTTTCTTTTTGATCTGATCTCTTTCCTTCTGCTAACTTTGGAGTTTTTTGTTCTTCCTTCTCTAATTGCTTTAGGTGTAAGCTTAGGTATTTTATTTGAGATGTTTCTTGTTTCTTGTTTCTTGAGGTAGGATTGTATTGCTATAATCTTCCCTCTTAAAACTGCTTTTGCTGCATGCCATAGGTTTTGGGTTGTCGAGTTTTCATTGTCATTTTTTTTCTAGGTATTTTTAAATTTGCTCTTTGATTTCCTTCGTGATCTCTTTGTTATTTTGTAGCGTATTGTTTAACCTCCATGTGTTTGTACTTTTTACAGATTTTTTCCTGTAATTGATATCTAGTCTCATAGCGCTGTGGTCAGAAAAGATATTTGATATGATTTCAATATTCTTAAATTTAGTAAGGCCTGATTTGTGACCCAAGATATGTTCTATCCTGGAGAATGTTCCATGAGCACTTGAGAAGAAAGTGTATTCTGTTGTTTTTGGATGGAATATCCTATAAATATCAGTTAAGTGCATTTTGTTCAATGTATCATTTAAAGCTTGTGCTTCCTTATTTATTTTCACTTTGGATGTTCTGTCCATTGGTGAGAGTGGGGTGTTAAAGTCTTCTACTATAATTGTGTTACTGTCGACTTCCTCTTTTATGGTTGTTAGCATTTGCCTTATATATTGCAGTGCTCCTATGTTGGGTGCATAAATATTTACAATTGTTATATCTTCTTCTTGGATTGATCTCTTGATCATTATGTAGTATCCTTCTTTGTCTCTTGTAATAGTCTTTATTTTAAAATCTATTTTGTCTGATATGAGAATTGCTACTCCAGCTTTCTTTTGATTTCCATTTGTATGGAATATCTTTTTCCATCCCCTCACTTTCAGTCTGTATGTGTCCCTAGGTCTGAAGTAGACAGCATATATACGGGTCTTCTTTTTGTATCCATTCAGCCAGTCTGTGTCTTTTGGTTGGGCATTTAATTCATTTACATTTAAGGTAGTTATCGATATATATGTTCCTATTACCATTTTCTTAATTGTTTTTGGTTTGTTATTGTAGGTCTTTTCCTTCTCTTGTGTTTCATTCCTAGAGAAGTTCCTTTAGCATTTTTTGTAAAGCTGGTTTGGTGGTGCTGAATTCTCTTAGCTTTTTCTTGTCTGTAAGGGTTTTAATTTCTCCATCAAATCTGAATGAGATCCTTGCTGGGTAGAGTAATCCTGGTTGTAGTATTTTCCCTTTCATCACTTTAAATATGTCCTGCCACTCCCTTCTGGCTTGCAGAGTTTCTGGTGAAATATCAGCTATTAACCTTATCGGGATTCCTTTGTCTGTTATTTTTTTTTTTCTTGCTGCTTTTAATATTTTCCTTTGTATTTAATTTTTGATAGTTTGATTACTATGTGTCTGGTGTGTTTCTCCTTGGATTCATCCTGTATGGGACTCTCTGTGATTCCTGGACTTGTTGGACTATATCCTTTCCTATATTAGGGAAGTTTTCAAATAAAATGTCTTCAAATATTTTCTCAGTCCCTTTCTTTTGCTCTTCTTTTTCTGCGACCCCTATAATTCGAATGTTGGTGCATTCAGTGTTGTCCCAGAGGTCTGTGAGACTGTCCTCAATTCTTTTCATTCTTTTTTCTTTATTCTGCTCTGCAGTAGTTATTTCCACTATTTTGTCATCCAGGTCACTTATCCGTTTTTCTGCCTCAGTTGTTCTGCTATTGATTCCTTCTAGAGAATTTTTAATTTCATTTATCGTGTTGTTCGTCATTGTTTGTTTGTTCTTTAGTTCTTCTAGGTCCTTGTTAAATATTTTTTTTTTCTCCATTGTATTTCCAGGTTTTTGGATCATCTTTACTATCACTACTCTGAATTCTTTTTCAGTTAGACTGTGTATTTCCTCTTTATTTGTTTGGTCTGCTGGGTTTTTACCTTGCTCCTTCATCTGCAGTGTGTTTCTCTGTCTTCTCATTTCACTTCACTTACTGTATTTGGTATTTCCTTTTCGCAGGCTGCAGGTTCGTAGTTCCCATTGCTTTTGGTGTCTGCCGCCAGTGGCTAAGGGTGTTTCAGTGGGTTGTGTAGGCTTCCTGGTGGAGTGGACTGGTACCTCTGTTCTGGTGGATGAGGCTGAATCTTGTTTTTCTGGTGGGCAGGACCGTGCCTGGTGGTGTGTTTTGGGGTTTCTGTGACCTTATTATGATTTTAGGCAGGCTCTATGCTGTGGGTGGGGTTGTGTTCCTGTCTTTCTAGTTGTTTGGCATAGAGTGTCCAGCACTGTAGCTTGCTGGTCATTGAGTGGATCTGAGTCTTAGCATTGAGATGCAGATCTCTGGGACAGCTTTTGCTGTTTGATATTATGTGGAGCTGGGAGGTCTCTGGTGGATCAATGTCCTGACCTTGGCTGTCCCACCTCAGAGACACAGGTGTGACACCTGCCTGGAGCACGAAGACCCTATTCAGCTGCATGACTCAAAAGAAAAGGGAGATAAAAGAATGAAAAAATGAAAGAAATAAAATAAAGTTATTAAAATAAAAATAAATAAATAAAATTATTGAAAATTTTAAAAATTAAGAAGTAATAAAAAAAAAAGAAAGAAGAGAGCAACCAAACCAAAAAACAAATCCATCAATGATAACAAGTGCTAAAAACTATACTAAAAACAAAAACCAAAAAGACAGACAGAACCCGAGGACAAATGGTAAAAGCAAAGCTATACAGACAAAATCACACAAAGAAGCATACACATACACACTCACAAAAAGAAAAACAAAAAAATATATATATAGATATTAAAAGAAAAGGAAGAGAGCAACCAAATCAATAAACAAATTTACCAATAATCATAAAGTCTAAATACTAAACTAAGATAAACATAAAACCAGAAACAAATTAGATGAAGAAAGCAAACCCCATGTCTACTGTTGCTCCCAAAGTCCACTGCCTCAATTTTGGGATGATTCGTTGTCTATTCAGGTATTCCAGAGGTGCAGGCAGGGTACATCAAGTTGATTATGGTGATTTAATCCTCTGCACCTGAGGCTGCTGGCAGAGATTTCGCTTCTTTGTTCACACAGCTCCTGGGCTTCAGCTTTGGATTTGGCCCCGCCTCTGCATGTAGGTTGCCTGAGGGCATCTGTTCGCTCAGACAGGGTTAAAGAAGCAGCTGATTCGGAGGCTCTGGCTCACTCAGGCTGGGGGAGGGAGGGGTACGGATGCAGAGCGAGCCTGCAGCGGCAGAGGCCAGCATGACATAGCACCAGACTGAGGCGCGCCATGCGTTCTCCCGGGGAAGTTGTCTCTGGATCATGGGACCCTGGCAGTGGTGGGCTGCACAGGGTCCTGGGAGTGGAGGTGTGGCTAGTGACCTGTGCTTGCACACAGGCTTCTTGGTGGCTGCAGTAGCAGCCTGAGCGTCTCATGCCAGACTCTGTGGTCCACGCTGATAGCCGCGGCTCACGCCGGTCTCTGAAGCTCCTTTAAGAGGCGCCCTTAATCCCCTCGCCTCGTGCACCAGGAAACAAAGAGGGAAGAAAAAGTCTCTTGCGTCTTCGGCAGCTCCAGACATTTTCCTGAACACACTTCCCGCTAGCTGTGGCGCACTAGTCCCCTTCAGGCTTTGTTCACGCTGCCAGCCCCAGTCCTCTCCGTGCACTCCAACCGAAGCCCGAGCCTCAACTCCCAGCCTTGCCCGTCCCGGTGGGTGAGCAGACAAGCCTCTCGGGCTGGTGAGTGCTGGTCGGCACTGATCTTCTGTGCAGGAATCTCTCCACTTTGCCCTCCACACCCCTGTTGCTGTGCTCTCCTCCGTGGCTCCGAAGCTTCCCCCCCACCACCCCCAGTCTCCACCAGTGAAGGGGCTTCCTAGTGTGTGGAAACCTTTCCTCCTTCACAGCTCCCTCCCACTGGTGCAGGTCCTGTCCTTAGTCTTTTGTCTCTGTTTTTTCTTTTGCTCTACCCAGGTACATGGGGAGTTCTTTGCCTTTTTGGAGGTCTGAGGTCTTCTGCCAGCGTTCAGTAGGTGTTCTGTAGGAGTTGTTCCACATGTAGATGTATTTCTGATGTAGTTATGGGGAAGAAGGTGATCTCCACATTTTAGTCGTCTGCCATCCTGAAGGTCTCTCAGTGCTAGCTTTGATCTTCTTCCTTAGGGATGTAAGCGAAACTTCCTGCACATTCTCATAAGCTTCTTGTTTTAATTACAGTGTATAATATTGTGTTTCATACAATAGAAAGACATATAAAATAAGATTAGTTTGGCAATCTCAGAAGTGTAGCTTGAAGCATTAAATAGGATAAATGGAAAATACACATAGACATAACATATTTAGCTTCTGATTCAAGGAACTCAATCCAGTGTATGTATTTTAAAATAATCACCTTGAAATACTGAAAATTCATTTATTTTAATCCTATAATCAATGCTTTTAGAAACAGACCCTGAAATGGAGTATCAAGGTGAAAAATAGGTGGGTTGTAGCAAGCTATTTTTAACTGCTATTTCCTAGAGGGATAATATAAAACTGTCCTCAAAATTGCAACTATGCAAACTCCCTTTAAAGGTTGGAGCTTGCTTAGCAAGCTGATAACATAGGCTCATTAGGTAAATCCCCTTAAGTATGTCTCACTCCTGAAAAAAAAAAAGTTGTTTTGAATCATGATGGTTTTGTGTATGTGTCTATATACATGTGCATATATGTTGAAGATGGGTGGTTTGCATATTTTCCCAAGGGACTTTCTTCTGGGATTTTCTCAAGGAATTATTCTATATCTATGGCTCAATGCAGGTGAACATTTGGGCATTCATAGAAAAGAAATCAACTGTCAAATATATAGTTTTCAACCTTAGCTGTATTCTCATTGCTGTTAGAAAGAAATCCTTTCACACATTTCTAGTTGACTTCCTTTTCAATTTTCTACTCATTGTAAATCTTTACTACTCTTTCCAAGTCTACCTTCTTCAAATTACGAAAACTAATCTTGCTTTTCAGTTCTTTGAGGAATCACAACCAGGTAAGGATACCTTAACCTTCTCCCCTACCAGCTAATGATTTATCTGTCTCATTTTTTATCCTTTCTTCCTCAGGGCAAGTGCTCCTACTGTTGTTTAGGTTTTACTTCCAGCCCTGTGAGTTCTTGGGAAACTGCTGCACTTGCCTATCCTTTTGGAGCCTCCAGTCTCTCTTCCTTCAGTGGCACCTTTCCCTCAGCCTACAAGTCTACCCTATCTTATTAGAATTTATCATACTTGAACTTGGTCACTGGTGACCCCCTTCCTCAGTCCATTCTTAAAATTTTTCATGATTTTAGTGCATCCTCTTTCCCCTTGACCTTATTCTCTTGTATCTCTGACTAAACTTTCTGTCTCCTCTGTCTCCTTGCCTGACCTACTCTTACTTTGCTGCCTTTCTCTCCCTGTCTCTGTCTCTGTCTTTCCCTCTTCCCCCACCTCACTTTAATTTCATTGAAATCTATTCCTATGCTTTTCACTGTCTTCTTCTTTTTTTTTTTTTTTTTTTTTTTTTTTTGCGGTATGCGGGCCTCTCACTGTTGTGGCCTCTCCCGTTGCAGAGCACAGGCTCCGGACACGCAGGCTCAATGGCCATGGCTCACGGGCCCAGCCGCTCTGCGGCATGTGGGATCTTCCCAGACCGGGGCACGAACCCGTGTCCCCTGCATCAGCAGGCGGACTCTCAACCACTGTGCCATGAGGGAAGCCCCTTTTCACTGTCTTCTTACAGCTCCAGTTCTTTTCTGTGTTTTCAGTTTTGATGTTTCTCCTGAATTTCAGACTTCAGTGTGTTACTGTCTATTGCATATTTATTCTTGGAAGTCTCCCAAGCATCTCATAGTCAGTATATTTCAAAAAAACTGTTGCAAAGTCATACTTTTGAGGTCCGAGATCTGAGTGTAAGATCCTGACATTTAATGAGATGGTAGAAAGATATCTGACTTGTTTCCTTATCAAATAGTCTTGAAACTCCACCTCACCAACACATGTATTCGCACAAGTACTCCCTTTCACCCGCATTATTGCAATTACATCCTCGTTGACCTCCCTACTTCTACCTTCACTTCACTGCACTCTATTTTCCACACAGTACCTGGAGTGATCCTTTAAAAAAGAAAGTCAGTTAGATTGTGTCTCTCTACTCAGAACATTCCAATGGTTTCCCATCTTGATTTTTAGTAAAACTAGAATCTTCATCCGCTAACCTCTACACCATATTCCTTGATTCCCTGACCTCAGTTCTTCCACTTTCACGTTTTTTCCAGCCACTCAGACTTCCTTAGTGTTCCTTAAATTTGCTGGGCTCCCTCTTGGCACAGGTTCTTTCTTTTTTAATTAATTTTTATTGGAGTATAGTTGATTTACAATGTTGTGTTAGTTTCAGGCGTACAGCAAAGTGAATCAGTTATACATATACATATATCCACTATTCTTGTATATTCTTTTCCCATATAGGCCATTATAGAGTACTGAGTAGAGTTCCCTGCACTATACAGTAGGTCCTTTTAGTTATCTATTTTATATATACTAGTGTATATATGTCAATCCCAGTCTCCCAATTTATCCCCCCCCACTTTCCCCCTTGGTAGCCATAAATTTGTTTTCTACATCTGTGACTCTGTTTTGTAAGTTCACTTGTACCATTTTTTTAGATTCCACGTATGTGATATCATATGATATTTGTTTTTCTCTGTCTGACTGACTTCACTCAGTGTGATAATCTCTAGGTCCCTCCATGTTGTTGCAAATGGCATTATTTCATTCCTTTTTGTTGCTGAGTAATATTCCATTTTATAAATGATGGAGAGGATGTGGAGAAAAGGGAACCCTCCTACATTGGTGGGAATGTAAATTGGAGCAGCCACTATGGAGAACAGTATGGAGTTTCCTTAAAAAACTAAAAATAGAGCTACCATATGATCCAGCAATCCTACTCCTGGGCATATATCCAGAGAAAACCATAATTTGAAAAGATACATGCACCCCAATGTTCATTGCAGCACCAGTTACAATAGCCTGGACATGGAAGCAACCTAAATGGATTGACAGATAAATGGTAAAGAAGACGTGGTACATATATAAAATGAAATATTGCCAGAGGTTCTTAGCACATGACCTTTTATTCAAATGGATGTCACTCTCACCTTCTGTAAGCCTTTATTAAACGTCACATTCTCTGTGACACGTTCTCTGACCACCTTATTTAAAATTGTATGTCCACCCCCTGACCCTGCTCTCCAACCCTTAATCCCCATCTCTCCATAGCGTTTATCTTCTAATATACTTTGCAGTTAACCCGTGTTTATTTTGTTTCTGTTTCTATCCTCCACTGTAACGTAAGCTCTATGATGGCAGGGGATTCTGCTTTGTTTTCCTCACTATTGTATCCTCAGTCCCTAGAACATACTAGAAGCTCAGTGATATTTGTTGAATAAATAAATGAATGAACAAATTAAGATATCGGGTGGAACTGCTTTTTGAACTGCAGAGCACGATAAAAATGCTAATTATTCCTACTATTATTATTCCACTGACCCCATGACAAGGGTCACATACACATTTACACTCACATGTACAATATCTTCTCTTTTTTTTTCCCCATCTCTATGTCTTATCTTGGTTTTGAGACCCCATCTAATCAATTTTTGAGGCTATTTACTTGGAGGCATATTTGAGTCTTTCAACTATTTAGTCACTAATTCCTAACTCTTCTATTAGATCATTTGGAGCACAGTCTCCATTTTAGTCCCCACTACTTTACCCCAATCATCTTAAACTTTTCTCTAGACAATTGCAGTAGTCTCCTCACAGGTGACTTTGCAGTTTATTTTAACATAAATACCATTTCTTAAGTAATTGTCCATGGCTTCAAATTATCTACAAAATGCTTCCTGTGGTACTCAAGGTTCTTCATTACTAACCCTGACCTTTTTTTTTTTTTTCTTTTGGCTGCATTGGGTCTTTGTTGCTGCACTCGGGCTTTCTCTAGCTGCAGAGATCAGGGGCTACTCTTCGTTCCCATGCGTGGGCTTCTCATTGCAGCGGCTTCTCTTGTTGTGGAGCATGGGGTCTAGGTGTGCGGTCTTCAGTAGTTGTGGCTTGCAGACTCTAGAGTGCAGGTTCAGTAGTTGTGGCACACGGGCTTAGTTGCTCCACAGCATGTGGGATCTTCCTGGACCAGGGCTCTAAACCGTGTCCTCTGCATTGGGAGGCGGATTCTTAACCACTGCGCCACTAGGGAAGTCCCTGACCTATGTTTTTGAGACACTATTTTTCAGCACTATAAATTGTTCTGTTGGCCCTTTTTATTTCTTTATACTTCAACAAATAACTTGTTGATTATTTACTGAGACAGACACTATACAGTGGCATTTAGCAAGGCACCATCTCTTTTCCCCTTTTCTTATAGCAATTGGTTATAGTTTAGGAGGAATGAAGGAAGAGAAAACCTAGCATCTCAAAATCATAGATCCAATGCAGACTAGCTATAGGTACAATGAGCAGTCATTCTGATTTTTCTGGAATAGACTTGGTTTATACTTGTTGCCCCCGTGTAATTATTAATGTCTTCCTTCACCCTCAGAACTCTCCCTGTTTGGTAATAAATCATATAGTCTCTGTCTATAAGCAAAAATAATTTGAATTTTCTCATGTGCTCTTTCCCTACATTAACTACAAAGGTTACATGACTGTCTAAAGCAGAATTTAAGTCCCTTTCCTCTAACACCAAGACATACTTAGAAATATCACACATAATGTTTGGTGGAGAAAAGCCAAGATGGATCTTATAACCTGAATGTCATTTCAACTTTAGTATAAAACATTTGTCTCAAATGCATTTCAATAATTACTGCCTTAACAATTTTTATTACTCTACCTCTTGTCTGAAATGTCCTGTATTTACTCTCCATTTATCCACAGCCTACCCACGTTTAAAATCATGCTTATATCCCCAGACTTTTCTTTGTATTGGTATCCATCTGTCTCTACCTGTGATCTCTCCTTTTAGCAGTTATTTTCTAAATCACTTATTTGGCACCTTTTGGTATACGATGTACTTTTTTTTTCCTTTGGGATCTGTTGGTGTAAGTAGTCTGACTGCATCTTTCAAGACAAAGACGGAGACTTATACATCTTTGATTCTATAGCACCAACTCTAAGGCCAAATTCAAAGTATGCACAAACAACCTAATGTGAAAAAAAACAACAATGATTATGATAGCAGTGGTAATGAGTGTGGTATTGATGGTGTATAATAAGGTAAAATATATGAATTTTCAGAAAATATCATAGTGTGAGAGTGGGAAGAGTTAATTATAGATGAAAGATGTGTATTTGTGTGTGTCTGGATGTGTTTGTGTGTTTGTAAAGTATATTTGTTTTAAGTTATTTTGGGGTCAGGGGAAGAGGTTGAGGGAGAGAAAGGAAAGACATACTGTATCTTATCAAATGATTAAGTGGAAGATGTGCCGCCATTTTGTAGATTGCTAGGGGAAAAAGGCCAATTAAGCTATGGTGTAATGCTTTTGTATCACTTAGAATATGCATTTGGTATATACTGAAAGACATATTTACTGATGGATTTCTTTGACGTTGGATCATTCCTGTATATACATAACAAAGAATGAGTGATATCAAATGTCTAACACTCCTAACACTCTTTCACACTCCGAGGTCATCAATTGTGAGAAACATTTCTATTTCAGACATGTTTTTAAATACTTTTAAAAAAGAAATATTTTGTTGAATGGACTTATAGGGCATAAGTAAGAATACTGCAAAAAACAACATCTGATGAGTTTACTAGGACCTGAGGAAAGGCAACAGATCCTAAATATTCTGAAACAATGGAAGGAAAATAATGGACTTTTTGAATACGATCAAATGTAGAAACCTGAGTTAGAACAAAGCTTTATGGGATTTTACTATCACCCTCACTGTCCAGTAGCAGAAACTGTCAATTGGAAAGTTGTAGTGAAAAATATATTATGATATTGGGTATCTAACAGATGTAAAGGCATGAAGCTCTAGCATAAGGTTGGATAGTTAAGAACTAAATACTAAGAGATGGAGTTTACGTACAAGGTTTAATTTTTATTGCTGATTTTTCATTGTCTTGGAGCAGAGGAGGAAACTAAAATTTTTCTGCTCAAGAGCTTCTGCTTTGGATCAACATCTTCTATAAAACCTGCTTGCTGCGATAGCTCTATGCCTTATCTGATATGAGGAAGCCTCTAGTCCTAAACACAAATAGAATTCTTAACTATTTTCAGGATAGATTGTGTGAGACCACAACAAAGTTAAGTCTATCAGAATTGAGTGCTTGAGCTGAGTGGATAAAAATAAGAAAAATAATCGGTTTAGCTTTGTTGCCGAACAGAAAATGGGGACCACATTCATAGACCTTTTATGCATTGCCTTCTCACATTTCATCTTTGTACTGCTCTTGTGTTCATGTTCAGATCATTCATATTTTATTTTGAAACATTTTCATTTTCAGATCAGCAGTTGTGTGATCCTGGTGAATTTCTTTGCCACGATCATGTGACTTGTGTCTCCCAGAGCTGGCTGTGTGATGGGGACCCAGACTGCCCTGATGATTCAGACGAATCTTTAGACACCTGTGAGTAGAAAGGTTCTCATGCCATTCGGATTTACCTTACCTTTGAAACTAAATGTCAGCTGTTTTCACAGATGACTGCTGTTTCCGTTTATTCTTTTTTTTCCCAAATAGCCTAAAAACTTAAAACCCTTTGTTTGTGTGTCCTTTAAAATGACTACGCGAATGAGAGCATAAAACGCAGTTTTGTCGTGTGAATTAACTTACGAAGGGAAGAAAATGCAAGGTTATTTCAATGTGATTGTGTTACTCCTAGAAAAAAATTGACTTGAAGAGAAAAAAAAATCCTTGAAAACACAGCACTGAGAGGGAGTAAGGTCCTCTCCAATAATTTATCTCACACGTTTTGAGACAGAGGAGCATATAGAAGGAATAATGAACTAATCAAGCTTTAGCTCCCATATTATTTCTATTAATATCTAGGGCACTACACAAATTATTGAACATGTTTTCTCTTGCACCTGAAAGATAGAAACTACATTTATCCATCCATGCAGTGAGGTTCTTTGACTTTATAATATCAGATTCAGAACTCTTAATACACATGAGTCCTAATTATAATTGTAGCACTGTGTCTAACTTGGGAGTCCATTAAGGGTTTTGCCCATGTGAAAAATACCACTAAATCAAAATTGTAAATAATAACAGGACGACAGCTAAATCTGCTACACTTTCTTTTAAATACCCACTGTTGTAAGGAGTGTGAAGAGTCCCCTAAATTTTCATATTGATATTTTCTAGCACAGCTAATATCAGTTTTTACTCCCCACGCAAACAGGTATGTCAGCTTCTCAGAATCATCCTCAAAGCAACTACATAGTTCTGTGAAATCAACATGAAAAAAGAAAAATCCACCACTCTTATTGCTTGATATTGTAGAGATAATAATTATTGGTTCCATTTTCCACTTTTATCTACTTGTTTATAAGTCTTATAGATGGAACCAATATAAGTTTTGATGAAAATCTTGGTGATAGAAAGCAGAAGCAATGCTTATTCACTTTCTTCATGTTTGCTCGTGTTTTTAAAGTTTCTCGACATATGGGTACTTGAATATTTGCATTAGTTGCCTTTCTTCAATTTGAACAGATCGCTTTTTCGATAGTAAGAGGTTGTAGTTGTTTACTACATTTCTGATTTTCACCAATTTCATCAGTTTCATTCTGAAAACCTTTACGAGACCCCTATAGCATAGCTAAGGTTCTAGGCATGATAAGAGGAAAAAGTATATTAATAAGAAAATACTCTAGTGGATAAGTAAAATCTGATAAATCCATACAAAGGAATATTATTTAACAATAAAAGAAGACTGAAGTACTTATACATGCTACATGAATAAATCTTGAAAATATTATGTGAAGGAAAAGGAGCCAGGCACAAGAGACCACATATTTTATGATTCCATTCATATGAAATATCCCAATAGGCAAATCTATAGAGACAGAAAGTAGATAAGTGGTTGCCAGTGGCCAGTGGGGTGGAGGGGAATGAGGAATGTCTGTTAATGAGTATGGGGTCTCTTTGGAGGTGATGAAGTGTTCTAAAATTAGATTGCAGTGATGGTTGCACAACTCTGTTAATGTATTTAAATACATTGAACTGTGCATATTAAATGGGTGAATTGTATGGTAGGTGAATTATACCTTAACAAAGTTGTTTAAAAATGGAAAATAAGGAGAAGAATCTCAAAATTCTGCATATGGATGCAGATGGTATAGGAATGTGAAAAGACAACAATAATAAAATACCCCGCCCATGAAATATATAAGTAGTTGGACTACATTTCACCTGTATAAGTAGTGGGACTTAACACTGTTTAAGCCTTCCCCTATTTAGGTGCCATAGAAGAGTTTTCTTCTCGTTAGATGCAAGGGATGATCGCCATGGCATAATCGGACTAAAAAGTTAAATTTTTGAGTTTTGGAGTCTTGCATTTTTGCCCCGATCCTACTATCAAATTCCTGTTGGGAAACATGACAGAGACATGAGAGAGATTTGCAGAATCCATACGTAGGAAGGCAGGTTGAAGGAGGAATGCCCTGGAACTTGTACCTGGCACAGTGCAAAAGTGATTGAGAAGAAAAGGCTGTGTGGTCTGTCTAGCAGGAGTTCCCTTCATGCTTTTGAATAATAGAGAAAAATGATGCTCCCTTTGTACTCAGGAGGGGGATTAGTGGGAGAATCAGGCTGGAGAGGATCTGTGGTACAGAGGAGGCACAAGGACCTTGGTGGTCAAAACTCAAACCCAAAGAGGAAAGAGACCCCAAAGTGAATACCAAAGTGGGTGGATAACAGTATTCCACTCCCCCTCCCGTGCTGGCTCTGTGCTTCTAGGAACGTGGCCGATACCAAGCAGGGCCACGCCAGTCAGCTAGGCTTGTGTTTGCTGGCCAGCATCTGCCCTGATTGATTGAGCTTCTGTTCTTAATGGTCAGTGTCTCAACCACAATGTTTGAAAATGTTTTGAGTATCCATCTTGCCCAGAAGGTAGACACCACCTTGTGTTCGGGGGAAAAAGGTAGGTCCTTCAATTCACAGAGATTAGGGGCTTTGGCGGACTGAAGCTTCAAATTAGGAATTGCATGTGGGTTAATTGAAATAGAGATAGATTTTCTTCTTATCTAGTTTTTAAAATGAAACTCATACCTCCTCAAGATATTTTTGGCAGTTTTCAAGTATATAGTTATTTTCCTTGATAAAATTTGGTGAATTCAGTTTTAAAATGTTTTCCCATTTTGGTCATTCTTATTCTACTCTCGGGCATCGAAATTGCTGAATATCCTCAAGAGCAACACTAAAAAAAAATTCTTATATCAATGTAGCAACATAACAAAGAAAGAAAAATACTCATTTTTTTTTTTAACCTGGGTGTTTAATCTGAGTAACATATTTGGATCCACATTTAATTAGCCTGTTTCAGATAAGTGGTTTCAGTACTAACTCAAATCTGGACAAGCATAGAGAAAAAGCTTTATGGAAAAATCAGACTTTTTCAAATTTAAATTTCTCAATCCAGATGTTCACAGTTACCATTTTCCCTAAGCATAGTGCTTTGTAACGTGTTGTTTTATAACATTCGTATGCAGTCATCACTGATCTACATAAAATAATTGCGTAATTTTATAATCATATGAATGTATATACATTCAATGTGAAAGATAAATACTAGAAATCAAAAACCTTGAAGCTTGATTCTTAAGAAGGATAATTTTGTGCTCAGTGTATGAACAAAAGTATGTTATCATATTTGATCTGAAGACAAAGTATGTTGTATCTACAAAATAGTAGATGAAAACCGCTGATGCAATGCACTTATTTTTCCTAAATCCACTTAGCCTCTAAAATGATAAGAGGACCAATATAGCATAGAATTTATTATGACATTGTGAAAGCTCTGCCTTGACAAAATTCTAACGGGAAAAAAGTAGATATTGTCGAGGAGGAGGAAAAGCTTTACTTGTGAGAGGCTGATGACAAAGATGCGTTAGAAGATAAACATGCCTACAGAAAAACAAAGGAAGTGAAAATCAAAGGACATTGAGGTATTTGGGGACCTGAGAGGTTAACAGGCACATATTTTCTTTCTCTTCTGTGTTTGTTTAGGCCCAGGTTGTAGGGGTATTTTCTACTATTTATGGGGCAGAAGTGAGATTTCACTAACAGCAATCCAAGGCCAAAGAAACCCGTCTTGAATGGGGTTGATTTACCACTAAGCTGATTGCATGTTGGGATGAGTTTTCTAAAATATGAGATTAGAGAAATTTAATAATTTCTATCCTTACCGTTGAATATGAGAAATGGTTCTTTAGCCTTATGTTACAAATGAAAGTCTTTATTTTGCTACATTATTTGAAGTAATTTGTTAAGTGTCTAAATGGCTAACCATCTTTTAGGTCCTATGAGGCAATGAGAAGAGAAAATCAGGAAAAATCACCCTCTTTCTACTCAATGCTTTCAATCCAGTTGTAAGTCTAGCATTTTGTATGACGAGAATTAAAGTAAATAGTAGAAATGTTATTTGTGGAATGAAAACTTGGTACCCCCTGTGACAGGGAAGTCTTCCTGAAAGGTGCTTTTATTCCAAGGTATTCGATACATAATTCCTTCTAGGATTTTCTGTTGAATGCTTAATGATACTTCCTTTCCAACAATCAGTTGCAGCAGATGTGTGATGTTTTTTGGCAATCTGATGTTTAAAATTAGATTCCTCCTTTTAAGTCAGGAAGGTATTTGTTCTGCTCCTTCTCCTTCTTCCTTACTGCCCTCCACTACCCCGCTTCAGAAAATCACGTAGAGAGTCCTTCTGCTATAGATCATGTTGTGGATATGACGACTCTTTGACTAACCGGGGAGTATAAAAATGACATTATAGGAGGGTAAGGTTTGCAACCTGGATACAGTAAGTCCCCTACATGGAAACCTTCAAGTTGTGAACTTTCAAAGATGAGGATGTGCATTCACATGGCCAATCATGGTAAATTAGTTCACGTGTTTGGCATACATTGTCACGTGAGTGCATCCTCTACAAGTGGTTGTGCTTTTGTATACTGTACAGTACTGTATAGAGCACAGTAGTACAGTATCTTTGTTTCAAGTCCGGGATGTCCAGAAGCAAGCGTAAAAGCAGTGGTAATGTAGCTGGTACTGCTAAGAAACACCAAGAGAGACAGGAGGAAGAGGAAATAACTGAAGAACCAAAGAGATTCACGACACAGGAAATGGCAAGGAGATTTTCTTTATTCGATAAGGCACTGTTAGTTTTTGAGGCAAAGGACCAGAACGTAGAACAATACACGAAGGTTACAACAGCTGTTCAGGATGTAATCCAGTGCAACCATGTCATCTATGATGAGAAAAAAAGAGCTACTACCCAGACATCCCTGGATTGTTTTTTCAAAACGTAGATAGAATTGAATCCAGCAAGGAGCCAGAACCTGTGCCATCCACGTCAGGCGTGAGTGACACTGCAGCTTGCCCTCCATCTCCTACTGCTGATGACCCTTCATCTCTACCCTCTCCCACCTCCTCTCCCTCCTCCAGTCAGTAACTCTTCTTGCCTGTTCACTCAATGCCAGCCCCTGTATGCCAGCTGTTGTACTGTATGGTACTGTGCTTTTCAAGGTATTGTAAGATTAAAAATGTTTTCTTTATTTTTTGCATATTATTTGTGTGAAAAATATTATAAACCTATTACAGTACAGTACTATATAGCCAATTGTGTTAGTTGGGTACCTAGGCTAACCTTATTGGACTTACAAACAAATTGGACTTACCAATGCGCTCTCGGAACGGAACATGGCCGTATGCAGGGGACTTACTGTAGTTGTTATAATAATTTTCATATTGACTCTACTCTGTCCTGTCCTTCTGCAAGGATCAGCAAACTTTTTCTGTATAAGACCATACAGTACATATTTTAGGATTCCTGAGCTTATGTCATCTCTGTTGCATATTCTTCTTTGTTTTTATTTGTTTATAAAACAGTTAAAATGGAACAACAAGCCAAACATCCTTAGTTTTACACTCTGTACAGAAACAGTCCACAGACTGGGTTTGTCTTGCAGGCTGTAGTTTGCCAAACCCTACTGCAGTGTCCTAGCTAAGCCGTGTCCGCTGTACTGCTGCGGAGGTGGGGCCGTGTCCGGGTACTGCAGCCACAGGAAGCAGCATAACTGGGCGAAGTGGAAGAACGGGGCATAGAGCTGTGTGTGTACCCACTCCCACACGGTGCCAGACTTGGGCAAAATGGCATTCTCTGCAAAAGCTGGCTTCTTTCTTCTATTTTTGCACATCTCCTTACGTGTGAAGATTGCATTTGAGCATAAGGGACAGACACAGGAGCTCAAACAAATAAGGGTTTACTTTTCTCATATAAAAAGGTGCAAAAGTGGACAATCCAGGATTAATATGGAAGCTCCAGAATGACACCAGGCTTCCTCTACCTCTTAGCATGGAGCTGTCAGTCTTTTAGCCACAGTAGGGCTTTTCCACCTTCCCCAGTAGATAATTCCATTTCGGCCAGAGAGAAGGGAAAGAAGAAAAAAAAGAAACAGCCAGTGCCAGCTGAGTCTATCTGTTTGTCAGGAGAATAGTAACTTTTACGGAAAGCAAACTCAGTAGGTTTCTTGCTTAGATGTCCTTCGCCAGAACTGATCACCTAAAGTATGGGGCAATGAGTATTTCCACAGGGCTTTCCAGAATAAGGTCTGTGGTTCTGCTAGTAAAGAAAAAGACTAGATATTGGGCGAGAAGAGGCCCCAGGTAGCGTGTGCCACAGTGTCTCTTCACTCCTTTTCCCCTCTTCATCCACTGAGGAGAGGTGGCAGGCACAGTGCATGATCAGGGCTTCTGAATCCCAGATGCTTGACACCAAAGCCAGTTCCTCCAGATGAATATCTTTGCTCTTGTACAACAGACTAAGTCATTCTGGGTCTCCATTACCTTATCTGTAAAATGGGCATGATAGTACCTCCTCACAGTAAAGTGCTTAGAATAGTGCCTGTTCCAGAGTAAGAGCCCCTCTCCACCCAGCACCCCCTCCCTGTATTCCATATGCCAGAGCTCTGACCAAGCACCTTACCCTGAGGGTCTTTTGATAGAGCACGCTAATTGCCCCCTCTCCCATTCTTACTGAAGATTGGCTTTATTCTCTAAGGTTGTGGCTAGCAATAGGGTTAATTTACCACATACGCTAATTCAAGAGAAGTTATTAACAGTTTTTAATAATTAAGTATATTACACTCAAGCATTAAGATAAATAAGGTGTAGACATTATTTGGGGACAGGTGGCTTTTCCTAAGAACTCTTCCAAAGACATCATGTTGATGAATTAGCTAAAGTTAAAATATATGGCTAAAAAACACATTAATGAATAATATTATTTAATCAACATTGCAGTCCTGAAATGTAGCTGTTATCTCATTTTAAGAAATGAGGAAACTGAGTTTACAGTCCTTCTATGCCCTCTAAGTTGGCTGTTACCGGTGAAAGCAGAGTTTGTATTTCTTTCAACTTGCCCTTCTTTTTATAAATACTCAGGAAAGGAAGAATCTAACTCCTAAAAGGAAGCCTTAGGCCACCTAATTTAAAAATATGGTATCATTTGAAAAACATAGATGCTATCCCAACAGTTATATCATACTGACTTTGGAGGTAATCAGTTCTAATTGAATAATTCAGTAAACACACCATGTCTCCTGGGTAATAGGAATAGAAGCATTTGTGAAAAATGAAAATGGCTGTAAGTTATTAGGGTTAGATATGCCTCTGCATGAATTGACCATTGCTTTGACTGCATTTCCATTGTTGTAGGATTCTAAGCTTTATTTAGATAGGAGGATATTAATGAACTCCTTATATTCGTACACTGACCTTTCCCCTAGGATACGAGGTAGAAATCCTTTTCCGGTTTCCTTCTAAACTTTCTTTCTTTAACAGAGGTCAGAGAAATAAAACAAAAATTCAGGTGGGAGGTTATTAGCAAACAGATACTGCCCTTTAAAAATAAATAGCAGAATAGGGCACTGAAAGTAGACTATAGGAACAATAAAATGAACGGAAATATGGTCCTTGTTTCTAAGTAATAGTGATTTAGAGGTCACTTTGCAATGAGCTAATATATGAGAGCCACAGAGCTAAGCTTTTCGTTAGGAAGAGAAGCGGAAACGATCTTACAGATTAAAGGGAGAGCATATGAGACCCATGAGGGCAGTTTATGTCTCTTTCAATTCTTTTTGTTTTGCTCTTCATTTTATTCTGAGGCTTCCCTCTTTTGCAATGAAGAGGCAAGAAACATTGACCCTTCTTTCATAATAAAGAGACTTCCACTTATGAGTTGATATGAAGGGGAGACAGGAAGGTGAGGAACAGTATAATTGGGAATTGAAAGGGCCTGTCTAAGGTTGGTTCATTTCCCCAGCACAGTGGGGACGGGATGGAGGGTGACATTTCCCTTCATCCTGCCCTGCAATGTGCTAACGGGTCTCTGAAAGTTTGCCTCCGCAATTTTAAGCAAATTTGATTGGAGGCATAGGTGATAAACCTGAGTGCACCACAATTCACAGAAGTGGAGCAAGACCAGCTTTGCAGAAGGCCTTGCTGTTCTTCAAGAAGCCACTGCTGTTTGGTTTTCTGATCCAAGTTCACAGGTCATAGGATAAAAAGGAACTCATGTCCCTCAGCCTGGACTGGAAATTATAGGCAATGAAAACTTTGAAATGATATAAAATAAAGGGGATTAAATAAAATTATTGAATTCTAGAGACATCTCTGATACAATCTCCTTGCTTAAGGGATGAGGTATAGTAAACAAATGGTCTTGCAGGACTCTATTGGGACAAAGCTGAAGGCTGAGCAAGGAGCCTTCTCAGAAATGATTCAATCCATCACTTATCCACAACTAATCTAGCATGTGGGGTTGGGGGTGAAGGCTTCTTACCTTTCATGGGTGAGCAAATTTCTTCCCAGAGGAGGTTTTATTCTTTATAGTCAGTGTATAAAATTTACATTTGACTTTCACTCGGAAGTGCTTCTGCAATGACATATTTTGCTAAATGAAGCACTGAAGGATGTTTTGTTCTACGAACTTATTTTAATGGCAATGTCTTTTTTCTCTCTCCCTTCCCCCATATCTTATATTATTTCTTCCCTGAAAGCAGAATATAAAACCCTACTATAATATGCCTATGGAATTCTCAGTAGGACAAAAAGTATCATCCTTCTACTAATTGCTGTATTGGCCCGTTTCAGTTTTAGGCACAATAATTGACTTTGGGTTGAATATTTTCAATTAAAATCTCTGTAACATTAGGCTTTTTTGATTTTGGGGATGGGAGAAATTGCTTGCAAAGAGTAAAGTTCATGAGAAGATGGGTAAAAATAGGGCTTAGGTGGAAGGATACCAATTCAGTAAAGGTGGCTTATAGCAGTCTACTCATCTTGCAGGGTTTTTTTGTTTGTTTGTTTTACTTTTCTGAAAAATGATGCCTTGGGAGGGAAAAGTTTGACCTTATTCCTTGGCCAACCAAGGATCCGATACGAAAGGGGAGAATCTTTCAGCTTGCACAAATCTTTCTGGGTATTAAAAAGCAAGAAAGAAAACAAACTAGTAAATACTTCTCAACAACTCTGATGGAGTTGCCAAGAGAAAAGTAATTATTAATAAACTTCTTGTCTTAGACTTCAGCATACAGTCATAAGACTAATAATTTCAATCTTTCAGAAACAGTAATTATAGAAAGGACTTATACTTGTATAGCACTTTGATAATTTAAGGACATGTAGATTAGAATCAATAAATATCCTTTGACATAGTACCTATTTTTTGAGAAAAATAGGCCAGGTATTATGGCCATAAAAAAAATAAGAAATCTAAAGCACAAACAGGTTGCTTGGTCAAGAGTCTCATAGCTAATGGGTAACAAGGCTAAAACTGGAATTCAGAAATTGCATTTCCTAACTTTCTATTATAGCATCAGTTATGGGCTGAATTGCACCCCTCAATATTCACATGTTGAAACCCTAAAATTATACCATTGCAGAATGTAATTGAACTTGTTGCTAGAGGCTTAAAAGAGGTAAATTAAGTAAAAATGAGGTCATTAGAGTGGGTCCTTATCCCATCTGACTGGTGTCTTGTAAGAAGCGGAAATTTGGACACACTGAGGGACACTGGGGTGTTGTACACAGAGAGAAGGCCATAGGAAGAGGCAGTCAGAGGGTGGAGATCTGCAATCCAAGGAGGCCTTGGGGGAAACTAAACCCGGCAACATCTTGATCTCGGACTTTTGGCCTCAGCACTGAGAGGAAATAAATTTCTGTTGTTTAAGCCACTTAGTCTATGGTATTTTGTTATGGCAGACGTAGCAGATTAATATAACATCCTAGTATATGTCTACTACACTTCCATGTTTTTTATATTAATATAAAGAATACTGCAACAATTTAAAAATCCCTCCTTTTCCTTGGAGATATATACTAACTACCAGAGTACTGAAATTATAGGCTTTATTTAGAGATATGAAATGAAATCATCAGTTTCTGATGAAATAAAGGGCCCATTCCTACAGCAGTGGTCCTAACCCTCTAAGAATGCCTGATTTGATCACATAGTGCAATTCTTATACAAATGAAAAAACATTGTTTTAATAAAAAATCAGTAAATAATTACTACAGATTATTTTTTTCAAATATTTATGGATGATGGGTTGCTCCAAAATTTTAAAAAAGTAGTTTTGCCTTAATCCTTCCCGCTGGTGATCTAGAACACTCAATTAGTGGTGCAGTTGGAGTCCATCTCCGCAATGCTACGTATTTGCAACACAAAAGACAAACTTGGATTGATGGCTTAACTAACATTTTCTGAGGGAAACAGTAGAAATTCATAAGTGGTGTATACTAGTCATAGCGTGCATATTAATAATATTATATATTAGGTTGCTATAATCTATATTAGATTGTTATAATTGTTGACTCGCAATTGATAATTGGGTTAGGCAATAAAATAGATGTAATTTGATAGTTAAAATAATGCTTCTTTCTCCACATGGGACTTTGGGGAATGTTGTTACATTTTACTTCCAAATTTGCACATATTAGACAATTCAATTTTTAAAATAAATGGCATACTATATATTTTCACTTAAGGAGTAAAGAGAATTTTGTTACCAAACTACAGTTCCCATAATGTATTGGTGCATTTTCTTTAAGAAAACTAGAATGTAATCAATCAGCAGCTATTTACTGAGGAACTACTGTGTTCAAGGTGCTTACTAAGCATGGTCCTTCAACCATTTTTTCCATGCCTTACCATGTGCCAGGGCTTTCACCTATGCTAATTTAGTTTCTATCCTGGTAAAATGATACTAATTTCATATTAAAGAAGATGTTTATGTGAAAGATAAGGATGACAATTACTGACACAAAATATATGGTTAATATGGGCCAGATGTTGTGCTATGACCCTTATGTGGATTATATCCTTTGATCCTGATAACAGCCCTGAGCGGGACATTGGGTACAGTTGTTCAGGTCGTGCAAGGCATCAGGGTGACATAAATAATGCAGACAGCATGGGTATATATATTTTCCTACAAATGGAAATAAATGATCTTTGAAAGGGAGCAGTGTTTGTAATTTGCATGAAGGCACTCTATGAGCTAATGGTGGCCTCCGTATGATACTAATCATGGTCAGCTTTTATAGGGGATAAAAATAAAGCATGCAAGAAGTTACTTGCTAGAGTTCCTAAAGCAATTATGTGACAGTGCTACAGTTGAACACTGTACTATGCTATATAGCCTCCTAGATGAGGTAAATGAAGTTCAGAGACGTTAAATAGATTCCACTAACATTCCCCCTTAGTGAAGACCAGACTTTCATACATGCCTATCTCACATAATATTTAAGTTGGCATTTAAGTTGGCATCCTGTACATAATCCATCTATCTATCTCTATATGTATCTATCAATGTATCTATGTGTCTGTATATCTATAAAATTTATGCATAACAAATTTTAATTGAGTGACTGCTATGTAATAGGTCCTGTGATAGATGTTGGGAATGACAAGATAAATATGCTAAAGCTGGAAGACAGATATGTTAACAACTGATAGAGGATTTTAATTATCTCTTTTATCTAATTCTGAAGGATATATAAATGTGTATATATTACTGTACTAATAATTTTAAAAGGTATATGGGTTAACATTTATATATGCATGAATTTTGTGTGTGCATATACACAAATTGAATCTGGAAAAAAATAATATTCTCTTCACCATTTTTCCTCACACAAACAAAGCACACATATTCACTCTAATTTAAAAACACATTGTTGGGAATTTCCTGGCAGTCCAGTGGTTAGGACTCGGCAATTTCACTGCCAAGGCCTGGGTTCTATCTCTGGTTGGGGAACTAAGGTCCCACAAGCCGTGGGGCATGCCCCGCCCAAAAAAATAAAAACACACTGATGAGGATAACTGAGGAGATTATCAGTTTTCTGTTGCTGTATAATTAATTACCATAGATTTAACATGTCAAAATAATACCCATTTCTTATCGCACAATTCCATAGTTCAGAAATCTAGTTAGGATCAAATGGGATCAAACTCTGCTTAAAGTTTCACAAGGCAGAAATCAAGGTATTCCTAAGGCTGGGCTCTTATCCGGAGAGTCTGAGAAAGAATCTGCTTCCAAGCTCATTTAAGTTGTTGGCTGAATTTAGTTTCTTGTGGTTGTAGGACTGGGACCACAATTTCTTGATGGTCTTCAGCCTCAACCTTTGACAACCAAGGGCCACCCACATTTCTTGGCAGGGGACCCTGTCCATTTTCAAAGCCAGCAATATGTTGAAGCTCCCTCATGATTCATGCTTTCAATCCCCGACTTCCTCCTCTGCAACCAGATGGAAAACACCTTCTGCTTTTAAACAGCTTGTGTGATTAGATTAAGAAGACGTGGATAATTTCCTTTTGCCGTATAATGCAATATAATCCTGGAGTGGTATCTCATCATATTCACAGGTTGCACTGACATTCAAAACAGAAGGGGTTATACAAGGAAGAGAGTCAATGAGAGTGATTCTTAGAATTCTGAGTAATACAGTGTATTCGTGGGTTAGGGCTGCCATAACAAAATACCATAGACTTTAGGTTTAAATTTTAAAAATATATATATTTCCTCATAGTTCTGGAGGCTACAAGTTCAAGGTGTTGGCAGCCTTGGTTTCATTCTGAAGGCTCTCTCCTTGGCTTGTAAATGACCATCTTCCTCTCATGTTGTTAAATGGTCTTCCCCTTGTGTGTGTCTGTGTCCTAATCTCTTCTTATAAAGACACCAGTCATATTGGATTCACGCCCACCTGTATGACCAAATTTTACCGTAATTACCTCTTAAAGGTCCTGTCTCCAAACATTCTCACATCCTGAGGTACTGAGGGATGGGTGAGGACTTCAACATATAAATTTGGGGAGGATGCAATTCAGCCTTTAACACACAAGATGATTTTGCTTTTCTTTTTCGATTATAGTTCATCTAATGAATGTAAATTGTTATTTGTTTAAGAAGTTGAATTACTTTCTTCCCTCCACTTCTTACTGTGAAAAATTTCAAGCTGACAGAAAAGTTGAAAGAATAGTATAGTAAATACCTATATACCCTGGATTTATCAACCCTTAACATTTTGTGACATTTACTTTATCTTTTTCTCTCTGTCTGAATTGTGTATAGATGTTTGGAATGTTTACACACATATACATATATATGTTCACATATGACTGTTGCTGAACCATTTAAATAAGTTGTAGACATCATGACATTTTATCCTGAAATGATTCTAAGAGCAAGACGTGCTCTTACATAACTATAACACCATCATCACACCCATGAAATTTGACTTTGATATAATATCCCATCCATATTCAACTTTCTCCAACTGTCCCTAAAACATCATTTGCAGTTATTTTCTTGCCCAATCCAGGACCCAACCAAGAATAATGAATCACATGGCTCTTCAGTCTTCACTAATCCAGAATATTTTCCAACTTTTCTTTTGTCTGTTATGGCATTGACATTTTCCTGTAGAATGTCACAGAGTCCGAATTTTTCTATTTATGTTCTGCTGATTAGACTCAGAGTAAGTATTTTGCCAAGAATACACTATAGGTCATGACATACATTTCCAACTGTGTTAAATCAGAAGACAGGTCAGTTTGATGAAAGCTTGATAACATGGTTACCAAAACAGAATTACAACAGAATATTTGCCGGAACATAAGGTACACCTCTGAACTATACAGCTAAGAAGTTTAACATAGCAGAGTGTTTTCCAGTCTTCACTAGTCCATCAGAAAAAAGACTTAGAAAAGGAGTAAAATTAAGAGCTTAAAATCATGAGATAGTCTCATGTTATTTGAACTTGAAAACAGAAATCAGCTGAAGAATGAGGCTTTAAGTTTGGACTTTGTATCACTTGAGTTGTATCACTCACCCTTAAAAAAATCTAATTTTGGTTTTTCAAGTTTCTTTATGTATAGCTAAGTATGAATGAAGCATAGAATTACTGTCACTTCCATTTAAGTAACAAATATTATAAATCCCACATTACATTGTTAGCATCCTTAAGGACAGGCATCTTTTCCACTCATATCCATACATTGTTCTGTACACAATGAGCAGCACATATATTGTTGTGTCAGACATTTGAAAGGTGACTATGTAGGTAGGCAGTTTATATATATATATATATATATATATATATATATATATATATATATACACACACACACACACACTGATTATATATTTATGATTATTTTCAAAATCAAAGTTTATCAGTTTATTTGAATAGTTACCTTATTTAGGGAATGCATGAGTTATAGAATTATATCCAATATGACTTAATAAGTTTACACCATTGCTTTATAACCTGCTTTCTTCACATAAATATGGAAAAAGCTCCTTGAGACAGGAAAGAGTCTACCATTTACAAATTTTTTATCCAATCTTTCTTTTACTGCTGTCAACAAGTTTTTTATATTCAGTTAAGTGGTTCACCAGTGAAATAATTGAATGCAGCATTTCAAAAGGGAAAGTAAAAGTGACTATGAAAGACTGTATTATCATTTAACACACACACACACAAATTCCTCCCAGGGTTAGTCATTATGTAAGGCACTACACTTTGGTGTCAGTAAGAGAAAATATTTGAATCTGTTTTACAACTGAAAATGCAGGAGAAAATGTTTGCAAGTGGAGAAACTTATAACCATTTCTGTTACGTTTGTCACCTGTCAGGATTTCATCCCAATGGGGTAGTGATGACTACATTCCCACTGGAACCTTTTCACATGTCATCCAAGTTTAAAAAAAAAAATGGTATCTATAGGTTCAGTTTGAAGTTGAGGTTATAAAAAAAAAAGAAAGAAAAAGAAAACAATAACACCAACACTAGTTAGAAAAAGGCCAACTATAACAGCGTCCAAATTAAGGCAAAGCAGGTCAGACACATTCTGACAATGTTAAGCCAAAATGCAGTTTATAAATTCAACAAGATATTAATGATTCTTTACTGCAGTGATGGGTGTGTGTTTGGAAACAGTTAACCTCTGAGGGAAGTGGATTCTTGCAGATGTGAATGTGGAATTTCTGCACTCTGACTGGAATCAAATAATTGAGTTTGCATTACTGCTCAACTCTTTTTTCTGGTTATCTTTACGTATTTCCTCCACGGATGAATAGGAATATAAATATATAATAAGTTTGTTTCATTTCAAAATTTCTGGGCTTGATGAATATTTGAGAGAGTGTGAGAATTTGCTATTCCTCAAAAGTAGAACTGATTTAATAAATTAGATATAGATTAAGTCTAGGTTCAAGGAATCACAGTGATCGGATTGGTTGTCTAGGATGTACTCTTAAATGGCGAAGACTGGCTTCTGTTTAAGATTTAACCCAAGATAAACTGGATCTGGTCAAACCGCCATGAGCCACAGCCTTCGTGATGGGGATTCAGACTGCCAGGTTCTTATTAAATTTTGCTTCAAGATGAATTTTTGCTCCTATTATTCTTTGCTTCATAAGAGTAATATGTTGATTTACTGGGCCCTTGTAGATGCTAGGAACTGAAATAGGTTCAGACTACATAATCTCCAGATGAAAAACTAAAAACTACAGTTCAGTGAGGTAAAAGCAACTGGCTTGAGGACACATAGTGAATAAATCTCAGACCTGTGACTGAAATGTACATACCCGTGACTTGCGCCCTCTTTTTCTTTTCTTTTCAATTTACATGTGTGCCTCCCAGTAATATAGTTCTACAACCATTCTATATTTATTGCATCTCATCATTTATCAGAACACTAACAAAAATGCATAAAAAGCAGAATCTGAAAAAATAAATTTAACTAAATTTCAAAATTTTAAATAAAATATAGAGGTGTATTCCCAAAGTAACTTTAACAACTGCTTCTATCCTCAAAAGCTGGTGTGTACCCAGGGCCCTACCTCTACATTCGGAGACCCCCTCCAACAAGCTGGAGTGGCCTAAACCCCACCCACACACCCTCACTCAGGGCCCTTCTTCCAAACTTCAGAACTCCACACTCCAGAGGCCCTCCTTTAGAGGTGCTGCCTCTCCTGTTCTGCGCAGGTCCTAAGCAGAGGCCCTGCGCCGCGCTTCAACATTGCCCTGCCTAGGCACCGCCCCATGCTCAAAGTCATCCCCACCTGCCTAGGTCCCGCCCCACCCAAAACCCCGCCCCTGCCTAAGTTCCACCCCCCTGCTAAAACTCCACCCCCATACCCAAGGCTGTTTTTTTCCTTTTCTTTTTTCCTCTTTTATTTTATTTAATTTTATTTTTCTAAAATAATGGGTTTATTGAGATGTAATTCATATACCATAAAATTCACGTTTAAAGTGTACAATTTAGTGGTTTATAGTACAGTCACAAAGTTGTGCAATCATTACCACTGTCTAATTCCAGAATATTTTCATCGTGCCAAGAAGAAACCCTGTACCCATTAGCAATCATTCCCCATTCTCCCCTTCCCCTAGCCTCTGGCAACCACTAAATTACCAAATTTGTTGATTAGCTCTAGTAGTTTTCTGGTGGCATCTTTAGGATTCTCTGTATATAGTATCATGTCATCTGAAAACAGTGACAGTTTTACCTCTTCTTTTCCAATTTGTATTCTGTTTATTTCTTTTTCTTCTCTGATTGCCATGGCTAGGACTTCCAAAACTATGTTGAATAACAGTGGTGAGGGTGGACATCCTTGTCTTGTTTCTGATCTTACAGGAAATGCTTTCAGTTTTTCACCATTGAGAATGATGTTTGCTGTGGGTTTGTCTATATGGCCTTTATTATGTTGAGGTAGGTTCCCTGTATGCCCACTTTCTGGAGAGTTTTTATCATAAATGGGTGTTGAATTTTGTCAAAAGCTTTTTCTGCATCTATTGAGATGATCATATGGTTTTTATCCTTCAATTTGTTAATATGGTTTATCACATTGATTGATTCGTGTATACTGAAGAATTCTTGCATCTCTGGGATAAATCCCAGATGATCATGGTCTATGATCCTTTTAATGTGTTGTTGGATTCTGTTTGCTAGTATTTTGTTGAGGATTTTTGCATCTATTTTCATCAGTGATATTGGTCTGTAATTTTCTTTTTATGTAGTATCTTTGTCTGGTTTTGGTATCAGGGTGATGGTGGCCTCATAGAATGAGTTTGGGAGTGTTCCTTCCTCTGCAACTTTTTGGAAGAGTTTGAGAAGGATGGGTGTTATCAAACCTTCTCTAAAGGTTTGATAAAATTCACCTGTGAAGCCATCTGGTCCTGAACTTTTCTTTGTTGGAAGATTTTTAATCACAGTTTCAATTTCATTACTTGTGATTGGCCTGTTCATATTTTCTCTTTCTTCCTGGTTCAGTCTTGGAAGGTTATACCTTTCTAAGAATTTTTCCATTTCTTCCAGGTTGTCCATTTTATTGGCATAGAGTTGCTTGTAGTAGTCTCTTAGGACGCTTTGTATTTCTGTTGTGTCTGTTGTAACTTCCGCTTTTGCATTTCTAATTTTATTGATTTGAGTCATCTCCCTCTTTTTCTTGATGAGTCTGGCTAATGGTTTATCAATTTTCTTTATCTTCTCAAAAAACCAGCTTTTAGTTTTATTGATCTTTGCTATTGTTTTCTTTGTTTCTATTTCATTTATTTCAGCTCTGATCTTGATGATTTCTTTCCTTCTGCTAACTTTGGGTTTTGTTTGTTCTTCTTTCACTAGTTCCTTTAGGTGTAAGGTTAGATTGTTTATTTGAGATTTTTCTTGTTTCTGGAAGTAAGCTTGTGTAGCTATAAACTTGCCTCTTAGAACTGCTTTTGCTGTATCCCATAGGTTTTGAATCATCCTGTTTCCATTGTCATTTGTCTCTAGGTACTTTTTGATTTCCTCTTTGATTTCTTCAGTGATCTCTTGGTTATTTAGTAACGTATTGTTTAGCCTCCATGTGTTTGTGTTTTTTATGTTTTTTTTCCCTATAATTGATTTCTTATCTCATAGCATTGTGGTCAGAAAAGATGCTTGTTGTGATTTCAATTTTCTTAAATTTACTGAGGCTTGATTTGTGACCCAAGGTATGATCTATCCTGGAGAATGTTCCATGCGCACTTGAGAAGAAAGTGTAATCTGCTGTTTTTGCATGGAATGTCCTATAAATATCAATTAAATCTATCTGGTCTATTGTGTCATTTAACGGTTGTGTTTCTTTGTTAATTTTCTGTTTGGATCATCTGTCCATTGGTGTAAGTGAGGTGTTAAAGTCCCCCAGTATTATTGTGTTACTGTCTATTTCCTCTTTTATAACTGTTTGCAGTTGCCTTATGTATTGAGGTGCTCCTATGTTGGGTGCATATATATTCATGTTTATATTTTATTTTTTATAAATATAAAATATTTATATTTTATTGTTATATCTTCTTCTTGGATTTATCCCTTGATCATTATGTAGTGCCCTTCGTTGTCTCTTATAACATTGTTTATTTTAAAGTCTATTTTATCTGATATGAGTATTGCTATTCCAACTCTCCTTTGATTTCCATTTGCATGGAATATCTCTTTCCATCCCCTCACTTTCAGTCTGTATGTGTCCCTAGGTCTGAAGTGGGTCTCTTGTAGACAGCATATAGATGGGTCTTGTTTTTGTATCCATTCAGCAAGCCTGTGTCTTTCGGATGGAATATTTAATCCATTTACATTTAAGGTAATTATCGATATGTATGTTCCTATAACCATTTTCTTAATTTTGGGGGGTTTGGTTTTGTAAGTTCTTTTCTTCTCTTGTGTTTTCCACTTAGAGAAATTCCCATAGCATTTGTTGTAGAGCTGGTTTGGTGGTGCTGAATTCTCTTAGCTTTTGCTTGTCTGTAAAGCTTTTGATTTCTCCATCGAATCTGAATGAGATCCTTGTTGGTTAGAGTCATCTTGGTTGTAGGTTCTTCCCTTTCGTCACTTTAAGTATATCATGCCACTCCCTTCTGGGTTGTAGAGTTTCTGCTGAGAAATCAGCTGTTAACCTTATGGGAGTTCCCTTGTATGTTATTTGTTGTTTTTCCCTTGCTGCTTTCAATAATTTTTCTTTGTGTTTAATTTTTGCCAATTTGATTACTATGTGTCTCGGCATGTTTCTCCTTGGGTTTATCCTGTATGGGACTCTCTGCACTTCCTGGACTTGGGTGGCTATTTCCTTTCCCATGTTAGGGAAGTTTTCCACTATAATCTCTTCAAATATTTTCTTGGGTCCTTTCTCTCTCTCTTCTCCTTCTGGGACCCCTATAATGTGAATGTTGTTGTGTTTAATGTTGTACCAGAGGTCTCTTAGGCTGTCTTCATTTCTTTTCATTCTTTTTTCTTTATTCTGTTCTGCAGCAGTGAATTCCACCATTCTATCTTCCAGATCACTTATCCGTTCTTCTGCCTCAGTTATTCTGCTATTGATTCCTTCTACTGTAGTTTTCATTTCAGTTATTGTATTGTTCATCTCTGTTTGTTTGTTCTTTAATTCTTCTATAACTTTGTTAAACATTTCTTGCGTCTTCTTGACCTTTGCCTCCATTCTTTTTCCGAGGTCTTGGATCATCTTCACTATCATTATTCTGAAATCTTTTTCTGCAAGCTTGCCTATCTCCATTTCATTTGGTTGTTTTTCTGGGGTTTTATCTTGTTCCTTCATCTAGTACATAGTCCTCTGTCTTTTCATCTTGTCTGTCTTTCTGTGAATGTGGTTTTTGTTCCACAGGCTGCAGGATTGTACTTCTTCTTGCTTCTGCTGTCTTCCCTCTGGTGGGTGAGGCTATCTAAGAGGCTTCTGCAAGTTTCCTGATGGGAGGGACTGGTGTTGGTTAGAGCTGGCTGTTGTTCTGGTGGGCAGAGCTCAGTAAAGCTTTTATCTGCTTGTTTGCTGATGGATGGGCCTGGGTCCCCTCCCTGTTGGTTGTTTGGCCTGAGGCGAACCAACACTGGATCCTACCGGGGCTCTTTAGCAGAGCTAATGGTGAACTCTGGGAGGGCTCATGCCAAGCAGTACTTCTCAGAACTTCTGCTGCCAGTGTCCTTGTCCTCACAGTGGGACAGAGCCACACCCTGCGTCTGCAGGAGACCATCCAACAGTAGCCGGTAGGCCTGGTTCAGTCTCTATGGGGTCACTGCTCCTTCTCCTGGGTCCCAATGCGCACACTACTTTGTGGAGTCTCTGTTTCCCCCAGTCCTGTTGAAGTCCTGCTGTCAAATCCCACTAGCCTTCAAAGTCTGATTCTCTAGGAATTCCTCTTCCCGTCGCTGGAACCACACGTTCAGAAGCCTGACATGGGGCTCAGAATCTTCACTCCAGTTGGTGGGCTTCTGTGGTATAAGTGTTCTCCAGTTTGTGAGTCACCCACCCAGCAGTTATGGGATTTGATATTATTGTGATTGCACCCCTGCTACCGTCTCACTATGGCTTTTCCTTTGTCTTGTAATGTGGGGTATCTTTTTGGTGAGTTCCACTGTCTTCCTGTCGATGACTGTTCAGAAGTTAGTTGTGATTCCGGTGTTCTTGCAAGAGGGAGTGAGAGCACGTCCTTCTACTCCACTATCTTAAACGAATCCCTATGTCTTTTTTCCTCTTTTAGATTGGGGTTATGTTTTACCTTGTTGATTCTTTTATATTATCATTTTTCCTAATAAACATTTTATTCCATTTTTATTTTATTCTTTATCCTTTGTTAGTGATCTCTCCTTTTGGCTTGTTCACCTCTCCCCCACCCCTTTTTATTCTTTTTTGTATTGTGGTTTTATTTTACCTTGTTGTATTTTCAATAGTTTTATTTTTCCTAAAACATTTTTTATCTTTCTAATTCAATTTTGTTTTTTTTCTTTGTTATTGTATTCCTCCTTTTTTTCTTTCTTTCTTCCTTTTTTTTTTTTTTCTTAGTGCACCACGAAGCTTGCAGGATCTTGGTTCCCAGGCCAGAGGTTGGGCCCAAGCTCCTGTGGTGGGAGCTCCTAATCCAAACCGCTGGACTAACAGAGAACCCCAGACCCCAGGGAATATCAGTCAGAGTGAGGCCTCCCAGAGATCCTCATCTCAGCACTAGGACCAAGCTCTATCGAACTGCCTGCAAACTCCAGTGCTGGATGTTGCAGGCCAAACAAACATTAAGACAGGAATACAGCACCACCTTTCAAAAAAAAATTTGTTACAGACAAAGGAGCAAGGTAAAAATCTACAAGACCAAATAAATGAAGACAAAATAGGCATCTACCTGAAAAAGAATTCAGAATAATGATCCAAAATCTCAGAAACAAAATGGAGAAAATATAAGAAACATTTAACAAGGATCTGGAAGAACTAAAGAGGAAACAAACAATGATGAACAACACATTAAATGAAAATAAAAATTCTCTACAAGGAATCAATAGCAGAATAACTGAGGCAGAAGAACGGATAAGTGACCTGGAAGATAAAAGAGTGGAAATAACTACTGCAGAGCAGAATAAAGAAAAAAGAATGAAAAGAATTGAGGACAGTCTCAGAGATATCTGGGACAACATTGAATGCACCAACATTCGAATTATAGGGGTCCCAGAAGATGAAGAGAAAAAGAAAGGGACTGAGAAAATATTTGAAGAGATTATATTTGAAAACTTCCCTAATTTAGGAAAGGAAATAGTCAATCCAGTCCAGGAAGCACAGAGAGTCCCATACAGGATAAATCCAAGGAGAAACACGCCAAGACACATACGAATCAAATTATCAAATATTAAATACAAAGAAAAAATTTTTAAAGCAGCATGGGTAAAGCAACAAATAACATACAAGGGAATCCCGATAAGGTTAACAGCTGATCTTTCAGCAGAAACTCTGCAAGCCACATGGGAGTGGCAGGACATATTTAAAGTGATGATGGGGAAAAACCTACAACCAAGATTACTCTATCCAGCAAGGATCTCATTCAGAATCGATGGAGAAATTAAAACCTTTACAGAAAAGCAAAAGGTAAGAGAATTCAGCATCACCAAACCAGCTTTACAACAAATGCTAAAGGAACTTCTTTAGGCAGGAAACACAAGAGAAGGAAAACACCTACAATAACTAACCCAAAACAATTAAGAAAATGGTGATAGACACATACATATTGATAACTACCTTAAATGTAAATGGATTAAATGTTCCAACCAAAAGACATAGGCTGGCTGAATGGATACAAAAAGAAGACCTGTATATATGCTGTCTACAAGAGACCCACTTCAGACCTAGGGGCACATACAAACTGAAAGTGAGGGAATGGAAAAAGATATTCCATGCAAATGGAAATTGAAAGAAAGTTGGAGTAGCAATTCTCATATCAGACAAAATAGACTATAAAGACTTTTACAAGAGACAAAGGACACTACATAATGATCAAGGGATCAATCAAAGAAGAAGATATAACAATTGTAAATATTTATGCACCCAACATAGGAGCACTTTAATACATAAGGCAACTGCTAACAGCCATAAAATGGGAAATTGAAAGTAACACTGTCATAGTAGGGGACTTTAACATCCCCCTTTCACCAATGGACAGATCATCCAAAATGAAAATAAATAAGGAAACACAAACTTTAAATGACATAATAAACAAGATGTACCTAATTGATATTTATAGGACATTCCATTCAAAAACAACAAAATACACTTTCTTCTCAAGTCCTCATGGAACATTCTCCAGGATAGGTCATATCTTGGGTCACAAATCAAGCCTCAGTAAATTTAAGAAAATTGAAATCGTATCAAGTATCTTTTCCGACCACAGTACTATGACACTAGATATCAATTACAAGAAAACAACTGTAAAAATTACAAATACATGGAGGCTAAACAATACAGTACAAAATAACCAAGAGATCAGTGCAGAAATCAAAGAGGAAATTAAAAAATACCTAGAAACAAATGACAATGAAAACACAACGACCCAAAACCTATGGGATGCAGCAAAAGCAGTTCTAAGAAGGAAGTTTAGAGCTTACGATCCTACTTCAAGAAACAAACATCTCATATAAACAACCTAACCTTACACCTAAAGCAATTAAGGAAAGAAAAACAAAAAACCCACAAAGTTAGCAGAAGGAAAAAAATCAAAGATCAGATCAAAAATAAATGAAAAAGAAATGAACGAAACAATTACAAAGATCAATAAAGCTAAAAGCTTGTTCTTTGAGAAGATAAACAAAATTGATAAACCATTAATCAGACTCATCATGAAAAAAACGGAGAACACTCAAGTCAATAGAATTAGAAATGAAAAATCAGAAGTAACAACTGACACTGCAGAAATAAAAAGGATCACGAGAAATTACTACAAGCAACTATATGCCAATAAAATGGACAACCTGGAAGAAATGTACAAATCCTTAGAAAAGCACAAACTTCCAAGCCTGAACCAGGAAGAAATAGAAAATATAAACAGATGATTCGGAAGCACTGAAATTGAGACTATGATTAAAAATCTTCCAACAAACAAAAGCCCAGGACCAGATGGCTTCACAGGCGAATTCTATCAAACATTTAGAGAAGAGCTAACACCTATCCTTCTCAAAGTGTTCCGAAATATAGCAGAGGGAGGAACACTCCCAAACTGATTCTATGAGGCCACCATCACCCTGATACCAAAACCAGACAAAGATGTAACAAAGAAGGAAAACTACAGGCCAATATCACTAATGAACATAGATGCAAAAATCCTCAACAAACTACTAGCGAAGAGAATCCAATAGCACATTAAAAGCATCATACACTGCAATCAAGTGGGATTTACCCAGGAATGCCAGGATTCTTAAATATATGCAAATCAATCAATGTGATACACTGTATTAGCAAATGGAAGATTAAAAACCATATGATTATCTCAGTAGATGCAGAAAAAGCTTTTGATAAAATTCAGTACCCATTTATGATAAAAACCCTCCAGAAATTAGGCATAGAGGGAACCAACCTCAACATAATAAACATCGTTTATGACAGACCCACAGCCAACATCATTCTCAATGGTGAAAAACTGAAACCATTTCCTCTAAGATCAGGAACAAGACAATGTTGCCCACTCTCACCACTATTATTCAACATAGTTTTGGAAGTTTTAACCACAGAAATCAGAGAAGAAAAAGAAATAAAAGGAATCCAAATCGGAAAAGAAGTAAAACTGTCACTGTTTGCAGATGACGTGATACTATACATAGAGAATCTTAAAGATGCTATCAGAAAATACTAGAGCTAATTGATGAATTTGGTAGAGTAGCAGGATACACAGTTAATGCACAGAAATCTCTTGCATCCTTATATATTAATGATGAAAAATATGAAAGAGAAATTAAGGAAACACTCCCATTTACCATTGCAACAAAAAGAATAAAATACCTAGGAATAAACCTATCTAAGGAGACAAAAGACCTGTATGCAGAAAACTATAAGACATTGATGAAAGAAATTAAATATGATACCAACAGATGGAGAGATATACCATGTTCTTGGATTGGAAGAATCAACATTGTGAATATAACTATACTACCCAAAGCAATCTACAGATTCAATGCAATCCCTATCAAACTACCAATGGCATTTTTCACAGAACTAGAACAAAAAATTGCACAATTTGTGTGGGAAAAAAGGTCCCTGAATAGCCAAAGCAATCTTGAGAAAGAAAATCGGAGCTGGAGACATCAGGACCCAGACTTCAGACTATACTACAAAGCTACAGTAATCAAGACATTATGGTACTGGCACAAAAACAGAAATATAGATTAATGGAACAGGATAGAAACCCTGTGATAAACTGACACACATATGGTCACCTTATCTTTGATAAAGGAGCCAAGAGTATACAATGGAGAAAAGACAGCCTCTTCAATAAGTGGTGCTGGGAAAACGGGACAGCTACATGTAAACGAATGAAATTAGAACACTCCCTAACACCATACATAAAAATAATCTCAAAATGGATTAAAGACCTAAATGTAAGACCGGACTATAAAGACTATAAAACTCTTAGAGGAAGACATAGGAAGAACATTCTTTGACATAAATCACAGCAAGATCCTTTTTGACCCATCTCCTAGAGAATTGGAAATAAAAACAAAAATAAACAAATGGGACCTAATGAAACTTCAAAGCTTCTGCACAGCAAAGGAAACCATAAACAAGATGAAAAGACACCCCTCAGAATGGGAGAAAATATTTGCAAATGAAGCAACTGACAAAGGATTAATCTCCAAAATTTACAAGCGGCTCATGCAGCTGAATATCAAAAAAACAAACAACCCAATCCAAAAATGGGCAGAAGACCTAAATAGACATTTCTCCAAAGAAGACATACAGATGGCCAAGAAGCACATGAAAAGCTGCTCAACATCACTAATTATTAGAGAAATGCAAATCAAAACTACAATGAGGTATCACCTCGCGGTAGTTAGAATGGCCATCTTCAAAAAATCTACAAACAATAAATGCTGGAGAGGGTGTGGAGAAAAGGGAACCCTCTTGCACTCTTGGTGGGAATGTAAATTGTATAGCCACTATGGAGAACAGTTTGGAGGTTCCTTAAAAAGCTAAAAGTAGTACTACCATATGACCCAGTAATCCCACTACTTGCCATATACCCTGAGAAAACCATAATTTAAAAAGAGTCATGTACCACAATGTTCATTGCAGCACTATTTACAACAGCCAGGACATGGAAGCCACCTAAGTGTCCATCGACAGGTGAATGGAAAAGAAGATGTGGCACATATATACAATGGAATATTACTCAGCCATAAAAAGAAACAAAATTGAGTTATTTGTGGTGATGTGGATGGACCTAGAGACTGTCATACAGAGTTAAGTAAGTCAGAAAGAGGAAAACAAATACCATATGCTAACACATATATATGGAATCTAAAAAAAAAAAAAAAAGGTTCTGATGAACCTAGGGGCAGGACAGGAATAAAGACACAGACGTAGAGAATGAACTTGAGGACATGCGGACGAGGAAGGGTAAGCTGGGACGAAGTAATAGAGCAGCATTTACATATATACACTACCAAATGTAAAATAGATAGGTAGTGGGAAGGAGCTGCATGAAAAAGGGAGATCAGCTTGGTGCTTTGTGACCACCTAGAGGGGTTTGATAGGGAGGGTGGGAAGGAGATGCAAGAGGGAGGGGATATGGGGGTATACTTATGCATGTAGCTGATTCACTTTGTTATACAACAGAAGCTAAGACAGCACTGTATAGCAATTATACTCCAATAAAGATATAAAAAAAAACCTGGTGTGTATGTGCACATGCATGCGTGTTCGTGTATGCATGCACGTGTATACACACGACACATACTATGTAATATTTTTCTATAAAGGACAAGTGATCTGTGTACTTAATATATGTGCAACTCCTTTTTTATGTGATAGCATGGAAAATGGGAGGGTATCATCAGTAGGAAAAAAAAAAAAAGTGTAAATGGTACTCCCCTTGCTTAACTTCCAGAAAAACATCCCAATACAAGGGATGAATATCTGTGCCAAAAGCAATTAGATCCCATTATGCCTGCCAAATATTCTTTCAGGCTGTTTTTAACTTATATTCAACACTTCAGTAAACAGTGTAGGTCAATTAGTTTTCTTTTAGTTTTCAATAACCTAGAAAGTAACCATAACAATCTCTTGGAAAAATCTATAAATAGTTAATTACATTTAACCCATGATCCCATTGTCAGGTTTTTACTCAAAGCAGTACTCCGCCCTTATCACCAGTGTACAAGTCTGTGGTAGAAATACTGATGGGCCTTAAGAGAATATTTACAGGTTTTGATAAAATAATACTGCTGAATACCTTTATATGTACTTTCCCAAATACGAAATGTACCCTACATATTGAAAATACTTCACTTTGAATTTCTGATATATCATTCCCTGAGATCTGTTTTAAGTATTATTCTTTAGACTGGTCAGAGGACTTAATATTGCTGGTACTGTGGTACCATATAATACAAGTTATATACTTTATGTTTTATTAAAATATATTTGGACTTGCAGGAAAGGTACATAAAAGTCTGTTTGCCTTTCTTGAGAATATAGACTATTTCTATTTCTTAAGCATCTTATTACTCTCATACCCTACATATGTGATGTATTACATACTGTAAATCTTCAATTATTAACAAATGAATTAATCTGCAATTTAAAAGAAGTAATATGTTAATTTTGGGGGGGATTGGTACATTAATTCAGAGAGATTCATACTCAAAGAACTAATTAGGATACATTTTGGCAAGGATAACAGTCTTGCAGTCTGAACAGATTTTAACCAGGTTTGACAGCAAAAAAAAGCTTCACCTGATGCTTTATCTAATTTGAGATTTATAATCAGATAATTTACAGGAGGAGTTTAGATTTTACAAAATGTGAAACATTTGTCTTGATATAGTAATAAGCTTCTCCGAGTGTCAATTGGAATCAATACTGTCCTGTTTCCCTGACTTCACAGATGTAGAGATGCAAAGGGAAAACATTCTCATTAGTATCTCTTGTGGCTTAGCCCATGACCTTTTATGGAGATTTACATTAGTCAAAGTTAAAATACATTCATGAGTGCCATGCCAACAATCAAGGTATGGGGAGATAGTTATTTTCTTCCAGACTAAAATGTCCATTCCAAGTATGGGAATTAATTCAAAAGTGTGATGACTAGATGATCTAAAAATTAGACCTAAAGGGCTCTTTGGGGGTTTTTAAATGAGCACTGTCTGTATTATTGTTTACCAAATATCTGCTGTACCATTATTAGCTTGCTTTTATTTCATATCTTACTTTTTTCATCTCTTTCATCTTTATCTGTTCTTCTACTTGTAGATTCATATCATTTCCATCTTGTTATTCATACTGATGCTTCTTGTGCTAAACATGACTCCTGTCTTAACGTTTTCCTTCATGTTGGTACACTACTGAAGTGTTAAATCTTTTTAAAAATTATCTGTGGCCTTGTTTCTCTCCCCTCCCACTCCACTTGTTTTCTCTCTGATTTTAAATCTCTTAATTCTGATAGTATTGATAACATCTTGCTGTCAATGGATTTTTAAGATATTTTTCATTTATTATATTATTTTGCCAACTTTTATCTTCCTCAAATAGTTCTATTACTTGTAATAAAGAAACATAGCTACTTAATCAACTACTGATTCAGTTTCAGTAATATTACGAGTTAATTGGAATCAGTGGGGTTTAAAAAAATCCCGATTTATGAATAAATAAAAATTAAAAAGAATAAGGAAGAAAAACAAATTTAATTTCAAAGAGCTGACTCAAATTCTAATATAATTGCAGTTGAGGCAATATATTAAAATAAACATAAGTAGAGAATTTGAAGTTTCTTAAAACAAGTGACTCTCAACATTTCTAATAGTACAGAGCAAAATAGGTTAAATGTATATGCATTTCAGCAAATGATTTGTATACTTACAATAAAAATCATTATATATTGTAAAGAGTTTCATTTGCTATTCTCTATAATGAAAAAGCAAATAGAAGTAGAGATTTTGAAATTTGGAAGTATTAATTTTTATATAAAAATATGTCTTATAACTGTGAATGACTTTTAAATTATAACTTTCTTTGACTATTTTTTCCTGAACTCCTGTCATTCTGCACTTTAACCTTGGAACTTGAGACAAAGAAATCGGTTACAGAAACTCTTACTACAGTAATGATGTTTGGCCTTTAGGTACTGTGCAAAAATGTTCAATGTATTTAAGCAGTAGTTGAACGTAACCCCTTATTCCAGTAAAAAATGTGTTAAAGTGTAATAACCACCTTTCTCCTTAGAATTACTCATGAAACCTATTGTCATTTGAAAGCAGATGGTCTTTCAGAAAGAAGAGCATGTCACTCTTTTAAAAATAAAAGTTGTGATTTAAAATAAGTATTTTAAGGTTTCATAAAACATGCAATATGTAGCTATTTTAATTGGCAACAAAGATACTTGATTATGAACAAAGGAAAAAGAAACAGATATTGACAATGTGTATAACAATAAAAGAAAATGATAACTTGCTGTAACGAGCAAGGAGTATCAACCTAAATGGAATTTAGACTTTTTAGCAAGGTAACCGATACTTATCTAAAATGAAAGGCAAGTAAACTTTTTTTGAAATATTATTTACATTCTTCACAATTATCAGTGGATTTATATCTCAAAGGCATATCATCATAAAAATGTTATTATTAAAATATTTTATTGAATATAGGAATAATTAATGATATATTTCTCTTGAACCCTTTCTTTCCCCTATATTTTGATAAAATAATGTAACTAGATCTAAATTTGACTAAGCAGAATGTCACTACATTGTTTGTTCCCTGTGGAGCAGATATTCTTTTAGATTAAATAACTGACTCTCTACTGGTGTCTTTCACTGGTAGTTTTTCATGATAAAACATAGATGAAGATAGATGCAAGGTACACAATTGGTTCCTCCATTATATCACTGACCACCTGCACTTTCTTTTTAAGGCAATGGAAATGGAGAGTCATAAATTTTTATTTCAGTAACCACTAAGAAGATTCTGAGGTATGAATGTCAAAAGTCTGGATTTGAGATCAATGGCTCTGCCCAGTATTTATTTTCCTTTTTCATTGTCCTTAGTTCATTCTTTCTTCTAATTCTGTGTTCTTGCTGCATTGACTGCTTATTAATAGGAGCATTTAGTTTGTTGCATTTATAATTTCCAAGCCTTTTTTACAGTATAGGCAAAGTGAATACTAATGATAAAAAAGGAAGTTGTGAGAAGCTGGATTTTGTTTTTTTAAGTCTTGGAATTTGTCATTGATATCAAGGAAAAATATACAAAATAAATGGACATTATTGTAACTGTCATGGAAAACTTCTTTAACAAAATGCAGTAGCCAAATATATCAAATTATTGAATTAAGTTGTTATTTTGACTCATGGGAATCCATGTAACTATTCAGGAAGAGACTGGAAAACAGGAATGTGGTGCTTTAATTATGATTTGCTCACTAACTGGATGATCTTTTGTTCGTGGACTCAACCTTCCTGGAACATAATGTAATTAATTAATTAACCATTAAATTTTGAAAACTCAGCAGAAGTGGGCAGGACTGCTTTCTGGCTAGCATGTTGCGGTTGTTGTAGTTTTTCGGAGCCTGCATCTGTTCCATAGGTCCATTCTTATTGGTTCCCATGCCATACTGGTTGCTAATTATTCTGAAAATCACCGATGGAGTGAATAATAATGTTGCAACCTCAATGTTAATTTGGAATTTGTCTTTTTTGACAATGTACCAAATTAAGATAGAGGAGCAATTTTAAATATTAAACATTACTGAAGATTGATCTGCAATTGATTGATAATCAAACAATAAAATAAAAATTAAAACTGTTTTATATGAACTTTGCTTTTGTATAGTGTTTATCATGGACAAAGTATTAAGAAAATGTTTTAAAGTACTTATGTATTATCTTTACATAGGTTCTCAGGGTTTGTGTGTGTGTGTGTGTGTGTGTGTGTGTGTGTGTGTGTATATATATATATACAGCTTCCATCAATATAAACAGAACTCTGATAAAGTTAGAAAAATGAGTTTTCAGTATTTGTTTTAAAGTCTATTTTTGTTAGTTTGTATGTTACCCTTCAAAAAGAAGAACAGATACTCTACTCATCTATGTATGAAAACATACATTTAATACTTTCATATTTACATCCCCTAAATGTCTTTGAGGGTGTAATTCTTTCATTTTGTATTTTCCTTAGAAGTTCTGCATTTAACACACTTCATTGCTTGTGATACTTGAAAAAAATTTTAACCAAAATTTTTAAGAATAAATTCAGTGAAAACTATATTCTTGATAGGGATAATATATATAAAAAAATAATGTATTATTTTAAATAACAGAACTTCACTTATTAACAATTTTATACCAATGACAAGGTCTTAGAAAATTTACTGATATATTTCAAGTTTTGTCACATCAATTTCTCTATTCCTTTTATCTTTAATATATTACTACAATGCACATAAAATTAGTATCCTTATTTTTTTCTAAATAATTTTAAAATACAATGAATAAAATATGAAATTCCTTGTTTCTAAGGAACTCATTATTATGGTTTTAAAATAGTTTTTCATTATTAAAGGCAATTAATGAAGGAGGCTATAAGATGATACGGCTGGAGATTCAGATTCTAAAATATTTTCTTTTTAGTCAAGGAACATTTTTCACTTTTAAAGAGTGATTCCCATTATATAAATTAGATACAGTCTTGGTTACTATTATTCAAGCTGGGTGGAAATGAGGACCCCTGATCTCTTGCCCCCTAAACACACTTCACCCCACAATAGCCCCTGGGAAGCCTTTCCAGAATTTGCAGGACACAGAAGACACAGCTTGAAACAACTGCTTAAAATCTATCTAAGATCAGAAGAATTATACATAGGAAGTTAATTCTTTGGGGAAATTATTTTAAAAATCTTAAATCCAAATAAAATCAAAGAATGTGTGTTGTAGGCTTCATACTATTCATTAACAGAATATGTTTATTTTAATTAAAAAATTGAATCTCTACTGGAGCCTTTCACTGATAATTTTTCATGATAAAGCATACATGAAGATAAATGCAAGGTTTATCTTCAGAGACAAACTATGCATCAATAATACTGAGGTAATGATTCGAACTGTGTGTGTCCAAGCTATTAACACCTGAAAAATGAATCTGAAGTAGCAGTAGGAGGATATTCTTAATGTGGAAAAGTTCTAGGCTTGAACTGTTTCTTTATTCCTAACTTGAATTCTTCAATGGATCTTAGCCATTCAACTTCAAGGACTGTGGTGTACTTGAAGCTATAATGTAGCACATCAACACTGGTTAACTCATCAATAAAAGGGACAAATGAAGGACATCTGGAATCATTTTAGTCACCTCCAAGTAGAATGGACCTATTTGAAGCAGATCAGAGGGAGGCTGCACAGCCTTGAAAACATTATTTCAAAAATTATTAGGCCACCTAATTGCACAATTGGCATGTGTTTCCTTGGCCTTGCTCACATTAGCAATACCACCCCATGAGTTATTCTTACCCTTTTTCTCCTCTACCCACTACATGAAAATGGAAAGTACAAGCAGTTCTCTTCAGCCAAGACACTCAGAGATACCTATAAAAGCAGTTCCTATTCTATACCAACCAAAAAGAAAACATAGAATAAAGCTGGTGCATTTCTTATTAATCCAAGGCATGATTTTATCTGTTTATCTGCCTTTTTTTTTTTTTTTTTTTAAGCCTAAACCTCAGGCTTGCAATTACTGACATGCCTGGATTGATAATGTAGTCAACCATAAAGCTACTGCTCTTATCCTTCTGGGTGAATTGTATGTGGGCCATTCTTGCTGTTGTTGTTATTACTTTACAGTAATGAAATATTATTTTTAATAGCTAACATTTATCATATTCTCATCATGTGCAGATAGTATACTAAGTGTAGTACTGAGTTGTATTATTCTTTTGTAACAATGTTGTGAGGTATTTGAAGAGTCACAATTAGAAAACCGGACAACCCCCAGTTTATTAGAAAACTATAAAACATCTAGTTTTCTTCATCAATTCTTATTTAGTAGTTGTATATTAATTTTTTCTAAAGAATAATAGTACAATTGGGAGCCATAATTTAATGAGTGCTAAATTCCAGGTATTACTTTAATAGTTTTACAAAGTTTCTAATGATCTCATTTAGTTGTCAATATATGGTGAATATAAGACAGCAGCAATATTACTATAGTTCCTGCTTTTAAAAAATTCAGTTTATGAGACTCTAGCAGAAATACATAATAGGATAGCTCACAAAATCTTCCCAGGTTAGAAATCATCTCATGAGTGTTAGGGGAGCTGACGAATTAAAGCTCAGCAATTCCAGGGTTTCTGTAAAATGATTTCAAATGGTACACAGCTCAAATCCTGGTTTGTTTCAGACAGCACAAAAATACTAGTTTTATCTTTCTTGGGAGAGTTATAAATGTGGGCTTGTCACATGAATCTGTAGAGGCAGATGTGCTATACTGAAGAGTATTAGGCAGAGAAGAGGAAAACTTATTTCTGTCTCAGATATCAGGTACTTTCTACTATCTATGAAAAACTAACCAAAAAATAGGTCTTTGAAAGCTCAAATTTAGGACAGAAATTCTATTTGTTTATAAACATTTGAAAATGTTCCTTCAAAATATGCTCATCGGAGAGGTTAGGTTAGTAGCTTTCAATAAACTTACTACAAAGTAAGAAAAGATATATGGAGAAAAAGGTTTTAATAAGAAAACCTACTATATTTTTATTAAAAATCAGTAATCTAATTATGAGTAACATTTTTAGAATATGTAGCCAACTATAGTACTTCACATCATGTGGAAGAACAATAGGTTTTTTGTTATTTTTGTTAAGTTTATTAAAGTGTAATTTAATAGAATAAAACTCATACTTTTTAGTGTACAGTTCTATGAGTTTTGACAAATGCATACCATTATGTAACATCAGCTAATTTAAGACTTAGAACATATTCATCAGTCCTAGAGAGTTCCCTTTTTTCCATTTGTAGCCAACTCCTTGGCCCCTGAGACAAATCTGTCTTTTGTGCTTATTATTTCACCTTTTCCAGTATGGCATTTAGGTAGAATCATACAGTGTGTAGCCTTTCATGTCTGACTTCTTTCACACAGCATAATGCATTTGAGATTGATCTATGTTGTTGTGTGAATCAGTAGTTCATTCTTTTTTATGAATTCCATTGTATGGATGTATCACAGGTTGTTTACCCATTCGGCAAACTGGAAGGCATTTGGGTTGTTCCCAGTTCGGGGTGATTATGGATAAAGCTACTATACAATTTCATGAACAGATTTTGTTTTAACAGACATTTGCCTTTCTTTTGGTTAAATTTCTAGGAATGAGATTTCTTGGTCATATAAGCAAGTGTACCAATTTATAAGAAATGGCCAATCTGTTTTCCAAAGTAACTGTATCATTTTGCATTCCAGCTAGAAAAGTGTGAGTGTTCCAGTTGCTTTGCCTCCTTACCAGTACTTGATATTTTCGCTCATAAATAAAGACATGATAAAAGTCATCAACAAAATATTATTTTAAAATGATAATACATCATGACCAATTGATGTCGATACTGGGAATATAAGGTTGTTTTGGTATTCAATCAATCAATCAATCAATATAAGTCACTATTTCAAAAGACTAAAGAAGAAAAGCTATATTATTTAAATAGATATAGAAAAGGCATTTGACAATAGTCACCATGTATTCATGACAAAAAAACCCCACAACATTTTATGTTGAATTAAAGGTTGCCATTATGTGTTCTTACTTAAATCACTTTTATTTCTCCTTCCACAAAAATGTAACATGGTGATTACACAGTTGAGAAGTGTCAGACTACTTCTTGGAATTCTTTCATTGCTACATGGAAGGCAAATCCTATCTAACTGCTTTCCGGAGATTAAAAGGGTATACAGTGCATCTCAGTCATCTCCAAAACATTAATATGGTGCCTAAATTGAATTTTTTTAATTCAAAAATATTTGTGAATTACATTGACTGTACCTTCCCCATAGACTTTATCTTCTATATGTCTTTGAACCTATATCAAAATGTCCTTATCTCTCTCTCCTTGGAATTCAGATGTTAACATGAATGCAACACTCTCCATGGTCAAAGCTGATGATATAGGTGATACTCTCTGCACACAAGCAAAACTTCTATCTTCCCTTCTCCCAAAGGGAGGCATTATGGTTATCCTCATATATGGGCCTTGAGCTCTGTTAGTTTCAAGAATAGCTTGAACTATAAAATGAATATGTGTAAGTAAATTTCTGGTCCATTTTTGCTAAACTGAAGACATATTAGGCATACTGGATGTGAAAGAAAATTTATCTTTTCCTGTTTTGGACATTGTAACATTCTGACTATCCTCATTCCTGTCATCTCTGGGATCAAACAACCTTCATATTATTGGCTCGTTTAGCTCCTCTACATCTCTTGTAGGGAGTTGTAGTTATGAACCACATTCTGACACATGGAAAGAATCACCTTTATAATTTCTTTTTCAGAGCCAATACCGTGATGCATAGCTATATGTGAGGACTGGCTTCTTTCCCTGTGCTATTATATGAGGACTGGCTTCTTTCCCTGTGCTATCACGTATTTCTCACAGATTGGTCACAGATGCATTAGTCAGGGTATATAACTAACTAGATGCTGCAACAGGTAAACCCTGAAACTCAGTGGCTTAGTTATTACATGCTGACACAAAGTTTGATGATTCTCAAAAAGTGTGCTTGGCCATGTGGTGTCTCCTTTGCATGGCATTGTCATCTCATCACAAGGATTCCAAGGTGGTCATTGTAGGGGAACAGGGACCATGGAAGTAGTATACTGGTTCTTAGTTTCAGCCAGCAGTAATGTTTGTCATTTGCTAGCCTAGTCATGTTTCTGCTTAAAATCAAAGGGGGCTTAGAAGTGTTGTTTTTCTGTGAACCAAAGAAGAAGAAGGAAATCAGTAATGGGTGAGCACTAGAAGTCCCTGCTATGCCAGGGAACTCCTCATTTATTTGGTCTCCAGAGGGGTTACCACTCCCATATCTATCCACCCATTAGGAATGTGACAGTCTGCATATATTTCTCAACTCACATCTAAGACTTGAGTAAAATCAAAGGTATTACACCATCCATAAGAGAAACTAGGCTAGAATTAAGAAAACATTGATTCTTATGGGTGACAATGTTAAAAGTGGTATAAATAATCATATTGAAGTGAGTGCCATATTATTAATACAAGAATTTTAAAATTACCATATCATATTTAAGAGACTGGAGATAAAATGAATTATTATATAATCTCCACATCCCTACTGTTTAAGTTGAGGAAGAAGAAGAAAGAGTGACAAATTGAATAATCTGACATTTGGTTGTTTGACACAAGAAAACCAGACATCCTGTTTTTATTATCTCTACAAATCAAACTACGTTCTAAAGTGGTTAGATATTAACTCTTTAATCAAAGATAGAAGTTTGTAAACCACTTTTTTATTTGAAAGTGTTACTTTTTTTGCTTAGATATACTGTCGGTGAAAAGACTAGTTAAGTATTTTACTAATAATTTACTAAATAATTACTAAAGATCACGTAGCTGGTGGTATAGAGCTGGGACTAGGATTGCCGCACGTTAACACAATTTTTCAATTAAATATCTACCTCAGAGTATACAGAAATGTGAATTGTATCATCTGTCTTGTGAAAATCAAGTTTAAAAGTATACATGCACACTATATATAGGTTTAATCTGATAACAATGTAAATATTAAATGCCTAGCCCATATTTATCTTCAAGTGTTCTTTCCACCACCAGCATATGTAACTATTTCCACTTTGGGAAGATAAAGGTAGCAAATGAAATTAGTCATATTTGTTAATTGCTTTTTAAATTTTCCCCTTGTATATCTATACTATATGATACAAACATTTTATGTCTTACTGTAAGATAGATATATAGAGTCATTTCTTACCTGTAAAATTATGAACAATAACTTAAGTACCAACAAATGTGATCACTTTAAAAGAAATAAGTAAAGCTGAATAAATTAGTTTTATCACATTAACTGTTTTAACTCTATTGGAGGGTCCTAGTATCTAATTTTCAAGACATTGATTTTTTTTAACAAGCCCATTAAAGAAAGTTAAAAGAGTAAACATTTGTCTAATATATTTCAGAAAAATAGCACTGAAGATAATTTAGAGATATTGAATCTATATCTTGGTAATTAATATCTTATTAGTAATTTATATTTTATTAGTGATTGAATGTCTATTCATTGTAACAGAAGATATAATTCTCAAGAGATTAATACTGGTATTATTTGATATATAAAATCTAGTATTTAATCTAACTTATGTTATTTCCACACGTATAATGGAATATTTTCTTAGGTCTGCTAGAGAACGTGTTGTGCTTCATAAAATGCTACAAATTTCAAATAACACAGTATTTCACAACTAAGTAAAATAATAAAGATAAAGCAGTAGACAAAATTCATAGATTTAAAGACTAGAAAAATAATGAAAACAAAAGCAGTAAGTCTAGTTCTGTTAGGAATAGATTTGGGTATATTAGGAAAATTTTCAGCATGTCAATCCAGTAGTTCAAAATATGAAGTCAAGTAAAATTACCGTATGATAAAGGAGATTGGGTTCACGTATTTTGACTGTAAGATCTTTGGATATTGTAGAGTATAGTGCTAAAGAGCTCTTTCTTCTTTTTTCATTGATTCTTCCCTGCAAGCCCAGAAGTGAACTCCTTTCTCCCTAACCTTCTATTCTAGTAATATCTCAAGTCACAGAACTGCCTACTTTAAAGAAAATATGCTCATACTTTGTGCACCTAACAGCAGAAGCATACTAATGTACAACTGGGCATAAATTAAATTCCTAGTTTTTCTGTGAGAACTGACTGTATTTTGCAATCAGGGGCTACCATGCCACTCTTTGTCATATATAAATCCTGACATGTACATAAAGCCCAATAAATATTTATTAATTATGTAAGTGAATAAATGAACAAGTGAACTAAATGGTCTCTACATTTCTCCATAGGTTTAATAATTCTCTGTTTCTGTGATTGCTTGGGAGACCACTCATTGCTGGGAGTCTGCTCTTACCTCTTTCTACATGTGCCCTGTTTGCATTTCCTCTTGGGAGAAAGCATCTTTCAGTTCTCTTCAGAAAGGATTTCTAACACAGTGCCTTGTATAGAGTAAATGTACAAATAAAATGTGTTGATCTGAACTGAAATGGGAAAAAAAAAAAACTTCTGTGAAAAGCTGACAGTGCAGTTACTTTACCTAGATCACACATTCCTCGTTGACCATATGCTCAATGTTCATGAACATATGTTTGTTTATGGTAATTTTGCTAACTACTATGCAATGGTGAGTTTTGCTCAAACTCTATATGATCAGTGTGTAAAACACTATAATTCTTCTATTCTTCTTCTTTTTTTTTAATGAGTGTTTGTTGCTCCAATTCAGAGCTGAATATTTAAGACATTATGTTACCAGAAAAAATGAAAAGTAGGACATGCAAAGAAATGTAGTCATAAACCAAAGCAACTGAACTTTATAAGGAAAAAAGGGGATAAAGGATAGTCTGAGATAATGGAGCCTAAATGAATAAAGGAGAATGTCATTTTGTCATAAACATGCATAAAGCAGAAAGTGGGGCAAAGTTTCATTAATTAGAAATAACGATTTTGAGGTAAAATCCATTACTGTTTAAATGGGGAGGGGTTGAGTTCAGTCTGAAATTTTATCCTCTAGAAAATTTGAAGGCACTTTTAAAATATATACTTGAAAATGTCAATCTTCACCCATGACATTATAAGCAGCTTCCAGTCATGTCTGGCAAGTATACTTTGATCATTAATAACCCATTGGGGGTGGGATACTAGTTATATAACTCACTGCAGCATTTTTCTAGAAGAACAATTCAGTCTGTAAATATCAAAACTCAAGCAGAAATTATTTATTTCCAGCCATCCTCTGGGAGGTGATAATTAGACAATATTCCCCAACCTTCATGTGTTTTTGTACTATAAAACGACTCAAGGGCCAATTTCTGACAGAAAACATTATGAAAGTGAGAGGGAAAAAGTTGCTCAGATAGGAGATTTATTTTAAGATTTATTTTAAAAAGTGTTTTAAGAAATCTGATGAAGAAAAGAACCATCATCATTATCATCATCTTCATCATCCCACTGAAAGCAGCTTGCTTGCTTAGCTAGCAGGAATAGTTTTTATAGCCCCCTTAGAGAATTTTGGAAAATGTACTTAGGTATCTTTTATCTGTGTCTGTGTGACTACAAAGAGACTTCCTGGATTCTGAATAAAGCCAACTAGTGCTATTTATAATTCACAAAAAGAGAAGTTTAAAGTACAGAATTTATTAAAATTTCCTTAAATGATATACTCTTCTTCCAAACTCCCTCAAACAAACGCTGCTTTCTACGCTGTTTTCTGGTTTTTAATGCTGCTTTGTGACCAAACCTGTGAGGAGAGGGAAGGACAGCCAGATTCTCAGGAGCAGCTAGAGTGCTACTCTCTTTATTTTTGCACTGATTACAGTTCTGTCCACAGAAGATCTACTCACTGTATAGAAAGATGGCCACAGGAAATGCATTAGCTGTGTGAAGAACAGTAGTAGCTAAGTATGTAAGTAGCAGGGAAACAGATTTAATATCATTTCTTCAAACTTGCTCAGCATAAGAATAGGGTTTAATAGTACTGTCATCAATTAGATCCTTGTATTAATGCCTAGTTGGACTGTTTTACAGGCTTATATTAGTCCCTTTGCATCTATTTATCTTACCTTATCACAAAAATAAAGAGCCTTTAAACAGATAGGGTTAGTTGAGTGCAGTGCTTAGCAACCAATGGCTTGTGGAAGAAAACCCTAGGTAACCCATATGGGGTTTTCCTAAGAACATGGGAACCTGAGTTCTAGGAAAAATTGAAAAGTAGGTAGAAATTGTTTTTAAAGCCACCGTTCCCTTTTTACCATCAGTGTCACATGTTCTTTCTTGGGACTTTGTTCTCATGTTCTCCACATCCCACCCATCTCCCCATGTCCAATTTCCTTATTCTTGAGTGCCTTTGCACAGTGACTTGCAATTCAAAAGGACAAATTTTAATTACTCCTCACCTCATCTCCCTAATGCAAGATACCTATTACCTAAATTAGTATTCTAGCGCTGTGAAGTGAAATGACTTGAATATCCGAAAAAGCAATCTATGATAAGGTGACATGGAGATAAACTTTCTAGGAATATTTGACCTGTAGTCTTGTTACCATTCTTGCTAATTCAAATTAATCTCTAATGTAGTTGAGGAGGAGAAAGAATTGAAATGTATTTATTTATTTATTTATTTATTTATTTATTTATTTATTTTTTGCGGTATGCGGGCTTCTCACTGTTGTGGCTTCTCCTGTTGCGGAGCACAGGCTCCGGACGCACAGGCTTAGTGGCCATGGCTCACGGGCCCAGCCGCTCTGCGGCATGTGGGATCTTCCCGGACCGGGGCACGAACCCGTGTCCCCTGCATCGGCAGGCAGACTCTCAACCACTGCGCTACCAGGGAAGCCCTATATATGTTAATTTAACCTCCCTGAGGTTCAGTTTTCACATTTGTAACATGGGAAGGATAACTATTACACTAAGCTGTTTCTAGAATTAAATAGGACGATGTAGGAAAAGTGCCTAAAAATGTCATGTAATATGGTAAAAGGTATTTTTAAATCTTTTTAAAGGTTTTTTTTAAAAACTATATACAATTTTTAAAGGTTTTTAGAAAATTATATGTATATATATTTATTACATATATATTATACATATATACATATATATATGTAAACACATTTGGATATTTCATGCTAGAGGGCCAGTATATTTTATATAAAAGTCTTTTTGGAGGGAATAATTTGAACATAGCTAATCTGAAGCAACAATACAAGAAAACTAGCTCTGGCTCAGAGATGAACACACACTCGAAAGGTATTTCATGGAGTCAGGAATTTTAGAATCAGAAGAATTAATAGCAATGAACTAATCCAATCATCTTATTTGACATAGGAGGACCCAGGCAGTTAAGGAATTAATCTACTCAAATACAAGTCTAGGTTAAGTGATTTGGCCTTAAGCTTGTTACATAACCTCTGTGAACTTCAATTTTCTCTTCAGTAAAGTGGGAATAATTATTACGGCACAGGTTTATTTCTCAGGTTAAATGAGATAATATGAATGTTCAAGTAGCAACCAGAGCCCTGAGATTCGAGAATACTGAGAACATTAAGAGATAAAGGTCATGGAAATTTTACACGTCTACCCACTTGTAGCCAACCTTAGTGATTCTATGCATTGTGAGACTTGTGCTTAATCATTTTTTTAACTTTATTTTTTTTATACAGCAGGTTCTTATTAGTTATCTATTTTATACAAATTAGTGTATATATATATCAATCCCAATCTCCCAGTTCATCACACCACCAACCCCACCCCACTTTCCCCCCTTGGTATCCATACGTTTGTTCTCTACATCTGTGTCTCTATTTCTGCCTTGCAAATTGGTTCATCTGCACCATTTTTCTAGATTCCACATATATGTGTTAATATACAATATTTGTTTTCCTCTTTCTGACTTACTTCACTCTGTATGACAGTCTCTAGGTCCATCTATGTCTCTAAAAATGACCCAGTTTCGTTCCTTTTTAAGGCTGAATAATATTCCATATACATGTACCACAACTTCTTTATCCATTTGTCTGTTGATGGACATTTAGATTGCTTCCATGACCTGGCTATTGTAAATGGTGCTGCAAGAAACATTGGGGTGCGTGTGTCTTTTTGAATTATGTTTTTCTCTGGGTATATACCCAGTAGTGGGATTGCTGGATCATATGGTAATTCTATTTTTAGTTTTTTAAGGAACCTCCATACTGTTCTCCATAGTGGCTGTATCAGTTTACATTCCCACCAACAGTGCAAGAGGGTTTCCTTTTCTCCACACTCTCTCCAGCATTTGTTTTTTGTAGATTTTCTGATGATGCCCATTCTAACTGGTATGAGGTGGTATCTCATTGTAGTTTTGATTTGCATTTCTCTAATAATTAGTGATGTTGAGAAGCTTTTCATGTGCTTCTTGGCCATCTGTATGTCTTCTTTGGAGAAATGTCTACTTAGGTCTTCTGCCCATTTTTGGATTGGGATGTTTGTTTTTTTAATATTGAGCTGCATGTGCTGTTTACATATTTTGGAGATTAATCCTTTGTCCATTGATTCATTTGCAAATATTTTCTCCCATTCTGAGGGTTGTCTTTTCATCTTGCTTTCACAATTCGGGGTCTTCTGTGTCTCCATACAAATTTTAAGATTTAAAATTAAGATTTTTTGTTCTAGTTCTGTAAAAAATGCCATTGGTAATTTGATACGTGTTGCATTGAGTCTAGACTGCTTTGGGTAGTGTAGTCATTTTCACAATACTGATTCTTCCAATTAAAGAATCTGGTATATCTCTCCATCTGTTTGTGTCATCTTTGATTTCTTTCATCAGTGTCTTATAGTTTTACCTCCTTATGAAGGTTTATTCCTAGGTATTTTATTCTTTTTGTTGCAATGGTAAATGGGATTGTTTCCTTAATTTCTCATTCTGATCTTTCGTTGTTAGTATACAGGAATGCAAGAGATTTCTGTGCATTAATTTTGTATCCTGCAACTTTACCAAATTCATTGATTAGCTCTAGTAGTTTTTTGGTGGCATCTTTTGGATTATCTATGTATGGTATAATGTCATCTACAAACAGTGACAGTTTTATTTCTTCTTTTCCAATTTGGATTGCTTTTATTTCTTTTCCTTCTCTTATTGCCATGGCTAGAACTTCCAAAACTATGTTGAATAATAGTGGTGAAAGTGGAAATCCTTGTCTTGTTCCTGATCTTAGATGCTTTCAGTTTTTCACCATTGAGAATGAGGTTTGCTGTGTGTTTGTCATATATGGCCTTTATTATGTTGAGGTAGGTTCCCTGTATGCCCACTTTCTGGAGAGGTTTTATGATAAATGGGTATTGAATTTTGTCAAAAGCTTTTTCTGCATATATTGAGATGATTATATGGTTTTTATCCTTCAATTTGTTAATATGGTATATCACATTGATTGATTTGTGTATATTGAAGAATCCTTGCATCCCTGGGGTAAATCCCACTTGATCATGGTGTATGATCCTTTTAATGTGTTAGATTCTGTCTGCTAGTATTGTGTTGAGGATTTTTGCATCTATATTAATCAGTGATATGGGTCTGTAATTTCTTTTTTTTTCTTTGTAGTATCTTTGTTTGGTTTTGCTATCAGGGTGATGGTGGCCTCCTAGAATGACTTTGGGAGTGTTGCTTCCTCTGCAATTTTTTGGAAGAGTTTGAGGAGGATGAGTGTTAGCTCCTCTCTAAATGTTTGATAGAATTCGCCTGTGAAGCCATCTGGTCCTGGACAGTTGTTTGTTGGAGGATTTCTAATCACAGTTTCAATTTCATTACTTGTGATTGGTCTGTTCATATTTTCTGTTTCTTCCTGGTTCAGTCTTGGAAGGTTATACCTTTCTAAGAATTTGTCCATTTCTTCCAGGTTGTCCATTTCATTGGCATAGAGTTGCTTATAGTAGTCTCTTATGATACTTTGTATTTCTGCAGTGTCCATTGTAACTTCTCCTTTTTTCATTTCACATTTTTTTTGATTTGAGTCGTCTCCCTCTTTTTCTTTTTTTTTTTTTTTTTTACATCTTTATTGGGGTATAATTGCTTTACAATGGTGTGTTAGTTTCTGTTTTATAACAAAGTGAATCAGTCATACATAAACATATGTTCCCATATGTCTTCCCTGTTGCGTCTCCCTCCCTCCCACCCTCCCCATCCAACCCCTCCAGGCTGTCACAAAGCACCGAGCCAATATCCCTGTGCCATGCAGCTGCTTCCCACTAGCTATCTACCTTACTGCGTTTGTTAGTGTGTATATGCCCATGACTCTCTCTCGCCCTGTCACAGCTCACCCTTCCCCCTCCCCATAACCTCAAGTCCGTTCTCTAAGAGGTCTGCGTATTTATTCCTGCTTTACCCCTAGGTTTTTCATGACATTTTTTTTCTTATATTCCATATATATGTGTTAGCATACGGTATTTGTCTCTCTCTTTCTGACTTACTTCACTCTGTATGACAGACTCTAGGTCTATCCACCTCATTACAAATAGCTCAGTTTCGTTTCTTTTTATGGCTGAGTAATATTCCATTGTATATATGTGCCACATCTTCTTTATCCATTCATCCGATGACGGGCATTTAGGTTGTTTCCATCTCCGGGCTATTGTAAATAGAGCTGCAATGAACATTTTGGTACATGTCTCTTTTTGAATTATGGTTTTCTCAGGGTATATGCCCAGTAGTGGGATTGCTGGGTCATATGGTAGTTCTATTTGTAGCTTTTTAAGGAACCTCCATACTGTTCTCCACAGTGGCTGTATCAATTTACATTCCCACCAACAGTGTAAGAGGGTTCCCTTTTCTCCACACCCTCTCCAGCATTTATTGTTTCTAGATTTTTTGATGATGGCCATTCTGACTGGTGTGAGATGATATCTCATTGTAGTTTTGATTTGCATTTCTCTAATGATTAGTGATGTTGAGCATTCTTTCATGTGTTTGTTGGCAGTCTGTATATCTTCTTTGGAGAAATGTCTATTTAGGTCTTCTGCCCATTTTTGGATTGGGTTGTTTGTTTTCTTGTTATTGAGCTGCATGAGCTGCTTGTAAATTTTGGAGATTAATCCTTTGTCGGTTGCTTCATTTGCAAATATTTTCTCCCATTCTGAGGGTTGTCTTTTGGTCTTGTTTATGGTTTCCTTTGCTGTGCAAAAGCTTTGAAGTTTCATTAGGTCCCATTTGTTTATTTTTGTTTTTATTCCCATTACTCTAGGAGGTGGGTCAGAAAGGATCTTGCTTTGATTTATGTCATAGAGTGTCCTACCTATGTTTTCCTCTAAGAGTTTGATAGTTTCTGGCCTTACATTTAGGTCTTTAATCCATTTTGAGCTTATTTTTGTGTATGGTGTTAGGGAGTGATCTAATCTCATACTTTTACATGTACCTGTCCAGTTTTCCCAGCACCACTTATTGAAGAGGCTGTCCTTTCTCCATTGTACATTACTGCCACTTTTATCAAAGATAAGGTGTCCATATGTGCATGGGTTTATCTCTGGGCTTTCTATCCTGTTCCATTGATCTATCTTTCTGTTTTTGTGCCAGTACCATACCGTCTTGATAACTGTAGCTTTGTAGTATAGTCTGAAGTCAGGGAGCCTGATTCCTCCAGTTCCTTCTTTCGTTCTCAAGATTGCTTTGGCTATTCGGGGTCTTTTGTGTTTCCATACAAATTGCAAAATTTTTTGTTCTAGTTCTGTGAAAAATGCCAGTGGTAGTTTGATAGGGATTGCATTGAATCTATAGATTGCTTTGGGTAGTAGAGTCATTTTCACAATGTTGATTCTTCCAATCCAAGAACATGGTATATCTCTCCATCTATTTATATCATCTTTAATTTCTTTCATCAGTGTCTTATAATTTTCTGCATACAGGTCTTTTGTCTCCTTAGGTAGGTTTATTCCTAGATATTTTATTCTTTTTGTTGCAATGGTAAATGGGAGTGTTTTCTTGATTTCACTTTCAGATTTTTCATCATTAGTATATAGGAATGCCAGAGATTTCTGTGCATTAATTTTGTATCCTGCCACTTTACCAAATTCATTGATTAGCTCTAGTAGTTTTCTGATAGCATCTTTAGGGTTCTCTATGTATAGGATCATGTCATCTGCAAACAGTGACAGCTTTACTTCTTCTTTTCCAATTTGGATTCCTTTTATTTCCTTTTCTTCTCTGATTGCTGTGGCTAAAACTTCCAAAACAATGTTGAATAATAGTGGTGAGAGTGGGCAACCTTGTCTTGTTCCTGATCTTAGTGGAAATGCTTTCAGTTTTTCCCCATTGAGGATGATGTTTGCTGTGGGCTTGTCATATATGGCCTTTATTATGTTGAGGAAAGTTCCCTCTATGCCTACTTTCTGCAGGGTTTTTATCATAAATGGGTGTTGAATTTTGTCAAAAGCTTTCTCTGCATCTATTGAGATGATCATATGGTTTTTCTCCTTCAATTTGTTAATATGGTTTATCACATTGATAGATTTGCGTATATTGAAGAATCCTTGCATTCCTGGAATAAACCCCACTTGATCATGGTGTATGATCCTTTTAATGTGCTGTTGGATTCTGTTTGCTAGTATTTTGTTGAGGATTTTTGCATCTATGTTCATCAGTGATATTGGCCTATAGTTTTCTTTCTTTGTGACATCCTTGTCTGGTTTTGGTATCAAGGTGATATTGTCATATGGTTTTTCTCCTTCTATTTGTTAATATGGTGTATCACATTGATTGATTTGCATATATTGAAGAATCCTTGCATTCCTGGGATAAACCCCACTTGATCATGGTGTATGATCCTTTTAATGTGCTGCTGGATTCTGTTTGCTAGTATTTTGATGTGGATATTTGCATCTATGTTCATCAGTGATATTGGTCTGTAGTTTTCTATTATTGTGACATCTTTGTCTGGTTTGGGTATCAGGGTGATGGTGGCCTCGTAGAAGGAGTTAGGGAGTGGTCCTCCCTCTGCTATATTTTGGAAGCGTTTGAGAAGGATAGGTGTTAGCTCTTCTCTATATGTTTGATAGAATTCGCCTGTGAAGCCATCTGGTCCTGGGCTTTTCTTTGTTGGAAGATTTTTAATCACAGTTTCAATTTCAGTGCTTGTGATTGGTCTGTTCATATTTTCTATTTCTTCCTGATTCAGTCTTGGCAGCTTGTGCATTTCTAAGAATTTGTCCATTTCTTCCAGGTTGTCCATTTTATTGGCATAGAGTTGCTTGTAGTAATCTCTCATGATCTCTTTTATCTCTGCAGTGTCAGTTGTTACCTCTCCTTTTTCATTTCTAATTCTATTGATTTGAGTCTTCTCCCTTTTTTTCTTGATGAGTCTGGCTAGTGGTTTATCTATTTTGTTTATCTTCTCAAAGAACCAGCTTTTAGTTTTATTGATCTTTGCTATTGTTTCCTTCATTTCTTTTTCAGTTATTTCTGATCTGATTTTTATGATTTCTTTCCTTCTGCTAGCTTTGGGGTTTTTTTGTTCTTCTTTCTCTAATTGCTTGAGGTGCAAGGTTAGGTTGTTTATTCGAGATGTTTCCTGCTTCTTAAGGTGGGCTTGTATTGCTATAAACTTCCCCCTTAGAACTGCTTTTGCTGCATCCCACAGGTTTTGGGTCGTTGTATCTCCATTGTCATTTGTTTCTAGGTATTTTTTGATTTCCTCTTTGATTTCTTCAGTGATCTCTTCATTATTAAGTAGTGTATTGTTTAGCCTCCATGTGTTTGTATTTTTTACAGATCTTTTCCTGTAATTGATATCTAGTCTCATGGCGTTGTGGTCAGAAAAGATACTTGATACAATTTCAATTTTCTTAAATTTACCAAGGCTTGATTTGTGACCTAAGATATGATCTATCCTGGAGAATGTTCCATGAGCACTTGAGAAAAATGTGTATTCTGTTGTTTTTGGATGGAGTGTCCTATAAATATCAATTAAGTCCATCTTGTTTAATGTATCATTTAAAGCTTGTGTTTCCTTATTTATTTTCATTTTGGATGATCTGTCCATGGGTGAAAGTGGGGTGTTTAAGTCCCCTACTATGAATGTGTTACTGTCGATTTCCCCTTTTATGGCTGTTAGTATTTGCCTAATGTATTGAGGTGCTCCTATGTTGGGTGCATAAATATTTACAATTGTTATATCTTCTTCTTGGATCGATCCCTTGATCATTATGTAGTGTCCTTCTTTGTCTCTTTTAATAGTCCTTATTTTAAAGTCTATTTTGTCTGATATGAGAATTGCTACTCCAGCTTTCTTTTGGCTTCCATTTGCATGGAATATCTTTTTCCATCCCCTTACTTTCAGTCTGTATGTGTCTCTAGGTCTGAAGTGGGTCTCTTGTAGACAGCATATATAAGGGTCTTGTTTTTGTATCCATTCAGCTAATCTGTGTCTTTTGGTGGGAGCATTTAGTCCATTTACATTTAAGGTAATTATCGATATGTATGTTCCTATTCCCATTTTCTAAATTGTTTTGGGTTCGTTATTATAGGTCTTTTCCTTCTCTTGTGTTTCTTGCCTAGAGAAGATCCTTTAGCATTTGTTGTAAAGCTGGTTTGGTGGTGCTGAACTCTCTCAGCTTTTGCTTGTCTGTAAAGGTTTTAATTTCTCCATCAAATCTGAATGAGATCCTTGCTGGGTAGAGTAGTCTTGGCTGCATGTTTTTCTCCTTCATCACTTTCAGTATGTCCTGCCACTCCCTTCTGGCTTGTAGGGTTTCTGCTGAGAGATCAGCTGTTAACCTTATGGGGATTCCCTTATGTGTTATTTGTTGTTTTTCCCTTGCTGCTTTTAATATGCTTTCTTTGTATTTAATTTTTGACAGTTTGATTAATATGTGTCTTGGCGTATTTCTCCTTGTATTTATCTTGTATGGGACTCTCTGTGCTTCCTGGACTTGATTAACTATTTCCTTTCCCATATTAGGGAAGTTTTCAACTATAATCTCTTCAAATATTTTCTCAGTCCCTTTCTTTTTCTCTTCTTCTTCTGGAACCCCTATAATTCGAATGTTGGTGCGTTTAATGTTGTCCCAGAGGTCTCTGAGACTGTCCTCAGTTCTTTTCATTCTTTTTTCTTTATTCTGCTCTGCAGTAGTTATTTCCACTATTTTATCTTCCAGGTCACTTATCCGTTCTTCTGCCTCAGTTATTCTGCTATTGATGCCATCTAGAGTACTTTTAATTTCATTTATTGTGTTGTTCATCGTTGCTTGTTTCATCTTTAGTTCTTCTAGGTCCTTGTTAACTGATTCTTGCATTTTGTCCAATCTATTGTCCATTCTATCTCCAAGATTTCGGATCAACCTTACTATCATTATTCTGAATTCTCTTTCAGGTAGACTGCCTATTTCCTCTTCATTTGTTAGGTCTGGTGCATTTTTATCTTGCTCCTTTATCTGCTGTGTGTTTTTCTGTCTTCTCATTTTGCTTATCTTACTGTGTTTGGGGTCTCCTTTTTGCAGGCTGCAGGTTCGTAGTTCCCGTTGTTTTTGGTGACTGTCTCCAGTGGCTAAGGTTGGTTCAGTGGGTTTTGTAGGCTTCCTGGTGGAGGGGGCTAGTGCCTGTGTTGTGGTGGATGAGGCTGGATCTTGTCTCTCTAGTGGGCAGGTTCACGTCTGGTGGTGTGTTTGGGGGCGTCTGTGGCCTTATTATGATTTTAGGCAGCCTCTCTGCTAATGGGTGGGGTTGTGTTCCTGTTTTGCTAGTTGTTTGGCATAGGTTTTCCAGCACTGTGGCTTGCTGGTCGTTGAGTGAAGCTGGGTGCTGGTGTTAAGATGAAGGTCTCTGGGAGATTTTCGCCGTTTGATATTATGTGGAGCTGGGAGGTCTCTTGTTGATCAGTGTCCTGAAGTTGGCTGTCCTACCTCAGAGGCAGAGCCCTGCCTCCTGGCTGGAGCACCAAAAGCTTTTCATCCACAGGCTCAGGATAAAAGGGAGAAAAAGTAGAGGGAATTAGTAGAAGTATGAGGAAAGAAAGAAGGAAAGGAGGGTAGGAAGGAAGGAAGAAAGAAAGAAAGAAGCAAAGAAGGCAAGAAGGCAAGAAGGAAAGAAAGGAGGGAGGGAGGGAGGAAGGAAGGAAGGAGGGAAAGAAGGAAAAAAGACAGAAAGAAAGAAGATACAGTAAAAATAAAATAAAGTATAATAAAGTTATTGAATTAAAAACTTATTTAGAAAAAAAAAAAAAGGGACGGAAAGAACCTTAGGACAAATGTTGGAAGCAAAGCTATACAGACAAAATCTTACACAGAAGCATACACATACACCCTCACTAAAAGAGGTAAATGGGGAAAAATCCTAAATCTTGCTGTCAGAGACCACCTCCTCAATTGTGGATGATTCGTTGTCTAAAGGAGGGAAGGAAGGACGGAAAGAAAGAAAGAAAGAACGAAGGTAAAGTATAATAAGGTTATTAAAATTAATTATTAAGAAAAAAAATTAAAAAAAAAAACATGGACGGATAGAACCCTAGGACAAATGGTGGAAGCAAGACTATAGAGACAAGATCTCACACAGAAGCATACACATACACATTCACAAAAAGGAAAAGGAAAGGAAAGGGGAAAAAATCATAGATCTTGCTCCTAAAGTCCACTTCCTTAATTTGGGATGATTGTCTATTCAGGTATTCCACAGATGCAGGGTACATCAAGTTGATTGTGGAGCTTTAATCCACTGCTTCTGAGGCTGCTGGGAGAGATTTCCCTTTCTCTTCTTTGTTCTCACAGCTCCCAGGGCTAAGCTTTGGATTTGGCCCTGCCACTGCGTGTAGATCGCTGGAGGGCGTCTGTTTTTTGCTCAGACAGGATGGGGTTAAAAGAGCCGCTGATTGGGGGCTCTGGCGCACTCAGGCCGGCGGGGACGGAGGGGCACAGAGTGCGGGGCGGGCCTGCGGTGGCAAAGGCCGGCGTGACTTTGCACCAGCCTGAGGCGCGCTGTGCGCTCTCCCGGGGAAGTTGTCCCTGGATCCCAGGAACCCGGCAGTGGCGGGCTGCACAGGCTCCGCGGAAGAGGGGTGTGGAGAGTGACCTGTGCTCGCACACAGGCCCCTCGGTGGCGGCAGCAGCAGCCTTAACGTCTCCCGCCCGCCTCTGGGGTCCGCGCTTTTAGCCGCGGCTTGCGCCCGTCTCTGAATTCCGCGCTTTCAGCCGTGGCTCGCGCCCGTCTCTGGATTCCGCGCTTTCAGCCGCGGCTCGCGCCTGTCTCTGGGGTCCGCGCTTTCAGCCGCGGCTCGCGCCCGTCTCTGGGGTTCGCGCTTTTAGCCGCGGCTCGCGCCCGTCTCTGGAGTTCCTTTAAGCAGCGTTCTTAAACCCCTCTCCTCACGCCCCAGGAAACAAAGAGGGAAGGAAAAGTCTCCTGCCTCTTCCGCAGGTGCAGGCTTTTCCCCGGACTCCCTCCCGGCTAGCTGTGGTGCACTAACCCCTTCAGGCTATGTTCAAGCCGCCAACCCCAGTCCTCTCCCTGCGCTCCGGCCTCAGCTCACAGCCCCGCCCGCCCCGGCGGGTGAGCAGACAAGCCTCTCGGGCTGGTGAGTGCCGGTCGGCACCGATCCTCTGTGCGGGAATATCCCCGCTTTGCCCTCCGCACCCCAGTGGCTGTGCTCTCCTCCGCAGCTTCGAAGCTCCCCCCTCCGCCTCCCGCAGTCTCCGCCCGCGAAGGGGCTTCCTAGAGTGTGGAAACTTTTCCTCCTTCACCGCTCCCTCCCACTGGTGCAGGTGCCGTCCCTATTCTTTTGTCTCTGTTTTTTCTTTTGCCCTACCCAGGTACGTGGGGAGTTTCTTGCCTTTTGGGAGGTCTGAGGTCTTCTGCCAGCCTTCAGTAGGTGTTCTGTAGGAGTTGTTCCACGTGTAGATGTATTTCTGGTGTATCTGTGGGGAGGAAGGTGATCTCCGCGTCTTACTCTTCCGCCATCTTCCGCCTTCCCCCCCCTCTTTTTCTTGATGAGTCTGGCTAATGGTTTATCAATTTTGTGTATCTTCTCAAAGAACCAGCTTTTAGTTTTATTGATCTTTGCTATTGTTTTGTTTCTATTTCAATTATTTCTACTCTATTTTTATAATTTCTTTCCTTCTACTAATTTTGGGCTTTGCTTGTTCTACTCTCTCTAGTTCCTTTAGGTGTAAGGTTAGATTGTTTATTTGAGATTTTTCTTCTTTCTTGAGGAAACTTCCATTTCTATAAACTATAAACTTCCCTCTTAGAACTGCTTTTGCTGCATCCCATAGGTTTTGGATCATCATGTTTTCATTGTCATATTTCTCTAGGTACTTTTTGATTTCCTCTTTGACTTCTTCATTGATCTCTTGGTTATTTAGTAACGTATTGTTTAGCCTCCATGTGTTTGTGTTTTTTACGTTTTTTCCCTGTAATTTATTTCTAATATCATAGCATTGTGGTTGGAAAAGATGCTTGATATGATTTCAGTTTTCTTAAATTTATCGAGGGTTTATTTGTGACCCAAGATGTGATTTATCCTGGAGAACGTTCCATGTGCACTTTAGAAGAAAGTGCAGTCTGCTGTTTTCGGATGGAATGTCTTTTAAATATCAATCAAATCTATATGGTCTATTGTGCTATTTAAAACTTATGTTTTCTTATTAATTTTCTGTCTGGATGATCTGTCCATAGGTGTAAGTGAGGTGTTAAAAGTCCCCCACTATTATTGTGTTACTGTCAATTTCCTCTTTTATAGCTGTTAGCATTTACCTCATGTACTGAGGTGCTCCTGTGTTGGGTGTATATATATTTATAATTGTTATATCTTCTTCTTGGATTGACCCTTTGATCATTATGTAGTGACCTTCCTTGTCTATTATAACAGTCTTTATTTTAAAGTCTATTTTATCTGATATGAGAATTGCTACTCCAACTTTATTTTGATTTCAATTTGCATGGAATATCTTTTTCCATCCCCTCTCTTTCAGTCTGTATGTGTCCCTAGGTCTGAAGTGGTCTCTTGTAGACAGCATATATATGGGTCTTGTTTTTGTATCCATTCAGCAAACCTGTGTCTTTTAGTTGGAGCATTTAGTCCATTCACATTTAAGGTAATTATCAATATGTTTGTCCCTATTAACATTTTCTTAATTGTTTTGGGTTTGTTTTTGTAGATCCTTTTCTTCTCTTGTGTTTCCCACTTAGAGAAGTTCCCTTAGCATTTGTTGTAGAGCTGGTTTGGTGGTGCTGAATTCTCTTAGCTTTTGCTTGTCTGTAAAGCTTGTGATAGCTTAGTTAAATCTGAATGAGATCCTTGCCAGCTACAGTAATCTTGGTTGTAGATTCTTCCCTTTCATCACTTTAAATATACCGTGCCACTCCCTTCTGGCTTGTAGAGTTTCTGCTGAGAAATCAGCTGTTAACCTTATGAGAGTTCCCTTGTATGTTATTTGTCTTTTTTCCATTGTTGCTTTTAATAATTTTTCTTTGTCTTTATTTTTTTCAGTTTGATACCATGTGTCTCGGCATGTTTCTCCTTGGGTTTATCCTGCCTGGGACTCTCTGCATTTCCTGGACTTGGGTGGCTATTTCCTTTCCCATGTTAGGGAATTTTTCAACTATAATCTCTTCAAATATTTTCTCGTGTCCTTTCTGTCTCTTTCTCCTTCTGGGACCCCTATAATGCAAATGTTGGTGCATTTAATGTTGTCCCAGGGGTCTCTTAGGCTGTCTTCATTTCTTTTCATTCTTGTCACTTTATTCTATTCCACAGCAGTGAATTCCACCATTCTTTCTTCCAGGTCACTTATCCATTCTTCTGCCTCAGTTATTCTGCTGTTGATTCCTTCTAGTGTATTTTTCATTTCAGTTATTGTATTGTTCATCTCTGTTTGTTCTTTAATTCTTCTAGGTCTCTGTTAAACATTTCTTGCGTCTTCCCGATCTTTGCCTTCATTACTTTTCCAGGGTCCTGGACCATTTTCACTGTCATTATTCTGAACTTTTCTTCTGGATAGTCGCCTATCTCCACTTCATTTAATTGTTTTTCTGGGGGTTTATCTTGTTCCTTCATCTGGTACATAGTCCTCTGCCTTTTCATTTGTGCATCTTTCTTTGAATGTGGCTTTTGTTCCACAGGATGCAGGATTGTAGTTCTTCTTGCTTCTGCTCTGTGCTTAATCATTTATTCCTAGAATATTAAACAGTGACAGTGTTCCTTCCTATAAAGGATGATGTGGTTGTGGATCTAAGTATAGTTCCTGTCTCTCCATGTATTGTTTTTCTATACTACACATACACACACAAAATTGTGGGTGTTGGGGGTGTGGAGAGTGTCAATTTCAAAGGCTGCTAGAGCGAGGAAGATAGAAATTCCATGGGCGTAGGAGGCAAAATAATGTGTGTTGTCTGCATTTTCTGCCCAATTGCATTTTGTAGTTCATGGTTATACCATAAATTTGTTTTGAGATGCATTACACACATCATGGTGGAAAATGCAGTCAGCTCTTTGGTGTCCTGAGATAGGAAATGACTGTAACTAACCACAAAGTCCTGGATAAATACAGCTAGTTTCCACTTTGCCTGTGAAGCACCACTCCCAGCAGTTCAGCTGCTCTTTGCCTATCTCTGAGGTTCAGGCAGTAGAGTGAAAAGAGCAGTTACACTTTATCTAGACAGTGGAGAATTTACTGGAGATAGGACTATACTGAGAGCAAAGATTTCAGAAGTATATCAAGAGCTTGCCTGATCCTTTGGAATCTTTTAGAATCCTTTGAGTCTCTGAGGTAGTGTGTAAACATGCCTAATTCCTGAAATCCTTTTTTTTTAATTACCTCTTTATTGGAGTATAATTGATCTACAATGGTGTGTTAGTTTCTGCTTTATAACAAAGTGAATCAGTTATACATATACATATGTTCCCATATCGATTCCCTCTTGCATTTCCCTCCCTCCCACCCTCCCTATCCCACCCCTCTAGGTGGTCACAAAGCACCAAGCTGATCTCCCTGTGCTATGAGGCTGCTTCCCACTAGCTATCTATTTTACATTTGGTAGTGTATATATGTCCATGCCACTCTCTCACTTTGTCACAGCTTACCCTTCCCCCTCCCCATATCCTCAAGTCCATTCTCTAGTAGGTCTGTGTCTTTATTCCTGTCTTACCCCTAGGTTCTTCATGACATTTTTTTTCTTAAATTCCATATATATGTGTTAGCATACGGTATTTGTCTTTCTCATACAGAGTGACTTACTTCACTCTGTATGACAAACTCTAGGTCCATCCACCTCACTACAAATAACTCAATTTCGTTTCTTATTATGGCTGAGTAATATTCCATTGTATATATGTGCCACATCTTCTTTATCCATTTTCCGATTATGGACACTTAGACTGTTTCCATCTCCTGGCTATTGTTAATAGAGCTGCAGTGAACATTTTGGTACATGACTCTTTGAATTATGGTTTTCTCAGGGTATAGGCCCAGTAGTGGGATTGCTGGGTCATATGGTAGTTTGATTTGTCGTTTTTTAAGGAACCTCCATACTGTTCTCCATAGTGGCTGTACCAATTCACATTCCCACCAGCAGTGCAAGAATGTTCCCTTTTCTCCACACCCTCTCCAGGATTTATTGTTTCTAGATTTTTTGATGATGGCCATTCTGACTGGTGTGAGATGATATCGCATTGTAGTTTTGATTTGCGTTTCTCTAATGATTAATGATGTTGAGCATTCCTTCATGTGTTTGTTTGCAGTCTGTATGTCTTCTTTGGAGAAATGTCTATTTAGGTCTTCTGCCCATTTTTGGATTGGGTTGTTTTTTTGTTATTGAGCTGCATGAGCTGCTTGTAAATTTTAGAGATTTATCCTTTGTCAGTTGCTACATTTGCAAATATTTTCTCCCATTCTGAGGGTTGTCTTTTGGTCTTGTTTATGGTTTCTTTGCTGTGCAAAAGCTCTGAAGTTTCATTAGGTCCCATTTGTTTATTTTTGTTTTTATTTCCATTTCTCTAGGAGGTGGGTCAAAAAGGATCTTGCTGTGATTTATGTCATAGAGTGTTCTGCCTATGTTTTCCTCTAAGAGTTTGATAGTTTCTGGCCTTACATTTAGGTCTTTAATCCATTTTGAGCTTATTTTTGTGTATGGTGTTAGGGGTGATCTAATCTCATACTTTTACATGTACCTGTCCAGTTTTCCCAGCACCACTTATTGAAGAGTCTGTCCTTTCTCCACTGTGCATTCCTGCTTCCTTTATCAAAGATAAGGTGACCATATGTGTGTGTGTTTATCTCTGGGCTTTCTATCCTGTTCCATTGATCTATCTTTCTGTTTTTGTGCTAGTACCATACTGTCTTGATTACTGTAGCTTTGTAGTATAGTCTGAAGTCAGGGAGCCTGATTCCTCCAGCTCTGCTTTTCATTCTCAAGATTGCTTTGGCTATTTGGGGTCTTTTGTGTTTCCATACAAATTGTGAAATTTTTTGTTCTAGTTCTGTGAAAAATGCCATTGGTAGTTTGATAGGGATTGCATTGAATCTGTAGATTGCTTTGGGTAGTAGAGTCATTTTCACAATTTTGATTTTTCCAATCCAGGAACATGGTATATCTCTCCATCTGTTGGTATCATCTTTAATTTCTTTCATCACTGTCTTATAATTTTCTGCATACAGGTCTTTTGTCTCCTTAGGTAGGTTTACTCCTAGATACCTTATTCTTTTTGTTGCAATGGTAAATGGGAGTGTTCTCTTGATTTCACTTTGAGATTTTTCATCATTAGTGTATAGGAATGCCAGAGATTTCTGTGCATTAGTTTTGTATCTTGCTACTTTACCAAATTCATTGATTAGCTCTAGTAGTTTTCTGGTAGCATGTTTAGGATTCTCTATGTATAGTATCATGTCATCTGACAACAGTGACAGCTTTACTTCTTCTTTTCCGATTTGGATTCCTTTTATTTCCTTTTCTTCTCTGATTGCTGTGGCTAAAACTTCCAAAACTATGTTGAATAAGAGTAGTGAGAGTGGGCAACCTTGTCTTGTTCCTGATCTTAGTGGAAATGCTTTCATTTTTTCACCATTGAGGATGATCTTGGCTGTGGGTTTGTCATATATGGCCTTTATTATGTTGCGGAAAGTTCCGTCTATGCCTACTTTCTGGAGGGTTTTTATCATAAATGGGTGTTGAATTTTGTCAAAAGCTTTCTCTGCATCTATTGAGATGACCATATGGTTTTTCTCCTTCAGTTTGTTAATATGGTGTATCACATTGATTTATTTGCGTATATAGAAAATCCGTACATTCCTGGAATAAACCCCACTTGATTGTGGTGTATGATCCCTTTAATGTGCTGTTGGATTCTGTTTGCTAGTATTTTATTGAGGAGTTTTGCATCTGTGTTCATCAGTGATATCGGCCTGTAGTTTTCTTTCTTTGTGCCATCCTTGTCTGGTTTTGGTACCAGGGTGATGGTGGCCTCGTAGAATGAGTTTGGGAGTGTTCCTCCCTCTGCTACATTTTGGAAGCGTTTGAGAAGGATAGGTGTTAGCTCTTCTCTAAATGTTTGATAGAATTCGCCTGGGAAGCCATCTGGTCCTGGGCTTTTGTTTGTTGGAAGATTTTTAATCACAGTCTCGATTTCAGTGCCTGTGATTGGTCTGTTCATATTTTCTATTTCTTCCTGATTCAGTCTTGGCAGGTTGTGCATTTGTAAGAATTTGTCCGTTTCTTCCAGATTGTCCATTTTATTGTCATAGAGTTGCTTGTAGTAATCTCTCATGATCTTTTGCATTTATGCAGTGTCAGTTGTTACTTCTCCTTTTTCATTTCTAATGCTATTGATTTGAATCTTCTCCCTTTTTTTCTTGAGGAGTCTGGCTAATGGTTTATCAATTTTGTTTATCTTCGCAAAGAACCAGCTGTTAGTTTTATTGATCTTTGCTATTGTTTCCTTCATTTATTTTTCATTTATTTGTGATCTGATCTTTATGATTTCTTTCCTTCTGCTAGCTTTGGGGTTTTTTTGTTCTTCTTTCTCTAATTGCTTTAGGTGCAATGTTAGGTTGTTTATTTGAGATGTTCCCTGTTTCTTAAGGTAGGATTGTATTGCTATAAAGTTCCCTCTTAGAACTGCTTTTGCTGCGTCCCCATAGGTTATGGGTCATTGTGTCTCCATTGTCTTTGTTTCTAGGTATTTTTTGATTTCCTCTTTGATTTCTTCAATGATCACTTCGTTATTAAGTAGGGTATTGTTTAGCCTCTATGTGTTTGTATTTTTTACAGATCTTTTCCTGTAATTGATCTCTAGTCTCATAGCGTTGTGGTCGGAAAAGATACTTGATACAATTTCAATTTTCTTAAATTTACCAAGGCTTTATTTTTGACCCAAGATATGGTCCATCCTGGAGAATGTTCCATGTGCACTTGAGACAAATGTGTATTCTGTTGTTTTTGGATAGAATGTCCCATAAATATTAATTAAGTCCATCTTGTTTAATGTATCATTTAAAGCTTGTGTTTCCTTATTTATTTTCATTTTGGATGATCTGTCCATTGGTGAAAGTGGGGTGTTAAAGTCCCCTACTATGAATGTGTTACTGTCGATTTCCCCTTTTATGGCTGTTAGTATTTGCCTTATGTATTGAGGTGCTCCTATGTTGGGTGCATATATATTTACAATTGTTAGATCTTCTTATAGGATCAATCCTTTTATCATTATGTAGTGTCCTTCTTTGTCTCTTCTAATAGTCTTTTTTTTAATGTTTATTTTGTCTGATATGAGAATTGCTACTCCAGCTTTCTTTTGGCTTCCATTTGCATGGAATATCTTTTTCCATCCCCTCACTTTCAGTCTGTATGTGTCCCTAGGTCTGAAGTGGGTCTCTTGTAGACAGCATATATATGGGTCTTGTTTTCGTATCCATTCAGCCAGTCTGTGTCTTTTGGTGGGAGCATTTAATCCATTTACATTTAAGGTAATTATCGATATGTATGTTCCTATTCCCATTTTCTTAATTGTTTTGGGTTTGTTATTATAGGTCTTTTCCTTCTCTTGAGTTTGTTGCCTAGAGAAGATCCTTTAGCATTTGTTGTAAAGCTGGTTTGGTGGTGCTGAACTCTCTCAGCTTTTGCTTGTCTGTAAAGGTTTTAATTTCTCCATCAATTCTGAATGAGATCCTTGCTGGGTAGAGTAATCTTTGTTGTAGGTTTTTCTCCTTCATCACTTTCAGTATGTCCTGCCACTCCCTTCTGGCTTGCAGAGTTTCTGCTGAAAGATCAGCTGTTAACCTTATGGGGATTCCCTTGTGTGTTACTTGTTGTTTTTCCCTTGCTGCTTTTAATATGTTTTCTTTGTATTTAATTTTTGACAGTTTGATTAATATGTGTCTTGGCATGTTTCTCCTTGGATTTATCCTGTATGGGACTCTCTGTGCTTCCTGGACTTGATTAACTATTTCCTTTCCCATATTAGGGAAATTTTCAACTATAATCTCTTCAAATATTTTCTCAGTCCCTTTCTTTTTCTCTTCTTCTTCTGGAACCCCTATAATTCGAATGTTGGTGCATTTAATGTTGTCCCAGAGGTCTCTGAGACTGTCCTCAGTTCTTTGCATTCTTTTTTCTTTATTCTGCTCTGCAGTAGTTATTTTGACTATTTTATCTTCCAGGTCACTTATCTGTTCTTTTGCCTCAGTTATTCTGCTATTGATCCCATCTAGAGTATTTTTCATTTCATTTATTCTGTTGTTCATTGTTGCTTGTTTCATCTTTAGTTCTTCTAGGTCCTTGTTCAATGTTTCTTGCATTTTGTCTATTCTATTTCCAAGATTTTGGATCATCTTTACTATCATTATTGTGAATTCTTTTTCAGGTAGACTGCCTGTTTCCTCTTCATTTGTTAGGTCTGGTGGGTTTTTATCTTGCTCCTTCGTCTGCTGTGTGTTTTTCTGTCTTCTCATTTTGCTTATCTTACTTTGTTTGGGGTCTCCTTTTTGCAGGCTGCAGGTTCGTAGTTCCCGTTGTTTTTGGTGTCTGTCCCCTGTGGCTAAAGTTGGTTCAGTGGGTTGTGTAGGCTTCCTGGTGGAGGGGACTAGTGCCTGTGTTCTGGTGGATGAGGCTGGATCTTGTCTTTCTGGTGGCAGGTCCACGTCTGGTGGTGTGTTTTGGGGGTATCTGTGAACTTATTATGATTTTAGGCAGCCTCTCTGCTAATGGGTGGGGTTGTGTTCATGTCTTGTTAGTTGTTTGGAATAGGGTGTCCAGCAGTGTAGCTTGCTGATCATTGAGTGAAGCTGGGTGTTGGTGTTCAGATGGAGATCTCTGGGAGATTTTCACCGTTTGATATAATGTGGAGCTGGGAGATCTCTTGTGGACCAGTGTCCTGAAGTTGGCTCTCCCACCTCTGAGGCACAGCCCTGACTCCTGGCTGCAGCACCAAGAGCCTTTCATCCACATGGCTCAGAATAAAAGAGAGAAAACGAAAGAGAGAAAGAAAGTGAGAAAGAGAGAGAGAAAGAAAGAAAGAAAGAAAGAAAGAAAGAAAGAAAGAAAGAAAGAAAGAAAGAAAGAAAAGAAAGAAAGAAGAAAAGAAAAGAAAAAGTAAAATAAAATAAAATTAAAAAATAATTATTTAAAAAAAATTTTTTTAAAGTAACAAAAAATGACAAAAAAATGGACGGATAGAACCCTAGGACAAATGGTGAAAGCAAAGCTATACAGACAAAATATCACACGGAAGCATACACATATACACTCACAAAAAGAGGAAAAGGGGAAAAAATAATAAATCTTGCTCTCAAAGTCCACCTTCTCAATTTGGGATAATTCGTTGTCTATTCAGGTATTCCACAGATGCAGGGTACATCAAGTTGATTGTGGAGATTTAATCCTCTGCTCCTGAGGCTGCTGGGAGAGATTTCCCTTCTCTTCTTTGTTCGTACAGCTCCTGGGGCTTAGCTTTGGATTTGGCCCCGCCTCTGCGTGTAGGTCGCTGGAGGGCGTCTGTTCTTCACTCAGACAGGACGGGGTTAAAGGAGCCACTAATTCGGGGGCCCTGGCTCACTCAGGCTGGGGGGAGGGAGGGGTACGTTTTGCGGGGCGAGCCTGCGGCGGCAGAGGCTGGCATGACATTGCACCAGCCTGAGTCGCGCCATGTGTTCTCCCGGGGAAGTTGTCCCTGGATCCTGGGACCCTGGCAGTGGCGGGCTGCACAGGCTCCCCAGAAGGGAGGTGTGGAGAGTGACCTGTGCTTGTTCATAGGCTTCTTGGTGGCGGCAGCGGCAGCCTTAGCGTCTCATGCCCGTCTCTGGGGTCCGCGCTTTTAGCCACAGCTCACCCCCGTCTCTGGAGCTCCTTTAAGCAGTGCTCTTAATCCCCTCTCCTCACGCACCCGGAAACAAAGAGGGAAGAAAAAGTCTCTTGCCTCTTCGGTAGGTCCAGACTTTTCCCTGGACTCCCTCCCGGCTAGCCGTGGTGCACTAACCCCCTTCAGGCTGTGTTCACGCCGCCAACCCCAGCCCTCTCCCTGCGCTCTCACCAAAGCCCGAGCCTCAGTTCGCAGCCCTGCCCGCCCGAGCAGGTGAGCAGACAAGCCTCTCGGGCTGGTGAGTGTCGGTCGGCACCGATCCTCTGTGCGGGAATCTCTCCGCTTTGCCTTCTTGAAGCTTCCCCCCTCTGCCACCCGCAGTCTCCGCCCACGAAGGGGTTTTCTAGCGTGTGGAATCCTTTCCTCCTTCACAGCTCCCTCCCACTGGTGCAGGTCCCGTCCCTATTCTTTTGTCTCTGTTTTTTCTTCTTTCTTTTGCCCTACCCAGGTACGTGGGGAGTTTCTTGCCTTTTGGGAGGTCTGAGGTCTTCTGCCAGCGTTCAGTAGGTGTTCTGTCGGAGTTGTTCCACGTGTAGATGTATTTCTGATGTATCTGTGGGGAGGAAGGTGATCTCCATGTCTTACTCTTCCGCCATCTTCCCCCTCTCTCCCTGAACTCCTTTTGTAAGACTAAGAATTCAAAGATTATCTTTAATCCAAGTATAGAAAATGGAATCAAGTGAATTAAATCATATAATCTAATCACGTCTTCTGTTTTGTACTACAGCAAACTTACTAGCGCTGGAACTATTTTGAAAGGTGATTAATAATATTAACGTGAAAACAAAACAAAACAAAAATAACAGAAAACAAATACAGAATAAGGACATTATAATTCCCAATTCTCCCAATGCTGTTTGATTTCCCAAAAGGATCCCATTTCTAACACAACCACAAATAATTTGTATTCATACTTATGATTTTGTATAACTATTTAAATGTGTTATACTGTATCTATATGAGTAGAATACATAAAGTTGCATATATTTAATTTTTCATGTATGCTTTATTAATAGATTGAAATTTTGGTTCACTGGAAATTTTGAGTGTCATTTTAAGAAAACAGTGAAATCATTAAAGTAAGTAACTTCCATATTTTGGATATCAATTCTTTAGTCTCAGTAGTCAAACATTTTTTTTTTGTAATTAATAGCCCATTGAGATTATGGAAGGCTCTAATTGTCTTCCTGAACCCATTTTTGCCTGTTTTTAAAAATTCATTTCTTGCTTCACTTTTTATAAGCTTGGCCAAATTCTTTTTGTTCTACTCCCATTTCCTGCCTCGCCATTTCTTGGTGTAACATATTTAATAGCTTCTCTATCTAGTGTTCGGAGTTAGATTTTCTTTTTTCATTTTAAAATTACCTTGTACACATGTCAAAAGATGCCCCTCATTCTAGTAATTCAGGATTTAATGAACAAATCCATGTTCACTGTATCTGCACCATTTGTGATTAAATAGATGTCAATCATGTCACCCTTTAGCCTCTGCTACTCCAAAGCGTTTTTGTCAGTTTTCAGTCCTTCTAGTCGGTTGTCATATAGCAGTTGTAACCTCTCCTCCACTCCACTTATTCAAGTTAAACTTTTCTGAACACTTGGAATCCACTCTTGGTTTCCACAGGTGACAAGAACTGTGTACTGTGACCCATGGCAGAAATAGCATAGTTAGATTCTTTATAGCACCTTAAATAATGATAATGATTATAATATAGTACATAATAATAATTGTCATGTGAATGGTATCTGGCACATAGTAAACTGCTAGTAAATGGAAACTTTTATAATCTATTATTAGTTATAGTTGATTAGGTCCTATTCTTTGCAGGTAGTCCATATGTAACGTCTCATTTAATCAGGAACTTCATGTGTAATATCTCATTTAATCTTCCTAGCACTTTTAAAATAGGTACTTCTTAAAGAGTTGGAGTTACTTGCTTGAGTTACACAACTAGTAAGTGCCAGACAGGATTCAGAAGTTGATCTTTCTGATTCTCAAAGTGCAAACATGCTCATTTTATGAAGCCATCATTACTTGCCAGCACTGATACTCCTAAACAGTCAATCAAGAAGGTATTATTGATCATTTACCATGATTGGTGTTGTACAAGTTACAGAAAGGATGACACTTCTGCTCTTGAGAACATTAAGCCTATGTGGGGCCATGGGATAAACATATACAAAACAGTAGCATATGAATAAAAATTCTGTAGGACGGGGTAGTGTATGGTGAACTTTACGGTCTGTTGCAGCTAGCAAGGAAATGTGAACTGGCTCTTGCCAAAATGACTTAACTAGGTCACATTCAGTTTTATAGAATTTGGAGAAGAAAATTTATTAATTTTTTATACCCGTAATTTCTTTTCTAGTGTTCTTTTAGTCAACAACACTGTGGAAATAGAGAACACTGATATATAACAGCACTTTTATTACCAAGAACTAAGAATTTTGGAATTAAGATATTAAGGCTTATATTGCAAATGAGGCAAAAGGTAGTACAACTTGATGAATATGTTAATAAATACATATCTAGATTCTCTGTTACTTAAAATATTTGTATAGATTTTAGCAAAGGGTTTTTAGGATATTCGAAAGGACAATTGTCTAATTAAGGAGAAGAGCAATTCGTCCTTTTTAGGTTCATTATTTTTTCTAACAGTCTATCTATATTTAAAGTTAGTACTATTCGTTCAAGTGCCTACATGTTTTCAATTCTTGAGACTATAATTTCTGTGTTAGCTGGCATTTAGTAAAAAGGAGTGTATAATTGTGACTCTCCCACTGATAAACAATGAACACATGTCAAAGATTTTGTTTAAATCACCAGTTAATGAGAGAACCAATGAGATGTTACAACTGGTTCAAGGAAAACTCAACCATGGATATATAAGCAAATGAGGAATACTGAATTGAATTTACAAATATATGCAAAATAGGCCTATCTACAGGGCAAAAATCAATTGCATTCCACACAACTGATTGGAATGTATATGAACAGGAATCATTTGCATTAATTATTAATTTTCTACAATTTACAAATCTGTGAAATAGATAATAAGAGACAATAAAAGATTGAGATAACCCACAAGTTTGTGCTAGGTAGAATGTGCATTAATCTTTTTTTGGTTCATTGCAATGTATTTTACATTTTTCCACTACAAGAGTGGTGGAGAGAGACTCTTCCTCCATGTCCTGTGGTTTTTAACAGAGCACAGATATTAAGATTATCCTTTTTTTCCATTTATTTATTTATATTTGTTTTTGGCTGTGTTGGGTCTTTGTTGCTGTGTGCAGGCTTTCTCTAGCTGCAGTGAGCAGGGGCTACTCTTCGTTGCGGTGCATGGGCTTCTCATTGCGGCGCCTTCTCTTGTTGCAGAGCACAGGCTCTAGGCGTGTGGCCTTCAGTAGTGGTGGCATGCGGGCTCAGTAGTTGTGGCGCATGGGCTTAGTTGCTCTGTGGCATGTAGGATGTTCCCGGACCAGGGATCGAACCTGTTTCCCCTGCATTGGCAGACGGATTCCCAACTACTGCACCACCAGGGAACTCCCAAGATTATCCTTAAAGTGTATAAAATTAACACAAAACAAACTATGGTTCTCTCCTGAACATTTTTATTGCATTAGAATCAGGTTCAGTTTTAAAGGGTAGGAGAATTGAAAAAGAAAATGTGACCTAAGGATGTAACTTGAGTAGGGTGGGTTAGGGTCCTCTCCATTGAGAGATTTTATGAATGGATCTGAGCCTCCTTGGCTGGAGTGAAAGGCAAGTCAGGGTAGCAGTGAGGGTCAGATCTCTTCCCTGGATCTCCCTGGGAAGATTCTTGTAATATCAAGAACATTTTCTATACAATATCTATGAAGGGTTACCACATGGTGGCAGATGTCGGGTGAATTAATATGAAAATGTATATGTAAATGTTTATGTAAGGTAGCTTTTGAAGGGACAGTGTTTTCTCAGAGTTCCCCATGGTAATAAGATAGGTACTTTCTAGCTCTGAAGAAAAATCCATGCTTTACTATCCCAGCCATCTTTTGAGCAGTTCTTTCATCCTCATGAGTCAAAGATTCTTATTTGACTTTAAAAATATGATTTTAATTATCATGTCAGCCAAAGTATGGTGGGAGTGCTGTAAATTCTTGGAACAAGGAGACATGCTAAAATTGAAATAACATCACCCATCATATCTTGTTTTTTTTGTAGTCTTTGACTACTATATCTTTCAGCACATTTCTGAGAATAGCAAAAAGCTTAGAGTTCTGGACATAAACACTGATACCTAGATTTTTATTTTTCTCTTTTGATTTAAGGCAGCAAAGTTTATGCTACTTCCACTCGCTTTGTTTTGTTTTTCAATATAGTCTGTTTCTACTTGAGTGCACGCTCATAACCCATCATCCTGCCTTTGCATTTCATGTACCTTGCAAAATACTTTTACCTCTATAGATGTAGGGTGTTGTTTTTTTTTTTTTTTCCCAAGAATTTAGTCCAAAACAGAACTTTAAAGTGTTGCGGTTAAACACTCTCTAGCTGATATTCTGAGCAGACCATGTTTTGGAGAGTTAGCAGAGACAAAACATTAAGTATAATGCCAAGAAACCTAAAAGAGATGCCCAGCCTTGAGTTTCTATGAGCCTGGGCCATGCTCTCTCATTCTATAAATGTTTTTTCCTAGTTACCTTGTCTTCTGATCCTTTCCTGCTTTATAGTGATAAATAGCCTTCCTCATTTTGGGTACCTTGAAGCCTTAAATTTTCCTTGACTTTCCTTCCAGCAAAACATACTTGACCTTCCTTTTGTTCCTGCAGCATCTGGCTCTGTGATTACCTACCTGTTGATAGACTAAGTAAATCTAGGGCAATGTGTGTTTAATGATGTATTTCCCATAATGTTGGATTTCATGGACAAATTAAATTAAAAAAATAAAAGAAAGAAACTGTGACACAGATAAAGGAGTGTCTACTTTTAATTATATCAAACCATGACATAAAAAAATAAAATAAGCTCTAAATTATGCTGTGTCCGTAGTGTTATAACATGAAGGAAAATTAAACACATGGAAAAAGAAATCATCTAACCTCCCAACAATGGACAGTATTGAATATTTTAAATTAAATAAAAACTCATTTGGGAAAAAAAAAACTCATTTGGGGAAAAATTTTACTATTTCCCGATTTACTCTGGTTTAAAATATTACCACCACCTAGTGGTAATTTGTATTTCAAGTGTTGTTCTTCAAGGCCTTTACACCAAAGCTGTCTTTTGGCAAAGGAAGAGTGAGGGTAACTGTGGGCTCCCTTCAGTCAAGTTAGTTAGGTCAGCCCTGATAGGCAGCCATAACTGAGAGACCTTCTTCAACTTTCTCAGTTAAGAACATCTAGGGGCAAAAACGAGTGTTTGAGTATGGTCAGGGTGTCTAGGAGCACGGTCTGTTGGAGGAGACTCTAACAAAATTTTCCTTGGTGCCTTACCCCTCTTTTTTTTTTTTTTAAAGATGTTGGGGGTAGGAGTTTTATTTTATTAATTAATTAATTTATTTTGCTATGTTGGGTCTTCGTTTCTGTGCGAGGGCTATCTCTAGTTGTGGCAAGCGGGGGCCACTCTTCATCGCAGTGCGTGGACCTCTCACTATCGCGGCCTCTCTTGTCGTGGAGCACAGGCTCCAGACGCACAGGCTCAGTAGTTGTGGCTCATGGACCTAGTTGCTCCGTGGCATGTGGGATCCTCCCAGACCAGGGCTCGAACCCGTGTCCCCTGCATTAGCAGGCAGACTCTCAACCACTGCACCATCAGGGAAGCCCCTTACCCCTCTTCTGTGTGCCCCAAGATCCCAGGTTGAGAAACGCAGGAGATCGTTCTCACATTATATCTATGATGAGTAGCTTGTGTGTGCTGTACGGTCAAAGTAAAAAGACAGCAAACCCTCAAAAACAGTGACTTTCAAACTTCAGCAGGCATCATAAACAACTGGGATCCAGTTAAAACACCAATGCTGGACCCTAACCAAAGCTACCCATTCATTGAGGTAAAGCTGGAGAGTTTGCACTTTCAACAAATCCCAGGTGAGTCTGATGCTATGGGTCAGGGAACCACACTTTGGGAACATTGTAATTTTATTAAATCTTTTATTCTTGTGCAAACATAGAACCTTGTATATCCTTTAACACAAATTTGTGAAAGTATATTGATTTTAGAGGAGAAATATGAACAAATTAAAATTAACAGGTGTCTTAGTTCAGGCTACTCTAAAAAGAAAGCATAGACTGGGTGGCTTAAACAACAGAAATTTATTTCTCATAGTTGTGGAAGCTGAGAAGTCAAAGATCAGGGCACTGGCAGATTCGGTGTTTGGTGAGGATCTTCTTCCTGGTTTGTGGAAGCCCATCTTTTTACTGTACCCTCACATGGGAGTGAAAGATCATCTCTCTCGTCTCTTCTTATAGGGGCATTAATTCTTTCATCAGGGCTCTCATGACCTACTTATTCCCAAAGGCTCATCTCCTAAGACCATCCCACTGGAGATCAGGGCTTCAACATAGAATATGGGGGAGACACAAACATTCAGTCCATTGCAACAGGGGATAAAATCAGTGTCTTAAAAAAATACGTTCTAATAATACGCATCCTTCTACCAAATAAGGGTTCTATTTTCAGATTGTTTCTGATGTAGTTACCAATTCAGTTTTGTTAGTTCATTTTCTTTCTTGGTTAGAGTTCTCTTTTACTTAACAATAAGTATTTCATGCATGATTAGAATCCCCGCTGGAGAAATTGTTAATAGATTAACAAAACAACTGACTTGGGTGGATTTAACATATGTAAAAATCAATTAAGTTCATGTAAAATTTCAAGAACATCATCATTTTCCAGTCAGGCCCTGGCACTTTGGGGAAGTTAGACACTTGCCTTGTATTATGTCCAACTAGTTTGTTGGCTAATTAAGAAGTAGTATTCAAGACACTTAAGGTTTTTAAGGATTAATGACCAGCTGGGAGGACTTACTTCTTATTTGCCCCAAAGCTATTAACTCCTCCAGTCAGTCAGTAACTCTTAGAAAATCTAATTAGTACTGGTAAAAGAAAATAATTATAAGTAATAGGGTATATGTGGGTTTTTGAGGGATTAATTTTTTTTTTTTTTGCGGTACGCGGGCCTCTCACTGTTGTGGCCTCTCCCGTTGCGGAGCACAGGCCCCGGACCCGCAGGCTCAGCGGCCATGGCTCACGGGCCCAGCCGCTCCGCGGCATGTGGGATCTTCCCGGACCGGGGCACGAACCCGTGTCCCCTGCATCGGCAGGAGGACTCTCAACCACTGCGCCACCAGGGAAGCCAATGTTTTGTTATTTTTAACAAAGTATTTTTGGATAGTAATATAAGACTAGAAGTCAGTCCAGTGGCTTAATCCATTACTCAGTGTTTCATTCTGTTTCTAATTAAGCAAGAGTGACCTGCATGTTAGTCTTCTCTTAGGTGTTAACAACCAGCTGGAGGTGCTGAGGGCTATTTTCGCAATTACAGTCTGTGAAGATTGGAAAGCACTAAGATACATAAAGTTTCCACCTTATTAACAGGCAACTCATTTCCACACTTGGCTACATATCAATAGGGGTCCCAGGTTCAATCTCCCTCACTGACCTCTTCCAACTCTTTAAGGACAGAGCATCAGGAGGTGCCACCTAACTGTGCTTTCTGCTGGGCTTTGCATTCCATTTTCAAGAGGCTGGGTCAGGGGGATGGTTCTTGAAATAATGGCGTAAGACTAAAAGCTTTTAAAACCACTTTGAAAGAAAGCATGTTCAGAGAAAGACAAAATGCATTTCTGGCAGTAAAAAAGAGCACTTCTCTATATTTATAGCTGTGATAGTTATGATGCTGAGTGTGTAGCCAGTAGTCTAGGTATTAGTGAAATGTCTATGACCTTGAATAGATCAAAATTAATTTGCAATTATGAAATACACCTGGGGAACATGCCATTTGTCAGGTATAAGAAATATCCTCCAGTCTCAGCTTTGAAGTAATGCAGTGTCCAATTCTGTCTGATTTGACCACTGTAGAAGTGAGAATCGAGATGCATATGCATAATTACTTGACAGAGTTTTGAGTAGTGAGGATTTGAAATCAGGTAAGAGGATCCATCCTTTTGCTGAATTTGAGTAAAAGAGGTGCATACCAGAACACACAGAAGCAAAATGCAGAAGGAGCACATGTCTATATGAACACAGCTCTTATGGGAGAGAAAAAAAAATTAACAAGCTTTTCTGGGAAGTAAAATAAAACTGAAATTGAGGGAGGGGAAAAGTTAGAACCAGTCAGAAATCATCAGCTGACTCAGTTTAATATTTTAAGGACTGAGCTAGCTTTTTTCCCCTCCTGATTCTCATTCCATGCTTTAATATGTCATGTTCTTTGTCTGCGAGTGGTCTTCAATGGAGAGGAATTAGATTTGTGCCCAGCATTTTGCTAGGAAGTCACTGGGTGGCTTGGAACTCACTACTTAACCTTTCTTGGCATTAACTTCTCTGTCTGTCCATGAAAGGAATAGGACTAGATAATTTTCAAGCTTCCGTCTTGCTCTAACGGCCTCAATAACCCTCTTTATAGTGGATCAACTTTAAGATATAGTGAGAATTTCGAGGTTGAAAGATAGTGGCATATCAAGTGCAAAATGTAATTCCAATTGAAAGGTCATTGGTAAAATGTGCCTATTACGGAGCTGCAAGAAAAAATACTAACTCCCTGGGTTAAATCGTTCGTTAGCATCGTCCTTGTCCTCAGAATTGAGTGTGAAAGATGACAGTGATCTTCATGGTTCTTCCGTACTATTTCTAACTTCAGTTCAGAGTCTCATTGTCCTTACCATCCAAAGCCACCTACTGCTGTGTTTCACCTGGGGCATGACCTCCAGTGTTAATGTGTCAAGTTCCACATCTGCCCTAAATCTCTTCTCTGATCCAAATCAACACCTTGTGTGTACCATTTCCTTAAAGCACTGCTCTCTGCCTGGTGAGAACTACAGAATCTCAGAAGCAAATCTCTGTTGACTTTATTTCTCTCTTACTTCTTGAGAAAATATACGGCAATTTTCACAGAAGGCTTTGAAAAACAGTGTCTTAACTTCAAGAGATAGCAATGGTGTTAATGGTGGGGATTTCAGTTAGCATTCCAAAGTAATGCAGAGATGGTTTACATAGTAGTGCAGGCAGATACCCTGGGCTGTCCTTCAACTCATAAAGTTTAAATGACCAATGACTGTGTCTATACACCATGTCAGGCCTAACTCCTATCATGTGAGATTGAATTACCCAACAAAAGCGAAGTGGTTAAAACGTGGGCTCTGGAATAAGATCCTCTGGTTTTGCATCTCACCTTTACTTACGAATAGCTGCGTGATCTTCATGGATTACAGATGACTGTAATCTCTTATCTATACAGTCATTTTTCCTCATGTGTAAAAGAGGGATAATTATAGTTTCTAGCTCTTAGGATTTGGGGGGACAATTAATTTAATATTATGTATATAAAATTTAGTACAGTGGTACCGTGACAATACTATAACCCCAGTAATTGTTAATTATTCATCTACTCAAACAAATATAATAGTCATCTTGATAGATCTTTAGTTAAAATCAAATATTATGGAGGAAGCATTCAAAGTATGTGACCTCAGTTTGACTGTTCCTGTTGGTGGACAAAGCCAAGTGGTGGAAGGATGATCATGATTGACCATAAATAGTTTTCAGTGAAAACAAAATCGCAGCCATTCATTAAATAAGGAGCAATAATTTAATTTCTCCTCATTTCTGAACTGAAAGATCACCTAATTAAAATATGCCTTAATGCAAATTCATGAAATAAGGAAGGTAAATTCCCTTTAAAGCTTATACTGAAAATGCCACCTTTTAAATGGAAAATAAAATAAAACTCTATGTTGGGTATGTCAGTTTGATGAAAGATAAAGAGATACAGTATTGGAAAATAAGAAAAAAAAAGTTTCAAGCATAAAAAGATCTGCCTGGAAAACCTCCACCATTTAGATCCAAGTATAAATACTAAGAAATAATTTTGAAAACAAACCAGCAACCACAAAATAGATCTACATGACAAGCCACGGAAAGCTAAAGTGAATATAAAGAACATTTCATGACTTTTTAGTATGTAGAAACCTCTGAAACCTGTCATCGACACAATGCGCACATTCTTAATTTGAGTCTCCTTATACCCTGAGGATATTTACTTTGACGTTCATTGGATTATTTACAACTAGCTTCATTAATACACTGGGGTAGGCATCTCAAGGAGATCAGAAAGTTATATTGTCCCCAAGTCCTTCTCTCCCACTGTTTCCTGGCTGGTGGTTTATTGTCTTCTTTTGATTTTGTGAATAGTATAACCAGCCAGGCAAGTGATTTCTGACTATGTGCCAGTTTGGGACCCACAGAAGTTTAACAAATTAGCTTCTTTTGATTCGATGGAAATTGCCTTGGAAGAGAAAAATAGGGCATGTTTTCACCCAGAAACTGGAATCCCTGTTTCATCTTCCTGTCCCTGTGGGTTGACTTGACGTAGGGGAAATAGGAAAACTATGTTTTTTCAATTCTCTGGTTCCCACAGGCCACGGGTTTAGTGTCAGGTTTGCTGGTCCATTTACTGAACTCACACTTTTAATACAAACAGACTGCTCTCAGAATCTTGTAGTTCAGCTGTTTCTTTTATATTTAGTAACCTGGGGGAAAGAATGAGTGATAGAATAAAGCTATAAAATTAAGGTCAGGACAGAAAGCGCTGCAACCCCTGAGAGAAAGAAAATGAAGAGTCTATTCATCAAGTCTGACAATATGTATAAGTCTTGAGAAGATAAAAATGTGAAATCATTTGAGGAGATTTAAGGGACATAGACCATTTTACCTGAACCTACCCAATAACTTCAGCAATTAAATGCAATTGCTTTCTCCTGCTTGGTTCAGAAGTGTTTGCAGACAAAATCCACAGGTTTTAGCATGAAAGTGCTTATGCGAGCTCTGTCTTAAAATAAAAACGGTGACTTATGCAACTTTGCTTAATACTATAGCTCATTAAACTTTGCTTGTGTAGCTTTCCTTCAAAGTCTAGTCAGATTTTAGAAGAAGAAGGCATGAATCCTCCAGATTCTTGTGATCCATTCTCCCTCTGAGCCTAATGCTGATGGGTCCTTGTTTGCTGTTTATGTATATGTGCACATGCCATTTTTGTTCTATCAAGGCTTTTTGCCCTAAAGCTTATTATTTCTACAGCTTATCTCTAGTGGAATTTCTGTCCGTTTTTTCCCTTAAGTAAAGTGTAACTCAGAATAATAAAAATTGTTCTGTTTTCTCCTTTTGTGTAAGACTTGTTTAAAGAGGTAGATAATCAAACTGTACTCAAAGGGATTGTTTTCTTTCCTGTATTCTCTCTCAGGTTCAAACACTGGGGTGGGTTGGAAGGGAGGATCAAAATAGCATGTATACAAGGTTATAAGGCTACCTGTCAGCATGGTAGTTGCTATGTGGTTTAAAAAATAGTAAGAGAAGGATAATGACTTTTCTACTATGGGAGGAAGAAAAGAGAGAAAGATGTAAAAGACATTCACACAGAAGCCAAAAAGGATTTTCTGTGCCATGATTGAAGCCCCTTGTAAGCATCGAACCGGGTCTTTGTAAAGGCACTTTTCTCTGTCCTAGTGTGCCTTAGTGCATTAGTTTTGATTTGCTTCTCTTCATTTTCTGATGGAGAGAAGCATCTCTGTTCTTGAGGACTCTTAAGGAGAAACTGAAAGACTGCCATCATTCTTGCTTGGAAGATGAGTTTTAAATGAAATCCTCTAGAAAGCTAGTTCCTGCTTTCTGCTCAGATTCTTCTGAGCTAACCACTTCAGACGACTTTCAGTGCTGAGAACACTAGCTGTAATATAATACTAGCCTTGAAAATGCATCTGCACCCATTTAAAGGTAGTACCTTGTTACAGAGAAGCTTCTGTAAAGAATCACTAGAAATTTCACATAACCCAGGATACACAAAAGACAGTCTTTTGTATTCTGTCAGTAAACACATCACTTTCACCAAAATTTGCTGATTATCCTGGGCTTTTCTTATTTTTCTTATTTTTGCCTGAAGATAATTTGGCCAAGTTTAAGCTACCTGCAAATTTATACTTCTCTATTTCCTTTTTATTTCTTGATTTCCTTTCTAACTTTATTTAGTTATCTTTGATGAAAAATAGGTCTAGCTAATTATCCATACCTTATTTTGTACTTACAAGTATAGGGAAGAAATCTATAATAGGAAGTAACTAAGGGTATAATGTAGGAATGGAGAGGAAAAAAAGGAATAGGGTGATTTTTTTTTACATCGTCCTTTACAATAGATATTTGGCTCCCTGAAAATTCATTTCAGGTGGTGATTTTCAAACTTGAATGCTCATTAGAATCACCTGGAGGACTTGTTAAACCAATGAATGCTGGGCCCACCTCCCAGATTATTTAAGTCGAGGGTAAGGTCTGTGAATTCGCATTTGGTACGAGTTCGTCGGAGGTGCCGCTGGTGGTGGTGGTGGTCTGAGTCGCTGAAATGAGGGGAGGAAAGAATCACCATTTATAAATTCCCTCTGAAGAAGGTGCCCTACCCCAAGTGGCTTTTGCTCCCTTTGGAATTTAACAGCGTGGATGATCCCAGAAAACAGCTCATGTGAGTAAAAGTTCTTTTGGGCAAAATGGCAATTCTGCCAAAAGCCCCAGCTTATCCACCGTCTAACTTTTGATTAGTTCCTAGGGTATGTTTTACGAAATTTTCATCTAATGTTTTTCCAGACATCACTTAGAATTCTACCTGGTCTCTATTTGTTTTTGTTTTTTAATTTATTTCTAATTTTAATGAGAAATAATTGATATATATCACTGTGTAAGTTTAAGATGTACGGCATGATGGTTTGGTTTACATACATTGTGAAGTGGTTACCACAATAGGTTTCGTTAACGTGCATCATCTTGCATATCATAAAAAGAAAAAAAATCTTCTTGTGGTTAGAACTCTCAGAATATATACTCTTAACTTTCCTGTATGTCATACAGTGGGTTAACTAAGTTATCATGTTATACATTATAACCCTGGTACTTTTTTTGGTCGCATAACTGGAAATCTGTACCTTTTAACCACCTTCCTTCAATCCCTGCCCCACCCCCAACCTCTGGTAATCACAAATCGGATCAGGTTTTCTATGAGTTTGGTGGTATTGGTTTGGCTAGTTGGTTTTTCGAGATTCACTATAAGTGAGATCTTATAGTATTTGTCATACTCTGATTTCTTGCACTTAACATAATGTCTTCAAAGTCTATTCATGCTGTTGCAAAGGCTGGCTTTCCTCGTTTTGTTTTCTTTATGGCCAAATAATACTCCAATGTATATATTATCAGCTCTCTGTATTGCTGCCACCTGGTCCTAACAGGTTCCAGGTGCTTTGGAAACCAAGATTGAGCAAGCTGGCCGTAATTAAGCTTGGGTGAGTGAAGCAGAGAAAGTTTGAGACAATGCCTAAAATTTAAAAAATTAGCTATTTGTAAGTGAAAACCTGTTTGACTAAAATAATAAATGAAAATAATATAAAATATTCAGAAGATAATTCTGTTCTTAGCTTGTGTGATTTACTTTTAAAGTGTTCTAAATATATTTTGTTTTTGTCAGGCTGTTTGTTAATTGCTAGACACAATTTTCCTATCTCAGCTTCTCCCATGTTACATTAAATTTTTTCACCTGTGGGGAAAAACTTACACCAGAAATTGGGAAAGACTGCATAGGTAATATGGCAGCCCTGGGCTTGTTCTCCTCAGCAGAGCTTGCCTCTTGAGTTACTAAAGAGCTTTTCCCAAGGAACTCATAATCTAACAGAATTAGGAGACTTTGCAGCCAACTACAATAGTATTAGTTATCCCATGGGCACCAATTTCTTAAAATATCATTATTGATAAAATATAAATAGCATTTTAAAACAGAAAAAAATATAAAACTGATCTGATACAGTAATTATTTTCTATTATCTAGTTATTGTCCCAAACTTGAGTTGTAGTTATGAATATGCACGCTACTATGTGCTGTCTTTTTTTTTAACTTAAGTTGATTGTAACGTTTTCCATGTTTATACATGGTTATAAACATTTTGGTTGAACAAACTGTCTTAGTCTGCTCAAGCTTCCATAATGAAATACCATAGACTAGGTGGCTTAAACAACAGAATTTTATTTTCTCACAGTTTGAGGATGGAAGTTCATGATCAAGGTGCTAACAGGGTCGGTGTGTCTGGTGAGGCTGCTCTCCTGGCTTGCAGGTGGTCACCATCTTGCTATGTCCTCACATCTGCCTCCATTCTGTGGTCTTACATGGTGTTTCCTCTGCGTGAGAAAGGGGGAATCTGAGGTCTCTTCTTTTTATAAGCATACCAGTCCTCTTGTGTTAGAGCCCTATGCTTATTACCTTTTATCTTGAATGGCCTCCTTAAAGGCCATATTTCCAAATATAGTAAAATTGAGAGTTAGGGCTTCAACATATGGATGTCAGAGGGACACAATTCACTAGATAACACTAAATTAAGAACTTCTTAATTATAAAGCAATATGTGCTAGTGATAGAAAATTTCAAAAAGTATGAAAGTATGTAGAAGCAAATAATCTGTAGTACCATTACCCGGGAGTAATCAGCTGGTACATTTTATGTTTCTCCATGATTTTCAAGTGTATTCACTTTTTTATAATTGAAATATTTTTGCTTAAATGTAGGTAGTCCATCCTATAATGCCATGATATATTATTCTTAATATTAAACATTTAGATTAAAAAAATCTTATTGCTGTTACACATGATGCTGTAATTAACCTCACTTGCATCTCATTATTTAGGTTCTGAGAAATGAAATTACTTGTCCAAAATTATGAAAACACAATTTTTCTTGCACCATCACTATAAAACTGTATGCAGTCACCATGTAATCGTTTCATTAAAAACAAGGAAATAAAAGAAAAACCTAACACCATTATGGTTATTTAAATTTAACAGAGAGATATTTTCTGAGGTCTTTTTATTTTTCCTTTTGTTTTATTTTTCTTCACTATGTGATTTTCCTACAAAGTTTGTACCTTCTTTAGGTCGTTTAAGCTTAGTACTTGTTTTTAATGTAACCTGCATGTATTAATTGCAAAATATTTCCCCCTATAAATGCCTTATTAACCCTTCTAGAGAAGGGTATGTAAAGGAAAAAAATTATATTTAGGCCAGAAATTAGCCTTCTCATCTTCAGCCTCTAGCATATATGTACAGTGACACACAGACACACCTGAGACACAGACACACCTCAGAGGTTTCTCATCAAGAATTGTTTGGAACCCCAATCATTCTCTCCCTCTGGATATGCTTCCTGCATCTTTAAGTTAAAGGTATGCTCTAGACTCACACATCTCATTTTATACACTGTGAATAAAAGACATGTCTATACATACATATGTTGTGTCTATTTTAACATCAAGTCCACAAAATGTAATGAAACATCTACAAAATTGGTAGCCATCCTATGGACGGCATAGGTAAAATTCTACAAAATGAAGGTTCTCTCTTGCATAACCCCCCTCCCTTTTTGAAGGGTTTGAGACTTCCTTTCTATTGACTACTCTGCTGGAATCATCCATTGCCTTGTTTTCCTGCCCTGAAACCTGGGTTTCAGTTAATGGAATACTCAGATCTCAGTGGTGGCCAATTTATAAGATTTAAAAGACTTGTAAAAGTACAGCTTACTGAGAAAAGGGTATTTATTTCTCCCACTTTTTCTCCCATAATTGGTATCAGCTTCACCCAATCAGTGGTTAACAATTATTTTTAATTAAACAAAAGTAAGAAAAAGGGCAACAATCATAAAGAATACCTTGATTAAAGTGCTTTAAATATGAAGAGAGTGCTGTGAAAATGTATTTCCCAGAAAATAAACTTCTCTCAGAATTTTGATTCCCAATCTGTGAGCCAGAGAGCCCTAGAGCACCAAGGGAACTCATGGGGATGCTCTGGGGTATCTTAAATTCTCAAGGAAACATAGCCCTCTGCTAGACACGGTGCAAACTACTAGCTTAAGGCGGCTCATGGTTTCAGCATTAGATCCTACTGCTTTTCTTTTGATGTCATCTTATCTTTGTGAAGATGGGTTTTGGGCATTTCCAATGATGAACATAGGCTCCATGAAAAGCAGTGTGAATCAGGAGCAAGGGTGAGCCTGTCCAATCTGATTCCAAAGTTTGAGAAAATACTGTGTCTGATAGGTACACACATCCTATTAAAAAGTAATTGTAGTTTTGTGAAAATATTATTTTTTGAACTTACTTACATTGCTTTTCCAGTGCTTTCTAAGTTGTTAGATATAAATACTTAAGTTTTTTGACCTTTATGGGACCGTGATGTATAGGCACACCTGGAAGATATTGTGGGTTTGGTTGCAGAACATCACAATAAAGCAAAAATCACAGTAAAGCAAGTCATATGGATTTCTGTGGTTTCTCAATGCATGTAAAAGTTATGTTTACGCTATGCTGTAGTCTCAAGTGTGCAATGGCATTATATCTAAAAAAATGCACATACATTAGTTGAAAAATACTTTATTGCTAAAAAATGCTGAAGGCTCAGATGATGGTTAGCAAGTCGTAATCTTTTTGCTGGTTGGTGGAGAGTCTTACCTTGATGTTGATAGCAGCTGACCAATCGGGGTGGTGGTTGCTAAAGTTGGGGTGTCTGGGGCAGTGCCTTAAAATAAGACAATGATGTTTGCCACATCAACTGACACTTCACAAATGATTTCTTTGTATCATGCAATGCTATTTGATAGCACTTTACCCATGGTAGAGCTTCTTTCAAAATTGCAGTCAATCTTCTTATACCCTGCCACCACTGCTTTATTTAAGTTTATATAATATTCTGAATACTTTGTTGTCATTTCAACAATCTTCACAGCATCTTCACCAGGAGTATGTTCCATCCCCAGAAACCACTTATTTGCTCATCCATAAGAAGCAGTTCCTCATCTCCAAGTTTTAGAAGATGGAAGCAGTTCAGTCACATCTTCAGGCTCCACCTCTAATTCTAGTTCTCTTGTATTTCTACCACATCCTGCAGTTACTTCCTCCATTAAAGTCTTGAAGCCCTCAAAGTCGTCCATGACGGTTAGAACCAAATGCTTCCAAACTCGCATTAATGTTGATATTTTGACCTCTTCCCATGAATCACACGTGTTCTTATGGCATCTAGAATAGTAAATATTTCCAGAGGGTTTTCAGTTTATTTTGCCCAAATCCATCAGAGGAATCACCACCTATGACAGCTATAGCTGTATTTCTTTATTTTTAAAAAAATTTTTAATTTTTATTGGAGTATAGTTCATTTACAATGTTTCTGCTGTATAGGAAAGTGAATCAGTTATACATATATCCACTCTTTTTTAGATTATTTTCCCATATAGGTCATTAGAGTATTGAGTAGAGTTCCCTGTGCTATACAGTAAGTTCTTATTAATCTATTTTATATATACTAGTGTGTATATGTAGATCTCAATCTCCCAATTTATCCCTCCCCACCTTTCCCCCTTGGTAACCATGATAATATGACTTGGAAATTAGAATTACTCCTTGATCCATGGGCTGAGTGGATGTTGTATTAGCTGGCATGAAAACATGTATTTTGTACATCTCCATCAGATCTTGGGTGACCGGGTGCATTGTCAATGAGCAGTAACATTTTGAAAGGGATCTTTTATCAGCATCAGGTCTTAACAGTGGGCTTAAAATGTTCAGAAAACTATGTTGTAAACAGATATATTGTCATCAAGGCTTTGTTTGATTTACAGAGCACATAATTAGATTCAGTGTAATTTTTGAGGGCCCTAGGATTTTCAGAATGGTAAATGAGCATTGGTTTTAACTTAAAGTCACCAGCTGCATTAGCCCCTAAAAAAGAGAGTCAGACTGTACTTTGAAGCCAGACATCGACTTCTCCCTAGCTGTGAAAGGCCTAGATAGCATCTTTCAAGAGAAGGCTGTTTCATTTTCTTCTGCAGCTTGCTCACCTCTCTGTCTTCATAGAATTGAAAAGAGCTAGGGTCTTGGTCTGGATTAGGCTTTGGCTTAAGAGAATGGTGTGACCGGTTTTATCTTCTATCCAGACCTGAAAAAGTTTCTCCATATCAGAAGTAAGGCTGTTCTCCTTATCATTCGTGTGTTCACTGGAGAAGCACTTTTAATTTCCTTCAGTAACTTTTCCCTTGCATTCACAACTTGGCTGTTAGGCCAAAGGGTAGGCCTCCTGCATCAATCTCAGCTTTTGACATGCCTTTCTTACTAAGCTTAATCATTTCTAGCATTTGACTTAGAACGAGAGACATGAAATTCTTCCTTTTACTTGAACATTTAGAGGCCATTATGGGGCTATTAACTGGCCTAATTTTGATATTGCTGTGTCTCAGGGAGTTAGGGAGGCTGGAAGAGAGGGAGAGAAATAGGGAATGGTTAGTTGATGGAGCAGTCAGAACGCACATAACATTCATTGATTAAATTCACTGTCTTATGTGGGTACAGGTCCTGGTGCCCCCAAACAATTACAATAGTAAAAAAAAAAAATCAGAAATCTAAAGATTTTACTTAATTATAGTCTCAATGTCTTAAAAGACCATTCATTATTTTTTCTGTACCTTGATGATTTGCTCGTTTTTCCCTACCTAGATACTTAGTTTTGTGTTTAATATTCCCTATGGTGTGTTTAAGATTGGTTTTCTGTTCAATGGTTTTGCTTATATTTGACTATTTAAATAGCAGATTTTTAAAGGTTGTTAAAACTTTGTTATATCTTTGAATATTTTCATTGTCCAATGTGTCCAATCATTTCATCAATAATAACTAATAATTCATAAGTTGGATCTCCTATCCCTATCATTCATAACTATCATCCATTTCCTTAATTTATTATTCATTTTTCCCTTTCCTCTCTGCATTCTAGCAGAGCATCTCAAGATTGTTTCATATTCTTTTGTTCTGCAATACAAGTTTTGCCTTTTCATCAACATTTTAACTCTGCAGGAGAGTTTAGAACTTCCTGTACTCCTCCTAATTTCATTCTCTGCTTTCCATCCTTTCATATTATCTTTTCATCTCTATTTCTTCTTTCATCATGGCTTGCTGTGCTCCAAGAGTATGTGGGTTCTTTCCTTCTATTAAGGGTTGCAAACATTTTGGGAAGATTTTTTTAAATAATCATTCTTCAGAGTGATGCTACTTTTCCTTGTCTGATGCTTGCATTTCTTTTTCAAAGCCTTCTTCTTGGATATTTATCAACATATTTAACTATTATGATTTGGCTGGCCACAACAGACAGAGGTTTGATTTAATTCTGCTCTTTGAAATTTTTTTAAAAATTTATTTTACTGAAGTTTAGTTGATTTACAATGTTGTGTTAATTTATACTGCACAGCAAAGTGATTTGGTCATATATATATATACACTTTTCATAATCTTTTCCATTATGGTTTATCATAGGATATTGAATATAGTTCCCTGTGCTATATAGTAGGATGCTCTTTGAACATTTGATTCATGAAAATCCTTTTTATTTTCTAGAACAAAAGTTGAAGTGTAGAATGACTTTCTCAACTCACTTAAAATCTAACGTCTAGTGGGTACTTACCTACTTTGCTATAAATGTTTCAAAAGAGATGCTTTTTTCATCATATACAACTAAAAGGAAATAATAAATTAAAAAATGTTAAACATCAAATGAAATACAGTTGTCTCTCTACCAGACTATACATTTCTGAAAGGTAGGGAGGGTCTTTTCCCCCATCTTTATATATCCTTTGTCTAGTAGAATACCTGGCTTATAGCAAGCAATCAATAAATGAAGAGATGAGCAAATACACACTGTTAAATCATTGAATTTGTGAATTTAAGATTTCTTTATTGATTACCTATTGATATTTCACTTTTTATTTTCACATTTTTATAATTTAATATTTGGACATTTCAGTTATTCAGTGTGTATATATACCTATTTGCTACATAAATGATTGAAGTTTAGAATAGACTTGTGAAGAACTTAAGTATTAAATACAAACTGTATTTTGATGTTCAGCTTTGAATATTCTCTCAGACTTCTAGATTGTATTCATGGTTCTGAAATTATAAGGACTATTGAGGCTAAAATAGCATGAATTAATAAGGTGGATCATACACAGCAATATGTTTTTTTTAGTCTGAAAGGAATGCAAAACATTTTGTTATAAATTTAATACTCCTACAATACTGGTTAAAGAAAAGAAGGGGGGGGGCTTCGCTGGTGGTGCAGTGGTTGAGAGTCTGCCTGCCGATGCAGGGAACACAGGTTCGTGCCCCGGTCCGGGAAGATCCCACATGCTGCGCAGCGGCTAGGCCCGTGAGCCATGGCCGTTGAGCCTGCGCGTCCGGAGCCTGTGCTCCGTAATGGGAGAGGCCACAACAGTGAAAGGCCTGCGTACCGCAAAAAAAAAAAAAAGAAAAAGAGGGGGGTGGAAGGAGAAACTGTTCTTGTCTAGGTATGAATATTCCCAAGGGACTTATATAGGTAAATGACAACGCGTTTATACATGACATGCATAAATTGCAGCTGTTGAATTTGCATAATTTGTAAATACAGCTCTACCCTGTTTTGTCCATCTTCTGGCTCTAAAAAAGCTTAAAATCACTTCAAACTTTGTCACTCTTAAGTTTTTTTGCATTCACATATTAAGAGAAAAAACCTCATCTTTTTGGTGTGTATTGCAAGGACTTGGAAAATACTAAAGTAAAAATAAGACCAGTAAGCTATGAGGAACTGTTGAAGGGGTGAACTAAATGAGAATTAATATAAGAAAGATTGACTGCTCCTTAACTAGTAAATGCCCCAAAGCTTCTCATGAACTTATGGATCTTAAATTTTATTGTCGTTGTTGTTACTTCCTCTCATTTAGTATTTCTCAAACTTTAAGGTTCACTGATTCCCCTGGGAATCTTGTGAAAAGGGCAGATTCTGATTCAGTAGGCCGAGGTGAGGCTGGAGGCTGTGCACCTCTCACAAGTTTCCAATCCATGCTGAAGTTGCTGATAAAGGAACCTCACTCAGAAATGTGTCTCTGGGTCTCCTGAAATGTATCAAATGGCCAAGGACTTTTTGGTGTTTTCTGTTTTAAATTGATAGTGAAAGCTTTGGAAAGCTTTTTAATATATTTAGACATTTTCTTAAAACTTCTACTGGTGATGATTTCTGCTTTTCATCTATCATGTAACTAGGACGAAGGTTAGCAGAACTTTTAAAGGTTTTTATTTGTAAAATCGAAGCTAGAAAATGTATAAACATTAAATATGATTCTAAAAGACAAAAATAATAGCTTTTCCTTCTACACCGAGAAATGAGTATGTGTTCATATGCTGTGTGTATATATATGTATTTGTGTGCTTGTGGATGTGGATAGATGTACACAAATATGTGTGTGTATATATATATTGAGAGACTGAATTATAACTTATCAAACTTAAGCAAGGTTAGAATGGTAAAATATTTTCTCACTCCAACATGCTTAATTTAAATTGAAATTTAAGTCCTGAATGAATGCCTTTGGGAAATTGGACTTAATTTCTAAATTCCTAATTCTAACATATTTTTCAGTTGTATGGTGCTGGTCAAATCATTTAATTTGAACTCAAATTCAAGGACCCTTGTATTGGGGACAGCTGAGTGGTTTGGTTGTTAGGAAAAGGAAATATGCTTAAATAGCCAGTTTGATAATTTCAGCTAAATTTGTTTTCAAATGTCCACATACTGATTCAAATGCTTGACATTTATGGAGGCATTACTAATCCTGAAGATTCCGGTAAAAAGGATGCACAAGGAGGTTAAAGGAGGGACAGTCATTAACTAACAGGGATTTTTGGAGGTAATATGTTTTGTTGAAGAACAGCTATTTTTTTCTGGTCGTCAATAATGTGTAAAAGAAAATCATGATAAGTAAAATTATACAAATCACACAATTCTACCTTTTTATTTTATCTTTATTAAAAAATCTTTATTTTTATTTTCTTTCCTTTGTATATTTAGTTACCTGTATATAACAATTAATTTTATATTTTAAAACTAATCATATATGCTAGATTTACATTTTTTGTTTTGTGTGATTCTCCACATTACTGAAGAGCCAATAAATAGGTAAATTTGGAACCCACACTTTGAATTCCACTCTGTGGATTTTACTTCATGCATTCTACTCTATGGGTAGACGAGGAATTAATTACCAATTACTTATTTCTAGATTGGTTCAAATTTTTATTTTGCATAGCACTACAGGAACATTCTTCATCATTTTTCAAATACCTATGTGTTATATTAGAATCAAATCCTGGCAAGAAAATTTGTGATTCAAAAAGAAACATTTTTAAGACTATTGATATATATGGCAGAATTGTCGCCCTCCAGAAAGTTTTTCCCTAGTGACCTGTTCAATATGAGTGAACAAGACTTTCTCTATATCCCTACCAAGGCTGACTAGTAATGTTGCAGTATAGTTATTCCTTAGCATCTGAGGGTGAATTGGTTCCAGGACCACCCCTCCCACAGCCGCTAGATACCAGAATCTGTGGATGCTAAAGTCCCTTATACAAAATGGTGTAGTATTAGCATATAATCTATTCATTGTCTCCTATACTTTAAATCATTTCTAGAATACTTATAATACCAAACACAATGTAAATGCTTTGTAAATATTTGTAAATACTATGTAAATGGTTGCCATTGTGCAGTGAATTCAAATTTTTCTTTTTGGAACTTTCTGGAATTTTTTGTGTGTGAATATATTTTGCAGAACCTGCAGATACTGAGGACCAATTTAGTTTTTGTTTTCATTTTTGCCAGTATAACATTTGAAATAAGATGCATTTGTATTTGTGCTTCTGTTATTATTTAAAAATTTTCCTCAAGTTTGGTTTGTATTTCTTTAAAATTTTTATCCTTTTCAACTGAGGTATCTAAATTAGAATATTTGTATTTACATTGGTTTGTAAGTACCTGTTATACATTAAGGAGACTAATGGCCACATCTTTTATACAGCCTGTATTCCCTGTTTACCATTTGCCCTTGTAAGCAATCTGTGGTCATAATTTAAAACTGTATGAAGTAAATTCTATGAATCTTCTCCACTATAATTACTTCAAAAACAAGAAGTGTAACATATCTGATATGAGGAATTATCCAAATGCAACCTGTGCATTACACAGAAGTAAGAAATGGTTAACCTACCCTCCCCTCTATTCCCTTCCTATTATAAGAGGATAGAAGAGTTTGGTGTGGTTATCCTGTATTAAAAAAGAAAATTTCAAATCTGCATTAGGAACCATACATTTCATCCTGAAAAAGATATTTTGGAGGAAATCTTTTTTCCTTAAAAAAAAAAAAAATGGAATCAAATTCCTAAATTTCTAAATCCAAACTCCTAGAATACTAAACATACCATTTGTCAATATATATTATTTCATTAAGTTTCACTATAAAACTGAATAAAAGGTGAAAGGAAGCGCAATAGAATGTGAATGGCCTAGAACTATATCTGTTTCAATGTCTTAAAGGATCAAGAAAGTGGCTATTTCATATTAGTCTTTCAAGGGATGTAATTTATATAATTAAAGAAAGTTGGATATCTCAAGCTTCATTTTTTTTCCTTCAGGCAGCTATTTTATAATTACTTAGGTACTTTGCATCTATTTCTTCTTTTTTTTTTATACAGCAGGTTCTTATTAGTCACCCATTTTATACACATCAGTGTATACAGGTCAATCCTAATCTCCCAATTCATCCCACCACCACCCCCAACCCCCTGCAGCTTTCCCCCCTTGCTGTCCGTACGTTTTTCCTCTACTTCTGTGTCTCAATTTCTGCTCTGCAAACCGGTTCATCTGTACCATTTTCCAGGTTCCACATATATGTGCTAATATATATTTGTTTTTCTCTTTCTGACCTCACTCTGTATGACAGTCTCTAGATCCATCCATGTCTCAACAAATGACTCAATTGTGTTCCTTTTTATGGCTGAGTAATATTCCATTATATATATGTACCACAACTTCTTTATCCATTCATCTGTCAATGGTCATTTAGGTTGCTTCCATGACCTGGCTATTGTAAATAGTGCTGCAATGAACAGTGAGGTGCATGTGTGTTTTTGAATTATGGTTTTCTCTGGATATATGCCTGGTAGTGGGATTGCTGGGTCATATGGTAGTTCTACTTCTAGTTTTTGAAGGAACCTCCAGACTGTTCTCCATAGTGGCTGTATAAATTTACATTCAGACTGTTCTCCATAGTGGCTGTTCTCCATAGTGTTCTCCATAGTGGCTGTATAAATTTACATTCCGACCAACAGTGCAAGAGGGTTCCCTTTTCTCCACGCCCTCTCTAGCATTTGTTTGTAGATTTTCTGATAATGCCCATTCTAACTGGTGTGAGATGATACCTCATTGTAGTTTTGATTTGCATTTCTCTAATAATTAGTGATATTGCGCAGCTTTTCATGTGCTTCTTGGCCATCTGTATGTCTTCTTTGGAGAAATGTCTACTTACGTCTTCTGCCCATTTTTGGATTGGGTTGTTTGTTTTTTTAATGAGCAGCATGAGCTGTTTATATATTTTGAAGATTAATCCTTTGTCCATTGATTCATTTGCAAATATTTTCTCCCATTCTGAGAGTTGTCTTTTGGCCTTGTTTATGGTCTCCTTTGCTGTGCAAAAGCTTTGAAGTTTCATTAGGTCCCATTTGTTTATTTTTGTTTATTTCCATTACTCTAGGAGATGGATCAAAAAATATCTTACAGTGATTTGTCAAAGAATGTTCTTCCTATGATTTCCTCTAAGAGTTTTTATAGTGTCTGCTCTTACATTTAGGTCTCTAATCCATTTTGAGTGTATTTTTGTGTATGGTGTTAGGGAGTGTTCCAATTTCATTCTTTTACATGTAGCTGTCCAGTTTTCCCAGCACCACTCCTTGAAGAGACTGTCTTTTCTCCGTTGTATATCCTTGCCTACTTTATTAGTTGACCATAGGCGCGTGGGTTTATCTCTGGGCTTTCTATCCTGTTCCATGGATCTATATTTCTGTTTTTGTGCCAGTACCATATTGTCTTGATGACTGAAGCTTTGTAGTATAGTCTGAAGTCTGGGAGTCTGATTACTCCAGCTCCGTTATTTTCCCTCAAGACTGCTTTGGCTATTCGAGGTCTTTTGTGTCCCCATTACAAATTGTGAATTTTTTTGTTCTACTTGTGTGAAAAATGCCATTCGTAATTTGATAGGGATTGCATTGAATCTGTAGATTGCTTTGGGTAGTATAGTTATTTTCACAATGTTGATTCTTCCAATCCAAGAACATGGTATGTCTCCATCTTTTATATCATCTTTAAATTCTTTCATCAGTGTCTTACCGCTTTCTGCATACAGGTCTTGTCTCCTTGGGTAGGTTTATTCCTAGGTATTTTATTCTTTTTGTTGCAGTGGTAAATGGGAGTGTTTCCTTAATTTCTTTCAGATTTTTCATCATTAGTATATAGGAATGCAAGAGATTTCTGCATTAATTTTGTATCCTGCAACTTTACCAAATTCATTGATTAGCTCTAGTTTTCTGGTGGCATGTTTAGGATTCTCTATGTATAGTATCCTGTCATCTGCAAACAGTGACAGTTTTACCTCTTTTCTAATTTGTATTCCTTTTGTTCTCTGATTGCTGTGGCTAGGACTTCCAAAACTATGTTAAATAATAGTGGTGAAAGTGGACATCCTTGTCTTGTTCCTGATCTTAGAGGAAATGCTTTCAGTCTTTCACCATTGAGAATGTTGTTTGCTGTGGGTTTGTCATATATGGACTTTATGTTAAGAGAGGTTCCCTCTATGCCCACTTTCTGGAGAGTTTCTATCATAAATCGGTGTTGAAATTTGTGAAAAGCTTTTTCTGCATCTATTGAGATGATCAGATGTTTTTTCTCCAACAAATTAATATGGTATATCACATTGATTTGTGTATATTGAAGAATCCTTGTATCCCTGGGATAAACCCCACTTGATCATGGTGTATGATCCTTTTAATGTGCTGTTGGATTCTGTTTTGCTAGTATTTTGTTGAGGGTTTGTGCATCTATGTTCATCAGTGATATTGGCCTGTAGTTTTCCTTCTTTGTGACATCTTTCTCTGGGTTTGGTATCAGGGTGATGGTGGCCTCGTAGAATGAGTTTGGGAGTGTTCCTTCCTCTGCAATATTTTGGAAGAGTTTGAGAAGGATGGGTGTTAGCTCTTCTCTAAATGTTTGATAGAATTGACCTGTGAAGCCATCTGGTCCTGGGCTTTTTTTGTTGGAAGATTTTTAATCAGTTTCAATTTCATTACTTGTGATTGGTCTGTTCATGTTTTCTATTTCTTCCTGGTTCAGTCTTGGAAGGTTATACCTGTCCAAGAATTTGTCCACTTCTTCCAGGTTGTCCATTTTATTGGCATAGAGTTGCTTGTAGTAGGCTTTTAGGATGCTTTGTATTTCTGCAGTGTCTGTTGTAACTTCCCCTTTTTCATTTCTAATTTTATTGATTTGAGCCCTATCCCTCTTTTTCTTCATCAGTCTGGCTAATGGTTTATCAATTTTATCTTCTGAAAGAACCAGCTTTTTGTTTCACTGATCTTTGGTATTGTTTTCTTTGTTTCTATTTCATTTATTTGTGCTCTGGTCTTGATTTCTTTCCTTCTGCTAACTTTGGGGTTTTTTTTTCCTTTAGGTGTAAGGTTCAATTGTTTGAGATTGTTCTTGTTTCTTGAAGTAGGCTTGTATAGCTATAAACTTCTCTCTTAGAACTGCTTTTGCTGCATCCCATAGGCTTTGGATCATCGTGTTTCCATTGTCATTTGTCTCTAGACATTTTTTGATTTCCTCTTTGATTTCTTCAGTGATCTCTTGGTTATTTAGTAACGTATTGTTTAGCCTCCATGTGTTTGTGTTTTTTACGTGTTTTTCCTTGTAGTTGATTTCTAATCTCATAGCGTTGTGGTCAGAAAAGATGCTGGATATGATTTCAATTTTCTTAAGTTTACCGAGGCTTGATTTGTGACCCAAGATGTGATCTATCCTGGAGAATGTTCCATGCGCACTTGAGAAGAAAGTGTAATCTGCTGATTTTGGATGGAATGTCCTATAAATATCAATGAAATATACCTAGTCTATTGTGTCATTTAAAGCTTGTGTCTCCTTATTTTCACTTTGGATCATCTGTCCACTGGTGTAAGTGAGGTGTTAAAATCCCCCACTATTATTGTTACTGTTGATTTCCTCTTTTATAGCTGTTAGCAGTTGCCTTATGTATTGAGGTGATATATATTTATGATATATTTGATATATATTTTGTTTATATATTTATATATTTTATATATATATTAAATATATTATATTTCTATTATATTTGTATTATATTTAATATATATTATATATATTTAATATATATCATATATTATGATATTTTTATCAGTTATATCTTCTTGGGTTGATCCCTTGATTATGTAGTGCCCTTCCTTGTCTCTTGTAACATTCTTTATTTTAAAGTCTATTTTATCTGATATGAGTAGTGCTACTCCAGCTTTCTTTTGATTTCTATTTGCATGGAATATCTTTTTCCATCCCCTCACTTTCAGTCTGAATGTGTCCCTAGGTCTGAAGTGGGTCTCTTGTAGACAGCATATATGTGGGTCTTGTTTTTGTATCCATTCAGCAAACCTGTGTCTTTTGGTGGGAGCATTTAGTCCATTTACTTTTAAGGTGATTATTGATATGTATGTTCCTATGACCATTTTCTTAATTGTTTTGTGTTTCTTTTTGTAGGTCCTTTTCTTTTGTGTTTCCCACTTAGAGAAGTTCCTTTAGCATTTGTTGTAGAGCTGGTTTGGTGGTGCTGAATTCTCTTAGCTTTTGCTTGTCTGTAAAGCTTTTGATTTCTCCATCGAATCTGAATGAGATCCTTATTGGTTAGAGTAATAATGGTAGTAGGATTTTCCCTTTCATCACTTTAAGTATATCATGCCACTCCCTTCTGGCTTGTAGAGTTTCTGCTGAGAAATCAGCTGTTAACCTTATGGGAGTTCCCTTGTAATTTGTTGTTTTTCCCTTGCTGCTTTCAATAATTTTTCTTTGTTTAATTTTTGCCAATTTGATTACTATGTGTATCGGTGTGTTTCTCCTTGGGTTTATCCTGTATGGGACTCTCTGCGCTTCCTGGACTTGGGTGGCTATTTCCTTTTCCACGTTAGGGAAGTTTTTGGCTATAATCTCTTCAAATATTTTCTTGGGTCCTTTCTCTCTCTTCTTCTCTGGGACCCCTGTAATGCAAATGTTGTTGGGCTTAATGTTGTCCCAGAGGTCTCTTAGGCTGTCTTTATTTCTTTTCATTCTTTTTTTTCTGCAGCAGTGAATTCCACCATCCTGTCTTCCAGGTCACTTATCTGTTTTTCTGCCTCAGTTATTCTGCTTTTGATTTCTTCTAGTGTATTTTTCTTTCCAGTCATTGTATTGTTCATCTGTGTGTTTGTTCTTTAATTCTTCCAGGTCTTTGTTAAACATGTCTTGCATCTTCTCGATCTTTGCCTCCATTCTCTTTCTGAGGTCTTGGATCATCTTCATTATCATTCTGAATTCTTCTTCTGGAAGGTTGCCTATCTCCACTTCATTTAGTTGTTTCTCTGGGGTTTTATCTTGTTCCTTCATCTGGTACATAGCCCTCTGCCTTTTCATCTTGTCTGTCTTTCTGTGAATGTGGTTTTTGTTCCACAGGCTGCAGGATTTTAGTTCTTCTTGCTTCTGCTGTCTGCCCTTTCTCACGTTTCATACAATCAATTGCAGGCTGGAGTTACTGACCCTTCTGTCTAATGTAATTTGGTCACAGTTATTGGGTTAAAAGAAGTCTTATTTGGTGCCAATGAGGAGTGGAATTGCTGGTTTAACTCTGTATCTTTACAGGAATCCATTCAAACTATTTCAACAGGGAAACCTCTGAAACACATGTGGCAGGGGTTATATCCTGATGCCAATTCACTTGCACATTCCAGTATAATTATCATTGACAGGCTGGACAAAGTTCTAAACTGTTTTCTCCTAAATATGGTTGTATTATATGTTGGCGAATGGATATTTTGAGAGAGACATAAATGTCTCCGAGTCATCAGGTTATGAATACATTCTTTGAAATTTGTGTTGCTTGAAATATTTCTTGCTGACTACAAGAATCCATGCAATTCCAAAACTGTAACATCTTTTTAATTGCTTAAAGGAAGTAAGTTGCTCACCTGGAAAGACAATAGTACCTTGTTAACTGTCAGTTATCCATGCTAATGGGAACTAATCTGTCCGGGCGTTTTATTCACTGCCATACAAATCCTAGATGTCAAAAATGTAAGAGCCTGGGGACAGTCTCCAGGAAATGAGATTCTCAGGAAGACTCTAGGGATATGGCTTACGAATTTTAAGTTTCTTATTTTGCATTCGTGGATAAAAATGAGAAGCAAAAAACTATAAATTATCTGGTGACCAACAGGTAACTATGGTTGCTATAGTTCAGAGCATGCTGGAGGGGCTATGACTAGGTAGCTATGGCCGGGCATGGAGAAGTCTGAATTCAAAGTGACTTGTTCTTTTTTGGAAATTATCAGTTAAAGTACCTATTCTGTATATGCACCACAGTCCTGGATATTAGGGTTACAAGTTGATGGGGATGGACAAATTATCTGACTTTGTGGTGCTGAAATTCTATGTTGAGATTTGAAGAACAAGCAAATAAGATATACTTACTTAGAAATAAGTGCTGTGAAGAGAATAGGGTGATTTTAAAGTGATCTCAGCTGAGGGACGCCGTTAGCCAGTGGGTCAGGGAAAGTATCATTTGCATGGAATCTGAATTGAGATCTCAGTGGAAGTCATCTGGAGAGTGTTCAATAAGGAAGTAGCTCGATGCTATTTTCATTAAAAATGTTACCCTGACTGCTGTGGGGGAATGGTTGGATAGGACAAGAGTGAAAAAAAGTGAGGCAGGTTACTAGACTATTGCACTGTTTTCTGCAGACGACTGTAAGTGAAAAGGAATCAGCTGCTCTTGAGGGCCTGATAAGCTAGGCTTGACCCTAAGGTGTTTTCAGGATATGGGTGAGATGAGTATTCTGATGAAAACTGGTAGGCACATGTGGTTGCAGATGAGAAGATGAAGCAGGTTATGGGGTCTGTGGAGAATACAACTTGAACAGGAGAAATTATTAAAAAAAAAAATTGTCGAGGGGAATGATTCTGAAGCTTGGCTGCACTTTACAGTCATCTGGGGTGTTAAAAAAAAATATATATATCAATGCCTGACCCTCCCACCTTTACCACCACTACACACACAGCCCACCATTCAGATTTACTTGGTTTGGAGTGTGGTCTGGACAGAGAGTGTTTTCAAAGCTACCCAGGTCACTTTAATTCACAGCTTCCTGTGAGGAAACACTGGTCTGGGCAGAACTTAGAACAGACACCAGGCTGAGGCAGAGGTAGGAAAAAAGTAAATTAAATGGGGATCTGGGTACTGGTACCCCAAAGAGCAGCATCAAGTGCTTAAACCCTTTCAGGACAGTGTTCAGATGTCTAATTATTAGCAGGAAAACTGCTTGCTTATTACACCAGGCCTCCAGAGTCAAGCAAATACCTGGAGTTTCTTAGAAAAGATTTCTTCACTTTAGGGGCTTTTACATTTATGTAAATAGCACCTTTAAATTCTCTTCTGCCCTTTAAAAATTCCCCATATACTTAAAAACACATTTGTAACTACAGCACAAAAATTAAACTTCCTACGTAAAGACATTTATGGATGCCATTAAATTTAAAATTAGTATTGATTTGTAAATACTTAGGTCAAGACTAGTACTAATACAAAAACAAATTACATTCTTCTGTGTACAAAATACCAGCTCATTTGATTTTTCACTGAGCTTAATGTATATTGGGGAAAAGTCATCTGTCACTTATTTTTCCAGAAATTATGAAGCCCATTTTAATCATTTACAAAGATGACTGTTTATTGTGAAATTTGAAAATCTTGTAAGACAGATTGTCCTAAATACATTAATTTGAAACAATTTAAGTAACACACAAGAAACTGCTCTTTAAGTAAAAAAAAAACCAGTAATGCTTGATAAAAAATGAAACTGTTGCATTCCCAGTTTTCAAGCCTATGTAAATACTGTGCTTAGATCCTTGCTAGTAAATATTCAGATCCTTTTTCTGTTCTTCAGTTACTTGTTTTTTGAGATGAACTTTAAAGTAATGCACTCCCCTCTTCTAAATAGTGTGTTCAGGAATAATTGATCATGAAAATACTTTGTAGTGGGGTAGAGGCAAAGATAGGGAACTCTTCATTTGATATAGTTAGATTTTAGTTCTATATCTAATTTGCTCTATTTTCTAGTTTATGAACTAGCCTTCCAATTAGCACATCAGTCACTCATAATCTCCAATTCTTGGAACTAGCCTGTGTAACTTTCTGTAGTTGGTGAACTCTTAATTCACAGCGTATTCATCTTGGTATTCAACATATTCTAAGACTCCATTGATATAAAAAGATCTTAAGAGGTAAATTTGCAGTAAACTAGTCTAGAAGCATGTTTTAAATGTCTTTAATATTAAAGCACATTTATTCAGTTGAATTTTCTACAGTTAAATTTTTAAGTGCTACAAATTCAAACAGTAACTGTAGGATATTGTCACCAATTCCCTCTGTTAATATAATTTCTAGAAAAAGGAGTTTAAAGACAAGTATACTGAATTTATTTGATACATTTTTTGTTAACTGTTTCCTCCAACATATGATTCCATTTAAAAATGCCAAAAATAAGTAAAGCATTTCTCTTATAGAAGGGGAGAATATGAAGAAATTGTCGTTGCCTACATCTAAATCCTTAAAAGTTTAAATATTTATGTAACTGATGGATAATCTTAATATTAGGGATTATAGTAAAATGATTGAATCAAAAATAAATGCTGTAAAAATTTTAGCATGGAAATTCATCTAAAAGTTTTGAAAATGCTGCCTAATCACCTAATCCTTATTTTTAGCTACATAAACCTTTTATCTTCCACTAATCACATATTTCTGATGAATCTTTTCTAACACTGATATTCTTACATTTTCTGTAAAGAAAATAGATGAAAAAACCTAGAATTCATAGAACTATTCTCATTTCAGCTACCATCATGCAATATACTTTAAATTTTTCACTGTTTAAAAAATACATTTATATATATATCTGATATAATCATACTTATCTCACAGATACATTGCTTTATTCAAACTACTGTGATCAAATAGTACAGTAGAATATTTATGGTGCTTTGAGAGAATATGTGGTGGAGTTTCTTTTTGCTTTTCTTTAGAAGTGAGTGCAATAATAAAATGATTACTGATGCTTGAAGGACTTGAAGAAAGGACTTAGCAGCAGACTCCAGGGATGAGCTTTTTTTTCTTGCCCTTTTAGGTTTAGAGGGAAGCAACTATATAAAGATTGGATTGGGAATTAATATCCAGCTTCAGTATTGAGGATAAGAAGTCTCTTAAATTCAGGGATGCCTGATGTCACCTGCAAACTTATTTTTAATCAAAAACATCTTTCTAGAAATAAAGGGCTAATCACCACAGGTGGATCTGGGCTATCTTCTACGTAGCATGAACAGGAACACTAACGTTTTAGAAAAGAATAACCCAGTGAAGAGATCCCTAAGTTTATTATACCTGTAGGGATTCCATGAGTTGGTGCCTCATTCTGGAAATAAATTACAGTATATATTTATACTGAGATATACCAGACATGTTTTAGCTCTTCCTCAGAATCAGTTAAAAAAAAAAAGACATTGACATTGTAATCCCCTCACTGAGTCCTCATTTGAATTTACCAACACTTAGCCTAATTTAGATTACTAGCTCAAGACCATGAGTATTACACAGTAGTTTCATTTCATACCTTTATGGTAGTAATAAAAAAAAAAATCACCTCACTGACATTCTGGTTCAGATAGTGACAAATTTCTCAGGCATCTAGGCATTGTTATCATTAATGGTCCCCTCCAATCCTCAATGTAGTTAGAAGCATGCCTTATACAAGGCATGTTTAACATGTTAGAAGCATGCCTTATACAATGTTAGAAGCATTGTATAACACATGTTAGAAGCATGCCTTATACAAGGTTTATAACTTAGAATATCAGTTAGTGCCAACCTTGTCCCTGTTTGTGTATATTAGCCAAGTTTCCTTCATATGTTCCACCCTCCATGAATTGGACTCAATTTTGTTCTTCATAGTATTCTCTTATTTCTACCCTCCCAGCTCACTGGTCTAAGTAAAACTGCCCTGTTTAAACATAGATGGAATATATATACATGCCTCACCAATCAAGATCCTGACTTGTTTTTATCTACTCATTTGTCAAATGCTGTCATTCAAGTTTAGGTTTGATAGTAGTACTCCAATATTTGGGTTCAGTTATGATAACTATCAATACAGGTATTTACCCACTATACTCATGAATAGTATCATTTCTTTGTGTCAACACAGGCCTCAGACACATCCAGTAACCCAGTGGCTTTGTGTTTTCATCTCTGGAGTTAATTGCTTAAATCTGTTTGTCAATGAAGTAAAGTAATAAAAATCTAGGGCAATAGGATTCCCTTTATAATTACATACCTGTACATTAGAAAATCTGGTTAAAAGTTTAAAAGGCCTAGCTTCTCATATCAAGCATGAATTGAAATCAAGGTTTTCATATTCATTTCAATTTCCCAAATGTATAATGAGGGAATTATAAAAATCATTCTTGGGAACATTTGGAGAACTTACTATAAAGGGCCAATTTATTTTTTGTATAAAATTTCTTTTTCTAAACTTGTTCTCTAAAAATATTTCTATTCCACTCTCTGATTACAGATTTAGCCAATGAAATTAAACCTAAATATTTTAGTATAAGGGTTTGAGCATTCATATCTGTGTTGGAATCATTCCTTCTTAAAGAATACAGCAGCCCCTTAGCAGCAATAAAAGCCACTCTTTCTGGGAGATAACAACTCGATGGATCAAGGCAGAAGTGATTGCAGCAATTTGTTTCATCCGCATAAGTCAGGGCACTCAAAAGCCCTGGATCTTTTCTTCCATTTGGACATCAACAGCCAAAGGCCATCTTCTTTGGGAAAGGCCAGAATGCTTCTAGAATGGAAACCATTGTATCCTCCCTGTTAATGATGAAGAATGAAACTCTCACAACCCATGTGAATTTGTTCTAGTGGTACCACATCAACCAAGTTTACAAATGCTAAACTACAGAATAATACCAACAGGATAACGCCTGGGGTGAGATAGATGGGTCTGGAGTATTCATTCTATCACAGCCCATACATAGGGCCCTGAGCTGGGTTCAGATTTGTTCAGGATTGATAAGTGAGTGCTTGTTAAGTGGAAGAAGTTCCACTTATTGAAACATCTATCTACCTCCTGTAATAAAGGAACAAATAAAGTTGGGCATTTTTCTTAGAAAACAATATTTAGAGAGTCATGGGGACAATTTCTCCCAGACAACAATAATATAGTCATTGATATAGGCCTTTCATGCATGTTATTTTTATCATAAAAACTCTACATGGTATGTGTTAATTCTTCATCTGAAAATAAGATTGTTACAGTTTGTGTAAGGTCACACCTTTAACATTGTATCAGTACTTCGGGAATAGGTATTGTCTAGCTATCAGCATATGAAATGTAGGACATAGATGCTTTAAGCTGTTGATTATAAATTAATTATGGCATAATGAGGTATTCTGACTTGTAAACCAAACTAGGTTGGGCATCATTTTATATTATAGGGTAATTAAGAGTTTGCACTTTAGAGGTAAACTGCCAGATTTTTGAATCAAAGTCTCACTACTAGGTATAGTTACTGTCATTAATATTAGAATAATACTTAATGTCCACAGTCAATCTAGATAGTTTCATGCATCGCAGTTTCTTCATCTATAAAGATAATTGGAGTAACTATTTCATGATCTCTTAGCATGAATTAAATGAGTTATTGCAAAGATAATGCAAGTAGAGCAACAAGCACACTACATACAAAGAGTAATCGATGTAAGTTATTATCTTTAATTATAAAGTAGAACTTAGACAATACATAAAAGCAAAACAAAGAAAAATCACTCCGTGCCTACCATCCAAACATAGTCTTTTGAAGGCTATAGAATGCTTCCTTTCAAAACACTTCTAGGAAGTTTCTCTTAAGAGCATATTCTAGCAGAGTTGTAATCATAGTCATATACACAGTTTACCACCAATTTTACAATTTCTGTTGCTACCTGAGCATATTTAATGTTCTCACATAAGCTTCAAAAACCTCCTTATCCACTACAAAATATTAAACAGTTTTACTCAGTTTGTGGATCTGGGTTTTTAGACCAAGTTTAACATTTCATTTCAATATATAATGTGGCTAAAGAGCTTTGTACAGCAAGTGGTTTCCATATTTAGGATGGAGTATTTCTTTGATCCCGTATTAACTTGTGGTAATTGATCTAAGACCCCTGTTTGTATATTCGTTATATTCTTTCCAGTTCTCTTTTGGTTCCACTTAATGGTTAATAAAATCTTTTGCAGTAGTCTAGCCTGACTTAGCTATGGCAAGGAAGAATAGGGGGAGGGAGTTTTCCTTCTTGGGAAAGACGTTTTATCTCCCCTTTCACAGACTTCTGGCTTCTGGCTTTTTTCCACCATGAAGGATGCTCTGCAAAATTATTTTCAGTGCTTTTAAGCCAACTGTGGGTCATTGTTATTTGCAAAGGAGGAGTACCATTCATGTCTATATTTTGGCAGACATGCCTTAAAGATATTAATCTCACGTTTGAGTCCTACTTTCTAAGTTAAGTATAAAAGTTGACATTTATGTTTAATCTTATTTTTGGCTTTTAATTCTTTGGGATTTAAAAAATATATAATTCTGTTTTTCCAGCACACTATCTGTCCTAGTGTGTTACATTTGCAAATTTTATGAGGACATTTTCTATATTCCCAGCCATATTACTAATTAGTGTATTATACCGATTACATTGAAGTATAAACTGTGAAGGGAACCTCCTAGGGGACCCCCCATTGTCCTTATTCCAGACTGTTGGCCGCTATTCAACAGTTATCAACCTTGTGATAAAGATTTCATGGGAAACCTTATTGGATATCTTACTAAAATAAAAATATAACAATGTCATATCCAAGATGTACCAGTTATATCTCCAAAGCAGCTATGGCATTAGATTGATTTGATTTCAATTAATGAAACTATAATGGTTTTTAGGATCTGAAATTCCCTCTTCTAAGTATTCACAAGCCCAGTATTATTATTTTTTACTTTTTTGCTTTCTTATTATGCCTTACCTCAGTCCAAAATTGATTTGTGGTGAATTTTAAAAGATATCGCTTCATATATGTTCTAGGAATGTTGCCAGTAATTTGATTCACACTGTTTAATCTGGACAGACCTCGTAAAAGGAGAAATGAGTCTTGAGCTATGCTTTGAGGAGGAAAAGACACATAGTTCTCTAAGCTCAGTCAGAAAATATATTTCAGGAAGGGTGAACAAAATGGGTTCAGTGGAGTCCTGGCATGTGAGCAAGTTATTCTCGAAGGATAAGCCTTTCCCTCGCTATAGTATTTTAAGTAACTGCTGCATGTCCTTTATTCTTTAGTATTGATCAAAAATTTTAATAGTAGTAAAAATGCCAGGAAAGTTTCATGATATTATATACTTTAGACAACCTCAAAAGTAAAGAGTGGGACTTCCCTGGGGGTCCAGTGGCTAAGACTTTGCTTTCCAATGCAGGGGGTACAGGTTCGATCCCTGGTCAGGGAGCTAAGATCCCCCATGCCTCATGGCTAAAAAACCAAAACATGAAAATAAAAACAGAAGCAATATTGTAACAAATTCAATAAAGAATTCTAAAATGGTCCACATCAAAAAAAATGTAAAAAAAAACTTTAAAAATTGAAAGTGTTTACCTCATTTTTCAGATGAAGAAACTGAGGTCTAGGTAGGTTAAGTTATTTGATGGGAGTCATACCAGTGGTATAGACTAGAAACAGAATGGAAACCTACTTCTGGCTCTCTTCAGATTTCTACAATGCTCCACTTACTACTACAAAACAATATGCAAGTATTTGTCTTCTGAAATGAGATGATGAAAAAAATGTTTTATAGGCATGTATCTATGTGTATTTATTTATTTATTTATTTTGGATTTAGGTGTCATTAGGTCTTTCTGTACCCAAGGTTTTGTTTAATGAAAGGTTTAGCAAAGTAGGATAAGCATTCCTAGGAGATTATCAATCTGATTAGCACTTAGAGAAAGGACAACAGAACAAAGACACATTTTTAATCACTTTATTTTTATCTTCGGATACCATGTAAAATTTTTAGGATTATTTTAATCTTCTGAGATTTTGGGGGGTTGTTGTTTGTTCCATTTTCAATTAAGGTCACACATGATACCTTAGCTTTTTGTTGCTGCTGCCGCTCAGTTTTGGGTAGAGAGTAGGTGTTGATTTATAGTCCTGCTTTATGTGTGAGTGTGCATGTATCTGCGTGAGGGTGTGTGTAATAAAAATTGTAGTGGCTTGCTCCAAGTTGAAAAAAATATTAAAAGCAGACCCTCTTGCCTTTTACATATCTAATTCTTTTTTTACAAATACAGGTGTTTACTAATCACATGCAATTTGAATAGGATTGAGTATAAAGTAGGGAGAATGTCAATATTTTTCAATAGACGTTTTTGCAACTCTAGCCCTTTAGTAGTTTTATATGAAAGAGACTCTTATCAAGGAATAAAAATTTAGAAGTGGAAGAAGAATTATGAAATCTTGTCCTGGTTAAGAATGACGTTTTCCTAATAACTTTAACCTTAGAATATGATGTGACTTATTAACTTAAAGTGTGTCATAAAACTCAGATGAATCTTACCTTCTTCAAAGAACTGACACAGTTTTATTTTCCTTTTGTTCAGATACATATTTCATAAGATCACTGTGACCCGCTTGTTGGTTTTGAGATTTCCATCAGAAGGTGATACATTTTCATTGACTGTGATGAAAACTGTGCACTGGAGTTGTGCAGTGTATAACCTGTTAAACTGTAGACAGCTCTGCAGTGTATGTGTGTATGTGTGCATGTGTTAAAAATATATATATATAAGTATTCTGATTTCACTTGATGATTAAAGCATGTCTCTACTACTGGGAGACTAGGAGATCCAGAAATAAAGACTTGCCAGTTGTGAGAGAATTGGGCTTAATTTAGCATAATGTAAATATTTTTTCTTCTACCATTTTGAATACCTATTCCTAGGACTAATGTAGAAATCTGTAATGTTCCCATATGTCCATAGTAACTTTATTTCCTGAAACATTATGAGTAACATTGATTTCCGGATAACATTATACACAGCATAATTTTTCCTTCTTGGAGACTGTTTGTCTCTTTGCAAGAGAGGATCAGCTGGTTTAAAAAAAAGAGAGAAATCATAGTAATTCTGCCAACTGGCTTTTAAAACTAGCCTAAAGAAGTGACTGAAAATGTGATGGAAACTGAGATGTATTGAGAGGACAGCAAACTCTATCATGATGACCCAAAGTAGTGGATCTCTTACGAGAAATAAAAATAAATGAGGTTTTTAACATAGGTGCTTTCGTCTAAGATGTTTAAGTGAAGTACTGGAAGACAGTTTACTTCTCAGGATGACTTAATATGAGCCAATGTCAATAACGGGAGCAACATTATCATCAACCAGAAGAGCTCTAACATGATTTGCAAGTGATACGTTGTACTATGGATGTGAGAAAGCACAAGACAGGAAACCGATGTTGCCTGAAATTATGTAATCCCACAGACCTTGGTTTTCTTATATATAAAATAAGGGAGTAAACTAGACCAAACTGGGGGTCTGCCAGCCTTATTACATGAATTTTTCCCCTTAAGCCAATAATTTATTGTCTTTCTTGAAGTTGAAAAATACATTTTGTATTTTAAGACCTATTCCCACAATACCCTGAAGAGGGTTTCTGACTTTGAAGAAGCTCTAGTATCCTAATAAGCAACAAGTCTTTAGTAAGCCGTAGCTGGGATGTTGGCAACATCCATATTCAGAAAAATCTGTCCACCTAGGAGAACGTGGTTCCCTCCCTACCTAGGAGAAGACTGGCCTTGTGATAAGATTTAGATGAAGACTTCACTACTCTGAGAGTCCAGAGGAAATCTAAGTTCCCTTTCCAAGCTGCTTCTATTATTCTGCATCTCATAAGTCTATTAGAAAGAATGTTGTCTCTTCCTTGGGGTCATTCCTCCAATGGATTAGGAGACATATTCTGGTCTCACTAGAATTCTTAAAAGAAGTCCCCTTTGAAAAAAGGTACGTGTCTTAACTGCTATCACTCCTCTGAGAAGAGGTAATTTCAAATGATTCCTGGGAAGCTCAGAGGCTCCTCTGCTGACCTCTACTGCTGCCACTGTAGTGAGTTGCTATTATTCCTGTGATGGGGCTGCCATAACAAAACACCACAAACTGGATGGCTTAAACCAAGAGAAATTTATCGTTTCCCAGTTCGAGAGGCTACAATCTAAAAGGTGTTGGCAGGGCTATTTCCTCCAAGACCTTTAGGAGAGTATCCTTTCTTCTAGCTTCTGGGAGCCCCAGACATTGCTTGGTTTATGGCAGAATAAGGCCAGTCTCTGCACTTATGTTCATATGGCTGTCTTCCTTCTGTGTCTTGTGTCTTCACGTGATCCCATCTCTGTGTCTCTGTCCAAATTTCCCTCTTCTTACAAGGGCACCAGTATATTGGATTATGGCCTATCCTAATGACCTCATCTTCACTTCAGTACATTTAAAAAGATCCTATTTCTAAATAAGGTTACATTCACAGGTACAGGGGGTTAAGATTCCAACATATCTTTTTGAGAGACAAAATTCAACCCATAAGAGCATCCATGAGTTTCTTCACTGCCATTGTCACTAGTACATATTTCAGCCCCATCTAGAGTCATTATGGAAGGAGGAAGGCAGTTTGTTTTTGTTTTGTTTTTTGCAGTGCGCGGGCCCGTCACTGTTGTGGCCTCTGCCGTTGCGGAGCACAGGCTCCGGACGCGCAGGCTCAGCGGCCATGGCTCACCGGCCCAGCCGCTCCGCGGCATGTGGGATCTTCCCAGACCGGGGCACGAACCCGTGTCCCCTGCATCGGCAGGCGGACTCTCAACCACTGCGCCACCAGGGAAGCCCAGAAAGGCAATTTTATACTCAGCCTGGGCAATGCATGCCAATTAAAGAGCAGAACATTAGAAACCCAGACTTAACTCACTTAGCCTTTGTTCCAAAAACAACCTGCCCCTAGAGAGGCTGAGGGAGGAGAGCTCCCTGCGTCTCCAGCATCCCAAACCCAGATGCCCTGTTCCCTCTCAATAGCTCATCTCTTTCTACCATTACATAATTTAGTTTAGTTTAAAACAATTTCTCAATTTTGGCTGAAAGTTAGCATTTTTTCTTTCAAACAGCTCTTGTTTTTAGTGCCATGCTAGCCTTCCCAGCAGGTGAGTCTGGATCCAGCTGACGTGCTGCTTCTGCTGGGTTTCCGTAAACCATGGAGATTAGGGTTTCTAAATACTATCTCCATATTTGCTCAAACTCGGACTTTCTTTACAGGCTTGAAGAGATTGGGCAAGTCCTCCTCAAAGTATTCCCCCACAGGTCTCTCCATTCTGACGTCTGATTATTTTACGCACTTTTCTCTTATGCCACCTGCATTTCATTGCTACACTCTTTCCTCTGAATAGTACATTCCAACACACCTATCTCTGTGCTAGGCTTTGTCTTTCAGATGATCATTTTCATTTCTTAAACTCCCAGCATAGAAAATGACTTAATGTTTTGGAGGTCAAGCCCTTTCTACCCACCCAGGTATATGGCTGGAGTAGGCTTAGCTGTACGGTGAGACTTCAGCACTCAAATAGGTATTGGGGGAAAGTAGTTATTTCAGTTGCGGTAATTCAGCTGTTAAAAACAAAACAAAACAAAAAACCAGTCTCTCTGCAGACATCAATTCTGGCTGAAAGTTAGCATCCCTTCTTTTCAAATACCTCCAGTTTGGGAACTGGAGTGCAGGTGCTTAATAACATATTCATAAGGACTCCCCAGTCTCTATCTTTGTTATTATAAAATGCTTTTGTTTGCTGTTTGTATGGTTCTAACACCCATTCACCTGCAGTTTGCAACACTTGTTATCATCCAAATGGCTTTCAGGAGCATTTCATAATGCTGAGGAGATAGGCAGAGGGGCCTTTAAGAAATATTAAAAAAAACCCAAAAACCAAAACACTGAAACTTAACACAAATGCCCTGAAACCAAAATAAAAGTAAATGTCATTTTAAAAACTAAAAAATATCATGATCTCATTAAAAAAAATTGCCAGGATAAAGTATATTGGCAATGGGAATTACCTTTTAACTGTTTTCCTTAAGTATCTTTTTATCTTCTCTCTGTTTTCAATACAATGTTTTAAAAATCTTTTGTATGGAAAGAGGTTCTGGTGTTAAAAGTCTAACTGCTAAATATAGTCATGAATCTGTACAATTTATATAGCTTAAATTGTTTTCATTTAATTAAATTTATTGCTATTCTTGTTAGATTTACTTTACTAGATTTCCAAGGTTGAATATATTATTAGGATTTTTATTCACTGTATTTATTGCCTTTCCTCTGTTCTCCTCCCAGATAATCTAGATATTAATTCATCAATTAAAGTGGAGTCAGTGTTGTCTTTGGCTTACAGTAAGTGCTTAATAAAGGTTTTTTTTTTTTTTTTTCCTATTTCAAGATCTAATTGCCAACCTCCTTAGCCGGCAGTTTGAGCCTCCTTAGTTATTTAAGTCAGTCAACAAATACTGAGTTCCTACTATAGGCAAAATATTATGACAAGTTCTAGGACTACAAAGATGAGTAAGACATGGTCACTAGACTCAGTGAGGTTGTAATAAAATAAAGGCAGATATATAAAGTAATAAGTGCAATTAAGTACTGTAGGTTCTAGTTTGAAGTACATACAACAGAGACATGGAGAAAAGAATGATCTGGTAATTGAGTATTTAAGAAATGCTTCATAGTAGTCTTGACTATCATGCCAAGACCAGACAGAACATTTACTTGTGTTTAGGCAAGCAGAAAAGAGAGGAGGGCCATTTCGGCATTAGCAACTGCATGAAGCATGCAGTCGTGAGAAAGCTTAATGTATCTGAGAGCCTCCAAGCCAGGTAACTGATGGTGTGGGAGTTTATTTCCTGAGATGTAACTGAAAAGGTAAGTGATAGCTGCGCTCAAGGCTCTTCCTTATTCATCTAAGCAATTTAAACTTTATTCTTTAGGCAGTGGGGAGACATTAAAGGGATTTAAGCAAGTGAATAAGATGACAAGATTTGCATTTGAAGAAGGTCATTCTGAAAACCTTGTGAATGACTAGCTGGAGGGAGTAAGACCATAGCCAAAAGCTAGAAGGCTAGCAATAGTCCCTGTGAGAGAGCTAAGGCCCCGGACTAAGAATTAAAGCTATACCATGGATCTCTGTTAATTTTGTGTTATGTTAAGTCTATAGGGCCAGTCCATTCTCTGTCTGTGGGCAGACATTGACAGGAAGATGATCATAAACATTAACTCACAGCAATAAATGCAGTTCATGGAACTGGAACCTTGTATTTTCATAACCAAACCATTTACTTGCCATAGACTAGACTGTTGATCTAGAATCAGAATAGGTGGAGCAAAAATCATAGAACATATAACAGCTTTAGGCAAGCATAGCCTGATACAACCATCTTGCTAAAAGTTGTCAGAATACATAGTCCTTGGTTACAACTCCCACCATCCATCTTCACATTAGGTATGCCCTCGTCATTGAAACTGGAATATAAAATACTCTAAGGCCAGCAGCTGAAGTTGTGCTTTTTTGAATAGTATGTCAGTTAGTGATGCCAAGATCTATCACTTTGACTTTTTCTCTGCTTCCATTGCTCCTCCATCTGCTTTATGATGGACAATTTCTTCACGTTGCTTTAATAGTAATTCAGGTTATAATCAAGTCTTCCAACCTGCAATCTGAACGACATGTTAAGGTGACTTTGTATATTTCTGTTGCAATGGCTATAATGCTTTCTGCCCCATAATGATGGCTGCTCTGTTTAAAAATTTCTGAGGAAAACTCTATCGTGCCTTTCTCCTTCCCCCTTTAAATTCCGCCAGCCTACTCACTATCATTTTTTGGTAAAATCTTTGTGTTTCTCACTGATATTTTTGTGGCTTGACTCTGCAAGCGGAAATTAGTGATAGGGGTAAGCTATCTGAACTAAATTTAAGCCTCAGTTCATGATGCTTAAACAACATTTGTCCAAAAATACTTCTGCCTACAGAAAGAAAAAAGGTTAGTACAAAGCGCAAGTGAAAGCTTTCACACCACTTTCCTCTGGGCTTCAGGGAAAACTAGGTGATTTTGTATGCTGATATGGAAAAGTGCGCCGGAAAAGAAAGGAGCAGTAACTGGATGTAGTTTTCACTTGACATTTTAAAATTTACATGTGTAAGTAGGAGACAAGTTGGATGGGAATCAGGGAGAGTTGAGGGTGTAGCAGACCATCTGGTAGCACCTAGGAAACGTGAGCAGCTCTACCACTATTCTTAACCAGGAATGTGCCTCTGAGCCTCCTAGAAACTTTGCAAAATGTTCAAGCAGGCCTAAATACCATCCCTGGATATTCTGAGCCAGTGTGATCCAAAGCCTGGGGAATATGAATTTGGAGGAAGTTCTCTGGATGACTTTGAAGTATTCTCTCATTTAAAACCTTTTTGTTTAAAAACCTTGAATACATAAATAATTAAAATGTTCAGTATTAAAATGAAGGGGAGCCCTTAGGAAAATTGGCTTTGCTTGGGGAAACCACCTTTTTTTTTTTTTTCCAGTCAGTGACATAATCTCCTGTTTTTATTTTCCTCCCCATGTCCTCCCATGGCCTATACTTTATTTGGTTCTTGTGTTCAAGTTATTTCCTAATTCCTGACAGGCTATTAGGTCGTACCTCAATATTTGACCCACTCAAGGAGAAATGACATGTTGAGAAGGAGTCTTTATATTTAGGAAAACCTACAAGTTCCACCCACCACACCCCGCAAAAAAAAAAAAAAAAAATTCTATACAGTGAATGGTGTCCAGCTTGATAATCACAAGTTTTGACTTCAGTCAGATCATAGAGTGTAAGTAGCCATGTGTGCATAATGTAATTCCTGAGTCTAAAAACCATGTAATCATGTGTTAAGTAGGTAAGCTTTTATATAACTCTTAATAATGAAACAAATTTCTTCTAACTTATAAATACTGTATTTAGTGGTATTGTTTAATGCTGACCTTACCTTTTCAGGCATAAATTGTACCTATAAAAATTGATTTTTTTTTTTTTCTTTTTTTGTGGTACGGAGCCTCTCACTGTTGTGGCCTCTTCCATTGCGGAGCACAGGCTCCGGACATGCAGGCTCAGCGGCCATGGCTCACGGGCCCAGCCGCTCCGCAGCATGTGGGATCCTCCCGGACTGGGGCACGAACCCATGTCCCCTGCATCGGCAGGTGGGCTCTCAACCACTGCGCCACCAGGGAAGCCCTAAAAATTGATTTTTAACTAGCATAATGGGCAGTTGGGGATAAAATGACAAAGATGTTGGAAACGTCTAATTTGGAAAAGAAATGCAGAGAGGAGTAGCCTTAAAACGTGGGCAGGGCAGCACATTGTTACGATGTTAAATGAGTTAAAGCAGCACTTTCAAACATTTTTGCAAGGAAAGCACTTTTTGCTTTTCCTCCCTGGCGTTCAGAGTTGGTTCAAATCTGTGGAGGACTCAGCTTCTCCCCTTGGCAGCTCCTTGGTACTCCTCGTGCGGTTTGAATCAGTAATGATGATACCAGCAAGGATGTGTCTGACTTTCTGTGCCCAGACCCTGGTTCTTTCAGCCAATTAAAAGCCTCTCCCATCTGGAGACTGGACTCCTTGTTTCACATCTTCTCAGAGTGGCGTCTGAAATGGGGGCTGGAGTCGTCAGGCTTCAGATTCTATTAGCAAAGCCCATCCTGGCCAAGCCACATGATGTTTGACAAAAATTGGCTCAGCTGGAAATTGCTCTCACGCATTTCTCAAATGCCTGCCCACGGTTCCCTGAGACAGTTTTGCCTTTTGTGTCTGCTGAGTGGAGGAAGAGGGGCATAGACTTCAAACCTCAACTAAATAAAAATGCTTTCATTTAATGCCCACTCTCGCCCAGACCTTTCTGCTTATTCTGTGAGAGATATGACTGGTACCAACTCAGTTCTTTGCTAGCTATCAGGCTCTTGCTCAATTGGATCCCACATAAAGAATTTCTAATAATGATTTTCTATAGAAATGGGTTCTTCCCCTCCCCCCATTTTCCACCACCTACAGTATTGCTCAAGCATGAACAGAATAGGAAACGAAAATGAAGAAAATGTGCTTGAAGAACATTTTGAAACTGTAAATCCATTTGAAGAATGTCTGAACCTAGTAAAATATTCAGTCATTTTAGATCATTATTTTATTGGTTGGCACAAGCCAGTCTGCACCAACCCCTTTACAAAATGTGGATTTCGCTCCTTGCGAAGGCCCGTCCATCAGACTTCTTTGGAATTACTATGGCTACCCAGTGAGGAGCACCTCCTGAGGCTGCACTGCCACTAATGTACCATCTAACCCTGTGATGTGTGATTTGTGATTACAGATCTCTTTATCCTGAACTTAAATGGGCTTTCCCTCGGAAGAGCTGATTATATCTTTAAAGTCTGTCTACTAAGACTCTCCTTCAAAACTAAGAATGCTTAAGCCAGGATGTTGATAACTACTGAACATTTTTAAACTCAAAATAAGATATTAAGCTTAAAAAGTAGAAGGCCACGGGCTTACCCTGGTGGCGCAGTGGTTGGGGGTCCGCCTGCCGGTGCGGGGGTTGCAGGTTCGTGCCCCGGTCCGGGAGGATCCCGCGTGCCGTGGAGTGGCTGGGCCCATGGGCCGTGGCCGCTGGGCCTGCGCGTCCAGAGCCTGTGCTCCGCGGCGGGAGAGGCCACGGCAGTGAGAGGCCTGCGTACCGCAAAAAAAAACAAAAAAAAAAACAGCATGCCATAAGCATTTTTGTTTGAAGTATCAAATAGCATGTCTGGTTGATGCCCCAATGATGTCATGTGGTAAAGCTATCAGGGTAAGCTGTAGGCAAGCACTTGAAAAACATAAACAGATTCCAGCTGAGGTCTCCTTAACACATCTCCAAACGCCCAGACTCCTTTTGGCTCACCTTGTTAAGCATCTGCCTGAAGCCCACAAAGAACCCACTTGGAGGCTCAGCTGCTGTAATAAGCAGAATGAATGCATAGAGACTCTAGCTAACAGATGGGACTTGCTGATTGAGAGAGACTGATCTAGTGTCTGGCTACCTGTTGGCAGACACAACGCTCCTGGCATCATCCACCCAGAAAATTCAGAAAGGCAGAAAGAGAACTGATGTTTAAAGGAAGAGATGTAAGGAAAACATGTATCAAGCCAAACATTTCATGTCAGAGCAGATAGAGCCAGTCAAGGAGGTTGCTTTGCTATAGCCTATGGGATCAGGAATCTTTCCAGACCAAAGTGAAAATAAATGGTATGTCTACACTATTTCAAAATGGCCTTTTGATCGTGATGCTCGTGAGACATCAAAAGTGTTGAATTTGCTTCACTGATATGGCATTGCTACTGTGCAGTTTACTCCTGAATAGGAGGTGGAATGCAGAGTCACATTTTACGAATGTGTTTGTGGGTCTCTCTGATTTACTGCCAGGGTGATTCAGTCTACAGTTTTCTTAACTTTGGGGCCATAGGAACAACTCACTTGGATTTTATCTTTCTTCAGAGGCCTGGGTTTCTACTTGCTTAAAACAGAAAGGAAAATAGAGGAAGAAATCATTCCCTAGGCACTCTCATCCTTTATCAGGAGCTTGTGGAGGCTCTCGATTCGAGTCAGACTCACAGTTGAGGGTAAGGTCATGCCCAAGGGCCTGGCACTCCTCTCCTGGGACCAAAGGAGGAGGTTCAGGCAGTTGCATCTACTGTCTCACGTTCCAGCCCCTGAAAAGAGGGAGTGAGAATCTTCAGCTTGAACAGACTACTTTGTAGAGAAGTATTGGGCAATTGAGATGATTTTCATTTTTGCAAGTTCTCTCCTCTACAGTCTTCTTTGCAAGTTCCTCTTCCTTAGATTTTTTTTCCCCACAGCTATAGCACCTTCAGAAGTTGTGTTATATCTCTTGAAAAATACTGCCATTCTCTAGACTAGGTTTTTCTTTCCCCCCCTACTGTAGAGCTGAAAGTACTGTTTCCCAAAGGAAAATCAGTAGACGTTTCAAAATAGAAAAAGGCTAACGAAGAAAGTGTGATGTTTCTCTCCTTCAAGCCTCTTACTGTGACAACTGGTAGTTTTTTTTTTTTTTACAAGCTGGTGTGTCTCTATGGACAGCACTTCTCTTGTCCAAAGCACATCATAGTGTCTTGTCAAACGCAGCTCGGATCTTTTCTTTTATAACCCTTCCCTAGGACTCATTTAAAAAGTTTCTCAGACATATAAATTATTGGCTTTGAGATGAGAATTACATATTAGGCCTGGAGAGAACAGTGGAGGTCATCCCATTCTCTTTATTTTAGGGATGTGGAAACTGAGACCAGATCTTAATTAAGGGGCTTGACCAAGATCACACATCTTTTAGGTAGAACTACCAGGACTGTAATACAATGTCAATCTCCTTAAGTCATATTGCCTCAATCAATATAGCTCCTTAGTTGTACTGGAAAGGTGGCGGGCAGGTTAGCTAGTGAGTCATACTGCAAACCTGTATCTAATTACTGCAGCACAGTGCAAAGGTCTATAGACATTAGAGGAAAGCATTGCAGGTAAACCAGATTTTGGCTCTGCCTCTTACTGTTTGACCTTGGGCCAATTACTTAACCTCTCTGTTCTTCAGGGTCCTCATCTATAAAATGGAGCATAAGACCCACCTCATAGGGCTAAACTGAGGATTGTTGGGTACATGCATGTGTGGTCCTTATGCTACTCACCTATTGCCAGCTATTACTTTTCTCTAAAGAATACTAAGATATTTTTCCTCTGGATTTCCTTTCTCTTCAAAACAATATATTCGCCCACATTCAACTTAGAGAATTAAATCTCTATTAGTGGTTCTGCAGAAGTAACTTTTCCTCTGTCAGTTGTAAGGCTTTTCAAATTAGTGTTAACTCTGCTTTTTAATAAATGTACCACTGATTACCCAATTCTAGGTCACAAATACAGATCTGAAATCATACAATTTACAATGTGTGCTACTTCCACCAAAGAACTCCTCATCCTTCAAAATATTTTCATGTATTATGACTTTCCATCTTCAATCTGTCAGGCAGAAAATTGCATCCACTTCAACTTGGAATCAATTCTCTGAGCAAATGTCATAAGTTATCCCATCACATGCTTTGTTTAAATGTGTTCCTGTAATCAACTAATTCTGTTACTGCACTGGAGGGAAAATATATCGAATTTGACTGGTTGGATTTATTTTTCATAAGCCACACTACTTTATTGCTTTTGATTCCAATATCCTCTGGATAGTCGCAGGTTTTTCTTTCATGACATGTATTTATTGGTATACTAAGGGTTGATGTTACTGAGGAATAATTTCCAGGCTTGTTCTGCTAATGATGTTTGAAATGGATTATGGTGTTTGGCCTCACCTATTACCCCAATTCACTGTAACTTCAAAAATAATGAGTAAAATTTCCAAGTTAACCAACTACCATGCTCCCTAAAATGTATAATACAGGTAACTTTATTTTAGGACCCTGATTTTTTTAAACAAAATCATGTATTATACATTCTTGTTATGAAAGTAGTATATGTTTAAATTATAATTTCTAAAATCAAGAAAAATGAAAAACCAAATCTTTTACCTAGAGATAATATTTTTAGTTCATATCTTTTCAATTATATGTATGTTTATGTATTTCTTAAAAGTGATAATGGATCACACTCACTTCATATATTTTGTACCTCTTTTAACCAAACGATAAAACATGAATCTTTCCATACCATTGAAATATTTTTCTGAATGATTTTGAATATCTATTATTTTATTGGAGAAAAGTCATACTTATTTTAGACCATTTATATTTTCTAATTTTTCTTTTATAAATACATTTAGGCAGAAGAATAATAGCTTGCTTTTATTGAGCATCTATTATTTGCTAGGCATTATATATATATATATTCCTTTTCTATACGTTCTTTAGTTTGCAAAGTAGGAATTATTACCTTCTCACTATAGATGAGGAAAGATATTACAGATTAAAAATAGATTTTCTTTAAGTTAATCTATGCCAAATACCTTGAAAGTAGAGTAGTTAGAATTGAGAACCAGATAGGCTCATGCCAAGCCTAACTTATTTCTACTTTATCATATTTGCCCCTAGAATAAATCCCTAAAAGTAAAATAAATATGTCACAGGGAAAACCATCCTAAATGATTTGCTATATCATCCCAACCAAAAAGACTATTCGTATTCTTATCTGTATTCAAAAGACTTACTAAAAAAATCCTCTTTAACAAATTGCAAAATCCCCATTATGGCTAATAAAATTCAAATATTTTCTTTATTGTTGTTGCAAGTTTAATTACCACATTGAAAAGATTGTGAACATTTTCTCTTAATGACACTTCTGAAATGTCTACTTTTCTGATCTCTGATCAGTCAGCATTTCACACCGAGTCGATTACTACTTGGGTAATCAACAGTGCAGCAATATGGTAGTTCACAAGCTTTCTCCCAATGTTTGAAGAAGCTAAGTTTTTAAAATTTATTTTACTTACAAAATATATATTTATTTGAAAAAATTAGAAGCCAGAATAAAACAAACATTACTTAAATCTGTAGTCCAAAGATAAGCAAACCTGTTTGGTGTAGCTTTTATAAACGCTACATGCATGTACTTTACGTATGCATTTGTTCACAGATATGAAGCACCGTTATTTAAAAATGATTACAGTATTAATCTACTGCATGATATTAAAAAAAAATACCCAGTACTGAATTGTATGAAATAAAGTTTTCTGGACAATACCATCCCTTCATCCCTCTTTCTATATTTAGTAGTTTTTGACCATTTGTTTTTAGTCTTCAGATAGCTACTTTCATAACTCCGAATATTAGTCTTATAAATTTAATGGATCCCCTCACTGTGAAGGAAACTTAAATTTATTCTTGAAAAGCTGATTTGTAGTTTGTGAGAAAACATTAAATTTAATCACATGGAAAAAATGTTGTGAGATGGAATATCATGGAATTTGAACTTGTTTTTAGCAGAGTGCCAACTCTCACTTAAAGTGTACTAATGCAAGTAAAAGAGGAGCTCAAAGTTAACTGAGATACATATGTCACGTTTTCTTCATCACTATAGTGTTCTTGAACTAAATTTAATTTTCTGTAACTGACTAGGAGACATATAAAATGTTGGGGTGGGAGAAAGCATAGGGAACAGTTTCTATTGCTGTGAATTATCCACCTATATTTCCTAGGAATATAATTGGCTTAAAATTAGTAGTAGTATATTTCCATTTAATTTAATTTAAAAAAAGGGCACTTCTGAGTGTGAAAGGAACAAATACATGATTTTCAAACGTAGATTGTTTTACAAATCCGAGATATTGTTCTGATGAACACAAGACAAAATAATCTAAATTAAACCGGAGTCCTTATGTTTCCTCTTCTCCCTACTCTGCTGCCATTTCATAAGTTAAAACAAACAAAAATCCAGGAAAGAATGTTCTATTTGGACCAAGTGACCTTGGTTATAAACATATACATTTGAGTTTTCAATGTCATGATTCCTTGACCTAAAGGTTTGTTGGTCTTCTGCCTGAAATTGGAAAAATTTTCCGTCAGAAGTAGTATGCTCTTTAAGGAGTTCATTAGTGATATACTTCAGTATAATATCTCGCTCAAGTATATAGTTAAAAATGCATGTTTTTTTATTAGAGCATCTGTTATATTCTTGGTTTTGCTAAATGTCATTATAACAGAACCATGTTTAAAGCGCAAATACTAAGAACTTACAAAAATAGACATCTACCTCAACTCTTTCATTAGATCTTAGGCTTATTCATTCTTGTCTAAACATTCTCTCACCTACAATTCTGTCACCAATCTCTTAACCTAAGTTGAGAGATACTTTGTCCTGCCTTATCCCAGACACTATAACCTTGGGACTATATCAGATGTCAAAATCCCTTCGCCTTTGCTTCTACTTCAGCTTTTAACTCAAGAAAGGGAGAGTTTAATGTTAATGCTCATTTTCACTTAGCCCGTGGCAATCATTAATATGTCCCTATTGCCCCTGCTATTCTTTTACTGCCCCTAACGTTCTGGGTACTTATGGAGAAAGTCTCTCTTAACTAAAAAATGGTTAGAAGAAAAGGTCAACTGTGCTCATGGCATTCAGTAGCCTGAACACCATGACTATTTCCTAACCCGAAAAATTTCATTTTCCATCTCACTGTTCCTCATCCTTCATATCCTATCTAATTTTAATTTATTTCTTCCTTTAGTTTTCTTATCTTTCCTATATGCTTAAGGATTAAATATCTCCTAGTGTTTTCATTTCCTCCAGATCAGTACATTTAATGAGGTATTGTGTGGGGAAAAAAAATTCTGCATGTTTGGTCTTTATCACAGCCACTAGAGCAGAGGGTATCAGCCTTAGATTTTCAGCCTTAGAGGTTAGGTGTGAATTAGGTTCAAATTCCCTTTGTATAGAGTATCTATCAATTTTAGACATTATCTGTATTATTATTGGTTTTGGCACACAGCACATACTAGATGTTGAAGAATAGTGCATTATGAAAAAAAATTAATTCTTCCATTTATTCTGAACTTTGATCTTTTAAGTTCCATATCTCTTTCATACTAAGAAATTCAACTCATGTTTTTAATTGTTCACGTTCACCATGAACTCTGTGGTGCTAGGAAATTATACCAAATCTAAGCTTCCAAAAATAATTTAACTAGGATGCATTATATTTCCAAAAAAAGATGAGTTGCTTTTATCACAAATTTTAAGGCAAGTGAATACGCTTGTAGCTTGTTTTCTGTTGGTATGTGTCTAGGGGTTATTTAAGAAAAAATATTAAGATATATGCTACCAAATTTCGTTAAACACATTTTCTCATGAAACATATTTAGGTCAGTTTCCAAAATATTTAGGCCTAAAGGTACAGATTTATCCTTTTTCTTGTCTAGCAAAGGTCCTATCAATATTGAATCTTTCCAGGAATCATGTGACTTTTTCTTTCTTCTTGCTTTTCTGGGAAACATGAGGATCAGCTATAACTGGAAGCATTATAAAGTAAGATAAACTTAGTGTGTCACTTGGCCCGATTGCTGTTGACATTTTTGGTGAATTTTCAGTGGACAGTGTGAGAATATGTAATTTTTTGCTTCTAGTGTTCATTTATATTTTAGGACATTTTCTGGAATGGCCTGGAGGTGATAATTTGAGGAAAGACACTAGTACATGAAATGAAATTATAGGGAAAAAGTTTCCTCTACAGAAGAATCATATCAGTTTTTATCAATACATCTTCCTATAAGCCATTTAAATACTTTTAAATAATACTTTTAAGAAACAAGGAGCTTTAAAAGTCAAGGCCACCTTTTACATAAAAGACAGTAACATACTTAGTATTCCCAAATTCTATTCAATCTACTTTTTCTCTTTGGTCTCTGCTGCTTATGAATAAATACTTCATTTCAGTTGGGACACTTTTTGTATCTGATCCTGAAGAATGTTCGTTAATCAGTTATAGATATACCACAATGAACCCAAAGAGTTGAGCAAATTTGCATCTCTGTAACATGTTGGTAAACTATTTTTTTCTTTAATGTTTATTAAAGTACTATAGATTGATTTTTTTTTAAGATACCAGTAACCCGATGGAAAAAGGAAATGATGTTAAAGAATTTTTTTTAAAAAAATGCAAGTAAAACCATAGCAGATTCGTTAGGACCCTGGTTCACAGGAGCCTCTAACTGGTCTGTTGGAACAGAGGAATGGAAAGTCTGGTTTGGTTGTTTTGATGGTCTAGATGGAAGATGTGGTTGATTTAGCATATGGCTATACACATTTTGGGGGAGCAGGGTATTTTGCACCGTAGCAGTAATTTTTCACAATTTGTTTTGCATCAAGAAAATTTGGTAAACTCAAATAAGTTCAGTATTTTCATCATAGTTTTGCCAGGAAATTTATTTTTAACAAATGTATGGTTTTGCTTAGTTACTCTTCCTAGTGAACAAATAGTCTCTGACCTTAGAAAAATACCAACAATACTGTCTTTTAAAGAATTCTCTAAAGTTTGTGTTTAAAATGGAAAATGTGTTTTTAAGTGGCATACATTAATCTGAGTTAAAAACAAGAATTTTTATAAACTAGCTAGCAACCAATGAAAAGATAAAACATTGAAAAATGCAGAAAATCTGATATCTTAAATGACTCTAATTTGGTCTTGTGTCAGAGGCTTTTTACAATCTACCTGACAGTTAAGAACTAAAGTACTAGCTCAACCATTACTAGTAAATTAATACGAAGTAATAACAGTCTATATAGATAAAATAATTTAAGAAGAAAATAAGAGCAATAATGGCATTAAATGATTACTTGACCATACATTAAAACCAATTAAGCAAATTTTGGAATAAAAGCACAAGAAAAAAAAATTTTTGTAAATAAACAATGAAGAACACATTTATAAGAAACATACCCCTTGAAGATTCATTTATAGTCAATTTCAGCATTCTCTTTGCTTGTGGAGTATAACAAGATAAATATTGGGTGCAGCCCAATGCCATATACATGATTGAATAAGTTTGGAATGAAAGGGGCAGCAAAGCTTAAAAGAGACGGTTTCTCACAGTACAAACATGCATGTAAATGTGCTTCAAAGCTCTACCTCAGAGTTCAAATAGCAGTCAGAGGTTAATCTCCTTCTTTGCCTTAGTGATGACAGGATAGAAGCTAATGATTGAACAGATTTATTTGTCACTATTGTAATAACTTAAGAGGTATATTTTATCTAACAAGTTTTTTTTTGGAAGCGTGAGGTTAGCTAAAAGAAAAATAGTATAGCTTTCTATATGCATAGAGCTGTACCAATCAGAAGGAAAATTCTGGGAGTGGTAGCCAGTCTACAGCCTGAATGCCTGAGCAACCAATGTATCTTCACTAGAGAGAATGTGTCAAAAGTGCATCTACTTGATTATCTTTCCATGATCTTAACGTGATAATTAAAATTGAAACTTAACACATGCATTACCAAGCAAGAGAAATGTACTGGAAATAGTCTTCCAACTCACCATTGATTTATTACTTTCCATATGGGAGAAGGGATGAACGTATGTATTTACGACCTTGAATCAACAAATACATTTATAGTTCATAATAAGAACTGGCTCACTTAGCAAATATTTTGTTGAGCCTGACAAAATCAATAACTTGAAGCCAAAATTGTGACAATGAAAGGATAGCAATGGAAGTAAAGCTTGAGAGCTGGGTGAAGAAGTCATGAATGTTATAAGTTACTGACACTAGTCATTTACATGTAATTAGAATTAGTAATGCTAAAATAAGGAAGAATGTAATTAGCCATCTCTATAGTGGAAAAAAATTTTTTGGATGAAATACTCAGTAAAAGGAGTGGTAAAAGGTGCAAGATGGATGATTAGAGACATTTTGTCTTCACTTCTGTGACAAAAGCAACCTTACTGCTCTAAGAAACTAAAAATTGCTAACAGTATTTCTGAAAATGTTATACCATACATTTTCTCCCTATATTCAGGTCATTTCTCTTCGGTGACATAGTTTACAAAGCAGTTTTTAAAAATGTGCCATTGCCACTTATATCCATGTATTTATATAAACCAAAGTTCTATACAAAGTAGATGTGAGAGAATTTGTCTAAACATTGCCCCTGATCTTGGTAATGTTACTGAGTCATGCGCTCACTGCCACATGACAGGCCAATACAACAAGAGATGAGTTGCTAAAAAGGGAGGGGGTGTGGCTGCCTCTTGCAGATTTCTTGGTGCCAGAATCCTGTGTTCTTGCAGCTGTCCACTTAGGTCTGGTCACAATGTTCCTATAAACTTTAAACAAAACAAATGCTATTTTCTGTTCTGCAACTTTTTATCTCTATATGAATGGAAATGTGTTATACTTTAAAAGTCAGAGCCTTGAGAATGGGCTATCCTGTATATTTCAGGCTATAGACAACATGCTTTTACAAAGGTTGCAGAGTCAGCATGACTAAGCACAGCAGCAGAGCACAAGGGTTAGAGCTAAAGGAAGTGGTCCAATGCAGAGTCAGGTTTGTTTTTCTGTTATAGTAATAGCTTTCTTTTATCCAGCACAATTTTCTAAAATTTACCTGTTCGGTGCTGGAAACAAATGACAGATTGCAGCTCTTTGTTTATAGAGGCAATCTGAAACCTTATTTTTGTACACCAATATATTGTGGAGGTGAATGTAAATTTTATGTGAAAATATCAAAGAGTTTGTCCTTTATTCATTTAGTTTTGACCTAGTCCTTTCTCTTCTCTCATCCTAAATCATGGAGTCTCTTATACCATTAGAAATATGTTTGTAAATGCTTGAAAACATTAGCATAGTCCTTATTTAACCTTTTATGAATGAGCAAATGGAGCCCACAGAAGCGAAGTGCCTGATCTAAGACCTTATATTTAGCTGGTTGCCAGGTTGGAACCCTATTGACATGTTTACTGATACATTGAGTTTCCTACTACATGCAACTCTGTCCTGCTCTTGAGGTAAAGAGTAACTGCTAAGGCTAGATGACTTTTCAAGAAAATAAAACTAAAAGTTACTTAAAATGTGCCAAGAAACAGAACAAGAAAGAAACAAGTTTGCGTTGAAGTTAGTTGTAAAAAGTGTTGCTCTTAAACCCACTTTAAAACTGCTCAACTTATTACACATGTACATGCTTGTATCACTAGACTTAATATTAGAGAATAGTGATGTCTGTCTGAGATATTCAGCACCCCCTTGTATGACTGACATGTTTACTCATGAAAACATAAAATCTTGGAAAAAATAGTTTATATTTTTTATTACTCACTTGTGAACTTACATTAAATTTGCTTTAATTTTTTTAGAACTCCTGGCAAAATACCCAGTACTTAATTTTAGAATCTTCAGTATAAAGAAATATTTCCTCTTTAGTTGCTGACAAGATTAACCTGTTAGGGTTTTTGTTGTTGCTGTTTCTTTTTAGTGCCCCCCCCCTTCTGAAGAAGGTAGGCAAACTGTTGAATTTCCTTTTTGTAAAGCTAATTGGCAGGATGTGAAATATTTAATCAACTCTTACCATGGTCCACTCTTCTGTTCCTCTGCTCTGTTAGAAGGTATGTTGTACCCAGACTAATGTTTTCAGTGTCTGAGATGCACTTTCTTATTTTTCTTTTTTTATCTCATTCTAGTATAGTTCATTTATTTATTCATTCATTCATTTGGTTGTGCCACATCTTAGTTGCAGCCAGCGGGTTCCTTTAGTTGTGGCATGAGAACTCTTAATTGTGGCATGCGTGTGGTATCTAGTTCCCTGGCCAGGGATCGAACCCAGATCCCCTGCATTGGGAGTGTGGAGTCTTAACCACTGCACCACCAGTGAAGTCCCCACCTTCCCTTATTTCTGACCCTTTCACACCATTACTACAGAAGATACAACATAATTACAGCATTTTGGACATTCTTTATCCATGACTCTGCTGTTTTTTAGACATCTTTACTGGAGTATAATTGCTTTACGGTGGTGTGTTTCTGCTTTATAACAGGGTGAATCAGCTATACGTATACATACATCCCCATATCTCCTCCCCTCTTGCGTCTCCCTCCCACCCTCCTCATCCCACCCCTCTAGGTGGTCACAAAGCGCGAGCTGATCTCCCTGTACTATGCGGCTGCTTCCCACTAGCTACCTGTTTTACATTTGGTAGTGTATATATGTCCATGCCATTCTCTGCGTCCCAGTTTACCCTTCCCACTCCCTGTGTCCTCAAGTCCATTCTCTACATCTGTGTCTTTATTCTCATCCTGCCCCTAGGTCCTTCAGACCCTTTTTCTTTTGGATTTCATATATATGTGTTAGCATACGGTATTTGTTTTTCTCTTTCTGACTTATTTCACTCTGTATGACAGACTCTAGGCATGACTGATTTTGATCCCAAGTCTCGTTCCCCACCAAGGGGTTGAAAAAATGAAATATATGTCATTGAGTACCTGAGGGCACAAATAAAATCTTCACAAACATTAGAAATGCTACAGGTGTGCAGGATCATTCCTAGATGGAATCTGAGACTCAAGCAAAGGGGACTTTAAGAGGAGTTTGGAGTTAGGAAAAAAACATTCTTCTTTGAATGTATACTTAGTGCCATATACTAGGCTGAACACGTTAGATGAGAATCTTGTACCTGTGAAACATGGGTTAATGTATCACCAAAGGCAGTCAAACAAGGAGGAAGAATGGCCAGATAAGGGCACACACCAAAAAAAATGCCAATCAGCTTGTGGTCTAGGGAGGAAAAGGAGGGAAGATTAGTCCTTGGAAAAATTTGTAAGTTTGCTGTCAGGGGTGCATCTCCCTTCCCCCTAAAAACTCCAGAGGTGTGACAGGTGTTATTCCTTCCTCTGACCATCCGCCCCCTCACCAATATGCACAGCTGGACTTGGGACTTACAAGCTGTAGTAATTTCTTAGACTCCTTTCCAACACTTTAGCCTTGGCCACAGTGTGTGTTTTCTATGCATAGCCCTGACAAGGGTACAGTATCAGCATATATTCCTCTACCTTCTTTTCTTCATCAGCTTCACTATCAGCAAAACTTGGATGGCTGTCCAAAGAGGCTAAAAATTACTTGTCCCCTATGTCTCATAGAAGGAGCCAGATCAATTATACCTTTGTTTCAACATTAGTCATGATTGTATCTTTTCATCAAAGTCCGTACTTATTTTGAAATTGTTAACTATTTTCAGTAGTAACAATAGACCATATACTTTGCTAATAATTAATAGTGTACGAATATGCCAAACGTGAATTTAATATATCTGTCCCATGACCTGGGACAAATGTTTTGATCTGCATTTCCTTTATAGAGAGCAGTTGTCCTTAGTTTTAAACCAAGGTGACATTTAGTACCTACTGACTTCTTTATAGACAATCTCAGAAGAAGGACCCTAGATTGAATCAGCTTTAACTGCTGTTTTCATTTAAGATACATTGAGTTATATTGGCAAGCCAAGGTGGCAGGAGCTGCGGCTGCCACTAACCGTGGCACCTGACATTTAAAGGGCACAGGAGCTCTGCCACTGGATCAGCCAATTTAACACTACTGATCAACTTGAGATGCTCTAGAGGAAAAACATATTTTCAACCATAAAGAGCAGACACAAGAGTGATCTTTCAAGTACACTAATATTACCCATCCCCTAACATTTGACTTTTTCAGTAACTAAAATTTAAAAAGAACTTAGTCCAGAATAATAATAATTACAAATCAGTTGCTGAGAAAAATTGCTTTCTGGGTTAAGATAGAGAAGGTCTTTTGGGGTTGATACTGGACAGAGATTAATTTTTATTGACATTTATATCATACCTCTGAGCTTTCAGAAAATAAAAATGGAATCAAATCAGGTCAAGCAAGTACAAATGTAGAAGATATTGCTGAGAACTGCATGAGCACCTAAACCCAGATTAAACACAAGCAACTCTGAATTGCAACCCCACCTGTGAATCATGCTGTGGGAGAAAATAGAGGGTTTACTTAGAAAGTCTTGGCAGTAGGAAAGTAGGGGGAAGAAAGCTTCAAAATTGCTAATTTATTTTGTTAAGGAGCTCATCCAGACTAGTAGACACAGGAAGGATTTCAGACTGTCTCGTAAAGTGGCTTACAATCAATTGCAGAGCTAGACATATTAGTCTAGAATCAAAACGTTATTGCTTTTAGTCGCTGAACATAACTGAGCACAGCATGCTATAGAAAGATTGCAGGCCGCCAGAACTGCTTGGCTTTAGCAGATCTTTTAGCTTTTGCAAACGACAAAAACATGCAGAGCAGCAGCCATCCTTTCAAGCAAGTTCCTGTTAGCTGATCACCTTAAATTGCAACTTAGAACTTTGTTGCTGAAATAGTTTATTTTCCTCCTGATGCTTCCTGAAACTCTCCCTCCCTACTTTAAGTGATGTATTTCTCACCAAGCATCATGTTCATACTGGAGTTCCAGCACTAAAACAAGTCACTTCCCCGGGATGGGGGTGGTGCATATTGTCACTTTTGCAAAAGAAATTTTCATTAAAACACTAGCATCTGTGACTCTCAAAAGTGAAATAAAATAGAAAGCTTGCTAAGGCATAAAAATACCTGTTCTCCAAATTACAGGACTTCAGCACTGCAATTTTGCTGCCGTGGCTGTTGACCATTTTAAGGAGTGCTTCTAATCCCTTTATAGCTCCGTGCTGAATGCAGAAACACTGTTCTCTGGTGAGAGAGTCACCTTAGAAGTGTTAAAAAGTGTTAGTTGGCTTTTGTAAGGTTATGGAGAACTTTGTGAACTTCTTTTATTATTGTGTCCTACCCCAAAGGTGTGTGTCAGCATTGGTTGAGGGATCATCTATGATTCTAACCCAGATCCCCATCTTCAGAGGTGAGCTGCTGAGTTCCACCTGAATTCAAGTTCCTTGACTTTGACTATCAAACAAATAGTCCCTGACTAGCTATATAGTGGAAGTAAACTTTCCACGTTCGGGGGAAACTATTATAGCAACCACGGTCTTTGAAGCAAGAACCAGTTTTTGCTTCAGTACTGCTCTGAGGTAGGCTGCTTTCTTATAAATGGAGACACTATGGAGACTGCTAAATTTGATGTTGATTGTGAGTCAAACAAGAATAATACCTCTGAAATAATCTACTTGTCCACTTTGGTCACCGTTACAAAAAGAATGTGATTCTAGAAACTAACTTGGGTCATGCTAGTCCAGTATCACCAACCTTGCGGATTCTGTTAGTGAAAGAATGCCCGAAAAAACAATTAGTGTAAAACAAATTATAACCAAAATGCCTTAGGTATTTTGGAATTATTTCTTCAAGCTTGTCGAGGCTTCTAGCTGACTTCCTAAGTCAAAAATTTTTTTAAAAGTAACACAACTAATACCTTATCCTCTCCATATACATCTGAACCCATCACATTATTATTGCATATTTCCAATTTTAATCTGATTTAGAAAATCAGGCCTCCATTTCATTTTCTGATAACACTATGGGTCATTTGGGCCCTGTCCTAATTTGCCTGTCTGAAAGTAGTTTGCACTTTCCTCTGTTCCCAGCTCTGATTCCTGCTCAAAATGCAGCTTCCTACCAGGTCATAGGATTCTAAAAGTCTCTGCCTATAGCAACTTGTCTGAAGCCTGAAGCTAAAACTTAGGGGTTTCTTTGAAGAACAAGAAGTATAACTAAATAGGTACATTCAGATCAAAAAAGAGGAGGAATTGGCAAATAAAAAGGCATTTACCTTTTTAATATGAAGTTACAAAACCTAAATAAATACTCAAAAGAGAAACTGCCTAGAGAGACAAGCTACTTCAGGATTAAACAAACTGTTTACCACTGAAACAAAGGAAGCAACACTGCTTATGCAGAGCATATTGTGTTGTAAGTACTAATGGTCATCAGCAGTAACATTCATTATCTATTCATCTATTCATCCAGCAGATGCCTGATGAGAACAATTTCTCATTTCATTTAGGGCATCTAAATATAATGAGTTAAACCTAGATCCTGAAAACAAAGATTACATACTTAGTGTAGTTATTCACATTGTGGGTTGAGCAGGTTTTACTCCAAATTTTACCACCTGTATTCTTTCTTCTAATCTTTGGTGATTCTATAAGTTCACAGTTGCACTTGCAGACCAAAGAAGAAAGGAATGGAAGTTAAGGGAATGACCGTGGAAATAGTCTGTAGCCCTCTACTGACAAATAACACTGCTCAATGTTAAAGCCACCAAATCAGATAGGAAATCTCCATTGCTGAATAATATCTAGGCACCAACATACGTCTGGGCACGAAATATCTATAGCTTATGATGCTAAGGTGAGAAAAGACATTGGCATACAGCTGACAAGGATCAATTAATTGGTAATTTGATTGATCTTCAAGGAATTAAAAAAACAATTATACGACTAAAAGTATTTTTACCCAATGTTTCATGAGAATAGGAATAAGTTTATTTGAAATAAATACATTCTTTTTCTATATTGTGAAATCTCATTCAATTAAATTTAAATACTTGGATGGCTTTATTACAGCCATTTGGCAATTTACTAGGGTAATAAAAATTCATTTTAACTAATAACTGCTCACAAAAGGTCTTCTGCATGAGTAGAGTTTTATTGAATTTGAACCTGGTCTGGCATATTAACATTGCTTTTTAACTGATATACCATTAGTACGCTGTATTATACTAATTGTCTGCACATTAGCCCTACCATTTCCTCAAATGCACTTTGGAAAAGTATTGAAAGTGTTCATTTGGATAAAGTATAGGTTTATTTCATAAATAGCTTTGTCACTGAATTAAAAGTATATTAAAATACAGGGCTTCCCTGGTGGCGCAGTGGATAAGAATCCACCTGCCAATGCAGCAGACACGGGTTCGAACCCTGGTCGGGGAAGACCCCACATACTGCGGAGCAAGTAAGCCCGTGTGCTGCAACTACTGAGCCTGTGCCCTAGAGCCCATGTGCCACAACTACAGAGCCCACGTGCCACAACTACAGAGCCCACGTGCCACAACTCCTGAAGCCCACGCACCTAGAGTTCATGCTCCACAAGAGAAGCCAATGCAATGAGAAGCCTGCGCACCACAACGAAGAGTAGCCCCCACTCACCCAAGCTGAGAAAGCCTGCGCACAGCAACAAAGACCCAACACAGCCAAATATAAATAAATAAATTTATTAAAAATACGAACAAATTTAATAATGACTTGGCCATTTGGCAAAGTAGTCTTTGGACCTCAAGAAGATTCAGAGTCAATTCAAAGCTGGATTAGATTCAGCGTCTTTTTAGGACTCATTATTTCCTGTCTTATTATATGCTTAAGAAGACCTTCTAAAAATTTAATAGGAGGGCTTACCGTGGTGGCGCAGCGGTTGAGAGTCTGCCTGCCAATGCATGGAATGTGGGTTCGTGCCCCGGTCCAGGAAGATCCCACATGCCACGGAACAGTTGGGCCTGTGAGCTGTGGCCGCTGAGCCTGTGCATCTGGAGCCTGTGCTCCGCAAAGGGAGAGGCCACAGCAGTGAGAGGCCCGCGTACCACAAAAACAACAACAACAACAAAAATTTAATAGGAAAAATCTTAAAAAAAAAAAAAAAAAGTTAATAGGATTTATTTTTATGTCCAGATGGAAATAGGATTTATTTTTATGTCCAGATGGAATTAGGATAATATGTCCAATGCACAGCATTTGTATATTACAATACCTTGAACATGTGTAATAATAAAAATAGCTAACACCACTTACTATGGGCAAGCAACTCATGTTTACATACATTATCTCATTTAATCTTTATAAAATGAGGTAGGTACCAATTATGCCCATGTTACAAGTGAGAGCAATGAGATGTGAAGTGAGGCCAATGTGGTGGTTTGCCCAGGATAACATAGCCAGTTCTTTGTGCTAAAGATAGCATGATCTGCGCTTCCCCGGTGGCGCAGTGGTTGAGAGTCCGCCTGCCGATGCAGGGGACACGGGTTTGTGCCTTGGTCCGGGAGGATCCCACATGCCGTGGAGCGGCTGGGTCCGTGAACCATGGCCGCTGAGGCTGTGCGTCCGGAGCACTCCGCAGCGGGGGAGGCCAAGACAGTGAGAGGCCTGTGTAATGCAAAATAATAATAATAATAATAATAATAATAACTAAGGCAGCTACTTTTTTTTGCTGGGTGTTGCTCTCACTCCTTGCTCTCTCCCTCCCTCTCTCTCTCTCTACCTGCTTCATCTACCTTCCTCTGAAGACTGGTTTTCTCTGCTTCTGCATATTTGTTAACCAAATTAATCTAACTAGCAGAATTCATTGTTGGTCTAGTTAAGCTACTTATTATCTCCTTGTTCCTATTCTAGTATTCCTTGGTGAAAATGTGGTTGGTAGCTAGACTCAGATGTATGCTACTTGTCAAATCAGCTGTGGTTGGGTTGGCACATTATATTTGGGTGGTTCCAGGGACCACCCATGGGGTTTGGGGAACCAAAATGTTTCAAGTATAGTTTGTCATTGAGTTTAATGTCCAGGTGAAATTATAGGAATAAATAAGAGACTACAATTTGGGTAATTGACAAGGTAATTTTCTTAAAGACCAGGGATGAAAGGTTAAGAATAATTCCCAGAAAGACAGTCAGTTAGATTAGCTAGGTGTAAATATGGGGTAAAATATATTTTTCTAGGTTTCTCCTGGAACTTACAAGAAATTTAATGACCAAAAAAATCAATATAATGGAGAAAATGATCTTTTCTAACTTGACTGATAGTTTATTGATATACAATGGATGAAAGTTTACTGATAGAGAATAGATGAAAGTAATCATTAGATTGAGTCAATCTGAGCTTTGCTAAGCTGAAATTAATGAATTTTCTGATCTGTTCATAGCTATATTCAAAGGTGACTTTCAGATTAATTCTGTTTACTCTGTAGTCTGTATTTGTAGGTGTAGGCCTGAGCTGGAAATATTTTCACTGTATTTTGTTTTTCCTTTTATATCTGAATCTATGACTTGAATAAAGCTTTACTGGGAATTCTAGAGAGCATAAGCACTTACTCTATGATACAGATCTTTTTGCAATGTTCATAATGATTCTTTCTCTGGCTGTTTTAGAGCTAAATTATTTTAACCCGTTTTGGCTAAAACAACAGATGCTGTAATTGAGAGGAGAAAACTGATCCTGAAATGTTTCATATGTCTGTGCTCAGAAGCCCACTAGAATTCTGTAGTTTACTGTGATGATCATAGGGTAGCTGCTCTTTGCTTTGTAACCACTGAAGACATTTGGTAAGAGTAATAACAATGTTGAGAGTTTTCTGACAGGCTCCATTCGAGGTTTTCCCAATCAAAAATCAGCATCCGTATCCTCAATTCCATTTAACAGATAATGTAGAAGATGAACGTTAAAAAAAAAAAAAAAGATATTGAGAGGAGTTAAAAACAAAAAACTAGGAAAACATTCAATAGGTTGAAGAGGATTGTGATCATAGTGTGAGAAAAATAGTATTCAATTTGAATTTTAGAAATGTTATTTATGCAAAAACAATGCTGGTCTTATTGAAAATGGTCAGGTTGCCACAATCTACCTTCTAGCCTTTACCTACCCCTTTCTTTTGTCCTTTTGGGCCTCTTACGCCATCTACCACATACCGTGATTGCTGTGTGGCTTTCCCATCTTCCCTTCAGGACTTGTTTCATCGAACCACTGTCAGGAAAGGGTATGATGACCTGATGTACAACTAACAACTTACTAATAAGTCTTAATACTTTTTTCCATCCCAGTACATTTCAACAATGAAAGCTTAAACAAGGAATCTCTAGTCTTGGGCTTTAACAGATACTTTAACAAAACATTAGTACTTTCTGGAGATCTCTAAAAAAAAAAAAAAAAAAAAAAAAAAAGTATCTCTGCCAGCTTGTAACCAGACCATAGTTGAGATGAGTTGGGATGAGAACAATCTGTTTTGGAGAACATTATCCAAAAGGGATCACTTTTTAACAATTCTTAAAGGTTATGTGTTGATAAGGATGATGTACGTATTAGCTTGCTAATACTACCTTAACAAAGTATCACAGGCTGGGTGGCTTAAACAACAGAAATTTATTTTCTCACAATTTTGGAGGCTTGAACTCTTAAGATCAAGGTGTCAGCACGTTTGTTTCCTGAGATCTCTCCCCTTGGCTTATAGACAACTGTCTCATACTGTGTCCTCACGTGGTCTTTGTGCACATGCACCCCTGGTGTCTATGTGTCCAAATTTTCTTCTTTTATAAGGACACCAGTCAAAATGGGTTATGATCCACCTTGGAGACTTCGTTTTACCTTAATCACTTATTTAAAGGCTTTATCTCCAAGTAGTCAGATTCAGAGGTGTAGGGAGTTAGGACTTCAGCATATGAATTTTCAGGGGACAAAATTATCGACTATGATAAGATATTAAAAGAAGCACTTTAGAAAACTTAAAACATCAGTGGACTTTGAAATCTTAGAAAAGTAGTCCAGAAATTGCATCTTCAGTTATTTTCAAACTTTTTAAAAAATATATACATTTGTGTGCTTACATCAGCCATGGGTGAATCTATCAGCTCCCACCCTGCCCTCACGTCCTGCTACTTGTGAAGGCAGAAGCTAACGCCTACTGCTAGTTATTTGATTCCTGTTAAAAGTAGCCTGTGAGAGGGAATTCTTTCTGGCATCCTGAAGAGATACGTGTCATATTGCTAATCCTATGATATCTTCGATAAAACAAGGCATTGCAGAAACTAAAGCCTATATATATATATATATATATATATTTTTTTTTACATAAACATTTTGAGTGGGGATGGTTGTTTATTCTGGGAAACATCAGCAAAAACGTGAAAAAATTAGGTATGGCTGCCTTTTACTTTTACCTTCCCATTTTCTCAACATTGGAGTTCTGAGAGGTGCCTAAACTAACATGGCAATTAGATGGCATTTTTCTTCAGTATTTCAAAACTGATGACTGAAGCAACACGAAGATTACTGCAAACGTAGAAAAAAGTTGTCTGCCAAGTGTTGGAAGATTTTCAATTTTTAATTTAAAATTTTTTGTGTACAAATTTAGCACCTAGAATAATGCTTATCACTTTGTTGGATCTTAATAAATACCTGTGAATCAGTCAGGTTGTCTCCTGTATTTGCGGGGTATTTTGCATCTGCCTCTCACAGCATTTCGTACATTGCATAAAGATCATGCATTGCCATGTTTGTCACCCTAACTAGATTGCACACTTGATTCATTTCTGTCTCCACAGGCTATAATGAAGTGTTTGACACATGGCAGACACTGAATAAATATTTCTTGACCAAAGGACATGAAGAACCTATATTTTCAACAGCAGTGTTGACACAACTAGCTTTCCATAGCCCCGTGTGTGAAGTAATTGCAGGAGTGCCTGTAGAAACTTGACACAAATTTTCTCTGATGCCCCAAATGCCTTAAACAGCGTACCTCTAATATTAGAGGTGGAACTCAAGGACCAGAGATTCTCGGGGATGATAATACTATAATATAAATTCATAACACAGTATGGTTAATTGGTATCAGATCCTTTCTACGAATGGATTTTGATGGCTCAGTTGAGAAGGAACGATAAGACCTTTTGTGCTTAGTCATTGAGTGCTCATGATGAGTAGAAAGGTGAGATCCTTGGCAGGTCTTGACCTTTGTCTTTCTCACTGTCACTGTAGGATTTAGCCTGGAGGAAGTCCAGTGATAGTGATATATAAGAGGTAGTGAGCAGTAATCCAAACTGTCACCAATTCCAGAAGTCTGTATAAATATTTTCATTAACCTGAATGCATTTAGAATGCACTTATTTTCTTAATGCTGGTATGTATTCAGAGACCTTTAATTTCTGGCTTATCCATATTTGCTTGGCCCCTGTATTTCTTTTGTTGCCTCTGTGTTTTGGTAATTTGATAATAAAAAGATAGGAAGAGAGAAAAAACTGAAATGAAATCTATATAGCATATAAGTTTGCTACTAAAAAGTTTGGTAGTAAAGGATTTTATTGCCTCATGGGTTTTAGAAATTATCAATAGAACAATAGAATAGAATCCAATATTATAAGTGTTTAAGCAGTGATTGAAATTACATATTAGTATAATTTATAGATATAATGGATTGAAAGGTGATTAAAAGTATACATTCCTTAATTTTTTGGGGTCATGGGAATTTTACATAATTCATACTTTTCTTGGCCCAACAAGAAATAAGGAAGCAATATCAAAGAATTGAAAAATTATAATTATGGGTTAAGATATCATTGCTTTCTGTGTTTAAATGCATTTTTTCCACATGGAAACTCCAGGGATGATGATTTTCAGTAAGAAATTGAGACATGGAGAACTTAACTGACTTATTCCATTCTGCCAGAGGACTTGGAAGCAAGCTAGTGTAATGGGACACTCGCCACTCTAGGAATTGAGTCGTACGATTTAGTCCAGTGCTGTCACTGATGATTAACTATAGAGAATTCATTTAATTGAACTCAAGAAATGTTTACTGAGTGTTTACTCTACACCTTGCATAGTGCAAGGCACTGAAATATACAGATGAATGAGAGGCAGTCTCTCTCCTGTGTCCTGTCATCTGCCTTCTTGAAGGATGTGAACATTTTAAAGTGGTAGAGCAGGCAATCCAATCCAGAAGCATAGCCTGGGCAAAGACTTGAAATTGTCCTAATTTATTCATCAGTATTGGGGTAAAATAAGTATTCTATCAAGAATGAAAGATACAATACACTAAAAAAGATTGCACTGTAGTTAAGTGTGATAGTATGAATGGTCTTGAGAGTCATTCTAAAGATTCTGGACTTTATTCATGCAAGCTTTCCTAAAGTTCAGCATGAGTGTTTCTGGATATATACTTGGTCATGTTCTGTTTACCTTAAAGAAAAAACAGGTTTTTATCGAATGGTGAAGTTGAATCCATTACTACTAAAAGAAAAATGAAGCTGGAAATGTAGGTTGGGGCCTCAAATTCCATGCTATATTGTTTAGATAGCCAGTAAAGTTCTTAAGAATAGACATGACAAGATCAGCTCAACAGAATTGTAAATATGGAGGAATGTTTAAAAGCATGGACTCTGTTTGGAGTCAAATAGAAATGCATTCTGCTTTTCCACTTAGTAGATGTGTAGCCCTGGAAGAGACACTTCAGTTCTTTAAACCTTCCTGTCTCATATGTGAAACAAAGACAACATCTGAGTTAGTGAATAGTGCCTGGCACACAGTTAGCACTGACTAAATGGTAGTTAAGGTTTTTGAGTTATTCTTCCTAAAGGAGTAACAGTGGGAATGAAGTGAATTGGTGGAAGAACTTTTACAGAAGTAAAACTAATGCACTGTGTTAGTAAAATGGATTTGAGTAGGGAAAGCCACTTAATTAAGCACTACCTGTATGTAAAGGTAGGGTGGCCTAATTTCAGATTTGTCCAGGAAGTTCTTGAGATGGGGGACTTTCAGTGCTAAACCTGGGAAAGTCTTGGGTACACTGGGAAGGGTTGGTCACCCTATATAAAGGGGTTTCTTCAAAAAAATCTGTGAGGAAATATGCTTATCCAATCCACAGATGAAGAAACTGAAATTCAAGGAGATAAGGTCAAAGTCACCCATTAATAAATAGCAAAAATTAGGGTCCAAACCTAGATTTTCCTGATTACAGATAGGATGTTAATGTGTTTAGATACAGTGGGTTTAAATCCTGGCACACCACCTGCCGGTTGCATGGCTTTAAGGACGTTAAGTAACATTTATGCTTCAAATGTCCCTATAAAATGAGATTTTTAGTGTATTTTCTCATATGTAGTTGTAAGGATTAAATGAGGTAGTATATGTTTGAAGTTTAGATCAGTACTTGGCACATAGTAAACTCCCAAAGAGCAGGCGTTATGGTAAATAAATGTATTCTATTGTGTAATCAGTACTCTGCACAATACAGCTTTAAGGTGAGAAGGTATAAGGGGCTCAGTTTTATGTCCTTTGAGTTCCAGTCATCAGGTAGCTACTAAATGATCATGTTCACTAGGAAACTGACAATAGGAATTTGGAACTTGTATGAGCAGCCTGAACTGGAGATATAGGCCATTAGACCAGCTAACGGTTGGTGACATGGCAAGATATGAGTAGATCCTTGAGTGGCTATGAGAGAAGAGCATGTAGTGAGAAGAGACTACTGCCAGGGCACCATTGATATCAGGAAGAAAGTATCAATTAAACGCTTTCAGGCATCTAGTGTGGGATGACTGCTAAGCTGATTTTTAACAAGGGAGATAAAGTGTGGGCTCAGTATGCATTATGCATGTTACATAATGCTTGGAGATGAAGAGGTGGGCTGCAACTGATAGCAGTGGGGACCAAGAAGCAATTGAACGTAGATGATTCTCCAAGGGCCTTAAAAGTTTAAGGCTAAATTTCAAATTCAGGAACCTGGAGGGTTTTATGTGTTGATAAAATACGTACTTCTTTGATTCATAGGGCACTTCAAATGTGCTGTATTTCAAGTTGTTGTTTTTTTTTAACCACCCTTACATAAGTTTAGAACTTCTGGTTAATAAAGCATTTTAACCGATCATTTTTTAAATAATATCTTTATTGGAGTATAATTACTTTACAATGGTGTGTTAGTTTCTGCTGTATAAAAAAGTGAATCAGCTATACATATACATATATCCCCATATCTCCTCCCTCTTGCATCTCCCTCCCACCCTCCCTATCCCCCCCCCCGTAGGTGGTCACAAAGCACTGAGCTGATCTCCCTGCACTACTGATACCATTTTAAATAAGAGAAAGGTCAGTAAATGAAACAGAACAAAAATGCAATGGAATAAAATCCCAACACATCATGACATTACATGTACTTTGAAAACTATTCCTGATCTAAGCATTAAAGCATTAATGCAAATAAGTCATTCACCAAGAACATTATACGACTTAACAATCCTTTGAGTTCACCATTTTTCATTTTTCTCATTAAAATGGATGACTTACTTGGCTTTTAAAAAAAATGAGCCTGAGTTTCTGCCATTAAGCTAGATGTAAAGACTCATCAGAATTACCAGGGACCTGGAAGCAACATATGGAGGAGGAAATGTTAACAATGGTAGGGCTGGGGGTGGCAACTTCAGACATCCTTTATAATGAGAGATTTTCTTGCATGAGTGTATATGAGGATAGTTGAAGAATACTCTGGCGAGATTGAATTACTACCTGAAACCAACATAAGCAGCTCGTTTGCAAATGAGCAAAGCCAGTTAGGCCCACATAACGCCCTTTCCTCACACCTGGGTTTCCTTCATATTCATCCTCAACAATACCATTGTGGGAAAGTGCTAAAACCAGTGCATGATTAGGGATGAAATGACTGGTTGATTTTGCTGCCTGCAGGATTCATTTCAGAAAGCTCAAGACAGGGATTGGTGTGTGAGAGTTGAATGAAAGGACTCTAAAATTAAAAATAATATCCCTCTAAAACTCAGAATGAGCCAACAATCTGAAGTGGCTTGGCACAGGTCTGTAATGGTTTTCTCTCTGTGTTGGGAGTAATGCACATCGTTGCTGAGTCGACTGATGTTCTGTGAAAGCTTTTAATTTCATAAGAAAGAAATACCCATAATCATTGTGTCATTAATACATAAAAACAGACTACCATGAGCCATAGATTAACCATTGCTTTTTAATGTAACACCCTGGAGAGGAAAAGCCAGGTGATTATGCTTTATCACTGAACAGGAAGCACGGATTTGTCTTTCCTGGATGTCTTGGTAACAGCATGCAAAATCTTCAGCCAAAAGGTCCCTTATAACATCTCATACATTTTACAATGTGATATTCTGTCCTTAGGTTGGAAATGATAGCTGCTTATTTATGCTGTTTATAATTTTCAAAAGCCTAAGTGCAAAGATGACTTTTCCTGAAAATCATATATGATTGTACTTACTCGTTTGAGGACATATAAGAAATAGTCAGGACTACTTAGCACAGATGTCAGAAATGCTGTGTTTATCCTATTATGTATAATCAGATTAACCTTTCCTTTTGTGCTATAATTATTACACAAAATGGCAAGGTTCATTTGGTGAGACGTGGCTTTTTTTTAATGAGCCCAGTTATGTAAATCTCTTGATTAAAGGAGAAATAAGAGAAATGGGAGCAATGAGCACAACTTGGGCAGACAAAAAACTAATTTGAATCAACTAAAATTAGAGAGGGGCTCAAGTGGTTTGCTTTGAACCTTCGATCACTTCCTTTACAGTCTCACAACTAACACCTTAGTTGGGGCCTTAATAGTTCAACCTGGATTAAGATAATTTCTAAACTGCACATTTTGCTTCTCAATTCTTTTGTTTTCAACAATCCATCTTACAAACAATATTCTGGAACAATCTGCTTAAAATATTCCTGAGCATGTAACACTTCTGTTCAAAAGTCTTCGGTGGCTCCTTACTAATGTATGAATTATAAATGTCTCACCTGGTAATTAGACCTATGCATGGCCACTTCAAACTTTTCCAGAAGTTAGAAATTTGCAGCCAGAGACAACAGTCTTTGGCAGGCATAATTTGTTTGATCTACAGTGTTTTAAAATGTTGAAAATAGTCCTATTTAAAAATCAGAAGAGATCTCATTTTTAAGCACATGTTCTAGCAACATTGCTACCCATCCCTGTGGGACAGTAGTTTTATTACAGCTGGGGGATGGCTGCCTTCTTTACTCAGAAAGTTTGCCCGGACCCCCCACGTTCTTATTGCCTAGACGTGATCTGCTTTATTTATCTACTTTACCTGCCTGTAAACGGTGCAGTTTGCAACCACTGATTTCTAGTAAGATTCTACAAAATCCTTCTGCATAAACCCCGCCGATCTTACCATGATCATCCCTATATACCATCATTTTACTACTGCTTCCAAGTTCTCCTTTTTCAAGAATATTTCCCAGTTCCTTCTATCTTCAGGAATTGTGCCTGCCTTGACACCTCATGTTGTCTTTGGTCTATAGAACTCATTTGCCATTTGGTTTTGAAAACAATTAGCATAGTTCCCAATGTTCTCTGTATAGTTAATTTCCCAAAATAGATTATAAACTGCTGGAGGATTGAGACAATTACATTTATCTCTTTATAAATCCAGGGGTAGCACCAAATTATATGAATAATAGGCATTAAATGAATGTCGAAAATTGAATTAGGTTGGGTACTGTTTGGGGTATTATTAGACGTAAGAATAAAACACTGCCTTTTCCTATGTTAGTTTATAACCTAGCATGGATGAAAATTGTAGGGCAGTATAATATGAAAAAGCCTATAGAATGTTTTTGAAAATAATATATCATTTATTAAATACCTACCTTCCAGGCACTGCTCTAAGTAATTTCCTTATATTAGCTCCTATAATTCTCACAATTCTATGAGGCAGGTTCTGGAGAAACTGAGAGTTGAAGTACTTTCATCAGGATGTCTAGGTTGTAGGTGATAAAGTCAAGATGTGAACCCAGACACTGAGTCAAGGGGCCTAGCAATGGAATGAATTATTTTGTATTGTGAATCTAGAATGGCTTCCTAGAAGGGGTCGTGTGTGGAGTGGCCTATGAGTCCATCATATGGAGAGAGGTGAAGCCCTCCAGGAGCAGTGTGTGCAACATGCTTAAAGGTAGAGTGGGTGGAAAGTGCCTGATGTGCTTAGGACATGGTGAGCAGCTAAGTATAATTAGAACACTGGATGTGGCGGAATGAAGTGAGATATGCTAAGGAATTTGGATATTTTCCTGTGGAGGATGGAGAACATTGCAAGTTTATAAAGGTAGAATGCGATCAGATTAACTTCTGCCAAGGTCAGCATGATGTACTGCATCTGGCTGGGGGGCCAACAAGAATGCAGAAGTACAGGTCAGACAGGTGTGAATCGGGCAGTAAATTCAGATGTCAATCGGGAAACAAAGAAGAGTGTTTGATTTTAGGAAACTTGGGGAGAAAAGGGTCTGATAAGGACATCAAAATTCCACACTTAGTTACGGATGCTATTAATAGAATTGGGGAAGTCAGGAGATTTGAAGCAGTAAGAGGTGGGGAGCAGACTTTGCAAATGCATCTCAGGTATCTTGTCAGCAGTTTTTACTTTTTTCTTTTCTACTCAGCTCAAATTGAACCCATAATTCCCTGAGAAAATTCCCGTTCTTCTTGGCATCAAGCACAGGTTCTCCTTAAAGGATGCAGGCTCCCTCTATCAATTAATCTTATTTTCTGGTCAGAACCCTTTTGAGTGTTCTGTAAGTACACATATGCACATGTTAGTAGTAACTCAGGAATCTGTCTTAATAGTCTTCTAGATCACAGAACTCATGACACATTGATTATGAAGTATATTGCCGGTATTTCCAGAGAGATTTTTACCAGCTTTCTTGTAGAACCCCAGGAATAGGGGCTGCCCTTTCTTATTATCTAATATGTCCCTTAAAATGTTTATGAAAGTCAAATGTCCAAAAGTTTATTACTACACTTAAATTATGTAAGGGGATTTGACCATATAGAAAACTAGTTCCAGTTATGGTGTAATTTTATTATATATATGCACATAATATTATAGATGAAATGTAAAAATTAGAATGTTTCCGAAGAATATTTAGCTCAATATATTATTCTTTTAGGCCATTTGAGGTTGCAATTTTAGGAAAAAAAGAAACTAATTTGCACATTAAGGATAAGGCATTCTTGTGTGTTTTCCTTTATTCTTTTGATAAATGTTTGTGGAGCATACATTCTGTGATAAGTGCTGCTTTAGGCACTGTGGATATGGAAGTGAATAAAATAGGTATCTGCACTCGTGAGGTTAGAGTCTACTAGCCGAGACAGGCCACAGACAAAAGCCAGCCTTTGTAAAGAGTTTGAGTAGAAAGTTGCAATAATGTTGAAGATAATGGTGTCTTACGAGGTTTTTTTTAATGTCAACAGAAAATTAATAACTACACTATTTTAAGTTTTCTTTAGCAAGCTGTATTCTTATCAAAAGCTAAATGGACAGGAGGAGTTTAGCTTCAGATTGCGAGAAAAATGTGTTTATATTTAAAGCAATAATTTTAATTCTTTAATTCTTCACAGACTAAACCTCACATTTAGCTTCAACGGTACAGTTCCACATTAGTATGTTCTTTTGTTTACTCTTTTTCTTAACTTTCTTAACATACAATAAACTAGCCGACTTCAAAGGAATGTGTTCTGGAGACTAAGAATATACCTCATTTGCCCCACCTAATAATGCCATCTTTGCTTCAATGTTACCATGTCTAGTGTAAACACTCTAATTTTTCTACTTGTCATATTTTTAGAATGTAACAGAGTTCAAGATACAACATATCCATATGCTTGTGAAAACACTACTAGAAAGGCTATTTTAAAACCTGATATTATTGAATATATGCCAAGCACTGTGCCAAAGAAAATTATATAACACCTCCAAAATAGAACTTTTGACTGGAAGGCCATGCCACCATGCAAAGCATATCTTAGTATTGGACAGGTGATCTAGGGGTGGTAGCAGATTACAGGTTAGATATATTTTTAACAACCCACACAATTTGTATTGGGGATAAAAACAAACCAAACCAAAAATAATCATAGGCATTGAATTAAGCAGCTCAAAATGTAACCCTGACTCTCCCTTTAGGTCCTTGAGTGATCAGTCTTTAGGCTTACTATCAATATTTATAAACTACATGAATATTAAAATATATATGTATATTTAGATATACACAGATATGTGTTTATGGATATATTCTATATATGGATATATAGATATGAAAGCTTCTAGCAAAGGACCTGTAACAGTGAATACTAAATAATTTCTTTCCTTTTGCTTGTAACTCCACCTCCCCCTATTCCCCCCCTCCCCACCCCCATCCCCCGACTGCCATGCATATTAGAATCTCCAGGGAAACTTAAAATACTGCTAGGGATCGCCCAGTCAGTCAAAGTCTAGAGGGACTGAGCCTGAGTGTCAGTATACTTTTAAACGTCCCCAGGTGGTTGCACTGTGTATCCAGGCTTGGGAAGTACTCTTCTTTCTCTTCTTTCTCTCTCCTTACCTATGGATAGGGTTTAAGATATGCACAGAGAAACCTCTTCACAATCCCTGTGGCTTGCATAGGACGTTGATGAAGGAGAGGGGAAAACCAGATAGTAAATTATCTCTGCTGTCCCCAACAAGAGCTGCTCCCTCTGTATTTAGCACATCCTTTAATTTAGTGTTTCTCAAGGTGTGAATTGGGAACACCTGCATCAAAATAAACCGGGGCCTTGGTTAAAAGGGCAAAGTTTTGAGCCCTGCCCCAGATCTCCTGAGTCAGGGTTTCAGTAGAAGTGGTGCAAGGGCAGAAATCTCAAATCTTATTAAGCACTTTAGAGAATATCATGCACCCAAATATTGAGACTCACTGATCTAAGTTAGTACCCTAAGCTCCCATGAGAAATGTTTTTTTTCTTCCTTAAATTTTTCCTAACCTGGGCACAAACATTTTGCGGTTGCTATTAAATGTCCGATTACAATATGTATCAGCTCAAATAATCAGAGAAAAGGAAGGGGTTCTGTAGAGTATGGAAATCTTTTAGCTGTTACTGAAAGCTCAGAGAGAGGTGTATTTCATAACCATTTACCATTTGGTTGACCTAACGGGTTAAAATCTGTCAAAAGCAAAAATAAATTCAACACTTTTTTTTTTTTTTAAGTGCTCTGACTTTATACCTGGGTCTTACTTGGAGATCCTCTGAGCCCTTTTGGTTTCTGCTTCCTCACCATTTTCTCAGAAAGGCTTTCCTTGATCTTTGGATTCATTAGACCAACGAACTATAGGTTTTCCCAGCACCCTGTGCAGCACCCATCATTCCTTACTATTATCCTTTGTTTAATTGTCTGGACTCCCTGCTAGGCAGCATGATGTGTGACAGCACATCCTCATTTGTCTTACCACTGTCCCTTCCCCACTCCCTGCCCCCTCTATGGGAGTTCTAAACCCCAGGGAGACACTCCTTAAGTGAATAAGAAATGGCACTGCCCCCCACCAAAAGTTTGAATGTGCTTGAAAATGTAGGCGCAAAGTAAGAATGTTTTCATGAAGCCACTGACCTATAAGGACTTCTGCAGAGAAGCAGCACCTATTCTTAGACAAATTATTAGCCATTCTGTGTAATACTATGCTATCTCCTCACCATATTTGGGACCATACAGCTTAGGAATGTAAGATAGTGGATAAACTTGACAAGGGTAGAAGCACCATAAGTAAAAACTAGTCATTAGCGCCGTAATAATCATCATATTATAGTATATAACAGTTAAGGGTGCTATACTTTCTGCTATAGTATGCTGTTAGCCATTTAATCTTCTACTGGTTTTGAATGCCACTTGTAGCCAGTTTTATGTAAATGGTGCCTAATCAGTTTTTGTAGAGGAAAATCCATACTTCTGTCGTCTCTTGACTCTGCATTTTTTAAAGCGTGTTTGATATCCAGGTGGCCAGAACAAACTGACACAGCCTGAGTAATGTATATGTGCAACATAACCAATAAGGCTTAAGGGATTTAGGGAGTAACCAGGTACAAGCCTCATATTACGTTACCAGTTTTGCTGTCATCTTTTTTGGAAAACATTTAAATTTGTTGTGTATTTTCATATTTAGATCACTACATTACTTTCCAATACTGCTACAGGTAACCTAATTTTTTTTTTCTGGACTAAATCCTAATCTCTACATACATTTCAAATGTAATATGAAGGTAACAAATGTATTTGCCACTTCTTTCCACAACATTAAAAGAGAGTAAATGAGATTGAACCTAACAGCAACCCTATACCTGTGAGAGGAATGCTGTACTGAACTGTTTCAGTGACTCAGTGTTTTATGATCCTCAGTTTACAAATGATCAGCTAATAGTTCAGCTAATACACATTGATTTTTAAGCTGAACTAGGAGGGGTTGACACAGTTGCTGATTACTGTGTTTATTTTTACATCACTAAAGTAGAAAAGAGATGGCTGAGATTTTATCAGCTATAAATTATTGATTTTGAAAGAATGCCATGTTAAATATTTTAATATGACAGACAAAAATGGAAAAATGATATATATAACAAATGTCTGATTACTAAAAAGAAAAGAAAATGATACAATTACTTACAGAAATGACTGCCTTTGATATTAAAACTTGATGCAGGCCAGAATGCTGTATTAATCCCTTTTATTTTTTCTAAGATTAGTCCTACAATATATAAAACATTATCATAAAATTACTATTTTTTATTATGTCTGAATGTTTCCTTTAATTCCTATTGCCTTTTACCACTGGTAAACCATTGTTTTCCATCTTTGAAGATATCCTTCAAATATGACAGTATTGGGCTTCCCTGGTGGCGCAGTGGTTGAGAGTCCGCCTGGCGATGCAGGGGACACGGGTTCGTGCCCCGGTCCGGGAAGATCCCACATGCCGCGGAGCTGCTGGGCCCGTGAGCCATGGCCGCTGAGCCTGCGCGTCCGGAGCCTGTGCTCTGCAATGGGAGAGGCCACAACAGTGAGAGGCCCGTGTACCGCAAAAAAACAAAAACAAAGAAACAAAAAAAAGGAAACAAAAAAAAGGAAACAAAAAGAACTATCAAAAGGAATATCAGAGATGATGAGTGTGCAGAACAAGCTCGAAAAATTATTCAGCAAGAAAAATAAAAGGCAGAGATGGGATGTATTCATGTGCAGGAATAGAAGGCCCAGAAAAGAAGTAACAAGATGTTCTTCTCATCCATTGCCATTTAATATCTCCTTTCCTCTTCGAATTTTGTAAGAATTACATGTTTATGCTCATTGTAGTTTCTAAAGAGCACCACTTGTTGCCCTAAAGATGTCTAAAAGAGAAGATTGAGATGATGTGTTTTCCTTTGTTTTTTCAGGAACAATCCAATGGTAACAAGCCCACATTCTTCAGTATGTAGTTTTTAGGGATTTTGTAATCGTGTAGACCTAGAAAAAGCAGGAGGTCACACTGAATGATTTCAGATTCTAAACCTGTCACTAACCAGGCAATTTCACTTCCCAAAGCTGTAAGATGAGGGTGAGAGTAAGATTGCTCTGATGTGTAAATGACCTACACACCAGAAGCTCTTGAAACAGGGCTTTTGCCACATTAAGCCCTCCACAGGTGATGCTGCAACATGGCTGCGTTAGCAGGGCAGGCTCGTCCTTAGTCCCCTGCGTGCAGGGTGCTTATCTCGGCCAGACCTTGTTCAGTGTCCTCCCTCCTTTCTTTCCACTTACGTAAATCCCCCACAAGGTCCTGCCGTTTCAAGTCTGAGAAGCAGGTGATGGAATGGTAAAGCTCACAAGAACCATGGAAGCTGTAGAATCCCACTGTATCACTCCAGGTGAAGAAACTAAAGCTCAGAGGCTGAGAGAGAAATGGGTACTTGGGCTGCTTAGAAATTTACATTTCACAACCTTGTACTCCATTCAACATTTGGATAATCCTCCTCTTTCTGACAAACTGCAGTGTGGACAGGTTTTCGGGGCAGCGCAAGAAAATGTGAGGAAGGCAGAGTGAATCTAAAATCCCAGGTGGACTTAGGAGAGGATGTTGATGTAAATGATATGGGAACATTGATCCTTTAGGATTAGGTTATTTAGGTTAACGAATAAATTAGGGAAGGAACACAAATGGACAGAATATGAAAAAACAAATTACCGGCCTATATAAGCCTAAATCTAGTGTTCCTTGAATGTTTACATACAATCCACAAAAGTACTGCAGTACTTAACTATTGAAGCTCCCTGGGCAACATAGTGAAACCTATGTTCCACTGAAAGACTAGGAAGGATTACAGTAATGATTTGTATTTATATTTATGTAAATTTATATGATATATGAATTATAATTACATGTATTTGTCATATATAAATTGTATATATATAATACATATTATTAGTCACTGCTATTATTAAAAATAATATCAGATTTTATAATGCATGCCCTTAGCTACTGTCCTGAATGACCTTGGGAGTGGTTATGCATTAAAAGAAGCTTAACATTAATCCTAGCCCTGGAGATGCCCAATGACAGCATCTGGCCTAGTCCTCTCGTTTTACAGGTATTAGCAGAAAACTGATGCCCACATTGAGACTTTCTTTCTCAGAATGGAAGATTGAATCAACAGATATCTTTGGATCAGCTATTATGGACAAGGAAAATGCTAATTGCTAAAGAAAAATGGGGATTAGGACAAGGTCCCTGACTCTGCTTTCCAGGAGCTTAAGATCTAGTGAGCACTAGAGACATGTAAATGACAATGAAGTGTACTGTCAGGGTATGTTATGAATGTATGACCTGTGCAGTCACAAACCACCCTATACTTAGAAGAGCTCTTTACTTGGTTAAGTGCTCTGTTCTCACCTTCTTGAAATTCTTAACTTTTGAACAAGGGGCCTCTCATTTTCATTTTGTACTGGGCCCTGGCAAATTATGTAACCCATCCTGTGTACTTAGTAAAGTAGTACAGTAGGTAAGAACAGGTTACCCTGGGAACACTTAGGATGGACATAGAAGCCAATCTCTGGCTGGAGAAGGCTTTTTCCAGGAAATAGTCACAAACAAAGGCGTGCTAAAATGATGAATGGAAATTCGTCAAATGGAAGAGAGAATAGGAGAAAAGAGGTATAAGGAGAGGGAATAGTTCTATGCAAAGGCTGTGTTGAGTAAGAGCACGGAGAATTCATAGTATGTTAGTGTACTTTAATTTTAGAGTCAGAGGTAAGAAAAGATGAAGAGCACACATCATAGATAACTATGCAAGTCATGATATAGATCATTTTATTCTGAAAGGCTTATGTCATTGAATGAATTTAAGTGGGAGTGAATTTATCAAATGTATGTTTTAGAAAAATGGCTCTTAATTGCTTTGTAGAAAAACCATTAAGGGGCTAGTTAGATGGCATTTCCATTAATTTAAGCAAGGAAAGATGACTTGAACCCCAAGGATCTGAAAGGGAGATAGAGAATTCAGACAACGTACTGGTTGCCAGGATTTCTGAAGGAAGGGATGAGGACTCAGGGACACTGACTGCATTTTCAACTGGGAAAATGAGTGAATGTTCATAATGTTTGCTGAGATATCAACTACTGGACAGGGAGTGGGCTTATGCAGAAGATCATGATTTCCATGTTAGAAATGATGAATTCAAGTTGTCCATATGACGTTCACATAGATCCAGGGGCAGAAGGATAATAGATTCTGGAGTGTGGAAGACATTCATGTCAAGGAAAGAGTTTGGGAAAGAAACAGAAGCCATGTGAGTGGACAATTTTGTACAGGTTGCCTAAAAACAGAAATGTGGAAACAACCAAAAACATACATTCAGGCATTCCACAGAACAGAATAATTAAGACTTTCAAATGCTGTTAAGAAATCAAGTAAGTCAAATACCTAAATGTGCCCTGGTGCATTTAGAGTTAATATCATGCAGTACAGAAATTAATGGACTCCTACATGTGCTTTGACTTCCTAAAAGTATAGGATCCTTAGGACCTGTGACATGCCTTATGATTCTGTGGTAGAACTCAAAGTATCTAGCAAAGTGCCTTGCAGCACATACATGTGTGTGTTGGCTGATTGCTTTGTTGATTATCTTTTTCTTCTAACTTGAGCAGAAAAGGGATTCTGCTTCCATCTGGTCACTGGAACATTGCAGCCTACAACCACTGAATCACAGAGCCATAAATTCTGGGACTGAACCAAGGGGAAACTAGAAAATATCTCAAGTTCTCTTATGTTCCTATACTGAATATTCATTATAGAGGTGTATTTTTCTCCCAAATAGAGGCATCATTCCTAGCCATCAGATACTTTCCAGCAGCCATCTGAGTATAAATGGACCAGGTTAAGAAATGCCTGCTTGGCAATCTAGTAGTTGAAGTAAACAGTAACGAGGTCCTTTCAGCAATTACTACTCTCTTCCTTGAACCATTGGTTTTCTCATCTTTTATTTCAGAAATCAGTTCAAGTCTATTCAATATTGCATTCTTAGAAATGCCAGAATGTCAAGAAATTCTTGTTGGCTTTCCCCTTAAGAACTTAAATTATATGCACTCTTAGAATATATCTTTTTTTCCTCTGTATGTCCCATGTGGTCCTGATGGTGCACCTCGCAGAAAAATTTACTATAATAGAAAGGGAAGTAAAGAATACATCATTTAATTTTATATGATGGAAGCCAACTGAATGCATATGAACTCTGAATCCAACTGCCAGGAAATGTTTCTTATTGATTGATGGCTAACACTTTCCTCTAGAGTTTAGTATTTTTAATCAGAATTTGACATAGACACTATACCAGATTTGGGGATCAGAATTAGAGTTCTGCCAGTTTTAAACTAAAATATAAGATTTGCAAAGATAAGGATAAAGTCCCTAGTTATTGATGTCAGCTACCCAAATCTATACTACTACTATCTTTGTTAATCTCTTTTCAGTTGACTCTGATTTTACCTCATCCTCTTTCATACAAAGCAGGTTGTAAAATGAAAATACAAACTAATGTTGGAAAAAAGTAGAATCCCCATGACCAATTTATTTAGGCTTTTGATTACATATATAAATTTATAGATGTAATCATTTTTCTGGATTGAACATATTTTTTCCTCCTAAAAATATAATTAGCTTGAACATATGGGACCCTTGTACCACAGCATGGACTAAAACATTCAAAGGGACATAATTAATTGGAATACCAAGAGACAGCATGCTTGTACAAGCACAGTAAAATTCAAGATAATCATTTTAGCCTAGTTTATGTTCTAAATATTTGAAAGGTAAAAAAGGACTGAAAACACATTTGGAATTCAAACTTTTGCCTTCAAGCAAATATTTTGAAATTCACTGATAAAGCAATTCTCATAAAAGCATGAAACAAATGTATAAAGTAGGAAAGGATATAGCTTAATAATAATGGCAGAAATTCCATTTTTCCTATTGCATTATTATGTTTACCTTATGAAAGACTTGTAGCCTTTTTAAAATTAGTCTTCCAAGTGTTTACAGGAGTAGATAATGCTGTTAATGTGTCCATATTTTTATTGTAGCTATCAGAAATCATAGAAATTTACATTTCAATCACTCTTTTTACACTGGAGACAGGGATGATATTTTCATAATAAATTTTTATAGCTGGTTTAAAAATAAGTCAGCTGACTAGTGTTTATTCTGTTACTAAAACATTTATGAGGTGGAAAAACTGCTGGCTTAAAATTTAAAGGTGTACTAAATTAAGCAAATTTTATCCAAAGAAGTTTTCTAAGGTTTTATGAAAAACTACATTTCCAGCATTAATTAGAATCATTTGCAAAATAAGATTGAAGAAAATAACCTATTATCTCATTTTAACTTTGGTTTTTAAAGATCTTGAGCTGTTTCACATTAAAGTTTGTTTCTCTAAATTTCCTTATACACATATAACACAATAAAAGCAATAGTGACGCATCCCAAAAGTAATACATACACATCAAAGGGCACACATCATGTATGTGTTTGTGCTTGAGGTACAATAAATTGTTTTCAGCCTCATCCACATATGCAGAGTGGAATGTATTTGTGTTTTTGTGTAGCTATGTGATTAAGTGGACACAGGATAGTCTTTTGAGGCCAACTGACCTGAATTTGAATCCTGGGTATGCCACTTACTAGCTAGTCTGTCTTGGCTACCTTACCTATTCTTTAGAATTTTCCTTATGTATAAAGGGGAATACTTTCTTGGCTAGATTGTGTTGTGAGGAATAGTGATGATATACAGAAAGTGCCTAGAACATTGAGTAGCACATATGATGTATTTTACCTGTATATGCAAATACAGCTTCAAAGACCAAGGCAAATATAGTGATAACAGAAGTTAGTTTGTGCAGCACCTATGGTTAAGATGGAAAATTCCTTAGGGAAGAGTTAGGTTGCAAGGAGGGTAAGACAGCACTTTAATTTATAGCATCTACAGTAGATTTTATAATTCTGAGAATTGATGGTTAAGGGAGAAGGATTTGGAAATAATCAACAGGCCAGGTATGATTTGAGCTGTATGTGCACTGGGTAATGGTTTGGCTGAGGAAGGTGGTAGATTAATAACTTAACCTTTAGTAGATAAGTATTTTATCATTACCCACCCATCCTTGGTAAAAGGAGAGGCATTTGATAGCCATGTTCCTTTCTGTGGCCCCTTGATTGAAATATTTTTTTGATGCATAGGTGTAATGACTTTTGCATAGTCAGTGGTTCTAAAAAGGCAAATATCTAACAAAGTGTCAACATATTGAGTGGACAGGACTGTGGTTTCTAGAATCAGATGACATGGGTTGAAATTCTCACGGAACTACTTCCCAGTTGTTTGACTCTCGATAAATTATTTCAACTCTCTGTGCCTTAGTTTCTTTAATTATAAAATGAGGTGTGTGGAGATTATCATGAAGATTAAATGATGACTTCTATCTTCAGGTTGCTTTGGTTCAAATTCCTGTAATACTGTTTATTTTATTTTGATTTTGGAAGAGTGACTTAGTGTCTGTGTCTCAGCTTTTTTCTAATACATAAAAATAGAGATATTAATAGAACATACCTATTGCTGTAAGGATTAAATGTATAAGTCAATATAGAGTACTTAGACCAGTGTTTGGGACATATTCCATGCTCAATAGCTATTAGCTATTATTGTTAATACAAACACATGAAGGAGACCATTCCCTATGTGTATGTACTATATGTATGAAAACATCTAGATATGTGTATGTATGTGTATATGTATAAATTGGAATTAAAATATTTGTTAGGAAGAAAATTGACAGGAGAAAATGTAGAATTCCTAAGTTATATTGTACATCACAATGTTTCTATAGAGAACTTGTCCAGAGTTCCCAGCAGTCAAGAACCTCTCTTTAAAAATGTCTAAATTCCTGAATCATTTACTGACTATGCTTTAACTCTCTGAACCGTAAGCTGTAAATATGCCAGATCAGTTCTAAACCAGAGGTCTTAATGTTGAAGTTTAATTGGTAGAATTGATCATTTCAGACTCTCTAGTAGCCTGCAGATTTGGAGAAATGCTTTACATGGAAGAAAACATTTCTTGGTCTATATCTCAAGGGTAGATATGAAATTGTATTTTAAAAGATTAAATGGAGCTGTAGAACAGGAGAGGTTTGCCATCAATCTACTGACACTTTACTCCTCTACCTTAAAAAAGCAAAAGAAAACAAAACCAAAAGAAAAACAAACAAAAAAACCCTTTTATTCACCTTATTTTATGTGGTCCAGGGCCAACAGCTATGAAATATCAAGATGTTGTAAAAGTGCAAAATAATTTAATACTTTTTCTGGTGCAAACTATAAAATGAATGCATGACTATGTAGTAAATTAAATAAGAATGTAGTGGAATTACTTAAATATTTTGGACCGTTCATCTTTAAAATTAGGATGTTTGGCTTACAGATATGTTATGAAATTTAATAGGGTAATTATTGTAATATTAGGTTTTCATTGACAGTGGATAACATATTAATTTTATCTAGAGACTCTTGAATTTGGCAGACTGTAGTTGTCCCAACTATGACTTCCCTGGTTATAACAAAATGGTGCTAAAGTTTAGGACTGAGTTTTGAGGGTTTTTTTCCCATTTGCTCATAATGTATTAGAACAAAATGAACATTGGGACAAGTAAAGTTATTATTGCATTTAATCACAGGTAGAGTGTGGGTTTTTCATATTTTTAAAATTTCACTTCTTACCTATATTGGGAAAATATGAATTCTTTGAGATGATGGCAGAAGCCCTTTCCAAATTCAGAGGGAAACAAGATGGCATAATAATCTGTGAGCTTTAATAGTAGCAGCCCATTGCTGACAACTATCATAGACATCTCTAAGGCCATGAGAATATTACTAAAATTCCCTGGAAATCAGCTATCATAATGATATTTGTGTTAGCCATTGTTAGAACTAGCAATAAGGTATGTATATATATACCACACAGCAATTTCTGGGATATGGGAGTAGTCTACAACATATATAAATTATCATAATTATTAACACTGGACTGGCCCAAACAATTCTTTTATTTCTCCCTTTATATCACCTGTCTTTTCACACTACAGCATGACATATGGCATATATTCATGCTATAAATTAAAATGAAGTATGAATTTTTGAGATTTATATTACATGTTGAAATAGCAGTTAAAATATTTTGGGTTCTGAAAATCAGACATAGGGCATTGCTTCTATAAGAGATTATTAAGAAAAATATATAATTAAAATGAAAAACCCCTTAGGTGACATCTGAGAGTCTTAAATTTAATGTGAATTTTTTTTTAATATCCTTGTGACTCTTTCTTGATTCTAGATATAACCAAATCAATCTCTGTTTATTTTTCCATGTGAAAACGTATGATGCTTACCTTGGAGCTTTTTTGGATAAATACATTATATGTACTTAAGTATTTTACAACGCTAACTGGAGTATGCTATATGTCATATTTGTAAATAAGTGAAAATAATCTTTGAATTAATGGACTAAGAAAAAACATACTGCATAGTTTCCTATTGGCTGGGGGCAAAAATCAAGGTGTCAACAAGCTGGTTTCTTCTGGAAGCTTCAGGGAAGAATCTGTTCCTTGTGTTTTCCAGCTTCTTGAGTCTACCAGCTGTCCTTGGCTTATGACTGCATCACCGTAATCTCTACTTCTGTCAGCACATTGCCACCTTCTTTATCTGACCTTCTACATCCCTCTTACAAGGATCCTTGTGATTACATTGGGCCCCTCTCACATAATCCAGAATATTCTCCCTACCATAAAATCCTTAATTTAGTCCCATCTGCAAAATCTCTTTTATCATTAAGGTAATATTCACAGGTTTCAGAGACGAAGATACAGACATCTTTAGGGAGTAGACATCATTCAGCCTGCCAAAATCTGCCCTCTGGCCCCTAGAGATTCATATCCATCCACATGCAAAGTACATTCAACCCATCCCAACATTTCCAAAAATCTCAACCCATTACAGCATCAGCACAAAGTCCAAATTCTCATCTAAATATCATCAATTCAAAAGACCAAAACATCACCATCTAAATCACCTAACTCAAGTGTAATTGAGCCTCTATATGATTCATCCTAGGGCAAAATTCCTCTCCATCAGTGGACCTGTGAAACTATAAAACAAGTTATCTGCTCCATAAATACAGTTGTGTCATGGAAATAAGATACAAGTTGTAGACATTGCTATTAAAAAGGAGAGAAAATGAACGGGGGAAAAAATAGCTCACTGGTCCTAAGCAGATTTAGAAATGCAAGTAAGCAATCTCCATTAGGTTTCAAGACTGGGGAATAATACTCTGTGGCTTTTGCCTCCACCATCTGGACCCACAGCTCTGCTCTGACTCATTCTTCCTTTTTCTTGAAAGGGTAGTATATGTTTGTAGCCGAGTAGTTCTATCGACCTTTTTCCTGCCTTTATAGTTTTGGGAGTCTAACAGCCTTCTTTCATGTGTGCTGCCTTGTCCCTTTTAGTTTATGCTGGTAGCACTTCTGCTGATATAACATCCTCAAGAAGCTTGTGGGTCTCCCACGTACGTCACAGGGATTCACTCCATTACACAAGAGTTTCCTCCACAGATCTTTTAAAAATGATCCCATCTCTTTTCCTGGCTTCTTCTGAGATGGCTGAGCTACTTGGCTAATCTCTTCAAAGCATCCTGTATGTGATTGAATGCTCTGCAATTTTTATCCTTTCAAGGCACTAGCAAAGGATTGTTGAGTCACACCCTTGGCTTTCTATTCTAGAGCATACTTTACTGATAGTGAATCTCCTAATTTCGCAGCCTTTGAAATCAGGATAAGCTGATAATTTTCTAAATCATCAAGAAGTAGTTCCATTTTCCTGAACAGTTCTTTTCTCAATTTGTCTTTTTTTTTTTTTTTTTTTACATTTTACTATAAGCAGAAAGAAGAAACCAGGCACACCTTTAATATTTTGCTTGAAAATCTCTTCAGCTAAATAATCATTCATTGCTTATAAGTTCTATTTCCATATAACTGTAGGGAACAGTATAGCTCAGCTTTCTTCCACGATATATAGCAAGGATCTCCTTTCTTCCAGTTTCAATAATGTGTTTATCATTTCCTTCTGAGCTCTCACCAGAAACACACTTAACATCCGTATTTCTACCAACTGTTTATTTCAGACAGTTTAGGCATTTGCTAAGATAATGTAAGTTTTCTCTACCATGCTTCTCACTTCCTTCTGAGCCCACATCTGCAGCTCCTTTAACGTTCATATTTCTACTAACCGTCTGTTCAAGGAAATCAAGGCTTATTCTATCATGTTCCTCAGAATTCTCCCAGACTCTGTCCATTACCCATTTCTAAAGCTACCTCCACAGTTTAGGTATTTATTACAGCAGAACCCCACTTCCAGGTACAAAAAAACCTGGAAGGTGGGGTTCTTTATTAATTCCCTGTTGCTGGAAGCTAAACTCCAGGTGTCAGCAGAGCTAGTTCCTTTTGGATGCTCCAAGGGAAAAAACTTTCCCTGTCTTTCCAGCCTTTACCATCTGCTGGTATTCTTGGGTTTGTTTCCATATCCCATGTGCAGAGTGAAAAGACAAGCAAAGCTTCCTATCCACATGTACACAAGACATAATTCTAAGTAGATAATATGCACGAAAACACTGGATCTGATTGCTAAAAAAACAAAAAAAGAAGGCACTGTAAAATCAAGTTGATCATTATTCTCATATCTTAAATGAGAAGAGATTTCCATATTAAAAAAAAAACTCTCATGTGACTTCATATTTAAAACAGTTTAACATTGTCCTAAGGCACAGATAAGCAGTCCTTCTGTTACATGTCCCATTAAATATATTTTCCAATCAAGTAAGTTATGTAAGAAAATGCTCCCAATCCCCCAAATCACAAGACAAGTTGTATTCAGTTATGCTTATCATTTTGAAAGGACACATGTACTTGAAAAGCTTCCTAATCAGTCTTTCTCTAACTTTGGCATTGAGCCTGGTTATGTGAAGATGGAAGGGAGGTTTCGCATTTGTTCAGCAGAGAGATGGTTTGTGAAAGGGAAAATTACCAGACCTTTACCAAAATAGAACTACTATATTCATGGAATATTAAGTTATTTTCTCATACTTCACTTATTTTCTAAATGTCAGGTCAGTTGTTACTATTACACATCAACAGGGTAATTATAAGGCCCATTGCTTAGTGCTCTCTAGAATCCTTCTTTGCCATCTACTTTTGATTTTCCTGAAATTCTCATCTCTGATTTTTCTAACACTGTTTTTATAACAGATTAATAGTGCTTATAAGCAATGCTAGTTGATAAAACTGGGGCTAAGAAGATTACAGATTACTATTGCTTTTTAACTCTCATCTCAACCCAGTCTTTCTCCATTCTAGTTCATTGCCATCTACGTCTTTTCAGGAAATTATATCCCCAAAGCTGAAGGAGCACCCATTGCAGTCAAGACACGAACTTGAAATACACACATACTTTGATCCCCTTTACTTCACTCTGATTTTTACCTCTATCTACTTTTGCTTTTGAATTTTTGCTGCCTCTAAACCTGAAAAGAAGTAACTAGGTTACAGAGCAGACATCGAGAGCACAAAGACAGTGATGTCAAAGAGATGTTGTTAATCCTCCACACAGCCTGACTGTGCTGAGGACATTTCTCATTATATAGTTGAAAATTGGAAATATCTATGACTTTATTAGGACTCTTCTTTCCCAAATTCTGTTGAACTGAAGAAGAGTAGGAAGCTTAAAAATGGTAGGATTTGGAAGATCATTTAATTTAACCCTCTACTTTTGTAGACAAGGAAATCCAGAGGAATTCAGGGACTTGCCCAAGATAGTGCCAGGATTGGAATATGAGCTTAATGACTCAATTGAGTATTCTTTCTGCCACACTTTACATCCTCAATCAAATTAAGAATAAAATCAACTTTGTTCTGATGCTCTGCTTGCTGTCTTAGATGATTTTATTCCTAAATCTTACCTTCAGGAAATCCAAATGTCACATATATATCTTAATGCTCTAATAAAACATACGTATAGTAGTAGGATAGAATTAAGGAAATATTAAATGTAAAATTATAAATTATTCTAGTTTTTTCTTCTACATGATCTAGAAAACTCTAGGGTTGATTTGTTAGCCAGGTCTCAAGACTGTATTAAACTCTGAGACCTGTTGATTTAGCACTTTTTTACTTTACCCAGAAAATCACAAATTTAAACAATGATATTAAGATTATGAAAGTTTACCCTTGCCTTAGGTGACTTTGGGTTTGTGGCAGAATGCAGTGCATCATATTCTTACAGTTAAGCTTGGTATTTAAATACTTGAATAAAAAGTACATTAAACAAAAACACCATCTCAGTCTTCCCAAGCAACAAGATTACAGTTTTAATTTATTGAATATTTATTAGTTACTACTACAAACATTTCTTTCATGAACAATTAGGTGAGTTGATAACACCGTAGATTCAGTTGAATCCTTAACACTACCCAGAAATCTTGCAACTTTTCTTTATTGAGTTCTCAGACTCACTCTCTGCAAATAGTGTTTCTTAGCTTCTCTCCCATCCTCAAATTGCAAACTGTCACTTCTTATCCCTCTATTTTTATGCATGTGCCTCATATTTCCAATTAATCGTCGTCTTAACATGAAAATCATTTTCCTGAACGCGTACTCATCTTCATCCTATCTTCTGTTACAATGGGAGAAATATCAATGACTAATTTTGCATTGAGTCCTTCCTATGTTCTCAGAGACTTTACTTTGCTCTCTTCTTTATCCTCTTTATTTACTGGACTTTCAATGTCTATCTCAGGACAAGTCACTCCCATTATCATCTACACGTATTCTAGTTTCTTCCATCTAAAAAATAATAAAGAAGCAATTTCTTTCTTGCCCTCACAAGTTCTTCAGCTACCTGTAATGTTCCCATCACTTTCATAATCAAGCTTCTTAAAGTGTTTGCTATGAGCATGGTCTCTACCTGAGTCACATTCACCATTCCTAAAGTTTAAAATATTGTGAAATATTTCAAACAACATGAAAAACAGAACAATATAACCCATAGCCATAGACCACCTACCCCCAGATTTAATTAGTGTAGTTTTTTTCGGTTTTTTGGTTTTTTTTTTCCTATATTTGCTTTGGATCTTTTTTCAAGGAAATAGTATATTATGGATACAATTAAATCACCTCTCATTTAATTCCCACTCCTTTTTTCCAAAGGTTGACTATTATATTGAAGTAGGTATGTACCATTTCCACTCTAATTTCTATACATTATAATATTTATACTTTTCCTTAAATTATACATGGCATTTATATATTTTATATCTACATAAATCATCGAAGTATAATATACTTTTGTACTTTAACATGTAGAGGTCTAGTTCATTTATGTTATCTTTAATATAGTGTTCCACAGCATGAATATAGCAAAATTTATTTACCAATTATCATACTGATGAACATTGAGGTTGTCCAGTTTTTACATAATCATGTAAGACACTGATACGATAATCATGCTTATCTATATTTCTTTGCTTGCATGAAATTGTTTCATTAGAAGGGAAATTGATGGCCAAGGATACAGTGTCTTCAATTTACTAGGGGTAGTCAAATTGTTTTCAATGCAATTGAACCAATTTATACTCGCATCAGCAGTACATGGATGTTCCCTTTTTCTCCACATTCTTATCAACTCTTCTTTTAATCAAACTTTTAGATTTGTTGCTTACTGAAGGGTACAAAATGGTCCTTGCCTTTGTTGTTTATTAGCGCATGGCAAATTGCCCCAAAATGTAATAGCTTAAAACAGTAAATATTTATCTTGTAGTTTTTGTGAGTAATGAATGCAGCCTTGTCTGGGTATCTCTGCCTCAAATTCTTTCACAGGTGGCAATTAAGTATTAGCTGGGGCTGTGTTTTTATATAAAGGCTTCATTGGGGAAGATTGACTTTCTAACCTTATGGCTGTTAGCAGGGGATAGTTCTTTCTATGCTGTTATACTGAGGATCAGACACAGTGATCCTCATTGGCTATTGGATAGAGACCTCCCTCAGTTCTTTGCCACATGTGCCTTTGTATAGGGCAGCTGACAGTATGGAAACTAGTTTCACTCAAAGCAAGGAAGAGATTTAGAGAACATAAGCATGAGGGAAGGCAGTCTTTTTGTAACTTTATCTCAGAATGAGACATCTCATCACTTTTGTCATGTTTTGCTAATTAGTAGCAAGTCACTAGGTCCAGCTCACACTTAAGGGAAGGGGATTATACAAGGGCATGAACACCAGGAGGCAACAAATGTCATCGAAGGTCATCTTAGAGGCTGCCTGTCATGGCATTTCACGTTGTCACATTTTCCTGATTATTAGTTGAACACCTTTTCATGTTTTAGCCATTAAGGTTTCTGTTTTGTGAACTGTTCTTATTCTCATTTTTCAATTCAGTTAGGTCTGTCTGCTCTTCTCTTAATATGTAGACATTATGTATATATTCTGGTTGCTAATCTTGGTTAGGCTTATGAGCTGGAGCCCCCTAACTCTTCAGCCTGCTTTAATGGGATATCCTTTCCCACCCATTTCCCCAAATCCCATTATCAAAACCACTCTTGTAGAGTCATCATTGATTTTTCATATTGTTAAATTCGATGACTACTTCTCAGCTCCCATCTTCATTGACTGGTTGGGAGCATTCAATACAGATAAGTAGTTTCATTCATTTATCTTAAGAATATTTTCTGAATCTCACCTTTATGTCAGGTATACTATTTGTTCTCCACTTTCATGACACTGTCGTATATTAGTTTTTCACCTTCCACTATGGCCGTTATTTGTCAGACTCTTTTGCCAGTTTTTTCTACCTCTACTTGACCTCAAAATGTTTGAATTTATTGGCATTATTCCTGATATTCTCTCCCTGGTGATCTTACTCAGTCCTATAGATTTATGTTTATCATTATGCTAACAATCCTCAAGTTGATATCTCTGGAACCACACCACCAATCTCCTACATGATGTATTCACTTGGATGGCTCACAGGCCTCTCAAACTTAATAGGCTTAAGTCTGAAATTTTGATCATCCCTGTTCCTTGGTTGCATCACAGACTTCACGCAGATGGTAATACCAGAAAACCAGAAATTATAATACCTCCTTGTCTCTATAAACAAGAAGTCCTGTGTATTCCACCAACTCAAACCTCTTCTCTTCACCCAGACCACCCCCCATCTCTACAGCTCTCACCTTATCCAAGCTACTTTTCTCTCTCCCCAGGGCTTGAGGAGGTCTCCCACTTTCATTTTGCTTATGTTACCCACCTTTTTTTGTTAACATAAAATTCATAGCAGGCTTTTCTTAAATGTAAAAATAGTGGCATAACTTCCCTGTAATAACTTTCTAAAGGACTGATTATCCAGCAAGATTCTCAGTCCTCAGTGAGAGACCTCACTGATAGACAGTGTACATAGTACTCAACCTAGCTTTCCTGTCATTTTCATCCTCAGTTTCCCCTCACTCTGTTGCTCTAATCATACTGGGTTTCTCTTTTTATAAATTGAAGTATAATTGACTTACAATATTATGTTAGTTTCAGGTGTACAACCTAGTAATTCAATATTTTTATAGATTATACTCCATACAAAGTTATTATAAAATATTGACTATATTTCCTGTGCTGTTTATGAAACCCTTGTAACTTATTTATTTTATACCTAGTAGTTTGTACCTCTTAATCCTCTTCACCTATTTCACTCCTCCCTGAACCCCTCTCCCCCCGGTAACCATTAGTTTGTTTTCTATAAATGCAAGTCTGTTTCTATTTTATTCCTTTGTTTTATTTTCTTAGAGTCCACATATAAGTGAAAACAACAGTATTTGTCTTTCTCTGTCTGACTTATTTCACTAAGCATTATACCCTCCAAGTCTATCCATGTTGTAGCAAATGGACAAAATTTCATTCTTTTTATGAATGAATACATTCATATGCCACATTTCTTTATCCATTTAGCCATTCATGAACACTGAAGTTGCTTCCATATCTTGACTATTGTAAATAATACTGTTATAATATTGGGGTGCATATATATTTTCAGATTAGTGGGGTTTTTTCTTCTGAAACTCTCAGTAATGCAATTGCTGGATCATATGGTGGTTCTATTTTTTTTTTTTTGAGAAAATTCCACATTGTTTTCCACAGCAGCTGTACCAATCTATGTTCCCACCAACAGTGCACGAGGGTTCCCTTTTCTCTACATTCTCACCAATACTTATTATTTTGTCTTTTTGATGATAGCCATTCTGACAGGTAGGAGGTGGTATCTCATTATGGTTTGGATTTTTATTTCCCTGATGATTAATGATGTCAAGCATCTCTTCATGTTTCTCTCTTCTGTCAAATTGCAAACTACTTTCAGGAGCAAATTGTTTGAACTCGCAATTTTATGCATGAAGAAATCTTCTCCCACTTTGCCTGCCTAACTTGTACTCATTCTTCAGATTTCAGGTGAAATGTCACTTTGAAAAATTATTCCTTGCCCTCCAGCCTAGATGAAATATTCTAGTGTCTATTTCATGGTGTTAGTTTTCCTTCATAATTTTAATTACCCAGTGATTACAGTTATTTTTTGTAGTTGTTAAAGTCAGCTTTATCCATAGGCTATGGTTATATAAAAGTCAGATACCTGTAGTAGTTTCACACTGCTAAATTCTAGAATATTGCTTGGCCCATAGTTGGCACTTAATATTTGTTCAATGAATTGCTGAATCTACTGCTAGTTCTAGCTCTAGAGGAGCTTTTAACCGGATTGGTACGAAATTAGAGAAATACAAAATTGAAAAGTAATATGTGAGCCATGGTCATTAAGAGTACTTGGAGGGAAGCTTTCATAACCTCGCTAGCAATTCATTTCCCCATTATTAAATGAAGGCTTTAACCTAGATCAAGTCTAAGATCATTTTTACCTCTAACAGTAAATAATTCTAACTGCTGGCTCAGGAAGAAAGAGAAATCAATGTGCTCCCAAATAGTCAAGGAGAACTTCGTGAAGAAGCTTTTAATGATAAAAGCTGTAAAAGATTGGGAGGAAGTAGAAATCAACATAGGTATTCTGAGATAGTGAGATGGACCAGCTGCCTGGAGTAAAGGACTATTTTGGGTTTTAGTGGGAGACATAATTTGTATGGAGTCTCTCTCTGAGGTATCTAAAAATGAGGACAAGGGTTTGGAATTTGAATAACCACAAGACATTGTGGGATTTTGAACAGTGGTGCAATATATCATTGCATTATTTTAAAAATAATTTCTATTCAATTCAGTAAACATGTATTGGTTTTTGGCTACATGCTGGGAACTCCTAGGCACCAGGGTTACAGACATGAATGAGACATGGCCCTGGCCTCTGTGTACCTCAAAGTAGTTGGACGACAGTCTTAAAAAATGAATAATATTATATCACAGAAAAGAATGTTTACAAAGGATATACATAACAAAATATGAACTATAATATGTTCATAAGCATTTCATAACAAAAGGCAGGGTTGTATGGCAGAAAGCTCATGTTTCATGTCCATATTCTTTGAAGAAGACCACTTCTATGGATCCAGGCATTTTGGCAGGATGTAGGTGTATATTTCAGATCATGTATGACTGTGTAATTTTGTCTCTTTACATCACCTCTCCAAGTCTATTTCTTCATGTGTAGAACAATAATAAAATATTGAAAGTATCAGCGCATAAATACTAACAAATGTTGGAGAACAGATCAATATACAAATGGAATCTGAGTGTACAATTTAAGTGAATCAGTGAGGAAATGATGCAAAATTTAATTTTCAAAAAAGTGTAGGGCTTCCCTGGTGGCGCAGTGGTTGAGAGTCCGCCTGCCGATGCAGGGGACACGGGTTCGTGCCCCGGTCTGTGAAGATCCCACATGCTGCGGAGTGGCTGGGCCCGTGAGCCATGGCCGCTGAGCCTGTGCGTCCGGAGCCTGTGCTCTGCAACGGGAGAGGCCACAGCAGTGGAGGCACGCGTACCAAAAAAAAAAAAAAAAAAAAATGTAATGGCCATTGCTTCCCCATTTTGGAAAAAATAGATCTCTAACTTCTGCTAAGACAAATATGTATATATATCTGTTGAACTTAAAATAGGTGAAAGCTAATATTTGAGTATTTTATCCACATCAGGCATTTTTAAGCACATAATGTGTATTAACTCGTATAATATTTGAACAGATCCCTATAAGATATGTACCATCATTAGCCCCATATTAAACACGAAGAACTGAGACACTAACAGGTTCAGTAGCTTGCCCAAGTTAATTCAGCTCATTATGATTTGAACTCAAGGGCTCTGGAACCTGAACATGACTATTTTTTCATTTTCATTTTTATATATTTATTTTTTATTGAAGTACAGTTGAATCACAATGTTGTGTTAATTACTGCTGTACAGCAAGGTGACTCAGTTATACATATATATATACACTATTTTTCATATTTTCCATTATGGTTTATATTTCTCTGTGCTATACAGTAGGACTTTATTGTTTATCCATTCTATATATACCAGTTTGCATCTGCTAATCCCAAACTCCCAATCCATCACTTTCCCACCGCACCGCCCTCCCCCTTGGCAACCACCAGTCTATTCTCTATGTCCATGTTTCTGTTTCATAGGTAGGTTCATTTGTGTCATATTTTAGATTCCACATGTAAGTGATACCATATGGTATTTGTTTTTCTCTTTCTGACTTACTTCACTTAGTATGATAATCTCTAGTTGCATCCATTTTGCTGCAAATGGCATTATTTTGTTCTTTTTTATAGCTAAGTAGTATCCCATTGTATATATGTACCACATCTTCTTTATCCATTCATCTGTTGATGGGCATTTAGGTTGTTTCCATGTCTTGGCTATTGTGAACAGTGCTGCTATGGACATTGGGGTGCATGTATCTTCTTGAATTATAGTTTTGTTTGGATATATGCCCATGAGTGGCATTGCTGGATCCTATGGTAGCTCTATTTTTAGTTTTCAGAGGAACCTCCATACTGTTTTCCACAGTGGCTGCACCAAGTTACATTCCCACCAACAGTGTAGGAGGGTTCCCTTTTCTCCACACCCTCTCCAGCATTTGTTATTTGTAGACTTTTAAATGATGGTCATTCTGACCTGTATGAGGGGGTACCTTATCGTAGTTTTGATTTGCATTTCTCTAATGTTAGCAATGTTGAGCATCTTTTCATGTGCCTATTGGCCATCCATATTTCTTCCTTAGAAGTCTCTTTAGGTCTTCTGACCATTTTTTGATTGGGTTTTTTTTGTTGTTCAGTTGTATGAGCTGTTTGTACATTTTGGAAATTAAGCCTTTCCAGTTGCATCATTTGCAAGTATTTTCTCCCATTCTGTATGTTGTCTTTTTTGTTTTGTTTATGGCTTCCTTTGCTGTGCAAAAGCTTGTAAGTTTGATTACGCCCCATTTGTTTATTTTTGTTTTTATTTCTGTTGCTTTGGGAGACTGACCTAAGAAAATACTGGTACAAGTTATGACCATGGCTTCTTAATACTATGTTCTATACCCTCCATAAAGATTGAATTAAAAGTCTATAAATGTTGGATTAAAGGTATAACATCAGGAACAATCTATGACATTTTTTTTATAACTTCGTGGATAAAAATCTCCTTAAAGCAAGCATCAAAGCCACAAATGTGATTTCAGAAAATTTTCAATAAGCATTTTACTGTGCATGATGCTTAAAACATAATAAAGGAAATATTTGCAGTGCCTATAGTAGGCATTGTGCTAATATATGAAGAGTTTCCACAAATCAATAAGAACACAAATCTGAATAAGAAAAATAGTAAAAGGGCAAAGATAAGAAAAGCAATTAACAGAAAAATAAAAAGGTACCGAATCACTTTCAAATGCATGCTCAAATTCACAAGTGAGTGAAAATACAAATCAAAACAAGAAAGATACAACAAATATAAAATGTTAACAGTATTCTGTTGTTGAGGGCACTAACATACATTACTGGTGTGTTTATAAATGGTTCCATGCTTTCAGGAGGGTGATTTCTAATATCTTTTGAAATGTTGAATGTGTGTTTCCTTTGATAAAGCAAATTATTTTCTGGAAATCTGCCCAGTACAGTTTAGTGGTTAAGGACTTCAGTTTCAGAAAACTCTGGATTCAGTTTCGTACTATACCATTATTATATGTGTGCCCTTTAAGAAATTCCTCACTTTGAGAGGCCTCATATTACTCATTTGAAAACAAGATAAAAAGAGCAAAATTGCCCCACAGGGTTGTTCTGCAGATTAAATGAAATCGTGCATGTAAAGCAATTAACACAGTTTAGGAGTTAATAAATGTTAAATATTATTATTATTATACTGTATGTCTCAAGTGTGAAGGGATAGCTTTATGAGAATGTTTATTGTGTTATCAAAATAATTTCTATTAATAGTATTTAATGTAGTCTTAGAATCACTGCAATTATCTTTGTAAAACTGTGGAGAGTAAATTGATCCTCAAAAGACAGGAGATGGGTAAATGTTGCTCTGAGTAAAGTAACATATATAATAGGTGCAGATTCAGAAAATTTATAGCTGTCAATGGGCAAGCCTTAAAATGATTAAGTAGAGATCAACATAAATTTATAAAGAAAAAGTCAACTCCTCTCTCTACATGAGGGAAGTGCTGGGTTGTCATTTTAAAACATCTTTGTTTTTATTTCAGGAAAACATAAGACATTTCCCCTATCTGTGGGTAACACTGTGAAATATGACTGGGCAATAGGGTGCTAGGAGACTTGGATGTATTACTAACAGTAGAGAGGACGGGACTTAAACACAGGATGGTTCAGATATTAACCTGAATGAGATGTGTCTAGTGGACTGACTGATGGTTCTGCTAACGGATGTATCCTGTTTAACATTTTTATCAGTTAGGAGCGTTATTAGAGGTGCAATTCCTAAATTTGCAGATCTCAGAGAATTGCATAGGTTGACTTATGTAGATGATGGAATCAAGATTGAAGTGATCTAAGGAATGTAAGGCACTATGTTAGAATCAGCAAGATACTACTTAACAAAGAGAAATGTGAAAGTTCAAAATGTCAGTTGCACAATTACAGAAGTTCATATGACAAACTATTATGTACGAAAAACATGGTCCCAAATAATGAGGCATATGTTACATGCGCTTACATTGTTTTACCAGCTTGCCATTTTTTCAGTGTTCAGATTACTGTATTCCATTTTGGGAACCACATTTTAAGAGAAACCTTGACATACTGAAATATGTTACAGATTTAAGAGTTGAAGGAACTAGGAATGTTTTCCCTGGTGAAAAGGAAATGGAGGGGAGGTATGATAGGTCTACTCAAACATCTGAAGGGTTTTCTTGCAGAATAAGGAACAGAATTGAGATACCTAGTTTAGAGCACAGCTGAAAGCTGAGGGAAGGTGAAATTCATTTTAGAACAGATCTTTCTCACAATTAGATATGTTCAACATTGCAGTAAGCTTTTTTAGTAGTAAAACCCTCATAGCTGGAAGTACTTAAGTAGACAGTAGAAAAACTACCTTCAGGGTTGTGGAAGAGGCTTTGTTTATAAGGGAAAGTTGGTTTAAAATATTTCTGATTTCTTTTATGAAAGAAGCCTGGTAAAGTGAAGAGAATACTAATCTTGAAGTCAGAAGACTTCCAGGTCAAACTTACTCTACCATCACCCATGTTTGAAGGAAATTTAACTTACAGCAATGTGCAAGATTGTTTTTAGGGTAGGAAAAAGTCACTTCACGATACCCAAAATGAGACTTTTACGATAACACTGCAAAACCAGGTTTGCAGTAGAGTGGCATATTAGGACTCTTCTCAACTCAGGTGAGAAAGGGAATTTGACTCAGGAATCCTTCTTGATATACACAACTTCTTCCATTGTTGTATCTCCAGCTATATTATTTATCAATCCTATTCACCCCCATCAGCTATGCCTTATTTTGTAATTCTTTAATAATATCGTAGAAGCAAAGGGCTGAAAAAGTCTTTGTGGTTCAGCCTACTTTCATTTCAGTCGTCATGTGTCCTATTTTTATGCGTGTTCCCCTAGTTAATACACTTGCTAAGCTTTCTCAAGAGAGTACTCTGCTGGCCTCTGGGATTCCGAAAAAATAGAATTGATATATTTAACTCTAGATGGTTTTACAAACCAAATTACCTAAATCTAGGCACAGCATACTTTTCATGAGACCCAGGCATTATTATTTCAGTCCTTCAAGCACAAAGGATGTTTTTCCATTTGATTTTGTAAACTCTGTTTCGGGAACGAGCTCGGTGGACTAGAAATAACATCATGGAACTGGTGACATTTCAACCCTAGCACCTCCATGCATCTCATGATGACCTCCCTTCCCTTCCCTTTGTGTGTCCACAAACCCTTGGTACCTTTAAGCTCTATCACTGTCAGAAATCTTCCTGAGTGGCTACTGTGATGGGGAGTGGAATTTTTCTTTCAGCTGAAGCTGGTCTCTTTTCTTCCCTCAAAGAAACCTTATTTACTGCTACCCAGATTTACATAGTAGAAGCTGCCTCAGACACTGAAATACGTGGAGTCTTGAAAATTGAGAGTTGATGACAATCTTAATGTTTTCTGAAAGCCCTCTGTCACCTTCCAGATAAGATTAGGTTCTAGTTCATTATATGTTGTCACCCTCTGCTTTTATTTTTTTAGCATTTAATCACAACTAGATTTCATTAGCTGTTTATCAGTATAATTTTTAATATCTGCCCCTCTGCAAAGAATGAATGTTACAGTGTCTGCCTCCATGGATCTGTCTGGTTCAGTGCTACAATTCCAAGATGCATCCCAGTGCCTGGGACATGAGAGATATAGGAGATTCTCAATGATTATTTACTGAATAAATAGAATTTTGTTTATGAAAAAAGGATTTGTTGGGAGGGATAAGAAAGGACTTGAATATTTAATAACATTCACTTAAGTACATGTATGTATATACTGTATATAATATTACCTATTGTATATATTGCCTATTTTATGCCAGGTAATATACTAGATTCTAGGAAAACAAAATTAAGTCTTTGTTTTCACCAACTCAGAATGATGGCTTAAGGTCAGGTTTGTATCAGAAAGAATCCTAGAAGAACACAATGTATCGATGTGAATTCGTTTTTAATTATATTACACCGGAAGTGCCTTATTGTCCTTTCTCCTTCCACCCACGTTCAGCTTCCCCCTCCTCTGCATATTTAACCACTGACAGGTATGAGTAATCCCTAGCCATCTTGCCTGGAATAGGGCTCACTTGAGGCTTAACGTATTTCCGAGTTCCTCAGTGCAATCAGGCTGACATCACCCTCTGCAGGGCTTTGCCTGAGAGCCATTTTTGCTTGGCCTGCTTCCCTTCCCCAGTCAGTCTCTTTCACATCCTTACTAGTCTCCCAAGAGAGGTCTTCCTCAAATACTTGCACATACATCCTCAACTCATGATCAGCTTCTGGTGAACCTGAAAACTTTTTTCCTCCTATTTACAGTAGTTTGATTATCTTATACTCGGTTTTTCTCAGTAGCAATTATCAATAAAATCATTACCTCTGAAGGATTATTTTAATTCAAGAACTAGATGTTTTTTCAAAATTCTTACCTCACTAAAAAAAAAAAAAATTCTTACCTCACTAATTGATATATAGTCCTATTAAATCCCGCATATTTTTATATGGCACTAGTCTGCACAAAATTAGTAGAAAAGAGTAACAATTCATCTTCTCAGATGAAGAGGTCTCAAACATTACTGGGAATAAAGGCTGAACTAACCACAGCACATGATAATGTTACACGTTAGCTTTAGTCTAATTGTAATACTTTTTAAGAGTCCAATATGGAATACATTTGGACAGGGATAATGTTGAGAAATATGAGACTGTAGTGTTCTAGATAGTCCCAGTCATAGGTTAAAGCAGAGTCTGACATGTGAATCTATGACAGCAAGAGATGACCCACTGGGACACAGTTGAGAAACTTCACACCTAATTTCAGTTGAGAACTAAGTGCCAAAGATTCCAAGGCAAGAGATTCCTTTTTTTCTTTCTTTCTTTTTTTTTAAATTGGTGTATAGTTACGTTACAATGTAGTGTGTTTTCTGTTGTGCAACAAAGTGAATCAACTTTATGTATATATATATCCCCTGCCTCTTGGACCTCCCTCCCAATGCCCCCCCCCCCATCCCACCCATCTAGGTCATTAGAGAGAACTGAGCTGAGCTCCCTGTGCTATACAGCAGGTTCCCTCTAGCTATCTATTTCACACATGATGGTGTATGTATGTCAGTCCTAATCTCCCAATTCATCCCACCCCCTTCCCCACCACCCATGTCCACATGTCCGTTCTCTATGTCTGCATCTCTGTTCCTGCCCTGCAAATAGGTTCATCTGTACCATTTCTCTAGATTGTACATGCATGTGTTAATATACGATATTTGTTTTTCTCTTTCTGACTTAATTCACTCTGTATGACAGACTCTAGGTCACTTTTTGTTTCAGTGCACAAACAAGCTGTACTTTTTTTTAACATCTTTATTGGAGTGTAATTGCTTTACATTGGTGTTATTTTCTGCTTTGTAACAAAGTGAATCAGCTATATATATACATATGTCCGCATATCTCTTCCCTCTTGGATCTCCCTCCCACCCTCCCTATACCATCCCTCTAGGGGGTCACAAAGCACCGAGCTGATCTCCCTGTGCTATGCTGCTGCTTCCCACTAGCTATCTATTTTAGGTATGGTAGTATATATAGATTCATGCCACTCTCTCACTTCGCCCCAGCTTACCCTTCCCCCTCCCCTTGTCCTCAAGTCCACTCTCTATGTCTGGGTCTTTATTCCCATCCTGCCCCTAGGTTCTTCATAACTTTTTTTTTTTAGATTCCAAATATAGGTATTAGCGTACAGTATTTTTCACTTTCTGACTTCACTCTGTTTGACAGACTCTAGGTCCATCCACCTCACTACAAATCACTCAATTTCGTTTCTTTTGATGGCTGAGTAATATTCCATTTTGTACATGTGCCACATCTCCTTTATCCATTCATTTGTCGATGGACACTTAGGTTGCTTCCATATCCTGGCTATTGTAAATAGTGCTGCACTGAACATTGTGGTATATGACTCTCTTTGAATTATGATTTCCTCAGGGTATATGACCTGAAGTGGGATTGCTGGGTCATAGGGTAGTTCTATTTTTAGTTTTTTAAGGAACCTCCATACTGTTCTCCATAGTGACTGTATCAATTTACATTCCCACCAAGAGTGCAAGAGGGTTACCTTTTCTCCACACCCTCTCCAGCATTTATTGTTTGTAGATTTTTTGATGATGGCCATTCTGACTGGTGTGAGGTGATATCTCATTGTAATTTTGATTTGCATTTCTCTAATACTAGTGATGTTGAGCATCTTTTTATGTATTTGTTGGCCATCTGTATATCTTATTTGGAGAAATGTCTGTTTAGGTCTTTTGCCCATTTTTTGATTTTTTTTTTTTTTTTGAGCTGCATGAGCTGCTTGTAAATTTTGGAGATTAATCCTTTGTCAGTTGCTTCATTTGCAAATATTTTGTCCCATTCTGAGTGTTGTCTTTTAGTCTTGTTTATGGTTTCCTTTGCTGTGCAAAAGCTTTGAAGTTTCATTAGGTTCCATTTGTTTGTTTTTGTTTCCATCTCTCTAGGAGGTGGGTCAAAAAGGATCTTGCTGTGATTTATGTCAGAGTGTTCTGCCTATGTTTTCCTCTAAGAGTTTTATAGTGTCTGGCCTTACATTTAGGTCTTTAATCCATTTTGAGTTTATTTTTGTATATGGTGTTAGGGAGTGTTCTAATTTCATTCTTTTACATGTAACTGTCCAGTTTTCCCAGCACCACTTATTGAAGAGGCTGTCTTTTCTCCACTGTATATTCTTGCCTCCTTTATCAAAAATAAGGTGACCATATGTGTGTGGGTTTAACTCTGGGCTTTCTATCCTGTTCCATAGATCTACATTTCTGTCTTTGTGATAGTACCACAGTGTCTTGATTACTGTAGCTTTGTAGTATAGTCAGAAGTCTGGGAGCCTGATTCCTCCAGCTCTGAATTTCTTTCTCAAGATTGCTTTGGCTGTTCAGGGTCTTTTGTGATTCCATACAAATTGTGAAATTTTTTGTTCTAGTTCTGTGAAAAATGCCATTGGTAGTTTGATAGGGATTGCACTGAATCTGTAGATTGCTTTGGGTAGTATAGTCATTTTCACAGTGTTGATTCTTCCAATCCAAGAACATGGTATATCTCTCCATCTGTTTATATCATATTTAAATTCCTTCATCAGTGTCTTATAGCTTTCTGCATACAGGTCTTTTGTCTCCTTAGGTAGGTTTATTCCTAGGTATTTTATTCTATTTGTTACAGTGGTAAATGGGACTGTTTCCTTAATTTCTCTTTCAGATTTTTTCATCATTAGTGTATAGGAATGCAAGAGATTTCTGTGCATTAATTTTATATCCTGCTACTTTACCAAATTCATTGATTAGCTCTAGTAGATTCCTGGTAGAGTCTTTAGGATTCTCTATGTATAGTATCATGTCATCTGCAAACAGTGGCAGCTTTACTTCTTCTCTTCCCATTTGGATTCCTTTTATTTCTTTTTTGTCTGACTGCTGTGGCTAAAACTTCCTTAAAGTACGTTGAATAATAGTGGTGAGAGTAGGCAACCTTGTCTTGTTCCTGATCTTAGTGGAAATGGTTTCAGTTTTTCACCATTGAGAACGATGTTGGCTGTGTGTTTGTCACATATGGCCTTTATTATGTTGACGTAAGTTCCCTCTATGCCTACTTTCTGGAGGGTTTTTATAATAAATGGGTGTTGAATTTTGTCAAAAGCTTTCTCTGCATCTATTGAGATGATCATATGGTTTTTATCCATCAATATGTTAATATGGTTTATCACATTGATTTGCGTATATTGAAGAATCCTTGCATCCCTGGGATAAACCCCACTTAATCATGGTGTATGATCCTCCTAATGTGCTGTTGGATTCTGTTTGCTAGTATTTTGTTGAGGATTTTTGCATCTATGTTCATCAGTGATATTGGCCTGTAGTTTTCGTTCTTTGTGACATATTTGTCTGGTTTTGATATCAGGGTGATGGCGGCCTTTTAGAATGAGTTTGGGAGTGTTCCTCCCTCTGCTATATTTTGGAAGAGTTTGAGAAGGATAGGTGTTAGCTCTCCTCTAAGTGTTTGATAGAATTCAGCTGTGAAGCCATCTGGTCCTGGGCTTTTTTTTGTTGGAAAATTTTAAATACAGTCTCAGTTTCAGTGCTTGTGATTGGTGTGTTTATATTTTCTATTTCTTTCTGGTTCAGTCTCAGAACGTTGTGCTTTTCTAAGAACTTGTCCATTTCTTCCAGGTTGTCCATTTTACTGGCATATAGTTGCTTGTAGTAATCTCTTATGATCCTTTGTATTTCTGCAGTGTCAGTTGTTACTTATCCTTTTTCATTTCTAATTCTGTTGACTTGAGTCTTCTCCCTTTTTTTCTTGATGAGTATGGCTAATGGTTTATCAATTTTGTTTACCTTCTCAAAGAACCAGCTTTTAGTTTTATTGATCTTTGCTGTTGTTTCCTTCATTTCTTTTTTATTTCTCATCTGATCTTTATGATTTCTTCTGCTAACTTTGGGCTATTTTTGTTCTTTCTGTAATTGCTTTAGGTTTAAGATTAGGTTGTTTGAGATGTTTCTTATTTTTTTAAATTAAATTTTATTTGTTTTACAGCAGTTTCGTATTAATTATTATAAACAAGTTATTATCTTGCTTCTTGAGGTAGGATTGTATTGCTTTAAACACCCCTGTTAGAACTGCTTTTGCTGCATGCCCTAGGTTTTGGGTCATTGTGTTTTCATTGTCATTTGTTCCTAGGTATTTTTTGATTTCCTCTTTGTTTTCTTCAGTGTTCTCTTGGTTAAGTAATGTTTTGTTTAGCCTCCATGTGTTTGTATTTTTTTAGATATTTTTTCCTGTAATTGATATCTAGTCTCATAGCATTGTGGTCGGAAAAGATACCTGATATGATTTCAGTTTTCTTAAATTTACCCAGGCTTGATTTGTGACCCAAGATATGATCTATCCTGGAGAATGTTCCATGAGCACTTGAGAAGAAAGTGTATTCTGTTGTTTTTGGATGGAATGTACTACAAATATCAATTAAGTCCATCTTGTTTAATGTATCATTTAAAGCTTGTGTTTTCTTACTTATTTTCATTTTGGATGATGTGTCAATTGAGAGTGGGATGTTAAAGCCCCTATCTATGATTGTGTTATTGTCAACTTCCCCTTTTATGGCTGTTGGTTTTTGCCTTATGTATTGAGGTGCCCCTATGTTGGGTGCATAAATATTTACAATAGTTACATCTTCTTCTTGGATTGATCCCTTTATCATTATGTAGTGTTCTTTGCTGTCTCTTGTAATAGTCTTTATTTTAAAGTCTATTTTGTCTGATATGAAAACTGCTACTCCAGCTTTCTTTTGATTTGCATTTCTATGGAATATTTTTTCCCATCCACTCACTTTCAGTCTGTATGTGTCTCTAGGTCTGAAGTGGGTGTCTTGTAGACAGCATATATAGGGGTCTTGTTTTTTGTATCCATTCAGCCAGTCTGTGTCTTTTGGTCGGAGCATTTAATCCATTTACATTTAAGGTAGTTATTGATATGTATGTTCCTACCACCATTTTCTTAATTGTTTTGGGTTTGTTATTGTAGGTCTTTTCCTTCTCTTGTGTTTCCTGCCTAGAGAAGTTCCTTTAGCATTTATTGTAAGGCTGGTTTGGTGGTGCTGAATTCTCTTAACTTATGCTTGCCAAGCTTTTAATTTCTCTGTCGAATCTGAATGAGATCCTTGCTAGGTAGAGTAATCTTGGTTGTAGGTTTTTCCCTTTCATCACTTTAAATATGTCCTGCCACTCCCTTCTGGCTTTCAGAGTTTCTGCAGAAAGATCAGCTGTTAACCTTATGGGGATTCCCTTGTAGGTTGTTTGTTGCTTTCCCCTTTCTGCTTTTAGTATTTTTTTCTTTGTATTCAGTTTTTGATAGTTTGATTAATATGTGGCTTGGCGTTTCTCCTTGGGTTTATCCTGTATGGGACTCTCTGCACTTCCTAAACTTGATTAACTATTTCCTTTCCCACATTAAGGAAATTTTCAACTATAATCTCTTCAAATGTTTTCCCAAACCCTTGCTTTTTCTCTTGTTCTTCTGGGACCCCTATAATTCGAATGTTGGTGAGTTTGCCGTTGTCCCAGAGGTCTCTGAGACTCTCCTCAATTCTTTTCATTCTTTTTCTTTATTCTGCTCTGCAGTAGTTACTTCCACTATTTTATCTTCCAGGTCACTTATCCGTTTTTCTGGTTCAGTTATTCTGCTATTGCTTCCTTCTAGAGAATTTTTAATTTCATTTATTGTGCTGTTCATCATTGTTTGCTCTTTAGTTCTTCTAGGTCCTTGTTAAACCTATCTTGTATTTTCTCTACTCTATTTCCAAGATTTTGGATCATCTTTACTGTCATTATTCTGAATTCTTTTTCAGGTAGACTGCTTGTTTCCTCTTCACTTGTTAGGTCTGGTGGGTTTTTATCTTGCTCCTTCATCTGCTGTGTGTTTCCCTGTCTTCTCATTTTGCTTCACTTACTGTGTTTGGGGTCTTCTTTTTGCAGGTTTCAGGTTCATAGTTCCCATTGTTTTTGATGTCTGCCCCCAGCAGCTAAGGTTGGTTCATGGGTTGTGTAGGCTTCCTGGTGGAGGGAACTAGTGCCTGTGTTCTGGCGGATGAGGCTGGATCTTGTCTTTCTAGTGGGCAGGGCTGCATCCAGTGGTGTGTTTTGGGGTGTCTGTGAACTCAGTATGACTTTAGGCAGCCTGTCTGCTAATGGATGGGGTTGTATTCTTGTCTTGCTAGTTGTTTGGCATGGGGTGTCCAGTGTTGTAACTTGCTGGTCGTTGAGTGGAGCTGGGCCTTAGCATTGAGATGCAGATCTCTGAGAGATCTTTCACTGTTTGATATTACGTGGAGCCAGGAGGTCTCTGGTGGACCAATGTCCTGAACTCAGCTCTCCCACCTCAGAGGCACTGGCGTGCCACCCAGCTGGAGCACCAAGACCCTGTCAGCCACACAGCTCAGAAGCAAAGGCAGAAAAAAGAAAAGAAAGGAAAATAAAATTATTAAAATAAAAAATAATTATTAAAAATATAAAAATTAAAAAGTAATTAAAAAAAGAAAAGAAGAGAGGAACCAAACCAAAGAACAAATCCACCAATAATAAGTGCTAAAAGCTATACTTAAAGAAAAAGAAAAATGGTCAGAACTGTAGGACAAATGGTAAAAGCAAAGCTATGCAGACAAAATCACACACAAAAGCATACACATACACACTTGGTAAAAGAGAAAAAGAAAAAAAAATGTATATATATATCATTGCTCCCGAAGTCTGCCTCCTCAATTTGGGATGATTCGTTGTCTATTCAGGTATTCCACAGATGCAGGGTACATCAAGTTGATTGTGGAGATTAATCCGCTGCTTCTGAGGCTGCTGGGAGAGATTTCCCTTTCTCTTCTTTGTTTGCACAGCTCCCGGGGCTCAGCTTTGGATTTGGCCCCGCCTCTGCGTGTAGGTCGCCGGAGGGCGTCTGTTCTTCGCTCAGACAGGACAGGGTTAAAGGAGCCGCTGATTCAGGGGCTCTGGCTCACTCAGGCCGCGGGGAGGGAGGGGCAAGGAGTGCGGGGCGGGCCTGCGGCGGCAGAGCCCAGCGTGACGTTGCAGCAGCGTGAGACGTGCCATGCGTTCTCCCGGGGAGGTTGTCCCTGGGTCACGGGACCCTGGCAGTGGTGGGCTGCAGAGGCTCCCGGGAGGGAAGGCGTGGACGGTGACCCGTGCTCACACACAGGCTTCTTGGAGGTGGCAGCAGCGGCCTTAGCGTCTCATGCCCGTCTCTGGGATCCGTGATTTTAGCCGCGGTTCGCGCCCGTCTCTGGAGCTCCTTTAAGCAGCGCTCTTAATCCCCTCTCCTCTGGCACCAGGAAACAAAGAGGGAAGAAAAAGTTTCTTGTCTCTTCGGCAGCTCCAGACTTTTCCCCGGACTCCCTACCGGCTAGCTGTGGCGCATTAATCCCTCAGGCTGTGTTCATGCCTCCAACCCCAGTCCTCTCCCTGGGATACAACCGAAGCCCGAGCCTCAGCTCCCAGCCCCCGCCCCCGCCGGCAGGTGAGCAGACAAGCCTCTCGAGCTGGTGAGTGCTGGTCGGCACCGGTGCTCTGTGCGGGAATCTCTCCGCTTTGCCCTCCGCACCCCTTTTGCTGCGCTCTTCTCCGCGGCTCCGAAGCCTTCCCCCCTCCGCCACCCGCAGTCTCTGCCCGCGAAGGGGCTTCCTAGTGTGTGGAAACTTTTCCTCCTTCACAGCTCCCTCCCACTGGTGCAGGTCCCGTCCCTATTCTTTTGTCTCTGTTTTTTCTTTTGCCCTACCCAGGTATGTGGCGAGTTTCTTGCCTTTTGGGAGGTCTGAGGTCTACCGCCAGCCTTCAATAGTGTTCTGTAGGAGGTGTTCCACATGTAGATGTATTTCGGGTGTATCTGTGGGGAGTAAGGTGATCTCCGCGTTCTACTCTTCTGCCATCTTTAATGTCTCCCACAAGCTGTACTTTTATTTAGAAGAAAATATTTATTGTTTCAATGGGTCTGCAAAAGGCTTTGCTTTTTAACAGAGGAGTCCTGCTCTTCATTCAAAATGTAAAAGGCATACTAGTTCATCACACTGTTAGAAGAGATGTGTAAATATTTAAAGGGCTACTTCTCATCCATCATCTCTGGCCCCTCCCCAACCACCGCACTCTTCCCCCCCCCCACCCCGCCCCCAGCCTAGGTCAAGCGAAAATTATCTGAACCCTTTGGTGTAAAGTTTTAGAAAATTCTTCCTGTAATCCAGCTACCTAATTTTCTGCATTATAGAGAATTTGCACACATTTAAAAAAAACTCCAGTGTTCTCTTTTCTCATATGTACAATAATTAATATGTGAAGTTCAAAAATCATTTGCTCATGTATTTATTGATTCAATAACAAATATCCTGTGAGCACCTACTAGGTTCCTTGGACTGTGCTAGGTGGTGGGCTAAAGTGATGAATTAGACACAATATCTGCTGTCAAGGAGCTCAAGTTTTAATGAAGAGGCTGACATTTCTAAAGGCAATAGCAAGACTAAAGCAGGAAAAATAAAAATGCATGCAGACCACAGATTTTTTAGTTTATCCATTGAAAGCAGATACACTGTGGGTCTTTTTTGTTAACTTTGCTTATTAATGTTATTTAACAAAAGAATCGCAATGAAAACGTTGCACTGTTTATAGCCCTGAATAAAAGTATCGGGAATATATTATGGAAGTAGCACTCTTAAAACAATTTCCCCTCTTTCATCTGGAAACTAGATCTCAGTTCTTAATGTGAAGTCTAGCCTGATTATCACTGTGGAAATGGGTGATTACAATAAAATGCAGTTGTTCCCACAGTGGTAGGAATAGAGTGATTTGAAGACCAAAAGATGGCAAAGCAATTTCTCTGCCTCGGGACTGGCTTCCCAGGGAAGGGGCTTGATCTGGGACTTGTGTTCAAGCCCTCTGCATCTGGGGACTTGATGCAGGATATGCATGTAAAATCGTCATAAGTTAGAAGATGGAGCAAGGATATTCCAACAGCAGTGGAGTGCGCAAAGAGAAGGGGGAATGAAAGGGTGTCTGTATTCAGCAATGGTGAAACGTGGAAGGCTGGTGGAGGTTAGGAATGTGGCTAAGTGACCCATTCTGTAAGTGGCATGAGCCTTTTAGTCTGATTTATTGGCTATGGGTGCCATGCTTCAAAGTCATCATTTCAACCACATTCTGTGCTAGGTCGTTAATATATATATTATATATATTATTAGATAAATATATATGTATATGTAATATATACATATTGTGTGTGTATGTGTATATATATATATATCATCTCTAATACCATAAACACTTCAAGGTATGTTTTATTTTCACCTTAATCTACATGAGGCAATGAAAGCTCAGGGAGGTTAGCTCTTTCATCCATCCATTCGTTCATTCAACAAATACTTGCTGTATGCCTCGTGTGTGCAGGTACTACATGCTGGTGTGAAAAGAGAAATATATTTCCTGTCCTCACAGAGCTTAGACTCTAGAGCAAAACAACTTGATATTAAATAATTCACTAAAATGTGAAGTGTGTAATGAAGAAGTAGAGATGCCTACAGGTAGAAAAAGGATCCAGAAGGAAGCAAAACTGAGGTTGAACACGTGTTCATCAGGCCTAAAGCCTGCTCTTTTTGTAATTCTTTGGCACCTCAATTCCCACAAGTATGATTTTCCAAATGGGGAGGCCTCTCCTTTGGAGGCCCAGGAGCATCTTTAGCTGGTTCAGAAAAATGCATATTTTTCTAATAAGTATATATTCAGTTTACCTTTTATTTTTGTCAAGTGATAATTGTTTACCATTTATGGAAATGATATGTTTCTTTAAAGATACATATATTTAAGCAAACATAGTGATCTGATTTTTAAAAACATACCAAATAACAGTACAAGAATATGCATGGATAGAACCAAAATCATAATTGAAATTTAAAAATTTTCCTAGTTGTGCCGGTTCTGCATATGCTCTCATTTCTCATTCTGATTACTGCTTGTTTCTGATTGCTAAAATGGGTCCTCTAGTATTGACCCACTAAACATTTGGTAAGTACAGTATGGTAGTTCATTAAAATGTAAATTAGGTTAAGTGCTTCGGAAACATACAGGGGAATGTGTAAATAATGAAGAACAATGAGAAGCGGTTTCTTGCCCTCAGGAACTTTGCTTCTCTAATAGTTTGAACCTTATCCATAGTCATGAATCTAGCTAGGAAATAGTCTCAGTAAAAAATGTGGAAATAAAGCAAATGAGCTGAGGGCAGCAGTGTGAGACTTCAAATGACACCGAAGGATAAGAAAGCCATCAGGGAATGCTATTGTATTTAATGAAGGAACTGTACCAGGGTTAAATGATTTCAGTGTTTACCACCAATTGGATCATGTGGCACATTAACGTGTTTCTCATAGAGTTTGTCTTTCTGGAAATGTGTAAGTCAGGGCTAGATCTGTTCAAGAGATAGAAAACTGACTATTCTAAGCAAGAGACAATAGAGTTTTCCCCATTGGTTTCACACAAAAACATCTCTAGGAAGGATTCTTATTGGGTCACACACTCATATCCAGACTATTTCCTGAAACCAGGAATTCATTTTTCTCAGCCTGTATCACCTGTGGTATAGACAGGTAGAAAGGCAATACAGAAGGTTATGGAGGTGTATTGGCAGATTAGAAGAAAAAGTCACTGGGAGAACTCAATATGTAAAGTAACTTAAAAGAATGGAGCAGCAGGGAAACCGTGGAATTTGCCACCATGAGATAAAGCTTTAATTTTGTGAACTTGTGGTATAATCAAATTTCCATCCTTCTCCTCACCCTGGTCTTCCCCAAATCATTCAAGATAACATTGTGGCCTAAAAGGAGCTGTCCAAGGCTTCAGCCTGCTGCTACTGTCCACAGTAGTGGACGTCAACAAATGTCCCTTTTCTGAAATACACTTCTTTGAATCCAGGATACCATTCTCAATGGGGTTTTTCCTCTGATAACCACTCTGGTCTCTTCTGCTCATTTCTCTTCCATCCCTCTGCCTCTTAAATAAAAATTTCCTCAAGGACCCTGTTTTCGATCCCCACATTTTGTCACTCAGCTCTCTACTGATAATACAATTGTAATCAGAATCATGACTGACTTATGTCATCTTGTTATGGTTTATTATCGAGTACTTCCTACATGCCAACAGTGTAATAAGCATTAGAAGCTTAGAAAGGTGATTTGATCCTTTTACTCCTGGCTTCGAGTTCCACCTATAAGCAATTGACCCCCAAATGTATGCCTTCCCGATCCAGTCCTGAATACATGTATTTCCAAGGAAGTAGTACACTCTTCTCCTAAGTGGCCCACTTCAAACTCAAGGTGTCCCAAACCAGATTCACTCAAAACCTCCTTTGACCCTGTGTTGCCTATCTCAGTAACCACTAGTGTCATTTGCTTGGTCATCTAAACTGTGAGTCATTTTTTTTTTTTTTTTTTTTTTTTTGCGCGCGGTACGTGGGCCTCTCACTGTTGTGGCTTCTCCCGTTGCGGAGCACAGGCTCTGGACGTGCAGGCTCAGCGGCCATGGTTCACGGGCCTAGCCGCTCCGCAGCATGTGGGATCTTCCTGGACCGGGGCATGAATCCATGTCCCCTGCATCGGCAGGTGGACTCTCAGTCACTGTGCCACCAGGGAAGCCCCTGTGAGTCATTCTTGATCCTTCTTTCTTTCTCACTGGCCATAGTACATTGATTCTTACTACAAAATGTTACCTATCTTCTGTTTTTATTTCTTCTGCCTTTGCTTTAGTACAAATCCAATAAAATGGCTGTTTTTGTAAATAAAGTTTTATGAGAATACAGCCATACTTATTCATTTCCATATACTCTATGGCTACTTTCATGATAAAATGGTAGAATTGAGTAGTTGTAACAGAACTTATGGCCAGAGAAGCCTAAAATATTTACTGTGTAGCCCTTAACAAGAAAAGTTTGCTAAATCCTTCTCTAGCATAAACACTCATTATCTCTTCTCTGGACCAGTGCAGTGTGCAGTGGTGGTCAACGTTGTCTTAGTGTTCACTCACCCAGGCCCCAGTCTGCAGTATCTACCACCATTTATATTTGCAAACTCAATCCTTGCTGTGTTACAGCCCCAGTTAAAGAACAGATAATGGCACAATTTTGACTGTTCATTGCCTAGATAAAATATTTTAACCCCGACATCAGTTATGTATTGCTGCATAACAGACTACTCTAAAACTTGGTGATTTTGTGAATTGACGGGGGCAGTTCCTGTGCTGTTCTCCCGTGGTGGGACTTGCGTGGCTTCATTCAGCTGACAGGGAAGATAAGAACTAGGATGCTGGGATGACTGGGCTTTTCTTTCTGTGTACCTCTTACAAGTAGACCACCTGGGTTTCTCATATCATGGCTGGATTCTAAGAGGCAAGCTCCAGTGCACATTCATGTATCAGTTTTTATGTCACATGTGCTGCTGGCCCAATGGCATAAGCAAGCCGCATGCCAAGCTCAGAATCAGCATGGGAGGGGACTACCAAAGTGCCAGTCCCAAGGAGGCATGAGTCACTGGGAGCCAGCCAGGGTCAGTCCGCTGTACCCCCTTAGCATACCTTCAAGGCTTTTTCTAATCTGGCCTCAGATTATAGTTTTCAATTTTATTTATGCTTCATCCCACCAAGCATACCTATCTAAGGGGCTGTGAGCTCTTATTTGAACAAAGTCCCTGAATATGTCATGCATTTTCTTACATTTACGCCTTTACTCATTCTTCCCTCTTTAAATTTCTTTCCCTCTCCTGCTTTGCTGCCACAAATGATGCCTGCCAATCGTAAGAATTCTTGAAGATGCACTTCAGATGTCCCCTCTTCTCTGAGGCCTTTTATGCTCTTCATGCAGACTTGATTCTGCCTCTCCCAGCATGTAACCACTCAAAGCTAGCAAGACGGTTATCACCGTATGACACCATTTTTTACACCTTGTAAGAAAAATTTGAAGACAGTAAGTTCGTCTCAGTCCAAATTGTATATGTTCAAAAACTAAAATGGCATCATCTGTTTTAAGACACCTTGAACTCCATCAGTGACCAGAGCCAGGAAGTACAGTGGCAACCTGGCATTGTGAGTCTCTAAGCAATATAAGAAAAATTCCAGTTTCTCTTGCTGAGTAATTTCTAATTATGTGGATTTTTTTTTAAGAGTGTATAATGCGTGGTAGTGTCAGAGGGTAAAATTGTGAGCTTTATTTCGAATCACAGGAAACAGATGAGGCCAAATGCATTTGCACATAAAATGGAATAGGATTATGAGCTTATTCAAACTGGGAAGAAGGTTTTATGTGATAATGCCTTAGTGCTGAGAAAAATAAAGGTGATTTCTTGTCAAGCAACATGGACATTGAGAAAACAATGGACACTTCACGTTTTTATAAGCCTGAAGTTGTTCTTTTTTATATTAAGTATAAGCAGATAGCTTCAACTTAGCAAGTATCATTAAGCACCTTCTGTTAGGTGTGTGGCAATGTGGCAGTGCCTGGGAAAAAATAAAATGTACTTATATGCTCACACAGACATTCACAAATCTAAAGGTATCTCTGTATCCTTGAGAAGTAAAGTTTTTTAGGGAGGGAAATATTATAAACATGTAGATATGACAAAAGACAAAGATGACCAATTCCTGCCCCAAGAGAGTAGGAAGTCCTGAGAACAAGAGGAAGAGAGAAATTCCAGACCAGAATTTCTCTTGGCTGTAATTCCAAACATCTTCCTTTAGGAGATGAAGCTTATTATAAAAATTACAGAAAGTACAAAATTTTGACTAAATACAACTTTAAATCAGATATCTCACATGACCAGCCCTCACATAGAATATAGTCTAAAGACATATATGGCCTGGATAAAGTTTTTTATTGGAAAACTAGAATATTTCAAGAAAAAATTTGCACTTCTGAGTTATTGTAAAGTATTGGAAATATGGCAGCACAGGGTCTACATTCCCTTTTGCCAATGATTGGCTTGAGCTGGTTATTAGCTTCCTTTTAGGCAGGGCAGGCCCTTCCCAGCCCTCTTCTCCACCACACACTCTAGGACGTTACACCTGCTCCACTTTATGTGGTCTGGTTAGCTCTTGTAAGCATTGGAGTTAAAACGCCCTGAAATGCTTAAATTCTGTTTGGAAAACTAACTCAAGTGGAGATCTTGATAATGTCAATATCAAGATCTATACTATTGCAACATTCTCAAATGTAGTTCTTTTACCAGTTAACTATTATTATCTCCAAGGTTGTGTGTCCAGGTTATCAGAACTTATAGCTGAGAAACTATATGTTGATAGTTCTGGTTTTTTTTTTTTTTTTTTGCGGTACGCGGGCCTCTCACTGTTGTGGCCTCTCCCGCCGCGGAGCAGAGGCTTCGGACGCGCAGGCTCAGCGGCCATGGCTCATGGGCCCAGCCGCTCCGCGGCACACGAGATCCTCCCGGACCGGACGGAGCACGAACCCGTGTTCCCTGCATCGGCAGGCGGACTCTCCACCACTGCGCCACCAGGGAAGCCCTGTTGATCTTGAGAATTTTTTTTCCCCATAAAATGAAAGAATTTCTTTGACCAGCTGTCTTGTATCTGAATGTAAAATAAGAATTACACCAGAGGAAGTAAATTCGTGTTTTGGCAAGAATACATTTTTGTTTTGTGTACTGTATTTAAGGCAGTTGCTAGACCAATTTGTGGATGATGGAACATTCTAGAACATCACTTAAACTTTCTTCAGTTAATGGTGAGAGTTGGGGCAGAAGGTAATATCAAAAAAGGCAACATGTGAAATACTTATTTGAATAAAGGAGGATGTTTTGGTTAACAAGATTATTTCAGAAAGACAGTACATTGTTACATGGAAAGTTATAGTATTTTTAAAGATATGGATTGATCAGTTACCAACAATAACATAAACATTATGCACAGTTAATTCCTAAATTCACCAAAAATAGCACTACTTTTGTACAGCCTCCAGTGGTATCCAAGTTGGACTTACACGTCTTTAAAATGCAGCCCTTGTTTCAGCTCAGATTAGTTATAAATTACTGAAAAGAGAGATGTGTAATTGAAGCAACAATGACAGGCTTTTACTAACAATAGTGTGAATAACTTAACAGAGGCCCTTGAAATTTGGTTAATTTGAATTCTAATGGATCATCATACCTATAGAATATAATTCATTTGATGGCAATTGCTATGCGTAACAGGAACTCGTTATGAAACTTGGATGTTTGAGTTAAACTACATTCATAGCCAAGAATGACATTTTATTTGATCCATAAGACAGACTTCATCAAGAATTAAATGTTCAGTCTTAAGCAATCTACATTAGAAAATGGATTATGAATAATCTTTCAAGATTGAATTTATTATACATAACTTTACATTTCTTTTGGTCATTTACTACACTCTATAATTTCTAGAATCTTGGATACAAACTGTATTGGTAATTAGATACAATGTAGGCTTCCTTTTGGTTAAGTAGATATATCCTATTTATTTGGGGCCTCAAAGAACTTCCTTCTAAAATCAGAACGAGAAGAATTTTGCTTTATAGAATCTCTTTAAAACAGAAGTTTTATATAAAGGATACGAGGCTTTAATTTACTATCCCAAATGGCGTAGAAATCCTAATTTGGCATTACAATTTATAATTATATAAATAGATTTTCTCTTATATTGCAGCATAAAGATGAAGTGCTGAATTATATATGCTTCTGAGTCCCCCCTTCTATTACCACATCCCCGTATGCATTTAAATTATGTATCTAATATGGGTCTATACTAGTATGGAGCATAGAGCTAGACACATCGTAGATACTCAAAAGGGGATTGTCAAAATTCAATAGGTATGTAATACTTTATATATATACATATGGATTTTGTAAAGTTCTCAGCTCATATAAACTTTAATCACTTAGATTGTCAATACAATATGAACAATTTTGAAATGCCATTTAAAAGCAAACATATTTAAACCTGGGACATTAAACAATTGCACTGCTTTGTACACTATGCAATTTGGTAATTACTGAGGACAAAACTAACCTTTAATTAGCAACATTTAACTCAATAATAGATGTAGAAAGGAAATGCTCTTCACTTTAAAATGCATTATTTCCAATATCATAATAACCTGATGTTCAGGTTTCAGTATTGAGATACACATGTTTAAACACTGCCCAAGAATAATTTCAGTGAGATTGCAATACTTGCAGACAGTGGATCAGAGATAGAAGAAACATTTATCTCTAATGTCCTATGAAGGATCCCTTCATATGACAGGAAATTAAGTGATACTTCAGTGTTCTAGAAGAACCTATAATAGGAAGGATGGTTGTATCCGATTGGCATTATTTGTCCGACATCCACATATTATAGGTAAAAACTCTTGTTTAATTTTAAGGAACGCAACATCATGCTGTGTTGAAGAGTATGACTTCTGAAGCTGGAGGGCCTGACTTCAGCTATTGGCTCAGCTTTGTACTAGCTGTGCAAGTTTAACAAGGCACATAAACCCTCTGCGCCTCAGTTTCTACATTTACAAAATAGATATACAAATTGTACCTAATTCATACATTTGCCATAATAATAAAATGACTCAGTATATGAAAAATGCTTACAACAGCACCTGGTCCTTAGAAAGCCCCACGTGTTTCATCAAAAAATAAGTCTTTTTTGGGCTTCCCTGGTGGCGCAGTGGTTGAGAGTCCGCCTGCTGATGCAGGGGACACGGGTTCGTGCCCCGGTACGGGAAGATCCCACATGCCGCGGAGCGGCTGGGCCCATGAGCCATGGCCGCTGAGCCTGCGCGTCCGGAGCCTGTGCTCCGCAATGGGAGAGGCCACAACAGTGAGAGGCCCGCGTACCGCAAAAAAAAAAAAAAAAAAAAGTCTTTTTTGTAGGTCTATATTCGTTTTAAAAGGACCCATTTTCATCCTCAGAACTGTACATTTGTGCACACAGTAACTTAGAAATATATTTCCTACTAGGCAAAGTAATAACTGAATCCTAAGAACAAATGACTGTGTGACCTTGGGTAAATCATTTAACAGTCCTAAGCTGCATTTTCTCCAGCAATAAATTGACAAAGTTGGTCTACATGGTTTCTAAAGAACCTTCCATCTTCAAAAAAATCTGATTCTGTGTGTTCATTCTGCTACATTTAAGCAGAATATTCTGTATTAACAGTAGACCAATAACAATTAAGTGATTCATTATGTTTATTGATAAATAACAGATTGACCCAAACTAGGATAGAATTGCATGCTCACATCTATCTTTATTTTCTTAAATTGCAATTTGAATGGACAGAGACACAGTATCAACTGGAATAATTAGGTATAAAACTGGGCCCAACCATGTGTTGATTTGAATAGTCATTGCAGTTTTATGCAAATTGGAAGCTTTCAGCTTAGTCTGATAGCATCCGGAAGGGCTCTATAAAACTCAAATATACATTTGTCTTAGCTATAAATGTGACTCTCCTTCCTTATTATTCCACCAACATGTATACTTAATGAGAGTAAAAAAGACATTTAGATCTTGTGAAAATCTGGTTTTATTTTATCTTATTTTATTTGGTACGAAAAGCCTGAATGTAAAATTATCTTTAAAAATGGTGACCAAACAGATCAAATTTAGGTGACATGTTAAAGGTTGTAAGTAAGTCAATTTTACTCTGTATACTATAAATCACACCCCTTTCCGTCTTCAATTTATTGATGCACAGGGTTTGGAGTTTGGGTTATTACTGTTAGTGATTATTAAAGTAGGTGTAGAGCATTTCCTATATATATTTCTGTAAAACCATTCTAGGTTATCTGCAATCTAGCCTCTGCACTGATAAATTACAAAAACCACAAAACAGTAACATCAGATTGACCACATTCCTAACATATAACCATCTTACTTTTGTCCTTATTACTGTAACACCAAGATAATATATCATTAATATAACTTGAAGATTGAAGGAGAAGCTTGATTAAAGTCTTTCTAAGATACACATTTTTCATTTCTATGCAAGTCTCTCTTAAGGATAGGTGGACAGAATTAAGGCAGTACTTCTATTTTTAAAAGAATTATAAAGAAATGATAAAGATGTATCTTTTTTTTGGCTGTACACGGGCTCTCACTGTTGTGGCCCAGATGTGCGATCGTCCCGGACTGGGACATGAACCCGTGTCCCCTGTATTGGCAGGTGGACTCTCAACCACTGCACCACCAGAGAAGCCCGTATTTTAAGTATTGTGACACAAACTTTCAGCTTGGGATACACTTTGGTCCAGAGCTGGACTAACAAGACCTTTCCCAGACCTACTGAACTGAGAGAGAGCTAGATGCAAATTGAGGTTAGGCTCTAAGATAGGCCTGGGGAGAAATGCAAGTGAGCTGGAAGAGCAAGCAGATGGGCTGGGGGAGTACATGTGACAGATGCAGGAGAGCTTCTCAGGATCACCAGACGCCTCCAGCCCCTGAATCTGTTCCACAGGCCCAGGAGCACACCTGTTCCCTGTCTCTTTCCAATAAATTTCCCCTTTAGCTTAAGGCAGCACAAATAAGGTTTCAGTTGCCTTTCAACCAAAGGAGCCCTAACTTAGGTCACATTTGTCAAGACACTACTCCTTTGATATCATAGTGACTATGTATGTAGCCCCCTCAAATTTTCAGCTGCTTGTAAAACTATTTACAGAGGGTCTGATTTATATATTCTATCCTAAATAGATAACCAGTTTGAAAAAACTTCACGTAATAAAATAGGCTTATCTACCTTTTCCTCTTCGCAGTTTAGGGTCTATTTGCAACTTACTGGATTCTCCCTGTCCTGCCTAAAGTAATCACAGAATTTTGCATGTAAATTTCTCTAGTTGACTGTTGTAATTCTCAGCAGTATTTCAGTTCCCTCCCAAGAGAATGTTGATGTACTTCCTTTCCATCATGCTTAGAGTATGTCTGTGATGGAGTCGCAAGGAACATTCAGCATTCAAAAACACCTCTGATTGTTATAATTTAAAGAATACATGATGCCTTAACTGTAGCAAAGATTCTTGTGGAAAAGTTTTGTGGAAAGTAACTTTACAAAGTATTATAAACCACAAGTCCTGTAAATTTAGAATTGGTCCTTTACTGGATTCTCAGCCTTTTTATTGATGGTTTACCTAAGTCTCTATCAGATGCATTCGTATCTTAAGGTAATTTAACCTCAACCATCTGAGTCTGATTCACTGCCACAGAATTAAGGTCACCTAATGCCATGAAAACTGCCTGGCATATCTTAAACTTCATTCAGATTCAGTGTAGCCTCAGTGGTCCATTCCTTTGCAAAGCCTGTTTACTAGAATATGTAAGTGGAGCTTCCAGAGTTTTAACCGAGAATTGATATGTCTGACTGGATCTGTAGATATTTCAGGACATGCATTTACAGTGTTCTACTGATGCCAAGAGCACTCTGCCTGCTTTATGAGCAGAATTCATATTAGAAGTTGCTGCTTTCATTTCTAGGACATGTACTGATGCAATCTCCCTGGTCTGGGCTTTTTTTTGGGCCATTATAAATTGTCAATTTGGTTCAGTCTCTAGTTCTTATTGGAGGGCTTCATCATGACTCTACACATGATGATCTTGCAACATACTTACTAATAAATCCTCTAAATTACAGCATTCAGAAAAATGGCACAGATCTGAAATAACAGCAGCAAAGTCCTCACCAAGCTGTGGATTCAATTGGTGAAATTTAAGTCTCAGAACAATAACTAATAGTACTGCTTTGATGTGAACTTCCAGTAACCTTACAGATTTATCAAATGCCTTATCTTTACCTAAGGCAAGGATATTGAGGGATCATGTAATAACATTGTACAATTCTGATTAAAGCCATCTAAGTTTCTATAAATATTATATTATTGAAAATTAGAGAAGTAACAGCAGTCCTCACAACTCTAATAATTATTCTGCCCCACAGACACCTCTGGCATTTTGTGTACAACGTCCCTTAGCGTATGAAGGAACTCTATGAAGCCAACTGTAAAGGAACCCTTACATATGGCAAAAGACAGCCATTCTTTTCTTGATATATATTTGATTACAGAGTAGGTGGATGCTGTGAGGTGTTAGGGAATAGTGGCAAATTGGTGGATTGGGGAGTTGGAAGGTTGGATTCTATCTGACTGTTATATGATCTAAACTTCTTTTTCTCTGAATGTAAACGGGCTATTTAAATTTAAAAGAAAGGAATTGGACTTGATGGGTTTTTTTTCTAAGTTCCTTTTTTAAAAGTTTTTATTGGAGTATAGTTGCTTTACAATGCTGTGTTAGTTTCTACTGTACATCAAAGTAAATCAGCTATGCGTATACATATATCCCCTCTTTTTTGGATTTCCTTCCCATTTAGGTCACCACAGAGCGTTGAGTAGAGTTCCCTGGGCTATACAGTAGGTTCTCATTAGTTATCTATTTTATGCATAGTATTAATAGTGTATATATGTCAATCCCACTCTCCCAATTCATCCCTCCCTCCCTTCCCCCTTGGTATCCATACATTTGTTCTCTATATCGGTGTCTCTATTTCTGTTTTGTAAATAAGATCGTCTATACCATTTTTTTCAGATTCCACATACATGCGTTATTCTACAATATTTGTTTTTCTCTTTCTGACTGACTTCACTCTGTATGACAGTCTTTAGGTCCATCCATGTCTCTACAAATGAACCAAAGTAGCCTAAGTCCAATTACTCAGCCATAAAAAGGAACAGAATTGTTCCTTTTTTTTTTTATAACTACCGTTATAAAATTTTATAACGGTAGTGCTTTTATAACTACTGTTGTCCTCCCGACACTCTGCATGTCTTGTCTTAGTCTGGTGCCTACTCATCAGTATGACTGAGCCTCACTAGTGCTTGTCTGTCAATGCCACTAATAGACACTAAGGAACCAAATGTGTCACTGTGTTTGTCCATATCTTGTCTTGAAATCCAGTTATCCAGTTACAACACTATTCTAATAAATCATATTATCAAAACAAAGCCTAGCGTAAGTAACTACTTTCCCTGTTTGCACCTCCTTCAGTTATTGGGCTGTATTTACGCATATGTTTCTCAAAGAAATCACTTCCAAATTGAGTGTTTCTTTCCTGGAACCAAATTCCTCTTTTAATATTTCTCTTAAGAAATGGAATACAGTGTCTCAATGGAAAAGCATAAAATTCCACAAGGAGACGGTAGTGAAGAGCTTTATAATGTCGCTCTCATGCTAAATAGGGCTTAAACTTAGCCCTCCACCTGAATAGGTGGAGAGATGTCTCCTTGGGACTCACATCTGGTAAAATTGAGGGAAGTTGGGTGTTATGACCTGATATACATATATTTAGTATATAATGGAAAGAAAACCTGGCCTAAAATATAAATGGGAGCAGAAACCATTTTAATTCTGTTACTTTAAACTAGTGCATAAATATTACATATTTTAAAAAAGGATCACCAATGGGCTTGATTATAAAAATGTAAAATTTTTTTCAACGGAGGTATACATTTTAGTTGCTCTAAAATATTTAAAATGTAATTTGGTTAAAAATAGTATTATGTCACTTTTCAGTGGAATATCGTGAAAAATTATATAGAACTATAATATAAGGTAATCCTCAGTTAAATACTTCAGTTATATTAAGGTTATAATGTTTAGCAAATAAAAATTTAGAACCAGTTAAATTTGAATTGCAGATACATAATTTTAGTGTAAGTATCTCTTATGCAATATTTTTTGATATTGTACTAAAAATGTGTTCATTGTTTATATGGGATTCAAATTTTACTAGGTGTTCTGTATTATATCTGGCAACTCTTGTTACGTGTTGAGATTTTTTTTCATTTTTACCTTTATATATGTGTGTATACAATTCTGGGAACTTACGCATTAGCTTTGACACTGTAATTACAGTAAACATACTATTGAATACTTTGAGATTTCAAAAAAAATTTTATTTATTTATTTTTGGCTGCGCTGGGTCTTTGTTGCTATGCATGGGCTTTCTCTAGTTGCGGCTGGGGGGGCTACTCTTTGTTGTGGTGTGCAGGCTTCTCATTGTGGTGGCTTCTCTTGTTGTGGAGCACGGGCTCTAGGCGTGTGGGCTTCAGTAGTTGTGGTATGTGGGCTCAGTAGTTGTGGTGCACAGGCTTAGTTGCTCTGTGCCATGTGGGATCTTCCTGGACCAGGGCTTGAACCCGTGTCTTCTGCATTGGCAGGCAGATTCTTAACCACTGAGCCACCAGGAAAGTCCCAACTATTGAATACTTTGAAATGTAAGTAATTAAAAGAACAAAGATACTTTGGTTTTGAGAAAGGATCTTGTTGAAAATAATGTTTTGTAAGGCTGGGCAATTTCAATTTAGCTTCTCTTCTCCGTAGTAAAGTCTAGCATGGATAATATTTGAACAATTAATATTATTTAAAAGTATGTTCAATGGCTGTTGAAAGTGCCTGCTCTTAAAAAATCTTGAGACTAATGATGGCAGGGCTAGGCATCTGCATAACTAGAATTTGGATGGACAACATTCATATCAAGAAACCTTCTCTTATAATAAAAATAGAATATAATGAAAGGTATTCAGAGAAATTAGAGATTAGTGGGAAATAGAACAATCTAAAAGACATTGAGGGTTGTGTCTTAAGAATGTGGTTTTGGAGTGCGTTCTTCTGCAAACCAACTCACTAGATGCTTTTCTTCATCTCAAAGTGTTTCCCGTAATTTTATTAGATTTTTTGAATATGCTCTACCATCAAATGTTCTTTGAGCATTACATTATTAATTTCTAAGTCAGATGAATTGAGAAGAGTAATGCAGTAAAAATCTGTTTTCCTTGTTTTCAGCCTTGCCGCTTTTCCCCACCCCAATCCTTTTTATGCACGGCAACCATAGTAGTGTTTGAAATACCCAAATATCATGTCAATACGTTACTTAAAAGCCCCTCAAAGCTTTCTCTTGTTCTTAGGATAAAATTCAAAGGTTTAACCTGGCTTGAATCAACTGGCTCTACCTGTCTTTCTAGACTCACTGCCTGCATGTCTCCCATTCCTCACTATGTTTCACTCCTACTGGACAACTCTGAAAATGCCAAGCTCAGCAGGAAGCAGAATAAATTGTATCAATCTCCCCTCGACATTTTAGGTTGATTCTAAAACCTCAGCTTGGAGTGATTTCAGCAATCAGAATTATGGCCGCAGGTAATGGAACAGGGATCTAGCTAAGAATATACACCAAAATGCATCTTACACTGTCGGGGTAAAAGCTAGAGTATCTTGTACATTGATCTTTATCCTTGAATGCATTTACTGCAACCCTCAATTCCAAATATTTTAACGTTAAATTGGTTCCCTAATTATTTACTGCTTATTTTGGTATTCTTGATCTTAGATTGTTGTCTAACTCAAATAGGTCAACTGTTTGCCAAATGCTATATGAAGCAACCTGGAGTCTTCCTCATGTGTAGTCTTTCCTAAAACCAACTTTGAGCCTGGTCTAGGCAAGTGGTTCTCAAATAAATGCATGCATCAGAAATCAATGAATGGCGTATTAAAACACAGATTTCCTGGCCCCCTTCCCAGAGTTTCTAATTTCATAGGTCTGGATTAGAGCCTAAGGATTTGTATTTCTCACAAATTCCCAGGTGATGCTAATGCTGCTGGTAGGGGATCAGACTTTGAGAACCTCATTGCTCTAAGCAAATTCCACACCAAGAAGTAAAGTGTGAAATGGCAACTTATCTCCTTACCATAAAACTAACTCATTCACCAAGCTGTTTTCCTTCCTTAGATACGTAAACTCCATTCAGGGAAATGCTTAAGTAGTATTAATGCCCCTCTTTACCTGAAATGGTATCTATAAGGTCATTTCTCCTTTCTACTTTCATAGCCTGCTCCTTGGAACAGATGTGAAAATGTCTATATATGTTTTCAGCATTCTACCTTTCAGTGTGTTTTTAAACCTAACTGATATCCTTATGCAGTGCAGGGCAAAGAAAGCAAAATGATTTCTTCTGCTGCTGCATCCAGCAGCCCCCCTCAGATTACTCTCAGCCTCCCTCACAGTCTGCCCTTCTGCCCCCAGGCTCCCACTTGTCCTCAGGATAACTGCAAATGCAGTTCTAAATTCATTTTGGAAGACTGTAAGTGACCTGACATTTTTGTCATAAATTGACCTAGGAAGGTGTCCCAGTTGAATACAATCCCTTCTGGAGGAATGAATTAGAATTTTAGTCTGTCTGGGCTTCTCTATCAATTAATCACATCTGGAGCCTTCATCTGCCTGCAACTAAGTTCCTTTCTTGTTCCTAATTCTCGGGTGGTTTGATTTTCTTTGTCAAGGACTCAAAAAAAAAAAAATTGTGGAAAGAATGATTAAATGCTGCTAGCAGAATTGGGTAGAGCAGGAAACAGCTACAGGACTCAGTTCAGGCGTGACCAGAATAGATCCAAAGAGACAGAACATATCCAGGGAGAGAGTACCTGAAGGCTTTGGTAATGTTAGCTCTTTCTAAAGGTTTCTCCCCCATTCAGCTCCCACTTCCAAATTAATCTGTTTATCAAAACTACCTGCTCACCCCTAATGTCAGGCTGAGCACATGCATTCATTCTTTCTTTCACATGACAAAAATTTATTGAACACACTCTATGTGCTACAGACCATACTCAGGACTTGTAATACAACAGCAGCTAGGTATGAGCTCTGACCTCAAGAAATTCCCAGAATGGAATGGGAAACAAATATATAAGAAAATAAGATGCCAAATGTCAATGCTATGATAGACCTCTGAACAAGTTAGTTTAGGAATACAAAGAGAATAATTCAGTTTTCCTGGAGAGAGGAGGGGAGTCAGGAAAGGATTGATGAAGAGTTGATACTTGTACTGTACCTTGACAGATAGTCTGCTTCTGGTAGAGGGATGGGAAGGAGGGGATACTATAAACAACACTAAAAAGTAAGCAAGGTAAGAATTTTATATTCCTTTTCTTTTATAACTGGGAAATACTTTTGTTGAGTCCAATAGTCTCATGATATTTCAAGGTCACAAACTTAATTAGTGGTAGAGTTCAGTCAAGAATTCAAGCATTCTCATGGCAGGTCCAGTCTCGTTATACCATCCCAAGTTGGATGTTTCCTCTCAGCACAAAATTCAAGATGATCTTGTTTAATTTAGAACTTGCTGGCTGCACAGTTTTTGCCTGAATTGCATGATTAGTCTCACTATAAAATCTTCAAAGTGAAAGATTAGATAAGAGGTCTCTAAGGATAGCCTGCCAGAATTTCACACATCTTTGTGTTTAGGCGTTTATTATTTATTTTATTTATTTAAAATTTGTTTTATGTAGAGGGAAAATAATATTTTTCATATTTTTGTTGCTTGAACCTGCCTGTACTTATTTCCTGAGCTCTTATTTGCATACTTCAAATAATAACCTGATATTCTTTTAGTATTTAATTAAAGTTTTGATCACTTCATTGGAAATATTCAAACTTTTTCCCTGGGCAAAAATTTTAACTTATATAAACCAATAATCATTAAAGATTACCACTAAGGAACTTATCCTTGCTGTTTAAAAAAAAAAATAGTAGAGGGTTATTTTCTGTTCTCAAACTCTCTGAACTTTTCAGAGAAATGTAGTTACCATGAATTTATGAATTTATTTACAAGTGAACAGAATAATAAGAATAATGTAAAGTAAGAGCTTAGAAGATAGAAGTTGAGGGTCATAGTGTTTATGCTGTATTAGTATAAATGACCAAACATGACTATTCTCGACCATAATAATCAAGCTTTGTAAAAATCATCTAAAGTTTATAAACAAGTTTACTAGGGAAGCACTGCTTGCTCTTAGAGACTGTGGAAACAAATTAACTTCCCAAAGTTCAGTGACTTTAAAAGCATTCTTATGGTGTGACATGCTTCCTATCTATCTCATAGCTATATCATTAGGAACACTTGGCTTCCAAGGTAGCTTAGGGGCAGAGAAGAGAGAACTGGAAGTTTCCTTGGACACTTTTTAAAACTAGGCACCACTGCTGCCCACTAGATTGACTAGAATGCAATGTTATGAATCCAACCTAGCTTCAAAGAAATGGGGAAGGAGAAAATGGTGAACCACTCGCATTCCCCCAGCGAAAGGCTCATTTGATGGTGACACAAAATCAATACTCTTCTCGTGTTCACTCCTCCTTCTACCTGGGCCCTTCTTGCCCCAACCATAGCTTGTCTGCATTATTACCTGAATGCCTTAACCTCTTTGAAGATGTATCAGCAATGCGGAAGAGAAGAAATAGGGAGAGGGAAGGTGACATGATGGGGAAAAAGGGAAGGAGGAGGAAAACAGGAGGAGATAAAATCAGAATCTTCCTTGACTTTTCTCTTGCCACAGATTGCTACTAGCCTGACGGAAGTGGCGCTTTGTCACCTCCCTGGCCTGACTCGAGTCTTGCTGCCTGATGGTTCACTAACTAGTACCGAATGGGTTTTAATCTTCTTATGGGGGTAGTTCTTTTTACCTCATGGGTTGAACAAATCAGCTCATCCTTAAAGACTTGTTCATATTTCCCTGACTGTGAAGTCTCCCTTGAATTTTAGAGCTACCTGGGAACTACATTTCTACCCTCTTGATTATGTGAATTTGTTTACTACTTAATTACTGTTTAGATTGTTCCGCACGTTTCCATGAGTTCTCTTCATAACTGAATTATAAACCTCTTGGTGAGTTGTAACTTGTTCTTCTTACTGCTGTATTCCCAATGTACTTGGCATATAGAAGATGCTCACTAAGGATTAAGCAAATGAATTAATTCGCTGTCTTATACATCATTATCTTCATATCACTTAGGACAACATTGTGTGTAGAATAGACCCTCAATGAGCATTTATAGATTGACTGGTTCTCCTTTTATTTATTTATTTTTAAAGTCCCATTTTTCTTTTTTCTACTTACTTATTTATTTACTTCTGGCTGCGTTTGGTCTTCGTTGCTGTGCACTGGCTTTTTCTCCAGTTGTGGCAAGCAGGGACTACTCTCTGTTGTGGTGCGTGGGCTTCTCATTGCGGTGGCTTCTCTTGTTGTGGAGCACGGGCTGTAAGCGTGTGGGCTTCAGTAGTTGCAGCATGCAGGTTCAGTAGTTCTGGCTCGCGGGCCTAGTTGCTCTGTGGCGTGTGGGATCTTCCCGGGGCAGGGATCGAACCCGTGTCCCCTGCACTGGCAGGCGGATTCTTAACTACTGCGCCACCAGGGAGGTCCCGGTTCCCCTTTTAAATGCTTCAAAATGAAAGAGTGCCGATGGAAGGGGATGTATAAGTCAGCTCTTAGACACATTTTATAGTAGCAATTTTTAAAAATAAATTACATCCATTGTACATGCTTGGTTTTCAAATACATACACTCAGATTTTCAATGCAAACATGAAATTTTCTTCTAAAGTTTGGCAAAATGAATATAAAAGCTAAGATGCAACTCCTTGGAAAGTTTACCCTCATTTCCCATTATAATTATGTGCAAACAGGAATTATAATTATATGCAAATAGGAATTAGAAGAAGAAATTTAGGGAATTTGACAGTGTTGATGTTTAGAGAATTGTACAAGATATTAGCACAAACAAAACCTAAATCAGAGTGTATTGCATGAAGTGTGTAAGATGCTGGCAGAAAGTTTTCGTGCTTAAATCCTAAGGAGTTTACATCTCTTATAAAAATGTATAAGAATAATTCCAGGGAATTTTCTTGGCATGAAATTTCTGAAAATTTTTTCTTACCAAAATGTGCTAAATCTTATCAAATACACATACCACACAGTAATATATTAAAATACTGAATGTAACATTTTCCCCAACAATTTTAACTAGTTATTGCAGAAAAAAAATAATTGCTGATAGAGGAAAATAATGATTATGTGGGAGAAAGAAGAATGATTTTAGAGTTGATAGATCTAGATTATGGATCTGGATATAGATATATATATATATCTCGCTCCTAAACCAACATTATTGAGGCCCTACCATGTGCAACATGCCATGAATTTTCCTGGGAACATATTTAATCTTCTAAACCTAATCTAATCCTTGAAAGCCCTATAAGGTAGCTGTTGTTCCCATTTTGTACACAATGAACTTATGAATCAAATGTTAGGCATTTTCCTGGTGTCATATAACTAGTATGTGTTGAAGCCAGGGCCATGGCAGTATCATCTATCCAGTACTAATTCCACCACATCAGTGATACCTCCTGATAACCCCTGTAGATGACAAGTATGAATTCAATGTCTAATGCACTCCTCTTTGATCTTTTATAGCTCAATTTTCTACCTCACTACTTTTGTGGGATAAAATACTGGAAACTTCTCTTTCCCCAGTATACCAATTTACAATAATTCCCAGCAGCTTGCACGTATGTATATAAAGATAGAAACCTAGATGAAAGAACGAACAAGTTATGATACTGAGGCAGCTTCTCATTTGTGCTCCCCAGTTTATAGAGACATGAATGGAATATCCTTTACTGCTCAAATCCTTTCCCTTAGCCAACCCATGAGATGCGTCGTGGTAAAATACAATTTTCTGAAGTCTGCAGGCTGAGGAAGTTACTTCTGCTACCTTAATTATTGCATCGCCTTTGAAGCACAGTAATTTAAAGAGGGCCAGCCTTCCAGTCATGCCATGCAGAGTAGCAGCTCAGTGGTACTGCAAGTGCAGCACCAATAATGTGGCTGACGTTTGGAGTAGAGGCCTGCTTTTGCTCAGCAAATTAATAATTCTCAGATGTCTACTTTTTAATTTTCCATACATTTCAGATCAACAGTTTTTTTTCCCCTTAACAGGATTCTTTCATCACATTTTTCATGTCTTTTTCAATAATTTGACCCTTATGTTTGTCTTTTAACTGTGAGGTTAACCTCGTTCTCGCCTTCAGCCTTTAATTGTATTGGCGATCAGTGCTTTTACTGCATGATTTATTTAGCTATTATTTGGCCTGAACTGGAGTTGACTCAGTTGGGTAAAAAAACAAAACAGCAACAACAACAAAAACACTTGCTACAAAATGAGCTTTGTCATTTTAATCTCTAAGCACAGTTTTATTCTGCTATTTCATTTTGTGGTTAGTGCCACTAAACCTTATTTTGTTTTCGAAGGGGCTGTGCTTATCCCTTCCATATGAAGTATGAACTGGGATGTTCTGGCCCTCATTCTTTATTTTCCCTTCAAGCTATTCTCCTGCTCTCCCTCTTTTTTCTTCATATCCTCCCTGATTTCTCCTTTATAAAATAAATAGCTTACCCAGGATTGTGCCACCCGAGAAAATATCCATCTCCAAGTGACTTAAAGTCTATATATTCTGTCCAAACAATTCTATTAGGATTGCAGTCATTTTCTTATGTGCAACATTGTCATGTAGGTAATCAGAAAAGTACTCCCCCTTTCCTTTGTGTTTTACTTTTTTCCTATAAACTTTACACTCAAGTTCATATGATTGGAAATTTCATAGAGTTAAGTGAATTATCTAAGGTCATATAACAAGTAAATGGCAGAGTAGAAATCCAGTTGTGACTTCAGGCTTGCTTTTCTTCCTTTGTTTCTCTATTTTTTTTTTTTTTTTTTTTTTTTACTTTTCATGCTACATCAACAGATTATACTGGCTATATTTATCTGGCATGTTGAATTGCAAACAGACATTTCTGGACTCTGCCTCATATCAAAGTTAAATAATTCATTATTTCAATCTAAAACAACTTTTCAACAATGATGTGGAAAATTAAAATATAAGATAATGGAATATTATTACTTCTTATCCCAGGTCCACTGCAGAGGCATTCAGGACTCAAAACAATCATCTGTTTCTATTTTGCCATTTCTCACCCAGGCATATTATCTTTCATTGTCTGGCAATATTAAAGGCTGTAGCATGTACATGAAAAATGTCTATGGGATATAAGCCTTCATAATGCCATTTTATGCAGTAGTTTCCTTGGAAGATAGTTAACTGCTTGCTCTTGGTTATTAGAATTATAGCATTACATTTAAGAGTTGAAAGTGAGTTTAAAGTGTTTTGGGAGCATTCCTAATTCAAAGCCAGCTTTATTATGTTTTAAAATAGATTCTACAGTCCACTAATCTAAAATACAAACTACATACTTTATAATGAAATAAAATGAATATTCAGTGTAGTATTTAATTTTCTAGTTAATTACTGCATAGTTAGTTTCTTTTTTATAATTCTCTTTTCTCAAACTATATCAATGTTGGGAAAAACTGGAAGGTCATGTCATAAGCTCCAATGCATGGTATCTGAACGCATATTTTAAAAAGTGAGATGCATTAGATCTCAGTCAAATACATTTAATGATACAGTTATTATTGCTGGCACTTTAAATAAATGGAATTTAACTTATTGCAGAGGACTCTAATTTTCTCAGTAGAGGAGAAGAAAAGATCATTGAAAGTTAATGAATAATAGAAAAATATACCTCCACGCAAAGAGTTTATAGCTATTGTTTGCCTCAGTGGGTATTTAGTAAACTAACTTCAACTCTCTTTTTAACAAACAATTTAACAAACATTTATTGGGCATATACTACTATGTGCCAGGCCCTGAGGATACAGACCAAATAGCTGTGCTTCCCACCATTAAAAAACAAACAACAACAACAGCAAAAAACTCTCATTCCAATACAACATGCTTTGTTTAAAGAATGAGATACGTGAAAAATAATGTTGGAACACAAGTGAAATACAGGGATTCATTCTGATTGTATTAGCAGTAGCTTGGGGTATTTGGGTAGGAAAATAGAGAAGGTGAAGATGCCATGTGATTGAAGCTAAAGGATGTGCAGAAAGAACAAGCCTGAGAGAATGGAAAGAAAATCTGATTAAGGTATCCTAAAGCCTATATAAATCGATCTTTTACACATAATCGTATTAATTGTTTTTCCAAATATTGATAAAAAGAGCGTGTATGTTCCACATGCTCAAAATCACAATAATTATCTTGGTACAAGTTGTAGATATCTGTAGATCTTGGAAGGATATATCTGTATTTATTGTGCTCTTCAGCAATTTGTTAGGGAATCAAATCCTTTAAGAAGCTTGCTTCTCCCTTCAGCGAAAGGGGATGTAGAGACTGAAGCAAGGATTTTTCTTTGGTTTTCTGTTTTTAGTTATTGATGCTGTCAAAGTCCAAATAAATTATTGGTGATTACAATTATTAGTTTACAGTTCACTTTGGTTCGAGCTTCTGTTGCTGAATCTTCACTAATAATGTGAATACTTCAATTTGAGTTTCCAGGATTGGGAACCACCATTGCATTTTCTTTTCCTTGCATACATCTGCCCTGTGAGCTTATAAGGCAAGTCTTAAAATATAAGCTTGTAGCCGTGTAATACGTAATAAAAGGAAGTAGGGAGGGAGGGAGACTTTGCAAAGCACATTATGTTAAAAAAAAAAAAGTTACCTGTTAAGTGTTTTATTTATTTGCTTAGATCTTTACCATAACAGTTAGGCAGAAAAAGGATGTTTTCTGTAACAATCTGGTTAGGATTCTTTAGTTGGAGATCAAATGAAGATAACAGAAGAACTGAGAATGATACACATATATGTGTGTGTATGTATATAGCTTACTTTATTTCAATTAATTGTGAGTTTGTGTGTGTGTGTGTATATATAATTAAACAAGCAAAAATAGATGTAAGAGATTTAGGAGACTGTACAGTAAGATTCTGATATAAGGACTCCTGGTCAGTTAGGAACCTGTGAAAAACCTGCTTCAAACATGGCGACTATAGAGTCTCAATTTTGATCCAGGCTGGATTCTTGCTCCTCTTGTGTTGTTCCTACTTCCACTGATGCAGTTCCCTGTCCAGTGCTAGTACTGTTCAATTCTCATCTAAAGTTTGCTTTAAATGTTTTATATTTTTTATTAACTATATCACATAAGCCTTCAGATTGCTTGCTGGTGCTTACTCATGAGCCCAGGAACAAGCCCTCTTTCCCAGTTCACATACTACTGTCTACCTTTGCATGGCCTTTGTCTCCAGTGTGTTGCCTGAAACTATTCTGTTGTGATCTAAACTGACCATGGCTTGCCCCTCACCCCTCCAAACAGAAGTTATAACACCATGCCATTTATGGGTGTCACCATTAAGCATGCACCTGGTATTAGAATCTCTTGATTTCTTTTTCCATTTAATGCCCAACGTTTGGTAAGCACCAAAGGAATCAGTGAGCATGAGACCTTCCCTGCACAGTGATCCAGGGCAGTGCAAAGCAGTAGCAGATACCTGCCGAATATGAATGAAGTGAGAATATATTCACCAAACTCTAATTATCAGTCAGTTGTTCATGTCCTTAATTTTCTTTTTTAAAAATATTTTATTTTATTAAAAAAATTTTTTTTGTCTGCATTGCATCTTAGTTGTGGCACGTGGGATCTTCCTTGAGGCATGCGGGATTCTTTTGTTGTGTGTGGGCTCTTCGTTGTGGTGTGCGGGCTTTCTCTCTCTAGTTGTGGGGCACGGGCTCCAGAGTGCATAGGCTCTGTAGTTTGTGGCATGCAGGCTCTCTCGTTGAGGTGCAGAGCTTAGTAGTTGTGGTGCGCGGGCTTAGTTGCCCCCCGGCATGTGGGATATTTGTTCCCTGACCAGGGATCAAACCCGTGTCCCCTGTATTGTAAGGCCGATCATTTACCCCTGGACCACCAGGGAAGTCCCATGTCCTTAATTTTCAAATGCAGAGACCCAGATCTGCTCAGACCCAGTCAAATATCTTCTGCACAAGAGTCACAGTAGATACTTTGTGGGCCCAGTTTCATCCACTCTGGTTCCTTCCACCATAATAATATGTATGCTCCCAATAGTTCATCTCAATTGTCATATCCTTTTTCTTTCCCCCCAAAACTAGTATCTCATAGTGGTTTACATAATTTTATGCAAGGAGTGTGTGCATTTCTTGATACTCTGGTTACCTTAGGTTCACTCTCTAATGTCATGTATATATTATTTGTAATTCCTTTGGTAAGCTTTCTATTTCTCTATTAATCTGCCTTTCAGTCATGCTTCAATACTGCAATGCTGCTGCTTTATCAACCCCGTGCATTTTCAGTCATTGTACACATCTTTGTGTTAAGAAAATAATACAAGTTTACGTGAATGCATTCACAAGGCAAAAATTCCTAACAGTACACAGAACTATACAAAACAAAACACTTTAGTCTCCCTTTACTTCCTTTCCAGCCTTCACTGCCCTTCCCAGAAGTAACAATTTTCTACAGTTTGGAATATGTATTTCCAGGCATCTTTCTGTGTATCCACATATATACATATGTATGTGATATGGAATAGACATGGATATGTTAATTTACATAAACATATGTATTGTTCTGTGATGTACATTATTTATTTAGCCATATGCCTGATAGGTGATTATATGATAATACATAAATTTCTACCTCATTCTTTTCAACAACTTCAAAGTATTCCATAATAGAGAGAAACCATGCATTTTTTAACCACTTTCCTGCTGTGGGACCTTTAGACAGGTTCACTTTGTTTTCGCCCATTCAAATGGTAAAGCAATGAACATTCTTGTCAGAATATATTGATAGTCTATATGACAGCTTCTGATAATTAAATTCCTACAATTGGAATTGCTGTGTTTAAAAAAAATATTCTATAATTCTAACTTTGATAGGCACTGCCATATGCCATCCAAATAGATTTTACCAACTGACACACCAACCACAGGTTTTAACATTTGAAAATATTAAACTAATTAATGTAAGATTTTGTCAAACTTATGAACAAATTTATATCTCGTGATTTTAGATTGCATTTTCCTCATTATTCCTGAGGTTGAGTTCTTTTTGTTTTTTTACATTTATTACATTAGGAATTCCCTGATAATATATGATGTCCATGCTTTTTTATGTATTGAGTATTTTTTTATTAATTTAATAAAACAGTTTAGGTATTAATAATTGGTATATGCCATTTAGAGGTGAATTCCAATGTTAAGCTGTATATATTTATTGCTTATTTTTATATTTCTTCTTTATACAAGTGGATATTAAACTCCATTAGTTCAGGATCCTTGTTTTATATCTTTTCTATCATACTCAGTACCCAATGTAGACACAATAAATAGGCACTCAGTATTGACTGTCAATAGATAATGGAGGCTACAGTGGCAAAATAAAGATCAGGTTCGCAGAAATGTGCTGCTGGTTCAGTGCCAGGAGTAACACAGTCAGTTCTGGGTTAGCTGTGTCATCTGATGAGTTATCAGTCCTGAATGTATAAAACCAGAGGATGAAAGGGGCTTTTATACCCAGAGATACAACCACTCCTTTTGGTCTGTTCAGTCATTTAGTTATGAGTTAATTATGTTACACATTAACTCATCAAACAATGTGTTTATCTTCACTGATTTGTTTAGCTATTTCTGTGGTAATCCACATGGAAAGGCAGCTTAAACCAAAATATTTTTAAAGGCTTCTGTCAAGAAGTCATGTCCTAAATGTTATTCCATAAGGCTGCCTGCAAAAGCCAACTGAAACATTGTACACGTACCATTTGTCAAATCACTCATTTTGCATAGTTTTTTATTTTTAATTCAGCTTTTATTTAATAAAGCTTCTTCCACATACATATTTATAAGCACATGAAATTATGCAGGTTTTGCATATAGACATAAAATTTTAAGTGAACAGAGTACTAGTTTTCTCAGGAAGAAAGAATATATTTAAGATTCAAGCAAAATATAGCAATCCCTTTTTTTAATATTTCACCATTTCTCTCAGTCCCCATTAGCATATACACTTCCCTTCTGAAAGCTTTTATTCACTTACTTGCCAGATTCTGAGGTAACATCCAATATGTTCCATTCCTAGTCAAAGAGGCATGGTTTGTTTTTATGATTTGGAAGGATAGAGTTTTCTCTAAATAATGTTTTAAAAGATCTTGAGCTAATTTTAATCATGCAAGTTCATAATGCAGGTTGTAAGAAGAACTGTCTTTCTCAGTCACCCTGTACAATCCTAAAGCAGCAATTTTTAATTGTTTTTGTTATCCTTTTTTCTTTTTTTTTTTTTTTTTAAGGGAAGGAGGTTGGGAGATTAATGAAAGTAAATGTTTCTTTCAAAGCTGTCTTTGGTGTGTGTATGTATATGTGTATGTTTTTGACTATGGTTTTGGCTTCAGAAATCTAAGTATGTTATGCAATCAAGTCCACATATTAAAATCCTTAGTGATAACCTCAAATAGCAAAATACTAAAATGGCCATTTTACAAAAGTAACAGTGAATTAATGAATGTTTTAGAATATCTCTACTTACAGTGGGAAATTTTATTGGCAGGCAAATTCAATGGTTTGACCAAACTCCCGTGGGTTACTTTTAATTGAAATGGGCCACTCCAATCATACCACCAAAAGTCTATCAAAATTGTAAAAAGATAAATAATCTATGAAATTAATATAAATGTAGCAAGAATGTTCATTATATATAGCTTTTATATATATATTAAACATATCTAGCATGTATTTTTATATATTGCAAATCCAATCCATTTAATATTTATCATAAACATATAATTAATGTACAACCATAATTGTTGAAATAAGAGAAGGTGCCTATTGCTACAAGCTACTTTGGTAACTTTAAAGAATGTCCCTCATCTTTTCCAGACATTCATTTTTTTCATTCATAAAACAAGGGGCTTGAACTTGGCAATATTCTAAAATTCCTTTTAGCTGTTAAATTCTATCAACAAGTGTAATTTTACTATTTTTAATGATTACAAAGGTTTATAGTTTTTATAGCTTTGGTATTATGACATCTTTTTGGGCATATCTGATTTATTCAGTGCAAAGTCCTGCTCAGGAATATAACAGTTCCCAGTTATAACATCGTTTCTATGGAAGGAGAACACTAAGTTTTAAGAGGCACCTTTTTTGATAGAATTTATATGAGCACATTATCTCAGAAATGGGGATTGCTAGTGTATTTCAGTTTCTCTAAGAGCTAATTCTCCCAATAGGCTTGTTTGTCTTTTCAATACTCTTTATATTGAGACTACGTGGGGGAAAAAAAAAAACGTGTACTGCTTTGTGGGAAATAATTAGTCATGTTTCATGATTTTTAACTGAAGGTTTATAGTTAATTTCTTTGGGATCAAGAAAAGGGCCTCAAATCCATTCTGTTTTTTTTTCCTTTTGGCACAAATGTTTAAATGGAACAGTGTTTAACATGAATTCTGTATTACTTTCTACTATGCTAATCCAAGAATTTTAGCATATGTGGCTAATTTTACTTTAGATTGCTTAATTTTCATAGTTTTTTCTTCAGAATTTCAACAGTCCTTTAATGTAGCTTGAGTGTGCATGTGAATATTCATAAAATAAGTATATGCTTAATGCATACAGAGTTTCTGTATGGGATGATTAAAAAGTTCTGGAAATAGATAGTGGTGATTGTTACAAAACATTGTGAATATACTAATGTGCTGAATTGTACAGTTAAAAGTGGTTAAAATGGGGCTTCCCTGGTGGCTCGGTGGTTGAGAGTCCGCCTGCCGATGCAGGGGACACGGGTTCGTGCCCCGGTCCGGGACGATCCCACATGCCGCGGAGCGGCTGGGCCCGTGAGCCATGGCCGCTGAGCCTGCACATCCGGAACCTGTGCTCCGCAACGGGAGAGGCCACAACAATGAGAGGCCTGCGTACCGCAAAAAAAAAAAAAAAAAAAAAAAAAAAGTGGTTAAAATGCTAAATTTTATATTAGCATATTTTACTACAGTAAAAATATAAATATAGCAAAACTCTTACATTAATTGTTTCTGGAGTTAAATTGGTGAATTCAAGGGAAACACTTCCCCGGAAGAAAAAGAATCAGAAAATACTTTGTATTTAATATTTGAGGTTAACTTTTTCTATGCTGGATTCTAGATACCTAACTATCCCCAGGTCTGCTGTAATAATGATTTGAAAGTAATATGTCTGTCTCAAGGGTGAGATGACCTCTGTGGGTCTATTAATTCCATATCCATCTACATGTTTATAGTTCTTACCTTATAACCAGAATATTCACCTCGGTCATTTTGATGATACGATGTGAATGGAATACACAATTATAGCAGCTAGAGCAAGAACAGACCAACTCAGATAATACGGGCATCCCCAAAGGTTTGCAAAGCTTTGTCTTTTGAGTTATTATATACTATGCAGTTATTCTGTGTTTACAAGGGGCTAATTATCACCTTCTTCTCATGGGTGACCAAAGCAATATATAAATAAAAGGATACCGAGAAATATCCAAAATACTTTTCAGGTAGAAAATTCTAAATTTGAAGATAAAAGTCAATTTGATACTGGGTGGAATATCAAAATCATAGAGATTTGATCCTTATTAAATCCAAAACATATTTAGAAGTTAATGGTTAAGGGTATTATCCTTCTTTGTGATGATGTGGAAAATGATGGTTCTGTCCAAGAGGAAGGCTTTATACTTTTGTTTAACTCCTGCAACACTTAACACAATACACAGTACACTCTCACAGCCCACGGTCTATAAATATTTTGTTATTGAGACTAATTGGTACAGACCTAGACCAACTTTGAGGAACATTGATCAATTTTTATGGCATGCTTGAACACTATCTCTCTAGTTCATTTAGTCTTCATTCTGCATTAATTGCCTAAATCTGTTAGGTCCAACAAAAGAACAAAATTTTTTTTTTTTTAATATTAAGTCTCCCCCTACTTTCAAGCAGCCTCTTTACAAGTAAAAAAAATGAATTTTAAACCAGACTCTGGAATAATTTCAAATTAAATTTGTATTTTATGTGAATGAACAGTATGGCACTGACAGTTCTCATCATGTCAGCTTTGTTCAGGAAGTATTCAGGATATGGAAACAATATAATGAATGAGGCTTACATTAAAATTGGGCAGCCACAGTAGGAGATACTTCCAGAAGAAATGCATGGATGCTAGACAGAGAGTAACAGAGTAAAGAAAATAATGACACAGGCAGATGTCTGACTTGAGTGGTGGAGAACTGAAAATAGTCATTTGCTAATTATTAAATGTTTTAAGTGCCATGAGTCTTTATTCATTTATAAATACTACATAATTATTATATGGGTTTTTCTTTAATAAACATATATATATATATACAATTTTACTAAAATATACATAAAATTTGGTATTTATAGCCTTTATGGGTAGTATCAAAAATGAGATAAGATAGGAGATGATCACAATATATTATTGACCAGCCATGAGAAACAGAGTACTCCAATACGCATCTTGAAGAAGAAAAAACAATTTTTTAAACTCCCTGCAAAGAAAAGTCCAGGACTGGATAACTTCACTGGGGAATTCTACCAAACATACAGGAAAGAATTTATACTGATCCTTCTCAAATTCTTCCAAAAGACTGAAGACGAGGGAACACTCCCAAAGTCATTCTATGAAGTCACCATCACTCTGATACCAAAACCAGACAAAGACACTACCAAAAAAGAAAATTAGAGGCCAATGTCTTTGAATATAGATACAAAAATTGTCAGCAAAATGTTAGCAAACTGAACGCAACAACACATAAAAAAGATCATACACTACGATCAAGTTGGATTCATCCCAGGGTCACAAGGATAGTTCAACATATGCAAATCAATCAATGTTATACACCACATCGACAAATGACAAAAACCACATGATCTCAATAGATGCAGAAAAAATCATTTGTTAAAATTTTATATCCATTCATGATAAAGACTCTTACCAAAGTGGGTTTAGAGTAAACTTCTCAACGTAATACAAGCTATTTATGACAAACCTATAGCCAACATAATACTCAGTGAAAAGTTGAAAGCCTTCTTGTTAAAATCTTACCTTGGAACAAGATAAGGATGCCCACTCTCAGCACTTCTATTCAACATAGGATTGGAAGTCCTAGACACAGAAATCAAACAAAAGAGGTACCCAAATTGGAAGGAAAGAGGTAAAATTGTCATTATATTTGTACATACTATATATAGAAAACCTTATATATAGTTTAGAAAACCCTAAAGATGCTAAGAAAAACTACTAGAACTGATAAACAAATTGATCAAGGTAGCAGGATACAAGATTTACAGAAATCTGTTGCATTTCTTTACACTAACAATGAAATATCAAAGAGGAAAAGTAAAAAACAATTCCTTTTAAAATTGCATAAAAAATACCTAGGAATAAACCTAACAAAGGAGGTAAAAGACTTAATATGCTGAGAACTATAAAACACTGATAAAGGAAACTGAAGATGATTTAAAGAAATGGAAAGATATACCATGCTCTTGTATTGGAAGAATTAACATTGTTAAAATGGCAGTACTACCCAAAGCGGTCTACAGATTTTATGTGATCCCTATCAAATTACCCATGACATTTTTCATGCAACTAGAAGAAATAATCCTAAAATTTATATGGAACCATAAAAGACCCAGAATTGCCAAAGCAATCCTGAGGAAAAAGAACGAAGCTGGAGGCATAACCCTCCTAGACTTCAGACAATACTACAAAGCTACAGTAATCAAAGAGTGGTATCAGCAGAAAAACAGAAATATAGATCAATGGAACAGAATAGAGAGCCCAGAGATAAACCCACACACCTATGGTCAGTCAATTACTCTTTGACAAAGGAGGAAAGAATATACAATGGAGAAAAGACAGTCCCTTTGGCAAGTGGTGTTGGGAAAGCCAGACAGCTACATATAAATCAATGAAGTTAGAACACTCCCTCACACCATACACAAAAATAAACTCAAAGTGGCTTCTTGGGTCACAAATTGAGCCACAGTAAATTTAAGAAAATTGAAATCATATCAAGCATCTTTTCTGACCACAATGCTATGAGATTAGAAATGAATTACAGGGGAAAAAAACATAAAAAACAGAAACACGTGGAGGCTAAACAATACGTTACTCAATAACCAAGAGATCATTGAAGAAATCAAAGAGGAAATAAAAAAATACCTGGAGACAAATGACAAAACACGATGATGCAAAACCTATGGGGACACGCAAAAGCAGTTCTAAGAGGGAAGTTTATACAAGCCTACCTCAATACACAAGAAAAATCTCAATCTAACCTTACACCTACAGGAACTAAAGAAAGAAGAACAAACAAAACCCAAAGATAGCAGAAGGAAAGAAATCAGATCAGAGTAGAAATAAATGAAATAGAAACAAAGAAAACAATAGCAAAGATCAATAAAACTAAAAGTTGGTTCTTTGAGAAGATAAACAAAATTGATAAACCATTAGCCAGACTCATCAAGAAAAAGAGGGAGAGGACTCAAATAAGTAAAATTAGAAATGAAAAAGGAGAATTTACAACAGACACCGCAGAAATACAAAGCATCCTAAGAGACTGCTACAAGCAACTCTATGCCCATTAAATGGACAACCTGGAAGAAATGGACAAATTTAGACAGGTATAACCTTCCAAGACTGAACCAAGAAGAAACAGAAAATATGAACAACTAATCACAGGTAATGAAATTGAAAGTGTGATTAAAAATCTTCCAAAAAACAAAAGTCCAGGACCAGATGGCTTCACAGGTGAATTCTATCAAACATTTAGAGAAGAGCTAACACACATCCTTTCAAACTGTTCCAAAAAACTGCAGAGGAAGGAACACTCCCAAACCCATTCTGTGAGGCTACCATCACCCTGATAGCAAAACCAGACAAAGATATTACAAAAAAAGAAAATTACAGACCAATATCTCTGATGAATATAGATGCAAAAATCCTCCACAAAATACTAGCAAACAGAATCCAACAACACATTAAAAGGATCATACACCATGATCAAGTGGGAGTTATCCCACGGATGCAAGGATTCTTCAATATAAGTAAACCAATCAATGTGATAAACCATATTAACAAATTAAAGAATAAAAACCATATGATCATCTCAATAGATGCAGAAAAAGCTTTTGACAAAATTCAACACCGATTTATGATAAAAACTCTCCAGAAAGTGGGCATAGAGGGAACCTACCTCAACATAATAAAGGCCATATACGACAAACCCACAGCAAACATCATTCTCAATGGTGAAAAACTGAAAGCATTTCCTCTAAGAACAAGACAAGGATGTCCACTCTCACCACTGTTATTCAACGTAGTTTTGGAAGTCCTAGCCATGGCAATCAGCGAAGAAAAAGAAATTAAAAAGAATACAAATTGGAAAAGAAGAAGTAAAACTGTCACTGTTTGCAGATGACATGATACTATACGTAGAGAATCCTAAAGATGCCACCAGAAAACTACTAGAGCTGATCAATGAATTTGGTAAAGTTGCAGGATACAAAATTAATGCACAGCAATCTCTTGCATTCCTATACACTATTGATGAAAATTCTGAAAGAGAAATTAAGGAAACACTCCCATTTACCATTGCAGCAAAAAGGATAAAATACCTAGGAATAAACCTACCTAGGGAGACAAAAGACCTGTATGCAGAAAATTGTAAGACACTGATGAAAGAAATTAAAGATGATACTAACAGATGGAGATATATACCATGTTCTTGGATTGGAAGAATCAACATTGTGAAAATGTTTATACTACCCAGAGCAACCTACTGATTCAGTGCAATCCCTATCAAATTACCAATGGCATTTTTTACAGAGCTCAAACAAAAATATCTTAAAATTTGTATGGAGACACAAAAGACCCTGAATAGCCAAAGCAGACTTGAGGGAAAAAAACAGAGCTGTAGGAATCAGACTCCCTGACTTCAGACTATACTACAAAGCTACAGTAATCAAGGCAATATGGTACTGGCACAAAAACAGAAACATAGATCAATGGAACAAGATAGAAAACCCAGAGATAAACCCACACACCTATGGCCAATGAATCTATGACAAAGGAGGCAAGGATATACAATGGAGGAAAAACAATCTCTTCAGTAAGTGGTGCTGGGAAAACTGGACAGCTACATGTAAAAGAATGAAATTAGAACACTCCCTAACACCATACACAAAAATAAACTCAAAATGGATTAGAGACCTAAATGTAAGCCTGGACACTATAAAACTCTTAGAGGAAAACATAGGAAGAACACTCTTATCTTTTTTTGCTCCACCTCCTAGAGTAATGGAAATAAAAACAAAAATGAACAAATGGGACCTAATGAAACTTAAAAGGTTTTGCACAGCAAAGGAAACCATAAACAAGATGAAAAGACAACCCTCAGAATGGGAGAAAATATTTGCAAATGAATCAATGGACAAAGGATTAATCTCCAAAATATATAAACAGCTCATGCAGCTCAATATTAAAGAAACAAACAACCCAATCCAAATATGGGCAGAAGACCTAAATAGACATTTCTCCAAAGAAGATATACAGATGGCCAAGAAGCACATGAAAAGCTGCTCAACATCACTAATTATTAGAGAAATGCAAATCAAAACTACAGTGAGGTATCACCTCACACCAGTTAGAATGGGCATCATCAGAAAATCTACAAACAGCAAATGCTGGAGAGGGTATGGAGAAAAGGGAACCCTCTTGCACTGTTGGTAGGAATGTAAATTGGTACAGCCACTCTGGAGAACAGTATGGAGGTTCCTTCAAAAACTAAAAATAGAATTACCATATTACCCAGCAATCCCACTACTGGGCATATACCCAGAGAAAACTATAAATCAAAAAGACACATGCACCCCAATGTTCATTGCAGCACTATTTCCTATAGCCAGGTCATGGAAGCAACCTAAAGGCCCATTGACAGACGAATGGATAAAGAAGATGTGGTACATATTTATAGTGGAATATTACTCAGCCATAAAAAGGAACGAACTATAGACTGTCATACAGAGTGAAGTAAGTCAGAAAGAGGAAAACAAATATCGTATATTAGTGCATATATGTGGAACCTATAAAATGGTACAGATGAACTGGTTTGCAGAGCAGAAATTGAGACACTGATGTAGAGAACAAACATATGGACAACAAGGGGGGAAAGTGGCAGGGGGTTGGGGTTGTGGTGTGATGAATTGGGCTATTGGGATTGACATGTATACACTGATGTGAATAAAACGGATGACTAATAAGAACCTGCTGTATAAAAAAATTAAAATTCAAAAATAAATAAACTCAAAATGACTTAAAGACTTAAATATAAGACAGGATACCATAAAACTCTTAGAACATAGACAAAACATTCTCTGACATAAATTGTACCAATGTTTTCTTAGGTCAGTCTCCCAGGCAATAGAAATTAAAGCAAAAATAAACAAATGGGACCTAATCAAACTTATAGGCATTTGCATAGCAAAGGAAACCATAAACAAAACAAAAGAACAACCTACAGGATGTAAGAAAATATTTGCAAACAATGCTACTGACAAGAAATTAATTTCCAAAATATACAAACGGTTTGTACAGCTTACTAACAAACAAAATCCAATCAGAAAATGGACAGAGGACCTATATGGAGATTTCTCCAAAGAAGACATACAGATGGTCAACAGGCACATGAAAAAATGCTCAACATCTCTAATCACAGAGAAATGCAAATCAAAACTACAATAAGGTATCACCTCCCCTCAGTGATGGTCAGAATGGCCATCATTAAAATATCTATAAATAATAAATGTTGGAGAAGGTGTAGATAAAAGGAAACCCTCCTAAGCTTTTTGTGGTAGTGTAAATTGGTAGTGCCACTATGGAGAACAGTATGGAGTTGCCGTATGATATAGCAGTCCTACTCCTTGGCATATATCCAGAGAAAACTCAAATTTGAAAAGATATATTCACCCTAATGTTCATAGCAGCACTATTTACAGTAGCCAAGAGTGGAAGCAGCCTAAATGCCCATTGACAGAATTAATAAAGAAGATTTGGGATGTGTGTGTATATATATATGATAGAATATTACTCAGCCATAAAAAATGAAATAATACCATTTGCAGCAACATGGATGGACTTAGAGATTATCAGATTAAGTGAAGTAAGTCAGAGAAAGACAAATATCGTATGATATCACTTATGTGTGGAATCTAAAATATGATACAAATGAACTTATTTACAAAACACAAACAGACTCACAGACATGGAAAATAAACCTGTAGTTATTAAAGGAGAGAGGAGGGGATAAAGTAGGAGCTTGGAATTAGCAGATAAAACTCCTGTATGTAAAACAGATAAACAGCAAGTTCCTACTGTATAGCACAGGGAACTATATTCAATATCTTGTAATAACCTACAATGGAAAAGTATATGGAAAAGAATATGAAAAGAGTATATGTATGTACATGTATAAGTGAATCACTTTGCTGTACATTGGAAACTAACATAACATTGTAAATCAACTATACCTCAAAAAAATAAGAAAAAAAGACCCAAACCTGTAAGGATGGAGGAAAGTAAGGTACAGTTAGGAAAACAAAACAAAACAAAAAAATCTTAAGAGACTGAAGAGCATTCCTAAAGGTAATATGACATGGCAAGTTTGGTAGTAAACTATATGGTAAGGGAGATGTCAGGTAATTCAAAACATGACTTCAGACATTGATTGCAACATCCCTTGCAGACGTTTTCTGGTAGTTACTAATTAATTAGTGATCCTTATCATGACTATGATTTGCTGTAGCTTTTAGATTATATTTTATTCGATTAGTCTGGGGCAAGGGATTGGGAAATCTTTGCTAAATTAAAATGAAAAAAATCCCCACAAAATTGCATAAAAGATGAAATTGTAATTCAAATAGGGACTGGTAGTTCAAGATGTGGGGAAGTTCTGAGTGTGACAGTTAAATTCTCATAGTGGTTACTTTAACTGAATTTTTGTCTGGGAGTTTGATTCTGTCTCCACAAGTTTGCTTAGGAGATTTTCTGTTCCTTCGTGCCTAGTGACTTAGTATTGTTTTTTCCAACAGTCCCATTCTTTTTACCTTTGCCTTGAGCTCTGTAGAAATCAATATAGTAGGCACTTTCTGTTCTGTGCTGAACACCTGTAGTTTCCTGTATGTGGTGGTCTGAGACCCTGTAGACGTTTCTTAATCCGATAGCCACAGTGTGGTCCATTTATCCAATATAACATTTTCCACAGTGGCAGGGAACATTATGCTACTGCTGTGGGTGGTAGAATATTGCCTTTTGTTAGCTACAGGATGCAAGAGACCTTGGATGAGGTTAGAATATTAGTTTTGTTTCTGTAGGTGCTTTGAAAATTGTATTGATCCAACTTATAAAAGTCTTGACGTGGGGGTGGGATTGCTCTTCTGTCTTGCCATTTTCCCTTAGCTTTTTAGTGACTTCCCTCTTAGTGGGAGCAGAGAATTTAATCACATAGCTGGCTGGGAATCCATTCTCTGCAAGGGTCATTTGAAGGATATGGATTGTCCGTAGGAAGAAAGAGGATTTGGCCATAGCCTTGGTTTGATTTATTAACCTTAAATTCAGTGTTTTCACTTTGAAGTCCAATTCCTAAAACAGTTGATTAAAAAACCCAAGTTACATTTAGAGTTAAGTGCTGAAAATATCAACCTCCTAAGATTTGCAGAAGGTGGAAAGGATGGAGGCAGGGTATTTGGAACTTGTTTTCATGGCAAGATTCTTGCTCATAACAGTTACTTAGGGTAGAAGCAGCACTTATATGACTTCAAATCTTTTTTATTGTGTTCACTATGTATTTATAAAGTATTCCAGGCACTGTGAATAAAGCCAGGATGGTGGGTTTGTGCATTCATGGGGCAGATATCATACCTTACCTCAAGAGTTTACTGCTCAGGGAGTGAGGTACCAAACAGCTAATTTAAAGTATTGTAAACACGTGGTGGCAGCCTAACCTCGTCTAGGGGTCAGAGAAAGCTCCCTGTAAGGAATGACGTTTAAATTGGGGGATGTGGCTATGGTAGCAGAATTACAGGTAGCTTACTGCATTTAGTTTTGGTTGTTTCTCCATTTCTCTCATACCCCACACCCTCTTTTTTTCCCCACCAGAAATGACTTTAGTAAATGAAGGGTAAAAATACCATTGGGCATGTAATATATTAGGAAGCTGTGAGTCTTGCTTTTCCAAAGACATTTAGAAGTCATTGCTCATAGTAAGTTTGAAAAAAATTAGATATCACTTACACATCTAGCTTAGTCTCCTAAGGAGTATGTGACCTTTGGACATAATGCTTCTCATCTGTAAATGGCAATTAATACCTATGTTATAGGTTGGTTCGCAAATTAAATGAGATGGTGTGTGTAACATTTTCATAAAATACTTCTTCATAATAGACAATTGTTATAGCTTCTGCCCTCCCTCGCCCACTCGCACCCTTGCTCGCAGATTTAGAGACACTTATCTTACCTTGTTCACATGTTTATTTTGATTAAAAACCAGCTGCTTAAATTCCTATGGGCCACCCAGCAGAGGAGTTCTGTTAAAAGCATTAACTCTTCCACCAAGAAACTTGTTTTGTTAAATTCTAATCAACCCACACCTAATATTAAGGAAGTGAATGCAGTTATAAGCGTAGAGAAAAACACTAAGCCCAAGGACAGTGCTAATGACTTTTCTGAGACATACCTCTTTTCTGAATTCAATATAATGTTTACCTTTATCTCCGTTGATCCGTCAAATCAAGAGAGAAAAGTTGTGCTTGCAATTTGATTTTCATCTTCTATTCTTACCAACATTACGAAAAATGTTAGAAAAATGGTATTTGGTTGTGGCACTGTGACTCAGGAATCTCGGAGTCTAGACGAAGATTCTTAAGTTAATAGCAAGATACAGGGTCCTAGAATCCTATTCCCTGATCAGAGACCCTTGTTGCTCTTTTCTCCCAGCCACCTACTGTGTGTGGGCTAATTCTAAACCTTCAAAATATGTCAGATTGTTACTATATTGTATGATAATTTATTTTTAACATAGACTTTATTTTTTAGAGAAGCTTTAAGTTCACAGCAAAATTAGGGGAAAGGTACAGAGATTTCCCACATTCTCCCTGCTCCACGCATTCATAGCCTCCCCCATTATCAACATTCCCCACCAGAATGGCACGCTGCTACAATCAGTGCACCTACTTGGACACATCATCATCACCCAAAGTCCATGTTTTCCTTTAGGTTTCACTCTTGCTGTTATAAATTGTATGCTTAAAAAAAATATATTGTTGTATGGGTTTTGAACAATGTAAAATGACATGTATCCACCATGGCATTATCATACAGAATAGTTTTACCGCCCTAAAGATCCCCTCTGCTTCATCTATTCATCCCTCCCTCTTTCCTTACCCCTGGCAACCACTGATCTTTTTACTGTCTCCATAGTTTTCTGTTGGAATCATACAAACTGTAGCCTTTCAAGATTAGCTTTTTCACTTAGTAATATACATTAAAAATTTCCCCTTGTCTTTTCAGGGCTTAATAGTTCATTTATTTTTCTGAATAACACTTTGTTGTCTAGATATATCACTATTTATTCGTTCACGTACTGAAAGACATTTTGATGCCTTCCAAGTTTTGGCAATTATGAATAAGGCTGTGTAAAATATCCATGTGTAGGTGTTTGTGTGGACATATGTTCTCACCACATTTAGGGTCAATACTAAGGAGAGTGACTGCTGAATCATATTGTCAGAGGATGTTGAGTTTTGTAAGAAACTACCAAACTGTCTTTCAAAGCTGCTGTACCATTTTGCATTCCCACCTGCAATGAATGAGAGTTCCCGCTGCTCCACATCCTCAGCAGCATTTGCTGTCATCTATGGTTTGGATTTTGGCCAATCTAATAGATGTGGAGTGGTGTCTCACTGTTGTTTTAATTTGCAGTTGCCCAGTGACATATGATGTTGAGCAATCCTGTCATGTCCTATGCTTATTTGTTATCCATCTATCTTCTTTCATGAAGTGTTTGTTCAGGTGTTTCGCCCGTTTTTTTTTTTTTTTTTTTTTTTTTGTGGTACGCGGGCTTCTCACTGTTGAGGCCTCTCCTGTTGCGAAGCACAGGCTCCGGACATGCAGGCTCAGCAGCCATGGGTCACGGGCCCAGCCGCTCTGCGGCATGTGGGATCTTCCCGGACCGGGGCACGAACCCATGTCCCCTGCATCGGCAGGCGGACTCTCAACCACTGCACCACCAGGGAAACCCCTTTTGCCCATTTTTTAAGCAGATTGTCAGTTTTCTTATTGTTGAGTTTCAAGATTTTTTTGTGTATTTTTTCTTTTATCTTTTATCAGATATGTCTTTTGTAAATACTGTCTCCCAGTTTGTGGCTGATCTTCACATTCTCTTGATAATATCTTTCACAGAGCAGAATTTTTAAAGTTTAATGAAGTCCAGTTTACCAATTATTTCATGGATTATATCTTATGTGTTGTATCTAAAAAGTCATTGTCATACCCAAGGTCATCTAGATTTTCTCCTATGTTACCTACTAGGAGTTTTATAATTTTGCATTTTACATTTAGGTCTGTAATCCATTTTGAGTTAATTATTGTTATGAGTGTAAAGTTTGGATATAGATTCATATTTTTGCACGTAGATGGCCAGTTGTTGAAAAGTCTATTTTCCTCCATTGTATTGCCTTTCTCCTTTGTCAGAGATCAGTTGACTATAGTTATGTGTGTCTATTTCTGGTCTCTCATAAAATATTTTTATTCTCCTCAAGTATTGTGAATTTTATAAAGGCCCATGCCATAAATTAAACCTATTTATTCCTAGTATTCAAATATATGAACTGGATAAACTTTTGCCATGACTCTCCCCATAAGATTAGAATAGATGATTAATTACTCCATTGAAAATATAAATAATATAAAGTTAAATGTGTTTTCTTAATGCTGTCAAAATATGCAACATATATATGGAATCATTCCAAACTACCTGGTCATATAACCATTCTGGGGCACACTTAAGTTTCCCAGTCAAAACCAAAATCTCTTCAAGGGAGAGTTAATAAAAATTCTAGGTGATTGTTATGATCAGCTATAATTAGGTAGCACTGATATATGTGAAAAGTAATTGCAAAGTTCAAGATATCTAACATTGCATGTAAATGCATACTTCATTTATTCAATGTATTCATTCATTTACTTAACAAACATGTACTGAGTTCTGAGTACATCAGTTACCATGCCTGGAGAGAAAAGGTAAATTATAGTGACAGGTAAAAGGTTAAAATAAGTGGGCAAAATAGAAGCACAAAGGAAAGAGTGTTTGAAAAGATTAGAGAAGATTTCACAGGTAGATAATATTTTTCTAATATCCTTAGTATGCTTTTTATCTGACTTTCTTTTGACTTTTCCTTACCCTAATTAAGATGGATATATGATCCAACATATTTTTAAAAAATCCATTATCTCAGGCAATTGAAATATCCTGTCATTGAGTACAACATTAATTACATCACTCAAAGTACCATTCCAGGTTTGAATAATTACATACACTTCTGCTGAATCATGTTGGCATTGTGTTGGTGCCTCATTGAAGACTTCATTGGCTGAATTAATTCTCTGACTTAAAAAGAGGGAAGGGGAGGACCAGTAAACAACATTTTAATTTAAATTACTACAAAGAGGGCTAGAAAAAATTTGCTACTAGGAGCAGAAGATATTATTATTATTTTGCCCCTTTGAGTTACATTTTTGAAAATGAGACTGAGAAAATGAATAATGTTAAAGTTTGGTTTTGAAAATAGTAATCATTTAAATTGTAAACTTGATATCAGGTATATATAATATATATTATATAATACATATAAAATATATAATATACATATATATTCACCAATATTTTTAATATTGTTTCATTTCCAAAGGCAGGAATCTTCTGAGTAGATATAAAAAGCATACATTAGCTATTCCAAATGAAGACAAACCATGGTTTTGTGGAACAAACATAATGCCAGTATTCCAGTCCTCTTTTATTAAACTAGGCTGTAAATAGGGTAGTGAGGGCACCTAGATACATTTAGATGTGTTATTTAGTGTCTTTGGGCATTACTCTCCTCATGTACAAAATGTTAGCAGATTGCTGACATTTCTCCTACTTTAAAGTCTATGATAAGATATCTACTCAGTATGCACAGCATTATGCATATGTCTGGTCTTCAATAAAAATTTTGTTTGAATGAATAAAAATTACACCCTATACTAGCTGCCTTTAAGGGTTTTCAAGTAAAGGTTTACTTACTTGTGGTTAGCGTCCTGTAGACAATATGCATATATACTATATACTGATTTTAATCCTTGCAGTCTGTGTACCAATTGTGTACTAATCCTATTTCTATATGTATTAGAACTCATAACATGTCTCATTAGCCCTATTGAAGAGGGGATCACAGCTTTGCATACTGAGGTGGGGATGTCTAATGTAACACTATGATATTTGGTAAGATTGAGGATATTTTAAAGTGAGAGTACATACGACCGAATAACACAAGCCTGTACTTCAAGAAGAGAGGGGATTACTGCCCCAAGATTAGGAAAAATAAAACATAGGCAGTGTTTAGGCAAAGAGAAAGAATGGAAGGTGTGTGTGAATTACTTCTTTTTCAGGGCATTTTTTTCTGGAATGCCCTGGAATTCTCCTTAATCCAAATAATAGAAAGGATTCCCTATGGTTTAGGGTGCCTGGTTTGCCAATTTCACCAATAGTCTTTTTTTTTTTTTTTTTTTTACCATCTTAACAACTTCTTCATATCAACTATGTAATTTATTAAGTCAGTTTTTTATTTTATTGAAGTATTTGTTTCTGCTGTACAGCAAAGTGATATATACATTCTTTTTTCATATTCTTTTTATGGTTTGTCACAGGGTATCGAATATAGTTCCCCGTGCTCTGTAGTAGGACCTTGTTGTTTATCCATTCTCCATATACTATTTTGCATCTGTTAATCCCAAACTCCCAATCCATCCCTCCCTAATCGGCCCCCCCACACACTTTAGCAACCACAATTAAGTCAAATTTGAAGACTGGTTGCTTCGTTATTTCAGAATTTATTTATTTGGTCATAGTCAATGCAAGTTAACTTTTCAAGAAAATATTAATGTTATTTTTAATTAAGTGACCATAGTTTTGAAAACAGACTTTAAAATGTACATTTTTAGTTGTTTGATGAAGTGTCTTTAGAAAAATGGGCACTTTCATTCACAATTTTTTTTTTTTTTGGTAATCTTAGCCAGTTTCAGCTGGAGTTGCCATGGTCTTCAAGGACAAGTTGATGTCATGCTGAATGAACTCTGTGTGTTATGCTGATAATCAGCATCATTGGACCTGAAACTCTGCCATCTTTCTTTTGTGTGACTGACCTTGTTATTTTAAAGGTGGCAGGGACAGGGGGAGGAATTTGGCAAAGCATCGAAAAATCAGAACACTTCATAGCTCAGCAGTTCATTCTAGACATTAAGGTCAGACCAGGTGCCAAATAACCTGACAAATTTGGAGTGAGCAGCAGGGCAACTACCTAAAGAACGTCACAAGTTCACAATGTCGCCAGAGCAGCACAAAAATAGGATAGCTACTGATAATCCTTTCTTATATTTGACCAGTATTATTTGCAAAGACAATGAACTCTTCCTCTTTATTTTCCAAAGAGACTGTATGTATACATAGCAAGTCAATAAAAATGGATTCTTACCTAGTCTCGGAATAGTTAGTGCAGCCATTGGTAACGTGAATCACATTACCGATGTGCTAGAAAGAAGTTGAAGTTCAAAGGGCAGTTTCTAAATAGATATATTGAAAGATATATAGCAGATGTGCAAGTTCTAACAAGGAAGTTAAGTACAGTAATTGACATGAAAGTCACATAAATCAAAAAGAATCCATTTCATCTTTATTTAACATTAAAAATACACCATTCTAAGTTCTATAAAGAAATTTTTAAATTGGGTATGTGATGTTCATAGATGACCAAATGTATAATGTACAATGTTTGAAGTCACAATTTTTCCTCTTAAACAGAGACAAATACTAGAAATTATACATTAATTAATTAAATCCCTTGGTGTGAAATGAGAGAGATGAATAATATTTCAGTTATTTGTTGGATCTATTGCTCCTCCCCCATCTTTTCTTCTTTCTTACTCCCCTAAATATTTTCCTTATTCCTTTATTTTCACATCAAACCCACAAATTCAAAATTGTGAGAGGAACACCTCTCACAAACTTGTCAGAGAAACTATTCTATTTTCTGGCCTCCCCCAGTATAAAGTTCTTACTAAACCTAAATAGTTTAATTTTGTAAAGTTTTGCCTAGTCTAAGAAAGTATTGAGATTTACTAATTATTGTCCAAATAACCCTTAATTTTTGACATCACTGAGGCAGTTGTGTGATTAATTTAATTCTACTTCTAGTTTGAGAAAATGTCTTGAGGTCACCAACTTCTGAAAAATTCACTTTATGGAATAAACCTTAGCAAAACACTGATGATAAAAAGTTTTGCCTGAATTCCTCTGCTTGTTTATTTCTAACTTAGCTTCTCTGGAATTTTCTACCTTGTCATTTATCACCAATACAATAGGAAATGGTCAGAATTGGCCATTATTTATATTTTGTGATCAGAGATAATTAAAATTATTCTAAATTCACAGATGTTTGTTTCCCTCCTTTCACTTAATCTTTATTTGCCAGTTAAGAAAAAAGTTCAAAATATTGCATTGACTCACGGACATTATTATGAGCACTGATGATCATTCCAGGGTATTATAAACATACATACTTTCACGTGTTTGTGAAAGTGTGAATGATGGAGCTACCCATTTATTGGCTGTAGAGACAGTCCTAGTATTTTACTTTTTCAAATATAAACTGTGATGTAAATAAAGATCATTGTGCTATGGTCTGGCTATTTTGTTCTCCCAGGAATACATGGCCTTAGAGCTGAACAAATGAGAAATACACCTTTTTTTTTTACTAAAAGGTTAATGAAATTCTTCCTGACTTTTTGGAGGAAAGTTCAGTTTGGGTTTTTGCCAAGGTCTGGAAACTTTCCCAGTATGTCCAACTAACCTGAATGATACAAGCCACTTTAAAAAATCAATACTATAACCGAGACTTCAACTGAATGGGTTCTCAAAGGGCAGCTTTATTTAAAGTGTCAAAAAATAAAGTGTAAAAATGGGGTAGGAGAAGAAGATAAGTTATGAGCACTGATTTTTAAAGATTCTAAGATTTTATATTTCTAATGGTTACATATATTTTAATTTTGTAACAGGGTTATTATACCATGAATGATTCCAACTGGAAATAATTATATAAAATATATATTAATATATTCAATATAAATATTTCCAAAATGTAAGAAAATCATTTTTTAACTCGCTACAATAACATCATAGTTTATTTAAAAAAAAAAGTGAAAAGTGTTTACTGTATCATTTCCTTCTAGTATCTAATGTGTCTGGAATAAATTTCAAAAAAGAAAAGAGAATGTTTATTACTTCTTCCACATGCCATTTCTATTGGTTTTATGGCTTAGGGTAATGACAACTATCATCTTGTAGAGATGCAGCCAGTCATGCCTTTATCAATTAGGTTTTTAGAATAATCAATGTTATGTAACAGCTGTGTAAAATGTTGCTCCTGGAAAGGGAAGATACATGTCACCAATTACTCCTTTGCTAATCTTTACTGCAGTCACTCATGGATATACAAAGTATCTTGACTTCAAAAAATAGCCAACTATAAGTAGCATGAAATAATAATGCTAGACAGTCGTCAACATTAGCCCTTTAATCTGCTAATAGGATGGTTTTAGAGTGGGTGGTCACTTGTTTTCAATTTAGGGTACTCCCAGAACACTTGATTCCTTAACAGGTAAATAAGAGCTCTACCTCTGTGTTCTGCCAGTTTAATCTCGTCCCAAAGAAATCCAAGCGTCTACTCTCTAATCTTATATTTGTGGAGAGAAATTGCACTTTTGATATTCTTGTTGAACTAAGCTCCAGATAATTTGAATTCATTAATTCACAAACCCTCTTAGGTTCTTAATAACTCATACTTTTAATATGTAGTTGATGATTATACATTTTCAAAAGCAGGAAATTCCCTAACACGTATTTAAATGAAACCAATCAGATTATAATGCAAATTAATTGAATTGTAGAATCATTTTTGGCTTTTCTTCATCCAATCAAATATCATTTTCCCTAGATTGTATCTCCCCAATCTCTGGCATATGAATTATTTATTATTTTCACAAAGATTTAATGAGGCTTATAATGTCCCAATGCATAAACTTGTTGTGAGAATAAAGTACTCACAAAATGTTAGCCCCTTAGCTGTTAAGGAGTTCACAGGTTACACTGAGAAACAAATAGGAAGATGGATGAGAGTGCTGAAGTGTAGTTGGAGAGCAGATAATTAGTTGAGCAAATATTTTCTATTCAAGCCCAGGCTCTTTGATTATATGGAACAGAAATTCCCTAAAGAAAGCTCAAGAAAAGCAGATTGATGTGAGGGGTAGGGTAAAAGTTTTAAAGTATACAGAAGTCAACCAAGATAGGAGCCACGGACTAGCAAGAAATCAGTAGGGCTCTAATAAGAGAGTAATTCTGGGTCAAGGCTGCCTTGTGGGACTACAGCAGAGGAAACCCTGGAATCTTCCCTATGATATTTTACTTTAATGCAGCTTACTTGAACTCCACAAGTTTATTTTTGTTGTGCTATCCGTGTATTACTTCTTAGTTCAAATACTGGAGAGAGAAAAAAAAAAAAGGCATAGTTCAGCCTCTGGATGGGTTCCCTAAATTCAGGTGCCCACTTTAATCCTATCAAATCGGGTGCAGAAGAGTGACATTGGAAACGTAGGTCCATACATTCAGCAGAGGCTATGGGTAGGGGATCAGGTAAACTTAGCAGGCCACAATACTGTACTTCAAGAATAATTTCCTTTCCACTCCCACTGACCTTCTCTTAGTCTAAAAATAAGAATTAAACTATCTTAATAGCATCCTAACTGATTGAATCTTTAGATAGACGTCAAACAGATTGCACACAAATAATCCATTTATTTTTTACAGATGTTTTCATGGTGCTTAGTTTTTATTTCTGTTGTAGCATTATTCACTCACACATCTGTCTACTATGAGAGGAACATAGAAAGAGCAAGCGTTTAATGAATGAAGAAATGAGAGAATAACTGAATAATGAAAGTGATTTAGATTGTGTTATATAGAAAAGGCATTAAACTGTTTTTATGAGTGGAAATAAATAGAACTTTCATTTGTTAATGAATCCAAGGCAGAGGGGATATCTCACTTTTAGAGGGATGAAGAAGGACCTTCCACCAAATCATTAAAGGGTCTGATTCAGTGACAACTAATGACTGCAGGGGAAAAGCACCAGAGAGAGGACAATAATTTCCTATTTAAGAGCACATTCTGTTCTTTCCTCTGTAGACTACAAGATGCCTGCCAACGGGTGCTTGCATATTCACTCACACCCAGCAAAGACACATTATTTCTCTTTCAGCCTTTTGGAAGCTGGCTTCGTTTTTTCTGATTCTCATTGCAACAAGTCCATAGCATGTCTCCATTCTCTTTCTTGAAAACATAGCCTCAACTACCTATAAAACGAATATTTACCTGTCAGTTCTTTTTTAAATTTAATTTTTATTTTATATTGGGATATAGTTGACTTAAAATATTATGTTAGTTTCAGATGTACAGCAAAGTAGTTCAGTTATACATATACACGTATCCATTCTTTTTCAGATTCTTTTCCCATGTAGGTTATTACAGAATATAGAGTTCCCTGTACTATATAGCAGGTCCTTGTTGATTATCTATTTTATATATAGTAGTGTGTTTATGTTAATCCCAAACTCTTAATTTATCCCTCCCCCCGACCTTTCCCCTTTGGTAACCATAATTTTGTTTTCAAAGTCTGGAAGCCTGCTTCTGTTTTGTAAATGAGTTCCTTTGTATAATCTTTTTAGATTCTACATATAAGTGATATCATATAATATTTTTTCTCTGCGTGACTTCATTTAGTATAATCTCTAGGTTCATCCATGTTGCTGCAAATGGCATTGTTTCATTCTTTTTCATGGCTGAGTAATATTCCATTATATATATGTGCCACATCTTCTTTATCCATTCCTCTGTCAAAGGACACTCAGGTTGCTTCCATGTCTTGGCTATTGTGATGCAATGAACATTGGGGTGCATGTATCTTTTTGAATTATGCTTTTCTATGGATATATGCCAAGGAGTGGGATTGCTGGATCATATGGTAGTTCTATTTTTAGGTTTTTAAGGAACCTCTATACTTTTCTCTATAGTGGTTGTTGCACCAGTACCAATATGGTAATTAAATGGAAGTTTTTTTTAAATTTACTTCTCCTATTTTGATAATCCATCAGTATGATAGGAGGATTTGCTTTGAACTCTTCTTACTGAATAACTTCAGTTATATTGTTTGAAGAGGAAAATTCATATTCTCTTACCATAATCCTAGAAGTTTAAGAAGAGGCTGGCTAAGTGAGGAAAGCGTTGACAAATGTGAGAAATCCAGGGAAATTTTTATTAAAAAAAAAAACACATACATTGATGTCTGAAGATTACTTTAAAGGCCAATATTCACAATTCTGTTCTGCAGTCCAGCCAAATGATACCTCACCGTATTAAATGAGACCCTTAAAATTGCACCAGGAGAAATAAAGATGGGCATATATTTAGTCTATATATTTTCTGTAATGCTTTGACTTAGTATAGCAATAGCACAAAAATAACTATTGACTTGATGTTTCTTCTCCCAAAACTTCTCTTTTTTGTATGTTTGTTCAGTATATATTTATTGAGGCTCTAAATTGTGTCAGGCACTTGTCAAAGCACTAGAGATAGAAGTGTAAATAAACACAGTTGCTTCCTTGGCAAGGAAGTACACAATCGCATCAAGGAGGCAGGCCCCCGAATGTATTTACAATGCAGTATGCTGTTTTATAGATATATGCTCCAAATGCTAAAATAAACATAGAATAAAGAGAAGGACTGCATAACTCTACCTATAGGAGGTGGGGAAGGCATGGCAGGTGTATGTATGCAGGGACTTGAAGAATGGATTTGATTGCCCAAGTAGAGGACTGTCTTTGAAAGACAACTTGGAGTTGAAAGGAGTTGGGAAAAGAAGGCAGAGATTAGAGAGTCTGAAAAATCTTAGTAATGTGACATTGGAAGCAGCACATGGATGATTGAAAGTATATATGTCTGGTAAACATTAATCAGGTACCTGGTATTTGCAAAAATAAAAAAAAGTTAACTATGGTTATAACACTGAGGAATGTAAAGAAATATTTCCTAATTGTACATGTTTTAATATGAATGAAAAATATAACAATTGTAGTATTTTTATGTCTAAAATATCTTTCTAAATAGTGTATTTAATGTTCTCTATTGCTGGAATGTGGGATATATGTAAATATAACAACAAAGAAGATAAAACTTTTAACTAATTGCAGAGTATCAGCTATCCTTTAAAGAGTAGGCATGTCCATGTAAGAAAACTATTGAGAAGAGAATGGGGGTGGGCAAAGTCAATTTGGTTATTGGTTTCATTGCCTAACATATTGGATTGTTCATAGAAATCCTATATCATTTTATGTAGCATTTTTAAAACAACAGGGATTAAAGGTGGCAGTCTGATTAACTTAAAAATAAAGACAGCCATCATTTTTTATGGCCTTAATGTATTCGGTGAAGGCTTGGATCTTTGTTTGCTATTACTGTTTATAGGATTTATGGTATTAAATTCTATCCAGCTGTTACCAAATCTCATCCTAAGAATAAAATGCTAAGACCTTGCTTGAGAACCACTTTCATATGTGGCCTCAAAATTACATCTCTATAAACTCTTCTTTTTTTTTTGGAATTTTATTTTGTTGTAATACAGCAGGTTCTTATTAGGTATCTATTTTATGCTAAACTAATCTTTTTCTGAAACTCTTTAATCCTCCTCCTTCAGAGAAGAGTCCCTAGTTTGAGTCCCATTATTAGGTAAATTTTAATTTCCTATTTTATGTCAATATCTTTGTTGTGTAAAACCCGATGACTCACTTATAGCCATGTAAATTGTTTTCATTTGGAGATAAATTATATATATTTTTTCTAATTACAAAAGCTATAAGAAGAATGAATCCCTTATATGCCTTTTAGAAAATTTAGGCATGAAAGTCATTTTGAGAAGTTTGGCCCCATGCATTAATTTCATTAATGTCATTCATTCTTCAATACTTACTGAGCAACTATGAGCATCTGGGCAGTTGGGAAACATCAGTGAACAGAACAGACTAGTATACCTGCTCTTGTGCAGTTCCCTTCTGGTGGAGAGAAAGAGATAAACAATAAGTGATAAATGTGGTATATTAGACTGTGTTTTGAGGCAGTCTTAAGGCAGAATTCCTTCTTCACTTTATCTTTCCTCTCACATTTGCTATAAGCAGCAAGGAGAAACCAGGTTGTGCCTTCCACACTTTGCTTGGAAATCTCCTCAGCTAAATATCTAAGTTCATCACTGACAAGTACTCCTTGCCTCCCAGCAGTAGAAATAATTCAGCCAACTTCTCTGCCACTATATAACAAGGACTGCCTTTCCTCCACTTTCCAATAATATGTTCCTCATTTCTAAGTCCTCACCAAAAGCACCTTTAACATCCATATTTCCGTCAATAGTCTCTTCAAGGCGATCTAGGCTCTTTTTATTAAATGCCTCAAAATTCTTCCAGCCTCAACCCATTATTACTCAATTCCAAAATCACTTCTGCATTTTTAGATATTATAGAAGCACCCCACTCCTCAGTAGTAAAATCAGTATTAGTTTCCTAGGGCTGCCATAACAAAGTACCACAAACTGGGTAGCTTACCAGAGAATAAACTGGTTTATTCTCTGAGTCCTAGAGGATACAAGTCCTAAATCAGGGTATCAGCAGTGTTGATTCCTTCTGAGGGGAAATCTGTTGCCTGCATCTCTCCTAGCTTCTGGTGAAAGCCAGCAATCCTTGGTGTTCCTTATAGAGGCATCACTTCAGTTTCTGCTTCCCTCTTCACATGGCATTCTACCTATATCTCTGCTGTCATCATCTGTGGTTGTCTGTCTCTGTATCCAAATTTCTTTTTATAAGTACACCAGTCATATTGGATTAAGGTTCACCCTAATAATCTCATCATAACTTGATTACATCTATAAAGACCCTATTTCCAAAAAAGGTCCCATTTATAGGTACCAGGGGTAGGACTTCTGTGTATTTTTGCAGGAGACACAGGCTGTCCTGAAAAAATAAAGAAGAAGAAAGAAACCTAATATGGTGAAGACACTTTCTAATGTTCCAACCTTCCCATTATTATCTGAGAAGAGATGAGTAACGTCACGGTGATTTTACTGGGTTAAACATATGGTATCTGCTGATTGGATATCCAGCGGTTCCCTACTACATTAATGTGAAGAATCTTTGACAAAATGGAAAACTCTTTCTCTCTCATATCCCATATTAATGCAAAGCCTCTGGTATCTTTGGGTGTATTTCTGTAAGCTATTCCAGACATCCTTGAAATCATTTATGAATATCCCAATTGCTGATAATTGGAATATTCTTCTAAGTTTAAATCTCAAGTATTATAAATATTAATTTTGCATACGTGTCTACCTCCAGCCTGACCTGTGCCCACAACTTCATTTTTTTTTTTTTTTTTTTTGCGGTACGCGGGCCTCTTACTGTTGTGGCCTCTCCCGTTGTGGAGCACAGGCTCCGGACGTGCAGGCTCAGCGGCCATGGCTCACGGGCCCAGCTGCTCTGCGGCATGTGGGATCTTCCCGGACCGGGTTACAAACCTGCGTCCCCTGCATCGGCAGGCGGACTCTCAAACATTGCGCCACCTGGGAAGCCCACAACTTCATCTTATGTAGTGCTAGAAAGAAAAATGTCCAGGGAAATCACTGATAAGGGTTTCTTGCACTAAAGCTTGCATTGAGGGCAGGAACATGATCCCCGAAATGTAGGCTCCTACTTAGCCCACTTTATAGAGGCCTTTCTAGTCTCAGGGCAATTAGTAACACATTTCCATCTAAACCTGCTTTAACACCGAGTTTTACCTATTATGGACAGACAACTGATTCTAAAGCAGTCATTTAATGAAGCCTTATTTCACAGGTAATAGTAAGCTTGTTGTTTATGTCTTAACCCAACTTCCTGTTCAAGCAGACACTTATAGCTACAGGTAATAAAACATTACCATTTTAGTTTCATACTTGCCTCATCCATTTCTCCAGATAACCTAGGGCATGGAACTACATTTTGAAAGGGAAGAAATCATTAAAATGGCTGATAATTATCCAGAAGCTTACCAGTTTTACCAGTCTCTGAAGAAAATCCCATTAAATCGGGCTGTGTCCTGTTTCCCCAAGTAAAATAAAACCAGCAGACGCTTATCAGAGCTTATCATTTTGAAGCCATTAATTAAGTAAATTCTACTCCCGGGTGAAAATGTTTCCCAGAAATCTCTGTTGGATTGACATTTATTTTGTGTTAACCACTCCGTCTGGCTTGGCTTTGCACCACATCTAGAGGCCATTTAAACAATATTAAGATAACAACATTAATTCACTGTTCTTCCGTTAATCATATAGAAGCAGATCAGCTTGTTATAAATAATGATCTTTCCTTGCCTGAAGCTCAGCTCTTTTAGCACTTGTTCTAATGCAAATCTCTGTCCTTTTGTACTAGCTGCAGAGTAATAGTATTTAATACTGTGCTGTTCTTTTCTTAGGTTTCAATACTGTGTGTTGGGAGGTGGAGTTTGGGGGTGGTTTCCGTTTTACCCTTGAATAGGATTGCCTTTCAAAAGAATATGAGGAGGACACAACCTTTTTTGACTTGCTTTGTCAAAAGCATCATTTTTCTCTGTTCCAGTGATGATCACTGCAAGTGAGACTCAAATTAAGCGTGTATCTGACAGATGAGGCAATGTGTCATAACTTTTCCTTATCTGCAAAATAAGTATATCGGGTTGGAAAGTCAGGAAGTTTTGTCAAGATTTCATGTTCATATTTGGCTCATATTCACTGCAGAGGAGACGTAGCTACTCTACTCCTGGCAAACCTTGGTTAAAAGATCTGTCATTGGGGGGCTCCCCTGGTGGCGCAGTGGTTGAGAATCCGCCTGTCGATGCAGGGGACACGGGTTCGTGCCCCGGTCCGGGAAGATCCCACATGCCGCGGAGCGGCTGGGTCCGTGAGCCATGGCCGCTGAGCCTGTGCGTCTGGAGCCTGTGCGTCTGGAGCCTGTGCTCCGCAACGGGAGAGGCCACAACAGTGAGAGGCCCGCGTACCGTAAAAAAAAAAAAAAAAAAAAAATTCAGGTCTTTAAAAGAACTTCAAAATAATACAGCTATAACCTGAAGGAGAAGCCACATGGCCGCATGTTTGTCATCTCAGTGCTCTGGTTTTTCCTCCTTGGAATCATCAGCGTTGCATTCAACCTGGACTTGCCGAGAGCCAGCAAACTGCCAGGTGTCGTTCTGAATGTTTGGAAAACACTGAACAAGGCCGACGTGCCTCCCACACCGTAGAATTCCCAGCCAGGTGGTGTAGAAATGCACTAAGGCATTTACAGTCAAAGGAAATAAGTATCACTGCAAGGATAAGCACAGGATGCTCTAGGGTCCTATGAAGGGCTTACCTAATTCAGAAAGGGCAGGGAAGGTTCCTCAGGGAAAGTTCTGGCCCACCTGACATAGGAAGATCTGAAGCTAAGCTCAAGGAATGAGGATAGAGAATGGGGAGGGTGTTCTAGGTTCTAGGTGGAGAGAACAACTTGAGCAAACAGCTGGAGGTTAAAAGGAACATGACATTCTTAAGGAAAGGCAGTTCACAGTGGTGAGACCACAGAGACAAAGCATCCTGTGCATCTTTTTCCAGTGTCTTGTCTGATGACATCGTGTTGGTAACTTGAAATTGGCCGTGATGGGAGTATTTATACCATGAAAATTGGCAGACAAAATAAATCAGGGTTTCATTTATTGCTTTGTTGATTGCCTACTGTAGACTTAAGAAAGTAGTGAATAAAAAAAATGGTTAAAATGTAGATTGGACTTAAAAGTATGTCATGGCTGTAGTTGCTACATTGTGAATAGCACAAGAAATTGAGAAAATATTCTTCCAGCTTCAAAAATGACTATAGAACTATGTTTCTTCATCAGTTGTTTCCATACATTGGTTACAAATCTAAGTTTGGCAAAATCAACTGAAGCATTTTGTGCAGATCAATTGGCTATAGGAAATTTACAAAAAATAGTATTGTATATTTTTATTGGTTATTTGGGTGCTACACATCCTTTATATCAGTAATATTTATAATAAACTAAGTCCTTATATTTTTTCCATAAAGTTGTTTTTTAAACATTTTTTTTAACCACTGCACCCAGTACACCAAAAAAATTATCTGCTTCACAATTTTGCCCATGTCTGACCTTTGCCTAAAGGCTTCTGTACATATCATTCCTATGAGCATACTAACATAGTCTTTTAATGCCACTGGACAGTGGTGGTCAAGATCTCCCAATACTACCCTGCCCACCACAGCAGATGTCAAAGACTAACAAGAGACGCTGTACATGAGATGGGCTCAGGAAGAGGAATTATTCATTTAACTTGGAACCGTGTACTGTTGCTCCACTCTCACCACCCATTTCTTTGATTTGTGCCACTGGAGTGCCCATACTCCATGCCTTAGCTTTTGAAATGTCTCTCTCGGAAAAATCTGCCCAACATCATTCAAGCTACAGCTATGGATTTTATCAAATAAATTATTTCTAATTAACTACTATATCTCCTCATCAACACTTGGGGGCAATACATTGAAGCTAGAGGAAATGTTTTTAGATGTGAGATCTAATTTACAGTAAAAGCAGGATGAAGGAGAGGTGGGAAGTGATTGCTAAAGAAAATAGAAATCCATCCATAGAAATGGCGTGTGGCTGCTGTCTGTAAGTGATCAGTAACTTCTCTTTAAGTGTTGTTCACATGTACTGAAGCTTATGGGCATGTGTCATAATGCCACCTGAGATGAGTTGCTTTGGTTACAGATGACTTTGGGACTCCTCTTTTGCTATTGTAGGAATAATTGGCAACATGTTTCTATATAACTCCTAATACAGGGGAGGGATGTGTGTTGGGAAATGTTGAGATGGATTTTTCTATTATTTTTTTGTCAAAGTAATATACAGTTAAAATCTATCAGATTAAATTTTTTAAAGACGGAATCAAATCATGCATTGAATACTTAGTGCTTAGGTATTTACAAGGCTGGCCATACTATAGGTGCTCAAAAAACCCTTCTGGGAAGAAAAACAAGAAAGAAAGGAAAAAGGGGGGGTGGAAAGAAAACAGGAAGGGAGGGAATAAGGGAAAGTAACGAGTTACAGAGAATAAGTAAAAAGGCATAAAACTCAGGCTTAATTTCACCAACAAAATGTAATAACAATACTCAGTGATATTCCTTGTTTATGTATTAGTTTGCTAGGTTTGCCATAAGAAAACACCACAGATTGGGTGGCTCAAACAACAGAAATATTTAATCATAGTTCTGGAGGCTAGAAATCCAAGATCAAGGTGTTAGCAGGTTTGTTTCCTCCTGAGGTCTCTCTCTTTGGCTTCCATATATCTGCCTTCTCTCTGTTGTCTTCACATGATGTTTTTTTCTGTGCAAGAGCCCCAGGTGTCTCTTTGTCCAAATTTCCTCCTCTTATGATGGAGGACACCAGTCAGATTGTATTAGGGCCCACCCTAATGGCCTCATTTTGATTTAATCACCTCTATGTCCTTATCTTTAAAACAAGTCACATTTTGAGTTTGGGGGGGGATAAGAGCTTCAACATATGAATTTGGGGGTTACAGTACCGCCCATAACATTCTTTCTAGTCTGTTTCTCTGCTTTTTTAAAAATTGCATAGTTGATGTCATTTTTAAACTGTATTTTTAGTTTACATTTTAATTTTAGATACTTTATCAGAGCTTTGCAAACAATGTATCAACTTAAATATTATTACTTTTATACATTAACTAATTCTTCCATTTGGTCATATAGGTTGTTTGCAGTATTGATTCCTATAATTAATAGTGCAATGCATATCAATATTTGTTAAAATTTCATATTCTTTAAGTTTCTTGATGCTGGTCAGGGGTCCTTGGAGTTAGAAAGGATGTGGTCAATTTTATCTCCCATGGAAGAGTATCATGATGTGCTTAATAGACCTAAAATGTGGAAAGTATCCCTCTCTAAGCTGGATGTATATAAAAGAAAGAAATTGCTCCAGATGTGTACCAAGGGGCATTCACAGGCTTTTGATGAAGTAATATCGGGCTGGGCTGAAGGTTATTTGGGCTTGAAGTTTTTTTTTTCCTTTTACATTTCACCACACTGAAATTGGACTTCATTATTATAATAAATGAAAGCAGCTGAATGGTGTAATGGCTAAAAAAAGGAAAAACATAACAGACTATCTTCTGACGTTGAATATGGGGTATAGCAAGGACAGGATATATATCCTGTTTGATGCTCAAAAAAAAAAAATACCACTTCTGAGCATGTGGCTGAGGCAACCTTTTCCAAAGTCTTGATTGGCATATGGAATGTATATTTTCCTGTTTAGCAGCAAGAGCTGCTGAAAATGTGGTTGGCCTTCCCCTGGGTGCTTATGGTGGCAGAACCCACTGTATCTTGTAACGGGCTCAGTGTTCTGCTGCCAGACCTAGCTAGGCTTCTCTTGGCTATTCTGCTTAAAGAGACCTGGCCTGAGGCCTAGAGTTCCAGGTGGTCTCACCTGACTCAGCTAAAGAGGTCTCAGGCCTTTAATCATTCCATAAACCTGAGAATACAGAGGAAACTCAAATAGGATTTCTCTAATTCTGCACCAAATTAAACATCATTAATCCATTCAAATCATTCAGGGGGCCTTTTTTTTTTTTTGAAACTTAAATCAGGTGTCAGCAATTTTTTCTGTAAAGGGCTTGAGAATATTTTAGGCTTTGTAGGCTACATATGTCACCATTTATATTCTTCTTTCCTTTCTTTCTTTTTTACACCCTTTAAACATTTGTAAAACCATTCTTATCTCCAAGGGTCATACAAAACAGGCCACAGGCTGGATTTGACCTGTGGGTCATAGTTTTCTTTTGTCTTCCGAGTTGCACAAATAAGTATGGCAAATCTAAATGTGCTCTATAATAGTACTTAAACATTTCTTGTTTAGTTTTGCTATTCCATGTCCTCTGTATATAGGGCTCACCTCCTGAAGACCACATCAGAGAGCCCTCTGGCACATTTCAAACGTTTTGAGATTATTGTGTCATATCTTATGTGATCAACTGTTTTATACACTTTATAAAATTTCTATAATACCTTATATAAATTTCATTATATAAAATATCACAGCTTCAGTGTAAGTGCTTTATACCCTTTTTAAAAATGCCATTGCCATGGAATAGCTAATATCAGCCATTTACGTTCACGAGTTAATCATCTTCATTCCCCTTATGAGCACTGGGTACAGGAAAATTTGTGGGGATGAAAATTAACACCTAGACTGATGAGAAGGCTGAAACAGTGTTTTTTCCATGTCATATTCTTCTCTCCTGGAAGCCATCTTCTTTCACATGAAGGCCAGTGGTGTTTCCGACAATTTCCAAATATCTATCTGTATTCACGTGCATAAGTTTTCGTTTGCTTGCGTTTTGGTAGCATTTCCTACTTAGAGTACAAGAAGAAAACTATTCACTTGAAACTTCTGTGAAAAATTAGGAAGGTGTAACGCAATTACCTCACAGGAATCCAGCCAAACTCCTAAGGCAATCTCTTTACAAAATTGGATCTTAGAATCTATAATGACAATGTTGGTCAGAACTTCAATTTTAGACCTCATCCTAAAGAAAATATTTTTAATTGGAGAATTATCCTCAAGGAGTTTCCTTCAAAACATGTTTTATGATTGCTTTTTTAGGTGAGTTTTAAGAGAAGAAATTTACTTGAACTGGACTGATCTATTTTTTAAATGAATATAGTGTACACAATTACCAGTTACAGATTTAAAGATAAAGGTGTCGCTTCATTGTATTTTATATAAAAGCATCAAATATCATGAACTTTTGAGTAGAATGCATTATTTATTGGTCAGTTATGATATTGTCACATGAATATATTAGCTATTAAACATACCAGCCCAGGAAAACATGCAAGTGAACTAAATTCTGAATGAATCCATTCCAATTTTTTGAGGCAAGAAAATTCCCTGTTATATACATTCTCTGATGACCAATATGGGCCAAAGGAATTAGGAAATATGAACTACCCTGTCAAGCATAAACTCCAAGGAGAGAGCACACTTTGTATAGAACCTAGGATTGACTTAAAGATTGGTAACTATTTTAATCTTTTGAACACACACACACACCCTCACACATTCAACTGAGTTTATTGGGACTATCATAATTCTTTCAAAAGTTCAGTAACACAGGTTTTCTATGAAATAATAGGTACCTTATAGCAAATCACTTTTTCATCTCTTGCATTCCAACGGGAAGTGCTTGAATAATATTCTTGGATTTTATTCACTTAATTTACTTGCTTGAATCAGGTACTGGTCTTGCTTCCAGATGTCTAAAAGTGGCACAGCTCTGCTTAACGTTAAGACACACCAATCATAAACCATAACATTCAATCTAGATTATTCCATATCCTTTATCAGGAAAAGGAATACGACTTGCCTGGACTTTGTGTAACACAATTAGTTTTCTCAACTTAGCAATGCATTCCAAAATATGTTAAAATCAAGGAGCTAATCTATATTCACTACTTGGCATGTAGAAATTTCTCAACAAATATTTGACATTTTAATCTATGCTAAAATAGGTAGTAACAATCAATTAGTTTGAGGTCTGTCAACTATTTAGTTGTAGTCTGTACTTGTATATGTGTGTCATCTATAGATTGGATGCAATGATTTTTCTTTCAAAAGTAAAAACACTTCCTGTGAGAATAGTTATAAGTCTAGGCCTTGCTATTTCTTCCATTGAAAACAGTGAATCCAGGTGGAGAAGAACTGGACAAGTAGAGAGCCCAAATGGGTTGTTTGAAGAGAGTTTAAGGGAGTTGAGAGTGAGGGAGAAGTATTTTGGGCACTGTACAAGATGAAGAAACTTACTTCAGAAATTTAACAGTACATTATGAATAGGATTCACCCTTATAATCCTCTCAAAATATTATCAAGTGTTCAAATTACTTTCTATATATCTTTGCCTGTTTGACTTAAGCTAACAGGAGACTGTGAGGACCCTTGACTAACTATAATATGAGTTACATTTTGGGGACCAGGATTACAGATCAGTACCCAGCTGTATTTCAGACAAAGTCAATACCCAAAAGCATATTTTCTTGTTGGTTACAATCTCATTAGACTTATGGTCCGAAGGGTAAAAATTTACCCTAGAAAACTTTTATGTTTTTTGGAATACTACTGCAGGGGAGCGCTGGAGACCACTCAGAGACATAATGGGCTTCCTTATGAAATTGAAAACTAGAAACATGTTTGAAACTCAACCCTCATGGACATAGACTTTCTTAAATTGGAGCCCTTTGTGGATAATAGATGTCGCGGTAGCTATGTTTAGGCTAATTCAAGGCATTTATTTGCTCGTTCCAGTGACAGAAGATTCCCTGGGAAATTGGCTGCTACTCTCTTTGCTTTAGAACTGCTGACACTGGCTATTTATTATTAGAAACTTTGGAAATTTTGGTGGAGTTCCTCGTGGAGGCCCAGAAAATTAATACTCAGAGTCTTGATTAGAGCATGCTACTTAAACAGTCTAGAAATGGTATCAAAGGCAGGCGAACACAACAAGGTGAAGGTCTGTAGTTCAACATTAGGGATAATTTGTGATCTGAAAGATACCCAGCTTCTGTTTTATGATAGAACCTGCTTTACTAGCGTAGAAACTCTAGAAGGCAAGATGGTTTGCCTGCATTCATATGTTGAATGCCTATTTGCATATCGACAAGATATGGTACTTACCTGTTGAGCAAGGAGTGATTTCAACAGTCTTTCAGAGAAAGGTGTAGCACAGTTTGTATAAACATTCGTCATGGCTAGAGTCCTTTCATGTGTAGTCATTAACATAGCTAGAGATCTAGTAATTTTAGGATCTATTTTAAACCTAAGGGCTACCTGAATTCTTAATATTGTGATGCTAATCAATTTTGAGTAAGAAAATGGGGAAAACATTGAGTTACTTGGGGAATTAAAAATACTAAGACCAAGTTACAGAGTTTATATTTAAAGTGGGAGGAAACTGTATAAATACAGATGGGCTTCCATCTCTTGATTGTTGTTTCCTGACAAGGCAGATACTGATTAGTGTGGATGAGGGGGCACCTCAGCCATCATCAGGAGACTCCAGCAGCAAACCCCGGGTACTGTTTGTAGGCCATGACCAACTAAACAGTTTTCCTTTAACAGTGTCAGATACAAAGGGGAACTGTTGTAACTGGCCATCGGCTTCTCATTTTTTGTGGGTCCTTCTACGTAGGGGTGCAGATAGCCCTGTGTTTGCTAGAGGATCATCTAGTTGCAACCTGAATCTATGAGGAAAAGAATCCAGTGAATAGCAAACCTTTCTTTTTTTGTGGTAGAGACCCTGGGATTAGGTATGGTGGTGGGTAGCCTAATTAACCGGTGCTTTTCCTGCTCAGGGTGTGCTAGTCAGAGACATGGGGGTTGACCTTGAATCTAATGGTAGTTAAAGTGTGCAGGGGACTCAGATAACAGATTTTTCTAGTTTACTCATTCACCTTAAATCCTGAGGCCAACAGGTGCCCGCCCAGGACAGTTATGACTCACCATCCGTCCCCTCTTCTCCCCAATACCGCCACCACCATTCCTCTATGTGCAAATCCTTTAGAAAAAAATCTGGTGCCCTCCTTTGTGGAACACAACAAACCTCCAAACCATTCTAGTGTTTCTCAACTTTGGCTGTGCATTAGATTCACTTGGAATACGTTTTAAAAATTGTCTGGGCTCCACCCCAGAGAATAATTAATTGGGGGTGGAGAGTGGGGAGGGACTTGGGCATTGCATTAAAAAAAAAAAAAGTTCTCCAGGTGATTCCAAGTAATAAGTAAGATGGCTCTAACCAAAGCATTTAAGTGGGAAGGATGTGGGGTTAGGGAGGAATTGATCATTGAGTGTTTACACCCTATCAGCCTCCCCTACCTTCTACCTACTTGGCTTTTGCTTTTTTGTGATATTGATCAGATTACTGTGCAGTAGGAAATTAGAGATGTTAGAAAGGGGAGATTGACTTACACTGGAATGAGAAACCTGCTATGGAGAAGCAATAATGAATTGATTAAAAGGTGGATGGGGAATGGGTAAGGTAGTTTCAAAAAAGTTTAAATGTTTTGTAAGCAGTTCTTTCTATTAGAAGTTTAGAGTATGAGCTGGACATTGGGAGGTGATTATGTCCAGAAGGGCAGGTTAGACACTGTTGTACATCACTCAAGTGGCTCAGGCTAGAAAGTTCGGAGACGTTTAGATAGAAGAGAAGGAATTTGGCACATCTCTAGGCATATGGGTTACAAAGAGATGAGAAAGTCAGATTTCAGGGGGGTTTACTTTGTTTTATGAATAGAAAATTCCCTAGATTATTCTTTGAGAAACTAAGAAAAAATTAAATTGCTAGCCTGTTTCTTTAAATGTGACACAGACCTGAGGTGGAGCCCTAATGTAGTTCACCTTTATATAGTTTCTATCTTTGTAACACTTATCTCTGGATCAGATAGTGCAAAGCTAAAATAGGAGGTTCAAATTAAATGCTAAAATATTTCCATCTGTCCAAGCATTCTGATTATAATAGTTGCAAACTCCAGCCATAGTTATCCTATACTAAAGGTTTAAATGAGAATTCAATTGAAATAAAATGTAATGTTCACGTTTAAAACTTCCTGCAGTGGCCAAGGGTTAGATTTTATCACTCACAGGGGAGTTTTTGGACCTCGACCTCCTAAAATTTGCCTTATCAACACAACCAATGGGGAAATCCTTTTCTGAGGCAAAACAAGCTATAGATCTGAAATGAAATAGATAATCAAAATGCTGAAGAGGGAAATTTAAAAAAGCCAAAGGGAAAATAGGACATTTTTTTTTTTCATGAGCATTACTTCCAATGCTGTTTTTCAATATCCCAGGCCAATTTGGAAGTAACATAGTAGCTATGAACAAAAGTGATATTGACTGCTTGAGTTGCTGATTGCAGAGTGACAAAACTCGGCCCTCTGTGGAGTTAATCTGAAACAGCGACTTTCCAAAATTAGAACACTGGATGGGAGAGTTAGAGAGAAAGGGGCGGGGCGGGGAATTGAGCAAAATAAAAGCAAGTGGATTTTTTATGCACTTGGTTTCACTTTGGATTTGAGAGTGCCACAGCCAGAAAGGCTATTACTAGTGTGACTATCACATCTGATCTTGTCTGATCAGCTATCTTTTGAGTTACAAGCTTCTAGATTCGCTTGTGCTCTTCACCTTCTGGGGTACATGGTGCTTTTGCAGCTGAAAAGAAGTTGTGTGTTGGAGTTTCCTCTGTCTTCTGTATGCCCCTGTAAGGCATAGTGTCTCATTTCATCTTTCTGTTAATCAACCGTACTTAAATTGAGTTCACTGAACATGTACCAGACCACTATACTAGGCTCAGTTTTTAAAGGTACAATCAGTTAAATAGCCAATTGTTTCTGCAGTATTATTATTATTTTGGTGTTTATTTGCCTAGTCTTGATTGTTGAGGTTTTTCTGAAAGCATGTCATACAGCTGTTATCCTTTGCAAGATTAATGCAAGACATGTTACAACAATTCAGTGGATAACAAGATACATGATATTATTACTGTCCTTAAGGAGTTTTCAATTTAGAAAGTGAAGTAAGGCAAGAGGTGAAGAGCTCTTTTACTATATAAGCTTTTCAAAACCTATAAGCTCTGTAATCAAGTTCTAAAATAGTCCCTTTGTACTATTTTTTTAGAAGTATAATTAGTAAACTATTTGATCTCCATGGTTGTTTTCCATGTGAGATTTTGTGGCCTTTTAGAAAGGCTTACTTTTATTCAAAGTAACGAAAATACGCGTTAAGTGCCAACTATGGGTAAGGTACCAGTAAGGACACAATGGCATTCAAAGATGAATCCTCCTGATTATATGACCATTAAAGTAATGAAACAGAAATGTATCTGACTGTAAATAAGTAGACTCTTAGTTGGGTCCCAAAGTCAGTGATTACTGTGAAAGTCGTGTATCATAAAATTTATCTTTTAAAATTACATACATTGCCCATGAATTACTGTGTGCATGGCTTTGTGACATGTGACATGTCCCACTGTCTTTTAGAAAGTCCAGTACCGTGCATTGTCTCCTCACCAGAGTGCTGTTTGGTTGGTTGGATCCCAGATAAGTTGTTGGATTGCTTATAAGGTCTTAATACCAAAAACAAACAACAAAATAAAGCAAAACAGAAATTAAGACACTAATTAAAAAAAAAAACAGAAAAAACCCTTTTCCTATGTTAGAGCTGATGTGTTTATTTGAACGTTCATAATTTAAATGCTGTATGATGTACCTTCACTGTATTAAAATACAATGACAAGTACTTTAGGAGAAGTACAAAAAAAGGGCTGTGGGGTTTTAATGAGAAAAAGCTCATACCCTAATAAAGCATTCAGAAAGAAACTTCATAACGGAAATTGAATTTGAGATTTTAAGAACAGATTTGATTTGACAAACTAAGCTTTCCAGTACAAGCGCATGCAGTGTGGGCAAAGCACACAATTTGCAAAAAAAAAAAAAGTTTAAATGTTTTGTAAGCAGTTCTTTCTATTAGAAGTTTAGAGTATGAGCTGGACATTGGGAGGTGATTGTGTCCAGAAGGGCAGGTTAGACACTGTTGTAAAGGAGAGAAGGTTACACTTAAGTGGAAAGGCCACTGGGAGGAGAGTGCCTTAGTTGTAGTTTAGTTATATCAGTCAACTGAGTTTCCATTAAAAAACAAAAGACAGAGACCTGAGACAGAAGGAGTTTGTGCTGGATTATGATGGGGATGGAAGAGCTGGAACTGGCAGAGTGGTATTGGAAACAATAAAGTAGAGGAAAGACCCAAGAAATGTTGTGTGGATTTTGTCTCCTACTGATATGATTGACATTGACAATGGGAGAGAAATTTGCATCTGAATCACTTTGGGTCAACTAAAGTTTCTATAATAATGGTAGAGTCACTTATTTGGATGGATGGATGCATATAGCATATAATATACAGAGAGATAACTAGTAAACTATTCATAAACTAACCCTTCATAATATTTTTCCCTTTACCTAGGATTCATTTAAAACATGGATTAAGTAATGTTCCAAATGTTTATTCCTTAGAGGCATATAGTACATTCCTTTGGCCTTATTATGAGCATCTCATTTGGCATTACATCTGCACTTATGTCTGTATGTTGTATCTAAGTTATATGTTTTATGTGGTTTGCATTACGGTCTCTTCAGTGAAAGGAAGTTAAATTCCTACAGAGGGACATAATTATAATCCTTTTTAAGTGATGAAATTTGTTAGCAAGCCTTTTAAATCTAGCATGTAATTAAGTTCATCACAATTACTTTAGATCAACAGCTCATCTGTGGTTATGTGGAATGTGCTTTAGGAATTATTGTGCCATTATTATTATTAATTCTCTATATTACCTGATAGAGAAAGAAGGTCAGTATGAATGTGTGGTTGAATCCATCCATCCGTCTGGCCAAATTTATCTCATCTTTTGACTTTTGATCAGATCAGTTTTGTTTGGGCTTTTCAGAACAAAAAGTACACTAATTTAAAAAGAGCAAACTCTTCTCATTTTTTTATGAAGAATATAAGTTCTCACAATTCTATCAAGTTTTTTTTAAGAAATTCAATTCAGGATCCTGTTTGAGTCTCACTCCAACTCCAAACATTTTTTTTTTCATTTTTAATAATACTAAAATTATAATGCCTTTAAGGTATAGTTATTGATTGAATAAAATCAACTTTGTCATTATTTTCCTTTAGACTAAATTGACTAAAATACAAATACCCTAGAGTAGGGTTGGAGTAGCCAATAACAATATCTTAGATAATACACACACACACACACACACACACACACACACACACATAATAAAACAGATAAGATAAAGGAATGTTTTGTCATAGCTCACTGTATTAATTTCTATTCTCTATGATTTGGGAAGTCAGGAAAATGCAGTCATTTTTGCATATGAAAACAATGCAACTCTTTCTGCATACGCTTGTTGATAGTTCTCTATTTAGAAGTATGGGAAACCAGTGTTCATTTAAAAAAATCAATATAACCCCATAAATAATAAAATGGTACATGCAGCATATTTTTCCCTGATCACTACAATAAATATAGATTGTCCATAGTTGGATTCAAGCAATGTTTGAGTTATAACTTATTTATCACTCCAATTATCTTCTAAAAGGATACTGATAAATTTTGATTAACTTTCAGTGACTAGTTTAATCTTCAAGTATCCCTAGTGCTTACCATGCAACACTAGATGTTCTTCGGACATGAACTAAAGTTTCTAATATATGTAAGGCACTTAAATAACATATTTTCATGAATTTGATGCTTTTCCAGTGCTGTGATGGCAATGGGAACCTCTGAATTCTGTTAAACCATATGGCCCCTAAGTAGCAGATGCCTAGAGAAATTGATGAAAGGTGTGAGTCATATTATCTGCAGAATTTTCCTAATTCTTTTTCCAGTTTGTCAAAACATTACATAAAAGAATGATAGTTTATGAGTAACAAATCCTACATTTCAAAAGCCTGTCATATTTTTCTGCTTAGTATAATCTCTTTTCTGCCAAAGACTGTTAACACTTAAATTACAAAGCTGATAGACTGTCCTCTCATTGTTTACAAATGTCTAATATATGAAGGCGACTTGGTCATTTTCCCACCTCATTATAGAGTTTCATGTAAACAAGTCTAGAAATCAGCATATTGAAAGTATGTTACATTGTAACCTAATTAAAGTGGCTCTTAAACATTGATTGTGACCCTCAGTAAGAAACATATTTTACACTGTGATCCTGACAATACTTGTGTATATTTTCAGTAGATATCTGTAACTAAAAGGAAAGTTTCACAGAAGTTTCACAAAACAGTGTTATTAATGTACTGATATTTTGTCTTCCAATTTTATTTTTTTAAATTAATATTTGTAATCCTATCCTCTGTGTAAAATTTAATCAAATAGGTAAGTATATGTTCCTTTGTTGGCATTCCATATTTTGCTTCAGTTGTTTGTACTACTACATCTTCCGTGAATTAGGATTTTAAAAATACTGTATATTAAAAGAACACAAAATAATTTTTAAATCTTATTCATAGTTCATTAGAATGAGGTAAAAAATCTTTATATAAACAGGAAACTTATATAAACAGGATGTTTAAAACTAGAGATATTCTTGACAATAGGATGATGTACATTTCTTCTGGTTCATGTTTAAGATTGTGTGCTGCCTATATGATATCAACATGGTAAACAATCTAGAAATTAAATATTTACCTTTATTTCTTTTGGGCGTCAATCCAATTAAAATAAGGTAACTTTGTTTAAATTTCTAAAGCAAGGAATTTGACTGGCTATCTGATCAGTGTAGTCACTGAGATGACAATTATGACAAATCGAAAACTGCTCTTTCAGAAATATCACTTTGTAATTATACTTTTTAAATTGGTCACCTATAACTGAAATTAGTCTGATCATAAGTCTTTATGTTGGCTAGATATATAGGAGAAAATTACAATTCCTTTTTCATTAGCATTTCTGAGTTTTAAGTCAATGCTAGAGTTGAGGAAACCTTTGGGACATCATGGAAGCTTCAATTCTGTATCTATAAAAATGTGCGTATTCTTAGTGTTTTGCTCAGTGCTTTTGATTTATCAACCAGGTTAGTCTCTCTGTAGAATTACTAAGACTTACTCTCATCTTATTCACCATCTCCCACCCCAAGTGATCATTTTCTTCTATTTCCAGATGTAAGAAAATGAGACATGTTTCTTAAGGAAAAGATTCAAAACACCTCATTTGGGCCAAATATTTTTTTAATGGAAAGAATATAAACACATTTCTTATCAGGAAAAAATATATATGTGTATACATGTATATTATATATATAGTATATATGTATCTATCTGAAGAATAAAATGAAATGATCCCCTGGCAGGAATACACTGAGGGTTGTTTATCTTGCTCTCAGCCAGGTATCTTATATGCTTTTCTCTTTGAAAAGGCCCTTAAGGGTTTCACTGATTCCCTAGAATGTAAAATTTCCTTCACCCTCTGAAATCCCTAATAATTTCCATTTGCAGAAATACTGTTATCTGGTCTTATGTTGTCTGTTCTCTAGAGTTTGTACAACAGCAAATTTTCTTTTTCACATACTTTGGCAGAAGTTAACTCAGAAAACTTGTCCTGAATTGACTTTGTAACATTTCTATATACTAGTAACACTACAATTATAAGGATAAAGGAGACTCTCTTTTGAGGATTTTAAAGGATTTTCCTGTTATACACTCTGGAAATAAAATGACTGGTCTATGAGACAAGTTGCTTGATTTAAATAGTTTTTTCTTGAACACTATAATATGCTCCAAAGAACCAAGGATTCTTCCTACTTATAAAAGCAGTTTCTAATTATGGGAGTAAAATCTGGTATGGGATCTCAAAAGTGGGCTTGCACTGGAGGAATAAAGAAATTTCATGAAACAGCATTAAAAGTAATAGTATCTCTTAGTTCATTTTTAATGAGTCTTCCCTCCACAATTTATACCTTTGGAAGTCCTAAGACACAGTATTATACATACACACACACTATACCATGCATATCTTGCAGTGCTTTAAGATAAATTGAATAGAAACCTTGTCTTCAGGAGACTTATAAGTCAGATGCAAGAAGGCAACATAAACTGATGAGTATGAAACACATGAATGGGTGGTTGGAGAAAAGAGAACCACGCTCAGAGAATAGAGACTCCTCACTGTTGGTGGGAAGAGGGTAGGATGTGCGGTTGAGGTAAGCAGCAGGGCATCATAGAATTCCTTCAGGGGAAGCTGTGACCGAGTTGTTATGGAATTCAGGTCATGCAATTTAAGAGTGAGAATTTTTCATAAGTCTGCATAGACCCGGAAGATTTGGGTCACTATAAGATTGTGGATTATGTATTTCTTTTCAGACATCCTTGCTATCAGTTCTAGTACTGATGTAGATAGAGCTAGCTAAACAACAGATGGATATTGTATCCCAAATGCTCTTATAGAAAAATTACAAAAGATAAAACGATGTAGTCAGTATTTTTTTATGGACTTGATCATTCATATAAAACCATGATATGTATTTTAAAATGAAGTCTCCATTTATGCTGCATGAATTGCAAACTACATTTAGATTTGTCTACCCGAATTGCCTCATGTCAGCTACCTCACACAGAGACGTACATGGGGACACACACACACACACACACACACACACACACACACACACAGACACACAAACACTGCAGCAATGGCTTGCCAGTGACCTTAAAAATTTCCTCCCTGATCAGAGCCTTAATTAAAATATTACATTGCTAGATAACCCCTGCTATAGCACATCTGCATTACCTGGGAGTGGTGACATAAAAATCTATTTTCTCTTTTAACATATAATAATTAGTTGATTTTTTTTTTCTGTTCCTTTGTCAGTGAATAGACACATTATAGGCCTGAAGAAATGAGAACCAAAACCAAATTTTTGATAGAAGGTACTGTCTTAAGACATTTAGATCTTTCCTAATGGGAGAAGCCCGGGTGGAAAGCTGTTTTTAGGAGGCTGGGAGAAGCAGCAAGCTACGTGAAGATTTGGAGTGATTAGGGAAGCAAGAGAGGGGAGCAAAGGGCACGAGATGATACTAATGACACGCTTTTTGCAACTGCCTCAGGTTAATCCTCTATCTTCTGGACTTTGGAGAACCACATACAGGGAGACCAAGGTGGGATGAGTCAAGCCATAGGCTATTTGCTGTGGCTCGGGCTTCATTAACAGCCAAATAGGTAGAGAGAGGAGAAAACTGTCAAAGGCTTTTAAAACGGATATGTTTGTGTAACGACACAGGGTGTGAAGGGAGAGACAAGGGGTATAGGAGCCTTGAAAAGGATTTTTATAACATTTAGTTGGTGTCCTTGACTCATGAGTTAGGGAAGTGCAGCTTTGAGCAGTTGCTGTCATGTGGCAATGATTTTACATCAGCTGCCCGACATATCTGGTAGCAGCAGGAGGGAAAAGAAAATCTCTTCTGATTGAAATGGTTAGGGGATTCAGGGAAGAGGAACACAAGTGCCTGAATTAGAAGGAGAACAGGGATCGTCAGTTGAACTCCATTCTCTTTAGGGAGAAAAAATTCTCTGATGAATGCAAGTAACTGGGGCCTTGCTTCCCGCTTTTATAGCTCATCTTAGAAATGATACCCTTGCTTGCCTATTTAAAAAAAAAAAAAAGTTTGAGGCTTAATTCAGAATGACATCCGCATTTAGGCCATAAATGTTTGAAGCTTAAACTTAAAATCAAACTCTTCTTTCAACTCTCTGCAACATGAACAATCCCTAGGGCACTCCAAGTATTTTTATATGTATAAATTGCTTTTGCTGTTCAAAAGTTTTAAAAATTCAGCCTTTGTGACACAAAGAAATAGGCGAAGGTATTAAAAGGGTGGTAATCTCTGCAAGAGCTTTAAATTCAGCTTATGTCAGGCAAGCACAATTTAGTTCATATGTCTCATGTATCTAAGTCTCTTAAAAAAAAAACTCATTATGCCCCATGGAAAGCAATTTATAATGAGACCATCACCAATAATTGTTTGTTTTAGGCTGTGAAGTAGTGGGGCACTTTCCTGCCTGGATGGAATCAACTAAAAATAACCGTTATTTTTTTTTCCCCCTGCGTTTGCAAACAGGATAGGTTGCAGTGAATAATATAAGACATTTAGGTGAAGTAAGAATAACATGGAATACGGCAATATTTTTCAGATTCAACAGCTTGTGCAATTTAGTGACTTTTACATCAAATTTCAGAGTGTTCTTTATTTTAATGATAATGTTTAACTTTGAAAACCTTTATTGCCTCTCTCCAGATGTGCACCCCACCTTTTCCAGACATGACTTAACCTGTCTGCATAACATACCTGATCTAGATGTGGCAGCCCCTCTACTTAATTTAATAGACAGTTAACACCCCACCTTCTCAGGATTCAGCTGTCTGGCAGCCTACCTTTCTTGACAGAGCTGAGAAGCAAGATTTAAACAATAAAACATGCACAATCAATTACAACCCACAAAGTCCATGCAACAAAGCAAATGCACTTTTCCTCTTATGAATGTTGCCTTAGAATCTACAAAATCTGATTTTACTGACAATTTTAACAAGCTAACTGATCTGCTTGCCAAAACCACTGCCTATTAGGAGGCAGTAAATTAGAAAAGGGATTGGGGCTGTTAGGACCAGCACAATGATAGCAGAGAAAAGTGACAACAAGGTTGTGGACAGAAAATCTATAAAAAGCCCACACAGAAACTCAAAAAGCACAAGAACTGAGCCATTTAATAAGGGTAAACAGACCTACAAACTTTTATAATCCCTAAGGGCATCACCATGCACTAATTGGTACTCCTGATGGCCACAGGTCATTAAGGAAATGTTACATTAGGTTCTGTAGTTTGATCAGTTTTAAGAAAAAGTATATAATTCATTTAAGAAAGATTTTCATCCAGAATAGACATATTTGGGGGAAAAAAAAAGAGGTTTGGAAGACTAAACTTTTGGCCATCATCCTGTTTTTGTCCATTTGGCTAATTCATTATCCATCCAATATTACAACTAAGTCCCACTTACAAAATTAAACAACTAGCAAAAAATATATTTATTTGGTAATGAGGCGGTTCAAGCTCATTTAGTATATACCTGTCTTCAAAATCATCATTTAAAATAAAGTCAGGGAATGTTTTAACATGGCTACTTGTGTTTAGGTGGCTAAATGTATTGAAAAACTTTTCTGATATGACTCAGGTTGCAGGTTCAATTCCCGTATGGGTCTGTTGTCTTTATCTTGTGCCTCCATTTACCCCTCAAATGACATGAAAAATTAAATCCCTCTCCACCTCCAGAAACATAACCACATAATTACTGAATAAGGTCTTACTGTCTACACACTTTAAAATAACATATGAAATAATGAAAATACATTTGTTCACTGAGTGATTTCATTTCCACAATGGAGAGAGAAGAACTAGCCTCACTATGCACCTACCTGTGGCAAACACAGTGCTAGTGGCACACTTACATTCTTTCAGTAAACCTAGAAGCCCAGTTTTCATATGAAGAAATTGAAGCCCACAAGGGAGACCGTATCAAATGCAGGATATTCTCATTCCCTTTAACCCACTCTGAGGGAGGCACTAGAACAATGCCTATAAATGTATGTTAGTTGTGAACATTATGATACAAAGTAGCTTGAGTGAGTTTCAGTATGTTACTTTGTTCCCAGTTCAATTAATTTAGTGACTGAGACATTGAAATAAACTGAGCAAAAGGACATAGCTGTAGTTTTCAGTTCTCTCCCTAGCTCTCTGATCATGGGCCAGTATCAAGTTATATTTTCTAGGCCTTTGTATCATCTTCTTCAAAAAAAGGAGCCTTCAACTACCTCTACCTAGAAGCCAGAATATGCTTACTTTATTATAAACAGTGAGCAAAATTATATATTTAATAATTAAGTTCCATGATCAGTAATTACCAGATCGTGTCTGAGACATGAAACTGAGTTAAAATCAAGTTAAGAACTTTCTTTTACATGTAACACTCAATTTTATTCTTGCCTCTTGTGTCTTTTTCACTATTCTCAGGTGTGGTTGGGAAGGGGGAATCAGCCAGCCCAAAGGAAGGGGTTAATGAATGCACATTTTGACAGCTTTGTTCCTTGGGATATTGTGGACACATTTGGACAGGAATTGTCACTGTTTGGACAAGAATGTACATCCTGAGAGAAATTATATTTTTTATTCTCCATAAAGAAAGAGAGACAGTCTATAGAAAAGAGATTTATCGGATACTTCTGGTCAAATTAGAAGATAAGCCAACTTAATGAGTTTAATTTAATACACCTATTTTGGTTTAACAAGGTATTAGCATTTAGAGGACCAATTTGGCTTTCCCACATCTTGTAAACACCTGAGCATAGAGAAAGGAAAGAAATCTTGGTGTATATCTAGAGTTTTATTATTTAAACTTTGTTATCAAATACTACTGGTTATAACTCAGTTTATAATAGTGATAACACATCATTATTACATAATTACACATTATTATTTTCTTTTTTGTTTTGTTATACATTTTAATTATATGAGCATTAAGTACCCCACATGTGTTTTAACTGTTGAAGTAATTGTGTACCATTAATCTCAGTGGTAATTGTGTTTTCAAAGTCCAATAATTACCCCTAGGTTTTCAGAAATGAATTATCCTGAAATGAGAAGATTGTAGAGACATTTCAGTGTGTATTTTGGTATACTATGTTTAAAGGGAGAGAAATTTCACATTATTCAAAGAATAATCTAATTGGAGAAGGAAATGATATTAATATTTATTGAGAAACTAATAACACCAGACCCTCTCTAGTTGGTTTATAGATGCTCTTTAAAATTTTTCTTCATAACAGTTATTTGAAATAGACCTTATCCTGTTTAAAAAAAGACTCAGAAGCTCTATTTATAGAAAGTAGCACACTTAGGATGTAAGGCTATGTCTGTCCCCAAAGCAGGTACTTTTTCAGCTATATGATGCTGGCTTTTGGCATTAATTGTCTTATGCTGGCTTTTTTTTTTTTTTTTTTTTTTTTTGTGGTATGCGGGCCTCTCACTGTTGTGGCCTCTCCCGTTGCGGAGCACAGGCTCCGGACGCGCAGGCTCAGTGGCCATGGCTCACGGGCCTAGCCGCTCTGCGGCATGTGGGATCTTCCCAGACCGGGGCACGAACCCGTGTCCCCTGCTTCGGCAGGCGGACTCTCAACCACTTGCGCCACCAGGGAAGCCCTATGCTGGCTTTTGACAATTGTTAATTGTCAATAAAATTGTCTTTTATTTTTGCTGATAAGGCAAAAATAATCACATATTTTCTTTGCTGTATAGTCCAAGCTTTTTGCATATTTGTTGCTAATTACACATTTTCTTTCCAATGTACAAACATTTGTAGGTGTGTGTTGCAGAATGAGTTCCTTTACATGCTATTTTTGCAAATAGTTTTCGCTTACAGTCTGCCTAACACAACCATTTCTTCTCCGTCTCTGTTTAATGTGTACTTGGAATTTGTCAATGGCATTTGAGCGTGTGTGTTTGTGAAGTGTGAAAATAAATATCATATAGCTAAAATTTTCAATCACTTCATTTCTTCTAGACTGCACTAAACTGTGATATAATGGGAAATTAAACTGGTTTCTTGCTGGTTTAACCATAAAATGCTTTAGATTTATTTCAAGGCACAGCTTGTGCTAGACCAAAGCTATCTCTAGTGTAATGGAGTCCAGCCTTTCATTTTATTTTTATAATCCCTCCATAGTTCTACAAGATAATAAAAAAGCTAAGTAATATTACAAGGAAAAAATTGGATATTTTAGTAAGACCATCGTTGATGGTAAAAATCTATCCAAAAATGGTAGCATTTTTGAAGGCTTTTAATATTTTATTCTGTATAGTTTAGATATGTTTATGATGCAAAAATAAAGGGATCTTGATAAATTAAAAGGATCTACACCAGACATTTTTATTCACATCCCACATCTCATTTAAAAAAAAAAAGAAGAGAAATGAAAAAGTATACCATGAACTGAAAAGGTTTAATGATTTAAACTGACAATTCTATTTCCAGGATATGATTAGTTCCTGAGATGCATTTTATCTTATATCACAGCCCCTTTTAAAGTTGTTTGCTTCGAATAGTAGACTGGACAACATTTCTCTTAAAATATCTTGTATTTATCTGCTAGTTTGGAAAGGAGTTCCTGATGTTATAGTTAAATTATTTTATCTTCAGAATTACTGGTTCAGAGTAGCTCCTCTGGGCTATCCAGGAAGGTAAACGCACACGCACACGCACACACATGCACATTTAGAAGGTATATGGCTAGCATGCCTTCAACTTCTAGCCCCTACAAAGTAGGGTGTCTAACTTAAAATCCTTTCTCCTCCAAATAAACTGACCAACTCTTCCCCCAGTCTCACCTCATCTCTGCACATGCTCAGTATTGTGGAATGCTCACAAGCACTTCCCCACTGCCTGTTTTCTGTCAACTTGAGTTGTTTTGCTTTGGGTGTGGGTACCTCCTACAAGAATCCTTTGTGACAGATGTATTCAATTGAAGAGTCACCAATTTAGAATTCATTGTAGCATAAAGAGTATAGGAAACATATTTTAGAATAAGTACCTTAAAAATCATTAGATTATCAGTTTACAAGAGAATTGTACTCAAGGCAAAGAATTGTAGTGGGAAACTGGAGTAGAGGTTTATCCTAGGGGATTTTCCAGAGAGAGGAGAGGCCTTGATGGAACCAGAAAGGCTTTGAGCCAAGGGATGAATTAGGGGTTGGGAATCTAAGTGCCTATTGCAGGGAATAGCAGAGGTTGTGGGTGGAAACGAGAGAAGACACATCAATGAAATGTCACTAATTTTGTAATTTGGTCGAAAGTTTTTTTAACTTTAAAAAAAATGTGATTTAAAAAAGCATCTTAGGGCTTCCATGGTGGCGCAGTGGTTGAGAGTCCGCCTGCCGACGTAGGGGGCATGGGTTCGTGCCCCGGTCCAGGAAGATCCCACATGCCGCGGAGCGGCTGGGCCCATGAGCCATGGCCGCTGAGCCTGTGCATCCAGAGCCTGTAATGGGAGAGGCCACAACAGTGAGAGGCCTGCGTATTGCAAAAAAAAAAAAAAAAAAAAAAAACTTAATTGACCATCTTAACCATTTTTAGGTGTACAGTTCAGTGGTAAGTAGATTCACATTGTTGTGAAACAGATCTCCAGAACTTTTCTATACTGCAGTGGAAACTCTGAACCCATTAAACAACTCCCCTTTCCCTCCTCCTCCCCGCCCACACCAGCCCTTGGTAACCAGCATTTTACTTTGTTTCTATGAATTTGACTACTGTAGGTACCTTACGTAGGTGGACTCATGTCGTATTTGTCTTTTTGTGACTGGCTTATTTCACTTAGCATGTCCTCAAAGTTCATCCATGTTGTAGAATTTTGCCTTAATTTTAACATTACCTGTGCCTAAATGATCTGACTTTCCTTATATCTTGTTGCGCTCTCCACAGCAGTTGTGTGAGTTTGTCTATGTGTGCCTGAGTGTGTGAACGCTGAACCTTTAGCTGTTGGTGGTTTGGATTATAAAACTTTCCATTATTAAAATATACATATATGATAATACTAAAATTTGTAAACACTTGACAGACTTTCCTCCTCTAAATTCTGAACTCTTCCTTGTGGATATAATAGGAATGGGTTGCGTCCTCTTTGCATAAATTAGTATTGTCAATTTTTTGCATCATTGGTCCTTTGCCTAACATGGCTCTCCTATTACCAAATGTGATCCCATTCTGTTCTCTAAGAAACATTAAGGAAAGACACTCTCATCTCACCTTTCTTTTATCTAATCACTTGGCTAATCCACCCCAAATGTATCCTCATCTGTAGGCACAAAAATTTTCTGTAATGACTTAACCTGTTCAAAAAGCCTAACCTCATAATATTCTTAGATTTTACTTGAAAGCATTTTTATTGATCTATATTTGTCTATATGTCTGATATAAAAAGGAAAACACAATATTTTTAGGTAAAGATTTATCAGAGTCAACAGCATTGATAACAATAGTTTTATTTCTGTCTCATTCTTTTAAACTCCCTACTGATTTTTCTTATGCTGGTCCTCTTAGTTCTCCTGCTATTTCTTTGTCTCCTGTTTCTTCCACCACTTGAATATTGGTATTTCATTTATTTGGCCATGAGCAAAACCTCTTGTATTACTCCAAGCACTGTCCCGTTCAATACCTGTTTGTAACCCCTGGGTCTGTGGTTATGATTTTTTCTCTCCTTACAAGTGTTTGCCATATTTACCAGTCTGCTAGCATTTTCTATGTTCATTTGTATTCAGCTTACTACCTATTTCTAATTTCCATATAATTCTTAAGTTAAAAATGTCTTCTTTTCTCCAGACTGACATTAGAAATTCACTTGACTGGAATTTATAAAACTGATTATTTACTGTTGACAGATTATGATCAAGGTTTCAGATATTGCTTTAGGTCAGAATCCTCAAAGTAATTTTTCTGAAAATGCTTCATTAAATGTTTGCTAAATTTCCTTTGCTGAGCAATTGGATTTTACTTAAAACATTTTCACAATTCTTTAACACGTGTGGTATATTTCATCTTCCAACCTTCCCAAAACAAAGTTTGCAGGAAACAAAAAAAAAGCAAACTTCAAATACTATGTTCATGATAAGAGTTCAGAGCCTATGTACCTGCTTCTTCCCTCTCTCCTTCCCTTTCTTTCTTTCTTTCTTTCTTTCTTTCTTTCTTTCTTTCTTTCTTTCTTTCTTTCTTTCTTTCTTTCTTTCTTTCTTTCTTTCTTTCTTTCTGTTTCTTTCTTTTTCTTTCTTTCTTTCTCTTTCTCTCTTTCTCTTTCTCTTTCTTTCTCTCTCTCTTTCTCTTTCGTTCGTTCTTTCTCTCTCTCCCTCTCTCTCTCTCTCTCTCTCTCCCTCTCCCTCTCTCTCTCCCCCTCTCCCTCTCTCTCTCCCTCTCTCTCTCCCTCTCCCTCTCTCTCTTTCCCTCCCTCCCTCCCTCCCTCCCTCCCCTCCTTCCTTCCTTCCTTCCTTCCTGTTGTTCTGAGTCTTAGTTGCAGCATGTGAGATCTCCACTGTGGCCTGTTTAGTTGTGGCATGCGGACTTCTTAGTTGTGGCATGTGGACTTAGTTGTGGCATGTGAACTCTTAGTTGTGGCATGCATGTGGGATATAGTTCCCTGACCAGGGATCACAGCACCCGGGCCCCCTGCATTGGGAGTGCAGAATCTTACCCACTGGACAACCAGGGAAGTCCCTATGTACCTGCTTTCTTGTTGAGCATTAGTTAGTTCTAATTTACTCTCAGGTAAAATTGGTACATCTCTTTGCAAGTGTCACTATCAATTTTTATACACTGTCTACTCATACTAGAAACAATATAGCCAAACCACAACACTGCATAAGCAGCACAGAAAAACAACACCACACAACATTACCCACAATGACAACACACAGAGCAGCATCAACACTTGTGGGTCCTATTAATTCCTTTGTTTTCCTTCAGGTTACTTTAATTCTTGAATGCAAAGACCCTATCATTGCCTCAACTGAGGCATGGGAAATGAAATCAATGAAGATAGGAATATAACCTTACTTCTTAGATAAAGGCCATTTTAAAAAGCTTACTCTGGTAACTTCTGAGATGAGTCTATGAGGAAATCTCACCTTTCATGCCAGAACATATGTTAATTCTTAGATTTCTCTTTGGGGAAAAAGAGGAATAAATGTAGTTCATATTTAACATTGTTTTATTAAATCAGAAACTTTATAAGAGTGACTTTAATACATATTTTCCGTACCATTTCATTATCGTGAACCATCCTTTTGGTAAACTTTTTGCTAGCAAATCAAGTGGTGAAATATTTAAAATGTAAAGCGAATTGCTATAGTATAGTCATATTTGGCTTTACAGAGCTCAGAATAGTTATAAAGCCCGTTGCCCTACATAGATTGTAGGACACAAATGTTTGGAATGTAATGAATGACAAAGGAAAGGGAAAAACTGCTGAACTTAGTGTCTCTGAATGTCATTATAAAGACATGATATGCCAAGCATATGAATTAAAGGCTAGAGACTCCTTGGAGGGTTGAAGCATTGTAATTATCTATAGCCTAGTGTTAAAGAAGAAGCCTATTTTTCAGACCCATTTTTTTTGTGTGAATATATTATTTTTATTTATTTATTTATTTTTTTGCGGTACGCGGCCCTCTCACTGTTGTGGCCTCTCCCGTTGCGGAGCACAGGCTTTGGACGCGCAGGCTCAGCGGCCGTGGCTCACGGGCCCAGCCGCTCTGCGGTATGTGGGATCTTGCCGGACCGGGGCACGAACCCGTGTCCCCTGCATGCATCGGCAGGCAGACTCTCAACCACTGCGCCACCAGGGAAGCCCGTGAATAGATTATTTTTAAAGAAATATTTCATGTTTTAGGGAAAGCTATTTTAAACTGCTTGCTATTTGGTTGAACTTGAAAATGCACTTATTTGCTCTCTCTCCCTTGAAGATATTTTACTTAGTTACTATTTTAAGGTTAACCCATACACCCACCCAGGTAGATGTTTTGATGTGAAAAATAGTAGATAATATCTGCATGTATTGGAAAAGTAAAACTACAAGCCAAGTAATGAGATGGGCAAAGTTATGTGGGTAGCTTAAAGTGTATTAGATAGGGTAAAATTGTTTTCAAACAATTCTCCCATGGAAGTAGATGAGCTAGAGATTACAGATTGTCCTGATCAGTAGAAATATTTTCCATTATCGGGAGCATTATTAGTGAGATAACTGAGAGGTTTCAGTGGAGAGGGGAAAATAAATGTTTGTGAAAGTTCGTAGGGAGTACTTCAGCCTGCAAAATAAAAAGCCTCATTTGCATATGGTGCTTGTTGGAGACACGGAGTAGCATGCATTCCATGACAATTATCAGTTCTCAAACAGTTTCATGACACGTGTACATTTATTATAATACCTGGTACATTTTAGGGGAGCCATGTTAGCATTTGAGCAGAAACATTACAGTAACCAATTAACAGTCATTCTTGATGAGTTGATATGTACTCTGGGAGCCCAAAAGCTAATCTTTTTACATTCCAATGTGTAATCACTGCCTTCTCCCATTTTGATAAGCATCAGTGAAATCTGGAGAACAAGTCTTTCTGTTTATCTGTGAAACTTCAGTGACTTTGGTATAAACAACAAATGTCTTATTTTCAAAACTCAGTGGTGTTTGCTTGGCAGTGAGGTTTTGTGCAGTCTATTGTGTTTAAGGTTGACTTGACGTTTAGAAAATCCTTAACAGAAGTGACTTTTGTTTGCTTATGTAGTGTACTACTCTTGATGTTCCCATTTACTTTTATATGGTCTTTCAAAAGGTCTAAGCATTAGTCAGAACCAACTGGGGACTAGAAAGCAGGAAGACTCTTAGTTGAAGATAACCCAGGTTTGTCCTGACATATTTGGGGCATCATTCATAGACATCAAATTAATTTCCACATTTTTAGTACACGACAGAATATTCTATGTGGGTATAAGTATAAAAATGCTTATTAAGTAAGTCATGTTATGTAGAGAATACACATTTCTATGTTTCTATTATAAGAAGGTCAACAGCACTTTACAAAGTGTGGTTTAGTTACATCCAAGAAGTTGCCTTTGTAATTCATCAGTGACATAGTTTGCCATGTTCGTCTAATGCAGGAGAAATGATCAAGTCTGTCCATAGTATATCCGTGCGAATTTATTTTACCTTCAAAAACTGTTTATGTACATATTGCATAAACAGTGTGTCTAAATTAGTGCCTAGAAATAATAAATTTTTAAACTTTGCAATTTCTAATTGTTGAAGTTGTGGAAAGTAATTGAGGATTCCTAGGCAAAATATCTTGAACACAGTTGCACAAAGCCAAAGGAATTTGGTGACAAAGTACAGTGTTTCCTATTTCTGAAATAGAAACATTAAAGAGAAAGAAGCAGAACCTACTGTAAAAGCTGATTTATTTTTCCCATGAGATTAAGAATACACTTAAGCAGACAACAGGTCTTAGAGGAAGAAAATGACTTAATTCAATACCATTTCAAATTCTCATTAATTCTAATTGTCCAGTGAAGGCAATCCATTTAAGGTTCATACAGAAGAGATTATGAGGATAATGTGTGTATTATATGTGGAAACAAAAACAGAGCATGCAGTGAATAATCGAGTTTATAATTGTTAAAACAACAACAAAATGACTTATTTTTTTAGTTTAGTTTTGTTTTTGGCAGGGAAAGAAGGACGCATAGAGACCAAAACTTGGCAAGAGTTACACACCAAGTGAGACCACAGTTGAAATGTAAAAGCTTTCCAAAGTTTGTCTTACGCTAGTCTACTCTCTAACCCTCCACCATCCAGGTTTTAATTTATCAGTTCGTATATAACCATATTAATGCAGTCTTTAAGGACTTGTATTGTTCTGAGCTCTGAATGTACCATGGAATATCTTGACGCTGTCCATCAACTTCTCTCGGATTTCTGCTTTCTCGCAAGAAAACAGAGGATGGAGATCCTCTACTTAAATATTCGAAATGTTTGGTGGCTTTCCTGGAGGAAAATGAGTGAGCCAGAGTCTCTTTAGTTGATGATTTCATTTTACTATGCTTGTGAATGTGATAAATGCACCTGTCTCTAGAGAATGAAACTGCCAGCTTCGGGGAGTACAGATGTGACCGTAACTGCCTCAATTTCAATGAGTTATTATTCTCTGAATCTGTTCTGCTTGTATTGGGATAAGTTGGACCAGCTATATTTAAAAACAGGAAGAGTAACTAAAAATGGCATCCATGGAAGGAAAAAATTGACGTATCTATAGATAGGTCCAAAATAGTTTGGTTTCTGGTTAATATTCAGAATGCCACTGATTAGCCTCATAATAAATAACCTACATTATTTCATGACTACACCATAAAAAGAATCTCTTGGGACTGATCTGGGTTTTCCGGAAACTCACACCAACATGTATCTCAGATGTATTGCTTGCAAACTTAGTTCCCCAAGATGTTGCCCTGGGAATTGCAGAATTACATTTCAACACACTGGTTCATTTTACTTATGGCTACTTTCACACATACACAGAAACCTTTACCTAAGTTCCTTCTTGTCTCTAGGGCTTCTATTTCAAAATGTCCCTTACTTATTTCTTCTTTAGGCAGGGTGTACTTTGTTCTTCCCATTATAATCTAAAATTGCTTCAGTCAATAGGGCATTGAAGTAAATGAATCTGAGTTCCAAAATAAGATATTTTAGTTTTAGAATTTTTCATTTTTCCACCATAGCTTTTGAGTATGTATAAATTGGGAACATTTCTAATATTTCACTTATGAACTCAGTAATCAGTACCAATGACTAGGCCTTTGGGTACATACATACATAGAGGTAATGGAATAAACAGTGACTTCTAGCCGTTCTTTGTACTCTGGGAGATTTTCTTCTAGCAAAGATGATGGGCAGTAACTGATTTCTTTAGAGTCCTTTCCATTCAGCTAAACATCATTTGAGTAGAAGGTCGAGTTTTTCTCCTTTGGGTATGCTATTAGTACTAAGAAAATTATGAGTTTCTATACTCAGTAGTATGGACGGAAACTTCTTTTATCTGGGTACTGAAGGATATACTGTGAGATCCTGGAAATCGTTATGACTAAGACTGAGAAGTAAAAGCCTTTGCAGTTCCTTCCTGCCTTGGTTTTGCTACCTATAAAATGAGTATAACAATAATACAATGATTTATGGAGCTTTACTAAGAAACTGCTTATGCACTGCCAGCAGAAGATGCAAATCATGCTTTAGAAGCACTTAATTCTTTGAAGTTACAAAACTACCATTTAATGCATAGATGTAGTAAATTACTAAATGGTGCCTTTATGATTTGCAAAAGGTAATATACTTTAACATGTCCCATGTTTTCATAGGAAAACAATCATAGAATCTCATAGCTGAAAGGGACCAGAAGGAATCTATATAAATGTCTGTCGGGTGCTTGGGTCCCCTCCATGGCATCCAGTCATGAGAAGTCCTCCTGACATGGAGACCTTTACTCCCCAGAGCAGCCCAAGCCACTTTTAGAGTGTTCTATTTTTTTCTTAAACGATTAAATTATAAGGTATTTATTAAAAAACTGACTGTATTCTAGGAACTGGGCTAAGTAAAGAGTAGTAATGAAGAATACAGATATAGCCCTTGACTTTGTGGAATATTTGTTCTACTAGTATAGGTCACACCTATCATTGGTGATAATTCCCCTGGTCATGCATCCAATAAGTCCTCATTCTTTCTTGAGTGTCCCCATTAAAAATTTGAACGATATTCCTTCTCCCAAAGAATCTGGGATAAACCTAAAAATGTCTTGATTCATTCCATAAAATCTGGGTTATGCTGCAACTTTTGAAGTTGCGAACAATCTATTTAAAAAACCCAAACTTTCGATAGCCACCAATGATCAGTATCCCAGTTGCAGGAGTTCAAGGAGACACCTATAATTTAAATTTACCATCCAAATCGTACATTTTGAATTGGATGTATAATTTAATAGGTGAGTGATTAAATTCTGTAGTATTAGAAAAATTGTTTCCCAATTATTTACTTTAACAAACGTTTAACAAATGTTTGCCACTGTTCGAATGCAATTAATTCATTAAATAATTTAGTTTTGATTTTATGTCTTGAGGCACTCAAGCGGAGATAGATACATCTTAAATCTCTTACAGTGGTATCTGATTTTTCTTTTTTAAATGGTTATATGTCCAGTGATTTTTTTATCTACTTTGAAAACCATCGTTAACTCTCATGTGAAAGTGTATGCAAAATTATTATGAAACTCTTAAGTGCCATAAAATTATTATATTATTATTAACCAGTCCTTAATACTCCAACTTTACCTTGCGCTTATATCGAAGCTTATCTCTTTATTTAGTCACATTTTGTCTCCACATAAAATAGAATGTTAGGTCCTTAGACAGGAGCATATGTTAAATATTTGTTAAATATCTGCCTTAGGTCCTTAGACAGGAGCATATGTTAAATACTGCCTTTGTATCTGTAACACCTAGCATGGTTCTGGATAGCTGCTGTGCTTTTAGTAAATGGTTGTTGAATAAATTCAGGAGGGCTTTTGAGCGATAAACAACTCAACCAAGAATTCCAGGCACAAATTTGGACAAACATCATTGGTTACCCTATAGTTTACTTCAGCAAAAGATGCAACAGAAGATGAGAAGTTGCCAAAGAAAGTTTCACCTCCTTCATTGCTTTCATTATAAATCCAGGCCAAGCCTATAATGGGAAACTGATTTCCTAGTGACTTTCCCAAATTTAACCCTTAAGAGATTTTTTTTTTGCAGTACGCAGGCCTCTCACTGTTGCGGCCGTTGCGGAGCACAGGCTCCCGATGCGCCGGCTCCGGGATCCTCCTGGACCGGGGCATGAACCCGTGTCCCCTGCATTGGCAGGTGGACTCCCAGCCACTGTGCCACCAGGGAAGCCCCAACCCTTAAGAGATTTTAACCAAGGTGAACCTTTTATGGTCCAGGATAGTCTTTTCAGTTTAACAGGTAAAAATGGCAGAGTCTGAAAGAGTTCATATTCATGTTTTACACATACCTAATATATTCTTAGAGCAGAGTCTAGACAGAGTCTCTTGTAACGTGAAAAAAAAAGTGATTACTATGTCTTTTTATATTATTTGTCATGTAAAATTGAGGAGTAAGCAGTGACTTCACCACAGAATATTTTTACTTGTTCAAATCTGAAAATCCAGATTAGAGTTTGAATGTTTTAAGAAATCATTATGAAACCTAAAAGTAATTAGAAACATGAAAACAAATATGGTAACTGGATATCTTGAAGATGGTTAAATAGCAAATATTTTTCATATCTATTTGTTTCCATTGTTTGAAAACAAATAGAAACCTTAGCTCATGATGAAAGTGGTTATTTTTAGGCCAACGTTTTCTTCCCTAAACATTTTTGTGCACAAATATTGAAATTCCCGTTGTATGGTAATGTCTCCAAAATGGAAGCAAAAATGTATATCAATTTGTGAAGCTCTAAAGTGATAGAAACTTGGTCTTCTTATAAATTGACTTTATTTAGACCTCTGATGGTATTGGATACTTAAGAGATCAGAGGTTTTTTCCAATCAAATATGCCTTTTTAAAATGTTTCCTTTATAATTGGATTTACGATTGAATTATACTAAAATAATTTATTCTTTTTCTTATTTGTGGAGTATTTCATGGTCTTGTTTACCTAAAAATGATAGTTATTACTGGACAGGTTGATTAAAGTAAATTAACTTAAGCTTTCTGACTATAATTGTGAATCATAATACTATGACCTTAATGGTAAGCAAATTTCTTTCAAAGTGCTTTTATATCTCACTTTTTATTAATCATTGAGATATATGAGAAGGGGATTTGGTACTTCTGTTTCCTAGATGAGAAAACTAAAGCAATGAAAAGTTGGGAATTTATATCTGTAAGATAGTCACTTTTTTTTTTTTTTTTCCCCCCGGTACGTGGGCCTCTCACTGTTGTGGCCTCTCCCGTTGCGGAGCACAGGCTCCGGACGCGCAGGTTCAGCGGCCATGGCTCACGGGCCCAGCCGCTCCGCGGCATGTGGGATCTTCCCAGACCGGTGCACAAACCCGTGTCCCCTGCATCGGCAGGCGGACTCTCAACCACTGTGCCACCAGGGAAGCCACTGTTTTTTAAATTATTTTAAAAGTTATTCCTCTTTGACTTATTAGGTATGTATTTGGGCAAACCTCTAATTTCCAAATCTGCCCATTTTTTTGTAGTTTCTCGAGAATTTAGGAAGATATTGGTGGGTTCACTTTGCTAGTTCTTTTCTATTGAAATGTGTTTCAGTGAGTTGACAAAGAACACTAGCTTTAACATATTTCAGTACTCTTTTCTGCTCAGCATGTTATTAGTGGAAAGGACACTTGTAGCCAAAAGACCTAAATTTGAATCCCTGTAAGGTCACTCCTTAGACCTTAGGTAAGTTATAACCTCTTTATGAAATAAGAAAAGCAACTCATGACTTCTAGAAGTGGTGTAAGAATTAGATAAAACAAAGAAGTGTAATGTGCCAGGCAGAGTGCGAAAAGCTGGTGCTTATTAAAGTTAGTTATATTTTCAATTATAGTTGGTCTTAATGAACTGGTATCTCCAGAAGCAGAGCAGGAAAAAAATGAGAGAAGAGTCAACAGTGAATTAAGATTTCATTTACTGATTAAGTATAATAAACGGTGCACCTATTAATTTATCATTATGTAACTAATATCTTGGGTTGTGTTTATCCTCGGATTGTTATATTTTGCCATTTTATATACATATATGCATAAAGCATAAAATAGTGCAGGAATGTGAAGAAGTGTGGAAAGCCATTAACTTTATTACTAAAAGTTTGGGATAAATGAACTATATAGGTAGAAATATGAATAAGATAGGATGTTCATTCCAATAAAATGATAATAAAATCTTTATTGCATCCGACATCATTACTTGCTGTATTTTGCTGATGTTGGATATAAAGAAAAAAGGTATAGCAAATTCTTTCTCTGTAGCTCTTAAAAGCCATGATTGATCATCTCTTTACCTCTTTCCACTTATAATGTCATGTTCCTTAGGCTTCAGCTGAAAGGATAGAAAATAAAAATGTAATGGAAAAATGTACCCTAATTTCATTTGAATTGTGTCTCCTGGGGTGGGGTAAATAAGTCAAGCCCTATAGAATACACCATAGATATAAGCAGCCCAGAGACACTAAACCAGAAAACATCAAAAATGTCCTCATTCATTCTTGCTGTGCTATTGCTTGGACTCACAGCATCCAGCATTACATGTACCCTACCTAAAACTCATGACCTCAATGAATCCTTAATTTACAATATAAATAATTATTCAGGTGGTTATAATAGCAGACCTAGGCAATAGAGCCAATCATAGCAGTTTCAGGATGATAAGCTTTGCTCAGTACAGAAACTCTTTTAGACAGTCTGACCATTATTTTATTGAATGTAAATGAATTGTTTAAAGTGTTCATCTTATTCTTTCATATTTTATTAATAAATTATACAATAAACAGTACATCTTTATTGGTATTTTTAAAAACACATGTATAATTATAAAGTGTAAGGCCCTTTTCTTAGTTATTTACAAAATGAATTTTTTTTAACCTCCTGCTGTAGTATAAATTATTAGAGTGTTACTACTACTCATTGCTCTCTGCTTGATGAAACTTACAGGAATATCATCTGAAACTGTCTTTCCCTTCAATTTATATCTTCTCTCATGTCCTTTTTCTGACACACAGCATTAGCAGCTTATAGTTGTCATGTCCCACCTTCCTTTCAAATATATTGTGAATATCCCTTTGACACATACCAAAACCACTAGGACCATGAGAGGAGAATTAACATGAATAACATGATGCTTAAGAGGCGTAAGGTCCACCAGAGGAGCCACAGCACCTTAATTCAAACCCCAAGAACTTGTACTCAGTATGCCCCAATCCAACTCTTAACCCCTCCTCACTTATTCTGATGGCCTCACTTATAATGGCCTGATTTTTTATTTCTTTGGAATTAAGACTGTCCTAAATAAAATCCTTCAATGTGCTTATTCTCCAATGAATATTTGCTCTATATCTTGATGCATTCTTTTATTTTGCCTTCTTGGTCAAAGAGAGAAACGGGTTTCATTTTCCGAGTTTAACCCCTTAACCCATATTCTTCGTTCCAACCTTTTCCATTATTGCCTTAGGAAACATTCTATATTATCCCCTTATGTTCATCATTTTCAGTTTTGATTATCTACTAGATTCTTCTTCAGAAACTATTAACCCACTCAAGACTCTCATGTATCAAACAAAATCTTCCCTCAGCCGTCTGTCTAGATGTATAATTTCTCCTTTATTCCCTGAATTCTGCTAATGACAGCATACATTTCCAACTTCATTTTATTCATCATCAATTCACTACATACATTTAACTTGTTAAATGTAGGTTCTTCCCATTGTATTCTATAGAAGCTACACAGGTTATTAACTTCTTTTATACTTTTTCATCCTTGAGTCTCTCACATTTTAACCTGGCAATAATCACCTTTTTTTAATCCTCTCCTTATTGATATGTCTGCTGTAATACATTCATTCTCCTCTGGTTTCCCTGATTAATCTTTCTCTGTTTCCTACATGGATTTATTCCCTTCATCATGTTTTCCTAAAGTTAGATGCCCTCTGGGTTTTGCCCAATTGCTGTTTTTTGTCTACATTCTTTCCTTGGTAATTTATTCATCCCCACTCCCGAGGCCATGTAGGTAATTCCTTCAAATCTAGATCAACATTTCTCACTGAATGTTGAACGTTTCCACCTGGATGTCTGTTACCTTAGCTTAACTGCAACTTGTTTAGAGATTAATGACTTTCAAAATTTGAACTCTTCTTTCTACTATTTCTGTTACATTACAGGACCTGGTTTTACTAAAAGTTGTAACAATCATCAAATATTCAGGCTCGCTTAAAAACCTTCTTTATCTTCTCTCCACCTCATATATCTGGTTATGTTCAACGAAGATTTTTAAGTTTTCCACATCCCTTCTTCAAGCCCAATTACCTTTTCTACTACCACCATCTTTATCATCTCATATGATGGTATTGCAGTAGCTTCCTAATTGGTCTTATTGTTTATATTGACTATTTCTCTAACGTTTCCAGATGATTTTAGGAAAAATATCCTGTATTCCTAATGATGGAACTTCCTTACTTAGCGATATGCAATATACGGTTCCCAGGATTCCCAGTTGTCTGCAGAATGGCACCTAATCTCCTTGCCTTAAATTCAAGGTACTAGAATATTTGAAGTTCATTTTCCTTATGGCCTAAATTCTTAGCACTCTGATACATTTAGCCTAGTTTACAGACACTTGAACAAAAGGGAGATCAGGTCCTCTTGTGGAAGGACCCCAGTATACTACCAAAAATGTATACTGTTGATCTTTCTTCCAGCCTTCTCCAATAGGACCTATGGCCTTTTATCAGAGTAACTATGCATTTGGGAAAAGGAAATAATCAGAACACTCCAGGACTACTAGACTGTGGCTCTAAACTGACACTAATTCCAGGACACCCAAAATGTTACTGTGGCCCTCAAGTCAGAGGAGAGTCTTAAGGAGGTCAGGTGATCAATGGAGTTTTAACTAAGATCTGTCTCACAGTGAGCCCAGTGGGTCCCCAAACCTGTCTTGTGGTTATTTCCCCAATTCCAGAATGCATAATTGGAACAGTTATACTCAGCAGGTGCCAGAATTCGCACAACCTTCTGTTAAACACTCACTATGTATTGACTTGACGCCAGTGGTTATACGATTTCTTCTACCTGGAATGCCCTTGCAGGTGTCTATAAAGATCCAGTCCACACTTTGTCTGTCTTGCCTTGCCCATTGTATGGAATTATGTTGAGATTATCAGACATAGGATCTGGTATGCAAAAGCAGGCATCAGATTTAGTGAGTAAACTGCAAAACAACCATAAACATGTAGCAGAAAGTCAGTAGCAGGGAGTAACAGAGGTAGTTGGAGCCATACTGAGGGAGTGAGAAAAGTATAGTCATGAGCCTCCCTGAGTTTACTTGTAAAAGCACACAAATACTAAAGATGGAAAAGAAATCCCCGTTTGGGTCAGTTACAAAACCTTTCTCCAAATCACTTGAATATTATCTGGGTTTCTCAAAAGAGAGCCACCTCTCAGCCTCTATTGTTCATGACACATTGTGTTCCCAAACCCTTCCCTGAAACCTCTTAGTCAGTTTAGATCTGATCAATTTCTCAATTGCTATAATATATCATGTTTTCCTCTTGTATATAACTGACCACTTTTGAATTTGACCGAATGTTAAAAGTATTTCTGTGTGTAACACGAATCTCCTTAATTAAGTTATAGACTCCTGGAGATTGGAAGCTTTGTTTTATTTATATTTGTTTCCCCATCTCCACTCTATATAATCCTTGTTAGTAGACAGGCACAAATAAACATTTATTAAGTGAATTTATAAATAACACAAGTTGAAACTTACAGTGGGTAGATTTTCAAGAATTCACTTACACTTTTCACTTTTTGCCTAATATCTATAGACAAGACAAATACATTCAGAGTATATAAGAAGGGGATTGTCATTGTACTATAGAATGTAGTTATTATCAATTTAATTACAGATTAGAAGGTTAAAGCAAGATTTGTGAAAGGTAAAGAATATCGACAATCTGTGATTTCAATTTCAGACTAAGCTATGAAATGTTTAAACAAAGATGTTTATGTCTTCTGAAAGAATTTAGTGTACATGTATTCTGGGGAGTGAAAATGGCCAGATTATTACCAAAAAAAAAAGTGAAATCGATCATGCAGAAGGGTAATAAACAGGGATATTCACAAAGACACATGTATAAATTGCCAAGATTCACATCTTTGCTGCCTTCCTGCCGTGAGGCATAAGTTGTCCTATAAACTTGTTATATAACTTTGTTATGTAAACTTTTAAGTTAACTTTGAACACAGATAAACCAACATATTGAGATAAAACTGGCCCAGACCTATCTCTATAAATGCTAATGTATTTGAGAAAATATTTGGTATCTATGGAAGTCGGTTCCAGTTCTGGTATATGTAATTTTAATGTTAGTAGATATTGTATTATGTGGAATTCCATTTCAGGAACATAATGACACATAGGGTATCTAAATCTGTGCCATAACAAATAATGCTATGGATATCACCCAGTAAGTATTGTATTTAACAATTATTGTCTGGTTTATGGTGTTAGGAATATTTAGAAATAAAACATAATTTCCCTCATTTCAAAAAGCTTATAATCATCGACCAAGTTCTACCCTACTTTTAACCCACAAACTAGACCAGTTAATTCAGTTTGAGTAATGGGTTTTGAATTGCAAATGCCCACCTTTTTCTGGAGTTTTTAGGGTAGCAAGCTTATTCATAAATTGGAAGAAAAAGAAATAGGGATCTGCATATTCCAAAAACACTATAATGAGTTCCTTGGAACTCAGGAGTTAATGATTATAAGGAAAGTATAGCTTATGTTTCCTGACTCACATTAACATATACTGATTATGCTTGATTATTAATCTCTGACCTTCAACTAGTTAATGAGTTTTCTATAAAAACTCCTAACCAAAATTTATTTTTAAAGAAGGTATAGTTTCTTTAATGTCCACAATTTATTAAACCATGTTGATGGCATTATCTGAAAAATTTTCTTCCTTTACATCCCTTAAAGAATAATCCATCAGTGTGCTAAAACATAAGCAGACTTTCATCTAGATTTAGGGCTGAATTCTCTGTAATTCACCGATCCAAGCTAGCTAGGTGAGCCAGAGAAAGGATCAGTTGAAGTATTTTATGAATTCCCTTTGGAAAAGTTGAGTAAAATGCAATGTCTACAGGATGTATATTTCTACATGAGGGTTGTAGAAAACCCACAAGCCTAGTAAATTGGAAAAGCAATCTAGTGGCTTAGCTATCTCAGTACTAATGCAGAGATAAGATTGCTTTTAAAAAGTATCACACCCTCTTCCCAAGTGCACTTTTGTTTATTTCCTATTCAGGTTGCCTTGGAGAAAAGAGAATGAAGTTAGTGTTCCTTTGACATAAGTGCACCATAATCTTGGACATATTAGATATCTTAAAGTGGATGGAATAGTTAGGTAGCTAACTTACTATATGGTGAATGGTTAGGGATAATGCATCTTCTACTATTTTTCTTAAGCATCCTTTTGCCTTTTTGCATGTCTCAGGTGTCAAAAGAATAAAAACACTAAGACTCAAGGCAGTTAAGAAGGCAGGATGGTTTAGCCAGGAAGAAGTTGGCCTGAGCCCAAAGTTACCATTATGGCTCAAGGTTTTGACCTTGGAAAATTAATTTAAATCCCTTAGCTTCTGTTTTCTTACTTGTAAAATAAGGAAATTGGACTAACTTATCTTGTTTCCACCTTGAACTTTCCATGTATTGATGATGTACTAAATTATCAATAACAATAAAACAATCACTGATATTGCATTTTTCAAATTAATTTATTGTTAAGTTCTTAGGCAGCTGAGAACAGTTGTGCCCCAAGTTCCATTCACTTTATTGTCCTCAAGGTCACTAAAAGTTATCGTTAATTATGCACCTACAGTGTTCAGTGCATTGTGCTGGCAGTGATAATACTATTTCCCATTTGGAACAAATTGACTTTATGATGCCAAGGCAGTCCATACTAAAATTACAAGAGGTATCTACTATCCAAATTAATGCTGACTTCTGACCACAAAACATTTAAAAAATAATGATATGTCTAATTGGACAAAGTAATGTTACTGGTAGTGATATCTACCAGTAGAGAAGAGGCACAGTCTAACCTGACATATAATGACACCTCATTTTATCAGCTTCACCTTCATTTGGCTTCAGTATGTTCTCTCAGTTCTGATAATGAGCATTTGGTCAGTATTCTTATTCACCAACAAGCTAAATAAGAAGAATGTTGTCAGATGTACTGCTGATGAAAATCGATCATAGCCTGTCGATAGAACTAATATTTGTCTCTGAGAGTAGTTATTTAACAACTTTCTATGAAAAAAAAAAATCACCATTATTGAAAGAAGTAAATAACTTTCAATGAAAGGGCCATGATAGTGATGGAGAATAATATTTTTAAATCATCATGTAAAAGTAAGTGCCCAGACTTCAAATGTTAATTCCTAAATTATTTTCATACATATTATCAAAACAATTCAAAATTTTAGTTTAGAAAAATAGTATTCACTTTTTTCTCAAGTTTTTTTTTTTTTAAGATCAATAATAGATAAGAATTTAGGGCTAAAATTAGGAGTAAGAATATTGACAAAAAATATTCAGGTCTGTAGGCTTGGGACAAAATAAGTTAGCTCTACTTATTCTTGATATTTTATCCCCTATGGCCTTGAAATGATTCGTAGAGCTGTGTTAAAAAATATGAGAACTAAACAGCATAATGATTTTTGATATTTTGATCTTATGCTGAAGACAGTTTTCTGTTTGTCAGGCTGTTGACTTACTTAGGTCTTGAAGATACTGAGTAGAGATTGCCTGAATCCATTAGTGCATAAACTTGATCTAAAGTTAAGATTGACGTTAGCTAAGTTCCTTCTTACTTGAATTACTGTTGTATCTGTGCATTAATTTTGGATGTTGTAGCCATGATATAATAGGCCAAAGTATCTTGAATTTAGAAGTTTAAGGTAAATTTATACTACAAGTGAATATACTTATACAGGGCTGTTGGAGACTTGACTCACAAATTCACTAGGAAATTTGTTGTTGAATATGTATCAAGAATTCATCTTATGTGAAAAAGAGAAATGGATGTGATTTAATTTTCTGGGGTGATAGTACTTCAGTCAGTAATTATTTTGGCACTTTGTGGCTGACCTATTTTAGCTTGCTGAGGAAAGAAAATTATCTGCCTCATTTTCCTAATAAGTCCTTTTGAATGGTGTTAAGAAGATGTCAATGGACCTTTCCAATAATAGCTTCAACCCTAATACAGGTTTCTGGAGAAGTAAATTACCACCCTAAGGTGAGGTATCTCCTACTAGTTCATATCTATTGAACCTTGGAGACCTAGGAGTTCACATCTAGTGCTCCCCTTTAAAAGACTTTAAAAGCTAAGTGCATGGTAGAAGATATTAGATTAGAAAAGGAAGCACTAGAATTCCAAACAGCAATGGACTCAGGAAAGATAGGACTTGTTGCTCATCAAAGCTCTAACTTCTGAGTTCAGTTACCTTTGCCAACATGGAAGGCCACACATTTCCAGATTCCTGGTTAACTTAGGTTGCAGGCCATGGGCAGAGAGCATCCTTTAGGAGCAGTTGTATTCATTCCCTCATCTGCTTGCAAAAAGGATAGTTCTTAATTCTTCCCTGATTTTTACCTCTATTTTGTAGAGTCTTGCTTATTAGCAACAAAAGGAAGCCAACACACTTCAATATTCTGGGCAAAAGCAGCTGTGTTGCCACACATGCGGCCATGTCTAAAAAAGGATCATGTTTCCTCACTGCCCAGAGCCCAACTGTTAGGTTTTGATTATTGGGAGTTTCCCATCTGTGGGTACCTGTTTGCATATTAGTTCTGGTAAAAAGCAAAGCTGCTGCAACGAAAAGGTTAAAAGCTTTAAAAGCCCAAACGAAATAATGTTTATTTCTCTCTCCTGCAACCGTCCAGAGGTAGGATGGCTGTCTTGAGGAGATAGGTTCAATGGGCAAGGTTACCCCAGGTTCTTTTTCTCCTGTACCTCATCATTTCCAAGGGTTTCTGGATCAGCTGTGCATCTGCGTTCTAGCCCATGGGTAAATGAGGGAGGAAGTAAAGGAAATGGCTGTTCTTTTAAGGAACTGATGTGGAAGTTATATACATCACATTTATTCACATTTCATTCATGAGAACTTAGTTGTTGCCACATCTAGTTGCCAGAGAGACTGGGACATGTAGTGCCTCTCTGCAAATAGTCATAAATACCTTATTAAAAAAAAAACTTTTGGATTTCTTTCACCCAAAATTTTCCCAGTATGTTACTACAGTGATCCATGCAATACTGAAATCTTATTTTCTTTAATGCATTATCTCCTTAAAATGTGGACTGTTAGTCCAGGAATCACTTTTCTTTCTGTGTACACACTTCTGCTCTTTTCTGAGTGGCTTTGTGGCAGTGTTTTTGATTGCTTTTTGGGTTTGTTTCTTTTTTCAAGCCAGTTCAGGCATTTTGTTGGGAGCAGAAGCCCTCTCTATTCCACAGAAATCAGTGAGTCTATGAATCTTACCCCAAATATTCCCTTTTTACTGTGGGTATTTAAACTATGTGTTTTTGTTGTTGTTGAGCATCAGCAGAGAGTAGAATATCTGAGAAATAAGCATATTTATACTCAATCTTCTGGGAAAAGGAATAGAAGGAAATAGAGAAGGGAGCAGTATCACAAGAAGAAAATGGTGTGCGCAGAACAGTATTCCACTTAAATGGTACACTTTTACCCATCTGTTAATGGAAAAAGACTAAAGAGGTGCTATCCAACCTAGCAGACTTGAGAAGAGTGAGGACAGACTTCCCTTATTTTACAAACATCTAGGTTGTACGGATATTTTTCATCAGCATGCACTATCTTTGTCATTTTTAGAATATCAGTAATTTTAAAAAGATAAATGAAAAGCAAGGAGCCTGGTTTTAACATATGGAAAAAAAGAAGACACAGATTCTAAGTGGTATCCTACACCATCTTTTCCCCAAAACTGTGATAGCTGCATTTCTTTTGCATTGTTTATTGAATGTTTGTCCCTCCTTTTTTTTTATATAATTTATTTATTTAATCTATTTATTTTTGTCTGCATTGGGTCTTCGTTGCTGTGTGCAGGCTTTCTCTAGTTGCGGTGAGCGGGGCTACTCTTCATTGCGGTGCGCGGGCTTCTCATTGCGGTGGCTTCTCTTGCTGCGGAGCACGGGCTCCAGTCGGGTGGGCTTTAGTAGTTGTGACATGCAGGCTCTGTAGTTGTGGCGCGCAGGCTCAGTAGTTGTGACGCGTGGTCTTAGTTGCTCCGCGGCATGTGGGATCTTCCCGGACCAGGGCTCGAACCCGTGTCCCCTGCATTGGCAGGCGGATTCTTAACCACTGTGCCAAGAGAGAAGTCCCCCTCCTTCTTGTTTTTAAAAGATTTGTCCCTTTTTTTACATATGGGTTATCAGCACAGCGTTGTGGAAGCAGGAGATAGAACCAACATGCTTTGAGGAGTCAACTAGGGTAGGTTTGTAGCCTAGAACTTCTGCTTGCTTGCTATGGCACCTGGAACCAATTATGTAACTTCTCAGACTTAGGTTCCTCATCTAGGAAATGGAGATACTGTTGAGTGCTTACTTGTGCTCATCTAATATTTGCAACACCCTTGGAAAAAACTGAACCTTCCCAAGTAAAGTACAGAACTGAAAATTGAATCCACGTTTGTCTGATTCCAAATCTCATGTTCTTAACCAATATTGACCTCTGAAGATTTTCTGGGCTTTTGAAATGTATAAGGATGTATTCCCCTCTAACTGAAGGGGTTTCTAGTAGGTCCTTACACACAGCTGTTAATAAATACACCCAGTAAAATCATTCTGATATTGCTTGGATTTTGTGAAGATGTAACAGAGTCTCTGTGAAGCTTCACTCAGTGTCTTGCATGGAAAATGTACCTCTTTGGGAGAGATTCCCTGTTTTTCAAGCCCCAGCAATCAGAACACTTCTATTATTAAATTTCACTAACGGTGAAGTTCCCTCTTTTAAATTCTGCCTGGAAAACGAGTGATTTCCCAAAAGATAATTGCCAAACTGGCATTATTATGATTTCTTCTGTGCTTCCAGTGGGTAGCTTCCGGCAAATAGCTGAGTGTTGGTGCTTTAATACCTGTACGTTCTTACAGGCACAGCTAACTACCTTCATTTTTACCTCATATAATCCTGGCAGTGGACACATAAACCTATTTGTGGTAGTCCCAAGTGAGCCACAAGAATTAATATTAATGGAAAATGTGAAAACATTGAGATTATGCCGGCTTGCTGGTCATCACCAATAATGATTATTATGATAAACATTAATTGAGATAAAGATGTGGATTAGGCCATAAAACTCCAGAATGTGCAGTGGTCACAAACCAACAGAAAATGGAATGGCTTCGTTTAAAAACCCTGCAGAAATAAGAAAATTAAACACTGGTTTACTTACCCTTTAAGTCACTTTAGTGTCCTGATGTAGAAAGTGTTTTCGAAAGTGCCCATGATTTGAAATACGGAACTGCCTTTTCAAAAATGGTTATAGTCTGTATAAACATATGGAAAACTTATAAAATAGTGTTCTATACCCAGCAAGAAATTCATAAATGTTGCTTATTATAAAGCAGTATAGGAGTTTTTAATAAGGGATTTTAACGGTTATTCAAATTTTTATAAACCATGAAGCAATTTTTCAAAATACACAAATAATACAGATAATGGCAAGTTTATCCCTTTTGATTTCAGAAATTCTAGGCAAGATGACATTTTAAAAATCCTTCTCTTTTATGAAGAATTTAACCGAATATGTAGTATTTTCACGTTTATTCATTTATTGAACCAGAGACTGATTGAATGCCTAGGGTGTGCTTGCTACTCTCCTTTGGCCTGGACTGTCTTACATATTCAGGCCCAGGGACAGAGCCTCAGAAACAGTGCTTGGTACATGGTAAGTGCTCAGTGAGTATCTGCTTAGATTTTTATTTTTGTTTACTTACTTTTACACATAATGTGGCTAACGTTTTTGACAATACTTGGTTTAAATGTCACCACAACTTTGGAGCATGTTTTGACTTCCTCTTATGGACCTGATCTCTACAGCTTCTGTGCCCCACCAGCTCCTTATTTGTACTTAAAAATAAATAATGATATTTGTTTGTTTACACACGTTTCCTCTAATAAGCTGTAAGCTTTCTTGGAGTGTGCATCTGCAGGTGTAGGTGTCTGTGCATCAGGCGTTCTGTCTATTCTCAGTCTTTAATACAGAACATGACAACTGATATTGAATGGGGGTATTCCCCTTTGGGACTCTGTGTCTTGACTCTGGGACAGTCCCTACCAACAGATGGTGCTGTGAGGTTGTAAAGTCCTCAAGAATAAAGCTCTCGGAGCAGTTTCTCAGACTAAAGTATGCGTTGGAATAGCCTGAGGGATTTGATACAACACAGATTCCTGGGTCCTGCCCCCTAAAGGTTCAGATTCACTAGTTTTGGTTGGGGCCCAAGAATTTGCATTTCTAACAAGTGTGCACATGCTGCAGGTGATGCAACTCTGTGGACCACATTGTGTTACCACTTCTTTAGACCCTGATTGGTTGAGAAGTGAAAGGCTATTTATTCAGTAGAGTCATTTTTTTTAACTAAAATAAATCTAATTAGGTGTTGGTAGGAATATGTATCTGTTTGGTGCTTGGAAAGATTATAGGCTATAGGAAAATATTATCCTTTAGGGAAATTGTAAATACATAATTAAGGCATTTTGAAATCCCCTTAACTTCTAGTGTTCTTGCTATTATTTATATCATTTGTCTTAAACTAAGTATACCTTTGTTTTCATATATAAATGGTATAACGTAATAATAAAATCTTACTCCCCAATCCTCCATTCCATTATTCAAGAAAACCACTGTTAAGTTTCTTAGTCTTAACAGAAGCATTCTATGCAAATAGATGTTGATGCATTTCTTTAATACAAACAGGATCGGCAATCTTCTTACCATGCTAAACATATCTTGGATAATTTTCAATATCAGTATTTGAAACCCTTGTGCATAAATTCATTTTAATCAGTTTTGCTTGTAAGTTCTATTATGCAATGAATGTGAAATACGCTGCTAAATGTAAGACATAACTGGGTAGTGGAGAAAAGCATATAGTAAAATGAATGCAATGTGGTTTCAGTTCTGATGAGAGAAATTATTCCTCTTTCTCTCCTTGCCTCCCTTGCTCGCTTCCCTTTTTCCTTACAGTATAAACATGCCAAGCGCCTAGTCCATGCCAGGCACTGTATTAGGCACTGTGAATACAAACAAATGAGGATCCTGCCTTCAAGTAGGTCTGTAGACCGGGGTAGAGGTAGAGAAATGTAGATGATTACAATGTATAATGTAGCCAGGTGCAAGACATTTTAGAATGGTTACCTCAGTTTCAGAGGTAATGAAAGTCTACCCAGAAGAAAAATTACTTGGGATTGCACTTAGAGGTCAAGCATGAAGGCCAATACTGTTCTCCATGGAAACCCAGAGAGGAGAGTAACAGACGCCCCTCTGGGTATTGGTGAAGATTTCAAAGGGTATTTGTACTGCACCTTAAAGAGTGAGTGGAATTTAACCAGATTAAGAAGGCAGACGTGAACTGCAAGCAGAAAAAAATAATGAAAAAGGAGATACAGTACTGTCATCATAAGGAGTTCTGTGATTCTGGAGTTTATTTTCGGAAGGGGAAAGACCAGAAACTTAGGCAGAGGCTGGGTTATAAAGAATCTTAATCATTGCAGTGAAAAGTTTGAGTTGTATCCTCGGTACACACTAGCCATTTCAAGCAGGAAAGTGATACGGTCTTTTCTTGGTGGTTTGTGTGTTTGGTTAAGTTGGGTTGTGTTTGGTTTTTTAAAGTTATTTCTTCCAGCTTCATAGAAAATAGACTGGAATTGGAAGCACTTGCAAGAATGGAGATGGGTTTTGTAGAGAAATGTTTCAATAATAGAAGTAAAAGATTTAGAGGACATGAACTAGACTGCAAACTCTACAAATGTATGGGTGGTATCTGTCTTATTTCTCTCTCAATCCCTAGTACCTAGCTCATTTACTGTCACTCACTGGCAGTTGACTAAAAGGACAGTGAGTTGCTGGTTGAGTTTTGAGAAACAAAGATGTAATATTTGATAGTAAAAGCAGGTTTGGAAGGGAAGAGAACGTATTTGCTGTTGGCCTTGTGAACTGTGGTGTTTCTATGCGTCAGCTACCTAGAGGTGTCCTGAGAATGGATTATTCCTCTTTTATGTGGCTGGGTTTCACAGCTTCTCCTCTCTTTTGGACTGCCTTCTTCTATAACATAAACAGAATATTCTGTCTATGTCCTCAATATGATTTCTCACCAACATGGCTCAGTGTGAATGTCACCCTTACCGTTCTTACTTCTTTATTCAACCAGGGAGACATGGCTCAGTTCAAAATAATGGTGTTCACTCATGTTTGTTGTATATCTAAAGTTCTCTTTGGGCCATTCTTTCTCCTGTGTGAAACTGAGTTTCACATCTGAGATTTGCTAATCAAGAAGAGGACCACTTTCCTTTCAGAAACATAGCCTTTGAAACCCTAGCTAGTTTCACAAAAGAAATCTTTTTGAAACATAAGCTCTTTTAAGCTAAACATAATAACCTACTCCAAAATGAGCATGGCAGGCTAATTTAAAAATAGCTGCATGAAGGTTTCCTCAAGGATACCGTCCTATTCATCTGGATTTTTACTTGTTGCTTGAGAACAAAGCTTGGGATAATTTGTCAAATATGCACGTAGAGTTGTATACTTAAAAGAGAACTAATGAAGATACCCTGGAGACATTATTTTGAGTATTCTCTTCCCCCCCACATCTTCCCTTTGGTACTCACATCTTAACACTTTCTCATATAGCCCAGATACGCTCAAGATTATATTAAAAAACTTCTGCTTGGTAACTTGAACAATTATGCAACAGCACTGAACTTCTTAAAACTCAAATAGATTTTAGAAAACTCCCTCTTCTTCATCCCTCATCCCGCCTCAGCTTGGGTGTTATCAGTTATTGGCAGCACTCTAGATCAGAAGGGAGGGAGTCATTGTCTTGGGGAATCATTCCACATTGAGCTCATGGTCATCATCTTTTTTTTTTTTTTAATTTATTTTTATTTATTTATTTTTTGCGGTACGCGGGCCCCTCACTGTTGTGGCCTCTCCCGTTAAGGAGCACAGGCTCCGGACGTGCAGGCTCAGCGGCCATGGCTCACGGGCCCAGCCGCTCCGCGGCATGTGGGATCTTCCCGGACCGGGGCACGAACCCGTGTCCCCTGCATCGGCAGGCGGACTCTCAACCACTGCGCCACCAGGGAAGCCCGGTCATCATCTTTTAAAGTTCACTCCCTGGTGCTAGAGTGGCGTTAGATGAGATAAGCCTGGCACTTCCCAGGGGAAATCACCACCTCTTCCCCCACTCCTACCACTTCTCCCCATTGCTCTTTGTATATATTTGCTTTAATCAGGTCTGCTTTCAGTGTTTCTTATTTGACACAGTTTCTGAATCCCTTTATCATCCAATGATTCTTATCTGCTTTAATATGTTAGCGTTCTTTGTTCTTTTTGTAGTACCATGGAAACAGGGGCCTTCTCCTCTTTTCCAAATACTGTCCCCTCTCTACCACCCCCAACAGACTTTCTTCTATTGGTTAAACACACGTGAGGAATCCCAGAACATTTTCTCTCCATGATCCCACACATTGTTTTCAAGCCAGTTAATTGCATGCATTTTCTCAAGAAGAATATTTGTTAAATACAAAGGGAATTTCTAAACTGCTAAAAGTAATAATCACGTTACAATTATTATGTTCACTATATCACAAGGTAGTAAGTCTCCTATCATGAGGCATACAAAGGAAGGACTGTACAGGAAGATGTTAGATAATTGGGAGGAAAGCTTTATGTAGCTAGTATTTAGACCAAGGAGAAACCTTTAATCTCTACTATGATTAAACTATTCCTTCAAATTAAATTTTGAGTCTATAAAGTGTTTTAAACATGTTACCAAGACTATCTTAGATTCATGGAAAATTGTTCCATTTTAATACTCACAATGTGAGAGTGCATTATTGTGTCACTCAGAGATTCTGAGTTGCTGGACCTTCGGGCTCCAAAAGTGTAAGTTAGGAATGAAGTAATTGTCATTTTTCACTAGAAATAATTCACGACACCAATATAGGACTTAAGTACAGTTTGGAGGAATAAAAAATGATCTCTGTCCTCTAGCCTAATTAGTTTCCTTGATAGCAGTGATACTGCAATTCTCAGAAAGAAACAAATGATAGGAACATAGCTATCTTGATAATAAGTTTCTAATGAATTACTGATCTTCATATTAAAAAAAGACTTAGAATTTTGTATCACATATCACACTGTGATTAGACTCACAAAATTTCAAAATACATTGGAAGCCCAGTTGGTGCCAACAGTGAAATAATGAATGAACTATATGAGAGGCAAAGACATCTCAATTTTAAGTACTTTTAAATTATAAGTGCACAAAATCTATAATCAAGAAATTGAGAAATATTTCTGTACAATAAATTGGATCTGGAAGATAATGGGGTGTTTGTCATTTTTCATTAAATGAGAGTATTAGGATATGTCAATGCATAGATGAAATACAAAGTGTCTTCCCATGGTATCGTCATTTTTTCACCAAAGTATTTTTTTAAACATCTTTATTGGAGTATAATTGCTTTATAATGTTGTGTTAGTTTCTGCTGTATAACAGAGTAAATCAGCTGTATGCATACGTGTATCCACATATTCCCCTCCCTCTAGCGTCTTCCTCCCACCCTCCCTATCCCACCCCTCTAGGTGGTCACAAAGCACCAAGCTGATCTCCCTGTGCTATGTGGCTGCTTCCCACTAGCTATCTATTTTACATTTGGTAGTGTATATATGTCAGTGTTACTCTCTCACTTCGTCCCAGCTTACCCTTCCCCCTCCCTGTGTCCTCAAGTCCGTTCTCTATGTCTGCATCTTTATTCCTGTCCTGCCCCTAGGTTCATCAGAACCATTTTTTTTTTTTTTAGATTCCATATACATGTGTTAGCATACGGTATTTGTTTTTCTCTTTCTGACTTCCTTCACTCTGTATGACAGACTCTAGGTCCATCCACCTCACTACAAATAACTCAATTTCATTTCTTTTATGACTGGATAATATTCCATTGTATATATGTACCGCATCTTCTTTATCCATTCATCTGTCAGTGGACACTTAGGTTGCTTCCATGTCCTGGCTGTTGTAAATAGAGCTGCAGTGAACATTGTGGTACATGACTCTTTTTGAATTATGGTTTTCTCAGGGTATATGCCCAGTAGTAGGATTGCTGGGATTATGCACTCTTATTTTAGCAGATAAACCTATTTAAATTGGCTGCGATTCTTTTTAAGTATCAAGAGGATTGGGGAGAAAAATTGGAAGACAGTCTAGAAAAAAGGAGACAGGTGAGTTGTCTGATTTTATAAAGGACAAAATTAGTTAAGGAGATGGAGAGGTTGAAGGAATAGCCGAAAGAAAACTATGTTGACAGGTCATTTGAAGGTTTTGGATAATACAGAGCCCTTCATTCTAATTCTAGGTTCACCTTCTCTACATTACCATGTTTTCTAAGAACTACTCTGTAAGGTATGGTGAGAAATTCCAAAATGGATTTGCATCTGACACTTTTTCTAGTGGAGGAGCTACAATCTGTTTACAAATGACAGTATTTCTACATATTGTGAAATGAGAAGCATTAAGATACGATACCAAGAACATCTTCCAGGGGATGAAATGAGGAAGATTCACTTCCAGAGAATTTCAGGAAAGTTAAAAAGTACAGATTTAAAAAAAATCCACTTGCTTTGTGCTTTTTCTTGTTACAGAAGCAATATATGGTTATTGAGAAAATTATAAAGCATAGATAAGTCAAAAGCAATAAAGCTGCTCCTAGCCTCACCATTCACAATAAGCTGGGGCAAGGGTTTGAGTCAAGGTTGAATGAGAAGATTCAATTAAAGATAAAACAGATACAAAGTAGTTAAAGACAACATAAGTAGAAGGATTGTTTTGTGTAAATTCAAACTCAGATTTATACATTTAAAAGTAGCTTACATATGATTGGAAGGAAAATTGTTTTTGTGTAAAGAAACAGTGGCCTTTCTGTTTTGTTCTGACATTTTCAAACAGTAGCTATTGAGGCTGGCTATAAAATTACAGGAAAATAAGGGAGTCAAAGTACATAGAAAAAGAGAAAGCTCCTCCCACCATGATGGGTACATCAGTAGGAGATGGGTTTTCAAGCTAAGACTGACCATGATGTATTTTAAGTGTCATTTCATTTTTGGTCAACTCTATATGTTTCATGCCATATTGTAGACTCTGTGCCTCTCTAAATGTCCCAAGTTAAAAGGATAACTTCAGGTGCTAAGGCATAGAAATACCAGAACTGACTAGATGAAACCATCAGATTGAGGAACGCCATAATGTGGGAACTTGGGCATGGTTCCTACTGGGATGTTATCTCTTACAAATACCTCATGAATTTCTTGGTCTGCCTGTCATCTGCCTCACTTAGGGCTTCTTATATTGTTCTGGCAATATTCATATGATGGTATTGATGTTACTTACGGTTTTAAATTACTTTAAATGTTTGATCAATTTGATTTTGAGCTACTTTTTATTATCAGTATTCATTAATTTGGAATTATAAAATTCAACTTTGCATTTAAAAAAAAGAGAAAGCTAATAAAAGATTCTTGCTAATGTTGAAGATATAACTGCAAAGAGAAAGGAAAAAATACCTCTCCAAGTCTGCTAGAAATAAATGTCCATAAATTCAATAAGGAAAAGCAAACTTGTGAATTAATTAATGCAGAAACTAGGCAAATAATAAAAAATGTGCAAACCACTTACTTTCCAGTGTTTTATTCACTCTTTTGTTAGTACAAAAACAAACAAAAAACTGCTCCTTGAGTTAAGAGAACAGCTACTGATGAAAAGCATTTTAATTGTTAAATTCCCCCATCCTAGAAACAGCCCTGATTTGAATAATAGGTGAATGATGCCCAATGTCTTTTCTTCTGCATCTTCTTCACTGAACCATTAGATTTAAAAATGAGAAAATGAATAGAAGTAATAAGAAGGAAAAGGTTAGAATTTAGGGGAATGTATTGCAAGTAGTTCTCTACCACACTGTAAAATCTTAACTAGAATATCCACATCAATGGAGAGACATGCAGTTGAAAAAAGAACTCAGCGTGAAGGTTTGGAAATACTCCAAACAACACAAATGTCAGGTCAGGCACCTAGGGACTGGCGTCTGATGATATCAGTGATTTGAGGTTTAAAAAAAAATTCCCTTGGGAATTTCTCCAAAGTAAGTTTTAATAAGTATAATTATTGCCTTCTGTTAAATATATAATCTAACAGCACTCTGTTACTGTACACCTTGCCTCAATTGTAGGGTTATGTCATACTGCGGGCCTACTCTGTACCAGATTCTATTCTAAGGGCTTAATGTGAAATGTCTCATTTTATACTCACAAAAACCTCTTAAGTGTGGATTTTTGGAGTGTGGATACTGAGAGTTGGTGCCCAGCATCTTATAACTACCAGGTAATAGGATCAGGATTAGTACCCTTGTTGTCTAATTCCATAGCTTGTGCTCGTAACTACCCTTCTATATTTCTCCTTCTATGAAGCAGTTGATTTTATATAACACATTTTCCAGCAAATATGTGCAATTCCATCTTTCTCAAGTACATGATTTGAGAATGCATAATTGCATTAAACCATGGCCTACTGCTATAGTTGGTGACTGTATATCTTTCCAATTGCATGTAATTGTGTTTGTTTGGTTTTTTTTAACCCATCAGTGCTTCAAAAAATACCAAATACATCTGTTTCAGGAGTTTATGCAGCCTCATTTTAAAGACTGGGTAGAAATTTCTGAGATCTTAGGACACGCAATCAAAAAAAAAAAAAAGTTAGCTCTTTGTTGCCACATGCAACCACATAAATACAGGATGCCTTATTCAGCAATACCGTGCGCACCGTCACCAAGCAGTGTTTATATATGTACCTACGTAACTAAGGCACCGGTTGGTACCTAAACCAAATGAGTTGCTAAGTCACCACGGCGATATGGATTAACAATCAGGCAGAACAAGTCTGGGGTCACATACCAAAGACATCCTACCCAAAGTCAAAGATCTTTATTGGAAATACAGAGTGGAAAGATTTCACTGAACTTTGTTATCTCAGCAGTACACTAACAATGAACAAAAGATAAAAAACCCCTCAAAGGTCAGCATGTCTTTGGGTAGCTAGGAAGCAAGTAAGCATTTTAGAAGCAAGATAAATGGCTCCAAAGCATAACCATATCTAATCCCCATCTAATTCAGCATTATGCCTAAGTGCCTTTGCACATGCTGCTTGAAACAGAGCCCACTCCATTTTATCCACCTGTTTAATTTCCAGCCATTCTTCCGTTACAGTAACAAAATGGTAAGGGTGACAAAGACTGTAACAGAAGTGATAACAAACTCATGTTTCTGAACACTAACCCAGATGCGTGCAAAGCAACATCTCACTGAGATTTCATAACAACCTAAAAGGGGTGTAGTATTATCACTGTTTTGTAGATGAGCAGATTGAGTTTAAAAGAGGTAAAATAATCTGCCTAAGGCTGCCTCATTGATATGTACCAGTTCTGGGTTTCAAATACACAAGTCTTGTGAGTGACTTTGCAAATTTTTCTTTCCTGTGTACTCAAGACACAAAAGCAAATATCCTCTTCTCTATGAAGTCTTCCTTGTTCCGTCCTCCAAGTCCCTATATCACTCTTACACCCAGCAGAGCTGGGATCTTCATACACTCCCCATTTTGTGCTCACAGCTCCTAATATACACTCTTTTTAGAAAATATATTAAACACTAGTATATACTTTTTCATTTCTATCTTTCTACTAAACAACAAGCGCCTTGAAGGCAGGAACCATCCCTTATTTTTACTATAATTACTATAACAAATAGGTAAATAATGGATGAAGGTTAATTAAATCAGAGCAATCAAGGAAGATTTTAAAGAGCAAGAACCTTTGAGCAGAACATGAAGGTAAAGGTACAGGGAAGGTGAGGTGGGAGAGGCAGCATAACAGCTAGATGGAAGCCTTGAACTGAAGCACAGTCTAGAGAATCCGTTGTGCTTGAAAAGTGCTGAATAGTCTGTGGTGATTGGAGTGAGAAGCAGTCTGATGTAAGTGGGAATGCTAAGAGGTGGGACTGGATGTTGGGCCTTGGACCTCCTTATAAAGGAGCTTAAATGCCAGGCTAAACAATTGGGACATGGTTATGCTGACAAAGGGAATCATCAGATAATTTTGTGTTGGAAAAAGACACATTCAGGTAATTTTTTTCCTTTTTAATTAATTAATTAATTAATTGATTTATTTTTGGCTTTGTTGGGTCTTTGTTTCTGTGCGAGGGTTTTCTCTAGTTGTGGCGAGCGGGGGCCACTCTTCATCGCGGTGCATGGGCCTCTCACTGTCGCGGCCTCTCTTGTTGCGGAGCACAGGCTCCAGATGCACAGGCTCAGTAGTTGTGGCTCACGGGCCTAGTTGCTCCGCGGCATGTGGGATCCTCCCAGACCAGGGCTCAAGCCCGTGTCCCCTGCACTGGCAGGCAGATTCTCAACCGCTGCGCCACCAGGGAAGCCCCAGGTAATTGTTTTAAAACACTATCATTGCTTGCAATGTGGAAAGAATGGATTAAAGCAGGGTGGGAGACCAATTAGTAGGCTACTGTAGCAGTTTTGGGAGTTTTTTGGGTTTTTTTAACATCTTTATTGGAGTATAATTGCTTTACAATGGTGTGTTAGTTTCTGTTTTATAACAAAGTGAATCAGTTATACATAAACATATGTTCCCATATCTCTTCCCTCTTGCGTCTCCCTCCCTCCCACCCTCCCTATCCCACCCCTTTAGGTGGTCACAAAGCACCGAGCTGATCTCCCTGTGCTACTGAAGTTTTTTAAAATATAAATTGAGAGCTGGAATCAAAGCATCAGGAATGAGGATGTAAGGATTATATTGACCTGAAAGACATTGCAGGCGTAAAATCAATGGCATGTATAGGGAGAAGAATGCATTTAAAGTATCTGAGATAACCTAGTCCATGCCGAAAGATGATATTACTATCAAAAACACTAGGTAAAGAATCCATTTGAGAGCTAAACAGTACAGTTTTGGCTGTCTTTGGTTTGTGCTACTTATAGGACAACCATGAAAGTATACCCAAGAGAATATTGGGAATTCAAACTTAGACAATGAAAGAAGTCAGAACTGAAGAATTCTACTTGGGAGCCATTAGAAAATAAGGGATGTTGGAACTTTGTACATCAGTGAGAAATACTGAGAAGAGGCTGTTAAATTTGGTTCTTCAGACCTCAGTACTAACTTTCAAGAGAGAAATTTTCTACTTAGGAAAGTGGATCTGTTCCCTGACCTCATTCATCATTGCTATATGTCTAGCAAGTGATATCTAATCCTTCACACATCATAGGTGCTCAGTATATATTTAGAGTGGCTGAACTAATTTGTTTTGAGGACACTGAATAAAAGTAACAGACAAAAATAATCGTTGGAAGAGGGGAAAATTGAAAGAACACAAAAGTATTAAAAAAATATATGAGAAAAGATGGGATCCATGATACAGGTAGAGCAGGTGACAGTGCCAAAGAGACAAGGCACTTGTAAGTGGGTGACATTATGCTTAGGATCTGGAGTTAGACAGCTTGGGTTTAAATGCTACTCCCGCATTTACTGTCTTTGTGACCTTGAGCAAATTATTCAAAGTCTCTGAGTATGAGTTTCCTCAGCAGTAAAATGAAGCTCATATGGCTCCTACAGAGGGTTGTTGAGGTGAGAGTCATATCAAGAGTGAGCTCAACTACAAGTGACCCTAAACTTGATGACAGTGGCATAAGTGTAATGATGGTAAGTCAATGTTTATCACATTTTGGCTTAATGTCCGGATCAGCATAGAGTAGAACTTACCTAGGTTTGGGGCCGGGGTTGGTAGGTCTCATGAGAGGTGAAGGGAAGCATCAGTGAGATGTCTAACTACATTCATGTTCTATTGCTGCTGTAACAAGTGACCACAATTTTTTAAAATTAATTAATTATTTTTGGCTGCGTTGGGTCTTCATTGCTGTGTGCGGGCTTTTTCTAGTTGCAGCGAGCAGGGGCTACTCTTCGTTGCGGTGCACAGGCTTCTCATTGCAGTGGCTTCTCTTTGTTGCAGAGCATAGGCCCTAGGCGCGCAGGCTTCATTAGTTGTGGCGTGTATGCTCAGTCGATGTGGCTCGCGGGCTCTAGAGTGCAGGCTCAGTAGTTGTGGCGCATGGGCTTATTTGCTCCGTGGCATGTGGGATCTTCCTGGACCAGCGCTCGAACCCGTGTCCCCAGCATTGGCAGGAGGATTCTTAACCACTGCTCCACCAGAGAAGTCCTGACCACAAATTTAAACCACACGTATGTATTATGTCACTGTTCTCTAAGTCAAAAGCTCAACACAGGTCTCACTAGGCTAAAACCAAGTTGCCAGCAGGGCTGTGTTCCTCCCTGGATGATCTGGGGAGAATTTGTTTCCTTGCTTTTTCCAGTTTTCTGAGGATGTCCACATCCCTTCAGTCTTGGCCCCTTTCTTCAAAGCCATCAGTGTCACGTCTCTTTGACTCTTCTGTTGTCACATCTCTGTAACTTCTCCCTGCATACCTAGATTCCTCCCCAGGAGACGAACAATCTTAGCAATTTCTCATATTGCTTTATAGAGTTAGTTAATGCATACACGGGTAATAAATACGTTTAGTCTTTACTCAGATGGTAACAAGCTGACACACTGTTTTATAACCTTGTCTTATTACTTAGTAATGGAGCTTGGACGTATTTCTCTATCAGTACCTAAGGAGCCACCTTGTTCTTTTTCAATATGTGAAAGGTAATCTAGGACTTTTCACCTTTCCCATGCAAATTAATGTTTTCAGCAGGGTTACAAATAGGCAGGAGGAGGGAGTGAGGCTGGCTTAACAGAGCTATTCTAATGCAATTAGTAGGAGGAGAAGCAAATAGGTTGTTCCACGCTCTTCTGCCTTAAAATGAGAGAATGAGAATAGAGTTTGGGGATGTTCTACCTCCTCCACAGTCACTGCTAATTGTATTTTAATACTAGATCTTTGTATGATTAGCGATATTATATTTCAAAGTATACTGCAATACATAGAGGGTCTAATTTTTTATAATGTCTTTTTTTTAACATCTTTACTGGAGTATAATTGCTTTACAATGGTGTGTTAGTTTCTGCTGTATAACAAAGTGAATCAGCTATACATATACATATGTTCCCATATCTCCTCCCTCTTGCATCTCCCTCCCTTCCACCATTCCTATCACACCCCTCTAGGTGGTCACAAAGGACCGAGCTGATCTCCCTGTGCTATGCAGCTGCTTCCCTCTAGCTATCTATTTTACATTTGGTGGTGTATATACGTCCATGCCACTCTTTCACTTTGTCCCAGCTTACCCTTCCCCCTTCTTGTGACCTCAAGTCCATTTTCTACTAGGTCTGCATGTTTATTCCCGTCCTGCCCCTAGGTTCTTCATGACCGTTTTTTTTTTTTTTAGATTCCATATATATGTGTTAGCATACGGTATTTGTTTTTCTCTTTCTGACTTGCTTCACTCTGTATGACAGTCTCTAGGTCCATCCACCTAGCTACAAATAACTCAGTTTTGTTCCTTTTTATGGCTGAGTAATATTCCATTGTATATATGTGCCACATCTTCTTTATCCATTCATCCGATGATGGACACTTAGGTTGCTTCCATGTCCTGGCTATTGTAAATAGAGCTGCAATGAACATTTTGGTACATGACTCTTTTTGAATTATGGTTTTCTCAGGTTGTATGCCCAGTAATGGGATTTCTGGGTCATATGGTAGTTCTATTTTTAGTTTTTTAAGGAACCTCCATACTGTTCTCCATAGTGGCTGTATCAAGTTACATTCCTACCAACAGTGCAAGAGTGTTCCCTTTTCTCCACACCCTCTCCAGCATTTATTGTTTCTAGGTTTTTTGATGATGGCCATTCTGACCAGTGTGAGATGATATCTCATTGTAGTTTTGATTTGCATTTCTCTAATGATTAATGATGTTGAGCGTTCTTTCATGTGTCTGTTGGCAATCTGTATATCTTCTTTGGAGAAATGTCTGTTTAGGTCTTCTGCCTACTTTTGGATTGGGTTGTTTGTGTTTTTGATATTGACCTGCATGAGCTACTTGTAAATTTTGGTGATTAAATATAATGTCTTCTTACTTAGGAAAAAGGTCAAGTGAAAAACCAAAGCACCCCAATCTCTGATACCAGAGGTGTGGTAGAGATCTATTACTATAAAGATAAATATTTCAGAAAATCATGGTTTTTGTTTGCTTAAAGTTTGTGAAGAGAAAACAACATATTTTAGCTGCAGACTTTATGTTGAAAAATTAGAGGTTTGAATAGAATCTTTAATATTCTTTCTAAATATGAAATTATAATAGGATGGGAAAGATGTCACTAAAAATCGTAGAATGCCTATTATATGTAAGAATCCACCCCAATTTTTTTTTTTGCCGTACGCGGGCCTCTCACTGCTGTGGTCTCTCCCGTTGCGGAGCACAGGCTCCGGACGCGCTGGCTTAGCGGCCGTGGCTCACGGGCCCAGCCACTCTGTGGCATGTGGGATCTTCCCGGACCGGGGCATGAACCTGTGTCCCCTGCATCGGCAGGCGGACTCTCAACCACTGCCCCACCAGGGAAGCCCCCACCCAAATTTTCGAATTACTGTATTTTTCAGTCTTGAATAAATTTTGAAGATGGGTGTTATTATGTTTATTTTACATAAAAAGCCTTTGATTATTATCTTTGACCATTTCTAAGTATTTATGCATACATTCTATTATATTTTTAAAAATACTATACTATATATTCATTTTAGCCGCAGAAGTACTGCAAGGTAACTCTACACTATAGACTGCAGGGAAAAACAAGTAGATCTTGTTTGAATTCTACCACTTGCAACATGTGTATTATTGAATATCCAAGACTGAGAATTAAAATTGAACTATTGGATTGCTCTCAATCTGGGTTTGTGAATGTTTAACAGGTGCCCAGAAGAGATGAAATTTGACATGGTTATTTTCCCTAACAGCAAACATTTTGTGAATCTGCGGGACATGGGATTTGGTGGTGACTACTACATATGTAAGGATTTTAGGTTAAACCTGTCTTTCCAAATTACTGTTTATAGGACATAGCTCAAGTGTCATTTTATCTGATGGCCACAAGCAGAATTAGTCATCTGTCTCCTCCTTCCATAGCATGTTAAAATCGAAACATAGGTCAGTTTGCATATCTGTCTCAACAAAAGCTGAGTGCTGAGATGGCAAGGTCTACTTTCTTGATTATGTTTCTATCCAAATATGGCAAAATATCTGGGACTTTGATAGTAACTGTTTGTAGAAGGAATGGACATTATCTGGATTATAGTATTTCTCGCATAACCTAACCTACTCAATTCCTTTTAGTGTTTAAATCGTAGGTAGACCTGTGTCTTATGCTTTGAAGTCAAAAAGCTTGTTTTTTGAGAGAAGAGTTTGATTTGAAGGATCGCCTTTTGGAAATTAAAAGTTCTCTATTGGATGTTTTGTGATGTTAGATTTTTGAGCAGCTACATAGGATGTTCTGTATACATTTTAATTTTATGCCAACTACCATCGTCTTCTTTAATGTTTCTCTTTGTGTGAAATAAAAATTCAGAGAATGATTCACCACCTCTGGCATGTCATTTTAATATTTCAGAAGAGTGGTATTGGCAACTTAATATTTGAGCACAGGAGATTTTTAGCTTAGGAAATCAGGAAAAAGTACAAGGAATCCAGGTAATAACTATGTTTCAATGATACCATAATAGTACAAGTTCATCATAATGGCTGTTGTTATAATATGTTTTGTCTCAGATTTTACATTAACTAAATTCATTGGTATACAAGTTAGAAATTCCAAATTGCTCTTCAATTAACTTAGAAGTCAAGCACTGCTTTGTAACAGAGTTCCCCTATAAAGTAATCAAGAGCACTTCAATAATGACGTTGTCTTTGGCTTCCTATGGGGCTCAAGTTATTAGTGCAGATAATTCTAAACATTTTTCTCGCCTAACTCAATTGTTATTGAAATTACACTCTTGGAAACTCAAAAATTAAAGCTAGCCAAATAAAGCCATCTTTGAATTTCCCTTTAAGAAAACCTAAATTAGAGGACACACTGTAACACACTTTTACAAATGCACCTCATAATAATGATAATCTTTAAACATGACCAACTTTGTATCTGTCAGTCAACACAAGGGTGTAATGTTTTGTGGTTCTTATACAAAATGACCAGCATACTCCCAAATATTTTTGTGTTAAATTTCCATAGGATCTTGACTTCTTTCAATTTGCATAGATAGAGTTGTGTGACTTTAGTATTATTGCTTAATGCCTTTGAGTCTCCATTTCTCCATTGATAGAAAGAGAGGATTAAATGAAATAATGTGTGTGCTAAATTGTTGATGGTCTATTAAGCAAAAAACAAGATTTAAATACTAGTTCATTATTTGAACAGCCTAGCTTAAGTTAGGGGCTATTTGTAAAATATACATTTTTGTCAGGATGCTTTTGAAATAGTAACATACTTTTTTTTTTTTTTCTTTTGGTCTGGAAAGCTCATTTCTGTAATTTTCTTTTTGCCTAACATAAGGCTTGACTAACTATGATCTGCAGCCCAAATCTGGCCTGTGGCTTGCTTTTGTGTGACGCTCATGGTTTTACATTTTTGAATGCTTGAAAAACATCAAAAGATTTTGTAACACATGAAATTTTATGAAATTCACATTTTGTTATTCATAAATAAAAGTTTAGTGGAAAAGGGCCATGCTTATTTATTTTCATAATGTCTGTGATGTCTTTCATGATATAATGGCAGGGTTGGATTATTGCAATAGAGTGTATGCTCTACAAAGCCTGAAATATCTATGCTCTGGTTCTTTAGAGGAAAGGTTTGCAGACCCCTGGTCTAATCCTATAACCATCACCTGAGTTGGAAATAGCAAATATGCTTTATAGCCTTTGATTGAAAAAATCAGAAATACCTAAAGAACTGGAAAATGGGAACAATGAAATTACTTTACGATTTGATTAAGAAAACCAGAAATAGCAAAAGCAATGGTGTGATCGTGGACACAGTGTAATTCATGTCATCGATTGCTTCAGAAATATGCCCACTTTCAAAAGCAAGTTAAAATGACCAGACGAAAAGCTGAATCATCATGTCTGTGTTTCCTTTGTTTCTCTAAATGCTGGAAACACATCCAGTTCTACTACTTGACTATATCCTAACCTAAATATTTGAGAGCAGCTTCCTGAGACACCACTATCTCTCTGCACCAAATTCATGATAATCATACACAGTTTGCATTTCATCTCAGGAATGCTGGCATCACATAATCATTGATAAGTTTTGCCTGTTTTGATCATAATTCATGCAGGCTTACAACTCCTCAAATTTGTTATTTGTATAATGTAAATTGAATGCCACGAACATGTAGCTTACTGAATATATCTCTGTGTGCACACCTAAGTCTTATTTCCAAAACAGTTGCTTCCAGAAAAAGTTCCAGTATGTCTTTTTCTGTAATCCATGAAACTAACGGATGAAAGACACTATGTATGAGTAGATGTGGATTCATCACTGGCCCGCCTGTATTTAGGGTTTAAAATGAACCATATTTCCAAAGTCTGAATGATCTGAGGTTCATAACTCAGTTATAATAGTTTGCTAGAGTAATGAGTGATGATTTTTGTAGAATAAAAAAGCTAAAAAGTATTTTTAGCGGTGATACCAGAGAAGAGCTGTTAAAGCTTTGCACTTTACTAATCATATTCTTGTCATTTACTATACAAGCTAGGGAGGGAATCTTTGAACTAAAGCTCACATGGTAATAATTGAAGACAAACGGACATACCAAGTTATTACATCAAATACCTTCTGCTTTTTGTGCTCTTTGACACTAAACGTCTTTGGGATTCTCTGAGATACTAGAGTCTACAGAAATCATGCTCAGAACAGCAACCACATGGTTGTTGCATGGACTCCTTGAACAAACACACCAGGATTTTTTTTTTCATCCTACGTATATGAACATATATGCATAGACATGTGTGGTCAGTAGACACAGAAACAAATTTACACATCATCATGACCCATTAAAATTTAGTAAAAGACCACAGAGAAAATAGAATACTGTGAGTAGATTTCAGGACATAGGACGCAATTTTCTGAAAAAACTTCCATTTCAGAGGGTTTTGCAGTGTGGAGTGGATGCCTTGTGCTGATGAGACACTGTATTAAGGATGGAATTCCACAAAGGGATTGTTAGGGAGTCTGGAAAGGTGTAGATCTGTTGAATGAAGCTGGACTTACGTGTTTACACAAGCCCCATCCCCACTCTAGGTAAATGAAGTCCTGGAATATTTCCATATATCAGAAAACCTCTCATTCCCTATCAGTTTGATTCTTTATCATAGTGTCAATAATACCAGCCTACATTCACATAATGTGTACAAGTATTCTCAAAATACTTGTGACTATACAATCTATTTTTAAATTCACTGAAAACCCATGAGATACATAGAATGGCAGTAAATATTTATACTTTATAATTAAGAAGACAGATTCAAATAGATCAAGTGATTTACCTCAAGTTGCACAGTTGATGTAGAATTGAAGTTCAAATAAATTTTCTTTGACTAATGTTCTTTGTATTATAAAACAATAATTAAACAGTCGGTCTCATTTTCCTGTTTTAAAACCCTGATTCATATCAGTCCACACTAAGATGATCAAAAGTCAAGGAAATCTAGTTATTTCTTCCATTTTGTTTCCTCCTGTTATTATTAAGATATCAATTATTTTCATAGCTCCAAATAAATAATGATGCTACTTCCTGCTGACTATGCTTTATTTATCTAAAATTCCTATAAGCCATTAAGAAAATAAACAGAATTTTGATAATATATTTTCTCAATTTATAGGTTTTCATTCATTACATTTCTCCCACATGTACTTCCAATATACTGATAAATCAGATCGCATTCAAATGAATCCATACTAAAAGAAGTTAATTTTCTGTACTTCTGTGATAAAGCAATGGCTAGGACAAGACAGAATGTGCTCTTACCTACCAGTTTGTGATTCTTACCTTTGGAAAAATCATTTTCTAGTTGCCTTTGAAAAGTAATGTGTTTATTCTTTTTCCTATTTTCTCCTCATTTTCTCAATTATAGATTATAGCAAGAGGATGGGTACAAGGAAAACTAGTGAAAAGATTTTTTATTTCAAAAATGTGTGTCCTGGGCTTCCCTGGTGGCGCAGTGGTTGAGAGTCCACCTGCTGATGCAGGGGACACGGGTTCGTGCCCCGGTCCGGGAAGATCCCACATGCCACGGAGCGGCTGGGCCCGTGAGCCATGGCCGCTGAGCCAGTGCGTCCTGAGCCTGTGCTCCGCAACGGGAGAGGCCACAGCAGTGAGAGGCCCGCATACTGCAAAAAAAAAAAAAAAAAAATGTGTGTCCTCCTGACAGTTTAATTTCCTGGTCTCTGACACAGATACTTTGATCATGTATTTTCAGTGATTCTAATGAAATGTCAGGCTCATAATTTACTCACATTCTCACCTCTTCTGTGACATGAGAAAAAAAAATGTTGTGTTTCCTTCAATTCATCTCTTAAATTGCAATCACTTTTGTTACAGTGCTGGTCAAATAAGTGTGTTAAGTGTTGTATGTGCTTCCCCAAATAAACTTAACTTCCAGAGGAGTTTCTAACCAGCATTCTCAGCAGTTTGCTTTGAAAAATTGTTGCTAGGACATAACTGGATGTGAAACTTGACCCTCCCCTGGACTTCTAGCAAACGATGTTTTATTTTATTGATAATTTCCATTTTCCTTACTTCAGCTATGTGGCTGTTTAACTTTGGTGTCTCATTACTTGTGCTTCCCTAATTATTGATACACTATTAGTAGAGCGCTCACAAGGCAATTTTTATAATTGCATCATGCAACCTTATAATGTTCTTTAGAAAGAAACAACGGTCCATTTAATCATTACAAGTTAAAAGTACTATCAGTGGGAAAACTATTGGATTCATTTCAGGAAAAAAAATAAATATTCTAGTTGTAAAAAAAAAGAAAAAGTTAAAGGACATAAACTTATAAAAATGTTTTTTCAGGTTTATTCATTGGAGTTTATCTTGGACGCTTTCTGGAATTTTAGTGATATTTCACATTTCTTAAAATTTTAGCCATTAGATAAAAATTTGGAAAAATGTAGGTCAACATTCAGGTTACCACAGTGAATGATCAAATGACTTAAAATAATTAGACTAGTTCATGAAACATTCTTCCTAGTTCATGGAATGATGGTTTGAATAAAATTTTGAAGTGTCGTGCTTTGGGGATCAAAGCAGGTCAATGTATTCCATCTTCATTTACCATTTATAAAGGAGTATTATACTGAATTTGAAACAATCTTGCGTTTATATTGAGAGTTCCATTGTGTATGTGTTGTTTTTGTGAAATTATAACTTGATATATCTAGTAAGTAGATTTTATATAAGTCATAGGTGTATACTTAGGCTATGCAGTTGTCAGTGTTGATGAAGTAATTAATGATTACAGATGTAGGAGTATATTTCAGAAATAATCAAATGGCTTCTCGTCTAAAGAAGGGGGTTTCTTAAAAATTGTTCATTTGGGTTTTGAAGTGATGAAATAGACACTGTTGGAGGTTCATTAACCTTTTTCGACTACTGGGCATCGTTAAGAGTTTCCAGACGGCAATTTATTAAATTGTCCCTATGGAGCATGTAAAGTTGCTTTTCTGTGTAAAAGTATCAAACTTTTGCCTGTGGAATAGTTGATTCAACAGGAAAGAGCCTTCCTTTCACTTGATTTCAATTACTTTGCCCTACTTTTTCACTAAAGCACCAAAAAAGCCTGAATCCTACATCTCAGTCCAATTTACTTACGTCTTCTTTACTACCATTTCAATTCCAGGAATCCTAGAAATGGCAGTTCCTTTGAGTAGCGAAAGCTCACAGGAGAATCTAGAATCCTACCTCTCCGAGCTCCAACATATTTACAAAACTGTAATAGTCAAGATATTACCCCATTATTTTCCTCAGTGGCAGCTTTTATTTTAGCCATGAACCAATACCATATTGCAGAATTTATAGATAATATGTTTTGCTAGATTTTATGTGCATAAAGAGTTAGAAGGGAAGTAGTCAGTGACTACTGTGAAAATAGATTGCTTCTAGAGATGTGTGTGAGAAAACACGGACCCAGTTGAGGAAGGACGGCAGGTAACAGAGAGGTCTGCTCATTCAAGCCTGCGTATTTAAAGTGTTACCAGCAGACACTGAGAGGGATGCACTAGAAAATAGAGCAGTCAGGTAATTATTAGAAGATGGACTAGCAAAAATGATTGGGAAGCACAGAGCCATGTTAGAGAGCCTCGGCAGGAATTGATGGCTGTATAAAAGTTAAAGACAACCCAGGCCTTGAAAAGAGAAGTCATAATGCTAGAAACCAATTTTAGAAACTAAAGGGAAAGCGTTGGTGTTCAAAAAAGGTACACCAAACCACCAGGAGACAAAAAAAAAAAATTAAAAAAAAAATTGAAAGTGTAGTCTTTCTGTGAGGAGGTCATAGATTTTCTTTCTCAGCCTCGTGCCCTGAAGTATACTGGTTTTAGGACCAAAAAGAAAATGCCCTATTTGAACTCCGAAGGGAATTAAAATGCTGTACAGCATTCTCTCTTCTGTTTTTAGATTGCAGCCTCTGGGCAACTGCCAACCACCAGTAAAAAGCTCCCTATCTCACGGTGTATAATTCTGGTATGAAATAGGCAGCAAGTACAAATGAGACCTTGACCAGAACTTGTATATCTATACAAATTTGTTTCCCTGTTCTGTGTGCGTTGAGTTGGAAAGACAGTGGCTTATTTAGACCTTAGGAGTGATGATTTGTGTTGTCTGAGAGTTTGGAATTAATATGCTCATAGCAAGAGAGATTCAGGTACTCCTGAAACACTACTGAGTGCTTCTCCCATTGGGTTATTTACTTACTTCTCCCATTGGGTTATTTACTTAACAGTCTTTAAAAAAATAAAAATGGGCCATCAGAAACCTTTATAATGTTTTGATATTTAAATGTATGAGAGAATGATGTGAATCTTCCGATAGAAATGGAAACCTAAAAATAATTTTAAAATAGTTTTAAGATAATTTTGAATGTAATTAATGCCCCTCATTGGTCAGCACAATTTTATTTTCCATTTCATAGTCTCTGGCTGGTGTTTATTCCTCATTTGAACTCTCACTGACCAGCTCCATTTCACAGTAATATGTATAGGACAAATGTGTTCTGTGCATACAGAGAGTCTATTTTTGAAGGACTGCCCTGCAATTCTCTTTTAATCCTCTGATTCAGAAAGTGGTGGAAAATACATATCTACGTTTTGGGACCTAATGAAGTCGTGTTAAATTTCTTCTGTGTGTGTATATGTGTGTGTGTGAGAGAGAGAGGGGGAGAATGACTAACCTCTCTTGATGAAACATTCCTTGCCTTCTATCAACTTCAGATATAATATGTAAATTGAGAGAATTTAACTAAAAAGAAAATATTTGTACAAGCTCTTAGCGCATAAACCTGGGTAGAAGACAAACGTTAGATCTGTTGACATGGCCAATGTTAAGTGAAAATCAGGATGTCGTTTACAATCATGGAGTAACTTGATCACAAGAGGCAGGCAAGCAATTAGGTACCAAAACCCTCAAAGCTGAGCCATTGAAACAAAGAGAGACAGGACAGTGGCCCCCATGGACCTCATCCTGAGCAGAGACTTCAAGTGGTTAAGACAATCATGTAACAGTAGTCATTTGTGACAATATCACTTAATGGTATCCTCATCTGAGTTAGGAGATTCTGATATTTGGTTGTGAAAATTTGGATTTCAGGTGAGAAGAGAGTTAAGAGGCAGACTTCATGCAGTTTATTAAACTTGTGAATAGTGTTTACCCATAATTGGCTTTTTGAGTAAATATATAAATGTATGCTTACCGAAATGCACCTGTGTGCCAAAACAGAGATTGCTTCCTTTCAGCATTTAGTTTTCATGAAAAGATGCAAATGGTTGGAACATTACTACATATAATTATAAGGAAAAAAAAACCATGAAAGAAGCTGTTGCTTGCTTGCTTTCTCTATAAAAAATACTCTATTTCATACACTGAATTATGAAAGTATCAATGATTTCCAAGAAAATAATCCTAATATTGAAATTTCCCCAGGTTTTGTTTTCAGTGAAAATGTTAGCCAGTTATTATCAAGTTTTGGAGTCTTATTTCTCTTTAACCTGTGTTTGCCACCTTAGACATATGCCTTTGGATGAGTTAACTCTTGACTCTGTGTTTTTTGTGGGGAGATGGAGATCAGTTGACTGAGACACTGAGCTAGTTGGTGAACTTCATATGCCTGATCTCTGTGTATGCCACACGTTTACAATGTTTTTCGACTGTAGGCTTTCAGCTTCTCTTCTAAAACAAAACAGCCATTCTGAAAATGGATGCCATAAGTTATGAGGGGTCCTGGAAAAGGTAGCATGTTGTTCTAGAGAAAATCCATTAATAGGAGAGAATGATTCAGTGCCCTATTGAGAGTAAAGAGGTGTATTCATCTTTGCATATGAATAACTCATCCTTTGTGTCAGAAGATAATACCACTTTATCTATGCTCTGCTATTACTTAAAAGACCAAAACTGTTCATGCTGGGAAAAAGAAAAGGAAAATAAACTAGAGTGAGTTGTTAAAACAACTCTTCCATCTTCTAACTTGGACATGTTAATGAAATGTATCTTTCAAATCATATAGATAATTCTTGTGACTTAGACTGGGAAATGTTTGGTCAGGCATAAATCATTGATTAGTATGGATGGCTTTATTAACTATGCTTAAGAGTAATGCAGTTTACTTATTAAGTTCATAAATTATAATCTAAAAGGAAGGTGTTCAAAAAGCACCTGAGAAAATGAGTCCTGATCATGGCTACATTTTGAACTCTTCAAACTCTAATTGATTTCTCTATAGAGGCTCTTATTTAAATGTAAACCCAGTGATATTGGTATAATCACCTCTTAGACCTATGAATGTTTAGTTTGCAACCGTACAACTAGGTGATCTCTCTAAAGATATTTACATGATCACAAGGGAAATAATACAGATATTTCAGACACTATGAATTCATTCTTCTCAAACTAGTCCAATAAGCAGCTGTGTTTATCTATTAGCCAATATACCCTATTGGAGAATGACTAAGGATAAAATTGGCAAAACAAACCATGACTTTTCTAGTCTGTTACACTCCAGTAAGGGGCTAGCACTTTTAATTTCTGTTTTCAACAGAAGAAGCATAACTAAGTATAGTGGAATGTCAATATAAGATCTATAATGCCTCTACCCCATGCACTTGTGCTATGTTCCTACAAAATAGTTTGACATCTCTATACTCAAAACTTTTTATTCTCTTTGGGTTTGATTTTTAATTACAAACTTGAGTCTGAGAGAATAGAAGTGGTTCATAATTGTTTGACCATGCTGAATCATTTACGTTGCCTAATCCATCCTCATGTAACGGGACCAGCTTGCTTTGCAAAACAGATCAAAATTTAATTTCTTTCAATTGTCTTTCTCTATTGACTTTGGTGTGCTCTTGGTTAAGCAGCAATCTTTTCTGAGAAATGGTTTATTGTTGCAACATTTTAAGCAAATCAATTACCTTCCTGTAATGCAATAATATTACAATATGCAGGCAACCATAGCTTCCATTCTACATGACACAGTCGATTTTATGAAGCTGTAAACATTCATATCAGTGCTATTTAGTCTGTAGTAATACAATTTGAAAAGGAGATATTGGCCAAGTTATGTTAATATGTTATTTGAAAAAGCTCCATAAGTCAGTAGCTCTTTGGAAAACAGACATACAAGTTTCAGGTTTAGACGTTAAAGAGTCAAAACTATGTGGGAAAATACAGAAGTGGTGACAAAACGAGTACTGAGTCTTTCTTGCACTAGGAAATGACTTGTTTAAATAGATAGCTTTGCTACTCCCTCCCCAATGTGTGTTAATTATTCATGGATTAAGTCTCCCAGGTGTGCCCCTGTATTCTATAGCTACATCCATCCAATAAGGCATTACCACCTTCCCACTCATGTTTCTTTGTTTTTTCTGGCATGTCTTGGTAGAATGCTTAACTAAAATTTTTACAGATAAATTAGGATGTTTCTTTTCTTAAAAGCTTCCAACAGCTTCCCATTGAATTTAGGACAAAACGCAAACATCCTGAGGCTGCACACAACCCATATGGTCCTGCCTGCCCCTCCGCACTTTTCTATTGTCCCTCCGCCATCTCCTCGCTGTGCTCCAGTGGGCTTCCTCTGTTCCTCAAATGCACTATGTTCACTCCCACCTCATGTATTTTGTATTTGCCGTTCTCTAGGCTTGGAATACTCTTCTTCACAGCTACCTCCCACCCATAATTTGGACATCAATCCAAATGATACCTCCTAAGAGAGATCACTTCCTCATCACCCTATCTGATACTTGTCCCCTCCCTAACTCTTAAACATCTCTATATTGTTAGTCACTTGTTGTTTTCGTCAAGGCACTTGACATTATCTGAAAGCATTGGCTTTTCTCCTTGTTTATTATCTGATGAGAGTAGAGACATTGCCTTGTTCGCTGCTGTATCTTTAGCACCCAGAACAGTGCACATAGGAGGTATTCAATAAACATTTGTTGACAGAGAAATGAATGAAGAAGGTATAAATATTCCAAGTGAGCATTTGAAGAGACCATTTTACAGGGGTCAGAGATAGAGTCACTCGCCAGGTGGAAAGAATAATTCTTTCCTGTTCTGTCACCTTGCTGTAATAAATGCACTTTGGTGATAGTGACCTTTTTATGCAAACCTCATTCTTTATTCTGCACGCTGTCACACTCCAGAGAGGAGAAATAATCCAACCTGTAACTTTATTAATGAATCAACCTTATTTGGAAACCAGTCATAGCCTTACCTATACTTGAAGCAGCACTGCAGTACTTCTATAATAGTGCTTTCTGCTAGAAAATCAATATTCCTGGACTATTATTACAAAGACCTTTGTTTCCTCTTATATAATTATAATTCCATGTAATCAGATTGCTATTATTAGAATGGCACTACTTATGAGATTTGACCTTAAAAGTTCAAAATAACTTCCTTTTATTCAGTGGTGGTTTAAATGGTGTTCAGGCAATATATCATTATTTTTCACAGTAAATTGCATGAGATCTTACACAGTAGTTTTGAAATTACTGCTTGTTGTCACTACTATATACAACCACATAAACAGTATGTGGTTTGTACAGTAGATCATTTTTCTTGTTTATATTCAGCAAACCCTCATGCTACACATTAACACGAGCTGTTAAAAAATGACAGTAGTATTTTATCTCTTGCTACCAAGATCTTTTGTGTAGAGAAGTTGTTTTTCCTAAGCAGTAGGAATAATAATAAAGGTTGATATGATAAACAGTGGTATATTTTTCAGGATTCATTTGCAATGTAAAATGGAATGTAAATAGAAAAATTACAGAAAGGGTCAAGTATAGGGAAAGTTAGATTCCATACCTAAATCCAAGTCAATTTTATTATCCACCAAGATCTTATCTCATAGGTTGTGCATGGTGAATCCTGTAGAAATATATGTGTATGTTTTACATACAAGAATCTAAAACAAGTTTCAATATCCCAAAACGTTTGACGACTGTTTTCAATATTTTCCCCTCATTTTCTGCTGTTCTTTCTTTTTCGTTTTTTTCTCTTTCCATAAGAAAACAAACACCTCAGGGACGAGTACCATTTTTTCCACATCAACTATATACTAGGTTCAGAAAAGATACATGTCAGCTGACTAAAAATGCAATAACTTTCATGAAACAATTGTTTCTTTTCAGAAAGCACAAATATACTTGCTTATACTAATGATAAATACAGAGTTGGGAAGTTTCTTTGAGTCTTTGTATCTCTCTGTGCTTAGGTTCCAACATCACAGTATTTAAAGTAAGAGACATGAAATCAATTGACATAAAGCCAGGCCACAAGCAAGCTTCAAGATCAATGTCATTAAACATGTTTCAGGTAAAAAAAAAAAGTCTGATGCAGTTCTACAGACATATTGAGGGAGGGCCTTCTGGATCATTTAAAATGTTCTATTATATCAGGATCTAAAATATTTTGTGTTTTAGACAAACACCTGGGGCTAAGACCTGTACACACTAAAAAATGAAATGGATTTATTATTTGTATTAAATGGTAGATATTCATATGTAGTTGTGAATAAAAGGTAACTAGCACTTGAATTCAGAAAACTATTATAAATTTTGCTTTATATGTATTAATTTTATTTTTCTCATAATAACTACAGTCCTGGGTTGCCTTCTAGCTTCCGGTAGTTCAACCAGTACTCATAGATAGACAACAGCTTGATTTCTGTTGACTTAATATTTCCAGAGATAGAATCATATTAGCCTTTATCACAATTCTAATTTAATCCTGACAACAAAGACTTACAGTAAACTGGAAAGTTTCCAAATTACATTTACTCAGGTCAAGTCACCTATCTCTCATATAATGAAAAATTTGCATATACCGTACGTGTAAATGGATTTGTACATCTATTTATATAAAAATCTTTAAAGATCAGTTGGTGAGGCAAGGCTCACTAGAGAAACTCTTTTATATCTATTTTAATTATATATTTAAAAATATACTCTCTACCTTCTATTGTGAAATTCCATTGTTAGTCTGTGAATAGTGATATGCTTTTTAAGTAACACTTATCCAGAGATCTCCTAACCAATTACCCTATTGAAAATTTGTCCCAAATTCCCCTGGGAAACCACGACAGATATTTATAAAATCTGCTTAACACATTCTGGGAGAACCTTATAGGTTGTCACGCAAACCCATTAAATCACAGTTTACACCCAAAACTAACACACCTAGATTTCTTGGCTGTAAGTCAAAGTAGGCCAGAAAGAAGCCACTGGGCAGAAAAAGGGAAGTAAGAGAAATCTAGGGCAGCAAGCAATAAAGTGATGACTAAGAGAGTCAAATGCTGGAGGCCAATAGCACAGCTTTCTAAAGTGTATGCCTGTTTTAGAAGAGGGACCAGTAGCCCTTTAGACCTCATCTGGGCCTCTGAGTTCATCACAGTGACCACAGTGGAATACATTGAGGAGACATATTATATACATTACATATAAATATGAAGAGAATTAGATCATAGCCCTGAGTCGGCAAGGCTGCTTTAACTTTTATTCAACATAGTCTATTGAAGAAGGCCAGGAAGGCTGTATTATAATATTTAGAAGAATTTACAACAAAATTAGGAGCACGTTTTTTAAAGTTCGGTCCTTAAAAGATCTGCTTCAGTTACTTGGACAATTCAGTTTTATGGAACTAATGTTTATTGTAGGGCATAGTACATTGTTCACACTTCTTCTTTTTATAAGTAGAAATACATCATTTATTCATTTTCGTATGAACAAAAAATTAATAGAGGGGCATATAGGTCTCTAATATTAACTAAATTACTAAGTTGAATCTTACAAAATTCCATTTTTGTAGGTGAAAGACAGTTGCATTTACTGGCAGATATATATGGTTCAATATAATAACTCTATAATGATGGTGAATAAATGAGAACTTACTAGTGTTTTTCTCCTGACTGCATGTAGAATTGGAGGATTTTTGTGGAAAAGGCCTACATTTGTTTGCTTCATGATATGAAGGCCAGAAATGATGTTTTTCTGTATGTTATGTCTTTACGTGGAAGAAAGCACAAGTAGAAGCTAAAATAAATAACAAACCTGCCTTATTATATCCCTTGCAAAGCTGCTAGAAGATAAACATCTTAGTGTTTAAACAAAGAATACAGCCATCTCCGTAGGTAGTGAAGGGGTTATTAGTCTTGGTCTGGAAAGAAGCAAAGTGGTTCTGCTTAAGAAAAGCAAAAACAGAAAAAAATAACCTCCTATATGTGGTGTCTATTTGATGACCAGGTATAATCAGTTATTGAGTGGCTATTTATAATGTATTTATATGATTCTATCTGTAACTAATTACCAGTCCCAGTAACTGCAGAAAACAAAACGCTGAAGTCACAAGTATTTCGTTGGTTCTGGGTTCTGAAACCTTCCAGAAACTGTACACATGCACACTCGAACACAAATTTAGTTTCTCTAAACTATTAGTATACTCTTGACTCCCATTTCTTTTTACGTATTCAGAGAAAGACAGAAAATGTAGATGATAGCAAATGTGTAAAAACAATACTGCTCTGAGCAGCTTGGACAAAGAATTAAGTGTGGTGGTGATCATTCAGCAGACACTGATACTATTCCAGGTACTTTAAAAAAATATACTCCTAGTGAGTTTATGCTAGTGAGGCCTCCGTTACAATGAAATCATCAAACAAGAGAACAAATAGAAGGCAGCATGAGTAATATTTTAATACATGCTGATTTCTTTAATTCTGTGTGACAGGCTTCGTATTCTACCCACTCTGGGGGGATAATGGGGTGGAAAAATTGGGTGTAAGGAGTATTTAATTGCTGTCTCTTTAAGGTAGGATCAAAGAACAGGGTGGAAAACAGACAAACACAGTAGTTAGAGGAAAGCAAATCAATGTGTGAATATTAGAAAAGAAGTTAAGAGAAATGAATTGGTAGAAAGCAGCTTATAGTGAACAATCCTGGAAGGCTCAGAAAGACAAGAGAAGGAATGATAAAAGTAAAAGAATAAAGACAATAGTTTGCAAAAGAGAGACATGAGCCATACCAGACTGAAAAGCAAGGCTCCGGACGTCAGGATGAAACATAATCAAAGCAAGAATGAGGAGTTCAGAACTTGTCAGAGTGACAAAGGACTTTGTAGATTATAATAAAGATAGGGCAGGTCACTGCTGGATAAAAAGTGAAAGCATACGGAAGTTCCGGAGAATCTGAGCTGAAATTAGCTACCCTCTTAGTGCCATTGTCACAATAGAGTCACGAATATAAGTTGTGTTTAGCTGATAATCAGCTTTTATTGGATCAAGAACTTGAAAACTGCAACGTAGATTAAATGGACGTGTGGCTTTTTGCCTTTATTCTGTGAGACCTGGAAACTGAGGAATGTCACTGCCTCATTTCTGTCTTTCCTTTAAGTTGGATCTGACTATAACTTACCTCTTGCTAGGAGACAGCATTTCTTTAACCTAAAGAGATGGTAGGAGAAGCAGTTAAAAACAGAGCTTTAGAGCCAGACTACTTGGTTTAGAAGACTAGCTTTGACACATACAAATCGTGCAGCTTTAGAATAGATACTTAAACTCTGTCTGACTAAATCTATAAAAATGTGAACAGTAATATTACTTACCTCATTGATTTGAAGGAAGAGTAAATGTTGTAGTATTAGCGTTGCCAGATTTAGCAAAGAAGTAAAATAAAACAAAGAAAGCCCAGCTAAATTTGAATCACAGCTAAACAACCAATATATATTTTTGTATAAGTAATAATTAGTATGAGGCATTGTTATACTAAAATACTATTTGTTGTTTATCTGAAATTAAAATTTAACTAATTTTTCTTTATTTGCTAAACCATGATTTGTTTGATATTTTATTTCCTATATTTTATCTAACAACTCTGCTTAATATATGTAAAGTACTTGCAGAAATAGTCCTCTGGCACTATTTAAGTGTTGTCTCATACGATCATTATTTCACATCATACGAAGTGAAGTAACTTCGTATGGCATATCAGTCCATTTTTATGAAATTACTCTACGCAGGATCAATCCAGTATAATTATTCTTACATGCATTTGCTCTGACAAGAGCTATGAGTTACCAATGAATTCATAAGTGTTTAGTACACCGTTTCCAACTTCCCAGTTTCTTGTAAAAATAACTTCACAGGAAGATAAATTTTAGTGTTAAGAGCCTCAGTAGTGGCTTCCTACTGGTGACAATGACAGTGATGATGAGAGCCTGTTAATGTTAAAAATCTTCTACACAATTTATTGCACAAGTACAACAATAAAGAAGGAAAAATTATTTGAGACAGGAAAAACCCAAGAGGCAGTCTATTCTAGTTGTCTTCTCAGGTGTTTTTCCTGGGTACTTTTTAATTCAGTGCCAATCGTTCCTTAGATAAAAGTGAGAAAAATTAAAGTTTTGTTTTTTCTCTGCATCATTTTTCTTCTCTTCTGCTTTTGCTTTTTCACTGAAACTCAATGTTTCTGTCTCATTTGAACATCACCCCAAATCCACTGATATGACAGAAGTTAACTGATTCTGGGTCAAAGTGTTGTTAGTTCAGGGACTGTAATTTTATAAGGGGTACTTAAATATGAAAAGTGTTGGGGGCGGTGGCGGTGTGATGAATTGGGAGATTGGGATTGACATATATACACTAATATGTATAAAATAGATAACTAATAATAACCTGCTGTATAAAAAAATAAATTAATTAAATTAAATTTAAAAAAAAGAGTAGTGTTCCAGAGCCAAAGAAAGGAGTCACTATTGGTGAAAAGCAAGTAGGTATTTTAGGTCAGATGACCTGCCTGTGTCCTTTTGCATTGTACAAGATGCATTTACAAGTGTCATGGAAAAGTCTAGCTCTTTATTCTTCCTTTCAAAAGTAAAAGAATAATATCTGGCATCAAGTAGCACTGGTTTTATTTTTGAAAATTCCTTCAAATAATATTTCATTTTGTCTTTATAGTTGTGATCCCTGCCTTTTGTTTTCTCTAGGAAGAGCCAGTGGTATTAATTCACATTTATACGTGGAGAAATTATAGCATAGATAAGTGGCTTGATGATGATTACCCAGGTAGAGCCAAGGCTTTAAGAGCGAATGAATCCTAGCCCATTGGCAATAAGCATTCTCTCTGTGGATATACTTTATTGCAACAACAGAAGTAGTAATAGTTTATTAGTAGGCCACTCAGTTGCTAAAGTGAAAAAGGCAACATAACATGTCTATACACAAAGAGGATAATAACATGTATTTTATATATATATATATATATATATATCTTCTATGGTTTCCAAGGGCAGATTTCAATGAATACAGTCAGTATTTATCAAGCACCTACTGTGCACAAGGCTCTGAGCTAGATTCGAGGAATGTAAAAAACACAGACCTTACCCTTGATGACGGTACAATATAGTGGGGGACAGAAAAGTTGAAAAAAGCTATAATATAATTCAGGTGTCCTTAAATTGTGCTTTGGAGAGTCAGAGATCCCATTTAAAATACTTGACGCTGCAATGAAAAATTTATACTGAAAAATAATTGATACTTAATCTCTTTTACCAGACATATGATCTTATTGCAGGTTTCACTGGAGACAATTACAAGTGACAGTCACTGGTTTAGTTTTAGAACCTGTGCAGTGATAGCACACAGTGGGTGTTCAATTAGCATGTGCTAAATTTCTAAAAGTATCTATGAATCATAAGACAGTAATGGACCTTACTCAGCTATTATGGTAGCAGAGAGAACATGTAATTCATTTTTCTTGACACTAACAAAGTGTCCTTTTGCTTTCCTGAGCAGCCACTAAAGTGTATAAAACTGCTCTAGATGATTATTTAGAGTTCTCTCAACCTGTTCACTTCTATTTTTAAGTATGCAATGATTTATGTTAAAAAAGGAAAAGAAAATTTTGTAACTTGTCACCTTTTGGCTTTGGTTTTTATTTTGGCATAGTTTGTCTAAAGGGCAAAATATGCCCATACATATCTTTATTATTGTAAATAATTTATTGATTTCTTATGGGTGTTGGGCCCTATGCAAAGTGCTGGTTTGTGTTAACTCATTGACTTATTATAACTCTTGGTAATTGCTTATCATTAGGATTCTACAGATAAGGAAACTGAGGTTGAGCGACATTAACATAACTAGAAAGTCAGGGTTTGAAATTGGTCTCAAGCTGGCAGACTCTAACAGAAAACCCAAGATCTTAATTACTTTGCATTTTTTTAACTTTTTATTTTATATTGGAGTATAGCCGATTAACAACGCTGTGATAGTTTCAGGTGCACAGCAGAGGGTCTCAGGCAGACATATACATGTATCCATTCTCCCTCAAACTCCCCTCCCATCCAGGCTGCCACACTGCCACGTAAAAAAACCCCAGTGCGCAATTCAAAATATTTATAGCTTCTGGGTCCCTGTACCGTATTAAAATGTACTAATCTCATTTGGAATTGTGCTTAATGTCATTATCATTTCTCTTTCGTGCCCTAAGCACTTTTAAATTCTAAGAAGATTTACGGTACTTGCATCATTATGTTTTCCAATAACAATTTTAGATTTGATTTCTACCATGACCTTATTGAGGAAGGAGTTGATTCTGTATTAAGAGAAGAAAACAAGCTGATGGTCAGGGACAGTGTCAGGGCCCTTGTGCCATAGCGGGGTTGTTCTCCAGGGTGGAGGAGATTGCTGAGGCCTGAACAAAGATACTGATTCCTGGCAGATCTGACCATCGTTTGGAACTCTGTCCGTGTCATTGGTGACAAGAGGTGCTCTGGCTGGCTGGAAACAGATATTAGTTGCTCAGAGTTAAGGTGAAAGCACCTACAGACTGCAAAAGGCAGCTTGCAGAAGGCAAAAGCCTTTGTCAAACACGGACTTGATTTAAAGCGATTTTTCACTGGTTCAGTCCCGGCTCTTGGCTCTACGTCATCTTAGCCTCCCACACATGGCCTCATACTGACATACTTCACATTTTCAGTATTTGAACCCTGGGCTTCTCCTATAGATCCTCTTCACCTTTCAAAGATCTCCTCAGGTCTGACTCTTTGCTAACTCACATGGCTTTTCTAAATGTCAGCAGTTTCTCTGACTTAGGAGACAAGTGAGATATTTCTAGCCCAAGATAAGATAAGGTCTGAGACTTCCAGTATGCATCTTTGTGAATGAATTATTTTTAAAGGGCCGGGGGAACATAATGTGTTGGCAGCATTCCCCTTCTTCTGCCATATCCTGGTTCTCATTTCATCTACTACTCAAATCTGATTTCTCTTCTGGATCTTACCCAAACCCCCAGCCTCTCAACTGAAGATGTTTACTTAGTGCACCTGAAACATCTATGGAAACAAAGTATCTAGTCCAGCCTTACATTTATTTCTCTAGACACAAATGAGTTAGAACATTAGTTCTGAGACTTAAGAATATCACCTACAGGCATCAGCATTACCTGGGGGTCTTGTTAAATCACAGATTGCTGTGTTTCACTCCTGATTTAGCAGATATGCAGTGGGGCCTGAAACTATATTTCTAGCAAGTCCCCAGAAGATGCTTCTGTTGGTGGTCTATGAACCACACTTCGAGAAACTCTGATTTGGAGTAATGTATGTAGTGGTCTCATTTTCCTACTTATTAATCAGATGACAGAAACCCAGTCCAAGGTGGCTAAAGCAAGAAAAAGAATTTAATGGGTTATGTAAGTGAAATTTTAGGATTTATGGCTTAAGGCATGTCTGGACCTAGAAGCTCAGAATATGTTGTTAGTCATTAGCTTCTTTCCATCACTTGGTTCCTAAGGTATGGCTTCCTTCTGAGGCCTTTTCTGTTCAGAGAGAAAAATCTGGCTACCAGCAGCTCTAGACTTACATTCTAATAGTTTTCTGTTTGTTTTTCTTTCTTTCTTTCTTTTTTAACCTCACAGTGAAGAGAGAATCTCTTTCTCAATACTCTTATCCCAAATCTTGAGGTTGACTTTTACTGTACAATCTTAGGTTATGTTGTAATTCTTAAATCCTGAGGCTGAAGAGATGAAATGATTTTACAGACCTTTTTTAACATGGCCACTGGTACCAAGTGAAAACCAGGGATTATTGTCAGAAGATGGAATTGATGTATGGTCTTGGGCAGGTAAAAATAAAAAGTATTTACTCCATCCTAAAGATGCAAACTCTGAAGAAAAGGAGAGAATGTTTAGTTGAGTGCCTATAAAATTCAGCATGATGCAATACATATGTAACTACCTAGTATACATTTGTTAGAAATGTATTATGACTAGTAAAATGGTGTAAAATGCATTATAAAATTAACTATAACTAAAATTGTTGTTCCTGGAATAGATTAAGGACATTGTCCTGAATGGAAGGAAACCAGACTTGGAAAACAGGTTAAAATTAAATACCTGACAGAGGAAGATATTAATGATTTCTTTATTCAGTTTATACCTATAAATATTAAAATTCTTATTTGGATTTAATACCCGATTTGATGCAAAAATACTGGATTGACCAAAAGGTCCATTCAGGTTTTTCCATAAGATGTTATGGAAAAAACAGAACGAACTTTTTGGCCAACCCAATAAATAACAAACAGACATTAGAAGAAGGGGGAAAAGATTATATACATGCGCGCGCACACACACACACACACACACACACACATATATCATATATATTTGTTTATCAGATATATGTTCAGGAACAATAAACGTCTCAATCTGAAAACAAATCTAAAATCATGGAATTGGCATAAACTATATCCTGAGTTTAGTCATTGGTAGTGTGGGAAAGCACTTCCAGGTAAAAACGAAAATTTCACCAGTTTCCTCAGTCTTTTGCACTGCTGGCTCCTAGTTTCTGAAAATGCAAAAAGGTAAAGAAACAGAGAAAGGAGAGAGTGAGAGGGGTGGGAGGGAAGAAAGAAAAATAAAAGAACTGTAATTTATATATTCGAAAATATGGATAAAACTGTAAAGGATCCATGGTTGTTATTGATGTTGTTAGTCTGAGATTTCTGAAAGCCTGCTACTAAAATCCATGTGCACAGGACTAATGGGGCAGAGGGTAAAAGGACAGGGGATGTATAGTGTCAGATCCAAGAACATGAAACCGCCATCTTCAAGATAACATCCCCATAGCATTTCTACCCCTGACTCATTCTGAGCACAGAGGTTCTCATTTGTTTATTCTATGTTAGGGTCAGTTGTGTGCTTCGAGTAGGACCAGTGACAGGTGGGAAGAGAGAGTTGCTGAGCATGAAGTGTGCACTTAAGTATTAGCACTTTAAGTTCCCTCCTTCTTTTGCTGAATTAAAAAAAGAAAAAGTTGCCATTACCAAGGGAAGCAGATAAAGGGACAGGGGAGGAGAGCCTGCCAACAGCACACTGACCTGCTTTTTTTTTTTTTCCTATAAAAGCATCCAGGCAACAATAGCAAAAAGGAAAGGAAAAAAAAAAAAGAGAAAGAAAAAAGGAAGGAGACCTCAAAACCTCACTCTTTAACGCTGTGTTCTTGTGAGGAGCTGCAGATACTTCGAGTTCACTTTTCTGGTGGCAGTTCATGATCTCTGTCATCAAGGAGAGCAAAAATCTTTTGAAAATACAAAGCAGAGGTAAATTTATCCTTTTAGGTCCTCTCCCCTTCCAGTTTACTGTTGCCTTGATAATTGAGTCAGTTGGTTAAGGATCAGAAAAGAATCTGTCCTGAGTCTATTGTGGAACCAAACCCAGGGCTTGAGTTTTCTTCAATAAAACTGGCCTGAAAAACACAACGTAGAATGAATAGAGAGTTAAAAAGACAGAAATAATCTTTAAAATCATCTCTCGTTCCTCTGTTGAAATTCATCATTTTTAAATGACTTTAGTTCAGGACCTTGAGTTTTACAGGGAAATGGTGATTCTGCTTATTTCTGATAAGGATGCTCCAACAGATCCTTCCTGATTCTCCATGGAGTAGCCTTTCACAATTAACTAAGTGCCTTGCAGTGTTTTTCTTTGAAATTACTAGTATTGGCCTTTATCAGAATCTATTTGCCTTATTCTTATTTAGCAATTCCTATGTTGCTAAAGTCTCAGAATCTTCCAGACTGAAAGAGCCCTGAATGAGTTTATTGTCCAAATCCAAATGCATCCAGTTTCTTTTTTCTACTTCTACACTGGTCTCATTGTTTCAGCCCAAAATGGCAGCTGTACAGGACAAGTGGCAAGAAAAAAAATGTGACAGCCTCTTTCTGAAAATCAAATGGAAAATACCTTCTGTTTCAGGATGAGATAAACATTACATACATATATTTTACTTCTTCTTTTGTCTGACTTTCCTACCAGAGGAAATTTAAGGCTCTTCTTGTCCCTGAAAGGTTTTTTTGTTTGTTTGTTTGATTTTTACTAAAGACCATCTGATGTGGAAATGTCAGTCATTTAACAGCCTTCATGCCCTATTGCTGATCCTATTTCTTTGCTTAGGATGCTCTAGAAGATGAGGCTACTGGCAACTATAAATTGGCAAACTATTGGCAAGCTGAAAAATTATTTATTTTCTACTCAATCTGTGTTTCAAGTATGCCTGTATCCAACTGCCCTGTATGTGGGTTCGCACATGTGCACACACACATACACAGAAATTTCCAGTTATTTTCCAGGTGTGTAGAATACTGCTCAATTCGGCTTTTAGTGGGTTTCTCTTGATTTTCACAACTCAAGTAAATAAAAGTGAAATATGATTGAATCCTTCCATCAGGGAGAACTGCCTGTCACCACTAAAATGCTATCTTGACACTGGGCAGACTTTGTTGAGAATTCAGCAATCAATGAAAAGTTGTTTGGTTTTTTTTGTTTGTTTGTTTTTGACAGTGATTTAGGTTACCAGTGGGCAAGCATTGCTTAAAAACTAAATTCAACAAATATTGTATCATATCCTTGACTGCTGCCCCACCAAGGGTAAGGCATTTTTCCACTTGTTTTCTGTCACGGCCATTCTGTTTGACATGGAGGAACTGGGGATCTGAGCACATCCTGATTGATAGGTATCCATTTAAAACCAGTAACTATTAGTTAAGATTATAATATTATAAGATTATAATATTAGTTAAGATTATAAGGTGTATAATAAATATACCTTTTAATATGACTGGCTTATTTGAATATTTTGAATGAATCCCTTTAACTAATGTAAAAGAAATCGTCTTGACAGCACTGTTTTCTCATTAGTTTTCTCTCACTGCTGGCAAAGAATCCTTTAAATAGTAAACTTAAAAGCCCACTGCTTCAAGACAGGAGAGTTAAAGCAAGCATAGTTCCTCTACATTCTCATCATCTTATTTGCAATGGAAATATCTGTCTCGCTCTCAGCTGACTGTGCCGAAGAAACGCTGGAGTCTTGACTCAATATTTGATCAAAGAGAGGCTTGCACTCTGTGTCTCTGTCTCTCCTCTCTCTCTCTCTCTGTCTTTTATTATATTACTACACATGATGAAATTGATAACTCTGAGAAGATTACACAATTATGGAATAACACCCAAACACTTTAAAAACAAAACAAACCAAAATCAAACTTTTAGCCTTTGCTTTAAGTTTCCTATTAAGTATCAGCAGCAACGTACTTTTGCTTGGGGAAGACTCCCAAGGTCAGTTATTTTCATTTGAAATTTTCTTTCAAATTTTCTGTGAGAAATAAATTAGCCAGCCTATTTCCAGAGAAAAATTTAAGAAATCATTAAGATTACTGATTATTTTAAGAAATTTAATTTTAGGAAATCATTGAATATGCTTAGTATATAACTTATTAACTTGGGCTTGCCCTTGAGCTTGTCTGGAAACAGTTTCCTTCTTCATTTGAGGGCTCTCTGTACTCCCCTTTGCCCTTCATTCCTACACAATGTTAGCTTCAGACCTGTCTGGAATTCAAAGAACATTTTTCTTTGATCACCTTGCTTAATTTATAACTACATTCATTCATCTGATCATTTAATGTTTGTCTTTCCTACAATTTTGTAAGCATCACGTGCCATATCTTGTTTTGCTTACCTCCTCATTTCAAGCAATGGCACATAGTAGGAGCTTAGCAAATATTTCTTGAATGAACACATGGGTCATCAAACAGAATTTTTATCAGTACCATAGTTTGCTACAAAAGAAATAGGTTTATGATTACTTTTTTTTTTTAATTTATGAAAATTTTCCCACATCCTTTGCATAAAAATTTCCTTCTATTGCGATCATTTACTTCACATCTTAGGAAGTAACATCTTGTGAATACAAATGAAACATCTTTGGTTAAAGCCTCATAGACCTCTGGGATCATCATTCCATATGTTTATTCACGTCTAGAGTGGTAAACATCATAGAAGATGCTTTAAAAACTACTTTTATATAAATACACTGGAGTGATGTTATTGGTTTGGAAGTTGCTTTTAAATAAATACACTGGTATATTTTTTCACATTTTGACTCAGGTTAAAAAGGAAATAAAAATTAAATTTGACTTTCAGAATATGTTTATAGAAGCGTTTCTATAATAACTGGTGTATAGAATATGTTGATTTCTACATACACAGTGATTTCAGCAAATGTGTCCCCTGCTTTGTGACAATTTACAATGAACACTTCTAAGGTGAGGGGCAGAGCTGCAGTAAAGCTGAGTATTTCAACTAAGAGTTTGCCTTGGGAGGGAAACAAATTTTTGATTGGAACCTAGAGATATGAGATGAAAATCTAGAGATCTTTTCTCTGTACCATTCTGAGTGAGTGAGTGTGTATGTGTGTGTGAAGTTCTCTTGTTTTTTATAAGATATGGTCAGTAGATAGGTTAAGGAAGGAAGAGATGTAGCTATTAGGTCCATGATTTGTTAGCTTTAAAATTGTAACAGAAGTAATCCCTCATGTAAGCACAAGGTAAAAGACTAGATATTTTTATGCTACAGCCATACAGAGTTGGAGAGAACAGAGACTTTGACATATACTGCAGAAAAAATTAAATTGAATTAAATTAATTCACTAATTTTACTTTGCTGTGGCTAAATTATTAAGACAATGAACATCAGTCATATTGGATTAAGCTCATTGTTTTTCCATTTTGATTAGAATAAATATATTCGGCAATAGGTACTCTGGGAAAATAATAGTTGGGAATCTATGGAATTTAGACCTAAGCCAAAAGGACTTGTGTGATCTAACACAGTAATTAGTACTGAAGACATCAGTATTGGTTCAGTTAAATAATAAGAGTAGTAACATCATCACACATACATATAAACAGGAGATCTGAGCATAATCAGTATTTCATGTTTTATCTTGCTGTAGAGATTGAGAGATAGACGTCAACACCTTTGAAAAGCTTCTGAATGTTACAGAATGTATAAGGCAAATGCACCTGAAGGCCATCAGAGCTGTGGGAAATTCTTCAGACCAAATCATAGAAACGGGGCCAGCAACGTGGTTGCTGAGATTGATGTAGGCTGGCCTAGATTTTAGATTAAATCTCTCTAATAATAATTGAAGCACCACATAACTTCAAACAATATAGGCCCTGAATCTTGGTGTTTTGTTTTGTATTTTAAAAGTATTAATTATCACAGACAACACAGTTTTTGTTTGTTTATTTGTTTTTAATAAATGTTCTACTTCCACAGACTAGGAGTCTTACTGCAAGTTGAATATAAGTATTTCTCTTTGTTTTCTCTTTGTTTTCACATTCTGATAAGTATTAACAGGTCTACGCATGAGAACATTCTTAAGTACAGCTCACTTGCGTGTTTATGTTAACGTGACTTCTCACACATTAATACCTTGTTAAGTTACCCATGATAAACCCTTTGAATTCTTCTTATAAACTTCATGCTAATTACGTATCACTTCATTCCTCCTTGTACACTGGCCTTTAGAAGCTTAAGAAATATGTTATCTTCATGAGTAGTCTTACTATTTAACATTTAAAGCTGCAGTCAAACTTTACCATCAAAATTTTTAAAAATCAAAATGTTTCCTAGAATAAGTGTGTGGATATCAAAGCTTGCCCATATTTCTTACTGGCTAATAAATATTTGATGAATTTTTAGTACTTTACATTTTTTATGAAAGTAACAATAACTGATATCCTACTACAAATGAATTTTTTCCAAAAAAAAAAAAAATGGAAGCTCACTTTCTACAGTTTGGAAACTAATGACTGGTTTTAGGATGATACTTAAAGAACCTCCTAAGCAGGTTCCAGCCTACACTTGATAGATCTGAACGAAAAGACAGTTTTCTTTGTGAACTAGACCTTTTCCTGAGAAGCTTTGTCTAGAGTCTTCTTAAGAAATGTTTATTTATTTAATTTTGAGCCCAGGGAGACCCTGGGTATCTCTATCCTCTATCTCTATCCTTTAAAAAAAAATAATAAATAAATCAAATAATGGTCTTGAATTAATTCTCAGAAAATCATCATCATCATCCCTCTTAAGTTGTCTGTTTGCATACCTAGTCATCTGTCATGGTTCACACAGATATTAAAAAGATGCAATGCTGATTTTAAACACCAAAGAGAAAAGCAGTTGTTTAAAACTAGTGGAATATTACCATGACTAGATAATTCACTTAAAAGTCAGTGAAAATTATACCTTATTTTTAATATGAACATAAAATATATATGAATTTAAGTCAACTCATAATTTTTGTCATTTATAAAGTTATTTAACCGTTCATCTTTAACAGTTATTCATTTAGAAAAAAATTAGCTTAAAATTAAGGAACTAACTTCTAGAAAAGCCAAGATGATGGTTATTAAATCATAACTTTTAAAAATTCTGGAAAAAGTTACATAATCATAATCAAATTAGAGCTCCTAGAGTCCCACTTTTTCTATTCCAAGTTAGCCTCTTATGATTTTCAATTTATATCGTAAATTCTAGATATTCAGTGATACTAAATTATTCTTTCAGAAGAAAACAAACATTTATCAAGGATATCTTATGTACCAGATCCTGTGCTAGTTGCTGAGGTAAGGAGCTTAGATAATTATAATGGAGGTGAACACACTGTAGGAATGGGTCATTCCAGAGGTGGATTATTTTGACAGTATTAAGATGGTCCTAGCTAATCTTCAGTGTAGTAATTTATCAATCAATATTAGGTTGTTTGACTGTTCCCTGTCCTAAAACACACGGACATGTATAGTATGACATTGATGAAAGTGCTGAATGTAAAATTCCTTATTAGCCCTAATCAGGTCTACTTTTGGACTGTGTTTGGTCAATTACCCATTCAAAAAGTTGTTTTTTAACTGAGGATATACTGCGTGTAGTATATGTGGTATAATCTTGAGCAGATAACTACACTTTTGACAGCTTCAGTTTTCTCATGGGTAATATCAAGTATAGTCACTAAGGTAAAAGGTAAGCTGCTATAACAAAGAGGTCCTAGATTACAGAAGTTCAAATCAAGTATTTTTCTTTTTCTTTTTACATAATAGTTTGGGGCAGACAGGTCTCCATGAAGTCATTCAGGAACATAGGTTGATGGAGCATCTCTGCCATTCTTAGCATATTATTCCAAGTACACTCCAGTTCCTTACCATTTTCTGACACTGCAAAGGAAATGACAGTGAGTCTGGGATAAATCTTTTATAGAAAATGCCTGAGAAGTTACATATATACCTGTGTTCACACTTGTGGGAGCTTAGTAGCATGACTGCATTCAGCTTCAAAAGGGGCTCGGAAATGTAGATGACCTTGTGCCCAGGAAAAATGCGAGAAATGATGTAGAAGGACAATCAGCAATCTTCTGTATTAGTATAAAAATATTCACCTCTACTGAACTGTTGTACAAAGTAAGATGTTGTATTTGAATCATTTAGTGCAGTTCATAATACATGGTAAGTGCTCAATACATGTAATTTATTATTATCTGTCACTATCATTATTATTAAGGTACAGATACAGAGAAGGTAGGGTATAAGCTGATGAAAACTTGCATTCCATATAGGGTACTTTTCCATAGTGAGAGAAAAAAGGAGAAAACTTAGGAATTTTGCGTTGTTGGCATTTATTCTTTACTTGTGACGATTACCTATGTGTTCTGTTAATGAAAACGTTTGTGTGCCCACACGTTTGTGTGGTTGGAAATTTGCTAAGCAGCTAATTTCTTCATTTGTGAGTTACTTGGGGGCAAAAAAAAGGCCTCATAAGAGAATTTATTGGTAGTAGTGTTCACGGGAAAACAAGCCTTTAGCTCAAAGTCAAATGGAAATTATAAATTATATTCCTCCCTTTCTTATAGGTCCACAGAATGAAACATAAACAGAGTTAAAGTCGTTCTTTTGTCCAGAAGTTATTCTTTTATTTTCTAAAATATTCATTAAGACTCAGCACAAATATTGTGAGACCACAGTGGAGGAACTGCAAGAAGTCTATTCACTGAGCAGACACGAGGAGCTTGGAATAGCAGCTAACTAAATAAAAGCCATAACTTATTCTGGCAGTGAAAATTCATCATTTAAAATCTCCCACCAACATAACATATTTTATAATAAAACAAAATTTAGAAATTTATCTTCTGCATCCCAAACGATCCTGGTAGATATTTGAGTTTTAAATTTTAAATTGGAGCAGCATTTTAGTGAAATTCTCTTTCAAATATTGATGTGGGCAGCTGCTACTAATTTCAGGCATAAATCTAAGAAAATATACTTTGCATTGTGATTAACTAAAAATCCTTCTCTGGTTAGGATGTTGTCTGTGAGAAAGATGGATTATGCTAGATAAGCCAGGTGTTTGTGCTCATAAAATTGTGAAATTTCTGTTGTGATTGAAGACAAAAGATTGTATCCCTAATTAGTCAGCCACAAAATACATATTAGAGAAATATAAATTGTAATTAAGTCAGTGAAAAAAGATGTTATATACTTTTATAACTGCACCACAGATTTTGATTTTCTTCCTAGTCCAACCCCCTTGAGGCAAAGACAGCTCTCTACTACATAGTGGAGAAAATCTTAAACATGGAGTCAGAAAACTTAGAGTCAAGTTGTAGCTAGTTTTACCTTGTTATCTTGTAAAGACAGATCATTCAACTCATCTACTGATAAGCTAATTAATGTGTACCAGCCTCCATTCTCTGAAGTAAACCAAAAAGTAAAGGTTCTTATTCTCATGGAGAGTGTGTCTGTGTGTGTGTGTGTGTGTGTGTGTGTGTGTTTGGACAGTGAAGGTATGTTAGAGAAAGATTGGGCTTATATAAATATAAATAAATGTCTAATATAAAAATGGTGTAAGAAGTAAGAAGAAGTAAGTCTGGGGGAAGGAGAAGCCAGTAGCTGAGAAAGTAATGCAGCGGAAATGCTGTTATAGTGAGGGTGGTTATAGAAAGCCTCTGAAAAGTTGAATTTTGAGCAGAGCAATATGCTCAGTATAACTTCTGACCCTTCTGTACATCTGGGATAAGAGTACTGGAAGATGAATCCCATGGATATGGGGAGGATTTTAGATTTTATGTGAGACGCATTCCTCTCATTCGTAAAGTGAAAACTATCTCTGACCTACCCACCACATATATTGGTAAAAGGGAAAAAGAATGTGATAATATTTGTAAACATAAAATACTGCCTAAACCTAAGGTACTTAAGATTTGAAAAATCTTTGTTTTGCTGTGATTTCAACTGAAAGATATGGATGTTCCAATGGAAGTTTGTTCTTTTAAAGGAGACCATTTTGTGGGGAAGAAAAAAAGGTTTTAGGAATAGTGATGCATGGAGTGTATGTGTGTGTGTGTGTATATATATATATATATATATATATAAAATCTTCTCAAATATTATATATATATCCTCAGATATTAATTCAGCCTATATACATGTGTGTTTGTGTTGCAGAGTTGATAACCTAGGATTATATTTTTAATCAAATAATTTTCTAACACATTTATTATCTTTTGCTTTATTGTTGAGATTTCAGACTTAGATATTAATAGAAATATACATAGAAATGCAATATACTAGAAATATATTCCTTTATATTCATGAAATAATATTTTTTTTTGGCTAAATTGTCATTTCTTACCCTAAATAGTTTTTTAAATTTAGCTTTTCTCTGTATCAACTTTCGGAACGATACAGGACAAAAGGTTGATTTAGTTTGTGAAACTGATCCTACGTTTTAATACTTACTGCTCCGTGAAGTCCTTTAGTAGTCCTAAAACACATCTAATACAGTGCAGCAGGAACCTGTTCCTTAGCATCTTGTGTAAACCAACATTTGCATTATTCATGACTGATTTCCCTATAGGAATAAATGTAAAGAATGGGCATACGTTCTTGGAGTACATAATTCTACAACCATTACGGTGTTCCTTTTTATTATTTCTGATCATTGTTGCCTATACTTAATGTATTTGCTCTTGAATTAACTGCAGAGTTGTTTGAATATTTTGATGGCATTTTATCCCTTTTAACACCTCTTTCAAAGTTCGATTTAGAAATGCATATGTTAAGCACCACTTAGGATTATCTGGATATTGTTTAGTTTGGATTTTTTTTAAAGATTTAAAATTATAGTCACAGTGGACAGTAAAACAACTGAGTAGCCGTGAGCATCACTCACAGAAGCTCTGATGCAAGCAGAATGGATATTGTTTACCCAATCCTGGCAAAATGACAGTGTTTCCTATTTACTAGGCTAATAAGTACCACAACCACAAAACAATGCCATGACACTTTTCTAGCCCTCCCATCCCCAGTTTTACATATCTCTGCATTCTTTTGCTCTAAGTTAAGACTTTATTTATCTCAACCTATTTCAAATGAGCCATATCTCAAGTTTCCCTAAAATGAAAGTAGGCTATATTTCCTGTTTGAGGCACTTTTTAAAAAATTTCTCTTTTTATACTCTTTCCTTCTCTGTTATGGTATTTTTTTCTGAAAGCTCCCTAAATTGGAAATACACTCAGAGTTACAGAGGCATCCATACCACTCTCACTTTTCTGTGCAGTAAATGCCCTCTATCACCTTATCAAGTCCCAAACCTGTGACACATCAATAAATACACTCTACATGTCATGGACTGTGAGTCAGAATCTCAGGGGAAGTTAATGCTATTTTATGCTTTTCTAATTGTTAGAGAAGGCGCTTTATATCAGGACAAATTATCTTCCCATAACCTCCATTCACTATGATGGATCGATTTAACAGGGGAAATGAACCAATCATTGTGATGGTCAGTAAGATTTATTTCCCCCTTCAAAGTACACAAAGCCTGCTTGGGCTCTAAAAATAATGAATGTGGTGTTCAGTTATCTCTTACTCTTTGAAAATAAAATGTAGTATTTTTCCTAGTAATTAATGATGCTTTTCAAAAAGTATTTAACTGTCCTTTACTTTAAAAAGCTATGTGACAGGATAATTGTCTTTTTGTATTTACTAGACAAGAGGCAACTATGCCAAAGTATGAGGAGCTGAGAGTAAACTTGGAGCATAAAGACGTGCGTGTGTCACTCATTAGCTATGTGAACTTAAAGCAGTTTTTTTTTTCTTCTTTCTTTCTTTTTAAACTATGTTGAGCTTCAGTTTTCCATTTGTATACTGGAGAGAATGGAAGCTAACTTGCGATAAAATAATTAACAAGTTCTGGAAAAGTCCAAGCACATTGAATGACACATAGTAGGTATTCAAAAACATAGTCTTTTCTTTTTAAAGCTACAGCTAGAATTTTTAAATCCTGTAATCCAAATATATTCGTATGAGTCCCACATTTCCAATGCATTTTTTATGTATGCCGTGATGAGATGGCCCCATAATTTTGGAATGCTAAATTTACATTCTCCTGAAGAGAATTCATTGTCAGCTTTACTACATGACTGCACAGGAAAAACAAATCTCACACATGATTTTAATGGAAACGAGTTTATATTAGATATCCTTTCCTTACACAGATATGAATATTTTGTGTTTGGATAATTTTGTAATTGGAAAATATCTATATCATTTTTTAAATGGCTGAAAACAAAGTCATTACATGAAATTTATTGTAATTGTTTAGCATAAATTGATTTTTTTATTTAATAATAAAATCTTTATTTTGTGCTAAACAAATAACATTGACAATAAAAACCTGGATTGGTCATTTTTAAATATCTGTACCATACTAATCTGTATTTCTGTAAATGTATGTTTTAAAGATCTTCTAAAGTTTTATTTTCAAAATCCATTGTTAAACTTTTTAGACAAGATGCTATAAAATTTCTGTATGAATAATGGACTGTATTCTTCAAAAGTAATAGCCTAATCTCAATAGCTATTACCTATCTGGTGAATATCCAATTTCAGATGAGTTAATCTTCCATGAAAGTAACTTTATTAAGCTAACGTTTATTGAGCACCACCTATATGCAGCCCATGTCACTAAAATTTGCAAAAGAAGAAAAAGGAAGGTAGGGTTGGATTTCAAAGAACTTGGAATCTTCATTGAGATACTACTACACATTCCAGAAGCAGTTAGGACTATATGAATTTTTTAAGCCTATTATAATTAATAACTTACAATGTTTTTCTAAGTGCACTGTTTAATAACATAAAAAGACAATAAATGCTTAAATATTTTAAAGGATGTTTTGAGAAGAAAATCTTTTTTCTCTGTTGTATATAGCCAAAAAATATGGTGTATAGCAAATCTGTATCTTTACATACTGATACAAACACCTTGAGTGAGTATATTGCTTTACACAAGGTGACTGGCTAGATTGAAGCTATGTAGGCACAGCCTATAAGCCACACCATTACCTTTTCCCATAATTTAACTGTGAAGCTATAAATAGTACCAATAGGCATTTTCAGTTGAAAATTAATAACCATTAGAGATGTAAATACAGTAGAGTGTTACACTAGAGCATATATAAGTCACTTTAATTGCGTAAGTAATTAACACTTCTGCTGTTCTCATTATCATTTTGTTCCAGTTGAAATGCTTGTTAGTAACCTACTCTGTAGAAGGAACAGCGTGTCATTACAACAGTTGACACAAGGCAGCCTTCAAGTATGTGACACTAATTAAATTAAAACTTAAATCACAAATAGACTTCTTTTAACTAATGATGAATGACCATCTTCACAAAATAACGTTCGCTTCTTTATTCAAGAGTAACAAGTCCTGCTTTTAACATGTTGTATTAAATCACAAAGAAATCCATTAACAAAGCTCTTATGTCTCTCTTTCCAAAGTGAAGGAATATTAACATTTTGAGGCTTTTCTGCAGAGTAAGAGAATTTTCTTCTCCCTTGAATCACAGTGACAAATGATTATGGTTTCTATCATCAGCATAAGTAGGAATGTCACCCTTCTCAAGTGACTAGGTAATGATGTAGTCTTTAGTAGGCAGAACAATGTTTTAGAAGTTTGGAAGTCAGTATTCTGTTCTAGCTAAGGACAGTGGTTGGTGCATAGAAAGTGCTCAATAAATGGTATCGGTATGTTATTATATACTTAGTTGTCCTTGGAAAGGCACTGAGTCTTAGTGACCACAAGTGTACTCTATAAACTGTAGTTACACAGGGATCAGGTACATAGGGAAGCTTATAGGATGCTCAGACAAGGCTTCATGTGAGTACAACCCTTGGATATGGTGAGAATATTCAGAGAATGCAGGTGAGTTCCTTAGGAAGTAACCCACCTAGCAATCTTGAAAGAGATTGGTCTACAAAGCAGAATGTTACTAATTCTCAAAAAAGAAATATGGTCTGGACTATGTGCATTGGCTGATTAGCACATATTTTCCATTTTAAAAGTTTACTTTATAACTAGAAAACTAAAATATAATTACAGTTTTGCTTGGTGAGGACAAAATATTAATTAATTTAAGGATATATGTTGAATCATATTAATGTCTCTTGTAAAGTTACGAAGCCTACAACAATATTTTTCAATCCGCAGATTTCATTTCAAACTGTCAAGGAACATTTGACAGGTATGGGAACAACTTTGATCAATATGTATAATATATTTTTGTTACATACTGTAACACATAAGTATACAAACTGCTATGGTAGTGAAAGTCAGAAGCATATCTGAGTTGAACAAGTATTAAAATGTTACTCTGAGAAAGAAGAAAGAAACCTAATATAACGTAAGGATAGGAAATAAAAACAATAGTTCACTGGAACTTAAAAATGTTTTCCTATGAGCATATAAGAATGATTAAAGGGAGAAAGAGTAGTAGCTTAAATGAAAATGAAAGAATATATGATAACCACTGGATTTTTTCTAAACTCTTAAGAGGCATTGTTATACTGCATTAGTATAATAGTAGTGTGTTTATTTAAATTATTGTTGGGGGACAGAGAGTGGGAGTAAGAGAGGATTTTATTCTTCTCAAACATGACTATAATAATTATTTAAAATTATGCCACTAATACAAGTAATTCTAAACCTTTGGTCTAATGCAGCATTGTCCAATAAAACTTTCTGTGATGAGGGAAATGTTCTGTGTCTGCACTGTCCAATATATTAGCCACTAGCCATATTTGGCTATTGATCATTTGAAATGTGGCTGAGATTGAAAAACTAAATCTTTAATTTTATTTCACTTTAATTTTAATATATAATAGCTGCATGTGGCTAGTAGCTACCATATTGGACTGCACAAGTCCAAGGTGTCCATCTCTACCATAGGGACTCAATGTTAGGGGTTCCAGAGTGTTCTTGATTTACTGGTGATAACAGTATGGACAGTTTTTTGCTCCTTGGGTACCCATTTTACAGATTCTGTATCTGGTAACACATTGTTTTTGCAGACAAATTTCCAACAGTTAGCTTAGTGACTAACTTTGACTTCTTATAGGTTTGTCCCTTGGTTGGAATTTCCCTTTTCCAATGATCACTTACTGTGAGTTATTTATAAACATAATAAGTGATTTCATCAATTAGAGTGTGGGTATGTGTTTTATGCAGACATTTCTCACAGAGTAACCTTATCCTCTACTTTTAGTGGGATCTCGCTACCAACCAGACTTGTAAATCAATTACATTCTAAATAATGACTAACTGAATCCATTTGTTAATATTTAATGATTGCTGAATATTTGCATCCTGCGTCAGCCACTAGTGATCCAAAATGATAAAGCATCACCCCTGCCCTTGAGGAACTTACAGTCTTTAAATGCACAGCACTGTAAATAAACCGATTCATTTTCCAAAGCAGGCTTAATTAATATGAGGCCTCTGGGGAATCATCTACAACAAATATGAGTTTGCTAGCAAGCAGAAAGTATTTATCAAACAATATCTTTCCTTTATACCAGTCATCAGGAGTATTATTAATTTATTAGTTACTATTTAGGACTGGCAGAAATCCAATAGCCTAAATTGTTTCCAAGGTGGCTTTTGGAGCTAATGCCTGAGGAAAAATATAAAATTCTAATCTATTTCCATGTATACAACAAGTAAAGTACTTAGTGTTAGGATATGCCTGAATACCTAAATATATTGAGCAACACTATATTTTGTTTATTAGATATCTCTCTTTTCAGAACTTTCAACAGTGGCAAAGTTTGCCTTAAGCATTCTCTCTCTTTTGCTCCTTACATCCTTGGAGACACCCAGTTCTCCGACTCTGTTACTTGGAGGAAGAAAATCAAATGAAAGAACTCATTCATACTGTGTTAAGAGTGAGCCTCAAAATGTTACATTTTAGAAGAGGTTGGAGGGGGGATCTCACTTTATAAGTATGGGAGGGAGTTAGGGGAAGAGAGAGCGTTTCCCTGGCACGATGCAAATCATACACATAGGAAGAGGCTATAATTATGAATATAGCTAGTATTCTACTGTGTGTTGTTGCTGCATTCTATGTACAGGTAGAATTTTCATACATAATTGCAATATTGTTATTTTAACTACCATAATATACCACATTCTGCCATTACTAGTTGAATTTCATGTTTTCTGTGTCACCAGATGTTGAAAGTAAGTTGACCCTCAGAAGTAGCTACAGAAAACTTTATCAGTAGTTAAGGAGAACTTTACCAGTTTTCAGACTAGAGAAAAGATATATACGGGGTGTGTGTGTGTGTGTGTGTGTGTGTGTGTGTGTGTGTGTGTGTGTGTGTGTGTGTGTGTGTGTGTATTCATCATAAAGCGAACTATTTTTTCGTCTTTGAGATAAAAGCTATAACTGCTCTTCTTCTGTTCATATGCCTTTAAAGATTTAGGTTCAAGGGAATCATGGCTGGCATCAGTCCATTTTCACACTACAACCCATAAGGTGCAGAATGGCCTTAAAGATTTAAAAATTGTCTTTCAAATTAAGTTGAACATAATTATAAGCATGATGACTTTGTAATTTCACTATCCTATTTATCCTTTTTTATGATAATGCTAGTAAAATATTTTCTCATAGGCTGATTTTTTTCTTAATAGTGAGACTTCAGATATCTGTCTAAATTCCAATGAGAAATAACATTTTCTTTCTTTTGTTTAAATCAAGTAATTTTTGAGGTCTCAAGATGCTGAAGTATTTTGATGAAAAAAATTAGAGGTTGAGATAGAAATATTCATATGAAAACAAATACCTAAAACTTGGGGGATTCCCCCCTTTTAGCTCAAGGTGACCAGGATATTAGAATATCAGCCTTGTCATGTCAAATGCAAATAAACTGCTTGTCTTCCCGTTGGGGAGAATCTATAACTATTGTCTTGCCCTTAGTTTCCATTACTTTAGAAGGACGCTGGTTCCTATGGAATATCTTAAAAAATCCTGAAATTAATATTTTATTCTGTGAAGTTATGGCATATTATGAAATATTTTGAAATGAATTTTCCAACTCGACAGATTTGCAATTTGACTAGTATAATTAAATACTATATTTTCTTGAGATATTTAGATATTAGTAAAAGTGTTCCACATCTGTCACTACACTTGATCCACACAGGTTCGGCTGTGAAGTTAGACTGGTGCCTGTCTCTGCCCCCACTTTGCCAACATTTAACAGATGGTAGAATGAGAATATGTTGTTCAGATAACTTTCTTAGAGTCATGCAGTTGGGGAATGTCAGAGCCAAGCCTCAACATCTGACTCCAGGTTTGCAGCTATTTCTATAAGACCATAAGCGAGAGAATATATAAATTTCAGGGACAGCCAAAATTTCCCCAAATTGTAACTTTGTATGTCACTCTATACAATGCATATTTCTTTTAGATCTTTGTCATGATTGCATCACAGATGCATCCCATGCGCTTGCTAATTTCAGGACATAGATTTACTTGTGTGGAAGAGCTTGCCACTAATTTCAAGGCTTATTTTGCAGAAAATGTTTTCAAGTTACCAGGACTACAACTTCAACAACAACAGAAAGTTGTAAGTTCTCTCCTCTAATTTAATTTGCATGGGTCATTAACTTCAAAGTCTAAAATGACTCAGTTATGCTGTAGCACTTTAAGTATGAGCCAAAATCAATGGCAAGTGCTTGATTGGAAACTGGAAGCTATTTACGGGCCATTGCATTTTTTCCCCATGTAGTATATTATGATTTCTCCTCTCATCCGCTCAGAATTCATGAAAGGATTATGTTATTGAATTTTAATTCTCTAGATTTTTATATAATGGGACTCATGGAATCGCTTTATAATATTCATATTATTGAATTATACTGTATCCACCTATTTTCTACCTTGAATTTATCAGCACATTATAAATAAAAATAAAATATTTGAAACATAAAATTAATGAGCTTCCTACAATTCGTCAAAGAAAATGAAATTTTCTCAAATGAGAAAGGAATATTTTTTTATTGAAAAAGAAAGAGAATAAAACACATTGCTGTCACTATTGGCCATAGTCATAAAAATCCATGTTATGCTTAGGAGATTTAATAAGAAACATGTTTTTGTTGTTGTTTGAAAATGGGAATCTGTTTTAGAATGAATGATTAAGTTATTTTACATAAGTACTTCATCTGTAGCAAAAGGAAATAAAATAGCAGAGAGAAGGGCAATGTAAAAACCAAAGAATATATGAAGGAACTGCAGTGATCATTTTTGTTCATCTCAAAACGAATAGAGAAATTACCTCTAGACCACCCTTAATATTGAGAACCCCCTCTGATTGAGTTTGTCTAGAAACAGTAAATTTCTTCCCCATGAGACTACCTATGCCTTTGTTATATAGATCTCGTTGTTCACAAATCTTATGTGGATCAAAAACTGAAATTTTGGAGGAACCACTGGCCTAAGCTCCCTTCCACTGTGAATCCTTCATAGACCAATAATCTTCATTCAATAATAATTCTCATGACAATTTTTCTCAATTTTTAAACCATTGACTTAAAAACATAATTCCCTGACTCTACTCATTTTATTTCCCTTCTATGGAATGAAAAGTATTTGTTGATACATTTTTTAATATGGTACTTAGTACGCTAAAGGTGTTCTGAAGAAAGGGGTAGCTTTATCTTTCTTAGTAATAAAAAAAAAATCACAGAACGGACTTGAGGACACAGGGTGGGATGGCGAAGCTGGGATGAAGAGAGAGAGTAGCACTGACATATATACACTACCAAATGTGAAACAGATAGCTAGTGGGAAGCTGCTGCATAGCACAGGGAGATCAGCTCGGTGCTCTGTGACCACCTAGAGGGGTGGGATAGGGAGGGTGGGAGGGAGGGAGATGCAAGAGGGAGGGGATATGGGGATATATGTATGCATATGGCTGATTCACTTTGCTGTACAGCAGAAACTAACACAACATTGTAAAGCAATTATGTGCCAATAAACATAAAAAAATCAAAATCATATATAAAAATTTACACCTATTAAGGAAGCCTAATGCTGAGTGCTAAAACAAATCTTATATGTATCATTTTTAAATTCCAAATTGCAACTTTACATTGTTCCTTGTTAATTTTTCTTTTCTGGCCAATCATTACAGTTTAAAAATAACTTACTTAAATATCCAAAGTATTAGCTGTATTCCCAAGCCTCATTCATTTTGGGAATTTAAAAGATGTGACACATGAGTCCTCATTTAAACTATTGATTACCATGACATCTTGCGTGGAGTCCAACCCAGACCTTTCTCCACAGTGATATTAAGAACCTTCCATCTGCGACAACATGGATAGAACTTGAGGGCATTTTTGCCAAGTGAAATAAGTCAGACAAAGCAAGGACAGATACTGTGTGATCTCATATGTGGAAACTGAAAAAAATATAAACTCATAGGAACAGAGAACAGACTGGTAGTTCCCAGAGGCAGGGGTTGGGGGGCAGGAGAAATTGGGTGAAAATGGTCAGAAGGTACAAATTGGAATTGGGATAAGTATTAAGGGAAGGAAGAGGTTCTACTCTGGAAATACAGTCTCATAGGCAGCAGATCACTGTGGGTAATTGTGGAACCCTGAGGCCAAACTGCCTGAGTTTGAATCCTGATTCCACAAAATAATAGCTGTGACTCTGGACAAGATATTTAACTTCTAGGTCTTTGTTTCCTGACCCATAAAATGGGAATTAGAAGTGTGCCCCGTAAGATTGATCAGAAGGCTGAGTCCAGCTAATTCCGAAGGGCTCTGGAACACTGCCTGATATATGGGAAGCATTCAACAAATGTTAGTTATGTCATTGTCAAGGGAAAGCATTTCTTGTCAATTATACAATATATTCTATTTTTTAGTTTCTCAGACCAGAGTAGAGATATGAAACCATGAAAGGAGACACTGATGAAAGTGAAATTTGTGACCACTTTGCTCAGGGCCTGGGGAAATAGAGCCCAGATGGAACAGACTGGGTGTTGGTATTTGCCTATCTAAGCCACTGCCAACTTTTGTAGAAGCCATAACTGAATTTTAGGGATATTTACAACAAAAAAGACATGCAGTAGAGTTTCTACTCAAAGGCAGACAACATGCAGAGAATGTCATGGCCGACATTAACTACATACCTGTGGGAACTGGTTAGCTCAGGAGTGGTTTGGAGAGGTAGATTCCATGGCGCTTTCCCTGGAGTGACTGGAAAGATATCACCTTTATGCAGTTGCTCTGAGTGCCAGCCAGGAAGCAGCCCTTTTGCAGGGTGGAGCCTGAGGTTTAGAGACAAGATTTGGACTCATTTTGAGAGACTGAATCTTTGGTAAAAATTTATTTTCCCTGCAGTTTCACTGATGCCATAATACATAGTGAAGGATATAAAGGGATACCATTGTGAAAGTTATTTTACCAGGTAGGAAACTTGCAAGAGGATTTATATTTCAAAATGACAGTGACCTAAAACTCACATCAAAAAATGTCTTAAAGAAAAAGGGTCCAGAATTGTAGCCTATGGAACCATATTACTCAGAATCTCACCCCAAAAAATGACAGACTTTAAACATCTGGGGCTTTTATTCCTCAGTTCAGTAGAACTTTGTACACAAAACAAGTTGTCAGCGTGCTACAGATAAAGACATTAATTCAGAGTAACAAAGTCTCCCTATTTAAAAAAGAATTGCATTTTAGTTCACCATTCCTTTTCAGCAATTTAAGGCATTTAATGGCTGTGTTTTATTAGGGTCATAAATTATATATGTTTTGGGCACTTTATAGTATCTTAGCTTCAAATACTAATGTTACACAGGTATGTTGGGTTCTGAGATACTCAACTTTTCCTTTTAAGTTGTACAACCAAAAATTTCAAGCATTCAGAGATCGACTGTGGAAAAGTCACCATACTTAATAGTAATATAATCCTTGAGTAATTTTATATTTTGTTATACTGCTGTAGTAGGTTAGTTTCCACTTTTAGAAACATTTCTTAAAGATTCAAAACGAATTTACCTCCTAAATATTAATTTTGAGTTTATTTTCATTGAAGTTGAAATTTAATTTAAATATTTTAAAGGTAGAAAACTTGTAGTTATGCATTGCCAACTTTTAGAAAGCCTCAACAGTTACCAACTTTTTCTTTCTTCAGTGGCTGATAGTTTGCTGTTTGTTCAGTAGATTTGCACTAGAGCTCAGGCCTGGCAGACCCTTGCTGGGTTCTTTAAGCATTTTCATAGCAGTTCATTCTTAGGGAAAAGTAAAGAGAATTTGGTCAAACAGGAATCACCCTGCAGTGCTTATTCTTCTGTCATCTCCTTTTTCCTGGACCCTTGTCTCTGTCCTCACCTCACACTAATTTGGGAGTATGAGGAAAAACCCTACTCGTTCTTACTCTATCTTAAATACTGTGCTATTCTACCTCAATTGTGGTCGTTAATCAACTTCATCAGATAATACCATAATGAGAACATAGGTGTAACCAAAAGGAAATGCTGTAGTAAAAGATTTGTATATTTTCTCAAACTCATATATATATGGTTTTGCTTTAGCAGAATATTATTTTCTATTTCACCAAATTATCGTTTGTGTGTGTGTGTGCAAGTCTGAAAAGGCCTATCTTTGATGAGGTTTCAATCAGATCCCATGTAGTAAAGGTATTGAACTAACAAATGTATTGTTTAGAATAAGCAATTTAGAGAAAAAGTATTAAACTTAAAAATGGAAAAAAACAGTGCTTTTGGAAAATTTTCATTTGCATGTACCTATTCAAGCTTCTATAGAAAAGAGCAATTTCAAAAGCCATGTTATAAATTTAGGGTCATATAAAAACTGGATCAGTTCTGTTACCCAGTGCCTGATTTTCCATTGCTCACATTTCTGTTGAGCTTTGTTTTTCCTTTTCCTTTCTGTTTCAAGTCCCATTGACCATTTTTATGTTCATTACCATGGGTATGAAGGTCAGAAAGGGCAGATGAAAAGAAAATGAATCAATGGTTTTCTTTGCAAATATATATGACAAAAAAAGATTTAGTGGAGGTGAGACTCAGTTAAAACTTGCTACAACAATATTTACTGTAGGGCAGAATTCACTGTAAAAGTTGACCACCTTTTGAGTCCTTCAAAGCTCCAGTAATCAAGACTATGGTACTGGCACAAAAACAGAAATATAGATCAATGGACAGGATAGAAAGCCCAGAGATAAACCCATGCACATATGGGCACCTAATTTATGACAAAGGAGGCAAGAACATACAATGGAGAAAAGACAGCCTCTTCAATAAGTGGTGCTGGGAAAACTGGACAGCTACATGTAAAAGAATGAAATTAGAGCACTCCCTAGCACCATACACAAAAATAAACTCCAAATGGATTAAAGATTTAAATGTAAGACCAGACACTATAATAAACTCTTAGAGGAAAGCATAGGAAAAACACTCTTTGACATAAACCACAGCAAGATCTTTTTAGACCCACCTCCTAGAGTAACGGAAATAAAAACAAAAATAAACAAATGGGACTTAATGAAACTTCAAAGCTTTTGCACAGCAAAGGAAACCATAAACAAGACAAAAAGACAACTCTCAGAATGGGGAAAATGTTTGCAAATGAAACAACAGACAAAGGATGAATCTGCAAAATATACAAACAGCTCATGGAGCTCAATATCAAAAAACAAACAATCTAGTTAAAAAATGGGTGGAAGACCTAAATAGACATTTCACCAAGGAAGATATACAGATGGCCGAGAAGCACATGAAAAGCTGCTCAACATCACTAATTATTAGAGAAATGCAAATCAAATCTACAATGAGATATCACCTCACGCTGGTCAGAATGGCCATTATCAAACAATCTAGAAACAATAAATGCTGGAAAGGGTGTTGTGAAAAGGGAACCCTTCTGCGCTGTTGGTGGGAATGTAAATTGATACAGTCACTATGGCGAACAGTATGGAGGTTCCTTAAAAACTAAAAATAGATTTACCATATGACCCAGCAATCCCACTACTGGGCATACACCCTGAGAAAACCATAATTCAAAAAGAGACATGTACTAAAATGTTCATTGCAGCACTATTTACAATAGCCAACTCATGGAAGCAACCAAATGTCCATGGACAGATGAATGGATAAAGAAGATGTGGCACATATACACAGTGGAATATTACTCAGCCATCAAAAGAAACAAAATTGAGTTATTTGTAGTGAGGCGGTTGGACCTAGAGTCTGTCATACAGAGTGAAGTAAGTCAGAAAGAGAAAAACAAATACATTATGCTAACACATATATATGGAATCTAAAAAAAAAATACTGATGAACCTACTTGCAGGGCAGGAATAAAGAGGTAGACCTCGAAAATGGACTTGAGGACATGGGGTGAGAGGAGGAAGCTGGGGCGAAGTGGGAGTAGCATCGACATATATACACTACTGAATGTAAAATAGTTGGCTGGTGGGGAGTGCATTTAATTTATATCTTTTTTATAATCCTCAACATGGAGAATCAGAAAATTCCTTTTGTTCTTGCCGTTTTGTTCTTTCTTTCTGAGCCAAGAAAATTTTCAAGAGGGTATTGCAATTTTATAAATTGTTAGAATTTTCCATAAATGTAAGGAATTCCTCTCTAGTATCCAAATAACAGACCTCACTAGTTAATGTTTTCAGACCATTCAGATATCATTTAGTGGGTTAGTTTCATTAACATTACAAATAGTCCCTGATTTGTGATGGTTCAACTTATGGTTTTTCAAACTTACGGTGATGGGAAAGCAATACACACTTCAGTAGAAACCATACTTTGAATGTTGATCTTTTCCTGGGCTAGCAATAAGAGGTACATCCTCTCTTGGGATGCTGGGCAGTGGCAGCAAGATGCAGCTCCCAGACAGCCACGTGATAATGAGGGTAAACAACTGATGCACTTACAACCAGATAACCATTCTGTTTTTCACTTTCAGTACAGTATTCAGTAAATGACATAAAATAGTCAGTGTTTTATTATAAAATAAGCTTTTGTAAGATGATTTTGCCCAACTGTAGGCAAATATAAGTATTCTGAGCACCTTTAAGGTAGGCTAGGCTAAGCTTTGATGTTTGGTAGGTTAAATGCATTTTTGACTTAATGATCTTTTCAACTTAAGATGAGTTTATTGGGATGCAACCTCATTACGAGGAAGATCTGTATTAGTAATGTTGTGATTAGGTATGTTAGTTTGTGTGTGTTTCAAATTCAATCTCATCGTTTCCTGTATTCTCTTTTCACTCGGCATAAAACTCCACATCCAGGATACACTTGTTTTTATAAAATTTGGAGACAAGGCTATTGCCAGTAGATGATTCCCAAGAGGAAAGAGAAACTTCTTTTGCTGATTGACTAGTCACCAAATACTGTTTATTTAGCAGTTGTTTAATTGTTCACATAAGTTGGAGACATTTGGCTCCGTTTAAAAACAGGAGAGCCAAGGTGCTCTTTAATGAACGGAAGCAGTTATATATGAGTACTCTCAAAGGCTCTACAGTGATTCCATACAGGGTTTCCCAGGGGGGATCTGCCTGAGGGTTTAGTGTTGGCACACTGAACTCAAACTCAAGCCTGGCTAAGACTCTATGTTTTTAAATATTCAGTTGAATCCTAAATGGTCTTCATTCTTCCTTTTAGGGATTTATATTGCTTCAGAGATACAGACTTGCACTTTGTCAGTTCTAGCATGAAGGCGATGTGGATATGATGGGTAGAAGATTGGGAGTATGGGTGGCAGATGTTAAGAGGTAAACTCTGTGGCTGAAAAACAGGCAGATAACTTTGCCATATGGTATTTTAACCTGTGATATTGGCATTCTTCCTGTGGGGCTTCATCCTGCCAAGCTAACCAGGCACTGAAGCTGAGGGGCAGAAATAGCTGGGCTTTACCAGAAAGAGGTAGCAGTTGACATGTGGCCAGTCTGTTTGATCTAGAGGATGCCCCCACCAAAGCAGAAATAAGTACATGGTGAAAGCCTGATCAGATGGTTCAAAGGGGGGCTTGGGGGCTATGGTTTAGAACATTGATCTTTAGGCGGCTTGAGCTTTGCCTTAGCAATGCATACGATCGAAAACCTCTTTGTATTTAATGAGCACAACCTAGAGTCATAGTGAATAAGGATTCTGTCATCAAGGCCAAGCATATGGGAACCATGTTTATAGTTAGAATTTACTGGAAATAGATAATACGAATTCCTCTAAGCACAATGGAAGTTTAGCTGGTATGCATGGCACAACAGTACTGGTTGATAAAATACTGAAATACTTGTATTCTGATTCTAAACTGCTGCTACCCAGTCCTTCCTGGGACTCCCTCAAATAGCCCCATGCTCCTTCAGACCAAAGTGGGCAAAGAAATCAGCTTTCCTAGCACAACTCAATTACTTGCCTGTCACCCAGCCTGTCCTTCCTCCAATTTGCCTTGCCCATCACTATCTCTCTCTCCCTAGTCAAACAGGCCTGAACATCTGGAGTTGGTGGTGGTCCCGCAGCAAGAGATCATGGGTCATCCACAGCTGGCCAGGATTCCCCTCAAGTTACCCCCTTACGGCTACTAGTAGAAGCCGTAGCCTGTATAGTGTATTTCACTTGTTGTTAAATATTCAGGCATCACCCCTGACTGTAAGAGCTGCTTAAGTATCGACGTGGCATGGCTTCACAGCCTTATAACATGATTTTCTTCCCTTTTCTTCAAGATCCTTAATCAGAAAGAGAAAGAAACAGACAGAGATGCATAATTAGGTGTCATACCTTGTTTGTTTCTTGGTTACATGTGATTGAGATTGTTCCAAAATATAGTAGTAAAGAAACCGGTTTTAGGAGATATGAGACCTGAATTGAAATAATAGCATTACAGCTCTGTGACCTTGAAGAAGGTACTTAGCCTCTGTGATCTTCAATCTCCTCATCTATATACCAGCAATTATAATATCTAACTCATAATGTTCTTGTAAGGATTTAATAAGATAATGGACATTATGTGCTTACCTCTGTGCTTACAGAGCCTGGAACACAGGAAGTACTCAGTAAACAGCGGTTATCCTATTAATATAAGGCTACTTTTACAGAACGCAGTAAAGAAGTTTGTTTTCATTAAAAGTGAATCCTAAAATCATTTTCTGAATTAGCACCATTTTAAATGGCATAAATATTAAATTTTGAAGATTATATTTCATCAATAGTATTTCACTTTTGGTCTGAAATACACAATGTATACACTCTACCAATGATTCATCACTGTTTAAGAATGTCTGTATCATCCTATGGCTTTTAAACTGGACTATTTAACATTCTGTCTTCCTCTCAAGTATAAATTGGCCTATGTAAAAATCACCATGTCTTTGCAGCATGGTTCTAGTGCAACTAGAACGATTAACTACATGTGCTCTAACCAGTCCCTCTCACTGTAAAACCATTTGTATGCTAACCAGGTCCCTCAAACAATTGTTTGTTTTCACACACAGCGAAGAATTTCTTTTCAAAATGTGATGGAGTTACTCAAGGCATATATTTATTCCTCTTCTCTCTTCTCCATTTTTTCTCTTAATCCATTCTTTCTAAGCAAGTATCAGGGTTTGTTTTTTTTTTTTCCCAAATGGAATAATGAACGAATAACTCCTATCAAATAACTTTTATTTTAATAAACTTACCAGTGGAATCAGGAAAGATCTTGCTACTTGTTCACATATATCACAGTCATTCTAGGTTGTCTGATCAAGGGTCATGGAGCAAACTTCTCTTTAAATCAGAAAGATAGTATTTAAGTCAGTATGTATAATTTAATGTTGTCTTGAGGGAGCCCTGTAAAATAAAAAAGGCTTGTTCTCCAGTTTTTGTGGAGCTGTCTTCGTGTTATTCAAATTATAGTGAAGAGTTAATTGGATGAAAAATGATGCTTGCCATCAAAAAGATCCTCAAAATAGTTCTTAATCTGAAAAGATGAAAGTACAGAGACATTGTATTTACTAGTTTTCCCTTCTTATATATCTACTTACCAAATATCAGCTTTGTTACTTACTGTTTTGGAGGGGAAATTAAATAATGTCTTTTGAGGGTCTTGGTAATGATTTATAGTTTTAGACTTCCTTTGTTAGCATTTGGGCAACATACCACCGAAATCTTTTCTTCCATTATCACCTGACATTAACCTGCCTTTGGTTTTTAGGCTTTAACTGGGGACCTGCATCTAACCTTTCATTATCTTAGCCTGTAGAGGAAGAGTGTCTTCCTTTACAAATTTCTAAGAAAAAGCAAACAAGCAATCCCTCTTAAGAATGACAGTGGAGATGCCTCTGTGTGCATAGATTTTGGCTCAGAAGCAATCCCTAACACATGTGTGGAATGAAAGATTGAAGGGCTCTCAACTGTCGGTCCTGACATGTGGATGAGCCAGTTGGCTGCCCCGCTTATTATCCCTTTATTATAGTAAGACTCCCTTTCCTCTGGAGGATGTGTGGAACTATCTGATTTTGGCATTTTTTTGTTTGTTTAGTTTTGGTTTTTGGTAGGCATCAGTCTTTTAACATGCTTTCTGCCAGGGAGTCATACATGCTTCAGGTTGTGTAGACTTTCCACACTGCCCTGAAATTCAGAACTGCAATCAGGAGCTGTCACCTGGCTACAATAGGTAAAGTAATCCCGGAGAACAGGAAGAAAAAAGCATTGGCCTTAAAGGTGAAACACTAATCTTCTATATTTCAGAAAAAAGATACTCCCAAATGGAACATTTCATCTTCTGCTTCCTTAATTATCTTCAGACTGGGTAAATCTTTTATTCACAGAAGTTTTAAGGTATGACTGGAACGTGTTTTACTTCTTGAGGACTCAGTAGAATATCCGTAAATTGTTGATAGAAAGGCATCTTCTTTCTGGTTTGTTGGTTAAATACATATTCATTCATTTAAAAAGTGTTGAGAGCCAACTACAAATCAATACAGTTGCTACCAAAAAATGTGATGTATCAATCAATGAACTGTCCCTTTCTCTCCAACAAAAGTACCTTTGTCATTTTAACAGAGGGCCTACAATTCTAATCTTTGGAATTAATCTATCGTTATTTCTGTAAGAACCTTGTTTAAATGTAAATACATTACCTGTAAGAGATAGCACCTAGTATGTAAAGTTGCCTAGCAGAGAGCAGGGCTCTAAGAGATTAAAAAAGCATATACATCTGTTTTAACTGAGTTGTAGGGAAGGGAAAACAAATTTCTAGACCTTTTGACAAAGAGAGAATGGGGTGATCCAGAAATGAAAGAACATGTGAAGAATAGATACATGGGAAGGAATAAAGGAGCATTTAAAATACCTAAATGACAATAATTTTTTAATCCCCCAAGCTGAGTTTCCTCCATTAGCACTGGGTTTGATAAATGGCAATGCTGCAATGACACTCACTCATAAAACAGTGATTTCATTTATTTTATCTATTTGCCTTTAAGTGGAAAGTCATAAAGCAAGACAGTTTGTTGGCTTGATAAAGTTCCTATTTCTAAAGCTGTAATGAATGACAACAATGCTTTGGTTATGTCCATACAATATTTTTAATTTGCCAATTTTGACTGTGTTCTGAATGTGCACAGTTATAGTGCAGGAGAATGTTATGACTTAACCTATATTTGTTGGATTCAGATGTAGACAGTCAAACTGATAAAAATTATTTGATATATTCTAAAGTTAGCAATACACACACACACACAGAGAAATGTAGAACTCTCTATTTTAACATAATAGTACTTCCAGCTATGATTCAGAAAGTTTTTAGTAAGAGTCTTAACTAACCACCCATTTATTCATACTCATGACAGCAGACAAAATGGCATCTTTAGTTGTAGCAGAATTGCTTTAATATCACAGTCTTCCTTAGGTGACCAGGCATGCTTTTCATATATTAACTGCATAAATAAAGCGCTGTATGTTAGATGTAAGGAATTATCCTATACTGAGATTTCTGAAGACTAAGGACTAAAGAAAAAGTATTTTTCAACCTTAGAACAAGTTAGCAAAGCAGTAAAATCTCTTCCCCCAGGGCCTTTAAAAATAGGACAGATGTCAGAGATAGCTTAGGGGTAGTACAGCTGGACAAAATCAATCACCTTTACATCTCTTCCAGTTCTTGAATCTTCACAGCATCCATTTGAAATATGTAAACAAGTCATTACTGGAGCCTATTTTACAAAGTAATTGTTTAATTTGAGTGAGTTACTGTTAGAGAGAGTGCACATGTATCTTTTGAGGTTCTTCTATTTCTGTATCCTCGATTTTAATCATATAGATTGCTTTAACAAATTATATCAATGAATAGTATTTTATTTAGAAGTTGAAACTCATAAATCCAATTTTAATTTTCTTTAAAAATACTATAAATAGTATTTCTTTGAATACTAAGTATTAGAATACTAGTATTCTTTGAATATATAAATTTCTTTTCATTCTTTCCACTTAAATTAAAATATCAGTCTGTCAGGTGAAGCAGCTCATATGCAAAAGAAAATTATCCCTGAAAACAAGAATAGTATCTTATGAAATGAACATAGTTCTAGGAAAGTTGTATTACAACTGTAAAGGCATTATGCAATCCGATGTTATGTTTAATATTAAACAGATACAGGATATTAATTATATTTACATTGTGTACCAATTTTCCCAAACAACATGGAGTAAATAACGTGGTTTACATGCTTTACAGTCTTCACAAGCATCCCATATTGCTGTTAGCTATTTTGATTTCTCAGCTGTGAGAATTATAATAAGTGTTATAATGTACTATTTCCATACACTTAATTGCATAAGAGTTACCTTTTCTCCTTAAAAGGTGATTGTCTATAATATTTCCAGGAAAATGGATCTAATTGTATATAAAAGCATTCTTTAAAAAAATTATTTTTCTTTTTAATAGAGATAGAAAAGATAGAAAAGTTTTTTGCAGTCATGTTAATGGTGCTCCACAAATCTTTTTTATTTTTTTTATTTTTTTTATTTTTCGGTACGCGGGCCTCTCACTGCTGTGGCCTCTCCCGTTGCGGAGCACAGGCTCCGGACGCGCAGGCTCAGCGGCCATGGCTCACAGGCCCAGCCGCTCCGGGGCACGAACCCGCGTTCCCTGCATCGGCAGGCGGACTCTGAACCACTGTGCCACCAGGGAAGCCCCACAAATCTTAATATGTTGCTTAGTTATAAAGAAACGAAAATGTTTTTAAAATGATTCTAGGAAAGTTAATTTTTTAAAGATTTTAACAAATTTGTTCCCAGTTTTATTGAGATATAATTGATGTCCAGCACTGTATAAGTTTAAGGTGTACAGCATAATGATTTGATTTACATACAGCATGAAATGAGTATCACAGTGTACGAGGGTTCTCTCTTTTCCATATCCTTACCAACACTTGCTATTAGTTGTCATTTTGACTCTGGTCATTCTGACACGTGTGAGATGGCATCTTATTTTGGTTTTGATTTGAATTTCCCTGATGATTAGTGAAGTTGAGCATCTTTTCATGTGCCTGTTGGCCATCAGTATGCCCTCCTTGGAAAAAATGTCTATTCAGAACCTCTGCCCGTTTCCAACCAGGTTTTTTTTTCCTGCACTTGAGTTGCATGCGTGCATTGTATATTTTGGATATTAACTCCTTATTGGAGATACCTTTTGCAAATATCTTCTCCCATTCAGTAGGTGTCCTATTTGTTTTGTTGATAGTTTCCTTCACTGTGTAAAAGGTTTTAGGTTGATGTAGTCCATTTGTTTATTTTTTGGGTGTTTTTTGCCCTTGCCTGAGGAGACATATTCCAAAAGATATTGCTAAGGCTGATGTGAAAGAGCTTAGGTTTTCTTTAAGAAATTTTATGGTTTCAGATCTTACATTTAAGTCTTTGATTTATTTTGAAGTTATTTGTGTGCAAGGTGTGAGAGAGTAGTCCAGTTTGATTCTTCTGCATGTAGTTGCCCAGTTTTCCCAGCACTATTTATCATAAAGGCTGTCTTTACCCCATTATATATTTTTGCTTCCTTTGTCATATATTGATTGCTCACATAGGTGTGTGTCCATTTCTGGGCTCTCTACTTTGTTCCACTGATCTATATCTGTTTTTGTGCCAGTACCATACTGTTTTGATTACTGTAGCTTTTTAGTGTAGTTTGAAAGTGCTAATATTTAAAGCAGTTGTCACAAATTCTTAGAAATGATAGGATCTTCAACTTAAGAAATAGAAAATCTCCATAGGATTCAGTATTCAAAAGACAAATATTGTAAGAGAGCGTATAATCCTTATATTCCTCAGTGTTTTTTTTCAATCAGTACTATAGTTTACTGGAACTCGAGTCTCAAATAATTCTTCAGATTATGATCAAATCTCAACATTCTAGGTGGATAGACAGGTATAATCAAACAAAATCCCAAACTGAATAATTTTAATTTTTTGAATTTTGAAGGTATTTAATGCTTTCTTTCTGATAACTTTAGGTACCAAATTTTTTACTTGATTTTATATCAATTAGTAATCAATGTTTTTTATTCCTACATTCTGCTTTATATTTTAAAGTGGAAGGAAATATATACATATATATTTTTTGCATATTTTTTGCATAAAGGCCTTATAGAGATATTTGTACTGTTAAAAACATTAAAATTTGAAATAAACAATATCTCTGTGGGTTCGTAGAACAAATTGGGATCAATGACACCTACAAATAAACCAAAAGAAACCTCCAAAGAGCAACAAAAACAAAACAACAAATAAAAAATTTGTATGCTTCCCAAACTATGATTTCGTTTGATCCTTATGACAATCATGTGATGTTAAGTACTTTACTCAAGTTTAGACAGCTAATACATGGCAGATAAAAACTCTGATTCAAGGTTTTGATCTCTAAGCCTCAGAACGCTTCTACTATTACCTGTTATTTTTCACAAAGAAAACTTGATGAAGAGGCCAGAGCTTGAAGGTGAAAAAGAGCTGGCTGGGTGAAAAAGAAAGAGAAGGTTTACTTTTCAGATGATGATATTGCATACCAAAAAATCCATAGGTGGGAAAAAATGTGTGTTTTAGGGAGGTGAATGATAACAATGAATAAAGTAGAGTATTAAGTACTGAAAATACTTGTATACAATACCAATTGCAATTAATTGTAAATAATGCTAGTAAGTTTCAACTAGACAATGATATTAGGCCAAGGAGTTTTGATTTCTTGTGGCCAGCAACTGAGAACAGTTATGATTTTGAGACTGGTCATTGGGTGAAAGCTGTATTTGTAAAACCAATTCTGAGAATTCATTGATGATTAAAAAAAGGTAACTTCCAGCGTATCAAAGAATGTTCAATTGCTACAACTTCATTCACCAACTGTGTATTGAACACTGTTTATTCTGTGTCAGGCAGTATACTAGATGTTTGTTTCCCAGTCAGAGAGAGAGGGAAGTTTATAAAAGAGCATGTGTGAAATGCACCTAAGTGTGTTCATGGAATAGTATAAATAACAACAGCAATAATGTGACAAGAGTTTAAGAAGCATGAAAAATAATGGTGGAAATTGTGTCTAAGAGAAAGGAATTCTGACCAGCTTTTGAAGGACCTTGTATGCCTTTGGCTTCACTGTTAGTGGTACCACTAAGACCTTGGGGAGAAGCTCAGCAGAGTTGGAAGTGCAGTGGCTGGAGTAAGAAGGGACTGGGAATACAGCAGGTGCAGTCTACATTTTGAAGAAGTTTAACAGTTAAGAAAAGTAGGAAAGAAGGGATACTATGTCCAGAAATGTTCAATCAGAAAAAGTGACTTTGTTCTTGAGTGTAGGTTTAAAAAAATTGAATGAGATTTCAGGGAGGAGTCAGACCTATTGGAAAGATAGACATGGGAAATACAACCAAGCAGCAAATCTTGATGGGACAAAACCCCCAAAGTGGGATGTGACAGAGTGTAGGGTGAGGAGGTTAACTTCGGTGGGGGAGGATTGATACTGGTCCTGCTAAGATATGATGATGTTGTGACAAGTTCAGATATTTGACTATATCTGCCATTACAGAAGAAAAATCTCCACTCCTTCACACAATGCACTATCTCGATTATCTTTAGTCAGAAAGGACATTTGATGAGATTTATGTCTTCCACTATCACTTTAACTGAACAGAGTTATGTTTAAAAATAATTTGAACATTCAAGAACATACAGATGAATCATGCTATCCTTGCATTATCCTGGAAGGCTTATTTGTAAAATGAGGTTCATTAAAAAATGAAGATATTTCAGTTAATTGGGTAAGGCTTATAGAAAATTTAAAAACATGGATACTATTCTCCTGTGTTTATATATTTTAAATCCTCCTCATGATAGAGTTCTTCTCTCTTGTAATTAATTACTATATTTTAAATTCTGCTACCTTGCTCAGGTCACCTAAAATTAGATTTGAGGGACTGGAAATGTTTTCTAAATGTGCATTACTGACAACTGAAGTGATATTCTCACCAGGACTAACATACTTGTTAAAATTTTAAGAGTCTTTGTACTATTTTAAAATTGCTCATGTGCTAATCTGTTATCACAGTGCCTCTCTCAGGTCCCCCCAAGTCCTCATGATTTAGCAACTAAAGGGATAATTCTGGGTATATCAGAGAGCCTCCAACCCTGTTCCTTGCTATGTCCCAATAATGATGGCTGGTTGTGAAATGCTCTGAGTGCCTGAAAGTCTTCAAGAGGTGAATCATTTAATGCAACATTGACATATTCTGAGGAATTCATGCAGCCTCCATTATCCTGTGCCTCTTCTTGTCACATGTAAATAGGTAGAAATAGTGATCAGGGTGAGTTTTCTCTCTGTTACCAGGGTGGACTAAAGGAGCCTCATGGGTTATACACACCATTACTTCAGAAATGTTCATTGGGAATCAAGGATGGATTATTGCCCAAAGAAATAGTACACTGTTTACCCATATTGCCTGGTTTCAGTTGAGAATTTGAATTGAGGTAAGCGTTGCCATTTCTCAGACTGCCCCATCTCTATCTCCATTTTCAAGAAAGACAACAACATTTTGGTTTTAGCAGTTTTCCAACTGAAGTATATCAGCATTGGTCAAAGAGGTTAAAGGTATTGATTTCCTCAATTTTGAGGTTAATTCCCAAGGCCTGGGGCAACCGCTACACTTATTCTACAGATAATTTCTGCTATTTACTTCAGTGTAACTTTCAAATTTTCATTGTCTTAATATGTTTTGGTATGAAAATTTGGGAAGAACTGGTTAAGGTACAATCCATTAAGCCATCACCCAGCTGTCTTACCACTTACCCAGCAGTGAGGGAAACCAAGACAAGAGTATATCAAGGGGAGTAGGGGGAAACAATAGTAGCTAGTCTGTGAAGAAACCAATTGACTCTTTCATTCTTCTAAACAAATTTCTCTTTTGTCCCTACATGTTACCAGTAGAAAGAATCTAATGGTTCTGTATATTGCCTCTGAGAAACCCAAACATTTTTTCCTGTTTTCTCAAAATTTATAAGTAGCTGAGCCTTTTTCCTTAACACCAGATGTACATTTTCACTCCTTCTGTCATGTTCATCATTTACCTGACAGTCTTAAAAATGAAAACTCATACTTGTATTTGAGCCAACACAAGTATCACTTTTTAAAAAAAATCTTGCTTTTTTAGAACTACTGATGCATTTTTGGTTTCTAACTAAAAATTTTTATAATCTCCTGGGTTTATGAATTTTTTTGACAAAACGAATACCCTTGTATAGCAGTAATTGTATAAATATACATGAAAAGATACAAGGAAACCTATATTAGTGGTAACACTTCAGCTAGTAAAGCTACATCATAAAAATTTGTTGACATCCCCAAACAAATGGTTGAACAAATACTTAATTTTGCACATCCTAGAAGATGTTAGATTGGCCTTTTCATTATTCTTATAATTTTGCCTCAACTAAGTAGAGTAAAACATATATTTTTTGAGGTTGTTTTTTTCTTTAGGGGCTTGCAACAGAAAAGAACGTTATAAGATGTAACTCACCTTCTCAAAACATTCTTAACTATGATAACAGCAATCACTTATTTAGCACTTGCCAAGAAAAATGCTAAGAGTTTTTGATATAATTCTTATAACAACCTGGTAAAACACAGAGAAAGTAGAAAACTTACCCAAGTTACTCAGTTTATAATTGTTGGGACCAGAAACTGGACTCAAGAATCTTGTTCCAGATTTTCCACTAGAAGAATCTCCACTACGCTGCATTTATTTACATGACTAACACATGTTGAATTCCTACTCTGAGCCTACATCTCTCAGTGCTTTGCCATGAATAACTTTTGACCCTCACAACAACCCAACTGGTAGACTCAATTGATATTTCCATTTGCAGCTGAGAAAACTAATGCTAAATTGATTAAATTAACGTCCCATAGGTATTGACAAAACTGTGATTATTCTAAGTGTGTCTTGACTGAAAAATCTGGGCAATTGCAATAATCAGTGTCAGATTAATACATGACTGTAGCCTTATTATGTGACTGTACTTTGGATTTGGGAGAGGTGGGCAAGATTACAGATCATTATGAGAGAAATTGGAGAGTACCTATAAAACAAGTATAAATAGGAATTTTAGATGTTTGATAAAGACTTGGAATTGGTGAACGTCAAGAAAAGTCTTGGTGTTCCAAGTTAAATGTATCTTTAAAAACACAAGGGGTAATTATGAAAAGTGCAATTACCACCACTAGGTAAACTAAATGAGTCCTCCCTGTTCATCATCACCTCCCCACTCTTTAGCCAATTCTGTTGCATAAGAGTTGCTCAGTAAAGACTTTTTTTAAACAAGCGAATCCACATATAAATAAGTATAAAACTAGCTGTTCTTCATATTCCTAAAGAACAGATTAAAAATATAAAATACCTTTAAGGCGGACACAACTTCATTTAAATTCCACTAAAACCCTTTGGTTCATGTTACCTGATACAATTCTAAAAAGAGTCATGGTGGCCCTGAACCAAGATGGTGGAGTAGAAGGATGTGCTCTCACTCCCTTACGAGAACACCAGAATCACAACTAACTGCTGAACGATCATCGACAGGAAGAAACTGGAACTCATCAAAAAAGATACCCCACATCCAAACACAAAGGAGAAACCACAATGAGATGGCAGGAGGGGCACAATTACAATAAAATCAAATCACATAACTGCTGGGTGGGTGACTCACAAACTGGAGAACAATTATACCACAGAAGTCCACCCACTGGAGTGAAGGTTCGGAGCCCCATGTCAGGCTTCCGAACCTGGGGGTCTGGCAACGGGGGGAGGAATTCCTAGAGAATCAGACTTTGAAGCCTAGTGGGATTTGATAGCAGGACTTCGACAGGACTGGGGGAAACAGAGACTCCACTCTTGGAGGGCATACAAAAAGTAGTGTGTCTGTCGGGACCCAGGGAAAGGAGCAGTGACCCCATAGGAGACTGAACCAGACCTACCTGCTAGTGTTGGAGGGTCTCCTGCAGAGGCAGGGGGTGCCTGTGTCTCACCATGAGGACAAGGACACTGGCAGCAGAAGTTCTGGGAAGTACTCCCTGGCGTGAGCCTTCCCAGACTCTGCAATTAGCCCCACCAAAGAGCCTGCATAGGCTCCAGTGTTGGGTCGCCTCAGGCCAAACACCCAACAGGGAGGGAACCCAGCCCCACCCATCAGCTGTCAAGCTGATTAAAGTTTTACTGACCTCGGCCTACCAGAGCAACACACAGCTCTACCCGCTACCAGTCCCTCCCATCAGGAAATTTGCACAAGCCTCTTAGATAGCCTTATCCACCAGAGGGCAGACAGCAGAAGCAAGAAGAACTACAGTCCTGCAGCCTGTGGGAAAAAAACGACATTCACAGAAAGATAGACAAGATGAAAAAGCAGAGGGCTATGTACCAGATGAAGGAACAAGATAAAACCCCAGAAAAACAACTAAATGAAGTGGAGATAGGCAACCTTCCAGAAGAAGAATTCAGAATAATGATAGTGAAGATGATCCAGGATTCGGAAAAAGAATGGAGGCAAAGATCAAGAAGATGCAAGAAATGTTTAACAAAGACCTAGAAGAATTAAAGAACAAACAGAGATGAACAATACAATAACTGAAAAGAAAACTACACTAGAAGGAATCAATACCAGAATAACTGAGGCAGAAGAACGAATAAGTGACCTGGAATACAGAATGGTGGAATTCACTGCTGCGGAACAGAATAAATAAAAAAGAATGAAAAGAAATGAAGACAGCCTAAGAGACCTCTGGGACAACATTAAATGCAACAACATTCGCATTAGAGGGGTCGCAGAAGGAGAAGAGAGAGAGAAAGGACCCGAGAAAATATTTGAAGAGATTATAGTCAAAAACATCCCTAATATGGGAAAGGAAATGGCCACCGAAGTCCAGGAAGCGCAGAGAGTCCCATATAGGATAAACCCAAGGAGAAACACGCCAAGACACATAGTAATCAATTTGGCAAAAATTAAACACAAAGAAAAATTATTGAAAGCAGCAGGGGAAAAAATGACAAATAACACACAAGGGAACTCCCATAAGGTTAACAGCTGATTTCTCAGCAGAAACTCTACAAGCCAGAAGGGAGTGGCTTGATATACTTAAAGTGATGAAAGAGAAGAACATACAACCAAGATTACTCTACCCAGCAAGCATCTCATTCAGATTCGATGGAGAAATCAAAAGCTTTACAGACAAGCAAAAGCTAAGAGAATTCAGCACCACCAAACCAGCTCTACAATGAATGCTAAAGAAACTTCTCTAAGTGGGAAACACGAGAAGAAAAGGACCTACCAAAACAAAGCCAAAACAATTAAGAAAATGGTAATAGGAACATACATATCAATAATTACCTTAAATGTAAATGGATTAAATGCTCCAACCAAAAGACACAGGTTTGCTAAATGGATACAAGACCAATATATATGCTGTCTACAAGAGACCCACTTCAGACCTAGGAACACATTCAGACTGAAAGTGAGGGGATGGGAAAAGATATTCCGTGCAAGTGGAAATCAAAAGAGAGCTGGAGTAGCACTACTCATATCAGATAAAATAGACTTTAAGATAAAGAATGTTACAAGAGACAAGGAAGGACACTACATAATGATCAAGGGATCAATCCAAGAAGAAGGTACAACAATTATATATGCACCCAACATAGGAGCACCTCAATACATAAGGTAACTGCTAACAGCTATAAAAGAGGAAATCAACAGTAACACAATAACAGTGGGGGACTTTAACAGCTCACTTACACCAATGGACAGATCATCCAAAGTGAAAAGAAATAAGGAAACAGAAGCTTTAAATGACACAATAGACCAGATAGATTTAATTGATATTTATAGGACATTCCATCCAAAAACAGCAGATTACACTTTCTTCTCAAGTGTGCATGGAACATTCTCCAGGATAGATCACATCTTGGGTCACAAATCAAGCTTCAGTAAATTTAAGAAAATTGGTCATATCAAGCATCTTTTCTGACCACAATGCTATGAGATTAGAAATGACTTACAGGGAAAAAATGTAAAAAATACAAACACATGGAGGCTAAACAGTATGTTACTAAATAACCAAGAGATCACTGAAGAAGTCAAAGAGGAAATCAAAAAATACCTAGAGACAAATGACAATGAAAACACAATGATCCAAAACCTGTGGGATGCAGCAACAGGAGTTCTAAGAGGGAAGTTTATAGCTATACAAGCCTTCCTCAGGAAACGAGAAAAGTCTCAAATAAACAATCTAACTTACACCTAAATCTAACTTACACCTCAAATAAACAATCTAACTTACACCTAAACTTAACCAGAGAAAGAAGAACACACAAAACCCAAAGTTAGCAGAAGGAAAGAAATCATAAAGATCAGAGCAGAAATAAATGAAATAGAAACAAAGAAAAGAATAGCGAAGATCAATAAAACTAAAAGCTGGTTCTTTCAGAAGATAAACAAAATTGATAAACCATTAGCCAGACTGATGAAGACAAAGAGGGAAAGGGCTCAAGTCAATAATATTAGAAATGAAAAAGGAGAAGTTACAACAGACATGGCAGAAATACAAAGCATCCTAAGAGACTACTACAAGCAACTCTATGCCAATAAAATGGACAACCTGGAAGAAATGGAAAAATTCTTAGAAAGGTATAACCTTCCAAGACTGAACCAGGAAGAAACAGAAAATATGAACAGACCAATCACAAGTAATGAAATTGAAACTCTGATTAAATATCTTCCAACAAACAAAAGTCCAGGACCAGATGGCTTCACAGGTGAATTCTATCAAACCTTTAGAGAAAAGCTAACACCCATCCTTCTCAAACTCTTCCAAAAAATTGCAGAGGAAGGAACACTCCCAAACTCATTCTAGGAGGCCACCATCACCCTGATACCAAAACCAGACAAAGATAGTACAAAAAAAGAAAATTACAGACCAATATCTCTGATGAATATGGATGCAAAAATCCTCAACAAAATACTAGCAAACAGAATCCAACAACACATTAAAAGGATCAGACACTATGAGCAAGTGGAATTTATCCCAGTGATGCAAGGATTCTTCAATATATGCAAATCAATCAATGTGATACACCATATTAACAAATGGAAGAATAAAAACCATATGGTCATCCCAATAGATGCAGAAAAAGCTTTTGACAAAATTCAACACCCATTTATGATAAAAACTCTCCAGAAAGTGGGCATAGAGGGAACCTACCTCGACATAATAAAGGCCATATACGACAGACTCACAGCAAACATTATCTCAATGGTGAAAAACTGAAAACATTTCCTCTAAGATCAGAAACAAGACAAGGATGTCCACTTACAGCACTATTATTCAACATAGTTTTGGAAGTCCTAGCCACGACAGTCAGAGAAGAAAAAGAAATAAAAGTAATACAAATTGGAAAACAAGAAGTAAAACTGTCACTGTTTGCAGATGACATGATTACTATACATAGAGAATTGTAAAGATGCCACCAGAAAATTAGTAGAGCTAATCAATGAATTTGGTAAAGTTGCAGGGTACAAAATTAATGCACAGAAATCTTTTGCATTCCTATATACTAATGATGAAAATTCTGAAAGAGAAATTAAGGAAACACTCCCATTTACCATTGCAACAAAAAGGGTAAAATACCTAGGAATAAACCTACCGAGGGAGACAAAAGACCTGTATGCAGAAAATTGTAAGACACTGATGAAAGAAATTAAAGATGATACCAACAGATGGAGAGATATACCATGTTCTTGGATTGGAAGAATCAGTATTATGAAAAGGCTATACTACCGAAAGTAATTTACAGATTGAATGCAATCCCTATCAAATTACCAATGGCAATTTTTACAGAACTAGAAGAAAATATCTTAAAAATTGTATGGAGACACAAAAGACCCCGGACACCCAAAGCAGTCTTGAGGGAAAATAGCGGAGCTGGAAGAATCAGACTCCCTGACTTCAGACTATACTACAGAGCTACAAGACAATACAGTATGGGCACAAAAACAGAAATATAGATCAGTGGAGCAGGATAGAAAGCCCAGAGATAAACCCACTCACCTATGGTTAACTAATCTATGACAGAGGAGGCAAGGATATACAATGGAGAAAAGGCAGTCTCTTCAATAAGTGATGCTGGGAAAACTGTACAGCTACATGTAAAAGAATGAAATTAGAACCCTCCCTAACACCATACAGAAAAATAAACTCAAAATGGATTAGAGACGTGAATGTAAGCCTGGACACTATAAAACTCTTAGAGGAAAACATAGGAAGAACACTCTTTGACATAAATCACGGCAAGATCTTTTTTGATACACCTCCTAGAGTAATGGAAACAAAAACAAAAATGAACAAATGGGACCTAATGAAACTTCAAAGATTTTGCACAACAAAAGAAACCATAAACAAGACAAAAAGACAACCCTGAGAATGGGAGAAAATATTTGCAAACGTATAAATGGACAAAGGATTAATCTCCAAAATATATAAACAGCTTGTGCAACTCAATATTAAAAAAACAAACAACCCAATCCCAAAATGGGCAGAAGACCTAAATAGACATTTCTCCAAAGAAGACATACAGATGGCCAAGAAGCACACAAAAAGCTGCTCAACATCACTAATTATTAGAGAAATGCAAATCAAAAGTACAATGAGGTGTCACCTCACAGCAGTTAGAATGGGCATCATCAGAAAATCTACAAACAACAAATGCTGGAGAGGGTGTGGAGAAAAGGGAACCCTCTTGCACTGTTGGTGGGAATGTAAATTGTTACAGCCACTGTGAAGAACAGTGTGGAGTTTCCTTAAAAAACTAAAAATAGAATTACCATATGATCCAGCAATCCCAGTATTGGGCATATACCCAGAGAAAACCATAATTCAAAAAGACACATGCACCCCAATGTTCATTGCAGCACTGTTTACAATAGCCAGGTCATGGAAGCAACCTAAATGCCCATCGCCAGATGAATGGATACAGAAGATGTGGTACATATATACAATGGAATATTACTCAGCCATAAAAAGGGACAAAATTGGTCTTTTGTTGAGACATGGATGGATCTAGAGACCGTCATACAGAGTGAAGTAAGTCAGGAAGAGAAAAACAAGTATCATATATTAACGCATATATGTGGAACCTAGAAAAATGTTACAGGTGAACTGGTTTGCAGGGCAGAAATTGAGACACAGATGCAGAGAACAAATGTATGGACACCAGAGGGGGAAAGCGGCGGGGTGTGGTGGTGGTGGTGTGATGAATTGGGCTATTGGGATTGACATGTATACACTGATGTGTATAAAATGGATGACTAATAAGGACCTGCTGTATAAAAAAATAAATAATATAAAATTCAAAAATTCAAAAAAAAATGTTTTCAGTGTATAGGTTTTCAAAGTAGCTATGCATCAGAGCAAAAGCACAGTATCCATTCATCTAATAGTATTTTGCATTATAAGAATACAAGGGAAAAGATCTTCCCGAACCCTAGTTGATCGTCTCTAGAGGAGTGTCTGTACAGATTATCTGGCCTCCTTATTCAGGAAGCACAAAGAACCTTTCTGTATGTATTTGCGTAGTATGGATGGATTTGTTTGTTTAAAATGGTCAGGCTGTACAATGAGTTCTAGTGCTAACCCCCAGTTCCTGTTCACTGTAGAACTGCTGATGACTCATTTGGGGTCTCTGTGCACTCAGACATAACATAGGATAATTCCAGCTGTATTTTGGTCACATTATTTAGCTTTGATATCTCAAGTTTCCAAATCTGTAAAATGGGAACAGAGATAGTACCAGTTCAAAAGGCTGTTAGGAAGATTAAATGAGTTAATACATGTAAAGCACTTAGTGCCTAACACTTGATGTGTACTCATCAATTAAAAAATAAAATAAAATAAAATAAATAAAAAGAGCCATGCCAAGAAGTTGCCATTTTTCATATTTCACAGTTGCAGGACTTGAAACTTACAGGGTTTAAGCACCTTGTCCACTTATCTAAGGATAAGAAATAGAACAATGACTCAAACCAACCCTTAGATTTTCAATCCATGCCTCTTTAAGGGTCGAAAGAATACTTGTGTTTTAAATGCATTATTTGAAAAACATACATATTATTTTATTTCCTATGCAGCCTTTAAAAATTAGGTATTTTGTATTACATAGGCCAATTTTGATGTCTCTGAGAATCAGAGCTGCCCTCCGGTAGTATTGCCTATCATTTTATTTTGTGAATTCACGCTAGCAATTTCTCGTGCTTAACAGTTTTAGTGATAAAAAAAAAAAAAAAAAAAAACTAAATCACTGTGTTCCTTTTTGCATTTTTCCAGGTCCTGTGGAGGTAGAAATCAAGTGCCCCTTGAATCACATTGCTTGCCTTGGTGCCAACAGATGTGTCCATTTATCCCAGCTCTGCAACGGCGTCCTGGACTGCTCAGATGGGTATGATGAAGGAGTTCATTGCCGTGGTGAGTCCATTTGTGGAAAAATACAACTGAAATATTGAATTTTTCATAGTTTTCATGAAAGTTCAAAGACAACCTATAACCTGTCTTTTCTTTCAACCACAACCTTATCAGTTATTGAGAAAGCATGAGTTTTATTGCCAGAGACACTCAATATGCATTTCAAAGCTGTGACTATTGTGCTTTATTGAAAAATGCTGTTAGAAAAAAAAAAAACCCACACATTTAGACTTTGAAGTTGGGCTCTTAAACAATTATATATTTCATAGAAAGGAGTACTTTTGAGCAAAGGACAAAAGAGAAGTCTTAGTCACAGTATTGATACCATACATATAAAACTTGTTTCTCTGAACTGTTGCTTAAACAAAGGGTATTTGAAGTAAAACCTCTGCCATCAAATATTTTAATAGAATGTATCATGGGAAATTTTCCCTTAATATTATTTCCCTGAAGTTATACTGTTAACTTTCTTGTAATTTTCATTCTTGTTAAAAACCTACGTTCTACAGTGGTCAAGAGTTTACCTATATACTAATGATAGGAGTAACTAAATCTCAAATTTATAAAAAGTTAATTGGAACTGGTATATTCCAATAGAACTGGTTGGGAAGGGGAGGTTAAAATGTTTGACAAAGAAACAGGAAAAAGTTGAGGATTAAGGTAAGGACTGTGATCTGGAAACAGAATCAAGGTTTCGGTCAAGTGAATCAGTCTTCAACTTGGAAGTGGGAAAGAAACCACTGAATCAGAAGGTTCTAACTCAGATTCTAGCATGTTGAACGTAACACAAAGGATGTTTATTGGAACTGTCAAAGAGTAACACGTTCTTCGTGTCGAGGTCAGTGAGACAATAAAGAATGGAAGGAACTGTAGAAAGCTGGAGATGCATGTCTGGTGTCTGGACAGATTGACACTAAATTGCTCCCATTTTGGAAAGGTCCTAGGTCACCAAAAGTTCCAGGTTTTCAGGAGGAGCTCCACATCTTTGTGTTCAAAGTTAGCTACTGCTTTTTAAACATTGTATGGTCAGCAATGTACAGGCCTAACGCAACTTGTCTGGAGATCTGTCAGGGCTTACTGGCTTCCAGTTTCCCACATTTGGGCTGAAATAAACTGGATTCAAAACCAGAGATGGAGACATATATTAGAAAAAGAGTAAATCTTTGTTTAGAAAGGTAATTCAAAGTGGTAAGGATGTTGAGACAGCATAGATCAGCTGGATCACTAGGTCTTTTCCCTCTTTCTAAAGGGATGTCCAATTACTCTGGCCCTGTAGACATATTCAGATTGAGAAGTTAAAGGTCTTCCTTCTTTGGCCAAGTTTCCTTTCTTAGCCTTGAACTCTGACAGGGTCACATAAGGGGCCAGTTGATTCTTAGTTTTACTTATGAACACGTGTAATAATAATTAATAAGAAATTTTATTTGTATTTAGAGGCTTTGTGACATGTACTCCTTTTTATAATTGTATAGCTTTAAAAGTGATATTAATAGAAAGTAAATTAGTGAATTACAACGTAATAGAAGTTAAAGAGTTTAATTTTCTTTACAGAAATTATATTTTCTAGAGCCTAATTCTATTTGCTTTAGTTATAATTCAGGGCTCTTATTACACTTAAAACAAAATTTCAGATAGACATGTGTGACTAAGCTTCTAAAAGAGTGAAATCATCACATTGCCAAATACTTCTCAGAGGTGATTATACAGATTTGAGTATCTTAAACATATTTCAGTGCTGTGGATCATATGAAAATATATCTGAGTTCTCTAATAAACTTTAGAGCTGGGATTTAAAAGATAAAGGGATATGTTAATAGTAAAACGGGATCAACTATTCAATATCTGAACAAAAATGAAATGATATTAAATTCTGTTGATTTTTGAAAAGATAGCATATACTTCAGACTGAGGTTTAGAATTTGTAGCTGCTTACGCTTCCATCTTTTTTCCTGTTCTAATTTAAGTTTCCAACTTTCCAAGTTCCAAGTTTCATATCTTTATCACAGTGACAACCTTTTTTATTTCTTAATTTGCCAGTGGGAGGCTGATTGTACCACTTTGGCCTTTTTAATATTTCTAAATTTCACCAAATAAAGTGTTTTAGAAGACTTAACATATTATGACCTGTGGTGGACTTAGAAATAAGAAGTATATTTGGATCTCTACCTGTTATTTACCTCAGTAGAGGGGTTTTCACCTAATTCTGTGGCCTTGCACAACTACATAGAATGGTAGGATCAAGATGACTGAATGACATAGTGATTCCAGAGTCAGTGGTTTAATAAAGTATTTCTGCATTGAGAAAGAAAAATCAGAAATGTGTTTCCCTACTTGGCCTGATAGGGTGCCCCAGACACATAGACAAAATAGAAATCTTGGAAGCAACACCAGATTTATCACATGTATATGGTTTGTGTTTAGAAAAGATGATTGATTATATGCAAAAGTATATCATGGGAACTGAGTGTACTTTCCCACCTTCAACCTTCCTCCTGATTCTGGGTCACATTCAATGAAAAGATGTTTTCTGAAGAGTTCCTTAGGCAACAGCCCCATCAAGTCTCTAAGGACTTTTTCATTTACTATAGACATACAATAAAGAAAGAAACCAGGTTAATTCAGACATCACATTGATTTTTAGAAATGCTTTTTTCTGTAGAAAAATTCTTTTTAAATCACTTCTCTTTCCATTTCTTCCTTTTTGTTGGATTCCAAGCACACACTCTAAATAATTATGAAGCCTAAGACACAATTCAAAGATGGATATGTTTTCTTTATACTCATAAAAGTTCCAAAGTACGTTTGGTGATATATTTGTAGCCTTTATGAAAATTAATAAGGAGAAAAATATAACATTTTGGAGGTGATATTTTGGTCTTGGGAGTGCTTTTGTATTACCTGAATTGTTTTCTGAATGGTTTCCTAGAAAAAATCAATTTCTCCTTGGTAAGGGTAATGAAAAGATATCTATTATTAATGATTTTCTATAACACTGATATTTTAATCTCCATAATTTAGCTTCATTTAAAGAACACAGTGGATTTTTGCATATGGGTGTACTTATATATAGGACTGTGCTTGTAAAAATTTTACAATATGAACCTTCAAAATCACCACATTATATTTCAGACAATTTCATGTCTTCCTGCATAATATTTCATATTGGTGGCAATATCACTATATGTAAATTGCATGAGCAATGAAAACATATTCTATACAGTATGATACCTCTCAATACAGGATAGTTCCACAAAAATCCTTCTTCCAGAATGCTGGAGGAAGTGAACAAATTCAACTAATGGAGAATACTTGGACTGAGGTGTATCAAAACACCATTTTAGTATTTGACATTCTTAAGATAATTCATTTTGTTGACATTTAAAGTAGCTATAAAGAAGAGAAGCCCTCTTTTTATTCACAACCTTAGTTAAATTACATTTGCAGTGCAAAACGGTCGCATATTTAAATGCTCAAGGGACTGACAGTCTCTGTGGTGTGCTCTCTGCTATTACTCTTTTAAAAGAATATGGGAACTCTTCCGGTCACTGCAAAAAGGGATTCTCTCTTCTGTGGCCCGAAAAAAGTGATTATGTAATCTATGTTTTCCAGTAAGCATTCCAATCTCCCTTTAAATTCAAGGGGATAAGTGTGTGAAGAGCTTACTAAAACTGATTAGGGAATGACACTCTCTGACATCTGAAAAGCTCCCCACACAGACACACAAGTATGCATACACAGACACACATACTCTTCTTTTCTGATTTCTCTTTTCTAAACCTCTTCCTACATGATTATGAGTGTATAATATATTAATTTGGTGTATTTGATCAGGAACCTAAAGAAGAATAAGATTCTTGTATGTATCATCTAACTCCTTGAAATAATGCATATTAAGAAATTTTAAGATTCCATTTGATTATTTTACTTGCCAATTAGAATATAATTTTCCTGATATGCAATTACATTTTTCTCTACCTACAATCTAATGTATTTATTTTAGATTCTAGTAATTCTAGTATGTTTATTTTAATGTATTTGTTTTAGACACTGACTTGTTTAAAATTTTATATATTTTTCTTTTATATTACTATTCATAAAAGTAAATTCTTATGAGATGATGCCAAAAAATCCTGGAGGTAATTTACAAATTAGAGGCTTTCTCAAAATGGACCAAGGTAAATGGCAAACCTTATTAATAACTACAGTGATTCACCATAGGAAAATTAGTAATCCTTAAAACTTCTGTGTGGATCTCATATATTTCAAATATTCCAAAAAGGAATTAATCTACCCCAATTAATTAGATTTAATTAATTGATTTGACAAAATTAAATTTAATAAAAGAGTTAGGAATTAATTCTTAACTCAAATTCAGGACTCTACTTTCTGGAAAAATGAAAAAAACAAATTTTATCTTGTGGTGGTGCTTCGTTAGTCATTACAACACTGCTTTCCGAGTAGCATCAGAATAGCTTTTAGCTACCAAAAAGGAAGGAAGGAAAGAAAGAAGTTAGTGAATTCAATAAGGAAAACAAATGAATTTGGAGCATTTTATTGTTTTTACTTTCATTTTATTGTATGAATGGATCTTGTTCTATTTCTATTTTAAAAGTTCCCATTGAAAAGTACTACCAATCTCTTTCTAAATTAAAATGAGCTTACCATGCTACAGAAGGGGATTTCAGCATGCAGAATCTGAAAACAAAGGTATGGAAAAGAGGTACAGTTATAAGCAGTGTTATAGAAAGTGTATCTGTCAGCAACATACAGCTTAAAGCACATGGAGGGAAACTTCACAGTGTGTACTCAAGTCACTTGAAACATCAGTAAACCTAGAGCTAGAAAACAAGCAAACTGGAATTAGCCAGGAGGACCTGGGTTTGTGTGCTCAGGCCACGTTTGATTACTAAAGCTCCAGCAACTGAGTAGATCCTCTGTATTCTTTCTTTGTGTTGGGTTGTGTTAAGGTGATCAGATAGTCTCAGATCTATCTTAAGTGTAAACATTTTCTCCAAAGAGATTAGTTTAAGCAATTGAGTTAGTTTAGTGAATGGCTATGACCCTTGACACTGGTTGGTTTCAGGGCCAAATTAATGCTTCTCAGAAGCAAAGCAACAATTCTTAGAAAGAACAGATCTTCTACAAGTGTATCCTTCCTCTGCAAGACTATTGCAGATGTAGTTTATGTTGACCAATGACACATATATGAAATTAGGAGAGTATACTTGTTGCAGACTGTTCTAATTATATATATGTATAGAGGTGTGTACATATACATGCATATATGCATAGGTTCACATATATATGTACATACATAAGTACATATATTCATTTTTCAGAGGTTTAGTTTTTTTAACTTCTGCTTAATTAGAAAGATATTTGACTTTTTAACACTGATTTATCAGATATACTTGTAAACTAATCCTGCTAAAAAGAATTGGATTTCAAGTTTCAGCTATTTGTTTGAATATGTTGACTTCTAGAGACAGTTAAATAGCTAACTGAATACCTTTGGGAAAAGTAACTAAGTAATTTGGCTCTATATCATAGCCCAGAATTCAAAATGATAATCTAAGATTTTTTATTGGAAATAAATCTTTTTGTAGTGGATTTACATCTTTGATTAATGTTAATATTATACTAACTAGTGCTCTATCCCCCCAGACAGATTTATTTTTAAGAATAACTATGGAAACAAAATTTTGTAAATATAGAAAAAATGGTGCATAGATATATTAATAGCTTAAAATGACCTAACATTGAAGGATCTAACTTAAAAAAAGAGATATTCTTTATTAAAATGTCATCTCAAATTCTCTCTCTCTCTCATCTTCCTCCCCCCGACTCTTTCCCCATTTGGTGTCCATACATTTGTTCTCTGCATGTGTGTCTCTATTTCTGCCTTGCAAACTGGTTCATCTGTACCATTTTTCTAGATTCCACATATATGCATTAATATACGATATTTGTTTTTCTCTTTCTGACTTACTGCAGTCTGTATGATAGTCCCTAGGTCCTTCCATGTCTCTACAAATGACCCAATTTCGTTCCTTTTTATGGCTGAGTAATATTCCACTGTACATATGTACCACATCTTCTTTATCCATTTGTCGATGGGCATTTAGGTTACTTCCATGACTTGGCTGTTGTAAACAGTGCTGCAGTGAACATTGGGGTGCATGTGTCTTTTTGAATTATGGTTTTCTCAGGTTATATGCCCAGAAGTGGGATTGCTGGGTCATATGGTAATTCTATTTTTAGTTTTTTAAGGAACTTCCATACTGTTCTCCATAGTGGGTGTATCAGTTTACATTCCCACCAACAGTGCAAGAGCGTTCCGTTTTCTCCACACCCTCTCCAGCATTTATTGTTTGTAGATTTTCTGATGATGCCCACTCTGACTGGTGTGAGGTGATACCTCATTGTAGTTTTGATTTGCATTTCTCTAATTAGTGATGTTGAGCAGCTTTTCATGTGCTTCTTGGCCATCTGTATGTCTTCTTTGGAGAAATGTCTATTTAGGTCTTCTGCCCATTTTGGGATTGGGGTGTTTTTTTTTTTTAATATTGAGCTGCATGAGCTGTTTATATATTTTGGAGATTAAATCCTTTGTCCATTGATTCATTTGCAAATATTTTCTCCCATTCGGAGGGTTGTCTTTTCGTCTTGTTTATGGTTTCCTTTGTTGTGCAAAAACTTTTAAGTTTAATTAAGTCCCATTTGTTTATTTTTGTTTTTATTTCCGTTACTCTAGGAGGTGGGTTGAAAAAGATCTTGCTTTGATTATGTCAAAGAGTGTTCTTCCTATGTTTTCCTCTAAGAGTTTTATAGTGTCCAGGCTTACATTTAGGTCTTTAATCTATTTTGAGTTTATTTTTGTATATGGTGTTAGGGAGGGTTCTAATTTCATTCTTTTACATGTAGCTGCCCAGTTTTCCCAGCACCACTTATTGAAGAGACTGTCTTTTCTCCATTGTATATCCTTGCCTCCTTTGTCATAGATTCATTGGCCATAGGTGAGTGGGTTTATCTCTGGGCTTTCTATCCTGCTCCACTGATCTATATTTCTGTTTTTGTGCCCGTGCTGTATTGTCTTGATTACTGTTGCTTTGTAGTATAGTCTGAAGTCAGGGAGTCTAATTCCTCCAGCTCTGTTTTTTTCCCTCAAGATTGCTTTGGCTACTTGGGGTCTTTTGTGTCTCCATACAAATTTTAAGAATTTTTGTTCTAGTTCTGTAAAAAAATGCCATTGGTAATTTAATAAGGATTGCATTGAATCTGTAGATGGCTTTGGGTAGTATAGTCATTTTCACATTATTGATTCTTCCAATCCAAGAACATGGTATATCTCTCCATCTGTTTGTGTCATCTTTGGTTTCTTTCATCAGTGTCTTATAGTTTTCTGAGTACAGGACTTTTACCTCCTTAGGTAGGTTTATTCCTAGGTATTTTTTTCTGTTTGTTGCAATGGTGAATGGGGTTGTTTCCTTAATTTCTATTTCTCATTTTTTGTTGTTAGTGTATTCTGTGCGTTAATTTTGTATCCTGCAACTTTACCAAATTCATTGATTAGCTCTGGTCGTTTTCTGGTGGCATCTTTAGGATTATCTATGTAGAGTATCATGTCATCTGCAAACAGTGACAGTTTTACTTCTTTTCCAATTTGGATTCCTTTTATTTCTTTTTTTCTCTGATTGCTGTAGCTAGGACTTCTAAAACTATGTTGAATAATAGTGGTGAGAGTGGACATCCTTGTCTTTTTCCTATCTTAGAGGAAATGCTTTCAGTTTTTCACCATTGAGAATTATGTGTGCTGTGGGTTTGTCATATATGGCCTTTATTATGTTGAGGTAGATTCCCTCTGTGCCCACTTTCTGGAGAGTTTTTATCCAGAAATAATTTTTCTTTGTCTTTAATTTTTGTCAATTTGATTACTATGTGTCTTGGCATGTTTCTCCTTGGGTTTATCCTGCCTGGGACTTTGTGCTTCCTGGACTTGGGTGGCTATTTCCTTTCCCATGTTAGGGAAGTTTTTGACTATAATCTCTGCAAATATTTTCTTGGGTCCTTTCTCTCTATCTTCCCTTTCTGGGACCCCTATAATGTGAATGTTGGTGTGTTTACTGTTGTCCCAGAGGTCTCTTAGGCTGTCTTCATTTCTTTTCATTCTTTATTCTTTATTCTGTTCCATGGCAGTGAATTCCACCATTTGGCCTTCCAGGTCACTTATCCATTCTTCTACCTCAGTTATTCTGCTATTGATTCCTTGTAGTGTATTTTTCATTTCATTTATTGTATATTGTATTGTTCATCTCTGTTTGTTTGTTCCTTAATTCTTCCAGGTACTTGTTTTTTAATTCTTCTATGTCTTTGTTAAATATTTCTTGCATCTTCTTGATCTTTGCCTCCATTCTTTTTCCAAGGTCCTGGATCATCTTCAGTATCATTATTCTGACTTCTTTTTCTGGAAGGTTGCCTGTCTCTACTTCATTTAGTTGTTTTCCTGGGGTTTTATCTTGTTCTTTCATCTGGTACACAGTCCTCTGCCTTTTCATTTTGTCTCTCTTTCTGTGAATGTGGTTTTCATTCCACAGGCTGCAGAGTTGTAGTTCTTCTTTCTTCTGCTGTCTGCCCTCTGGTGGATGAGGCTATCCCATCTCTCTTCTTAACAGTGATTTCAAACTAACTTATACAACTTCAATATTTTTTGACCAAATCTTTTCCATGGTGATAATCCCGGTGCATTATGGACCTTCAATTGTTGTTGTACTCTAGTTTCAGGTGATTTTGATTTTTAAATAGATGCATGTCAAAAAACCTGTATCCACATCTCACACCCAATAGAGTATTTATTTTGTTTGTTTGCTTAATATTTGTAGTAGAAGAGGTGACAATTGTTTTGATACAGAGCTTTACTCCTTGGTTCAGACAACTCTTATTGTGCCTGTTCCTCAAACGTAACAGCCTGTTATATAGAAGGCCTGTATGAAACCATGAAAAGCCAAAAAATCAGGTTTACCACCTCCCAGTAATCTCTTCCCAACAGAAGAGACTTGTTAATATTTCCACCAATTTTGGAACTGTTAATTTATATGAATATTCATGGGCACCAGGGCTCATCATTTATCTGGATCTTTCCCTCACCTGCCTCTTTCTGATATGATAGAAAACAAAGAATAGTTTGTAAGAAATAATAAAGGGTATGAAGCCAAAAGGAATATTATAAATGTGCCAATAGAAACACAGTAAAGTTTTCCCTATATTCAATTCATGTATCAACTCCAGTAAACGTTTATTAAGCACTGACAGTATTCCAGGTGCTCACCTAAGCCCTAGTGATATAGAAAGTCCTGTTTTCTGCCTTCATGGAATTCACGCATCTTAATGGAGGAAGGTAAAAATGGCTAAGGTAGAATAAAATGAGGAGCATCTAATCCGCTTGAGGGGATGTAGGAGAATTCCCAAGAGAGTTGATATGCATCTTATTCTAGGAGTTGAGTAGGCAGATGAGAGAAGGAAGAACATTTCAAAAGCCAGGAACTATATGTACAGAGGCACAAGTAAGAAAGCATTGTTCGCTCAAGAGAGCTCTAAGTTATTTGGTTTGTTTGAAGCATAGTGTCCTGAGTAGAGAGAGTTGAGTTTGAAGCTGAAAAAATACTTGGTATTAGACCTGGCGTGGTTACATTGGAATAAGGATGTAGTATGACCCACTTTAAATACATTGCATACAACTGTAAAGAGAAACAGTATGAAAAATGGCAGTAGGATATATTCTCAATAATATTATAAGGATACCATATTACACTGTTTTACTGTTAAGCACATGAAGACTAGAATTGTTGCATATATGTAGCAGGTTATGTAACTTATTCTTAGAAGATTAAAATGCATTATTATAATCATGAAACTTTGAGCTAAACAGTCATCTTTCCCTTCATATTGATCAGTTCCCAAAAGAAGACATGTTAAGTGTTATCCTTTAATGTGTCACTTGAATGTAGTTCATGTAAGGTAAAGTCAAAATAGACGACATGCAGAGCCATATTAAGTGGATTCTTTTTTAGACAAAAGTTAGGTACTAGGAAAATGTACTTACTATATTAAATAACCGGAATCCCATCTTTAACAAGCTACCAAAATATACCACCTTAGTTGATGCCTCAGTTTTATTTTCTTTTATCTTAACATTGGGAAATATATAACTGTTTCAGTATTATTCAAAAGTAAGAATTATAACAAACTCAGGTCTCTACTCAGCCTCAAATGTGAGGCCAAATCCCCTATGATTCATTATTTGGTTTTTGACACAAGCAGCTTGATATTTTAAAAAGTAAGAAATTAAAGCAGGTAGCTAAGGTTGAATGGCATCCCCAGGAGCCGCACAGAAAAGCAGTTTGAGAATAAAGTTTAAATACTGTGACCTTGAGTTTTCATTTGCCAGTTTTGACTACTGGGCCTTAACATATCAACTCAGAGTTATGCATAAAATCGTTATGCTTCAGCATCCTTTCTGACCTGTTCTTAAAGCAGCACGATGACTTGTAAAAAACTCTACCAAAAACCATTTTGAACTAACTATATGTTCCCTGTCAGTTTTATTAATAGACTGAGCCAGAAAAAAAAAAATATACTGAGTGAACAACAAGCTGAAAAACTATATAACAACCTTGCAGAATTGAATGTCTCAATTTGACTATTAGCTCTATCCCCTTGAGAAAATTAGTGCTTTCATTTGATGAGAAATATGGAAAGGAAATGCAGAAGTGCATTTTAACTCTTTAGAGTAGCTTTGAAATATTAAAGATAGGAAGTTTAAAAAAAAAACTCATTAGGAATTCAACTTTCAAAATGGAAACTGGAAGGAAAAAGGAGAGATTTTCAAAGTCATTCAGTGGAGAAAGGTTACATTTTGAAGTAAAAATCAACACAATGCCATTCCAGTAAGAAGTAACTGATAAATAGAAGATTTGAGATTTGTTAAGCCCAATCTGGAATTCTAGTATACCTTACAGAATTCTGTAGAGGGAGATTTTCTACACTTTACAGCCCGTATTTTCAATTCTGAATTTCTAACCTGTTCAAAATTGCAGAACAAACTAGTTCTGCTGCCTTTTCTTTGATCCACTGTTATCACTTATATAGTAAGCTCTATTCCACTGAATCACACGTGTATTAATGTCATCCTAACTGAATATCTCAGTATATAAAATAATACTCAGAAAAACAAAATAGCGGTGAAACTGGGCTCTTCTGAGTTCCCCATAATTAGTCAGTTCATAATCAGACCAAATTATTGTTTGTTTTACTCATGTGAAGGTGTAGAGAAATATGCGTGTAAAGTTTAAGTTTCTCCAAACCTTTCTACATATACTTGCATATTTGAGTTTAGACACAACAAATTCATTAAAGATTAATCTTTTGGGGGAAAATACACCACCCAGGTTTATTTACACTAACGTAGAATTTGCATTCTAGCTCTCCATTAGGTTTATGATTAAGAGAAAGCATGGAATTTGAAGTTTGGTTTCATATAATTGACCTCTCTGTGCCACAGGGGATTGTGCACCAGTGCAGACAACCTGCTGTGGTTGTGGAAACCATAAGATGCTACCAAAGTGAGATCACTCTGCTCACAGGGCTTCTTCTGAATTAGGTCAGTGTGACTAGAACCAAGGCTTGAGTGTTAGATACAAGGAGAATTGGAAGAACAGGCTCCAAATAGCATTTTTCAGTTCTATTAGCGGAAACGTGTGATGTGTTCTCATTCAGACTGTGGGTGCAAAACCAAGAGTGCCAAGAAAAAAAATCTATACAGTTCAATAAATGGCTCCGAGACTTATCTGATATTCTCAGAGCAGAGACACTAAGAACCTAAATTGTCTAATTTTTAGTTAGGTCAGTTAAATGTTACTTAAGAGGTCTCTAAGAAATTTGGAGAGATATATTAGGTACAAAATGCTCTTAAATCTAAATAGTTTTCTATAGAATATGTAAATATTATATACAAATTGTATATAAAATTTATTGTCTATAAATGCATATAGAAATATATACATGTGAATATGTATTCTATTAGGTTTTCCTAGCCTGTGAAATGCTTATTTCAGGGAGTTGTAAAAAAATTTATATCTTTATGCACTTCACCTATGTTGTGGTTCTTTAGTTCCTGTTATTTAAAACCGGTGTAGACACAATGTTTCTACTAGTCATGTATTGATGCTTACTTTGAGTGCTGTGTCCTACTCCCAAATAACTTCCAGTTCCTTTCCTGTAAGTCAAGTTTGTATCCTACCCATTTAAACTAACAAAAAGTACAGAGCTGAGAGAAATATGTTTGGGGTCAAAGCCTGGTATGCTTGCCCAACACAGTATAACTTACCTTATGAGGTGAACTTTGCAATGCAAATATGCCTTGGTTTGATTCATCCATTTTCTTTCTATGTATACATCTTATACCCCTAATAGATCGGAATCACCTAAACAAACTTACATTTAACTTCTACCTATAACCAAACTTACATTTAACTTCTACCTAAGTCACTTCACTACAAGGACTCAATCAACTGGGCAGAGAAGACAAACACAAAGGAAACAGAATGATGAAGTGCAAAAGTGTATAGGGCTCTGCAGAGTAACACACAAAGCATACTTCACTGTATGCTGAAATTATTGGCCTCAAACAATATGCTCTTTGTCAGGAAAATTCACTTCTGCATTTTGCCTAAAGTGATTTGCTCCCTTCAGTTTTGTTCTTATTTACCAGAAATATCTGCAATATGTAGAAGGAAAGCAAAGGTCTCCTCAATGACTATAACTACAAATAGAGTAGCAGCAATAACTTTCTCTCATTGTGAAACAATTTTAAGATAATAGGGCCAGAAGGGACTTTCAGAGGTCATCCAGTCCATCCATCTGCCTCTAGGCTGGTCTGAACTCAAACTTGCCTAGACAGATTGCTATCTACCCAATTTGGAAGGCCTCCAGGGAGAGAAATTCTAACAACCATTTTTAGTAACACAGTCAATGCTTAGCAGTTTGCACTCTGAGCAAATGCTTGCATATTGCGTTGTAAAATTCCCCACACCCTCTCTTTTTAGCTTTTTCTCTCCAATAGATTCCACATTCCTGTGGCTTGATCATGTTTTTCTTGTGCTTCTCTAGATAGCCTTAAATTTTCAAAATCTCTAAAGTTATAAACCACCTGCCCCCAAAAACCAAGATACAGTTTAAGTGTCTGACTATTATCCACTCTAATTGACTGGTGTAGCTCCCAACTCCTATGATTCTCTTTACATATTCCATTCTCTTTACATATTTTTTATATCTTAGTGTTGCCTTGCTCACTCACGTTGCATCAGTTAGGAATTGAATTTGGCTGTTAAAAACAGATCTTAAAAGGACTGGTAGAAAAAGATGGTAATTCATTTTTCTCTCTTGTAAGAAATGTCCAGGGATAGGTCGATGTGTTCATGGTGTGATCTGTGTCCCAGACTCCTATATTTCCCTTCTGCTGTCCTTGTCATTTGCCTTCCATCCTCAAGGTAGGCCAGTGGTCACAGATGGTCACTGCAGCTCCAAATGTAACACCCATATTCTGAAACCACTAGGTGGTGTTTCAGGGGGCTCCGGTTCTTTATGTCTCGGTGCAGAAAGAATTCAGTGGGAGGCAAAGTGATAGGTAAGAAGTGATTTATTAGAATAGGACGCTTGTGAGACTTATAAGTGAGTAGGCGAGAGGATGCCGAGCCATGAGAACTTAGTGGGCTACAGTTTTATAATAAAAAAAAAAGTGGGGAGAGGAAAAAGACCACTTTCTTCCTCATTCTTGAATAGCCACCATGCTTCCATCATCAGTTCCTCCTCCAGGCTGGGTTGAAGAGTTTTCTTGTACCTGCATGGTCAAGCCAGGACTGTCATGGCACTATGGAAAAATTATTTCAGGTCTCGGTACAGTGAGGGTCTTTCACTTTGACATGTCACCTTTCCACAAATTATTTTTTATGTGTGCAGAGAGCATATCATAGGGGTCATTAATTTACTGAGCTCACTGGTCAGGATGCAGGTCTCATGCCACCATTGTTTTATTGTTTGGGGGCATGTCTTATGCTTCTGCTGCATGAGTTTTGTTGCTAAGCAAGCCTGCTTAGTTTTGTTTTGTTTTTGTGTTTTTTAATTTTTTTTTATTTGGCTGTGCCAGGTCTTAGTTGCGGCAGGCAGGATCTTTTAGTTACAGCATGCAGGATCTTTAGTTGTGGCATGCAAACTCTTAGTTGCAGCACATGGGACCTAGTTCCCCGACCAGGGATCGAACCCAGGCCCCCTGCATTGGGAGCGCAGAGTCTTAGACACTGGACCACCAGGGAAGTCCCCTTGCTTGGTTTTGTGGTTAAGCAAATCTGCTTTCTTGAGTGATCATTAACTTACAGGGGTCTCCCATACTTTTTTCTTTACTTACAATTCTCTAGTGGGATTAACTATTTAATTACCTACTTTGTCCCTTTACTCTGTCCCTATCAAGTCTAGGAGAAGAAAGAAGAATAAAATATCTCTACCAAGCATATCAACCTTCTTAAGGAAGTTTCCAGAAGCTTAACCCCCAAATTTCTATCTCCGTTCCATTGGCCATAATTTTAACACACAACCACCCTCAATAGCACGAAAGACTGGGAGATGTAGTTTTTCCATTGCACAAACACTGCTTCAATAGAATCAGACTTGGAAGAAGGGGATAATGGGTATTTGGTAGCAACTAAAAGTTTTTGCTATACGTGTTTTAATAGAGCAATCAGAAAATTGATTGGTTGCTCACCAGGTAAGTGTTGCAGACATCGACTAAAAAATTATTCATAACCTAGAAGTTGAGAGTTATGTTTTATTCAGTGGGAATTTTAGGACTTCAAGCCCAGGAGGCAGCATCTCAAGTAACCCTGAGAGAACAGCACGGTGGAGGCGAGGCCTCGGACCCAGGATATATAGGAGTTTTGCGACAAAGGGAAGGTAGTAGGAACAAAACATTACTGTTAATTAAAGAAAAGTAGAAATCTCAAGGAATTTAGCACTTTTCTATGTATGGGAAGATGCAAGAGTCTGGGCTCACTGAAATCATTCCTTTGATATGCACCTCAGCTCTCCAGGGCCAGTATCCCGTGTTTTCACATCCTGAGTTTCCTCAGGGCTTATTGTGGGGAGTGGCTGCAGTCTGATGGCTACTAGATGGCAGATAATCTTTTCCTTTCTGAGTTCCCTCAGGGCTCACCAGCTCACCATTGGCAGTGGATGCAATCCCTAATGACTGTGACATCCTTTGTTTGCTAATATGGCAGGCAATATTCCATTTATCACAGTTGTATTGTGTTTGATAAACCTACAGGAAGATTCTAAAGGACAGAGAGAGCTAGACATCAGCTAGACCAGTGGCTTTGAAAACCAGTAAAATGAGATGTTTGGACATATTACTAAACCTTTTTTCGGGTATAATATTGTATAAATTAATACGAAGATTCATTATACCTGGGAACTGTAAGAGAAGGGTCAGGATGTGCTGTAGCAAAGGGTTCCCAAATACCTGGAATAGAGGATAGTTCCTGAGGAGCCAGTAAGGGCTGGCTGCTGTCTGAGAAAAACCCCAGAGAAATGTGGTTTACAGGAGAAAGATACTCTCCCTCCCTCCCTCCCTCCCTCCCTCCCTCCCTCCCATTCTCTCCCTTAATTTTTTCCCCTTTCTTCCCCATTTTCTTCTCTCTTCCTTTACTGCTATCCCACATCTTAAACTCTTTCAGCCTTTATATTTTTATTTCTTTAAATTTAGGCTTAAACTTGAGATTTGTTAAAAGCTATCTGAATTTCAAAATCTTTGCTATTATTTCATATCTCTGGTCAGTGAACCCTATTTCATCACTTATTTTTGCTATGTGGTTTGTCCTCGTGTATACATTTTTGTTTTATTTAATGTTTTGAGAATGCCAAATGATGTTAAACTGCTTTGTTATCTCATTCTCTCTTTGATGGTAAATATCCAATTATTTTGTTTTGTTTTGCTTTCCAAAAACTACCAATAGTCTCCAATGAACCAAATACACCCCAACTATATTATTGCTTTTGACTTTTATTTTGAAGGGTCTAATTACTTTCTCTTTGAATTCCACATCCCATCAGGTGATTACTTCTACCATTTTTTATATCCCCAAATAAATTCTTATCTGTGAGATCCCAATTAAGAAAGCAATTTTTACCACATGGTTCTAGAGAGTAAGTAGACATTATATAGGCACTGGAACAGATCTTAATAACAACTCAGTCAAAACAACATATTGGATAGTTTTATATTATTTGTATATAAAGAGGGGGGGAAGGGGAGGGAGGATATATATATAGTATAGTATCACTTGAGACCCATTACAATTAGTTCTAAAATTAAAATCCTGATGTCTAAGTAAGTGAAGAACAAGATGAAGAATTCTATGTGTTGAGAAAAGTCAGAGAGAAATGTTAGTGATTGTATCAATTCTCTATGAACGTAACTCACCCATTCTTCTCATTTTTAACAGTGGGTAAATCCACATCAGTATGGTGGTGTGCTTCTCTTTTGAATGGGCAGGTGAGGGGCTGGAGAACTCTTTGGGATGAAACTAAAGGTATCTTTCACTTCACCAGTCTGGGTTAGGAAGATCTGTGTGGGTTAACCAGCCAGGACAATGTGGCTTTTCTGGTATTAACAGTTTCTGTCTTTTAGGACGCTGGAATTGAGACAAATGTTACTGAATTGCACTCAGCAATATCTTCCAAACTGGAACTACTGTATTTCTAGTTTACACATTGCACTGAATTTCACAGCCCCAAAAATCAGGAAAAAAATTGGGAGATTGGGATTGACATATACACACTACTATATATAAAATAGATAACTAATAAGAACCTATAACTCAGTACTCTGTAATGACCTATATGGGAAAAGAGTCTAAAAAGAGTGGATATATGTATACATATAACTGATTCATTTTGCTGTATAGTGGAAACTAACACAATATTGTAAATCAAACATACTCCAATAAAAATTAATTTAAAAATTCAGGGAAAAAAACTTGTGTACATATAAAAACATAGATTGGATTTTTAAATTATTGATATATCTTGTTTTCCTTGCTCAAATAGAAATAATTACTATGGAAAAAATAGCACTCATTTTTTTAAAACTATCTATATACAGAGACATTATTACTTTCAGATTATTTTTGTTTGTTTCTGGGCTAAACTATCTTCGTTGATAAATTTTTTTCTCTTTGATTGTTGGGTTTCTCCCCCAAATTTTATTTAGTTCACCAATGTATATTTTCCTTTTCCTTCAATACCATTTTCATTTTTATCTGTCTTTTTTTATTTTGGACATGTAATAGTTTCTGTTTCAAAATTATAATTAGTTTAAAAGTACGTCTGTAGAGATCTAATCTAGTAATACAGAGCAGACTAGGTGCCATTAATTCGATCCCAATTGATAGACTAGAAAAGGAGCTACAAATGATATAATGTATGTATGGATGGTTAGAAGATAAAAGACCAAATATCATATGTCTGAGAGAAGGCTTTGTAGGGGAACAGTGATTTGTACAAATTTATTGAAAGAGATTTGAAACCTGATAAACCTGGAGGCCGTGAAGTTGCAGTAAGGTGAACAGCTAAAAGGCAGGAAAATGGCATAAAATGCAAGATATACTTTTGGGGTGTGTGTGCAGGAGGTTAATCTGGACTAGGTGAAGAAAGTAATAGTCTGATAGAGTATAATTTTTAAGGTTGACTTAATATCAACTCTTTTGTATGATCACAAAGAATCATTTACTCCAATATCCCTCTGTCACCTTTGCAGTTAGGTAATAAAAACCGTGTCTTAAGTGAAAAGGAACTAAGTTAGGTGTGAGAAAGGTAGGATCATGTCTTTCAAAAGAGGGGTTGGGGTCAAAGAAATATGTATGACAGTACTATATGAAAGTACTTATTTTATATGAAAGCATGCTCATAAACTGTTTCATGGGTCAGTTATTATTTAAGGTAGCTTTCTTGGCATTTAGCGTTTCAGAGACATTTTATTCAGAGTCGTGCATTTATGCTAGTTTCATGCTCTTTTTCATAGAATCAGTCTTCAGAAATAGGGTTTTTTTGTTTATTCTTTCATCTACTTATTGGATAAATATTTGCTAAAAATCCAATATAGACCAGTCATTATGCTAAGCTCTGGGGATATTCAGAGGGTTCATGTCCTAAAGGGGTTCCCATCATTGTGTGTGGATACAACTGATTAGCAAATAATTGTAAACTAATGTAGTTAGCGAATGGATAGAAATACATCATTACCTTTAGAGAAGCTACAATTGCACCCGAAGCTCAAGTTCCCTAGAGGAATATTGTCATGGATCAATTACAAATAGAACCAGCACTTAGAGGGAATCTGGTCAGAATAAAGTGATTTTTTACCTTGAATCACATCATTTTAAAAAAAATATTTAGGTATGAAATGACTGAGAAATCCATCAAAAAGTATTTCAAGTTTTACTTTCTACACCTCTTTCATCTGCTATCATCCATAGTACCTTCAAATGCCTTAAACAAAAGTGAGGAATTATTGGCTGAGATAAGTTAATTTTGGGTCTTTCCCAGTGGTCCTATTGACTTCAGAATTAAATTCTCACTACTTCAAGTTCAGGGAAAATGAAGCTGATTTTGCTAAAATTTTCAAGAAAAATCCTGGGCCTGAATTTCTATAGTTCCTTCCCTGTGCCTTCCATATCACTCATTAGGAATTAAATCAAAGTGCCAGAAATCCACTGCTGTCTATCCCTCACCTTTCTCTGTCTTTTTTTTTTTAAACATGTTTATTGGAGTGTGTTAGTTTCTGCTTTATAACGAAGTGAATCAGTTATACATATACATATGTTCCCATATCTCTTGTCTGTCTGAAATCTACCAGTACTTAACTTGGTGTCTGTATTATGTCCTTCCTCTCATTCATGCTCATCACCACAGAACTGTAATCATCCCAAAGGCTCTTATTTTGTCTTCTTTTCTCAGTCTTCCACTGTGCCCTCTATAATTCACAGTCCACTATCTGCAGAACTCCCTGCATACTCAACTTAATCTTTCACAGATCCCATCAGCTTCTTGGTAAAGAACACCTGGCCCTCCCTGATTACCCTGCAAACCTCTCAAATGAAAATTGATTTTCCCCAACAGTTCTCCTACCACTGGGTCTAAAGTTGGGATCAGTTTTCTTCATCCTCCTTATTGCAACACACAGACCATTCTTCCTTCCTCCCTAAAAATACTCAGCTTTATAGCTCATGCCATCAGATTATTTTATCCACTACTCTTCATTTCTGTTATCATCTACCAACACCCAGGTCATTCCCTCCTCTTTGTCATTGATTGTAGCTCTGTCTCGCCAATACTGCCTCTGTCTTAATTCTTGGCAAATTCAATATACTTTTAGATAATACTTATAATAACTTAGCCTCTCAATTTCTCTACCCAACCTCAGGTATTCACACCAATTGCCATTCTCTAGACTCTAGATCTTGCCATTGGTGATCATTGCAAGCCCTCCATCATCTCAATTTTTTTTCAGCCTTCTTTGACCACTACCACCTCTTTTCTAGTTTACCACCTCTAGTACCTCTTATTACCTCTATTATTTCAACCCCAGTAACCCACCAGGACATTATACCCATTTATACTTCCCCCAGATTTAGACATCCTTGATATGTTCACTTTCCTCTTTATTCTTCTTCAGTTCCATAGTCTATCATTTAATCACTTCACTACATAGTACCTCAACCCCCCTAGCCATCTACTTGCTCCGTCATAATCAACTGGCAAAGTCACAACCCTAATTAAATCCAACTCTTAAATCCTGTTTTGTTCCTTTACCTGTGCGACTGAACTTAGCTGGAAGAAAGCAAATAACCACGCTGCCTGGTTTCAGTTTCAATTCATGACCATAAAAACCTCAATTTTGCCCTAATGTTATCAGCCAATCATACATTCCTAGTTAATTTACCGTCCTTGAAGTCTATTTCACATATTGTTATCTATTCTCAAACGAGCACATTTTTACTCAAGCTCACTCTCAATTAATGATTTTACTTTTCATGGGGCTGAAAATACTGAGGCAATCCCAGAAAAATGTGTACTGACTCCCATCTCGAGATGTACCCACTTTCTGGCATCTGCACTTACACACTCTACATTTTGACCTCCCACTTACAGGTCACTATAAGTGACCTATCCATAGTCTTATCTGAAGCTAATACTGGATCTCGTCTCTTCTGAACTAATCAAACACATTGCTCCAGCTCTCCCTTCTGTCTCCTACACCAGTCATTTCTCACATTTACTGGTTCCTTTTCATAAACATACAATCATATCTTCCACCTTAAAATATATATGTATTTTCTTTTCTGACTCCACTTCCCCTGCTGTCTATTGGGCTATGTCTTCTCTTCTATTCATTGTCTCCATTTCTCCTACTTTCATTCTCTATTAAGCATGGTACATTTAGGCTTTCACTTCTAACCCTCCAATGAAACTGCTCTCATCAAGGTCACCAACAGCCTCTGTAATAGTATACCCATTGGTCAACTTAAACGTTGTCCTCTTAATTTTTGTATTAGTATTTTCTGACAGAGCTGATCACTTCCTCCTCCTTATTACACATTCTTCACTTGTCTTTTAGGATACCATCACACTCTGTTGGTATTCTTAGCTCACTGCTTGCTCCTCTTCCATCTCATTTACTCTTCCTCTATTTCTCGTTAAGCAACCTCAATCCTTGGCCTTCTTCTCTTCTCTACTTAATTACACTCATGGTGATCTCATTTAGTCTCATGGCTTTAATGTCATCTGTGTGCCAATGACTCCCAATTTTTTCTAGTCCAGACTACTCTCTAACTGCAGATATGTACATCTAACTGCTTTCTCAATATCTCCACTTGGATGTCTAATAGATATTTCAAACTCACATGCCCAAGATCTTCTCCAATCTTCAGAACCGTTATACCTATAGCTTTTTCCTTCTCGGTTGGTGACAAGTCTTAGTTTCTCACACCAAAAATATTGGCTAGATTTCTGACTTTTTAATCCCCCATAATGGCTCCTTCAGGATATATTATTAGCTATAATCTTTTAAATATATCCAAAATTCTATCACTTTTCACTAGCTCTACTGCTTCTATATGCAATTATCTCATACCTGGATGACTGCAATAGTCACATAACTGGTCTCCCGTATTTCAGCATTGGCATATCGTACTGTATTCTTATCGAATTCACTAGATGACCTTTTAAAACTTTGTATTGGATAATATCAGTACATATCACTGTCTTACTATAAACCTAATCCATGGGTTTTTTCCATTATATTCAAAATGAAGTCTAAAGCCCCTCAGTGACATATGAAATCCTATGTAATCTGGTCCCCTTTTATTTGTCTGGCCTCATCTCTAGTTACTGCTCCCACCTCACAATTGCTTATTTCTTCAGGTATATTGGCCTTCTTACTATTTCTAAAATATATCAGAGATACTTCTTTCTTTGATCCTTTGCATGTGTTGTTCGATAAAAGAGAGGGGGAAAGGTTTTATTATTATTATTTGATTCTTGTAGAATGCTTGTAATCAGAAAGAGCTCGACTCTAATGGGTGGTTGCAATAGTGGAAAATTGATTACCTTGGACAATAATTAGATTGGCAGTTTTTTTAAAGAAGAAAATAGTTAGCCCTCTGCAGAGAATGCAGTCTGATGTCAATTACTTACAAGAAGAACATGAAGAAAACACCATGCAAAGTTATAGTAACTAGTTTAGATTTAAGAGGAATTAGGTCTCTGCGTGTTCAAATGCATTTATCTTAGTGTTTTATCCTGCTTTACAATTCTGAGATGAATATGGGACACAAAAGCATTTTGGAGTTTTAGTTTTGTAATTGCACAAACTCTCTTCATCTCCCTTGTCTTCTATCCATCTACAGAATCCTATTTTCCTGACACCACAGAAGAGAATGAAAGTGAAGCCTGTTGCCCTTGCCCTTGCTTCCTCATCAGATTCAAAAGAAATTGCAGTCAGCTTCAGGGTTAGGGTAAGGAACATCTGCCTGCACCAACATTTCAACTCAAGACATTTATTAAGTATCATGAACTGAGTCATAGCAGGATCCATGAGGAGGTATAGCTATACCATGCATGAGCCTTGGACTCAGAGCTTCCAGTGTATTTAGGAGATGGGCCAAGATATCCCTTTACAAGGTTATTTGCAATCAATCAGTGTGTGTGTGTGTCTCTGTGTGAGATATATATATTTTTTCTTTTTTTCTTTTTTTTTAACTATTTCTTTATGTTATGCCTTTGTAGCCAGTGTTAAAGACACTTGTGTAAACTGTTCAGCATACACTACTTAGCTGAAGAAATTGATTAGTGGTGGTTCCCTGGGAGCTTTTTCAGCTAGATACATGTTGAGCATATGGTCCTGTCCAGCTCTGTGAGTCAAGCTTTAGCTAAGCTTTATTAACCAGTAACTGGCGTTCTGATTCAGGGCGCTGCTGGACTGCCATTTTGCCTATCAGGACCATGGACAGCAGTTGTATACTGGCAATTCTGCCACAGCCCTTAGGCAATTTCCTCTCTACAGATTACTATACAAAAAAAGTAGAAATAAATCATCTTTCAGTTTGAAAAGTTCAACCATTTATATTTACTTATACATGAATCCGCATATGACACCAAAGATAGAGTATGAGGAGGAACATTGCAAAACAGAACCAGTTTACTAAAAGGATGGTTTTCTGTGTTCAAGAGAAAGTTATTTTTAATAAGTGATTAGCTTAATGTGTCTGAATGCTAAGACAACTGGTCTGTAAGTAAGTGTGTGGTGGAAGAATTATTGGCTAAAAATTGATTTTCATTAGGGTGTAGTTTTTTAACAAGTGAGTTAGAGAAATAAAATACAGTTAGATTTTTCTCCTCTTATAGTTGAGGAAAATAGCACTGAGTTAACCTTTATTTTTCTTTTTTTTAACATTTGTTTTGGATAGATACTATATACACTAACTGCAGCAGGACTATTGATTGCTATGTCTTGTTTTTTTACCAGGTTAGATTAGGCGTTCCTTCTCCGGCTCTGGAACGAATGACACTATAATAACTGTTTTGCCAAAACACAGACAATGAATTGGAAAAAGCAGTAGCTTTTCAAGGGCTCATTGACCTTGGTTTTTAATGGTTTGTCACTACCCAAGTGATCATGGCCCAAACAATACTAAGCCCTTTTCCTCAGCTTTTTCCATTGTCTATTCTAAAAACTCTGGTGTTTGTTCAAGAGGAAGAGAAGTAGAAAAATTTCAAACCACCAAGTGTCTTGGGTGTTCATATTTATTCTCAGTTTTTCTTTTTTTTTTTTTTTTGTGGTACGCCAGCCTCTCACTGTTGTGGCCTCTCCCGTTGCGGGATGCGCAGGCTCAGTGGCCATGGCTCACGGGCCCAGCCTCTCCGCGACATGTGGGATCTTCCCGGACCAGGGCACAAACCTGCGTCCCCTGCATCGGCAGGTGGACTCCCAACCACTACGTCATCAGGGAAGCCCCTCAATTATTTTTATAGAAGGCTGGGTTAAAGATAGAAATACGGGGCCTACTATTGAGTTATGCCTTTAATATAAGACCTTTACCCTCCAGGAAATGCTCCTCTGTCATTTTTTTCATAGCCAGTTTCTTGGAGAGAGAAAAAAAAGCTTAGACACACTACCTTTATTTTTATTTTCAACGGATGCTTATCTCTTTAATCTAAAGCATTTGAATTTCTGATCTCTCCCTCTATTACACTATACTTTCTCCTTAATTGCCTTGCGCCCTATGGCCATCTGCAAATTCTGCTTCACCAGCTTTCTCACTCTTTACTGCAGCAGCTCCTGAGCTCTCCTTCTTACCTGGGCTTCCATCTTCTGCCTTGCTCTCCTTATTTTACTGTCTTTTTGAGTCATCCTATTCACTTTAGCTACCACCTGCTTACCCATAACTCCTACCTCTACTTTTCCTTCTCTCCTGAGATCCAGGCATATATTTCTGACTATCTCCTACACACTTCGTATGTATGCCAGCCACACGGGTATATGAAGCTCGTGTCCAAATCACAGCTCGTCATTTTTTTTTTTTTTTTTACTCTAACCTGCTATTCCTTCTGCCTATCTTATGAAACTTTGTCATGATCCATAGAGTGATCCAAACCAAGCTTCTGAAACAATACTAGAATATTCCTTTTCCCTCACCTTACCCAACACACTCATCCAGTTCAAATTATTCTCACTCTTAGCTAACTCCAGAATCCACCAAATTCTGCCCATCTAAACTGATTCTAAGTTCTCGTAATAACACTTCAAGAATTTAAGGTAATGACTTGACACTTTGTTTCTGGCCACCTTTACTAACCTATTCCAATCCATACTCTATTTAGTCAGCAAAACTATATTATTATCTTTATAAAGTACAAATTGAATATTCAGTCCCTTGCTAGTAGATGAATCATAAACTCCTTAGCAAAGCAGATATATGGTCCTTGTATATTTCTTCAGCCTCATCTTCTAGTCTTGCTTCTTTTGCACCCTGGATTTCAGCTAAACCCGAACTTCCTGGATCCGTTACAATTAGTCAGTGGCTTTTGGTTTTATATATCTTGTTCTCATTCCTTGAAACATCTTTACTATGAGATCTTGTTCCTGTTCACCAGAAAACATTCATCTTTGGAAACTCAGTCCAGGCATCTTATCTCTAGGAAGATTTTCTGCAACTGAATTGCCCTTTTACATCTGCCTACCCCTACGTTAATGTAGCATTACATTTACTCATTCATTACTTGATTCATTCAACATGAGTTTACTGAGCATATGTAATGTGTTTGGCCACGTGCTGGGTTTGGAGATTCAAAAATAAAATGATGTCTCTAATCTCAGATGTTCGCAGGCAAGGAGAAAACAGACCTGTAAACAACCACAAAGTGATATGAACAATTTTGCAAACTTGCATTTGAAATAGTGTGATGTGAGACAAAGATCATAGGTATCTCAATCAGGATCTGTACGGAATGATAGAAATCACTCTGTATTTAAACAGAGGGAATTTAAGGCAGGACATTTTTACATACTTGTTGGAAGAATTTAAAAGTTAACAGTAGATAGTGAGGTAACCTAGAGAACAGGAAGTCAGTATCATCTCCAGGCTGGAGAGGAAAGGGATAATACTGTAGTACTGATCCCAGTTTGTCCCAGGACAACTAGAGTCATGGAAGAGATGGAGCTGGTGGCAGGGATATGGAATAAGGTAAAAAGGAGAAGAGAAAAACTCCCATTTCTTCTTCCTTCTAGTCACTGCTTCCCACTGGTGCACCCAGAAGCTGTTAGATACAAGTTGGAATCTTGGAAACGCAGCACTGAGCCTTGATTTTCTCATTTATTGTATGGGATAGTAAGGCCTACCTTGATGAGCTAGTGTGATAATTAGGGATAATGTCAAATAGCTTGGTAGTGCACTGGGAAAACAGTATTCTCTGAATCAAAGATAACATATCTATCAATTTGCATATCTTCAAATTTAAGTGGCAACAGTTTCAAAACAAAGTATTTACTGGTCTTCCTCATTGTCTGCACTTCTCACACTTAGTAGATTGTCTAGAAGATAATTCTTATCCATAATTATTATTAGTTTTTGTGTTCATATATTCAAAACCTTTATGGTTGTATGTGCTGAGTTAGATGCTAAGGACACGCAGTGCATTCTTGCTCCATGACACAGTGGATCTGTTTAGATTTCATGATGAGCGACACCTTGTCCCCACCCCTGTCTCCACCCTGAAGTTTTTAGTAGTTTCTCACAGTCTGCATTCATAAAACAAAAGAAAAATGAATGTCACCCTGAATTAAAATCTTCTGCAGTGTCTGCTGTTCCTGTACAGGCTGAAGTTTTTCTGGCTGGGACACTTCAGGGCTGAACTCTGAGAAAATGCTGACTGCTAAACAAGCAGCAAAGAGAAGAATTCTGTGCCTACTGGGCATGATGTTCTCCATGCATTAAAGCAAGAGAAGAAAAAACTAGGAATCAGCTCTTAGGAAGATATGTAAATTGAATTTTTCTCTCTCTCTTTTTTTTTTTAAATAGATAGAAATCAGATACCTTCTATAATTGATTAAATGGAGCGGTGTTTTAAAAGGTTTTTCACCAGACATATGGGCATTTTCTCCCATAAAATAAGAAACAGTTTAAGTTCATATTAACAAAAGTTCCTGGCAGTTGCAATTCTGCAATATAAGGTTGAGTGATCATTTGTGACTAGTTGTTTTCTGTCACATTTTGAATGCAAATCTGCTGCTGAAGCTTAAAAGGAAGATGTGTTTGAAAAGCCTTGGCCAATATTATTGGTTATTGTATATATAAAAGAAGTGATACAAGAGGATTTCCATAGCCCTCTTGGTCTGGGACAATAGCTCTTTGTAGAGATGAGGAGAAAAATCTTCTGTCAAGTAAAATTGATCAATCTTCATCTATTTCCCAGAGTACCACTCCTCTGTCTTCTAAGATGTTTACAAGGTAAAGAGATTTGTATTTAAACCTAGACTGGAAAAAAGTTGTAACCAACTGACACTCACTGAAGAAAAGTTATAATGGCTGTATTTTAAATGGAAAGGAAAGGACCTCAAATAGCTGTCCTAAGATGCAAGAGGAGTGGTGAGCAAAGATATAAATAAATATATAGGTAAATCTAAAGCAATATTATACTGAATATTAATAAAGTTTCATTTAATTCAGAATTAAAATAGTAAATGCCAATGCAAGTCATGGTGGAGGGGTGATTGGAGATAGTTTTCTTTGGTTGGTCTGTAAAAACCATTTAAGTGGTCTCACAGTAGTGGTCCCCGCAGGGCAGTGGGCCTAGGGAGACACCAATTTTAATGAGAAGTTGGAAGTTCCTGCCAGCACATTCCTTGTTTTGCTCTTACCCAAGAAGCATCTCTTTTATTTGCTCATGAGAGAAACTTTGTGAAATCTTCACTCTTGAATATCAAATCAGAAATTTTGTGGCTAAAAGACAGAACATTTTTGGCAGCAGAGTCTGGGGAGGTCTAATCTATAGGGCTGGCCAAAAAAGTTCGTTCGGGTTTTTCATACCATCTTATGGAAAAATAAGTTCCGAATTAACTGTTTGGCCAACCCAGTATAATAAATAGGTCATTCTCAATTTTGGTTTATAAAATTATAGTTTGATTTATAAACAGCCTGTGTACTTTAAATCCTGAAGTTTCTTTTTTTCCTACGAGACAAAACTTAAATGCCAAATTTCCATTTTTAATTTTTTTAAATAAGCATTTCAACCACATACTTGGGAGCAAAATTATGAGAAAATTCAATGAATAGTATAGTACATGATTCTTATACTTCAAAGCATTTACCTTAAACAGTTGATGAGAAGATATACACTAGAAAGGTCAAATGCTAATAGGACTTTTAATATATACATTTCAAAATAATTGCAGAAGGAATTTCATAAGATGATATAAGATTATTCATGAAATTTGTTTGTTTACTTATTTATCACCTAGCACAGAACCTGGTCACAGTACCTCAGTAAGCATTTGTTGCATGATCTGTACAAAAACAGTTCGGATGAAGGTACAACGGAAATTGGAGGACTATAGAAGACTAACAGAAAAGGGATTTCAGTTGAGAAGTGGGACTGAAATTTGTTTTTGAATAAATGGAGGGAAGGAAAGAGGGACGTTCTAGATTGATGGAATAGTGTGATTAAAACCAGAGAAACAAGAAAGTAAATCCAAATCCATATTCTTTTTTTTTTTTTTTTTTTTTTTTTTGTGGTACGCGGGCCTCTCACTGCTGTGGCCTCTCCCGTTGCGGAGCACAGGCTCCGGACGCGCAGGCTCAGCGGCCGTGGCTCATGGGCACAGCCGCTCCGCGGCATGTGGGATCTTCCTGGACCGGGGCACAAACCCATGTCCCTTGCATCGGCAGGCGGACCCTCAACCACTGCGCCACCAGGGAAGCCCCAAATCCATATTCTTTTTACTGCATCCCTCCGACTCAGGATAATATGGTATTGTGAAGGACATAATGAAACAGACTTTATGTGAAATAATATGTTCATTCAGTTGTAGCATCTAGAGAATAAGAGTGGTTACATCTAGGATGTACAAGAAATTAGGATAGGAAAAGTAGGTTACATCCTGAGAAAGAAATGACTTCCTTGGAGAACCAGCAAGTGTTCATTGGTGTGGTACCAAAGGATGAGACTTGGCTTGTCAGCCCGAAATAACTAAGGAATAGCTACAGGGAAGCAAGTAGATTCTAGAATGGTGACAAATAAAACAGATAACATTGCAGATAACCTGGAAAACTTCTTACTGGGAAGGATTTCAGATGTGTTGGCCTCATTCCAAGATCTCATGCTTGCCATGTGGTAGACACTATGTTTTTTTCTGTTTTTTATTTTTGAGAAAAGTCATGCTAATGAAGATGCATCTCATACTTGCACTGTATTTTATAGGAAATGATGTAGAACTAATCATTGAGGCACTTGATCAAGTTGGTGGAATAATGAATTTGTGCATTTATAAACTAATTGATAGCAAATGTATTCTGTTCCATCTCCAAGAAATACAAGAATTTCTGTAAAAAATGCCTTCCTTCAGGCATTACGAATATTCCAAGTTAGACCCAGTTACACCAGTACCACATTATTTGTACCAGAACTTGAAGGTTGCTGCTTCCTGGGCTTGTGTTAGAATTATAGGCATTTTTCTTAGTATAATTGCCAGTTTGGAGAAGTATCCAGTGGTGCTCTACAACTCTTACCCTTTCTTTTCAGCCTCCTTAACTCAAGTTGTTTGAAGAATGCTGTACAGTTATCTCATGTACTCCTAGTAAATTTTTTTTTTTTTTTTTTTACTTTGTACAGTGTTACATCTTGGTAATGAGTTACATGATTATAGAAAATTCTGTTCTTTCGTGGATATTGTTTAAAATAGCTACAAAAGACACATTTACTAAATATTTGTTGAAGGGATGAATTAAAGGTAAATTCTTCGATCTCACTTGATTAATTTACCCAAGAAAATCACTAAGGAAAATTCAACTCATTGCCTTTCTTTGTGTTCCTTCCATCCCTGCAACAGTTCTACTTGAGATTGCTTTGGATTTTGGAATTTATTGAGTTGTGGTTTCAAAACTAATACTGACAAAATACTCTAGGATAAAATTTCCCTGTGATAGAAGCTCCAGGATGGATAATTAAGTATATATTTTTTAATCAGGCATAGTATAAAAGTGTAGGAGATAATTGAAGATCTCAAGTACATGTTTTTGTATAAAAGAAGGCCTCTCTTTGTGACGACTCTTTTTTTTTAAATAGTTTACACTTCCTTCTATGAAGAAAATACAATAGCTAATTCACCCAACAGGTGTAATTATACAGGTGAATGCACAAGGACATTTTTTGTTGTTATTGTTTAATGAATTACCACAAATGCCTAGAGTCCTGACATGTAGTAGGCATTCAACATCTATGTTCTGAATTAATTTGTGTATTGGTATCTATATAAAAGCTTAGGTAGGTTATAATTATTAGTGTGGATTATTTTGGAATTTAAATAATCTATCTCTGCGTCAGGTAAAAATAATATTATTTCAATGTTGAGTCTCTGAAATGATGCTACTGGCTCACTAAGAGTATAAACTTAAATCACTGTATCTATACAAACTGCTTAAATTTAAAGTTTACAGATTGTATTCTGTTTAAGAAATGCACAGATGGGTTAATGTTTCATATATGCACACACTCAGGGCATGTTCTACAAGTGTAAGTTCCTTGCTGGAGAATATTTAGATTATTTTAGTTTAGAAATTCATTTGCATGGATTGCAGGGGCCAAGTAGACAGTTGTGTTAAAGCAATTTTAAACTGCTATCTATTAGTAGAAACATGTTTTGTTGGAATATGGAATAGTTTATAAACACGTCAGTACTTTTAACCTAGACCATTACCATCACTGCTTAAAGAATTCTGAGGGCTGAGTCCTTGGAGTTAATAAAAAATACTGTATAATACAAAATACCTATCTCAGCCATGAAAAATTATCTTTTAAAAAGTAGACCCAGTTAAGGTTTCACACTCCCCTCCACTAAATCAGTTCAAAGTAAATGAAGATTTACTTATGTGGATCAATACTCTTAAAACTGTAAATTAATGTTATGGGTCTCTTAAAGTATTTTTATTCTTTGTTATATTTTGAAACATTAATATTAAATCATTTCATGTTCTCCCTAATTATATATATTTATTTTAAAATATAACCTTTTCATTTTTACAAGTAGGATTCTGATTCATTAGTGATGATTTAGGTGATGGTGAGATATATATAAGAAACAGTTTCGAGTTTACTCTGCATCTAACTATGTACTTTAGATGGATTCATATTTTAACCACAGAATTCTGTGTACCAGTACTACTATAATTTGCACACAAATGAGGAAACTGTGGATTAGCAAGATTTATATCTTTCCCGAAATCAGAGATTTACAAAGCTGGCATACCCTGGGAACTGGGATTTCATTCTTAGCTCTACTCTAGAATCTTTGTTCAAACTCACTATTAACGTGGATATCAGAACTTAATAAGTGTGTATTAGGCAAGAACTGATAAAAATGAAAAAACAGTAGACAGAAAGTGTGCAGTGCACCCGTGGTTAGGAATTTTCTCTCTGTGTTCTCTCTCTCTCCCCACCCCCCCGACCCACCCCTTTCCTCTCTTCTCTTTCTCCCTTTCTCCTTTTAATAATGAATGTATTTGCACCCAGATATAGCTGTTTAAACCCACGGTTCTCAACTAGGTGATATTGCCACCCAGAGGATATTAAGCAATGTCTGGAGGTATTTTTGGTTATCATATCCTGGGAGATACAATTGGAGTCTAGTGAATGGAGGCCAGGGATACTGCTGAACATCCTATAGTATACAGGGCAAGTGCAACAGCAAAAAAGTTATCTGGCCCCAAATATCAATAGTGCATGTGAGAAACACTGGTTTAAACTCAGAAAAGTATCATATCATCTTTGGAAAAAGAGTGTATATCTGTCCATGTCTTCATAGCAACTATTATTATTCTGTTTAACTTGAAAGAAAATACATGGTTTCAACCAAAATAATTTTATATGTGTGCTATTTCAGAATCAATGTAGGTCTATTAAGTTAAATGATTTCCCCTGTTAAAATTGTCTGTTCTTTGTATACCTTAGTCAAAATGATCACTGCTCTTCCTGCCCCCTTTAGCCAGTAAACTGGGAAAAAAAATATAGGGGAGGGCAAAGTAGAGTTAGGGAAAGATTGGAGGAGAACCAAATTCCAGCAGAATCAGAGGTACAAAAAGACGTAACACTTGAGGAAGCCCCTTGGAGTTTATCAAACACTGATTCCAAAGAAATGTTTCTCTTACAGTAAAATATTTAAATAAATTTGTATACTCCAGAGATTATTCACATTTGCATGCAGCTTTCCAAATGCCAATTTCAATAGTCATAACATTGTAATGGAAATTATATGCTGGAAAAGGTCATAAGTGTGCTGTGCAGTGGTGGGATTCATGATAATCAAGCAAAAATGCAGACTGTATCGAGTAGACTCAGTTTAACACATTTCTATTTTTTTTTTCCTAATCTGAAAAACAAAAAAGGAACATCTTTCCAGGTAGTAGATTACTTGATTTAAAAAAAAAAAAAAAAAAAGGTAGTGGCTGTTAAAATTAAGGAAAGGCAGTTTCATATAGTTTTGTTAATTACCACATAAATGTTACCTGTGCTATGTCATTTAAAGCCACAAATCTTCATTAACAAAGGTTCTGCAGTAAGCATATTGCTCCAAAGTTTAGCAGCCTCGTTTGGTAAATGGATAGCTTTCAAAATACAGAGCACCTTAGAAAGCCTAAAAGTTTTTATGGAAATCGGAAGATTAAAATTTTTTTAAAAAGTATGGAAATTCAACACACAGAACTTTCAGAAACTAGTAGTATATTTTCCATTGTTCGTCACGTGAATTTTTATGATTTATTCTACCTATTGTGCTATAAAACTAAATCTTATGGAAAAAGTAAGGTATGAAAAACCTTTATTTTCTCATAAACCATTTGGCATATTTATGAAGTATGGACTTTTCTGCATATACTTTTATTTAAAGCATCATAGAGCATTGCACAATCAGCTTTTCATTCTTATTTTTGTAAACTATACAATTCATAAATAGGAAAGAGCATTTCCAGTCTTTTAATGAAAGTTATTATTAGAATCAATAACAGTAATAGAAGATTTTACAATGTCTTTCTCCAATGATTTTCAAAATTTGGGTAGCTTCCCATGTACTTGCAAAGGTAGGATGACTGCTCCTGGTTGATGTTTTAACAGCTCTTTTGACACTATCATTTTCAGTTATGCTAAGATAAAATTTGTGGATTAAATGTATAGAAACTAATTGAAAACCTTGATTAACCAGAATTGGATGCTCTGACAAATTGATTTCTCTGGTTAACACACTGTTACCTAAAATGTTTCTTTTGTTTCAAGTTGCATTGTTGAAAATATTTCTAGACTGTAATGTTCAATTTCCCTCTTTTCATAATTAGACTACACAGCTAAAAGCGACTCTCTCCATGTTGACTGATTGTCCTGAAGTGTCCCAGGATAATTATTCTATATATCAGTTCCCATTATAGAATATTACAGATGTATAATGTGTAAAGGCTGGGAATGATAAGGCAATGGGCTACTTTTTTTTTTTTTTTTAAGAAATTTATTTATTTATTTATTTTTGGCTGCATTGGCTGCACACAGGCTTTTCTCTAGTTATGACGAGCGTGGGGTACTCTTCATTACAATGCACAGGCTTCTCATTGCGGTGGCTTCTCTTGTTGCAGAGCACAGACTCTAGGCGCGCGGCCTTCAGTAATTGTGGTGCGCGGACTCAGTCGTTGTGGTTCGCGGGCTCTAGAGCGCAGGCTCAGTTGCTGTGGCACACGGGCTTAGTTGCTCCGCAGCATGTGGGATCTTCCTGGACCAGGGTTTGAACCATGTCCCCTCCATTGGCAGGCGGATTCCTAGCCACTGCTCCACCAGGGCAGCCATGGACTACTTTTTAAAACAAAATTACTGAAGTGAGCTTTTTTTATACTCATTTGTCTCGCTTTTTTAAAGCAGGGATCCCCAACCCCCACGCCACACACCGGTAATGGTCCGAGGCTTGTTAGTAACCAGGCCACACAGCAGGAGGTGAGCGGTGGAGGGCAAGCAAGGAAGCTTCATCCGCCGCTCCCCATCGCTCCCATTACCACCTGAACCATCCCCCGACCCCCCCCTTCATGGAAAAATTGTCTTCCACAAAACAGGTCCCTAGTGCCAAAAAGGTTGGGGACCGCTGTCCTAAAGTATAAAGCAGAGAAATATTTTTAGTATGTTTGGACTCTGATTATTTGGTCTCCTGATGTTTGAGGTTTGAAATGTGCTTCTAAGTTACCTGAGACTCCAGGGATCAGATGGAAAGCCAGTAATAGCAAAGAGGTGTTTCTATAACCCAGAGCTTCTCAGCCCTGCATGATTAACGTTTTTGGCCAGATAGATTTTTGTTGTGTTAAACATAATGCTGTTAAACATTATGCAATGCATAATGCAGTGTTTAAAAGTATCCCTGTAGGACCTCATTGTCCTCAGTCTTGACAACCAAAAATGCCTTCTGACATAGTCCCCTCCGAAAACCCCTGCTGTAACCTGTTAAAATTAAACCTACGTTTTCACAGCATCAAGAGATGTATGGACATAGTACATTCTTTTAATGTCTCTCTCCTATTTGTTCCAGATTTGTGTTGAAAAAAATGGGAAAATATGATGATCTAGTTAATTCAGATGGAGATTTAGGTCAGGTATATAAAGTGTCTAAATGGGACAGATCAGAATGCAGGCAGAGAAAGCTATTGCACAGGATATCAGGGTTGCCGGCCCTCAGCTGGGTTGACTGTGCAGGCTGACGGTGCCTCACCTGAAGTGGCTGCAGGATGGGGCGGGGGCGAGACCGTTTTCCAACTTGGAGGCCCATAGGGAGGCAGCCCACTTGCGCGCTGGCTGGTTAGGGGCGAGGAGACATGAGGTACTGCAGGATGATGGTCGTGTAATGCCGATTCTCTCAGTAAGAAGGAATGATTTCTTTAAAGCCCCGGGAGCGGAAGGGCCGGCTAGGTGCAGATCCTGCCTTTCCCCCACTGTGATGGTGCTCAAGCCGCTGACCCACCTCTGCCCCATCTTAAAACATACCAGAGATGACGGTGCCACAGGGAGGGCTTTTGGGGACAAATAACAATATGTGACGGGATCTGTAATTTTTAACGTGCTCTGCAAACAAACGAGGGGTTATTGAAATATTTCTTGTGACTGTTACGTGTTGTGGACCAGAAAAGTGTGTGACTAGCATGAGTTGAGTGTGGGGAAGTCCGGATTGACGCTTTAGTCCCTTTTGTTTTCTGGGACTGTCCTCCAAGGTGCTGAGGCTGAGTGTCTGAAATCCCATCCTGGACGACTGTAAATATTGCCTATTAACCTTCCTTTTATTCCTGTCACACAACAAGAAATATGATCCAGGCCTTTGATGTAGGGAAACTGAGGCATGGAAAAGTTGGCCTTATTATCATGAATTAGATTGAAAGTTATTACAGATGTTAGCTCTAGAATTTGAATAAGGGGATATAGAAGTTCAGACTAAATCACCTGGCAGTTTAAAGGTCAAAGAAGCTGATTAATCAGTAATATAAGATCATATCCTGATGTTTTTCCTCCCATAGAGGAAATAGAGTTTAGAGTTTCTCCCATAGAGTTTCTTTTTGGTTGTCATAAAACCGTAGTCTTAGTTAATTCATTTGTTTAATAAAAACAAAAATTTACACAAAATGATTTTTAGACGTCTTCTCTGGACACATTTTTAACTGAAACAAGAGAGTAAGGTTTGTTATTAAGCTCCTTTTTTTTTACTCAGATTCCTTTTTTTTAAAATTTTCCTTACTATGCGGATATGTTTTGGTATTCCGTCCTACACATCAAAGTTTTGTTCGTTGGTTGTTTTTTTTCTTCTTTTAATCATACATTCCTTGATTTTTTACAGAAGACTGAACACAGAAAAAGAGCTTAATTAACCTGTAACTCCTTACACTGATTAACTCTACCTACTTTGGGATCTGAGTTTGAGCAACAAATTGTACACATTTCTGTTGACCTATTACACACTGGCATTGATTTAAGACTAAGCCATGTAGTTAGGTGCATAATTAGAGAAAAAATATAATGATGTAGAGCAGTAGTTGTGGTTTATGTGCCATTAAACTTAATTTTAGTATAAAATTATTCTTGTCTACCTCAAATATAACCAGTTATTTTACCAGCAAATGGGTGTATTCTGGAATAGCGGAGAATTGCAATTTGGGACAGGCAAGCAGTGGTGAATCGTAGGCAATTCCTAAGAGACAAAGGGAGGGACAGTTTTTATTAGGCTTTAGGAGGAAGTTGGGGAGGGTTGTTTTGAATGAAAGTTCACTGGAGAAGAACAAGAGCTTGGCGTTGCAGCAGTTTCTTACTGGCTGCAAGCAGTGGTTAGTGCATTATTACTGGGGCAGGGAGGATCCTCCTTTTCTTAAAATCAGGATATGAAATTCCCATGTGAAAAATGTCCTCTCTTGTGCAAGAAGAAAAGTAACATTCTTATCAACATGGAAACAAAGTTGAGACCAAGAGAATTTTATAGAAAGAATTCTATACAAACAGACCTTGTTAAAATAATTCTTATCTTCCTTCTTACTGGTTATTCAGGCTACAGCGAGTGGTATGTACCCTAGAGCTCTTGCTTCAGGGCTTCCTGACTCCATTTTAAATTTAGTTTTACATTGTAAAATGGTTATTTTTTTAAAGTTATTAATTTGCTTTGATTATATTACAGTTGTTGCGTCTAGTTCTTAAGTGGAATCCTAAAGGCCATCTGCCAGAGTTTTAAGAGAAAATTTTGTATTACTTCAGAAACAAGTGGGTTTAAAACTTTCTTGTTGTTACCTTTGATAAACACTGCAAGATAATTGAAGTACTAAAGCACATGTATTTTTGAAATTTAATGTCTGCATGTAGTACTTCATAAATTATTTCATAGCCAAAAATAGGGAAGCTGATGTAAGAAGAAATCTACTTTCTTTCATTAATGCAAAACAATTAGACATCATGACATTAAAAAAATTAGATTATTTTGCTGGTTTTTTAAGTTTGTAGAATTTTATACTAAGTGGTTGAAATTCTACATTCCATCTTCTAAGTATTCTTAAAAAAAAACTGTTCATACTACTCAGTGTAAAAGATTGAAATGTTATTAGCAAAAATTCAGGAAGGCCTTGTTAAATCCTGTCTTTCTTCCTAAAATATGGTCTCTCTAAAATATGAAGTACATATCCAAACGTTCTTGACTAGGTCCTTTGCTTGTTTGTGCAGCTAAAAGCTTAGCTCCCTATCTTAATTGCTCCCCAAGACCAAATCTAGTTCCTGTTTCTCTTATTGCCTCTTCTTTTTCTCAGCTCAGTTTAAAGCCTTGGCTTTCATTTATGTGCAATCCTGACTTCTCATACTGATCTGCTTCTTCTGGTTCTCAGCCCAGAATAGATCTTGTCCCTTGTCTCTGAGATTTTTATGTTCTTGGTTGAATCCTGAATTCTTATTCTGTACTCTGTTGAACCTGTCTCCTACATAAGTCATGTCACCAGTTCTCCTTTTCGCTGATCTTCCATAACTTATAGCTGCCTCCTAGGAACACTCCCCCAGAAAGGCTAAAGGAAAGAGAAGACATGGAGGTTGTTCTAACAAGTGGCAGACATTTGTGTGGTTAGAAATTAATAAACGTGTATGTACTAATTCTGAGTCTGGAGGTCAATAGTTAGAATTATTCAGATATTCATTCATTCATTCACTTAACACACACTGGGGGGGTTACTGTGTTCTTCCAAACACAGATGCACACAACACAGATACGCATAGGCATGCACTGACACACACACCCCAAATACACTGTAGTAAAACAGATATACAGAAGATACTATGGAAACATAGGAGAAAGAGACTCCAGGGTTGACCTAAAGCATCAACTACCCTGATCTAATTAAACCCTCCATAGTGCTTGTCATATACAGAGAAAGAGTTGCCTAGATCAAGATTAAAAATCTACATTTAAATGTTACTTTAGAAATATCTACATGCTGTGGGAAATAGTTTAATTTAGATGCTTCACTTCTGAATGCTATACAATCAATGCACCCATGCCACCCAGAATCCCCATGGTGAGAAGAATTTTATGCATGATGTGTAAAAATTGGAGAATACTCTATAATATGCAAATAATTACTTGCATTTTAAGTGCAAACTCATTAAGTACACTTAAAGTCTGAATAATCAGCTGTCCAGATCTTAGCTGCAGTAGTTTGCATATAAAAATTTATAACGGAGTTTTTCAGGGTTTTGAATGTTCTTGGCATGGGGCATATTTTCCTTCCCCCTTCTGCTTGAATATTCTGTGGCTATAACTGTAGCATAGTTTGAATTAAGATGCTGAGAAGACATTGCTAATTTTGTTTCTTGTGACAGTTCTCAACACCAGTATAGTTTGAAAAATACTGTAGCCCTAAGGTGTTTCCCTAGAATAAAATTTTAAAAAAATTAAGCTCATGTTATTGGTAATAATTTAAATTAAATCTTTATATTTAGAAATCTGTTGAAAGCAGGGACTAAAGTGACTCAGAATAAGAATATAATTATGGTCAAGTAAATACACTCTGGTGGCTAAGGAGCAATTTCTAAATAATTCAGGATCTTTATGTGTGGTTCTTATATACCATGAGGGAAATTTTTAGGCCATAGAAACACCTTCAACTTCTCTTTTTTCTCTTCATTCCCTTTCTCCCTTACGAGCAGTTAGTACCTCACTAATATCTTTAAAATTCCTTTCAAAACTCCTTCCCCTTCCTTAGTTAAGGGTCCTTTTCAACCAGTTCAGCAATTCCTCCTGATTCTGAAATACAAACCCTCTGAGAGAAATCCTTATATAAGACTTCCTTAGCAGGAAGAGGTGTGTGAGTGTGTGTGGTGGGGAGGGAGGGGGAATAATAAGAATATTCATACATTAATAATTTGTTTCTATTGTCATATATACATCAGTGAGCTTTGATTTATGATAATTTACTGTTCTTATGCTTAGCAAGAGGAGAAAGGTTTAAATAGCCTGCGTGTGCTTTAGAGTATTAGTTTATTTAGACCCAGTAAAATAGGGGTCATTGATGCATCCATTTCCATTAATGGGAGTTAGCAACTGCTGCATATATCTATAATTAGATTTATAGAAGTGCCAAGATGAGAAACCCAGTGATGCAGCACAGTATATTATCCTCATCCAAAAGGTGCTATTCATTGTCTGAAGAGACGGATGCCATGTTCTGATAAGAACTATGTGTGTAGCTTTAGTTACTCATGTAAATTATTCAATACAAAATGCTACCAGTAGAAGTGGTTTACTTTTTTTTTCTATTTATAAGCATGAACTGTTCCTTAAAAAAGTAAAAAAAAAATATTTATTTACAAGAATCTAATTAGAAAATTTTTCCATACAGTAAATATATCTACTACTAATTTTCAAGATAGGGTCAGAAATCAAATAAAATCATAAAAGTGCAGTGGATTAAAAATATATACACCTAGGAAAGGAAGGACTTCTGGAAGGAAGTTGGCAGACCTTCTCCCCAGGAGAACAGCAATGTAACTGAGAAAATTATGTTTTAAAAATTCAGTCATAAAATGTTTCTGTAAATTGTCCTAAAGGCAATTCTGTTGCATTTCTATACACTGACAACGAACTATCAGAAAGAGAAATTAAGGAAACAATCACATTTACAATCACACCAAAAAGAAAAGAAAATGCTTAGGAATAAACATACCTAAGGAGGTAAACGACTTGTATTCAGAAAACTGTAAGACACTGATGAAAGAAATTGAAAGCAGCACAAAGGGATGGAAAGGTATACCATGTACATGCACTGGAATAATTAATATTGTTAAAATGACCATACTGTCCAAGGCAATCTACAGAGTCAGTGTAATCCCTACCAAAAAACCAATTGTGTTTTTCACAGAACTAGTACAAATACTTCTAAAATTTGTATGGAAACATAAAAGAAGCCAAAAGCCAAAACGATCTTGAGAAAGAAGAACAGAGCTGGAGATATTATGCACCCTGATTTCAGACTATACTTAAAAGCTAGAGTAATCAAAACAGCATTGTACTGGCACAAAAACAGACACAGAGATCAATGGAATAGAATAGAGAGTCCAGAAGCAAACCTACACACTTACGATCAATTAGTCTATGACAAAGGAGGCGAAAATGTACAATGGAGAAAAGACAGACTCTTCAATAAGTGGTGCTGGGAAAACTGGACAGCTACATATGAAAGAATGAAATTAGAACATTTTCTTACACCATATACAAAAATAAACTCAAAATGGATTAAAGACCTAAATGTATGACCAGAAACCACAAAGCTCCTAGAAGAAAACATAGGCAGACCACTCTTTGACATAAATCATAGCAATAATTTTTGGATCTATCTCCTAAGACAAAGGAAACAAAAGCAAAAATAAACAAATGGGACCTAATTAAACTTAAAAGCTTTTGCATGGCAAAGGAAACCATCAAGAAAACAAAGAGACAACCTACAGGATTGGGAGAAAATATTTGCAAATGATATGACAAATAAGGGGTTAATATCCAAAGTATATAAATGGCTCATACAACTCAATGTCAAAAAATATTAAGACAATCCAATTAAAAAATGGGCAGAAGACCTGAATAGACGTTTTTCCAAAGAAGACATGCAGATGGCCAACAGACACATTGAAAGATGCTCAACATCGCTAATCATCAAAGAAATGCACATCAAAACTACAGTGAGATATCACCTTACACCTGTCAGAATGGCTGTCATCAAAAAGACCACAAATAACAAATGTTGGAGAGGATGTGGAGAAAAGAGAACCCTTGTACACTATTGGTGGGAGTATAAATTAGTGCAGCCGCTGTACGAAACAGTATGGAGGTTCCTTAAAAAACTAAAACTAGAGCTATCATATGATCCACCAATTCCAATCCTGAGTATATATCCAAAGAAAACAAAACACTAATTTAAAAAGATACATGCACTCCAATGTTCATAGGAGCATTATTAACAATAGCCAAGATATGGAAACAACCTAAGTGTCCATCAACAGAGACAACTGGATAAAGAAGATATGGTGTGTGAATGTGTGTGTGTGTGTACACATATATACACAACGGAATACCATTCAGCCATAAAAAAATGAAATTTTGCCATTTGCAACAACATGGATGGGCTTGGAGGGTGTTATGCTTAGTGAAATAAGTCAGAAAGAGAAAGAAAAATACTGTATAATATCACTTAAATGCGGAATTTAAAAATAAAACAAATTAGTGACTATAACAAAAAAGGAACATACAGATATAGAGAACAAACTAGTGGCTACCAGTGGGGAGAGGAAAAATAGGGGTAGGGGATTAAGAGGTACAAACTACTATGTATAAAATAAGCTACAAAGATATATTATACAGCACAGGGAATATAGCCAGTATTTTATAGTAACTAAAAAAGGAGAATAACTTTTAAAAATTGTGAATCACTATGCTGTATACCAGAAACTCATATAACATTGTAAATCAACTATACCTCAATTAAAAAAATTTAAAAAAGGAAAAGCTCAGGGCCAATGGCTTCACTAGCAAATTCTACCAAACATCTAAAGAAGACTTAATACTAATTCTTCATAAACTATTTCAAAAATTAGAAAAGGCAAGAACACCTCTTAATTCATTCTATTAGGCCAGTATTACCATGCTTCCAAAACCAGATAAAGATATTAAGAGAATGCTACTGGCCAATATTCCTTATGAATATAGATGGGAAGATCCTTAACAAAATGCTAGCAAACCATATCTAGTAACATATAAATATGATTATATGCCATGACCAAGTCGGGTATATCCTAGGAATACAAAGTTGGTTTAATATTTGAAAATCAACTAATGTTAATATAAATAGAATACAGGGCAAAAATATCATTTCAATTCATGCAGAAAGCACATTTGACTAAATTCAACAGTGTTTCTTGATTAAAACAGTAGATAAAACTGAGTAGAAAAAACTTTATCAACTTGATAAAAGGACAGCTAAAATACTTACAGCTAACAAGAGACTTAACTAAATGACTTCATCCTAAAATCAGGAAAGAGAGAAGGATGTCTGTTCTTGGCACTTCTATTTAACATTCTACTGGAGGTTCTAGCCAGGTCAATTAAGCAAGAAAAAGAAATAAAAGACGTCCATATTGGAAAGTAAGTAAAACTATCTCTATTTGCATATGACATGACCTTATATATGGAAAATCATAAGGAATCTACAAAAATCCTATTAGAACCTGTAGGTGAGTTTTTACAAGATCAATTTGTAAAAATCAATTGTATCTCTATAAACTGGCAGTGAATATTCTAAAAATGAAATTAAGAAACAATTCAATTGTTTTGAAACAACAAAACTTATATGTGGGATCTAAGACACACACACATAAAACAAAACCAATGAACAAACAAAACAAAAACAAACTCATAGATACAGAGAACAAAAACAAACTCATAGATACAGAGAAATGAATAGGTTATGAGAGAAGAGGATTGGGGGTGGGCAAAATAGGTAAAGAGGTCGACTGTATGGTGATGGATGGTCACTAGACTTGTGATTGCGATCACTCTGTAGTGTACACAGCTATTAAACTATAAAGCTGTACACCTAAATTTATATAATAAAAAGTGGCATCAGAAAAGATACTTTGTCGGGCTTCCCTGGTGGCGCAGTGGTTGAGAGTCCGCCTGCCAATGCAGGGGACGCGGGTTCGTGCCCCCGGTCCGGGAAGATCCCACATGCCGCAGAGCGGCTGGACCCATGGGCCGTGGCCGCTGGGCCTGCACATCCGGAGCCTGTGCTCCGCGGCGGGAGGGGCCGCGGCAGTGAGAGGACCGCGTACCGCAAAAAAAAAAAAAAAAAAAAAAAGGAAAGATAATTTGTCAAAAAAATTTAATGAAAGACCTGTACACTGAAAACATTGTTGAAAGAAATTTAAAAATACCTAAATAAATGTGATATTCCAGGTTCATGGATGAGAAAAGTTAATACTAAGCATGATTAATTATTTGAAAAATTGAGATTTGCACATATTTTCAGATCATCCAATTTATACTGAATTTATGCCAGTCATTTTATAAGCTCCAGCTAACTATAGAGTAATATCCCTGATTGGTCTGGCTGGCATTTGATAATTAATTGCCTTAGATATGTTATAGCCCATTAATAGTTTTTAAATTAGATCTCATTTTATTTTGGATTATTGGTTTATTTTAATTCTTGATAATAAAATAATGTCTTGATTTCATAAGGGATCTTGAACATTAAAAATTGTCTACTGCAGAACTAGAAAGACGAGACTGAAGTTTATTCATTAAAATGCTTCACACGCACTAGCATAATATTTAGTAAGATGTCACAACTCAGATGACATTTATTTGGGGAAACTTGTGGTAGATACTGGATAGTAAATTTTTTTTCTTTTCCTTTTTTTGCACTTTGTGTATTCTATACATTTACTTTCTTAAACTTAGATATGTACATTTTGGTCAGGGTGGTGGGAGATGCGCTATACACAGAAAAACATAATCTGCAAAGTGGGAAGAATGAAGCAAATGTGCAAGAACAGAGGGCCTCAAACTGATAGAGAGGCTTCCCAAATTCAGCCACTTTCCTTGATGCTCCTACATCCTTTTAATAATTTCCACCATTTTACTTAACCCTCTATATACAGGCAACTGTCCCTTTAATCTCATGAAGTCTTAACCGAGACATGATTTCCCCCCAAAAGTGATCAATCTAGATTTTGTTAACTTCTGGTAAAATGCATGTCATTATTGTGTCCTGCAAAATCACCTGATACTTAATTCTACAATTGTTTGGTGTTTTGTTGACTTGATTACTTGAGAGTGTTAGTAGAAAATAGTATGTGTAGATGTTTCTGAATCATAAGTGAAAACTAATGAGGCAGTATTTTTTAATGGAAATTTAATTTTTAAGGGTCTGTTTGTTTCAAATTGTTTAAGGAAGCATAAACCATGGGGCAGAAACAGCCATAGTTGCTGCCAATCCAACAGTCTGGCTGCTTCCTCTTCTATGAAACTCACTTGGAATGCCCAAGAATTGTTCTCACACATCTCTATAGTAAATTTTCTTCTGTATGGTGAAAAACCAATCTCCTAGATGTAAGAGTGAATGCTAATCAAGTGTGCCATAAATAGCACCAGTCATCTGTCAGCCCTGCTAAGAGATCCCTAATCAGACCAGAGGTCATAGTTTAGAAAATACATCAGTAATCTAAATGCAAAAATCACTGCTTCAAGGAGTGTAAAGCAAACTCCAATCCGATCCAGGCAGTTTACATCCAATTCATTTATATATGAATTATTCTCAAAGAGAGTAGTATACATTTTTTAAAAGTTTTGGGGAGAGGCAGTTCTAAACATCCTAGTAATTGGAAGGGATGAGAAATAATATGCGAGATACCAAAGAGTGACTGGCAAAAACCGTGAGAGAAGTTTAGATCCATAACCTTCTGGCAAAGTGTCACATCAGTGTTTCTGTCTGTATATATAGAACAGAGAGGAGAGTTGACTCTGGGGAGAACCAAAGCATCTCAGTATCTAAGCTGGCCTATGGGAAGCCTGTTGTAGAATGGGCTCAGCATTGGGGCCTAAAAGACATTCTGATACCTTTAATGTTTTAACTTGTCAAATGGAAAGGTTGGTCTTAGGAGATGAACAATGACATTGACTTGGTGAAACTGCAAATGCATTGCACAAAGTCAAGTTGAAGGAATCACTCATCACAATTCAATCAGAAAGCCATAAAGGAAATAGATTCAACCAGTAAACAACTTTATTTAATACATGCTGAAGCAAAAAAATCACTTTGATAATTATTAAATTAAAAAAAAATACAGATACGAAATGGTAGTGGCATTATGCTTCCAACATGAAAAAGCAATGTGTTCTAAAAAATGAAGATGCTAATAATGTTATTACAGTGATAGCACCCCCAAGATTTGTTTTTTGGTTTTCTTTGTTTGTTTGTTTTTGGTGTGTGTGTGGGGTTACCATGTTATATTGTCCCTGAAACTTACTATACAGTTACTAATAGTGAAACTTATACTCTTAAATTTTAAAAGTTTAAAATAAAAATACTGAATATTTCATTTTTATTCACATGATGACTTCTTTCTTGACTTATTTTCGTGTACCATCAGTATAATAATAAACTATTTTACAGCTTTTATATTGAGGGAAATGTACTAATGACAGCAACAAGTGTTTCAGCCATTTATTTAATTCTATTTTATTTATTTTTTATTGAAGTATAGTTGATTTACAATGTTGTGTTAATTTCTGCTGTACAACAAAGTGACTCAGTTATACACATATACACATTTTTTAAAATTTTCTTTTCCATTATGGTTTATTCCAGAAGATTGGATATAGTTCCCTGTGCTATACAGTAGGACCTTGTTGTTTATCCATTCTACATATAATAATTTGCATCTGCTAACCCCAAACTCCCAGTCCATCTTCTCCCTCCTCACCTCCCCTTTGGCAACCACAAGTCTGTTCTCTATGTCTGTGAGTCTCTTTCTGTTTTGTAGATAGGTTCATTTGTGTTATATTTTAGATTCCACATATACATTGTATCAAATGGTGTTTGTTTTTCTCTTTCCGGCTTACTTCACTTAGTATGATAAACTCCAGTTGTACCCATGTTGCTGCAAATGGCATTACTTTGTTCTTTTTTATGGCTGAGGAGTATTCCATTTTATATATGTACCACATCTTCTTTATCCATTCATCTGTTGATGGACATTTAGGCTGTTTCCATGTCTTGGCTATTGTGAACAGTGCTGCTATGGGCATAGAGGTGCATGCATCTTTTTGAATTATAGTTTTGTCTGTATGTATGCCCAGAAGTGGGATTGCTGGATCATATGGTAATTCTGTTTTTAGTTTTCTGAGGAACCTCCATACTGTTTTCCTTAGTGGCTACACCAACTTACATTCCCAACAACAGTGTAGCAGGGTTCCCTGTTCTCCACACCCTCCCCAGCATTTGTTATTTGTAGGGATTTTAATGATGGATATTCTGACTGGTGTGAGGTGCTACCTCACTGTAGTGTTGATTTGCATTTCTCTAAGAATCAGTGATGTTGAGCATCTTTTCACGTGCCTACTGGCCATCTGTATGTCTTCTTTGGAGAAATGTCTATTTAGGTCTTCTGCCCATTTTTCAATTGGCTTGTTTGTTATTTTTTGTTGTTGAGTTGTATGAGCTGTTTTGGAGATTAATCCCTTGTCCGTCGCATCGTTTGCAAATATTTTCTCCCATTCTGTAAGTTGTCTATTTGTTTTGTTTATGATTTCCTTTGCTGTGCAAAAGCTTGTAAGTTTGATTAGGTCCCATTTGTTTGTTTTTGTTTTTATTTCTATTGCCTTGTGACACTGACCTAAGAAAACATTGGTAAGATTTATGTCACAGAATGTTTTGCCTATGCTCTCTTCTGGGAGTTTTATGGTGTCATGTCTAATGTTTAAGTTTTTAAGCCATTTTGAATCTACTTTTGTGCATGGTGTGAGGGTGTGTTCTAACTTCACTGATTTACATGCAGCTGTCCAACTTTCTCAGCACCACTTGCTGAAGAGACTTTTTCACATCTTTATATTTTTGCCTACTTTGTCAAAGATTAATTGACTGTAGGTGTCTGGATTTATATCTGGTCTCTCCTGTTCCATTGATATGTATGTCTGTTTTTGTAGCAATACCACACAGTTTTGATTACTGTAGCTTTGTAGTATTGTCTGAAGTCTCAAAGGGTTATGCCTCCTGCTTTGTTTTTTTCCCTCAGGATTTCAGCCATTTATTTTAAAGTAAAGATGATCTTTACTTTAAAATAAATACATTACTATTTACCATTCTGTAATAGTAATGATTTGGGGCCATGGTTAATTTCAGAGACAAATAGCCAACCAAATAAATAAACAAACAAAACAGCAATTGAAAATGATTGATATATGAAATAAACATATTTTATAAGTTAATATATACACATATATAAGAAACATATTAAACTTATTTACTGACAGGTGTTGGAGAGTCTTACCACATTTGTTCTGTATTACGGTAAGAATAGGGGTGTTTTTGAGTATTGGTGATTTAATCAAGTTAGCAATTTTGCCACGAATTTTGAAATCTTACAGCATGATGAAATTCATAGTCATAAGCATCATATTTTTCCATTCATGTCAAGTATGTATCGGTCATTTTGCCATATTTTTCTGTCATGGCCTTTTATTGATTTATTGGTTAAATTGAGCATTTGTGACTTGCTTTTTTATCATTATCCTATAATATCATAATTCTTAAATTATTCTAATATGGATACATATTTAATTCAAGTTTACACATAAATTTATATAATATTTGCATCCCCAAAGTTAAAAATGAAGTCAGATTACAATCAATCAGATTTTAATGGCTAATTGCTCACTGGGGTCAGGGTAGAGAATTGTAGCATAAAAATTTATGTAGTAACATTCTGTTTTCATGAAATCTAATAAGAAAATAAAATATTGGAAAAGTTCTATATAAACTGGCTTATTTATCTTGGTTTTGACCTTCACTTTTCTGCTCCCTTTGGGGAGTCCAACCCAAAAAATAATTCACTAACTACTACATAAATATATAAATGGGAAAATCATTGTCATGAAAGTACCTGTCTAAATGAAATGTACAGGTGATGACTGGAAGAAAAAAGAGCAGGTGAAAAATCACTTGCTTCTAAAGGGAGAATTTTTATCAAGCATTCAGCTAGGTCTATTATTTCTTTGTCATTGCAAAGAAGCTTTGCTGGTATGTTTTTATGAGATGAGAATAAGGACATAGGCCCAATCAGGAACTTGATTATTTCATGTACTTCAGAATACTCAAACTGAGTGTCATTTATTGAAAATCTATATTTCAAATATAAGTAATTTCCATGCTTATTTTATTTAAAACACCAGTACTGCCATTTCTTATTCCTGTGATTTTTCAAAGTAAATCGGGTTCATTGATACCTACTACAAGGTTACCCCAAGGGCTAATGCCATGGGAATGTATACTGTGAGTAAATTACTGAGAGATTCATATAGTGTTTCAATATGTTCGTGATAGTTCTGGCTTTATACTGAACCTGGATGTGTAGAACATTGATTGTTATAGCAAGGCTTATAGTCAAACATAGTGTTGATGAGATTGATGCAGTACTTGAATTGAAGCAATGAAAAAGATAGAAGCATTTAAATACTTCATATCACTAAAAATCACAAAGTCATGTAATATGTGAAACATATAATTATTTTTAATTTAATTTAATTCAGATTGCCTTCCAAATCAGAGTGGGTATAGTAATGAAGATTCAGAAAGTCCAGTCCTTTAGAGTCACTAGTCCTAGAAGTTAAAACTGTTTCAAGTGATGAGTGCCTTGAAATAGTTATTTAACAAGATGAAGGCTTAAAGCTCCATCAGAACTTAGAGACTACTGATTCTTAAGCTTGAAGGTATCATCAACCTAATCTGACAGCAATTGTGCTACTGGTTTTATGTAGATATTATGTCTTTTGACTGAATCACTTTTTAAAATAATTTTATAATACAGCTGATATGTCTGAGTCACTGATAATAAGACATATGGAAAAGTCAATGTAAATACCTTTTATTATATTTAGTGTTCTTTTCTTAAAGGTCCAAAAGCACTTTTACATTTATAACTGAAATATGTATGTATATAAATGTAAGTATTATAGATAGTGAAAAGAATAACCAAAATAATGAAGACGGTAGTGTATTAAATGTAATTTAGAGATAGAAATATCAGTGTTGATTTCAAAGCATAGATTGTACCACAAAGTAAGAATCAGCAAATTTTGAAAAAATATTTTAAATCTATTATAAGCATTTTTATTTTAAATCTATAAGCATAATGAATTCTAGGAACCTATACAAAGGCAGCAGTTATGAGGTCTTTGTTGTTACCTCTGACTTTACCAAGTTATAAACCTGTCCTTTCATTTAAATAGCTCTTTGGATATCTATAAAAATTTTGGCTATGGGAACAAAGTAAGATGAGTAAGCTTTTTTCACTGGAAAGAATGGCCTAGAATATTGGGGGAGGGGTGGTGATGACTCTTCTGCATGTTATAAAGTTAGATATTTGTGCAGGCAGCTTAAATATCCCCACTTCTCTCAGTCGCTATGGTGGCAGCCCTGAGCCTGCTGTGGAAAACAATTATTATTCTTGCCAGTTAACTGCTCTCTCTGTCTGTGTACCAACCGTGGAAGATATCTGCCCCAAACAAAAATCTCTGGCTGTTGCCTGGTGAGAAGACAGTTATAAACAGCTGCTTTTCAGATAGGTACAGTATAGTCATGTGCATCAGCCAGTGTCAATGCATCTGCATAGTGTAGTACCACAGAGACGGTGGTTATCTGCCAGGAGGGAGGGGTTAGGGAAAGGAGTCATTAGAGAGGGAAACAAATGACTAGGGCAGCAAAATTAAAACATCCCTCTTCTCCTTTTGACCTTTTAGCACCCTCTGTTTCCTCCTTCCAACTTTCATGTTTTTCCCTTCATAAAAATAGAATAGTCTAGAATGTGATAGATAGCATCATTTTTATCAACAGACTTTTTTTTTTTGCACTGTAACAGATTCAATTCAGTTATCAAGCAGCATAATTCCTTCTCTTTCTTAATATCTTTAACACCAGTTAAAGCAGTTGAGAAATTGGTGGAACACTTCCAACTTCACAGATATTCTATGCTACCAAGAGTCCCATGACTTACACAAAGTAGCTTGATATATTAAGAAGTAGGGAGTTTTTCAAACATGAAACGAAACAAGAAAAAAGAGAGGAGAGTCAGTAAGGGGTGATAATATCATCACCAATAAGTATATAAGCATGAATGTCATTTTGATCTGATGAGAAAGGATACATACACAAAGGTTAGTATGTATATATCTAAAGGTTGTAGATAAAAAGTGACCCAAAATGGAGAATTAATGTGTATGTGTGCGTATATATTTTGTGAAAAGCCATTTTTATATTATTATTCTTATAATTTTTCATTAAACAAAAAAATATATCTGTAACTAAAAAGCTTATCATCTGTAAACTTTCTAAGGTATGTTTGTGGTTTAAGCTGAAATCCATAGTAGATGTGAACACAGGAAGACATTCAAGAAAACATTCTCAAAAATAAAGTAGAATTTCAGTGCAGGTTCATTGACTTATGATTTTTCCACTCTCATTTGTCCTTCTTTGTTCAGTAAATTTTTTTGAAATTCAACTATGTTCCCAACCCATCCTAAGGTTAATTACTATGTGAACATGCATACATGGAAAAGTAATTATAATAATAAGAGCTAATATTTAATGAGTGGGTCATGTTCATTAATTCATTTACCTTTTGTTATAACCATATGCAAAAGGTACTATTATTATCCCCATTTGTAGATGAAAAAAAGTGAATCCTGGAGTCACAGTAAGGTTATATCACTTGATAGAAGTCATTCCTTCATTCAAAAATATTTACTGACCATTAGCTATATGTCAGATCTTATTTAGATACGTTAAATATAGTAATAAACAAAAAAAAATCCCTGACTTTGCAAATTCTGTATTGTGGCGGTATGATGTCTGTCCTCAACAACCAAGACAGAAACTTAAAGCTAAAAGTGAAAATGAAAGGATGGAAAATATTCCAAGCAAACAGTAACCAAAAGAAAGCAAGGGTAGCCATACTTATATCGATCCAAAAACTGTCAAAAGAGACAAAGGGCGTTATCTGATGATAAAAGGGTAAATTTGCCAAGGAGATATAACAATTTTATATCCACCCACATCAGAGTACACAAATATATGCAGTCAATTTTGGCAGAACTGAAGGGGGAAATAGCAATAACATGATAATAGGAGATATCAATACTCTACTTCCAATAATGGGTAGAACATCTAGGCAGAAAATCAGCAAGGAAACAGAGGACTTGAACAACACTACAGACAAAATGAACCTAAATGAAATATATAGGACATTCCAACCAACAGCAGCAGAATACACATTAATTCTCAGGTACATACAGAACATTCTTCAGGATAGAACATATACATGTTATTTCCCACAACAAGGCTTAACAAGTTTAAGAAGATTGAAATCATACCAAGTATATTTTCTGACCACAATGGAATGAAACTAGAAATTAATGGCAGGAGAAAAACTGGACAATTCACATAGATGTTGAAATTAAGCAGTACACTCTTAAACAGCAAATGGGTCAAAGAAGAATTCCAAAGGAAAATCGGAAAATATCTTAAACAAAAACAAAACATACTAAAATGAATGGGATACAGCAGAAGCTGTATGAAGAAAGAATTTTATAGTGATAAATTCCTACATCAAAAAAAAAAAAAGAACAGAACTCAAATAATCTAACTTTTACCTCAAGGAACTAGAAGAACAAATTAAGCCCACAGTAGCAGAAGGAAGGAAATAGAGCAGAAATAAACAAGATAATAGAAAAACAATAGAAAAAAAAACAAAACTAAGAGTTGTTTTTGTAAGATCAACGAAATTGGTGAACCTTTAGCTAGATTAAGAAAAAAGACTCAAATAAAACAGAAAACATCACAACTGATGCCACAGAAATTAAAAGGATCATAAGAGACGACTATAAACAATTACATGCCAGCAAATTGCATAACCTAGAAGAAATGGATAAATTCCTAGAAACATAAATCTACCGAGACTGAATCATGAAGAAATAGCAAATCTGAACAGACCTTTAACTAATAAATTACATGCTACAACATGGGTGAACCTTGAGGACATTATGCTAAATGAAATAAACCAGTCAAAGACAGACAATATTGCATGATTCCACTTATATGAAGTATCTCTAAAGCAGTCAGACTCATAGAATCAGAAAGTATAAATGTGATTGTCTGGGGGTAAGACAAGGGGGTGGAAATAGAGAGCTGCTGTTCAATGGGTATAGAGGTTTTGTCATGCAATGTGAAAAAGGTTTAGAGATCTACTGTACAACATTGTGCTGATACTTAACAATGCTGTACTGGCCACTTCAAAATTAGTTAATAGGGTTGATGCCCTGTTATGTGTTTTTCACCATAATAAAAATCAACCTCCACACTTTTCCTATATTGGTAAATATGCCTGGGTAAGATTCTTTTAATATGCAAATTAAATTAAATTCTAACATTGTATATTCATGTCCCCTCTACACTTAATAAGACTTCAAAGTAAAGATACGAAAAAATATCTTAACCAAACTTCAGTTGAGGATGAAAAAAACAAGGTGAATTTACTTCACCATAAAATTAGTATTACTCTTTATAAAGGAAATCAGAACATTAGATCGAACTTTGGTAATTATTACATAGTGACTTTCCAACTTGTTCCCCAGTAGAACTATTTTACATTCACCCTCTGCAGAGAATTCCATTTCAGAAAACAAATTTAAGTAGTGTTCCTCTCCTTGAAGAACAGGGCTTGGGAAAGGTCAAGTTTATATGTTAAAGTCTTTCCTTCTTTACCTGCTCCGAAGACCCCACAAAGTATTGTTTAAAAACGGCTATTGTAAACATAATAATGTCATGTAAACATAATAATGATATAAATAATAGTTGTAAAATATTGAGAATTTGTTATGGGCCAACTTTTGTGATAAGCAATCTATATATCTTGCCTAAATCAATCCTTATAATAATCTTATGAAGGAGAGATTATTATTTTTGTCATATTATAGATGAAAAACCAGAATCATTAAGTAAATGGAAAAGTTACCTACCTCATGAGGTGCAGAACCAAATATGACCTCAGTCAGCCCCATGGAATCTAGCTTACTATTTTAACTACTGCTCTATTGCCGGGCAGAAAGCTTCAGTGATTAATACAGCTCCACAACTGAATTTTCTGTACCGAATGATGTTTTCATTGCAAGTATTGATCAGATGGATTGAAAACTTTGCTTAATTTTCACTTTTTTGGTTCCTATAGACATTTTACTTAAAAGTAGTGGTAAGTCATTATCTTTGCTACAGTTAGAGAGGTCATATTCAGAAGAAGAGTCTGGAGACTAACTTAAATTGCATTTTCTATGTATTTTTAAGTTTGTTTTTTTTTTAACAGCTTCTGCTTCTGTTATATTTGTTAAAATCAGCCTCTGAATTTAGTGTTCTGATTTTTAAGATCTTAATTGCTTGAGTACCCTGAGAATGTTTTTTAGTACATCTCCTTTTTCTTTACAATCACCTATGCTGCTGTCTTAGCTCAGACTTCTGTAACAAATTATTATAGACTGGGTGGCTTAAATAACAAATATTTCTTTTGCACAGCTCTGGAGCCTGGAAATCAGAGATAAGGTTGCATTCTGGTGAGGGCCCGTTTCCTGGTTTGTGGATGGCTGTCTTCTTGCTATGTTCTTATGTGGCAGAGAACAGAGAGAGAAAGCAAGCTCTCTTGTTTCTTAAGAGATCACAGATCCCATCCTAAGGGCTGTAGGCCCATGACATAACTAACCCCCAAAGGCTGTACCTCCTAATACCATCCCATGGGGGTTGGGGTGTCAACATAAGAATTTGGGGAGGGGGCATAAACATGGAGTCCATACAACTATTTTCTGAAGAAAAAAAAGTGATTGAGGGGAGAGAATTCCTTACAAGTAATCTTTAAAATTAAAAGTAGAACTGAAATGCATACATAGTAAGCTTATTTGTCTGCAATTGTTTGGCCTCCCATGAAGCTTACTCACGAATTGCCACTTTCTTAAGAATTAAGAAGAAAGTGAAGGACTGAATTTCCCTGAGAAAATAAAGTAGTATGAGGAGAAATAAAACTATTTTTTTTAAATAAAGTAAAATTAAAAATAATCCATCATGCTCTGGCAGGTAATCAGTTGTTATTAATACCATCATTATAGATTTGTGAAAAATGTGTTTCATTTGGGGCTGTCTGGGCATAATAGTACGGTTGACCCTTGAACAATGCAGGGGTTAATCCACGTACAATTTATAGTCGACCCTCTGTATCCAGGGTTCCTCTGCATCCCTGAATTCAACCAACCACAGAATGTACAATATTGTACTATTTACTATTGAAAAATATCCAAGTATAAGTGGACCTGCATAGTTTAAACCCATGTTGTTCAAGAGTCAACTTTATATGTATTTAGGATGACCATCCACACCTCCTAATGCAGTTTTTTTTTAAGATTAGCTATTCTCTTGAAGAAATATGAATGACGGAGCAGTCTACTTTTGATGAGAACTAAGGTGCAATGTGGGAAAAATCAAATGAGTGGTGTGTGTTAGGAATTAAGTCTAGTGTGGGAGCTACACAACCAAGGAAGGATCTTAAGAAAGAACATTATAAGAAGATATACTTCAGTTATATCAGACTTGTCAAAATAAATTCCGTTAAGGCCCAAATATGTGCATACTCATTGATTCAAGTGCTGTGTAGATCATTTAAGGTTTTTTGGTTGCAAACCATGGAAACCAGTTCTGGTTGTAAACAATAATACTATTATTTGGAGAAATATCAGATGAATATTCAGGAAAGTTGTATATTAACGATTGTAACTGAAACAGTATAGAAACCAGAGTAGTTCTGGGAATGTGGACTGTGAAAAATGGTTCCCTATCTCTTTTCCTTCTTTAATTCCTGCTCAAGAATTAAAGCCCCTGGAGAGAGAGAGTTTTATTTGCTTGGTTTGGATAACATGCCTGCACCACCCTAGCAAGGGCTGTTGGAAGGAGGAAAGTATCTGATTTACAATTTCACTAAGAAGGTACACAATGAGAAAGAAGCTCCCAAATTTGGATTTTATAAAGAGTGGAGAGGGGATACTGGAGAGACCAAAATTAAATGTCCACTTCACAGTGTCTTTCACAACTGAATTGAAATCTTCAGATAATAGCCTGTGAGCACACCACTATCTACCTCATCTTTTAAGATGTCAATTAGAAAAACAGCATAGGGAAGAGGTTTTAGTTTTGATCTTGTGTTTTTTATTGCTCTGTAACAAATTAGCACAAACTTATAGTTTAGAACATTACAAATTTATTACCTTACAGTTCTGTAGGTCAGGAATCCAATACAGTCTCTTGATGAAAGTGTAGATAGGGCTACCTTCCTTTTGGAGGCTCTAGGGCAGAATCCATTTTCTTATCTTTATCAGCATCTAGAGACCTCCAGCATTGCTTGGCTCATGGCATTGTTCTTTCATCTTCAAAGCCATCAAGATCTCATCTCTCTGACCATTATTCCATAGTCCTATATCCCTCTGACCACAGCCAGGTAAGGTTCTCCACTTTTAACGATTCATGATTAGATTCATAATCCAGCACAGTCTTCCCATTGCAAGGTCCTTAATCTTCAGCCTCTAGAAGCCCAGTTCCCTACGCACTGTGGCACGGAGTCACCTAAGGTCCTTAATCTTAATCACATCTTTAAAGTCCCCTTTGTCTTATAAGGTAATTTATTCATTCACAGGGTCCTGGGATTAGGAAATGTACATCTTTAGAGAGCTGTTATGCCACCTACCACAGAGCCTATTTTATGCTTGGAAAGGCATACCTTTGGGGGATTCAGGTTTTATAATCTCTGTCTGCATGGATTTTTTCTCTTCAATTATTCCCTTTATTACTACTGTTTTTTATTTTTTCTCTAATTTTTTAGGAAAATTCTGGGAGGTTAGAATGAATAAAATTCTTTTGGAAATATGTTGTCCATGATAAAAGTGTACTTTTAATAAATTACACAAGAGTACAAGAAATAACTGTTCTTGGCTACTCTTCTAGCTGTGGTGAGCACAGTACATACACAAGGTCTTGATAAAACATAGTGCTTGATTATGACAGTGACATAGTTGAGAGAAAGTACTCAACTCCCCTCTATTGGTTAATGGGAGCTAAAGACCAGCATGACTATGTGGTTTTGCTTCGGAAAGTTACCTTTGCATTTATCAGGAATAATCCTTTATGTAAAATAAATCATTGCATAAGACTGTTTGGAACCAAAGAGAAACTGCAGGTGGGAAAAGAGCTGATTTGTATGAAATCTCTTTCCTGCTGTGGAACCCGAGCATGGAAATCTGATTAATTTAAGAAAATGACATCAGCAGGGCTTTAAGCTATAAAAGTTCTTTCAGATGAAGAGGTCAGTCTGCCCTGGAATTAAAAGTCATAATCTGGGGCTGGATAAGAACTGTAGGCATTTAACTCCTTTAGCCAAAGCTGATAGTTTTACAATTTCCAAATAGTTGCCTGTTGTGGTAAAGTTGCCTGGTGTTTGCTGATTAGCAGTAGGTTATTGCAGATTGTTAATTTTGCACAACAGAAAGGAAATTTTGAAATACAGTAATGGTCCTTTTCATATTTCAAGACAGCCTGGTGTGAGGTGTAGTAGTTTTCAGAAAACCCAGTGAAGATTGTGTTCTATTTATATTCTGGTTCAAAACCAAATTCTCTGCATGAAAAAAGAAATTTAAAAATTCTTATCACAGCAGTCTTGTTTGTGCTTTTAACGAATCAGTACATTGTAGCACTCTTTTGCTCAGCTTAGATTTTTTTCTCTTGACATATTTAGGGTAATGTTTTGAACAGCCAAGCTTTATATTCCATTGTTTTTCTTGTCTCTGATAATAATCAATTTTTGACACTGGAAGTCAGAGGAAGTCAGATGAAAGCCAACTGAATTTGTTGGATCAACTGCATTAGCAGTGCATAATACACAGACACACACGTGCGCACATATATATCCTCATGCACAGGCAACAGCTGTAAATGTTCAAAAGCAGCTGAAGTTTCATATTCCATCTATTCAAGCAAGTCTGACACCTGCAAATGTATCAACATAAATCCTGCTTTCACACTAATTTTCATGTATTATTACTCAATTCCATACCTGTTTCAAGGGGGTGAAATGGGTAAGCAGTTATTTTAAGTTTCTTTTAAGAACCTTGAAATTTTCTGGTTTTCTCCTTAAGAGATGTCACCCCATCCTTCCCAAGTTTATATGAAATATAAAGAACAAACATTGGAGATATTTACACCTGACATTGATCTGTTCCCAAAGTTGAAACAGATGTTACATATACTTCATTGAATTTTTAGTTTAACTTTAAGTTTTCTGTGACCTCATTATTTCTTGATTTTATCATAGGCTAGGGATACCCTTAGTCCATATTGCCAAAGCCTAATTTGAACTATGAGGACTAAGTATTATTCTTTTGGTGTCTGTAGTGTATTTTTTCTTCTGTTTCCTTATCTGAGACTCAGTGATTAATAAGAGCATTAAAATAAGCCTGTCTTCTTAGAAATTGAAGCTGAAATTATAGATCTGTAAAATTCAAAAAAAGTAAAAATTTCAGCAAATTGTTAATACTTAAATATTCTTTAAGAGGGAAAACCTGCATAGCTAAGAGGGTTTAAAATGTATAATGAAAGGACATTTTTTGTGCTTGTATAACGATATCCTAATTGAAATACATTATCACTGAAATATGCCTTAAAATAATGGAAAGCTGTCGTAAGAGATGTAATTCTGTGAAATATTGTAAAATCATGATTTAATTTGAGAAATAAGCCAAAATGCTTATTATTAGGGTCTTTTATTTATTTTCAAAATTCAGGGACAATATTCCATTTTGGCTACATATAATCTTATTATAAGCAAAATCACATCATAGGACATAAGTTTTAAAACAAAAATTCCATCAAAAATGCCATTGCCTGAAGATACCCATGATGAATGTGTTGTATTATTGAATATTCTTCCAGATGTAGAAATAGATAGCTACGATTTCATACAACATACATGCTTGCATGTGGGCATGCACACACACACACACACAGAGTGGTGTATAAAGAAAAGTATATTTTTACATAAATTGCATTAAACTATATGTTATGTAACCTAATGTCTTATTCAATTTATTAATGATAATTTATGTTAATATAGACCATCATCTTTTCAAATAGCTATATATTCCTTTGTATGAGAAAATCATTGTTTATTCAATGTATTCTCTACTGCTGATTATTTAGGTTGTTTTATTTTTTTCTCATATAATTGTCACAATTCAAATTATTTCTTTTTTTTAAATAAGTGATTATGTTTTTTGTTTTTTTAAAAATATTTATTTATTTTGGCTGCACCAGGTCTTAGTTGCAGCATGTGGGATCTTCGCTGTGGTATGTTTAGTTGCGGCATATTTAGTTGCAGCATGAAGGATCTTTTAGTTGCGGCACGCAGACTCTTAGTTGCGGCACATGAACTCTTAGTTGCGGAATGCATGTGGGATTTAGTTCCCCGACCAGGGATAGAACCTGGGCCCCTGCATTGTGAGCACGGAGTCTTACCCACTGGACCACCGGGCAAGTCCCTAAAATTCTTTTAAATTCATTTTATCCTTTCATCCAGTGGTTTCTGGATGAAACCATATGCATCACATTCCTGACCACCCAATTTAATAATTGCATTTCCTTTTCACATAATTATTTTTTTTATCACATCACCCTCATTTTGTTTATGGCCTTTATTACTGTATGGAATTACTTTGTTCATTTATTTGTTGACATGGTTGTATTGATTTGTAGAATGTTTCATAAGAGTAGAGAAATTGTCTCTCTTTTGCACTACTATATCCACAGATATTGTATATACATCTGTGTATCTTGTACATACTAGATGTGCTATGATATTTCTTGAATGAATGAATAATTTGCAGGTGTGTGCTATGGGCCAGAGTTTATACTCTGTAGAAGGAGAGGGGAAGGGAACCTTACACTTACTGAACGTTTTTTGTGTGCTATAGCTTTATAGAAGTTGTCTCATGTAAATCTTACAATAATCCTCTGATAATGATTTTCTTTTCCCAATTTTTCTAATGAGCAAATGGATGACTGAAAAATGTTACATAAATTATTCATGGTAACACAACTCTGATAACTAACAGAGCCAAGATTCAAACCCAAGTATGCTTGTATGAAAAGCCTGTATTCTTTCCACTGTGCACACAGCCACCTAATTAACTAGTTAACATATTTTGTTGGAGATAGGTCAACATTACTTATTATGTTTCAGGGCTAGTGCATATTTTTCCCACTTAATTTAATACTCTGAATCACTTGAATGATAGGTATTACTATAGCATGTTTGCATTGAGGAAACTGAGTCTTTGAGAGATTAGTAACTCATTCAAGACCAGGAAGCTAGTAAATGGAAGTCTGAGTTAGGGCAGTCTGACCTTAAGACTCTGTATTGTACTGTATCCCATGCAGAGAAATTTGTTGTAATAGTGCTTGCTGCAATCTAGCTTTATCTATCTTGCTATATATACTTAAGAGAAAGTCAGTATCTTTGATCAAATACCTTGTTTAATACAAACATAAATCTCATGGAAATACATAGAATTTAACCGGTAAGGGCCCTGGGGAAGAATAAATATATATTTTTTATGTTATTTATATATAAAATGACAAAGTAAAAGAGAAAGAAAAGGGAGCAGATGATATGATGGTATAGTAAATGACATTTAACATGGAATAAACAATTTTTCAGTAAACTATTTGAAATGAATAGAATCGAATGGCTAAATTTATTTTGAGCATTCATTTATTAATAAGAACTTTACTTCTGATATATATGAAAAAAACATAGATTTTTTGGTACCATGTTTTGTTACTTTATTGATCAGTTTCATAGAAGATTCTCTAGTTGTGATAATGAATATGGACCTAGCTTTCTTGACTCACTGCTACTTTTCAGATATTTTTAATGGTCAACAACACCACCTATGGCAAAAAAAAAAATCTCCATTTAATCAAGGTTCTGCCCAAAGTAAAGATGAGAAATAATTGTTTCCATTTTTCACAGGTTTTGTGTTACTCTAATCACTTGCATTGCATTCTTACTAGAACCACTCAAATATGCTGACCTGAAAGAACACTCCTATGAGTCCCATCCTAATAAGCCTGTTGGGTCAGTATTAATAAAACCATAGGAACTGATAATTTATTCATTTCTGTTTCAAGTTATGTTCTTATACATTCCCCACTATTTCAATGTGATGATAACCTAGAATATATTCAACTCTGTGAATTGTTTTCACTAGAATATCTGTATTAACTTATTACACCTGTACTCCTAAACCTGTGTTTTCAGAAAAATAAAATTCACCTCTATAACACAAAACATCACTCCAAAGCTAAAAGGCATGTATTAGATTCTTAGAACTTTTTATTAAACTTTCTTTCCTCCTTTATGTTCTGCTCTCCTTCCTGTCTACTTTCTTTTTAGGATTATTATTCTAAGAATTGTCTGTACTTTTTGTAAAAGAACTTGAAGTAAACATGGCACTTGAAAAGCAAGAAAAATGAAACTGAGTTCACTTCAAGCAACTGCTACCATCCTCATCTCATCAGTGAAACATATACATGATTGTTGAAATTTCTAAGCAGATTCTTTATTCTGAAAACTAGCATCAGGCCTACAGTGTTGTGTGCTATTGATTGGGACTTTGAACAGTTAATCACCTGTTTGTTTGAGATGAAGTGAGATTGGGTAATTGTATTGACAAGTAATTTACAATACTTTTTTCTTAATTTTTGATGACAATGATTTAGACACATCTGAAACCTTTCTAAATTTCTTTCTATACAACAATATCTACACTGTATAGGTTACCTGAAGGATTTGGAGACCCAGGAAGAAGGATGCAAAAGAGCAGGAATGTCTTCTCATTCCACAGAAGGATTATGAAACAGACTATATTCCCAGATGATGGGAGTGATCTTTAGAATGGAATCAGAAGTAGGGCAGCAGTAGCCTAGGGGAGTCTACGTATACAGAAATGTGGGATGAAACAAAGCCACACTCAAAAATAATCTCTGAGAATTGAATTACCCATAAAAGCTCTTTACCTGAGCGCTCCAAATTTAAAATAGATTGTTATGGCATATAGTGCAATTAGGGGTTTTAAAAGAATCTGAAATCAGTATCAGTAATAGATTAGCAGCTCCTGAAAAGTTTTACGGTCAAATATAACTAAGCCACTATCTCATTGAAGTACATATCAGTTAATCCCAGTGTTTCATGAATCATGCGCTGAACAATTGTTTGAAACCCTAGCTAAAACCCCAAACTCCATTTGTATGTTAATAAAATTTCTGAGAACGGTGGAAGCTTATTTTAGACCTCATGTAAAATTCAGCCACACATAGATGAAATGACCAGATTTTCACATTCCTAAAATAATTAAGATCACATGCCCTTACTTAAGAGGGCCTTTCATAAAATGTAAAGGGTTGAATTAAACAGGGAGGAAATGAATTGCAGTGTTTATATTTAGTTTTGCAATTTTTAGATGTCCCTTTTAAAGAAATGCAAAATAGTGACTGTTAATTTATTCTAAAATATTTTAAGCAACTAAATCTTCTAAAACATATAAGAAATAAACTTTGTCAACATCACCTTAGCTTCATGCACTGTTACTGAACTAGACAGAAGCTTTTTTTTCTTTTTGGCGGTACGAGCGCCTCTCACTGTTGTGGCCTCTCCCGTTGCGGAGCACAGGCTCCGGACGCGCAGGCTCAGCGGCCATGGCTCATGGGCCCAGCCGCTCCGCGGCATGTGGGATCTTCCCGGACCGGGGCACGAACCCGTGTCCCCTGCATCGGCAGGTGGACTCTCAACCACTGTGCCACCAGGGAAGCCCCAGAAGCTTATTTTTTTAGGTTTTAACACAGGGTCTTGATTGTCGGCCTCAATACACTTTACTTTGCACTCAATTGTATAAGGCCAGAAATGAATTAGTTCATACCATTGTAGTCCAAAATCTCAGGAAATGAAGGCATTTATCTTTTTCTCAGTGTCTTCATTCCAGGAGGCAAATAGTGATTTGTCCTCGTCCTCCTCATCTCATAGCCAGAAGTTAAATGACTAGTGGGAAGTTAAGTGGGAAAGAAATGCTTGGATATAAGTGAAATAGAAAGGAGTTCTCATTCAAATCTAATAAAATGTCAATATTTTCAGTATCTTGATATGAGTGAAGGCATCATTCTGAAGATTTAGATTTTTTGTAGTGGAATAGATTATTTTGAAATGTCTCAGTGGATCCTCCAAACTTAAGCAATGATCCATTTAGAAAGGTCTGAACAGTGTTTCTTAATCATGATGACATGAACACCTTTACAGTGCTTTGGAACTTGCAAATGTTTTGATTGTATAATAACATAAACATACTATATTTCAGGAAATACTAAAATATACAGATACACCTTTAGTTCACCTTAGTTTTCAGTTTCATTGTAAAATGTTTCTATAGGGTTGCCTTGGAATATTTACATCAAACAGTTAATTATTTACATAAAGTACTATTAAAATAATCCATTGGATATCTATTTGGAAGCCTTGGACACTAATACTTCTTGGTTGACTGATCTACTCTGTATTATATTTAATTCTCTGCACTCTGAGAAACTTGCACTCTGGGCCAAGGAACATCGCTGTATATAAATTTCACATTCACTATATAGATTTGATTTGGTTATCCTAACAGAGGCATGAAGGACCATTCTAATATTAATAAAAATGTTGACTAGTCTGTAAGTTAGAGGAAAAAAGAGCTCCTGCTTCAAAACAGAACCAAAAAATTACAGTCTATGCTAAAATATATGGGTGCAAACTTACCTGGTTGAAAGTGAGAAAAAAAATTATACCCTGATTCAATCTGACATAGAGCTAGGCTCAGGTTCAAAGAACAATGTAACAGAAGGCTGAAATATTCCACATTGATCATTTATTTTCCACAGCTGCTCATCATTTAGTGGCAAGACAATTGATTTCCTATGGCACATTTAAAATTTAAAGTACAAAACGAAGTGTGCATTTTGCATCCAAATACATAATACATACATACATATGTGTATATATATATATATATATACACACACACATTCACACCTATATATATACCTGTATGTATGTATATAGGTGTGTGTGTGTATATATGTATATATAGTGATATAGTTTACATGTTTAAAAATTTGAAAGATTGCTTAGGCCAGAAAAACCTATTAAAGATTGATAGCTCACTATAGGGTCTAGAGTAGCAGAGAGTGGTCAGTTGGACAAAAATATAACTGGAAGTCCTCCAGGAAAACAGAGAGAACTTGAAAAAAATAAGTCTATGGTCCTTATAATATATGATAGTACCAGGAAACTTTCCCCCACTGTCTGAAAATATGACAATGAAATACATTATGAGTTATAAAAAAAATATCCAAAGCCAAGGGTGTTGCCAAGTTGATACTTAACTGAACAAATACATATTTTAGAAATCCGTGGTTGTCTTTCTTGTCAGAAAATAGAAGAAAATAATGATGACAGTGTGAGAACGATTCCCAGTCTCTCTGAAATGTGGAGTATGAGCTGATGATGCATGCATTGCTAGCAGAAGCAAATGCAGTGTAACACTGGCAGGCATGCTGGCTACAGACATTGACCATCTGCCCAACACAGACCTCCAAAAGATCATCGTGTCTTGTGATGGATAGACATGATGCTTTCAGTATCCTGACAAACACTGTAAAGCAAGGCAGTTAATGATCAACAAAAAATATAACAATATAAAGTGCGGATGTTTTAGTACTACCTACCCTGATATTCTGTGTAGAAGATTTGTTCTGTAACCATGTTTGTAAGAGACTAATAATATTATCAGTGACCAGCTTTCTTGATAGTGATATTAAGATTTGAGATAGTTTTGTCTTCCAAGTGTGTTATACAATAGCTAATTATATAATAATTGTAAGCAGATAATTGAAACTACTCTCAGAAGTATTATCTAAAAGCATCTCAGAGTGAAGTAAGTCAGAAAGAGAAAAACAGATATCATATATTAACGCATATATGTGGAACCTAGAAAAATGGTACAGATGAACCGGTGTGCAGGGCAGAAATAGAGACACAGATGTAGAGAACAAACGTATGGACACCAAGGGGGGAGGGTGGCGGGGTGGGGTGGTGGTGGGATGAATTGGAAGATTGGGATTGACATGTATACACTGATGTGTATAAAATGGATAACTAATAAGAACCTGCTGTGTAAAAAATAAAATTCAAAATTTCAAAAAAAATAAAAGCATCTCAGTAGAAATTGGTGATTATAAATTGGTGCTTTAATGTTAACAAAAGGATGTTCTGTCACCTTTTATGGGCTTGCCAGATAGGTCACAAGATGCTGAAAAACACTATGTGTTTGTAAGTCTAATTGCTAATTTATTTTAAAAGAAGGTGATTCGAGTGAAGCATTTTCTCCAAAAATGAAATAGGATGAGCAAAAGTACAGAGAGAAAAAGAAACAGAGTGTTGAAAAATGATGCTGGTCTGACTGGAATGAAGCATTTATGTTGGAATAGTGACATGGAAGGCTTGATTGATAATTAAACATGGACCATATTATGGAAGGCATAGATGCTAGGCTATAGGAATTTGGCCTTGCAAGGGGGCCATTGCAACATTTATATGCAAAGAAAAGATTCAATTAAATATTTTGATATGCCTAGTGAGAAGTTTCATTTAAATAATGGAGATATTAAAACTATTATATCCAAACAAAAAATTGTACTGATTTTTTTTAAATAAAGGGACCATTTTAAAGAATTTAGCTTTTTCTTGAGAAAGCACCAAAGTGTCTGGGGCTCTATGGTAATGCTGTAATGATCCACTACAGTATTTAGAGCCAACGTTTGGCTCAGGTGTTATGTGTATCTAGGGTAATGTCAGAAATCACTGATTATGGACAGATTTCTCCCACTTTCAGTAGTCATTACTTTAATTCCTTTGGCAGATCAGCAGAAAAGAATTTGGGTTTCAAAATGTCTGAACTTGAATCTAAGCTCTGTCATTTACTAACTTTATAATCTTAAGCAAGTTACACATTTGACTCTAAGGCTCAGTTTTCTTGCCATTTAATTCATGAAAATAATGCTTAAGCCATAACTTGATGTGAGGATTAGAATAATAATGTAGATAAAATGCCTAACAGTCTCTCACACATAGGCAATACTCAGTAAATGGTAGCTTTCTTATTACTGTATTATTACTACAACTGTGTAGCAGTTATTCTTGTTTTTGGCATACCATCTGTAGGCACTAGCACATTGTGGGTTCCAAAGTCAGACAGACCTGGGTTATATTCCTCGCTCTGAAGCCTACTAGTGGTATGATTTTAAATAAGCCACTTAACTGCTCTAAGCATCCATTTCTTTATCTGTGAAATGAGGACAATAATAAAGTCAATTTCACAGAATTTGTCTGAGAATTAAATGAGAAAATGTCTTTAAAACACTTTGTACGGCTATTACTAACATTGTTTTAGATAGTTCTTTCTGGTACAACTGCTTACTTGCTTACAATGGATAAGCATTTCTATAAGTTTTGGGGTTATAGTTGCTTAGTTCTTTTGGCTATACTTTGACTTTTCTTTTGCCGTATTCATGGTGATCTGCACTGTAAGACAGTTTTTATAAACACTTGTCTATTCTATTACAGCTGATGGTAGGACATTTTAACTTTTGAATGAATGAATGAATATGATTCACTGGATTTACTTGTGTTCTCTTTATCCATATAAGAAAGCCATTCTTGAACATCTACTTTTAATTCAGTGCTTATTCTCGGTGTGCTCTCTCTGTATCCATATCTTCATTTGTTTATTTATTTAAGATATATTTATTAAGTAGTTATCTATCACTAAGTTTCCACATAAGAAAAGGAGATACAATGCAGAGCAAATTATAATGTTCCCATTCTTCAATGAATATACAGTTTTTATTTGAAGTAAAAATACTGGTGTTTGTGTATACTTTCTCTAATAGACTTTAAGCCCTATGGCATTTAAAATACATATTTATTTTTACCACCAGCCTGCAGCACAATGTGTGGGACTTTGTAGACATAAATGTTTGAACTGTTATTTTATTAATATCATGTGAGAATAAACCATGTTATTTCAGAAAGCTTACACATGGAAATTCAATTATTAGGGTCATTTTAAAATATAGTAATACATGCAAAATGTCATTTGACCTAGTACAACAGTTGCCTTTTATTCCTATTTTTCCCATTAAATTAGTTTCTTTCAATGCAGTACTGTAAAATTAAATGTTAATTTTTCCCCAAATTTCTAATTTGGTTTCATATTCTACTGGAGACAGTTATATTTTATAATTTATAGTTTATAATTTGTGATATCAGGGGAGAAGTGCATATATACGTAACTATATGCTATGCACATAGGTAACTATATGCTATGCACAGTAATATATTGATTGACACTGATTTTTAACTGAGGAAATACCTAAAAAAGAAGGAAGAAAAATTCAACTTAATTGGACTTTTCTCTTTATTATACCTACCCTGGAAATTTATTTAAGTCATATCTATGTGACATTACTAAGAAATACAAAGTTCCGTCTCCAAATTCTCTTCTTCTACACAAGTTAGTTTCTAGAGAGTAGAACTCACATCTTTTATTTCTATGTCTGGTCTGCATATCTGCATTTTTTTCTAAGGATATTTTCTACTATAAATATGCCCACTAAGATAATATTTGTGTTAATTGTATATGAATATCATATACTTAGTTTTTTTTCTATCCAGCATTTATCAAAATGCCAGCTCAGCAAAGAGTATTTATAAAAGAGCAAAGATACTTCTATCAGGATCTCCAAACTCTGTTCTGAATAATGGTAATCCATTTTAGTTTAGTACTTCAGTGAAATGCCATTATATTATTATGATTAAAAGTTTTATAATTGATTTAGTCTATAGTCACTAAAAGTACTGTTTCATTAATCACAACAATTACTTCAAAATATTGCCCTCTTCATCACTTGATAATCCCATTAACAATGAGAAATTTAATTTTAAGATTCAGTTCTAAAGAAAGTTTTGCTTAGGCCCTGGTGCTTTTTGTACTTTTTAATAATGAGAATGAAATAATTGACAAGGCATCTTTTTTCACATGGCTGAAAGGAAGATCTACACCAAGCTTGAGAATCAAATGTAGAAATTAGATGAGGCCTCCAGTATTTGTTCTGTTCTTCATTGACTCTATATACTGAGTTATATTTTTGTATGATTTCTCTATAGAGGAATATAAAAATGCATGCAGGTGCAGAGAATCATTTGTGAATCTATACATTTGACCAAAATAATGATAAAAAAAATAATAGGCTTTCCAGCCTCCAGAACAATTGTACCACTAATGAGTACCACAGAGGTTGTCTGGATTATTCTCCCTAATTAAAAGATGAGGAAACTGAGGTATACAACTGTAGATGACTTGCCCAAGGATATACTTTTGCCTAGCAATTGCAACCTGGGATTCTTTCCTCTCCAATGTATACTGTCACTATGGGAAAGATGAAAGAATATCAAACAATATCTAACAAGTAAATGAAAATATTTTATCAGTACAAAGAAATGTTTACAATTTTAAACATGCTTCAGAAATGATCTGGTTTATGTCTCTTACCCTCCACCCTCCCTTCAAGCTTAGGCATCAGTGTTCTGAAATAGTTGTCCTTTAGTGCAATATCTGTTATTCTTGTCTCTCTGCTTTTGTTTCTCATACTGTCTTAAAATTCTAGGTTTCCTTTCCTCCTCTTATCTGCCTAGAAATTTTGTAGTTGTCTTTCAAGAACCTACTCAAAATCTTTTCCTCCATGGAGGCATTTGTCCTCAACCCAAACTATACAAGTAATGACTTTCTTTTTGGAGTACTCATAGTATTTTAGAAATTTTTATGAGTACTTATTTAAATGCCTTGCAACTAATAGTTTATATGTCCATGTCTCTAGGAACCTGCAAGTTCCTTAACTGCAGAGATCATGTCTTGTCTTGAATTAATTCACTTTCTCATAGAGAGTCTTGGAGTCACGTGACAAGTAATAAAGATGGACATCTAGCATATAAACACTGTTATCCTTGAATACCAGGAACAATTTATGTTATTTTTCAGTTTTCTGAGATTTAAAGCTCAAACTTTAAAACTTAGACAACTGGAAAAGAAGGTATATTTGTACCATTAGGACCAATTATCCAGGTCCCAGACTCCCTTTAACATGTGCTGACACTGATGCGTCATTTAGTATTCGGATCAGAGGCAATGTAGTGACCATAACTCTTACAGTTTAGACACCCTGAAGCCTGAGGGGATTCCACCCCACATGGCTTGCGAAGGGAAACAGATGCCCTGGTAGATGTATAAGCAGGAGAAATTTCAAGGTATCAAAGGTTGTCTTTTTAAACATATTTACCAATTGCTATGGTAAACAGACTGTCAGAATTTCTATCTTGAACCTAATTTGTAGGGTTTATTATGAAAGCAGTTTTCAATTACAGCTGCTTGGCAGTGGCAAAGAAAATTCATTCAAAAGAAAGGTTAACCCATTTTCATGATCTCTTAAGATGAAAAGTGTTTTATTTTACTTGAAAAGTCCTGAAAACACAATTATTTAAACATGAAAAAAGAATCCATGGATGCAGTTTTAAAGTAAAATTTAAATTCTACATGAGATGGTTTCTTGTCATTATGCAATTAAAAGTAAAGAACACTGATAGTTGAGATTTATATTTTCATAACTGTTCAATATTTAAAATTGGTGATTCTAACTTAGAAATCATGGTATACCCATACCAATGCATATAAATTTTTTAAAAAAATCTAATATTAATATAAAAGGTATCACAGATATAGATTAGGTACATTAAATGAGGTAAAACTACTAGTGCATATATATACAAAATGAACACAATACAATAATGTTTCTGTATTTTTGAGAAAACAAGACTGGAATATTTGTCAGAAAAAATATGTGTACGTATATGAGAAACTTGTTATTTTTACTTTGTTTTAACTCTGTATTCAGTGGGCATTTTAATTGCTATCGCATAATCTTTATTCTTCTGTAGCATTTTTCTGCACATGTTGTTTTCCAAACTAGAATATGGATTATACTATTAAATTTGTTTTCATTTCTCTGTCCACCCAAGCCAAAGCTGAGCTCAGTGTATTTTCGTTACAGTTGTCATTTTCTTTTGATTGAGTGAATAAGTATACTCACATCAGGAAAGCCATGAAGTTGAGTGCCTTATGAGGGAATGTTTTTAAAAAGATGAGAAAAAGGAATGAATGTTTATTTCATGTAGTAATTTACAGTCAGGAATTGTTTTGTATGGGAAAATTTCACTGGGTAAAAAATGCTAATTGGGTCTGGGTATTGGTTTAGAGGAAATAAGCTTAGGCAGGATGAGCTCAAAGAAAGTGCTACATTTATCTGATAATGGTGAATAAGGTAGGGCTGACATACTCCCTTGTGGTGATATAATCAATTCACATTTCAGTGTTCTTAGAGTTTTATAGACTCTTCTTTAACCCTGTTTCTAATCATCTCCTTCCAAAGATAGGCCTGTGTGTGTGCGTGTGTGTGTGTGTGTTTTGACGGGAAGGCAGTTTGGTTTTGGAATTTCATATGGAAACTTAGTCTGTACATTTAAGTTTCTTACTGACCTTGCAGCATTTGCCCAATATAATCTTGCATAATATGGACCTTTCTTTCAAAATGGGTGTGGTACAGAATCCTTGTTAAGTACTAGACTAGGAGCTTTTGAGTCATAACCAGATGGGCAGATTTTCTATTCTAGAAAGCCCAGGCTCATGGTGCTCCAAAAGACTGTAACCTAGATCTATTCAGAGGGACTGCAGATAGAATCGTGTGAAACTGAGAAATTGCTTGATGCTCATTTGTCTGTGGAGAACTGTTGGAGTCTCTCCAGAGCTGGCACTGTATTCCACAGAGCAATTTCTATGTGCTGCCTGTTCACTTTAAATGACATGACAGGTTGGAAGGTCTTCATCTTCCTAGAAGTATAGACTGAGCTAAGTCCTGATAAGAGGCAGAATTTGTTATCAGCCTTTTCATGTTGACACCATGACTCAAAAAACACTGCTGAGATTAAAGAGTCTCAAAATAAATCCCTGTCTGGGGCCTTATGTCTGTGTCCTGCTTTACGTGGCTTCCAGTAGATCCTGTTTTCTTTGTACTGTTACTTCGAGTCACAGAAGTTACACGTGGCCAGACTTATTGAGTCATCTGCTCTTCCCCCTCCCACCCTTGACACATTGTTTTCATGAGTGATATTCTTCATTATAAGAGAGCACAATGCTGACAGTGGGAACAGACTGGCAGGATTTGCAAGTCAAGCAAGACGACTTGTGTTATACCACCTGCATTTGCTCACTCATCACCTGGGTTCCAACAACCTATTAAAATAATAGTTTGCCCTTCAGGATTCCTTCTTATTAGAAAGCAGCTCTACTCTTTAAGGTACACATAATTTCTTCATCTAAAATTACATGTGAAATACCTGTGGTAAATGGTCTGTAAAATAATAGTGAAAACTTTCTGTGTAATAACCTAAGTAATAGAGACTATTTTAAACATATTTAACACAACATTGTAAAACAAGTATACTTCCATAAAATAATTTTTTTTAAATGATAAAACATATTTAACAAACTGGACTGTCATTAGTAACCCAATCTTCAGAGTTTCCCTGAGACACAGCTTAACCTGTCATTCAGAGGCCATAATAACTTTCAATTGGCTTTTAGGTATCCACACACCGTGGTCAACTGAGGAAATAACTGCAGGGTCAGTCCCTTCCTGATATTTTGGATTAAGATGGATTTTATCTCAGGCATAAACCTGGGAGTATATTTTTTAATTTAATTATATGTAAACACAATAGCTAAAACTCAGGATTTTATCTCAGGCATAAACCTGGGAGTATATTTTTTAAGTTAATTATATGTAAACACAATAGGGTACATAGTAGAAGTAAAACCCAGAGAGACCTAAGGGACTATCAGAAGTACGCTAATAGCAACCTCTAGAATAATTAGAGAATTCATAAAGACTTTTTTGTTCTGGAACTTGATCCTGTCAATTCTGTCTTCTAGACTCTAGGTCATCTGGTTTTATTACCTCCATTGCCTTGTTTCAACCTAGGCTACCTTTATCTCCTTGGATGAGAGCAACATTTTCAATTTCAATTTTCAATTCCTTATATTGAGATTACATGTCATAATTTAAGAATATATAGATATTCATTATCTAGTTTGATTAATGTAGGAGGTGGTAAGGTTCAACTGATAAGGTTTTAATTTTTTTCTAGTTCTATGATTTAAGCAATTTAGTTTTACTAATATGAACATCAAGGTAATTCTTTTTAATTTTTAATTCTTTGGAAATAATGTACGGATTTTTATTTTTCTACATTTAAAGTTATGTATTCAATTTGCCTATTCAGTTTAATTTTTTTACATCAGACTTCACATATTTTGAAATGGAATCCTTAAAACTTATCCTGCATGTTGTAGAAACATTTTGTCTCCACAGACAGATCACAAGTAGCTCATACTCTAATATATCTTGGAAGAGTTGTAAAACTGTTTGGTTATGATGATAGTAATGTAGTAGAAGTCTAAAAGTGAATAAATGGAAAGTAAAGCATAAAAACTTGTGTGAAGAAAGGAGGTAAAATTTGAGACAAAAATTTTAAATTTAAAAAACTCTGCATTGACTCCTACATGATATATAATATTTTGGACCCTTCAATTCACTATTTCTGAAACTGTGAAAAAATGGATTCATTTTTGAAGGCAACATGTATCTTGAATTTTAGTGTTATTATTTCAGTTATATTATCTTTTTTTCAATGTTAATGTCTGAAAATTAGGTAGTAGTCTTTCATAGCAAATTTTCTATCTTGGTTAGAGGCAGTATTCACTCAAAGGAAATGGCCTATATGAAATTAAATATATTTTAATTTAGACCTTAAATATAGTTTACATAACCTTTGCTCCTACTTGGAGAGTTTGTTTTGTTTTGTTCACCTTATGAGTGGCATGGGTGTTGGTACTGATGTTTATTTTGGTTTGTGGTTCCTAAATGACACCAGTTGATACTGCTGGAGTCTGGAGAATAAATCAACAACATAATGATAATTATATTACTAAGCACTTTGCATACAGTCTTCTTAAAATCAGCATAATATTTCTCTTTATTACTTGAAAAAAATTTATTTCCAGCAAATGAAGATTCATTGTAGTTGAAATATGTAATGTTGCTAAGCTTTAGAGAAGAAAATTCTATATAGCAATATTTTTAATAACATAACAACTATACTTTAAATAAGTAAGTATATTTCAATTAAAATAATTGTCAATAAAATTCACCTATTCTTACATAATAACTTTCTAAATTGATGTGTACAATTTTCTAGTTTAGAACTTGAAGGTCTGAATTGAATGTTTTATAAGAAATCACAACTGTAGTAGGGTATCATCATTTCAGCAACTAGCAGCCTGGGTGTCATTTTCAAGCTTAAAATCAGCAAAACTAATTACAATAAAAGCCACATGTGAGATATCCATAATGCATTGACATTTAAAATCTCTCCCTTATTTGTATTCAGACTACTATATTATACAATGCAATATTTATCTGTGATATTTTCTACCTTGACATGATCTATGCATAGTACAAAAAAGCCCAGGAACTTCTCCACCAACAAGGAACTTTTCCCCTCTGTAGTATAACATGTTTGATAAATGCTTACTCTCTTTATGCATCCTCCTTTTCTGCAATTTATTTTTCAGTGCTTTACGCTTTTTTGTTTTTTTCCTTTCCCCGTTCAAGTAGTACAGTACATTTTCAGTCAGACCTTGTCTCCAACACCATGTGTAAATTCCCGCCTCTCAGACATTCACAAATTAATCACAGATATGCACACTATAAACAAGAGACCTTGATGAGTGGCTTGAGATGTTCTATAATTTGTGCTTTGATTAACTGACTTTCCCACTTAATTTTAGATTACATTAAATATCCTATTTTAATCTTACATTTTTCCAGCTGCAAAAACCTGATTTTTTTAATTTGAAGTATTAATGATTTAGTAACAAACTAAAGAATCTATAAAGAGATAAAAATCTGTATTTAATGGCATGGTGAAGTATAAACATTTAGATTAGCTGCATTGTAGTGAAGCTTTTATACCAGTGTTCGTATGAAACAGTTCTAGAATTGTTATTAAAACTACATTGAGCATATACCCTGAGAAAACCATAATTCAAAAAGAGTCATGTACCAAAATGTTCATTGCAGCTCTATTTACAATAGCCAGGAGATGGAAGCAACCTAAGTGTCCATCATTGGATGAATGGATAAAGAAGATGTGGCACATATATAATATGGAATATTACTCAGCCATAAAAAGAAACGAAATTGAGTTATTTGTAGTGAGGTGGATGGACCTAGAGTCTGTCATACAGCGTGAAGTAAGTCAGAAAGAGAAAGACAAATACTGTATGCTAACACATATATATGGAATCTAAGAAGAAAAAGTCATGAAGAACCTAGGGGTAAGATGGGAATAAAGACACAGACTTACTAGAGAATGGACTTGAGGATATGGGGAGGGGTAAGGGTAAGCTGTGGCAAAGTGAGAGAGTTGCATGGACATATATACACTACCAAACGTAAAATAGATAGCTAGTGGGAAGCAGCCACATAGCACAGGGAGATCAGCTTGGTGCTTTGTGACCACCTAGAGGGGTGGGATAGGGAGGGTGGGAGGGAGGGAGATGCAAGAGGGAAGAGATATGGGAACATATGTATATGTATAACTGAATCACTTTGTTATAAAGCAGAAACTAACACCATTGTGAAGCAATTATACTCCAATAAAGATGTTAAAAAAAAAACTACATTGGTATTCTTGTATGATGCTCTGTTTTGACAAGAGGATATTTTTCTTTGCTAAATGTAGTCTTGCATTTTCCAAACATTTCATACGTGAATTCAATGAAGTTTATAAATAGGCATTGATGGTTAGGAAAATTCATTTCAAATGCCTAAAAATACATACCAAAATACTTTAAAAATTAAAAAAATGTGCTACCATTAAAAGTGGGAAATTTAACCATATCAGTCTGGCTTCTTATTATGAGAAGTTTTTATGCCTAGTTTAAATCTTAATTTTTATTGTTTAAATTATGTATGGTTTTTATTTGCTACTAACAAGCTGTGTGATATTTTGAAACTCACTTAGCATTAACTTTAACTAAAGGAGTTTGACTACCAAAAGTCCAAAATTTTCTGCAATTCTAGCATTCTATTACATGTTTTATTAATGACTAAGAGAAACAACAGTAGTTGTTTTTATTTTTAGCTTCTGGACATTTTATAAAGGCTCTGGTAAGTGCATAATCACATACCAACAAGAAAGCCAATCAACTCTTCTATGACCTTTAGAACTCATCAGTTATTCCCTTCTCCTATCATCTTCAAGATGCAGTATTTTTAATTGAATTAAAAGATGAATCAGCCAAATATCTGTTGTAATAGGATACCAAAGATTGAGTTTAAATTTTTGACAGAGATTGAGAGAAATGACCCGGTATTTTCACATAGTGAACTATATCTTCTCCTTAGTCATAGTGAGGATTCACTTTTTCCTCAATTGATGGTTAAACAGTAAAATAAGGAATTCTGAGAACAGAATTTGTTTTTGTTCTTCATCTTGAAGATTTTTCTCAAGTAAGGAGATCTTTATGTAATAATGGTCAAATCTGTAATAGAAGGAAACTCTAATATGACAGATTTTGAGAAGAAAAAAAAAGTCAGGAACAGAGGATGGGATAAATGGTAGAGTTCTAATCTTGTTTTCCAATTAAATATTTGAAAATGCAAACTGGAATCTCACTATCTGAAATTAATGGCTAGTTTCCAGTTAGCTAGTATCATTGAGATTGATTAAACATTCAAATAGTATCTTCAGGACTCTGTAAAACAAAATAGATTTATTTAACCCCTTGAATTGAAGGATGCTCCAGAAGAAATTAGGCAACATTTGTATATGAAAGCTTAATTCTTGTGTTTATTCCAACTGTATAATTTATGATAAATATGAGATTTCAGATCACCGGCATAAATTGTGCTATTATGTGATTTGTGTATCTCCCTTTAGTTGTCTGAAAGGGAAGATCCAAATATTAATAGACATAAGCAACTCCTTGCACTTTTAATTTAGGAAGATTATTTTCTTATATCTACATGTACTGGAGAATCTAGAACCATAAAAATGACTGAATAATCTCTAATTTTGAAATACATCTATAGAATAAATTTGTTGCTATAGTGTGAAAAACAGAAGGAAAATATTAGAGAAATAAGAATCAGTGCTTTCATGTTTATCCAACTCATAATAATGATTATTTGAATTTAAGACTAATAAGATAACTAACTGCTATATTTTTCAATAGCTGGAGATTATGTGGGTTTTTCCACAAATAACTTATTTCCACAAGTAACTTATTGTAGTATAAATCTTTACAGACATTCTGATCATTATATACAGAAGAGTACTCTCCCTTGAACTTGTATCATGCTAAGAACTACGTGGTGGATGAGGTAGAAGTATGGTATAGAGAGGCAAATCAAATTGTGTCTAAAAAGCCCTAGCAGTTGGATTCTACCTTCTTAAAGTTTATCATTATTTGAAAAGAATATATGCTGAAGTTATCTTTGTTTAGAAAACATTTATTTATAGAACATACATTTTAATAAATTAAAATTGGAGGAAATATTTTCAATACAGTTTTTAAAAAGTTTTAAGTGTTCGCCAATGTTTTATAAGCACCACCTTATACAAAAAGTGTGTGTAAAACAAGTCTTAAGAAAGTAGCTAAAATACCTCTATTAGTATTGTGTTAGATTAATTTGAGTTATTGATTAGATATAAAAATATTAAATGGTATCACCTTTTAAAAACTTCTCAGTTACTCTGAATATATGCTCAGAATATTCTCTGAAATTTATCTATCAAATATTTACTGAACACATACTATGCTTAACACTCTGTGCTAGGCCTGAATTAAAAATCCCTGAAGGAATTTGATTTACTAACAGAAACAAAACATTTTTTTAATTGCAGTAACAAATAGCATGTTATATGCCATTAAGAACATTTATAGATACTGCAATGAGAATTGGGAGAATCAAGAGATATTCATTTAAAATATTTGAACTGGGTTTTGAAGAATAGTTAAGATTGGGCAGAAGTGGGTGGTGAGTCCTGGCTGGCTGAAGAGACAAACATGGATGCCATATTTGGGAAAAAGCAAGAAGTCTAGAGCTTGTACAAAGCAGTTACAGGATATAACGACCCGAAGACGCTTTGGCACCAGATTGTGGAGGACTCTAAATTTGGGTTACACAATTTGAACTTTTTTGATTTGGGCAATTTATAAAAATTATGCTTGGGACTTAAATAATCAGTTCTGGGCCAGGAAGATTAAGCTGCTGGTAGTGCATCTAATAAAGTATTGACATTTCCCCCAAGCTTTTATTTTGAATGGATGAGTCAACACTTCCATTAGATACATGCCAAAATGAAACACATAATTACTTTTTTTTTTTCCTGTTAATGTCAGTGGATGCTTTAAAAGATTCACTTTGGCTTTCTGTCTAATGGTACATTGGATGGATCTTGACCCCAGTTTCACAATTATTATGTGAGTATGAAGTGCCAAAACCTTTTGTGAACCCTAAAGAAGAGTAACCCAACTTGTTAAGGCAGAATTTGCAATATTGTCTGTGAAAATATTGCTGAATTTTGAACCAAATGTCACATGCAGATTTTAGAAATCTCTCTTACTGACTTGGCCAAAAACTTCGTAGTACAAATTCCAGCTGATGTAATGAGCATCCTACCATATGCCAAGTGGCAAAGTTTTACTGCTGGTTTAGTCACTCAGTGCTCACGTGGAATTGCCTTTCTTCTGCTGTGTCCATCTGCTGATTACCTGGTGGTCCTCTCCCACTGCCGTGTCCATCTGTTGGCTACTTACAGATGCCATCCTAATGCCCCATGCACTTGTTTATACTGTTCTTCCCAGAATGCAGTGCATCTCATCATTACCTACCAAATTGTAAATTAAATATATATATTCATCTTTTAGGGAAGGGGATAGAAGGTTGTTTTTTTTTCCTATTAATGGAGCCAAAACAAATTTAAATATTGATCAAGCAGATCATACAAACAGGTATATTAAAGAAGGGGTTTTTCCCAGTGTGAATATAAAATGCTCAATAAAGAACTCATGGAATGTCAGACAAAGTGTATATTCAATTAAAAACATTCCCTTTCTTTGTTCTTAGATTCTAAATAGGAACTTCAAGCATTCTACACAAGAAATACAGAATTGATTTGGCTCCTGGAAGCCATTAAATCTTCATCTCTTAATATATCTCAGTTTAGTAGGATGGTTAAATGTATCTGAAAAATACCCCTTCCCAGGTCAGAAACTTGTGTGAGGGTATGAAGGTGGCAGAATAAGTGAAAGGATAGAGTGCTTCTGGACTTGCTCTTACTGAACTAAAAGTGACAATTGAGTAATGAAATGGAATGAAGTGAATGATAAATGTTTTTAAAAGTTATATCATGTAAAAAGAGTCTATAAAGACTATGGTCAAATAGACCTTACTAAAAGACTTAGACCATTTTTCTACAGGTAACTCCAGATTATTTATTTTGCAAGGTATTAAAAGGTATCTTGGAGGCTTAAAAGAGGAAAACTCCCTACCTACAACTAAGAAGTACCTCAAGCACTGAGATAATTACTTTAAAAATGATAAATAATGCTAAGGAAAAGGATATGATTTCCAATAGTGCAACACATTTAGATATGTTGTACTTCTGAGTATTTATAATTTCCATAGTTTGTAAAACATTTTAAACCAATTTATTTCACAATTTTTTTTCACTAAGGAACTCACTCTTGAAAGTAATAATTTTTTGAATAGAACTTATATATGTGTATAGCAGCATATCTTCTTTAAATATGTTAATATGATTTTTACATTTTAGACAAGGAAGAAGTAAAAAAAACTAGTCTGATAGAAAGGATAGAAATAGTTATCATTTCTTAAGACTAAGAAAACATGTATTTAAAAATTGTTTCAAAACACAAAGGATAAGTTTTGTACACGTGGAAGGTATCAACTAGGTGCATCTTTATGTAGAACACACCTTCGGAATATCTCTGTTGTAGCTGAAGTCATTTATTTTAGTATCACATTTCTAATAAATGCTAGTAATGAAATTTTCATATATTTTTGTATCTTGTTTTAAAATTAACATGAGATTGAGTTATGAGTAGCCTACTTTTTAGCATCCTTTATCTAATGTAACAGCTTTCCAGATAATCATCTTAATATCAATTAAATTACATGCCTTATTTACTCAAAGTGTCCATTTTTGAAGGTACTTATAACGACTTTTAAAAATTCAGAGTATAAAAGACTTGATATTTTTATATTTGTTTAATGCTTTTACATTGCTTCATTTGCTAAGGAAACACAGTTTTAAAATATACTATATATTCATATACTTGTGTATTTGGATCTATCCAAAGTTTTACTTTATTTCAGTAAATCACCCTAGTCTTTTCTTGCTGTATAACAAGTGAAAGGGATATTTAAATATGCTACCACAGTATTTGCAGACATTACAGAGAGCTGCACAGAACTTCCTCCAGGGAGCTGTCCTTCTTTGAACACCATTCTGATATTTTCATTTCCATCCCATCCTGAATTTTGGTACACTGACTAAGCATTTGACAGTGAGGTTCAGTTATATCACCTTTACATTACCTGGAGTATGTATTTTTCTTTTTGTCTTGAGGGGTTTTTAAAAAGAAGAAAACAATAAAAGTGGAGCAACACTTAACTCACATTGAGGAACAAATTAGATATTAATTTGGAAAGTTACATTTATATCCACACTGTATACTGTCATACATATATATTTATACACAAGTATCAATTCACAAAGGATATACAAGTATGCCTGCAGGATAATTTTGACTTGAGCTTCCAGTACTGAGTAGAATGAATGTCTTAGCTTGGAGCCAAAGTATTTCACTCCTCGTCCTGATTTGGATATTTATCCTCTTCCATTGCCCTAATTGTCATGAGCTGTTGTTCTGTATCTCATATTGATCCATATTATTCTAGAAGAGTCACTTTCTCAGGTCAGAGCCAAAGTACTAATAATCACTAAAGCCCTGTCTGCTGCGGTTGCTCAAAATTTAGTCCATAGAGCTTAGTGGCCCTAAATATTACCTAATATTATAATTATTTAATATTTACTTCATTCTTTAAATCATAAATTATAAAAGTTATAAAATTATTTTCATAGCAGGGATCTTGTTTTTAAATGTCACTAAGTGTGCCACGTAGGCATTAAATGTGTTGAAAGGTGGCAATAGGGAATGGAGTATCTCTTTTTTAATTAACGAAAAGAGTAAATATAGCATCCTAATGTTACACAGAATACTTTCCTGAGAAGAATCATGTTCAAATGAGTAAACTCTGTCACTTATGCTTGGAGTTAGCAGGTGAAGGAATTTTTCTCTGTGTGTTTTGGATGTATAACTGAAATATAAAGGAAATACATATTAGAAACAGCAAGAAAAACAACAAAAAATCTATTAGGATGGCAGTCTAAAAATTATTTACAAAATCAGACAAAAATAATGGATATGTTTCACGTACTTAAGCCAAAATAACCTATTATTCTATTTCATAATTTTTAAAATTTGTCATATTCCTAAACCTCTCTATCTATACTTTCTTACCTACAAAAATATAAAGAAATAGTTATAATTTATTTCTACATAGGTATACTTAATAAACAGAACACATATCCATTTACACTGTGAAAAATTTCAAATTATCACAGACTAGTATTATGTATAATAATATTATGCAGTATTATGCAATAATATGCAATAATTATCAGAGTAATATTACACCACTGTCATTGGTATGTTCCCCTGTTTTGTATGTTAAAAATTTTTTTTGTGTTATTACCCTCCAAATTAAACCATGACATGTAATACTGAGCTAATACTGCTGCTAAAAAGCTCTGAATTACTGTTACTAAATTGAATCTGAATGAAAGACAGTTCTCCAATGTATATGATCAACAGATTTATCTCATAAGGAGTCAAAGATGAGTGGCAGGGACTCTTGTTGCTTTAATCTTGCTTAAGGGCCTATCCTTGAATGAACCGGCAACTATATACAGCCAAATATCGGCATCACAGTGGAGAGTCTAGTTGATATATTAAACTCAGAATATTAATATTCTTTGACAAAGAATCAATATCTCAACTCAAATAATTTAATATTGCTTAATTTGAAACTAATTCAGACAAGAATTACAGGAAGCTAAAGTGGAACTGCTTTGTGTCAATGGCATAAGAACAGTTTATCAGTAATTTCATTTACAACTAGGAGAGTATATAATTAATACTTAATTTTGAGGATAGTTTCATTGTTTTGAAATTTCTAAATGATTTTCAATTTTGCATAAAATGAAGTGGCATTTCAATGCAGTCTCCTACTTATTCCCACCCTTTTTCCTGCCTTTCATTCCTCTCCAAGTTCCTCCCCTATGTTTTTACGTCCATCATATCTTGGTGAATAAATTGCTTTCTACTTCGCATTATGCCTCATTGCCATCTCATTGTTATGTATAAGTATAGTCAAAATCTCCATTTTCTAAAAAATAAGAGATAAGGTTTGTTTCATTAATCTATTATTGCAACCTGGACAAATCTGAATGACCAGAAACATCACTCAGTTTGGTATGTAGTATATTCTTTACTTTTTCTAGAATAACCCAGTCTACTTCAAATTGACAGTCTATATTTTTCTACTTATATTGCTAGAGAGAGAAAAATTGGCAGATATACACCTAGTAGAAAAAATGAAATATATACATGTGGACATCTGTACATCTAAATATATTTCTTTTGCATAATTTTTGATACTCTGCCCAAAGTGTTTTATTTCAGTGAACTTAAACTGCACTAATAACAAGCTGTAGCCTTAAATACTTTTTTTTTAAGGGAGGAAAAAAATGAATGAGTGGAAAATATTTACAATTTGTATTCTAGCAATCTAAAATGTCTCAATTTACTCTTCTTCCTTTATTTTCCACTGGGAACACTCTTTAAGGTCATTTAAATTTAACTCCTGATCCTAATACACCCATGAATGTTGCAAAAATACTAAGCAATATCTGTATTCATTCAAAAACTAAATGAAATAAGCAAAAACAATCTTCATTTTTAATCATGCTTTGAAAGACAAACTAATGTATTGCTTTTGAAATGAAAATAATATTGAATATGCAATGTTTTATTTTTGTTACCACACAATATTTTGTTCCATTTTTGGTGAGGGCAGTATCAAATAGAGGATCTAGTATTCTAGACATTTTCTTTTTGATAAAACTGGCTCATTAAGTATAATATTCTTATGTAAATCTGTGCAAGCAGTAGTCTGAGATAATTAAAATTGTTACAGTATGAGTTTGCTAAATATATACATTTTTGTTTATAAATATGTAGGTGTATATATATTTCTATAGCCTTTCTTGAAGTAATAATCTGTTATAGAGTCATAAGGAATATTATTATCCAAGGCCAAATGTTCTATATATTGATACTTATTACTGATTTATATAATAATATATAATTACTTTAACATGTATTAATATTAATATAATATATAATAATTTTCTACAGTAGTATACTTATTACTGTTCTATATACTTATTACTGATCTTGTTTTGTGTATCTGAGTCTTCCTATATTTCTAAGTCTTATATATTTATGTCTTCCTGTACTTCCAAGCCACACAGTCTTAAAATTGTTATTTCTCTTCATACTTGGCTACCAGTACCCACTGCTTAAGCCCTGTAGCTAAAGGCCTGTGACTTATTTAGAAGTAATTAATTCTTTACACTTTTCTCATGGATATTGATATATTTAAATTATATAGTAATATTAGACTCAATTTGATACTTTACCTTTCCTAGTAAATAATTTATTTTGTGCATAACATTTATGAAAATAAGGTTTTCTCTTTTCATACATGTAGGCATATATACTTTCTCATTCTATCATTTCTGTTATTATTTTGATAAAATTTCTCTGGGTGTATTTTTAATACTTTTTAGATTTACCTAGCAATTCCATGTTTTTTCTTTTTTATTGATTTTCATGTTTGTCTTTATTAATTTATTCTTATTAGTTTTTCTAGGTTTGATTTGTTTCTGTTTTCTCAAGTTGGTCAAGTTTAACCCATTTCTTATATTTATTTTTTATCATGAAAGTATTTAGACTCTGTATTTGCCTTTGAATACAATTTTGACCACATGCCATAAACTACTATTTTCGTTTCATTATTTTCTGAATCATTTGTAGTCATAGATTTGTTTTTCATAATATACCATTTTTAAAACTTTTGAAATGGAATTGAACTTTCTAATTATTAATTAATAATTAAATCAGAACTCATGGCTTATATAGTTCTATATTTCAGAATGTAAATATGTTTCCTTTGTGAGCAATTATTTTATCAATTTTTTAAAGTGTTTTACTTGAAAACATAACATACATTTGTAGACTGCAATTTTTAATATGTATGTGTTTATGCAAACCTTCTGATTGTCATCATTATTTTGGTCTATCTTCCCTATCAAAGAAGGAAAGATTATGAAATTCTACAGAAAGTTATATTTATTCTTTCAAGAAATACTTTCTGAGTGCTATGTCAGTCACACTTCTAATTCTAAGGACAGAGTAGTGAGCAAAAGTACTTCTACAGAGCCAACAATCCGATATAAAAATAGACAAAGAAATTAACTTGTCAACCACCTTCTGGTTAGAGTTGGCCAGTAGAGAGGCAGATGAGAGGACAGAAGAAAGATTAGAGGGCAAGAGGAAGAGATAAGCCAGAGAATTTTTCCTCTTCCCTTTTATTAGTTGGCCACTCCAGCAGCGGCTGCATTTTCTTCATGGCTCCAGCCACAGATAACTGCTCCTTCATAGTCCAACCGGACCAAAAATGCTGCTGAGGCTCTAGCTGAACTTCATTATCCCATCATTACTGCTTTTTCTATACCTTCAAACTTCACGGTGATAGTGCCTTCCTGTGATTACAAATCTTGAGGTTATTTTCACTTTTTTAATTATATTTTCAGGTCATCTAATACCTTTAAAATTAATTCTGTATATCAGATAAACACTTAAGGGTCTAACTCTGAATGTTTGGAGTAAGATATAAGTTTATTACTGGTTTCTTCAACTTTATATTCATTTTAAGTGACATAAGTTTGCTTTCTGAAAATGAGTTGATACCCCATTTAAAAGTATAAAACGATACACTCTGAAAGGAAAAAAAATCAGTGAAGTACTCTGTATAATTGTGGCTTTGAAGAACTTTTCTAGAAGAGGATTGGTTTTCTTCAACAGGCATACATTTTGTACTTGGCAAAGAATGACTTGGGACTTTTCTTTGAGTTTTACATATGGGAATTGTAATGTGTACTATTGTAGTGTGTACTATTAGAAAGGGTTCTTCATTCTCTTGTTCAGCTGGGACAATATTTTCTACCCATTGCTTTCATTTGTAGTACTAAAAATATATTTACATGTTCATGAGCTATTCATGTGCTGATTACATCTCAATGATACAAATAGTTCATAAATCCCCATTTAGTTAGTCTCCATTGCTTAGTGAATTTCTTTGTTGTCTGTGAATATCATTTAACATTGTTTTCAGCTGCAAGTTACAGGATACACAAAACTGTTATACAGTAGGGTATTTGTCATTTCTCAGTATCATGATTCTGAAAGCAGTGTGGTTTCAGGATTTATTCATGGCTTGTTTCTCAGGTTTGACTTCTTACAGTTTTAAGAGGGTGGCTGTAGTTTCAGGAATCACATTTTAAACAAAAGTAACTGCGCAAAGACAACAGATATTTCTTTTCAAAGGCCTCTTTCTACTAAGGAGGAAAAGCTTTACCAAAAGGTGAAGACATATTTCCCATCATGTCTAATTCTTTTGGATTGGGCCAAATGATTATTTCTCACCATGCCACTGAAAAGGAGGCTGGTGAAGCAAATATTAATATTTGGTGTTTTTAACCTCTGTATTTGAAAATGGGTTGTGATTATGAGAAAAAAAATTTTGGGTCAGGTGTAGAACAAAGAAATAGCTGTTTTGACTGCAAACCAGAATATCTGCCACTGTCCATCCCTCTGGCCCTACACAGACTTTTCCCTGTACATGTAGAATGTATCTATTCATACTTAACATATTTTCACCTGCTTCTCAAAGTGAGACAAACTGAAATTCTCATTAATCACTGCAATCAGCTTTAATATCATTCACAGTTTTTACTTGAAAGCCAACTGAAACAATTCTGGATAATTTCAACAGAAAAATTATTATAAGTACACGTGGTATTTCCAAGTATTTCTAAGAGGACTAGAAAATCATGCTTGAAGGTCATGCAGCTGCAAACAGTGCCTCAAATCATACCACAGAACTGGTCCCCTGAAGATTTATCAGTGTTACCACAGGGACACACACAGTTTGCATAACCAACACTAGATACTGCTTTCTGCCGTTAAGGACAAACCAATGGACTGCTACCATTGTAATCTTTGGAAGCCAGGTGTATCTGCCTCAAATAACATAACTCTCGCCAGAATGGAATCCATGCTCTTCCTACTTCTTCACAGAACTAGCTTTTGATCCAGAGCTTGAGGTGGTTGTACCTAAATGACAATTCCCAAAAGGTATGCTTATGCTCTGCTACAAGAGATTTGGCAAATGCATAGCTGGAATTTTCAGGCTGTATATTATGACGAGTATTCTTCCTGATAATATGGGAAATTCTCTGAACATAGAAAAAGGGCTTAAAATATAAATATACTTCAGAAAAGTATGACAAATATCTACTTCAGTGTGCCCAAGAAAATAACCTGAACAAAATATATGAAGAGTATCTAAGAAAGGGTAGTGGTATTCAAGGTCAATAATATTATGAAAGTTTCTCCAAAATCCATATTAATTACCAATTCAGGTAAAATTCTAAGAGGTAGAATACATTTTATAATACTAGCTACTTGGAATTATAGTTTCCTTTGTTCGTCAGTTTAGGGTCTGGCCTGAGGTTCTGGCTTTTAATTTTTAATTTAACTTACATGCACAATATAAGGCTATAAACCAATCTGTTGTTGGTTGCATTACTACCATTATCCTACCATCCATCCATTAAATGTAATTTAAAAAACTGACAATTCTTAAGAATGTTGTATTTGAAAAATAATACGCTGATATGAAATAAAGAGCAATAATTCTTATAGATGGCAGATTGGTGGACAGATGGTCACAAGACCGGATTTATTTTTTTGTTCTGTTTGTTTAGTGCATGGTGGTGCTTGCTCTAACTATATCAACACTCTATATGAAATAAAAATTTTACCACACATCATTAATCTTCCCTAACAACAAATAAGTTTCCAGTGGGACTTGCAGAATACCCCCAGAAGACATTCCAATAATAAGAGGAAAATGAGTTATTTAAAAAGTTCTATTTTTCTATTTTGCTACCAGTGATTAAATACAGAATGTGGCTCAGCTCTGCTAATTCAGTTTCTTGTGATCTTATTAAAGATTTCTGCTCTAGAATTAATGTTTATGAGACCTAGATATTTTCTAAGATTATTGTTATAGGTTTTCAGCTTTCTACTTATTTTTTTTCAATATTTGTCATTCATAGTAGGAGGGCTGATTGCACATTACTTGAACGGAAGCTATTTCTACTGGGATAGTAAATGTTGCCACCAGGTTCGACAATATTTTCTCATGCCCTGAAGTATGCATTTCCATTTCTCCATATTCTCATATTATCAAACTTTTTCCTCTAGCCATTATTAGGAAATAAAGCTAATAAAACAACCATGTGAAAACGCATTCCCTAGTTCTATAAGAATATCTATATTTCAAATTGTCAAAGTGTTAACATTTTGTCATTGTGCCGCTATATTTTAATTAATGGTTCTCTTTGAAAGCCCCTAAAAAGATCTTCTTGCTGTGCAAGCTTTACATAAATAATGCTTTTTGTGTGTAAATACTCAGTAAGACTTTTATGTTCTTTGTAAAGGGTATTGGTCTGGTTAATAAATTTGTTTATATATTGTCTCAGTGACCTTCGGGTGGTGAGTTCTGCTTAACTTTTCCAAGATAACTAAATATCTGTCCTCATATAATGCCATCTCTGAAGATGTCCTGGACACATTCTTCAAAAATTATTTTGTTGTGACCTAATTAGAAAAGAGATGAAAATAGCATTTTTTAAACTAATATATCCAGTTACCAATTACTTCCTGAAGTTCATTATTTTTCCCTTGTTAATTGTGATGTCTTCAGAAATCACTGTCATATAGTAGAGATAACAACTCTTACTGGGAGTCAATGATATGAAGGTAGCTGTATTAAGATTTTTCTTAATATTCAGATTTAGAATCTTGAATATTTAGGATAATAGATCAATAGATGAAGATAAGAAGGGATAGTAGAAAGAAAGAGGGGAAAAGGTAGCTAGAAAAGAACTTTTATTGGGTACTTATTAAGTGCAAGAAAGATTATATGATTTACCCAAGGTCACAATTAATAATTGGCATTTCTGGGAATTTAGCTAAAACCTTCAATATGCAAGGGCTTTTTCTTCTGTACCATTTTATAGTAACTTAGACATGGGCTTCTAATCCATGATCTTGTCTAAGAACATGTTTTGTTCATTTAATAGTTCCCTGTGCTCAGAATAATAGATGATTAGAACATGTTTGCCAAATTGAATGAAAATCTGTGCTAATGTTAAGAACAAATTTAAAAAATTTAGTAACTAAGATCTTTCTCTTAATGAAATATGGAGTATTGGGATATGAAAGTGTATCAGGTAACATCCACAGAATTTCAGGGTTTGGTAGAATAGTTTAATTATCTCTCATTGTACAAACCTGAGACTATAAAATACAGATATTATGGTTATTGGGAAACCAAATTTTCTAGTAAAAATTATAGACAAAGATTTACTAGATTGTGTGTCATGTTATGACTGAGGTTGTAATACATCTATTTTAATAATGTTGATGTTGCTGTAGTGTAAAATGTGACAGCCATCATTTTAAAGATGATATCTTCTGAATCAATGCTAATATATGAATTTGTATCACTTCTTTGTAAATATCTATTTAAATATTTTATTAGTTTTGAATTAATTAACCAAGAGTCAGTTCCAACTCATAATAAATAACAGCCATCAATTGAATAGAATAATACCTTTTCTGCAATCAAAACAGTGCTTAAGCTGTGCTTATATAAGATGATAACATTAGGGGAAACTGAGTAAGGAATATATGGAGACACTCTATACTATCATTTTAACTTTTCTGTGAATCTTAAATTATTCCAAAATAAAAGGTTTATTAAAGAAAAAGTTATGCTTAAAATATAATACCATGATCTTAAATAAATTTTATAGCACATTTCTATTCATGAGTGTTTATAGATTACCTGTTGAGCACAGCAGCATACTAGTGGTTATAAATATCTGCAGATTTTTTTTTTTAGTTTTCTAGTAACATGTATCACAAGATGAAAAATAAAATTAATATAAAACTGGATCAAGAATCTAATAACTGATCCCTCTAACTTGATTTTTCTAATTTAATAAACCATTCACACAGTATTCAAAAGAATCTTTCTAAAGTGCAAAATCATTAGATTATGCATAATCTTCTTCCTGCTTACATCTCCAATCATCATCCCCCTATACTTTTCCCTTAAACTTTCTTCTCTTCTTCCAAACACCCCATGCTCCCTTATGTCTCTAGGATGTCTGTTTATAATCCCTTAACCCTCCATCTGTGATGGTGTGATGCTTTTCTCGCTACTCTCACTATCTAGCCTGTTTATTGTCTCATATCCATCTTCAATTTTCTTTGGCTGGTTCATGTGTCATTTAGGCCTGAGTTTCCCCATCACATTTTCTAATCAACTCTAACCCCTTTTGAACTAATTCAAAATGATTAGATTCCCTCTTCAGTTTCTTTCAAGCATGTGTTATCACATTATTAAATAGTGATTTTATATATTTGACTTCCACACTAGACTGAACTTTATGTAGAAGGGGTCTGCATTATTATATTCCCAATGGGTAGCAAAGTGTCTGCTACATAGTAGGCCTTGTTCACATTTGATTGATAAATAAATAAGGCAAATTACATGTTATACAATGGATTTTGATCATAAGGGAAAATTTCCTTAAAGAAGTAGGCTTTGTACTGAGTTAAGGTTTAGAGTGGATACAATTTGTAGCCTCTGTTTGTATCTAGGACATCTTTTTTTTTTTTAATTGGAGTATAGTTTGCTTTACAATGTTGTGTTAGTTTCTGCTATACAGTGAAGTGAATCAGCTATATGTATACATATATCCCCTCTCTCTTGGACCTTCCTCCCACCCCCATCCCCCATCCCACCCATCTAGGTCATCACAGAGCACCGAGCTGAGCTCCCTGTGCTGTACAGCAGGTTCCCACTAGCTATCTGTTTTACACATGGTAGTGTATATATGTCAATCCCAATCTCCCAATTCATCCCATTCCCCCTTCCCCCGACTCCATGTCCACAAGTCCATTCTCTGTGTCTACATCTCAAAGTAAGTCAGAAAGAGAAAATAAATATCGTATATTAACGCATATATGTGGAATCTAGAAAAATGTATCTAAGACATCTCTACCAAAAGCTCTGAAGCAAGCAATGATGATACTTGAGAAAGCAATGATACTTGAGAAATTAAGGAAAAGAAGAAAGGTACAAAGAAATAAAAGAAAGTGATTTCGAGGTATAATAAAAGGGGTAGATTATAAGTTCAGTAAAATATTACATTTTTGACTTGGAACAAACCTTAGAAAGTATAATTTATACATAAAAAATTTGATTAAGAAATATTAAGTGACTTCTTAAAGACATATGAAAAGTTAGTGGCAGAGTGAAACAAGAATCTTGATTCTTGATTCTCTTGATTTTCTGATTCCTAATACAGTGCTCATTTCTGTCACACCAAGTTGACACAGGTTCAGTTTATGGCTGATCTTATGAATATTTTGAGGAGGGAAATTATATAAAAATGACTTGATCTGACAAGTACAAAATTCGTTAAACTGGGACTTAATTTTTCCAAGATTGATGGCTTTGTATTATAAAAAGGTTTTCAACCTGACAAAACTTTTCAGGAATGAAAAACCCCAAGTTCCTTGTAAAGTGTGAGGGATATGATAGTTCCAATTCATTCCAAATTTGTTTAAATCAGAGCTTTAGAGACTTTTACCAAAATAAACTTTATCTCTGATTTCTGATTCCAAGTCGGTTGAAAAGTCCAGGATGCCTCAAGGACTCTTACTATCTGTAATTAATTATCTAAAATTCAGAGAAAAAGAGTCATTCCAGTTCAGAAAAATGTTAACACTGGCAAGCTTTTGAAATACGCCAAATTTCCTTTCACACCTTCTCTCTGAGTAACTTTTCCCATTCATAGTAACTTTTTCCTCAGAGTTTCTCCTTACATCTCTTCACTGCTCTCATATTAAACATCATACGCCTTCACTTTGGTAACCCCACTCTAAACTTCTCTATCCCGGTATTTGCCCTTTTCCAATGTTTTTCCAAATCCAAATAACTTTACTTTCTATTTTTTTAATTGTAGTTGATTTACAATATTGTGTTACTTTCAGGTGTACAGCAAACATATCCAGTTTTATATATACATATATATGAATATATATTCAGGTGTATATATATATATATATATATATGTTTTTCATACTATTTTCCATTATAGGTTATTACCAGATATTGAATATTGTTCCCTGTATTATACAGTAGATCCTTGTTGCTTATCTAGTTATGTGTGTCTGTTAATCGCATACTCCTAATTTATCCCTCCCACCCACCTTTCTCCTTTGGTAACTGTAAGTTTGTTTTCTATGTCTGTGAGTCTGTTTCTGTTTTGTAAATAGATTCATTTATGTTATTTTATAGATTCCACATATAAGTGATGTCATATAATATTTTTCTTTCTCTGTCTGACTTCACTTAGTATGATATTCTCTAGGTTCATCCACATTGCAGCAAATGGCAATATTTCATTCTTTTTATGGCTGAGTAATATTCCATTGATCTGTTGATGGACATTTAGGTTGCTTCCATGTCTTGGCTATTTTAAATAGAGCTGCTGTGAATATTGGGCTGTATGTATCTTTTTGTGTGTATCTTTTTTGAATTAGAATTTTCATCTTTTCTGGATATATGCCCAGTAGCAGTATTGCTGGATCATATATTACCTGTATTTTTAGCTTTTTAAGGAAACTCCGTGCTGTTTTCCATAGTGGTTCCACCAATTTACATTTCCACCAACAGTGTAAGAGGGTTCCCTTTTCTCCACACCCTCTCCAGCATTTATTATTATTATTATTTTTAAAGGTGAGAGATTTTTTATTTTATTTTCTGTCTGCGTTGGATCTTTGTTGCTATGCACAGGCTTGCTCTAGTTGGCGGCGAGCAGGGGCTACTCTTTATTGCGGTGCACAGACTTCTCATTGTGGTGGCTTCTCTTATTGTGGAGCACGGGCTCTAGGAGCGTGGGCTTCAGTAGTTGTGGCACGTGGGCTCAGTAGTTGTGGCTCACAGGCTCTAGAGCCCAGGATCAGCAGTTGTGGTGCACGGGCTTAGTTGGTCCATGGCATGTGGGATCTTCCTGGCCAGGGCTCAAACCTGTGTCCCCTGCATTGGCCCCTGCGCCACCAGGGAAGTCCAGCATTTATTATTTTTAGACATTTTGGTGGTAACCATTCTGCCTGGTGTGAGGTGATACCTCATTGTGGTGTTGATTTGCATTCCTCTAATGATTAGCGATGTTGAGCATTTTTTCAAGTGCCTGTTGGTTATCTGTATATCTTCTTTGGAGAAATATTTATTTAGCTGTTCTGCCCATTTTTTGATTAAGCTGTTTGTTTTTGTGATATTGAGTTGTAAGAGCTGTTTGTATATTTTGGAAATTAATCCCTTGCCCGTCACATTGTTCTCAGTGATATTTTATCTCATTCCATAGGTTGTCTTTTTGTTTTGTTTTGTTCAAGGTTTCTTTTCCTTTGCTATGCAAAAGCTTTTAAGTTTAACTGGGTTTCATTTGTTTATTTTTGCTTTTATTTCTTTTGCCTTGAGAAACTGATCTAAAAAAGTATTACTATGATTTATGTCAAAGAATGTTTTGCCTATGTTCTCTTCTAGGAGTATCATGGTGTCATGTCTTATATTTAGGTCTTTAAACCATTTTGGGTTTATTTTGGTATCAGTATATGGTGTGAGGGAGGGTTCTAATTTCATTGATTTTTCATGAGGCTGTCTGGTTTTCCTAACAACACTTGCTGAAGAGACTGTCTTTTCTTCATTGTATATTCTGCCTCCTTTGTCAAAGATTAATTGACCGTAGGGGTATGGGTTTCTTTCTGGCTCTGTATTCTGTTCCATTGGTCTATAGATCTGATGTTGTGCCAATACCATGCTGTTTTTATTATGGGGGCTCTGTAGAAATGTCTGAAGTCTGGGAGGGTTATGCCTCCTGCTTTGTTCTTTTTCCTCAGGATTGCTTTAGTAATTTGGGGTCTTCTGTGTTTCCATATAAATTTTAGTATTATTTGTTCTAGTTCTGTGAAAAATTTCATAGGTAATTTGATAGGGATTAGACTAAATCTATAGATTGCTTTGGGTAGTATGGCCATTTTATTAATATTAATTCTTCCAATCCAAGAGCATGGGATATCTTTCCATTTCTTTGAATTACCTTCAGTTTCCTTTATCAGTGTTTTATAGTTCTCAGCATATAAGTCTTTCACCTCCTCGGTTAAGTTTATTCCTAGGTTTTTTTTTTTTTTTTTGACATGTTTTTAAATGGAATTTTTTAGCTTTCTTTTTCTGATATTTCATTGTTAGTGTAAAGAAATACAACAGATTTCTGTACATTAGTCGTATCCTGCTACGCTGCTGAATACATTTATTAGTTCTACTAGTTTTTGTGGGGCATCTTTAGGGTTTTCTATATAGAATATCATGTCCTCTGCATATAATGACAGTTTTACCTCTTCCTTTCCAATTTGGATACCTTTTATTTCTTTTTCTTGTCTGATTGCTGTTGCTAGGACTTCCAATACTATGTTGAATAGAAGTGGTGGGAGTGGGCATCCTTGTCTTGTTCCAGAATTTAGTGGGAAAGCTTTCATCTTTTCACTGTTACTATGTTGGCTATGGGTTTGTCCTAAAATGACTTTTATTATGTTGAGATACGTTCCCTCTATACCCACTTTGGTGAGTGTTTTTATTATGAATGGATGTTGAGTTTTATCAAATGATTTTTCTGCATCTATTGAGACGATCATATGGCTTCTGTCTTTTGTGGCTTCTGTCTTTTCTTTTGTTAATGTGGTGTATCACATTGATTTGCATACATTGAACTATCTTTGTGATCCTTGAATGAATCCAACTTGATCATGGCGTATGATCCTTTTTATGTATCGTTGGATTTGGTTTGCTCACATTTTATTGAGGATTCTTGCATCTATATTCATCAAAAATACAGGCCTGTAATCTTTTCTTGTAGTGTTTTTGTCTGGTTTTGGTATCAGGGTGATGGTGGCTTCATAGAATGATCTTGGGAGTCATTAGAGTTAGGGAAGAGTTAAAGAAGGATCAGTATAAGTTCTTTGTGTGTTTTGTAGAAATTCCTAGTGAAGCCATCTGCTCCTGGACTTTTGTTTACAGGGATTCTTTTTTTCTTTTTTAACAGATTCTATTTAACTTCTAGTGACTGATCTGTTCAAATTATCTGTTTCTTCTTGACTCAATTTTGGCAGGCAGTATGTTTCTAGAAACTTGTCCATTTCTTCTGTGTTGTCCAATTTGTGGGCATATAACTGCTCAAAGTATTTTCTTATGATTTTTTATATTTCTACGGTATTGTTGCTATTTCTCCTCTTTGTTTATTTGGGTCCACCCTCTTTTCTTCTTGGTGATTCTAGGTAGAGGTTTGTTGATTTTGTTTATCCTTTTCAAAATACCAGCTCTGGGTTTTATTGATCTTTTCTATTGTTTTTTATCTCTATTTTATTTCCTCTCTGATATTTATTATTTCCTTCCTTCTGCTGACTTTGGGTTTTGTTTGTTCTTTTTCTAGTTCTTTTAAGTGGTAGGTTAGGTTGCTAATTTGAGATTTTTCTGGTTTTTTGAGGAAGGCCTGTGTCGTTATGAACTTCCCTCTAACAACTGCTTTTGCTATATCCCATAGATTTTGTAAGGTTTTGTCTCTGGATTGACAATAAAACAACATCTTTCATCAAAATTAACGTATTTCAGTATACACTTTGTTCAGGCACTGGGCTAGATCTTCTGCTTATATTTTTCAATTTTTAGAAATTTATAAATTATAGAGTACGAGCATATCCATGATCATAAAAATCTTTTTTTATTTTTTTAAAGAAAACTGCTATTTTCAGCAGAAACAAAAAGTTTTCTTTGAGGAGCAACTTTTTATTTCTCAGGCATGAAGCCTGGAGGACCAGGAGATATGCTGAGTGAGACATTTCTCAAATACCAGGGGAGAGTCACTCTAGCACCTGTGTTCTTCTATTTGTGAAGGTGCTGGCAAAGCCCAGTGAGGAGCTGTGGCAGCAGCAACCAGCGTGGTAATCTAGAGGTAGATCCCAGGCTCCCATCTGGGATGCCCAGGGCTAAGAGCTATTGCTGATCACCAGAGATGCCATCTTCGCATTTCACCTTGATGACCTGTTTTCAGTAGTGTCTAGATCAGGGGGGCAGAATGAATTGGGAGATTGGGAATGACATATATACACTATTGATACTGTATATAAAATAGATAACTAAATGAGAACCTACTGTATAGCTCAGGGAACTCTACTCAGTGCTCTGTGGTGACCTAAATGGGAATGAAATCCAAAAAAGAGGGGCTGTATGTGTATGTATAGTTGATTCACTTTGCTGTACAGTAGAAACTAACACAACATTGTAAAGCAACTATACTCCAATAAAAATTATCAAAAAAATAGTGTCTAGATCAGACATTGGTTCACAAACAGTGGCCCATGGGCCCAATCCAGCCTTCTACCTCTTTTTATATGACCTGTGAGCTAAGAATGATTTTTACATTTTTAGATTGTTTTTTTTTTCACGTGGTAATCTACTTATTCCAGTATCATTCGTTGAAAAGACTGTCTTTTCTCCATTTTGCTGCCTTTGCACTCTTGTCAAAGAGCAGTTGACTCTATGTGGGACTATGGCTGGGCGCTTGCTCTTGTTCCATGGATCTATGTTTCTATTATCCTGCCAGTATCACCCCATAGCTTTATAGTAACTTTTGAAGTTGGTCAGTGTCAGTCCTCCGACTTTATTCTTCTCCTCCGATATTCTGTTGGCTATTCTGGGTCTTTGGCCTCTCCATATAAACTTTAAAATCAGTTTGTTGATATACAAAAAGGTTTTAACATTTTTAAATGGTAGAGAAAAATAAAAAGCAAGGTATTTAATAGCACAAGAAAATTATATGAAATTCACATTTGTCTCTGTAATTTGTTTACATATTATCTATGCCACCTTTCACAGTACAAAGTAGAGCTGAGTATTTGTGACAAAGACTGTATAGTCTTCAAAATCTAAAATATTGACTGTATTGAAGAAGTTTGCTGAACCCTGGTCTAGATCTTAGCCTGTGACTTACACTTATTTTGGTTCTGAGCACGGCCCATGGGTCTGGACTGCCCATTTTCAAATCCTTCCATCACCATGTGTTCACTGTGTCACCTTTAAAATGTCACTTATCCTTTCTGGGCCTGTTTCTTAACTGTAAAGTGGGGATGATAGCATTTATCTCATAGAGTTGTTGTGAGGAATAAATGAATTACTTCATGTAAGTGCTTAGAACAGGGCCTGGCACCTAGAAGCTGCATATAAGTGTTCACTACCATATACATTTTTATCCTGGCTTAAAAGAATGTTACCAAAATGGTCTCAAATCTCTGCCTTGTGATTTCATCTAGCCCACTACTCCCAGAGTGATGATCATCTTAAAATGCACCCTAACACTCATCTCTTCAAAGACTGGTCATGGCTTCCTGCTACCTGTGGAGCAGCCTGGCACTCAAAGGTCCACAGCCCAGCTGCCATCTGTCTGTGCAGCCTCATGTACTCTGCCCTGCCCTCCCCCCACCTCCCCTGCCCTCCAGTTATGAACCCTGTGCTCCAGCCCCTCCAAGCACTCCGTGTTTGTCCAAATCTCAGCACCTTCCCATCACGTGGTTCTTTCTGCACAGAACTATTTCTTCTGAGCATTTCAAAAGGGTCACTGAGATCTGGGGGCAGGATACAACCAACATTTCTGTTGCGAGCTCTGGTGTGGAAATCACTGCCTGGTCTCACTGTGGGCATGAAATGGAAGTGTACTCTTGTTGCTCATGAAACTCCAGATAAATTCTCTTCAGGGTCAAAAAATGAAGCTGCAAAGGAAGGGTGGCATGAAAAGAAATCAAGCCCTCTCCCCCAAGTCAGGCCTCCCTTCAGCCTTGTCTAATGCTGTCTGGGGTTCTTGCATCATATGCCGTTACAAGGGGTGTGCACCCTGGACAGAGAACTGGGTGGGGAGAAACCAGAGGAAGCAAGGGCGCTAGACAAATGTTTCTTGAAGCTGTTGAAGTAAGCATCAAGATTATGTAACAGTGTGAAATAAAGCTCACGATACAACATATTGGACCCTTGGGAGTATCCTATAGTTTGATTTTCTTCTAACAAAGTTATTTGACACGTTCAGTGGCAAATATTTCATGGGTGACCTCTGAAGCAAACTTCTTGCCCTTAATTGAGCTCTATAACTAATATTGTTTAAAACAACAAGAACAACAAAAACACTCTGATGAATCATCTAAATCATTACTACAAAATAAGATCTTAAACTCCAGACTATTAATATTTGATTATTGTATTTTCTTTAACCCTTTGCTTTGAAATTTAATTTACTAAATAAAATAATAATTCTCTCCTTAAAAAATAGGATATTTTAATATCACAGAGTAGTCATTTGCTGTTTCCAGTATACAGTTCAAAGTCTATTTGCACTGTCTTCTAATTTTTTTTCCTCCACCCCACTTCCCACCTTACTAAGATTTTTTGCTTTTTTTTCTTCTTAATCTTATGGGCACATATTTGGCACTTTTACCTGGACAATGGGAAAAGCCGTTGCATAGACATGGCAGTAAGCGTGGAAATTTTATCTGAATCTCTATGCCTTTACAAATCACACTGAGTATGAAGAGCACTCTGAGATGTATGTGTTCATTCTAGGTTTACCCAGTCTGATGTGGGTGTAATAAACTACATTTACTTAGACTGGTGTTCAGTACCTGGTCTGATTTGATAGGCCCATTCTGTTTTCTGAAGTGCTATGTCATTATCTCAAGAAATGTTTTAGACATGTTATTTTAGGTACTTATTTCTGTTCACTTTTGGGAGATTAAGTTAAGAAACTCCATTCTTAGCTTGTCATACTGCCAAAATTATTGCTGGATTTCGATTGCAGCCAAAAGTACAAATAGACTTGATGAAAATACGAGTAGCTGAATGATTACTCTTCATCAGATGTAAACCATAGTATGGTACTCTAGGGTACTGCTACTTTTCTTGCTCTATCTGAAAAGTAAATTTCATGTCATAGTAGTTTCTTAAACTGAGCTGATTTTATGAAAACCTAAAAATGCATTAAATTAAATCTGATTTACATGGATATCTGAAAGCAAATATACCTTTACGTGAACAAGGGAATAGGTTTTTGTATAGCTCAGTAGCTTTTAAGTTATCTTTGTTGTAATTCCTTACTGTTATTTTATTCAGAGAATGGTAAGAGGTTGCCATATAGTTAATTTAACACATACGTACAAGTCCCAATGGATAAAATAATCAAAATTCTTTAACCTACTGAATGAAGTATCTACTCCACTTTTTTTGAAAGAATTGAGATTGCGTTGTGTTAAAGTTTGACTTCTATTGACTTTTTTAGTCATTACAGTTACCACTTAAATTCTTACCACATTATCAGAATATAAATGAAATGAAAAAAATAAATGTACCTGGCTTAGAATGTAGCGTGTGTAAAAGACAAGCCAGGATTAGACTTGATACAGTAAGATGTTTAGAAAAGTTAAATATATGTAGTATATAGAGTAATAAGTGCTAAGACGAAAAATGAAGGAATGGGGGAATAAGGAGCTTCAGATTAGGTTGTAAGCTTAGATAGCATGACCACAGCATTCCTTGATGAGAATGTAATATTTGAAGAGCCAGCCATGTGATTATCCAGGGAAAGAACACCAGACGGAGGAAACATCAAGGGCAAAGTCCTGAGAAGAGAACATACCTAACTTATTTAGCAAAAGGCAAGGGGCTCATTGTGGCTAGAGCTACATGAATGGGAGAGTAGTAGTAAAGTGAGTTCTGAATGGTAACAGGACCCAGTTAACATAAGGACTTGTAGACCTGCATTAGGACTTCGGCTGTTACTGAATGAAATGGGAAGTGAAGATTTTTAAGCAGAGGAGTGATACCATCTCATTTAGATGTTAATAAGAGACTTCCCACTTCCAGCCAAGAGGAAGTGACAGGGATGTGGTTTATCCTTTCACCTAAAATAACGAAACTGACAAAATATATGAAACAACAGTTTTCAAGACACTGGATGTCAGGTAACAAAGGACAATGTTCCTTGATAGTCATAAAACAAATGCGTTAAGGCTTTCGATTGCCCCAGCTGTCGCATAAGGAGGATTCCCCCAGGTAGACTCCAGCTGTCTCTCTCAGTCTAAGAGAGCTCTGGGAGTCCTGGGAAGCAAAGGCAGCTAGAGTTTCCCCAACTGTACAATGGAGATACCAATGTTACCAAACTCATGGTGAGACTTACGAGTTAGTATATGTTAACTCCTATATAAATGCTACATTTTCCTTATGTTTGCCATGGATTTACATATTAGAACAGAAATCTAGATCCTTCTAATCACTGGATCATTTTGACCACCTGGACATTGTTTTATCTGGGCATCAAAACTCGACTATAATCCTTGCTTGTTTGCATATCTATGGGCAGACTCTTCATTTGAGTGTAAAATGTTTCTTTAGCACTTTTTCTAAGTTCCTGGGTTTTGTTTTGTTTTCTTTTCAAAAAAGCATCTGGACCAAAAATGGAACTATTTAAGTCATGTCAGCGCAAAATGGTTATTACTGAAAGACCAGCACTTCTGAAATGGCACTATTTTGAATTCCTTCCTTGATGAAGACTAGAGAGCTAAAATAATTCCAACATTCAGTACTTTCTTTTCCTTCGATGGGTCAGCAATAAAATTATGCTAATGAAATAGCTGGATTCCCTCATTACAGAGAACACACGAATTAGTGAAGTTCTGCATAAAGCCTTTTATTTAGAACATTTGAAAACGTATGTATAATCTTATATTTATATCGGTCACTGCATTTATTAAAGACATTTTTCCTTTTATAAGAATTTTACAGAAGTGTTAAGGCAACTTTTAGTATATTGACAATAACATTATTCTGACTGTTTCAAGGGCCTCATTTCCTAAAGATTTATGTACCCTTTCCTCACCCTTATGTAGAAAAAAGAAGCAAGGAATTTATATGCTGAGACTTTGAAATGTGTTGAACAATTTGAAAAATAATTGATACAGTCAGCAAACAGGGCTGCCTGGTGCTTCTCATGTTGGGCTTGTAATAAAATTGGCTACCAAATTGCAAGTAATCAAAAGAAATAGTTGATTGCTTTTTCCACTTTAACAGGCATTATACCAAACTATTCAAAAGTGAAGGGGATTTTTTCCTCTGCCAGATATACACAGAAGTCACAGAAGTCAGTTACTCACAAAACTATAAGTGGAAAAGGGTGATCAAAGGGGAAGATGGCCAGAGTTTTGAGAAGATTTATATTGTAGATTTTTTTTTTTTTTTTGCTTTTAAACTTTGACTCTCCTCAGGAGAAAAAATTATTTGAGAGCAAGTCTTTTAAATTGATTTTAAGTTGAAAGCATGCCAATTTCAATCTGATACTGGTTCTACAGGTAGTTAAAGCATATACAAGAAGTGCTACCTTGTATCACTGCCCATTCTTGCTGTCTGCTTATTATTTCTTCAGAGAGCTATTGCTTATTATTAAGACTTTTATGTCTATTTGAAATTTTGTTGTCTAGAGCCATATTCTACTGCTTCTCAAACTTTAATTCTGATTCTGATTCTGTGAGTCTGCATTGGGGCCTGAAATTATGCATTTATAACAGATTCCCAGGGAATGCTTATAGTCGCAAAGCCATAGACTGCATTTTGCCTCAGCTTTCCTGCTCTCTCTTCAATCCTCCAGTCTCCTGGCTCAGATTAATGGTTCCTGCTATATAATCCAGTGGGCCTCGGCCTCTGATTGCCCATACACAAGGCGCATACCTGTCTCCTCTCTTTTTGCTTTGACTCATGTGACCTAATAGTTTCACTAGATCCAATCTATAAATTTCTCATTCTAGTTCTTCTATTCTGTGCCCATTCATAGTGCAGCCCCAAGAATGAAAAACAAATCAATAGGAAATATATAAAGGTATTAAAAACTTGATGTAAGCAGCGTGGCATAGAAGGAAATTTTATGGATTAAGGAGCCTGAATGATTTATTCAAACCCTGACTTTGCCACTTATTAGCTCTGGAACTTCAGCCCTTGATGTCTGTACTTTAGTTGACTCATTGAGAAAACTAGTATAGAGAGACATACATAATAGGCATACATAATACATATAGAGAGGCATACATAATACTTCTAATAGGTATACCTCAGTAGACATTCTGGCCTAAAAAATATGTGGCAATTACAGCAATAACTCAACCCCTCACCATTCTTATGTCTTAATGTATGTAAGCAAATAATACAAAAAAAAAACCTTTTTTTTTCATTACCAGGATAATTTAATTTTAAAGTTAAAAATATGTATCTTTGCCTCGTTTTGTATCCACTACAAAAAAAAAGTGGGTTTTGTCTTAAAACCTGCATTGATACATAAGTTTTCCCCTTCCCTTTTTGGGCTTATATGTCCCCTTCCCAGTAAGCCACAGTCTTCTAATTATAAAACATTTGTATTCATTTTCTCCCATTAGCATCTTTTGAAGCAGGTAGTGAATATTTTCAGAACACTTAAGCACTCATCCTGTAGAGCTAATATCTAAGGAAGGATATTCTAGGAATAAAAAATCCCATGTATGAAAAAAGAAAAAAAAATAATTCAAATGATTTTTGTTAGTAACTTCTTGACCTAGCAATCCTTGAAAGTTGGGTAATGCCAGAATATCCTTTATTCTTTTCTCTTGAAAGACCAAGGGTAAAATGGTGACAATCATAGGTCCAGATTTCATGTAGGTCCCATTTAAGAGTTATATTAAAAAGATGAGGCAAAAAAAGGGAAAGGAAAACGTTATCATCTTTAGAATATAAAAATGATAAATGTAGTGGCCTTGTACTTGTTGGCATACAGGTCTAAAAAACCTTTGATTAGTGATACATTTTTAATAATGTTTCAGCTTGAATATATGCAATTTGAAGCACCTGATACTGTCATAATTTTTTTTAATTTCCTTAAAACTGGTATCCAATGTTTCACTCACAGAACATGCTTAGAATCATTTTTTGTTGCTGAAAATGGAATTATGGCAACCTTTCTAGTTTATAAGAATGAAACCAGAATGATGATCACTGAAACTGGCAACTATTAATAGTGTTGATAAATAACAATCATCATATTGCTTTATGTAGAATCTTATATTTTTAAATATTTTATTTTATCTTTGGACAGTGATTCAGGGGATGGATTTTGGAGTCAGAGACATGGGTTTAAATAGTAATCTACAACTTATCAACTCTCTGGCTTTGGACAAGTTGATAGAACTATTTAAGTCTCAGTTTTTCTTCCATAAAAGTTAAATAATAATACCTAGCCAATATAATCTTTATGAAGATAAAATTAAATAATGTCAGGAAAACCTTTCCCATGGTATTTGACCTACAGGAAGGCATCAATATATGACAACTATAATTAGTACTGTTAATAATATTTGATCTTTACAAAACAGTTAAAGTGGAAGAGATAGGTCAACAATGGCTTCTAATATTCTATAGAAGAGACAACTGAGGGTAAGAAAATATCCCAAATTAATAAAAGATTCAAGATTATAAACTAAGTCTGCTGGGTCCTAGTTAGAATAACTTTTGATTATCTTTCAATTATGTAGCATCATGAATTTTTTTAAAAAGCAAGATTTTTTTTGTGTTTTAGCCACAATTCTGTGTTGTCCATGTTTTACCTCATTCAGTCCTTAAACAACCATTTGAAATAGGTCCTATATTCATCCCCCTTTTACAGATGAGAAAACTGAGGTAATGAGAGACGTGTAATCTGGTTACCATCATACATCTAGCAAATTGTAAAGCCAAGTTTCGAACCCAAAATATAGTACAAGAAAAGCCTGAAATTGGCTGAGACTTAATCTCTAGTCCATCATGGACTCAGATAGTTTACTTTAGAAAGTTCAATATATGTTCAAATAATGGGGTTTTTTTTTTAATTCTATATTATCATAGACACTACCCCTGGCAGTGGTAGGATGACACACATGAAATAGCAAAATTCTTGCCCTCAGGTAGCTTACAGTCTAATTGGGGAGGAAGATTTTATAAACATAACATCTAGGATAAAACAATTCTCTTGAAAACTGTACGTAAGGAGACCAGAAGAAGCATATTTAGTCCCAATCTAAGATTCAGGGAAAATATTCTGGAAAGGATGGCAACTGCTGTGAGTCTTTAAAGATGAGGGCATAGGAGTCAAGTGAAAAATGGAGGAGTAACATATTCCTAGTGCAATAAAAAACATAAGCAAACACAAGAATCATGAATACCTGTTACATCCTGTGAATGACAGGCTGGTTCATATTATTAGGGAGAATTTATTTTTGTATGTGGTGTGAGAAAATGTTCTTTGTTCATTCTTTTACATGTAGCTGTCCAGTTTACCCAGCACCACTTATTGAAGAAACTGTCTTTTCCCCATTTTATATTCTTGCCTCCTTCATCATAGATTAATTGACCATAAGTGTGTGGATTTATTTCTGTGCTCTTTATGCCATTGATCTATATCTCTGTTTTTGAGCCAGTAACATACTGTTTTGATTACTGTAGCTTTGTAGTGTGTAGTCTGAAGTCAGGGAGCATGATTCCTCCAGCTTTGTTCATTTTTCTCAAGATTGCTTTGCTATTTGGGGTCTTTTGTGGTTCCATAAACATTTTAGGATGATTTGTTCCAGTTCTATGAAAATGTTTTGGGTATTTTGATAGGGATTGCATTTACTATGTAGATTGCTTTGGGTAGTAAGGACATAAGGATATATTAACAATATTCATTCTTCCAATCCATGAACAAGGGATCTGTTTCCATTTATTTGTATTGTCTTCAATTTCCTTCATTAATGTATTATAGTTTTCAGAGTACAATTTTGATTAAATTTATTTCTAGTTATTTTGTTATTTTTGATGCAGTTATAAATGGGATTGCTTTCTTGACTTCTCTTTCTGATAGTTCATTATCAATGTATAGAAATGCAACATACTTCATATTTTAAATAATGCATTCTGCAACTTTACTGAATTTTATTAGTGTTAATAGTTTTATGGTAGAGTTTTCAGGGTTTTCTACATATAGTATCAAGTCATCTACAAATAGTGACAGTTTAAATTCTTTCCTTCCAAATTGTATGCCTTTTATTTCTTTTTCTTATCTGATTGCTGTGTCTAGGACTTCCAATACTATATTAAAAAGAAGTGATGAGAGTGGGCATCCTAGTCTTGTTCCTGATATTAGAGGAAAATCTTTCAGCTTTTTGCCATTGAATGTGATGTTAGCTGTGAGTTTGTCATAAATGACCTTTATTTTGTTAAGGTATATTCCCTCTATACCACCTTCCTTGAGAGTTTTTATTATTGAAAGGATGTTAAATTTTGTCAGGTGCTTTCTCTGCATCTATTGATAAGATCACGTGATTTTTATCCTTTGTTTTATTAATGTGGTGTATCACATTGGTTGATTTGTGGATATTGAACCATCCTTGCATCCCTAGAATAAAGCCCACCTGATCATGATGTATGACCCTTTTTATGTATCATTGAATTTGGCTTCCCAATATTTTGTTGTGGAATTTTGCATATATGTTCATCAGGGATATTAGCTTGTAATTTTCTTTTTTTTGTAGTGCCTTTGTCTGGTATTGGTATATGATAATGCTGGCCTCACACCAGTCAGATGGCTATCATCAAAAAGACAAGAAATAACAAGTGTTGGTGAAGATGTGGAGAAAAGGGAACCCTTGTTCACTGTTGGTGGGAATGTAAATTGGTATAGCCACTATGGAAAACTGTGTAGAGGTTCTTCAAATAATTAAGATAAAACTACCATATGATCCAGCAATTCCACTCCTAAGCAAACAAAAACACGAATTTGAAAAGACATATGCATCCCAGTGTTCATAGCAGCATTATTTATAATAGCCAAGATATGGAAGCAGCCTAAGTGCCTATCATAAAAAACGCACTGCATTGATCTGACTGAGAAATGCTGCAGTCAGTGGAATTAGTGGCTTTGACCCATTCATTTTCAGTAGAAAAGAAGTAGTCTGAACAGGAATAATACATAACAGTAAGAACATTCTGCTAATAACTTTCAGACACAGACTTTAGCTGAAAACTACCAGGCAATGAATTTTTCTAAAATATTTCATTAAAAAAAAAAATTCAAGGACTTAATGTAGAAAACCAATATCGACTGTAGAAAAACAAATCTCTACTTTTTATTTCTATTTAGGTATTGTATAAATGATCTATGGGAGTGAAGTATGCTGGTGAAAAGTTCATAACAAAATTGGTCATTGAGTAAGCATTACGAAACATTGCCAAGGAAAAAGAAGTAGAACTGTAGGTATGATGCCTTATCCAGATTTTATAGAATTTATTTCATGACAAACTAGGTCAAAATAGGCTCATTTCACAGAGGAAAAACTCAGATTCAGCAAAGTAAAAAGACTTCCTCTCTTTTCCCCCCAGATTTTCCTATATCAGATAGGCAGAGATTTTCTTTTGCTTCTCTATATTAAACATGTGTTCTGTTCTAGGGACGCACACCTCTGGCTTAGTATTTGCTGTACTGTGGTGTATTAGAAAAGTGCTGTACTAGAGAAATCTTTCCTTTTGCCCATTCATAAATCTCATTACATTGGTTAAAGGGAAACATGTCTGTCCTCTCTTACCCGGGGTTGAGAAAATTCAGGACTCAGGCTCAGAAGTAGAAAGCTTCTAAGGAACAGGACTTAAGGTGTAAAAAATTCACTGATTTAATATTTTCTGATGTTAATATTTCTAAAATTTCCAGGCTTCAGTAGTCAATGCCAATTTTGACACGGGAATCCCCGTAGAAGGGGTGTTGCCTCCTGTGGGCGCCCAAAATGTTAATTTGAGAGGAGGTGATGTAATTTCCTTTACAAGTCTAGAAGTCAGAAGAACATACTGCTAGGATTAGTTGTGTGGCTTTGAACAAGTCATTTACTTTCTCTCTATTTAAATTTTCTTTCTTATAAAATATACTAAAATAGCTGCTTTCCCTACCAAATGCCTAGATAATGTAGGTGAGATTGCTTTGTCGACTACAGATTTTAAAATATAAGTTTTTAGAATTCACTTTCATACTGTCTGAGGCATAAAAGACCAATGGAAAAAAGGTTACTGTGTATTCATCTATATGCTTCAGAGATATGAAAGGATTGGGGAATTTTCTTTATATTTTTATATTCTAGGATTTTGGGGGGACAATTTTTACAATATTTCAAAACCAACAGAGAAAATTCCAGGTGTGAGCAGTAAGAAAGATGTAAATCAAATACTTGCCAAGATAACCTTATAACCTGGAAAGGATTCTTCATCGTAGGTATTTTGATAAAATAATGGTTATTTAGTGTTTTATTAATCCAGAGGACCTTCCAGACAGCTGAAAACTTTTTTCATGAGCATATATTTTGTAGCTTATCATTGTTACGGTTGCAAAAGTTTTATAGGGAAACAAAGGCATATAATCCTCTCTTTAAAGGCACTTTTAACCTCAGGGAGACATAATGCAGCAAAATTGTTTGATGTTTTGAGGAAATTCATAAGAACATATAGAGAACAAATGTTTATTTAAAACATGAGAGGTCATTTTGTAGATACACCCGAGTTCATATGTATTATTTTTGCCTCACAGGTTCTATACACCACCCTCTTGCCAATAGAACCCAAATTTTTCACTGGAAGACCACTTTTTTAATACATTCTTGCATTAATCTGGGTCCTCCAAGAAGATGACACTAAAACAAGATTAAGCATGCAGGAGATTTATTGGAGGAGGGTGAGAGAAAAAGCAAGGAGAAATTTCAGACTGTCATCAGTTTGGCACCTATGGTATGGGGTTGAGGAAAAGAGGAATGGAACAGGAAGAGTCTCAGACCATAGCATCATTCTAAAAAAGGTTCATCTAAGCCAATAGGGGATACCTGAGCCAATGCCACCCATTAAAGGAGTCCTCTGTCTCCTAGGACTGCACTAGTCCCCCTGCTCCTCATTGGGTTCAGCACCTCTCTGGGATGAACACATGTGAAGCATGGTCGCAGCAGAGATGCGGTGGTAAATCCAAAGGGGCAGCATCTGGGATTGTCAGTCAATTATGCACCTTCACTAAGAGCTCTGAGTGGTGCACCTTCATGGCTGTTACAACTCTCAACTCACCTACTTCTGGTGGATTTTACCTTGCTTATGGCCCCAGGGGTGAACACACAGTCTGGCCAGTCACAAAATTATATTTACAATGACCAGAGCTGTTGGTTCCGAGATGGGCCTATGAACTACTTAAAACCAAGGAGCAGCAATGAACTATTTTTGATATTGTTAGAAGAAGAGCTTGTATTCTTTCTTTAGATTATCTAAACTTTCAGCTGTTGGGAAATCCTTTATGGAATGTAACTATTAAACCAGTACAGCCAAAGTCAGAGCTGTGAAATTTAGAAAAGCTGAGCTCTGATGATATTCACCCCTTGAAGAAAGCTGTGCCTGATTTCTTGAATTTTTAGTTTTATGAGCCAATGTATTTATTTTTTTAATGTATTCAGTACTAACTCAAACAGCTAAGGGTTGCTGAAATGATTTGGGTAACTAGATGAGGACTGACCCCACAAAGGCTTTAACTGAGAGTACTGAGGTCTGTAACATCAGGAACTGCCTTGTTTGCCCTTAATTCTCCGATCCTAACACTAATCTGCCACATGATATTTTTTTATGGCACATACTTTATAAGTAATTAAAGTTTATAAATAAATGAAGTTAATAAAAATTTGTTTAATGAAGTTCTCAACGAAGAGCAAAGTTTTAAGAAAAGGAAGAGGGAAAGAGGGAGCTCTATGAAATCATTTTCGTATGTCTTATAGATCCTCAGAAAATGAGGTTCTTTAGGCAGAGTGTTTTTGAAGACAATTTTGAAGACAATTCTCACTCTAAATCCTTGGAAACACACAGCATACAAGGCCATCGTTATTCCTTGCATGCATGAAACAAAACCCTCATATGATATTCCATTGAATCATTGAATAATAAACAATGAAGGAGTAGGCATGGGTGGAGATGTGTAGGTTTTCTTTAATTTTACTTGAAACAGCAAGGCCTGTAGGTAGAATGTCAAGAGGATGAGGATGTACATCATAACTTTCTCAGTTGAGAGAAAAAGCACTTTCTCAGTTGAGAGAAAAAGCACTAGCTAAATATGTATGCAAAAATTTGGCTAATCCCCAAAGTCAATGTTGGTTACAGTTGATTGATAAAAATATGCTTCCTTATTTAAGGTCAAATTCATTTGTAACAATTTTGTTTACTAAGCAGCTCCCAAGAGGATACTGGTCTGACATAACTGTGCATGCATTTTCTCACCTAAATGTATAAAGCTCCCTTCAGTTTCAGTGTACCTGATACATTGTATGACATGCTGCTAAAAGAACAAAAACAAACAAACAAACAAACAAAAACTCCTCACAATGTCAGCTTATTTGGATTTGACTCACATGAAAATGTCCTGAGGGTACTTTTCCCCAAGAGTAGAAAACAAAATCACCTTTTAGAGACTATAGAATGTCCCTGACTTGACAATGTTAATGGTTAAGAATAAAGATATTGTAGGAGAAGTTCTTGAAAAATAATGAAAAAATAGGCTTTTACCCTCAAGAATAACCATATGTGCTTATTGTATTATAAAATTATGTCACTTTGCTCTACTCAAGTATACAATATGGCCCTTGGATGTTAGAATTAAGAGCACTCTGTTGAAATGTATGTCAACATTATTTGATCTAGAGAAAGACATAATACAACTTTTGATCTATTTCAATATGAATCCTTGTTATGCTAAGCAGAAGGAAAAATGAAACAGTTTAATTTTGCTCAAATGTTTTGCATTATAAGAAAGCTACAGTAATACTCAAAAGCTCTTATTCCCTTGGGATTCTAATGAATGTAAGTTTATCACAGTGATTTAGTTTTTAAATAAATGAAACCATATGGGCACCTTCTCCAGTTACAGTTTACAGGGTCTGAAAGTGGGGCTCTTATCAGCAGGTTTTTAAATGAAGCATTTGTAAGGTAGGTGACCTAATCTCAACAAATAAAAACATGAGATTTAAGTTGTTTTAGGATATTTTGGCAAGTACAAAGTTCATCTCTCAAAAGAGCTCCTGATTACTTGAACTAACCTTTGAAGTATCATTCTTATTTCTATATGTACACTGCTCCTCAAACACTTCTCACTGTTCCTCTTCCAAGCTTTTATTATGACCTCTACTTTCTGAAAGTTGGATAAGAGAGCCAATGTCTGTACCTTCTGAAAGAGCCACATGAGAGAGAATAAAGCCTTCTGCTTTATACTTAAAGTGGGAAAAAGTTTCAAAGAATTCATCATTCTTTTATTGGCCTCTCTCCACCACTTACCTATTTTTAAAAAATTGCCCATAAAGATTTACTTTAAATTTGATCTCTTTATTAAAACCATCCTAATAAGCTAGCTCTTATCTTCTAACCCTTGTCATTTCTTATTGCTTTGAGCATATTTGTGTTCATAACTCATTTTTTTCTAGCTTGATTGAGAACAAACAATATAATTTAGGTGTCTTTGTATTAATATAATTCCTAGTACAGTGCCTCACACATAGCTGATCTAATTAATGTCTGTCAAATGTTTCAGTAATAGAATGGATGAGTCCAGTTGATGCACATAAATCCTGTTCTAGAAAGTCCAAATTTAGTCTGGAAAATATCAGAAGTTAACGATCAGTGGTTTTTGTTTTGGTTTGTTTTTTGATAGCCGGAGGTGTATCTACAGTGCAAAAATTGCCCAGATTGATTAAAATGTTCATTGTTAGCAATTCAAGATACATGTCACAAAGAATGGCACTCTGGGCCTTCAGGGTAATGCTGAGACCCCACCAGCTAAAAGATAAACATCAGAGAGAAATTTTTACAACTCTCAGCTATCAAGTACTGTTATGATAGTTTTAATACTCGATTTCTTAAGTCTTCATAACAAACCAGCTATACAGTTATGGACAACGCATTGTTACAGAGAAAGATTTGTTATCTTGTCCAAAATAACTTAAATTTAGAATAGTAAATGGCCATCTAGAATTCATACCCTGTTTTCTGACACCCAGGTATATCCTATTTCCAATGTATTATTCAGCTTTGAAGGTCATCTTCAAAGAAAACTGTTTTGGACCTAATTGTGCCCTTCCCCTTTCCCCAATTTATATGTTGAGGCCCTAAGCCCCAGTGTAGCTATATTTGGGGATAGGGCCTTTAAAGAGGTAACTTAGGTTAAATGAGGTCATAAGGTTAGAGCTCTAATGCAATATGACTGATGTTCTTACAAGCAGAGGAAGAGACCATGTAATGAAAAGACTTTGAATTTTATCCCCATGGTCATTAGGGAGCTACTGTAGACTTTGAAATAAGAGTGAGACATGGTAAAATTTGGATTTTAGAGAGATTACTTTGGTGATGATGGAACAAGTGGAGTCGAGGCAGGCAGATCTATTAGAAGACTCCCTCACTCAGATGAGGGACTTTGAGGGTCTGAATCAAGAGCCCCTTTGAGGGACTCTAATCCAGTATGACTGGTGTCCTTATAAGAAGAGGAAAAGACTATGTGAGGCCACAGTGAGAAAACAGCCAACTGCAAGTCAAGAAGAGAGGCCTTAAGAGAAATAAACCCCGCTGACACCTTGATCTCTGCCTTCCAGCCTCCAGAACTGTGAGGAAATAAATTTCTGTTTTTTAAGCCACCCAGTCTGTGGTATTTTGTTACGGCAGTGCGAGCTGACTAATACAGAGGCACTATTAAAACTCTAAATCTATGCAGTAATGGAAAAATATTTAGGTCTAGAGACTAGGAAATGATCTAGAGATACAACGTCTCAGTGCTTTTTATGACAACCTCATTCAGTCATATCAAAATAAGAGGTATTTACTTACTACGTCCTTGCCAAGTCACTGCCCGGTGCAGGCAGCAAGGCTTCTGAGCCCCCAGATTTGGCATCTCTTCATAATCTCTACAACTCCCTTTTGTGGAACCACTTTCTAGATTACAGCTTAATAAAACTTGGCATTATTGCCCTTGGTCTAATACGAACACTGCTAATTCCTAGAGCCAAATTGCACAGTACTTACTGTGAACTCGGTTTTCCTAGGACTCTGTGATGAGTGGAGATGATTACTGTGGCAGATTCTGTTTGCTGAGGACCTCTGTTATCTTGTCCCAGTTGCCCATTTCCCTCTTCTTCTCTATATGCCTCTTTATGCCCAGAACATCTTTTGATGTATGTGTGGCACTTTTTTCCTCAACTGTGGGAGATTGGAAAGGTACTTGTACAGTGCTAATGACTGGTCAATCATTGTTTCTATGAGGTATTTCCCCTTCCTCCTTGTTTGTCCTTGGATCTTTATTTTTCTGGGTGCTGCATTTTTAAATGATTTTATTTTATTTACACGATATTTCTTCAAAGGTGCTACTCTCTTTCAAAGTGATATGATGGAAATGGAAAAAATATTGAGAATTCCAAGCCGAAAAATGTCTTGCTTTCTTGTTTCTGCTGGACTAGTTGGAGAAAATGTTTCTCATAGTAATAATGCTGTTAAATGACAAGGCAATCAAGCCCTCACACTTTCATTTTCTATTTGAAAAGATGAACTTAAAACTAGCATTGTGGGAGACCTTACACCTGTAATCAAAAGAGCTTGACTTTAAAATGAAAAGAATCTCATAAGGCTATCTAAGACAGGGGATTATTCTTGTCAAAATCATTAGCTCCCCATTAAGTTCAAATAGAATAAAGCCTTTGTTAAATTACTGGGAGATGATTTTCCTGTCAGAATCTGATCTCTTATCCAAATTCCCTAGGGAGGAACAACAGTGATAACAATGAAGTTTAAAGTTTGTTACCATTGAGCCCTATGGTAGAACGTCATTTTTATATTATTCTTGGCCATAAATGCAAAGAATGCAATAGTCATAAAGTCTTGTGGATACTAATATAGAGATGTGAAAGGCAGGCAGAGACAGCAGCAGGAGGATTTTCTGCATTTTACAGAGGTATCTTCTGAGTTTAGTGATACCAGGTAATGGGGCAGTTAAAATTCATTCTGAGGGCTTCCCTGGTGGCGCAGTGGTTGAGAGTCCGCCTGCCGATGCAGGGGACACGGGTTCATGCCCCGGTCCGGGAAGATCCCACATGCCGCGGAGCGGCTGCGCCCGTGAGCCATGGCCGCTGAGCCTGCGCGTCCGGAGCCTGTGCTCCGCAACGGGAGATGCCATAACAGTGAGAGGCCCGTGTACCGCAAAAAAAAAAAAAAAAAAAAAAAATTCATTCTGAGAGGCCCTCTGCAGAATAAACGACAGGCCAGTGAACTTAGTCTCTGACCAAATATGAATGACTATCAAGATCATAGAACCTTCTCTCAGTTCGTTAGACTTCTTTTTTTTAATTGAATAATTTAAAAAAGGTTCTAGGAGTTGGATTTATAAGAGATCTGTATGTAATAAAAAGCTTATATGTAAAATACACCTACGGTATACAGTAGTTCTTTAACCCTTAAAGCAATCCTGAGTGGTCATCTCTATTATGTTCATTTTCCACATTTATATAAGTAAAAGCTCAGAAAGGTTATAGCTCTCATCAAATAAGTGTCAGAGATAAGACTAAGTCTGACTTCTTTGATCCTAAGTCCAGAGGTCTCTGTGAGAATGTCATAACACTTTCTCCATGTTTATTAAGGAGTTAGTTAACAACCGTTTTCTACCCTTTTTCTGTCTTCTTCCTCCCCTTCTCCTCTTTTTCCTCTTCACCCTCTTCCTCCTCCACCTATTTACTATCTTTATACTATATATATGTATATATATCACATCTTCTTTATCCATTCATCCATCCATGAACACTTAGGTTGTTTCCATGCCTTGTCTATTGTGAGTAGTGCTGCTATGAACATGGGATGCAGATACCATTTTGAATTAGTGTTTTTGTTTCCTTTAAATACATACCTAGAAGTGGAATTGATGCATCATGTGGTAGTTCTATTTTTAATTTTTTGAGGAACCTCCATACTGTTTTCCATAATAGCTGCACCAATTTACTTTTCCACCCAGTAAGGTGGAAAAGGGTTCCCTTTTCTCCTAGACAACACTTGCTATTTTTTGTCTTTTTGGTGATAGCCATTCTAGTAAGTGTGAGTTGATGTCTCTTTATGGTTTTGATTTGCATTTCCCTAATGATTAGTGACTTTGACCATCTTTTCATGTATCTATTGGCCATCTGTGTATCTCCTTTAGAAAAATGTCTGTTCAGATACTCTGCCAAATTTTTAATCAGATTGTGTGTGTATGTGTTTTCCTATTGAGTTGTATGAGTTCTTTACATATTTTGAATATTAACCCCTTATCATATATATATGATTTGCAAGTATTTTACCCCATTTTGTAGATTGCCTTTCATTTTGTTGATGGTTTCTTTCTTTTTAGTTTGAAATAGTCCCACTTGTTTATTTTTGCTTTTGTTACCTTTGCTTTTGCAGGCAGATTCAAAAGATCATGGCCAAGACCTATGTCAAGGAGCATACCACCTGTTTTCTTCTAGGATTTTTATGATTTTAGGTCTTACATTCAAGTCTTTAATCCATTTTCAGTTAATTTTTGGTATAGTGCAAGATAGTGGTCCAGTTTCATTCTTTCGCATGTGGTTGTCCAGTTTTCCCAACACTGTTTATTGAAGAGACTGTCCTTTCCCCATTGTATGTTCTTGGCTCATTTGTCTTAAGTTAACTGACTATAAATGTGTGGGTTTGTTTCTGAGATCTCTGTTCTGTTTCACTGATTGTCTGTTTTTATACCAATGCCATATTGTTTTCAACATTATAACTTTGTAGTATAGTTTGAAGTAGTAAGTGTGGTGCTCACAGCTTTGTCCTCCTATCTCAAGATTACTTTGGCTATTAGTGATCCTTTGAAGTTCCATACAAAATTTAGGATTGATTGTTCTATTTCAGTGAAAAATTCCATTGGAATTTTGATAGGAATTGCATTGAGTCTGTAGATTGCTTTGAGTATCATAAGCATGTTGACAATATTCTTCAAGTTCATAAGCACAGAATATTTTTCCATTTACTTGTGTCTTCAATTTGTTTCATTACTGTTTTACAGTCTTCAGTGTACAGGTTTTTCACCACCTAGGTTAAATTCTAAGTATTTTATTGTTTTTGATGTAACTGATATTGTTTTCTTAATTTATCTTTCTGTAAGTTTGTTTTTAGGGTATAGAAACACAACTCATTTTTGTGTAGTAATTTTGTATCCTGAAACTGTACTAAATTTATTTATTCTAAAAGTTTTAGTGGAGTCTTTAAGGTTTTCTATGTATAATAGATCCTCTGCAAATACAAACAATTGTACTTTTTTCTCTCTGATTTGGATGCCTTTATTTTTTTTTATTTTTAGTATTTCATTTAATTTTTTATTGAAGTATTGTTGATTTACAGTATTGTGTTAGTTTCAGATGTATTACATAGTGAGTTAGTATTTTTACAGTTTATATTCCATTATAGGTTATTAAAAGATAATGGTTATAATTCCCTGTTCTATACAGTGTGTCCTTGTTGCTTGTCTAATTCATAAAAATAGTTTGTATCTGTTAATCCCCCTGATTTGTGCCTCCCTGCTTCCCTCTCACCTTTGGCAACCATAAGTTTGTTTTCTATATCTGTGAAACTGTTTCTGTCCTGTAAATTCATTTTTATTTTTTTTAGATTACACATATAAGTGCTGTCATAAAGTATTTGTCTTTCTCTGACTTACATCACTTACTGTGATAGTCTCTAGGTCTGTTCATGTTTCAGTAAATGGCAGTACTGCATTCTTTTTATGGCTGAGTAATATTCCATTGATAAATACCACCTCTTCTTTATCCATTTATCTGCCTGTGGACACTTAGGTTGCTTCCATGGCTTAGCTATTCTAAATGGTGCTGCTATGAACATTGGAGAGTGCATCTATCTTTTTGAATTAGAGTTTTTGTCTTTTCTGGATTTATGCCCAGGAATGAGATTGCTGGATCATATGGTAACTCTATTTTTATTTTTTAAGGAACATCCATACTGTTTCCATGTAAGTGGTTGCACCAACTTAGATTCCCATCAACAGTGTATGAGGGTTCCCTTTTCTCCACACCCTTTCCAGCATTTATTATTTGTAGACATCTTGATGATAGCCAATCTGATAGGTGTGAGGTGACATCCTGTGGTTTTGATTTGCATTCCTCTAATTATTAGCAATGTTGAGCATTTTTTCATGTACCAGTTGGCCATCTGTATATCTTTTTGGAGAAATATCTATTTAGGTCTTCTGCCCATTTTTTGATTAAGTTGTTTTTTTCTGTTTTGTTTTGTTTTGTTTTGCTATTGAGTTGTATGAGCTGTTTGCATATTTTGGAGATTAAACCCTTGTTGGTCACATCATTTGTGAATATTTTCTCCCATTTCATAGGTTATCCTTTTGTTTTGTTGATGGTTTCCTTTGCTGTGCAAACGCTTTTAAATTTAATTAGGTTTTGCTTTTATTTATTTAGTTATATAAACCATTTATTTAGTTTTGCTTTTATTTCTTGTGCCTTAGGAAACTGATCCAATAAAATATTGATTTGATTTATGTCAAAGTGTTCCACCTATGTTCATTTCTAGGAGTTTTACTCTTTCAGGTCTTACATTTAGGTATTTAAACAGTTTTGGGTTTATTTTTGTATATGGTGTGAGGGAATGTTTTAATCTCCTTATTTTACATGTGACTGTGCAGTTTTCCCAGCACCACTTGTTTAAGAGACTGTCTTTTCTCCACTGTATTGATATAGTTTTGCCTCCTTTGTCATAGATTAATTGGCCATATGTGTGTGATCTATTTCTGTACTCTCTGTTCTGCTTCATTGGTCTATATGACTGTGTTTGTGCCAATACCATGCTATTTTGATTACTGTAGCTTTGTAGTATATTCTGAAGTCTGGAAGAGTTATAACTCCTGGTTGTTCTTTGTTCTCAGGACTTCTTTTTCAATTTGGGATTTCTGTGGTTCCATATAAACTTTAGGATTATTTGTTCTAGTTCTGTGGAAAATGTCATGGCTATTTTGATGGAGATTGCATTTAATCTGTATATTGCTTTAGGTAGTATGGCCATATTAATAATATTAATTCTTCAATACAAGAGCATGGCATATCTTTTCATTTCTTTGAATCATCTTCAGTTTTCTTCATCAATGTTTTATAGTTTCCAGAGTATAGGTCTTTCACCTCCTTGGATAACTTTATTCCTAGGTATTTTTTAATGCAATTTTAATTGGGGTTGTGTTTTACTTTCTCTTTCTGATATTCCATTGCTAGTGTATAGAAATGCAACAGATTTCTCTAGATTTGTTTTGTATCCTGCAACCTTGCTGTATTAATTTATTAGTTCTAATAGTTTTTGGGTAGAGACTTTAGAGTTCTCTATATGGATTATCATGCCATCTGCAATTCATGACAGCTTTACATCTTTTCTTCAAATTTGGATGCCTTTTATTTCTTTTTCTTGTCTGATTGCTGTGGCTAGGACTTCCAGTAATATGTTGAATAGAACTGCTGAGAGTGGGCATCCTTGTCTTTTTCCTGAATTTAATGAGAAGGCTTTCAGCTTTTCACCATTATGAAAAGCTGTGGATTTGTATTATGTTGGCTGTAGATTTGTCATAAATAGCCTTTATTGTGTTGAGATATGTTCCCTCTATACCCACTTTGATGAGGGTTTTTATCATGTTGAATTTTGTCAGTGCTTCTTCTGCATCTATTGAAATGATCATACGTTTTTGTTTCTCCTTTGTTGTTGTAGTGTATCACATTGATTGATTTGTATATGTTGAACCATCCTTGTCACCCTGGAATAAATTTAACTTCATCATGGCATATGATCCTTTTTATGTATTGTTGGATATGGTTTGCTAAAGTCTGTTGAGGATTTTTGCATCTATATTCACCAAAGATATTGGCCTGTAATTGTCCTTTTTTGTAGTGTCTTTGTCTGGTAGATACCTTTTATTTCTTTTTCTTGTCTATTTGCTGTAGCTATAATTTCTAATAATATGTTGACTAAAAATGATGAGAGTGAGAATCCTTGTCTTGTTGCTGATATTACTAAAAACAAAAATTTTCCCTTTTCCCTATTGAGTATGATGCTAGCTTTGGCCTTGTCATATATAGCCTGTATTATGTTGAGGTATGTTCCCTCTTACTCACTTTGTTGAGCGTTTTTTCTACTATGAATGTATGTTGAATTTTCAATAATTTTTCTGCATCTTTTGAAATGATTATATGTTTTATAGCCTTCATTTTGTTAACATGGTGTATTACATTGATTGATTTGTGGATGTTAAAGCATCCTTGCAACCCTGGAATACAGTCTACTTTATTATGGTGTATAATCCTTTCAGTATATTGTTGAATTTGCTTTTCTAATAGTTTGTTGAAAATGTTTACATCTATGTTCATCAGGGATATTGACTTTTTAAAAAAGAAATGTAATCTCTTTTAACACTTAAACTGTGGTCTAGATGTGTCTGCATGTGTGTGTGTGTATGCAAGTGTGTGTACTCACAAACAGCGTAAGTGCACATTTTTCTAGATAGCTATCATTTACAGTAGAAATTTTTATATAAAGTTATTTATGTTAACATAATTTTATGACAGAATTATCAATAATTTTCACAACACTGAAAAATAAGTAAATAAATCACATCAGAAGATAAATACTCATGAATATAACTACTCAGCCTGTACCTCAACTTAAAAAAAATCACTGTATAAAGTTTTAGTAAAATGGCCAGTCCTCTCATCCTTTTAAAAGGATCTTCAGGAAGTATAAAATAATGTAAGAGGAAGGATAGTTATCTTCTGAAGATTTGTTTGAAGATCTGAAATTTAGTTTGGCATTATTCAAGGTTAAATTAAACTAGAGAAAAGAGATTACTGCAAAGAAAAGTTGGGTGTGTGTGCCTTTCTGTGCTACAAGGTATCAGAAATGACAAGAGACACAAATTAGTCCAGACTTTTTTTTTTAATTTTGTGCACTTAAACTGCCTTCTCAAAGATAAGGTGACTATATGTGTATGAGTTTATCTCTGGGCTTTCTATACTGTTCCACTGATCTATATTTCTGTTTCTGTGCCAGTACAATATTGTCTTGATTACTGTAGCTTTGTAGTATAGTCCGAAGTCAGGGAACCTGATTCCTCCAGCTCCATTTTCCTTTCTCAAGATTGCCTTGGCTATTCGGGGTCTTTTGTGTTTCTATACAAATTGTGAAAATTTTTTTTCCAGTTCTGTGGAAAATGCCATTGGTAGTTTGAGAGGGATTGCATTGACTCTGTAGATTGCTTTGGGTAGTATAGTCATTTTCACACAGTTGACTCTCCCAATCCAAAAACATGGTATATATCGCCATCTGTTTGCATCATCTTTAATTTCTTTCATCAGTGTCTTATAGTTTTCTGCATACAGGATTTTGTCACCTTAGTTACATTTATTCCTATGTATTTTATTATTTTGGTTGCAGTAGTAAATTGGAGTGTTTCCTTAATTTCTCTTTCAGATTTTCACCATTAGCGTATAGGAATGCAAGAAATTTCTGTGCATTAATTTTGTATCCTGCTACTTTACCAAATTCACTGATTAGCTTTAGTAGTTTTCTCGTGGCATCCTTTGGATGCTCTATGTATAGTATCATGTCATCTACAAACAGTGACAGCTTTACTTCTCCTTTTCTGATATGGATTCTTTTATTTCTTTTTCTGCTCTGATTGCTGAGGCTAAAACTTCCAAAACTATGTTGAGTAATAGTGGTGACAGTGGGCATTTGTCCTGTTGCTGATTTTAGAGGAAATGGTTTCAGTTTTTCACCATTGAGAATAATCTTGGCTGTGGGTATGTCGTATATGGCCTTTATTATGTTGAAGTAAGTTCCCTCTATGCCTACTTTCTGGATGGTTTTTATCATAAATAGGTGTTGAATTCTGTTGAAAGATTTTTCTGCATCTATTGAGATGATCGTATGGTTTTTATCCTTCAGTATGTTAATATGGTGTATCACATTGATTGATTTTTATGTATTGAGGAATCCTTGCATTCCTGGGATAAACCCCACTTGATCATGGTGTATGATCCTTTTAATGAGCTGTTGGATTCTGTTTGCTAGTATTTTGTTGAGAATTTTTGCGTCTATGTTCATCAGTGATATTGGCCTGTAGTTTTCTCTCTTTGTGACATCTTTATCTTGTTTTAGTATCAGGGTGATGTTGGCCTTGTAGAATGAGTTTGGGAGTGTTCCTCCCTCTGCTATATTCTGGAAGAGTTTGAGAAGGATAGGTGTCAGCTCTTCTCTAAATGTTTGATAAAACTCACCTGGTCCCGGGCTTTTGTTTGTTGGACGATTTTTAATCACAGTCTCAATTTCAGTGATTGTGATTGGTCTGTTTATATTTTCTATTTCTTCCTGGTTCGGTCTCAGAAGGTTGTGCTTTTCTAAGAATTTGTCCATTTCTTCCAGTTGTCCATTTTATTGGCATATAGTTGCTTGTAGTAATCCCTCATGATTCTATTTCTGCAGTGTCAATTGTTACTTCTCCTTTTTCATTTCTAATTCTGTTGACTTGAGTCTTCTCCCTTTCTTTCTTGATGAGTCTGGCTAGTGGTTTATCAATTTTGTTTATATTTGGAAGTCTGTTTGGACTCAAGGATATCGCTAAGACCAGTTTGTCTCCAAATATTTCTACTGAGTTGGCTTTATGCTCAGTTCCCAGCAGCGTAAAGTTCAAGTTTTCTCAGGTTCAAGTCCTTTGCAGTGGTTTCTATTTGCATTTTATTGACTGATAGGGTGATGTACCCATCCCTGAGGTAATCACTGTGACTAGAGGAATGTACTGTGTTAAATGCCTTAGGCTGGGGTCACATTTTTTTACTCTGAACCTACTGGGGAGACATACAAAAAACACATGTTCCAGAAGGAGGGGGCTTCACCAGTTAAAAAGTTTATCAAAATAGTGAGGAATATGTTCCTGTAGCAAAAAATGTCAAGTTCCCAGTCTCTCATTTGTTCTAAGAAGTATCAGTATCTATTTTCAAAAACATAATTCCCATTATGAGTCATTGGTTTTTAAAAAGATAGATCCATAATTATCTTGGTATTGGAGTAATGATGGAACACATTTAAGCTTGTTTGTCCTTAGCAAACATTTGTTGGTGGCATTTTGATTACCAGAGATCTAAAGAATCACTTAATTCTTAGCATTCATTATATCAATGTCTTCCTACTTCTTCAGTTAAAAGTGTGTGGTGAAAATTCAGTGATTGAATTGCAATTATTCTTCCCTAATTAATAAATTAACTCTTTTTCAGGCAGGGCTAAAACCACTTTATATGAAGTGTTTAAATCATGTCTATCAGGGATCTCTAAGTAATATGATCAGTCCAAATAGATTTGACTTTGATGTTTGGTATAGTTATTTAATTTCACAGATTCTGGTTTAGTTATAAAGGCTTTGAAGGAGGGTATAGAAAATGAAACAAATGGTATAGGTCAACATGAGATTTAAAAAAAAATTGTTTTCTTGTAACAGTAGAGTTCCTCTATATTTCCAATATAGTTGATTAAAAATTGTGTATGTTCATTCACCAAAGTGAGCAGTTGGAAAAGGAGAGGTACAATCTGGAAGACATTAACTACATACTCTGAAGAGCAAAGGTAATTTGTTGGTGGGGAGACGAGGAAATAAAATAGTTCGGGTCACCTACCAATTTTGCACACTTTACCAAAAGTTCTAATTGCATTTCTATTTATGAGTAAATTAAGTTTTGTGAGTTGAAATGTCTAACCTTTCACATCGCTATTATTTATATGTATTTATTGTATTTCAAATAGCGCCTGTTTAAAAGGATGGCAAAGCTGTAATTGTCAGACACTATTTTCTCTCCCACCTGTAAGAGAATGCTAGACTTAAATTTCCCTAGGAGTTGTTCATACCTGTATTTTCAAATTGTTTTGAATTTTCTCCAGAGATGTTGTCCTGCTTATTTTTATTTTGTTGATTTGTGTGATTTTTTGGTTTTGTTTCATTATTGTCATAGCTGTTTTCCCCCTTTATATTTAGCTTAGTGAATTAGCACAAACTAAGTGACTAATCTCCCCAAATATATCAAACTTCAAGTAAGTAAGAATTTTAATAATTCTTTGCCCAATAGTGGTCTGTTCTCCTAGGCTACTGATTTATGACTTCTCCAGAGGCCTAATGATTAAGCCACTGAATGGTGTGGGATGTCTGTGAAAGTGCCGCAGGCTACTCACATGTCTGCAATGTATGAAATACATTGAAACGGTCAGTCACCTAAGGACATGTATGTATGTGATGGATTACCAGTAACATACTCCTGGGGCAACAGCATTGTTCAAGAAGTGAGTTATTCTAGACCCAAACTGGCCACTTTTTTTCTGGTGGTGGCAAGTCATTTAATTTCTGTAGGTCTCAGCTTTTCTATTTGGAAACTGCGAATAATAAAGTATGCCTCTTAGAAATATTATATACACTTGGAAACACATTGAGACACTCTATATACTATAGAACAGAATTAGATTTCAGCCAGTTGGTCCTTACTGAGATGTTATCTAGATATGCTTTGGAAGCTTGGGCTGGTTTCCCATACTGGGCTTCACTGAGCAACATTGTAGCACCTTGACATCAATGTGGCTGTGGGTGTAGCCCTCAAGTTTATAATAACATAAGTTTGATTCTTTTATTATAAGCCTAACTTATCAAGAGATCAACATATAAAACCAGAATCCAGTTTGTAGTTTACATAAAATACATATTTTCAGTGTTCAGAATACTAATGTGTACTGGCATAATTTGATGAATGTTAGAGTCCCTGGGACGTCAAGTAAGTGATAATAAAGTTGCCCTAGTGAATGTGGAATAATAGGTAAGGTAGATGGAAAATTTTGAGGGATAATTCTCCCAAGCTATATAAAAACCTCCTCCACCACCACATCTATCTCCCATTTATACCAATGATTCCCAGCCTCTTCTTTCACTTGGAGAAAAACAAACGTTGAAAAAATTTTACTCTCTGACTCATTTTTATTAAGGCTTCCTTTCAGTAGAATGATCTTATTTTAGGTATCATATAATATTAGTGATTAGTTTCAGCTTAGTTATAATTCCATTTCATACAATGAGTGCTTCCAGAGAGGTGGTTTCCTATATTCAGATCTGGCTCCCAGCCCAAAATGTCACTAATGGATTAAAAGTCAAGGGAAAAAACTTTTTAATTTGTATGAATTTGCTCAAATGACCTGGGGATTCTCTCAGTATTTGGGTTGGTATTGGGACATATTCCAAAGCTATGCTGCCTCCTAGAATTACCTGTGAGCCTCTGAAAATGTTAAAATCTTGGTCCCAACAGCTAAACATTCTAATTAAACCATATAAGTATTATTACTATTTTCATTTTACTCATGAGGTAACACACAGGGATGCTAAAGACTGATTAATTATAGAATGGGTTTTTTGGGGATAAGTTTTAGAATTTTATTTATTGGGAAATATTTAAAAATAGGATTCATTCTATTCTGAGATAGTCTACATATAATCATATCCAGGAGGGGGGGATATGGATAGAATTTCAGTGACCTATGATTCTGCAACTGTTTAAATTGACTATATTCATAACTAAATGGTAATTTACTCTGACCACAGAAGGGACTGTCTAAATTACAGAGCTATGTAGCAATGAATATGATCATTAAATTTCAAGTACCAGTTCTTAGAGAGGGCAACACATTAAAATAAACAGTATTACTGTATTTTCTATTATAGGGTACCTAGATATTCTATAATTAGGACATTCAGTCATTTCTTGATATGTATTCTTTAAGATAACCTTATGAGGTACTATAGTGTTATTTAAAAATTATAGATAGTGAAATTGAAACCCTAGAGGTTAAATGCTTTGCAAAATTAGAACATATATTTGTCAGAAGCCTATATCACACCATAAGAATGTAATACTATCTGCTCTGACCATTGCACTACAGGAATCATTTAGCCTCCTACCCACTGTTAGCCAAGCTGTGAAGGTTGAGGGCACAATCCTCCATAAGACCACCCTCACTCCTGACACTAACTACAAATTTGAGGGTTTACCAAAAGCACTGTCCATTTCAATAACTCATGATAAGGACTCACAGAACCCACTGAAAGCTATTATACTCACAGTTGCAACATATTACAGGGAAAGGCTTTAGATTAAAATCAGGCAAAGGAAGAGATTCAAAGGGCAGAGTCTGAGAGGATTCCAGATGTGAAGCTTCTATTATCTTCCGCTGTGAGGTTGGCCCTCCTAGCATCAATGTGTGAGAATATTGTCAACCAGGAAAGCTCACCTGAGCTTAGTGTCCAGAATTCTTGTTGAGTCTTCATTTCATGTCCTGGTTGATTGATTTATTGATTGTCTACATGGTTGAACTCAATCTCTGGGTCAACTGATACCACAAGATCCAAAGCCTCACCCTAAATCACATAATTAGTCTTTCTGGAGGGGCTATCCCCTGCTGTAAACAGACACTCCTATCAGATATGACAGATTTCCTTGCAGAAGACAAGATTAAAGGTGAGGCCTTCCTTTAGACAAGGCCAAATTCTTTACTATGCAACTCCAAATGCTCATATAGTCATTTATTTCTGGTCATTCACTTATTCAAGAGCTATTAATTTAATAACTACTCTGTTAACAGACTCTTTACTGTGTGTTGAAAGTCAGTGAAGAAAAGAGATATGGCCTCTGTCTTTATAAATTTTTTTAGGGAGTAAATATTAAATTATAGTCATATAAATCACCATATAATTAAAACAATTGATAAAATAGATAAAGGAAAGTATAGCATTTTATGACGCAAAAATATCAGGACGTAATATAGGCACAGGACTCATGGAAGGCCTTGTTGTGAAAGGGACATTTAAACTGATATTTAATAGCCTGCCTTAGCTAAATCAAAATCAGAGTCAGTAATGTTGACCGTAAGCAATTTTCATGTTGTGCTTAAGAGATAGTTGATCTTTATTTTTTTTTTCTTAAAAAAGTAATTGTTTACAGTACTCCCCTGAAACAAAGAATTATAAAGAATTTCAACAGCACACACTTAACGCTGTTTTACATATAGTCATGTCAGTTCAGTAAGCAAACGTGTTGAGCATCTATTATAATCTGTATTCTAGGCATTGAGTAGAAAACCAGCAGTGAACAAAATAAAACAAAAACTTTGTCCTCAAGTACCTAACATTCTAGTGATTTAAATAACTGAGTTTAAACTCTGCAGGTAGTTATTGAATAGTACTTGAGAATGTTGGATGCTAGATTAGGCTGCCTTCTTAATACCAGCTCTACCACAAAGTATCTCTGTGACTTAGATAAGGCACTTAATCTCTCTGTGCCTAAATTTCTTCATATATAAAATGTGGATAATGAAAATTCTTATCTCTTATGGTTGTTGTGAAGACTAAAATTTCACTATTTATAGAGCATTTTGACTTACCCATAGAAAGTGTTTAATAAATGTTGGGTATTACTATTTTTAGAAAGAAAGCAACTATTGGATAAGTCAATCCAACATGATTTATGTATTGAATGCAGTTTGGTATGTCCTTTGTTTTTCACTAATTTACAGAATGACTATGGTATACTTCACATTTCTTGGCCTCTCCTAATCATTAAAGTCCCTTCAATCTCTATCCAATTTTACATTTTTGAAATATTCCATGACCTTTTATGACCTTAGCTGAGCTTCTAAAGTCCAAGTCATTCTCCTTCATACTTAACTTTGAAGAGAATCTGATACAGTTGGCCCTATGTATTCCTAGATTCTGCATCCCTGGATTCAACCAACTGAAGATTGAAAATACTTGGGGGAAAAAAAAAAAAATCCAGGAAGTTCCAAACAGCAAAACTTGAATTTGCCATGCAGGAACAAATACTTACATAGCATTTACATTGCATCAATATTTAAAACTATTTACATAGCATCTACATTCTATTAGGTGCTATAAGTAATCTAGAGATAATTTAAAGTATACAGGAGACTGTGCATAGGTTATATGCAAATACTTTGCTATCTAATATAAGGGACTTGAGCATCTGCAGATTTTTGTATCCAAGGGGTGTCCTGGAACCAATCCCTCCACCCCTGCTGTGGATACTGAGGGATGACTATACAAAATAATGACTACCTTATATTTGTTTTTTATTATACTTGTTGAAAACTTAAAGTTATTCCTTAGTCAAAATGTCCATGTCTACTACAATACAGTTAACCTTTGTATCTAAGGTAGAAATCAACCAAGCACACAGACGCAGGTAATGAGTTCTGATGGAGGAATACAATTCATTAAGGTGCTACTAGAAAGCTGTACTTTGAAAGAAGTCTTGTAAAGTCAACAACAGAAAATTAAGCTTGGCAGGAATTAGAGGCCAGATGCCCCACTGGTTTTATTTGCTGTTTCTTTTTTTTTTCCCCTTCCCTCACAGTAAAGTTGAGGGTAGTTGTTTGTCAGTTCCCTCTTGACAGGAGATGCCTCAGGAAAAAGACATCTAGAAATTGCTTTCCTATAAAGATAAATTAAAAGCTAGTTTACCAGTGTCCTACTGAATCTCATTCCTCATTTCAACAGATCAAGGTGGAGTTAGTGATCAGAGGAATCAAATGCTAAAGAGATGTCATGGAGACAGTAAGCAATTGCCCTATTGACTGCTACTGATTCCAATAAAATTGGTTTAGACCACTGCCAATTTTTTTTTCTTCCCTAAATTGTGGGATAAAACCCAAGCCAAATTTTATATATTCAGAGTAATCTAAAGAAGACTTGTGGTTTAAAAGAAAACTAATGAAATGGACGGGGCATAAAGAGAACAACGAAAGAATTAAAAGTATCTCTTCCAGAAACAAAAAGTGAGCATTTTTAGAATTGCTCAAAATCTTAGAGATTTACCAGTTTAAAATGAGATGGAATGGGAATTACATTCATTATAATTAAGGGAACATCACCAAAGTAAGATGCTTGGCAAAATGCATCAGTATGTATATATAATAAATATTGACTATGAAATTGAAAGATCTTAGAACCCTATGAGAGAAATATCACTTAATATTAGCACAATGTTCAGTATAGAAATATTGAACAAACATCCTTGAAGGTGGATGTCATACTAATAAGAAGTATTAGCCACTTTGAAAAATATAAAATTACTAAAGCCAACAGAAAACTGTGAAAACCACTTAAATGCAACTTATTTTTTAAAAATTAGTTTTTACATAAATAACAAGTAAATAAAATTTATTGGCCCAATTTATTTAATAAGTTCAGTTTAAGTTTAAATAATTAAGATGCCTCACAGGACAAAGAAAAATTATGAAAACTATGAATAATCTAATTTATGAATTATATTTCTAAAAAATATTGTAGTGCATCATCATTCTGGAAAATCAATTTGTTTTAGATTTCATATCAACCTAGTTATTTAATATATTTTATAAGTTCTATTATAAAATTATAACATTTTACTGAGTTTGTTTAAACTTTTTTTTTGTTTGTTTAAACTTTTATTTTGATTTTTCTTAAGGCAGAATATGTCTGTTAATATTAACTCAGAGTAAATTTTTCCTAACTCTTAAAAGTTGGAATCAGAATTCTGTGATCATTTAATATATTATGTAGTTTAAGAACTTGAATTTTTAAATCATAAGAGGAGTATACCCACATAGGAAAAATATTGGAAAATAAAAGAATGTTTAAGTCAGTTCTAATCCCATAATTTCTAATATCTTGTTTAGTCTTTGCCCATTTAGTCTTCTTTCCTATGCACTTTTAAATGTAACCATAACTTGAGAGTTTGGTTATATATAACAATTTGATGTCATCTTTAAATTTTAACTTAAAGATATTTTTCAAATTGCTGCATATATTTTATTTTTTATCTTTTTACGGCCTTTAAAAAAAATTTATTTGGTTGCGCCGGGTCTTAGTTGTGGCAGGCAGGCTCCTTTGTTGGGGCATGTGAACTCCTCGTTGCAGCATGCATGTGGGATCCAGTTCTCTGACCAGAGATCGAACCCGGGCCCCCTGGATTGAGAGCGCAGAGTCCTATCCAGTGTGCCACCAGGGAAGTCCCTGCTGCATGTATTTTAAATCATGGCTCCAATATATATGTACCTACAAATATACACATGTGTGTATATATATATATATATATATATATATGTATATATAAATATATATATATAATAATTTGCTTCACCATTTACCTATTATTGAAGATAGATGCTAATCATTAAAATTTTGCTATCTTAAATAATGTGAACATACCTATTACTAAATATAAATTTTCTACATTTTGTATTATTTTTCCATAATTAAGTTCTCAGATCAATGTTTAATCATGGGGAGGACAAGAAACTCAATTTTTTAGAAAAATGTGTTTTCCCCCTTTTTAACTGAACTGTATTCTGGAGTTTGGACACTGGGGTATTTAAAGAATATACTAATCTAAATTGAAGTACAATTTCATGCTAGGAAAAAAAGTCATGTATTGATGTCAATAATTTAAATGTATAAAAGTAATCACCAAGATACATTTTCATTGCTCTGAGCAGCACAGTTTCAATGTATGCGTGGTATCTATTCTGTGCACTCCATCAGATATCCAAAAGCTAGGCTACATTCTATAGAAGAGATCTGATTCTTATCGCAGCCCTCCAAGACAGGCATTGTTACCCTTGTTTCACAGGTAATCACACAGGAGTCAGGATCTCAGAGAGAACAAATGACTTGCCCAAAAATGTACTTATTTGTAGTAAAGCCAGGAAAATAACAGATTTTTGAGCCCAAAGTGAGAAAACTAAGATTACAGATGTGCATTTCTATGCATGAAACTTGAGTCATATCAACCTACTTGCTTTTTCTCTTAGTAGACGTTCTCCCTCTCTGCTGTGAATTGATACATTTCTTCTTTCTGGATATATTTCTTCATACCAGAAAGCCTTCCATCTATGTTTATTCATCCAACATCTTCTATCCATTTAAAAGTCTGCTTTACAGACACCTCACTATTTTTAATAGACTTAATTTTTTTAGAACAGTGCAGTAAATAGTTCCTATATATATACTAAACTAATGATATTGTTAATTTTTTTCTGCATCAGTTGCTTTAATAAGCCCATGCTATATTCACAATAAATTTATGAATGAATGAATAACACATTTAATATTTGTAGCAAATTCCCTATCTAACTCTGGTTATGCCTGTCTTAATAATGATATTCTTTTTTAATTTAATTTAATTTATTTATTGATACAGCAGGTTCTTATTAGTTATCCATTTTATACATATTAGTGTATACATGTCAATCCCAATCTCCCAATATATCACAGCACTACCACCACCACTGCCCCCCCCCCACCACTTTCCCCCCTTGGTGTCCATAGGTTTCTTCTCTACATCTGTGTCTCAATTTCTGCCCTTTAAACCGGTTCATCTGAACCACTTTTCTAGGTTCCACATATATGTATTAATGTATGATATTTGTTTATCTCTTTCTGACTGCACTCTGTATGATGATCTCTAGATTCATCCTCGTCTCTGCAAATGACCCAATTTCGTTCCTTTTTATGGCTGAGTAATATTCCATTGTGTGTATGTGCCACATCTTCTTTATCCATTTGTCTGTCCGTGGGCATTTAGGTTGCTTCCATGACCTGTCTATTGTAAATAGTGCTGCAGTGAACATTGGGGTGCATGTGTCTTTTTGAATTATGGTTTTCTGTGGGTATATGCCCAGTAGTGGGATTGCTGGGTCATATGGTAATTCTATTTTTAGTTTTTTAAGGAACTTCCATACTGTTCTCCATAGTGGCTGTATCAATTTACATTCCCATCAACAGTGCAAGAGGGTTCCCTTTTCTCCACACCCTCTCCAGCATTTGTTGTTTGTAGATTTTCTGATGATACCCATTCTAACTGCTGTGAGGTGATACCTCACTGTAGTTTTGATTTGCATTTCTCTAATAATTAGTGATGTTGAGCAGCTTTTCATGTGCTTCTTGGCCATCTGTATGTCTTCTTTGGAGAAATGTCTATTTAGGTCTTCTGTCCATTTTTGGATTGACTTGTTAGTTTTTTTACTATTGAGCTGCATGAGCTGTTGATATATTTTGGAGATTAATCCTTTGTCCGTTGATTTGTTTGCAAATATTTTCTCCCACACTGAGGGTTGACTTTTCGTCTTGCTTTTAGTTTCCTTTGCTTTGCAAAAGCTTTTAAGTTTCATTAGGTCCCATTTGTTTATTTTTGTTTTTATTTCCATTACTCCAGGCGGTGGATCAAAAAAGATCTTGCTGTTATTTATGTCAAAGAGTGTTCTTCCTATGTTTTCCTCTAAGAGTTTTATAGTATCTGGTTTTACATTTAGGTCTCTAATCGATTTTGAGTTTATTTTTGTATATGGTGTTAGGGTGTGTTCTAATTTCATACATTTACATGTAGCTGCCCAGTTTTCCCAGCACCACTTATTGAAGAGACTGTCTTTTCTCCATTGTATATCCTTGCCTCCTTTGTCATAGATTAGTTGACCATGGGTGCATGGGTTTATCACTGGGCTTTCTATCCTGTTCCATTTATCTATATCTCTGTTTTTGTGCCAGTACCATATTGTCTTGATTACTGTAGCTTTGTAGTATAGTCTGAAGTTAGGGGGTCTGATTCCTCTAGCTCCGTTTTTTCCCTCAAGACTGCTTTGGCTATTCAGGGTCCTTAGTGTCTCCATACAAATTTTAAGATTCTTTGTTGTAGTTCTGTAAAAAATGCCATTGGTAATTTGATAGGGATTGCATTGAATCTGTAGATTGCTTTGGGTACTATAGTCATTTTCACAATATTGATTCCTTCAGTCCAAGAACATGGTATATCTCTCCAACTGTTTGTATCATCCTTAATTTCTTTCATCAGTGTCTTATAGTTTTCTGCATACAGGTCTTTTGTCTCCTTAGGTAGGTTTATTCCTAGGTATTTAATTCTTTCTGTTGCAGTGGTAAATGGGAGTGTTTCCTTAATTTCTCTTTGAGATTTTTCATCATTACTGTACAGGAATGCAAGAGATTTCTGTGCATTAATTTTGTATCCTGCAACTTTACCAGATTCATTGATTAGCTCTAGTAGTTTACTGGTGGCATCTTTAGGATTCTCTATGTATAGTATCATGTCATCTGCAAAGAGTGAATTTTACTTCTTCTTTTACAATTTGTATTCCTTTTATTTCTGTTTCTTCTCTGATTGCCGTGGCTAGGACTTCCACAACTATGTTGGATAATAGTGGTGAGAATGGACATCCTTGCCGTGTTCCTCAACTTAGAGTAAATTCTTTCAGTTTTTCACCATTGAGAATGATGTTTGTTGTGGGTTTGTCGTATATGGCCTTTAATATGTTGAGGTAGGTTCCTTCTTTGCCCACTTCTGGAGAGTTTTTATCATAAATCGGTGTTGTCAAAAGCTTGTTCTGCATCTATTGAGATGATCATATGGTTTTTATTCTTCAATTTGTTAGTATGGTGTATCACATTGATTGATTTGCATATATTGAAGAATCCTTGCATCCCTGGGATAAATGCCACTTGATCATGGTGTATGATCCTTTTAATGTGTTGTTGGATTCTGTTTGCTAGTATATTGAGGATTTTTGCGTCTATATTCATCAGTGATATTGGTCTGTAATTTTCTTTTTTTGTAATATCTTTGTTTGGTTTTGGTATCAGGGTGATGGTGGCCTCATAGAATGAGTTTGGGAGTGTTCCTTCCTCTGCAATTTTTTGGAAGAGTTTGAGAAGGATGGGTGTTAGCTCTTCTCTAAATGTTTGATAAAATTCACCTGTGAAGCCATCTGGTCCTGGACTTTTGTTTGTTGCAAGATTTTTAATCAGAGTTTCAATTTTAATACTTGTGATTGGTCTGTTCATATTTTCTATTTCTTCCTGGTTCAGTCTTGGAAGGTTATACCCTTCTACAAATTTGTCCTTTTCTTCCAGGTTGTCCATTTGATTGGCATAGAGTTGCTTGTAGTAGTCTCTTAGGATGCTTTGTATTTCTGTGGTGTCTGTTGTAAGTTCTCCTTTTCCATTTGTAATTTTATTGATTTGAGTCCTCTTCCTCTTTTTCTTGATGAGTCTAGCTAATGGTTTATCAATTTCGTCTTCTGAAAGAACCAACTTTTACTTTTATTGATCTTTGCTATTGTTTTCTTCGTTTCTACTTCATTTATTTCTGGTCTGAGCTTTATGATTTCTTTCCGTCTACTAACTTTGGCTTTTGTTTGTTCTTCTTTCTCTAGTTCCTTTAGGTGTAAGGTTAGATTGTTTATTTGAGATTTTTCTTGTTTCTTGAGGTAAGCTTGCATTGCTATATACTTCCCTCTTAGAACTGCTTTTGCTGTATCCCATAGGTTTTGATTTATTGTGTTTTCATTGTCATTTGTGTCTAGGTATTTTTTGATTTCCTCTTTGATTTCTTCAGTGATCTCTTGGTTATTTAGTAACGTATTGTTTAGCCTCCATGTGTTTGTGTTTTTTACATTTTGTTCCCTGTAATTGATTTCTAATCTCATAGCGTTGTGGTCAGAAAAGATGCTTGATATGATTTCAATTTTCTTAAATTTACTGAGGCTTGATATGTGACCCAAGATGTGATCTGTCCTGGAGAATGTTCCGTGTGTACTTGAGAAGAAAGTGTAATCTGAAGTTTTTGGACAGAATGTCCTATAAATATCAAGTCTATCTGGTCTGTTGTGTCATTTAAACTTGTGTTTCCTTATTAATTTTCTGTTTGGATTGATCTCTCCATTGGTGTAAGTGAGGTGTTAAAGTCCCCCACTATTATTTTGTTACTGTCGATTTCCTCTTTTAGAGTTGTTAGCAGTTGCCTTATGTATTGAGATTCTCCTGTGTTGGGAGCATATATATTTATAATTGTTATATCTTCTTCTTGGATTGATGCCTTGATCATTATGTAATGTCCTTCCTTGTCTCTTGTAACATTCTTTATCTTAAAGTCTATTTTATCTGATATGAGTATTTGCTATTTCAGCTTTCTTTTGATTTCCATTTGCATGGAATATCTTTTTCCATCCCCTCACTTTCAGTCTGTATGTGTCCCTCGATCTGAAGTGGGTCTCTTGTAGACAGCACGTATATGGGTCTTGTTTTTGTATCCATTCAGCGAGCCTGTGTCTTTTGGTTGGAGCATTTAATCCATTCACGTTTAAGGTAATTATTGATATGTATGTTCCTATGACCATTTTCTTAATTGTTTTGAGTTTGTTTTTGTAGGTCCTTTTCTTCTCTTGTTTTTCCCAGTTAGAGAAGTACCTTTAGCAGTTGTTGTAGAGCTGGTTTGGTGGTGATGAATTTTCTTAGCTTTTGCTTGTCTGTAAAGCCTTTGATTTCTCCATTGAATCTGAATGAGATCCTTGCTGGGTAGAATATCTTGGTTGTAGGTTCTTCCCTTTAATCACTTTAAATATGTCATGCCACTCCCTTCTGGCTTTTAGAGTTTCTGCTGAGAAATCAGCTGTTAACCTTATGGGAGTTCCCTTGTATGTTATTTGTCATTTTTCCTTTGCTCCTTTCAGTAATTTTTCTTTGCCTTTAATTTTTGCCATTTTGATTACTATGTGTCTCGGCATGTTTCTCCTTGGGTTTATCCTGCCTGGGACTCTCTGCGCTTCCTGGACTTGCGTGGCTATTTCCTTTCCCATGTTAGGGAAGTTTTCGACTATAATCTCTTCAGATATTTTCTTGGGTCCCTTCTGTCTCTCTTCTTCTGGGACCCTTATAATGCAAATGTTGTTACGTTTAATGTTGTCCCAGAGGTCTCTTAGGCTGTCTTCATTTATTTTCGTTCTTTTTTCTTTATTCTGTTTTGCGGCAGTGAATTCCACTGTTCTGTCTTCCAGGTCACTTATTCGTTCTTCTGCCTCACTTATTCTGCTGTTGATTCCTTCTAGTGTATTTTTCATTTCAGTTATTGTATTGTTCATCTCTGTTTGTTTGTTCTTTAATTCTTCTAGGTCTTTGTTAAACATTTCTTGCATCTTCTTGATCTTTGCCTCTATTCTTTTTCCGAGGTCCTGGATCATCTTCACTATCGTTATTCTGAATTCTTTTTCTGGAATGTTGCCTATCTCCCCTTCATGTAGTTGTTTTTCTGCGGTTTTATTTTGTTCCTTCATCTGGTACATAGCTCTCTGCCTTTTTATCTTGTTTATCTTTCTGTGAATGTGGTTTTTGTTCCACAGGCTGCAGGATTGTAGTTCTTCTTGCTTCTCCTTCTGCCCTCTGGTGGATGAGGCTATCTTGATAATGTTAATTAATGTTCATAGTTCATTAAGATTCTCTTAGATTTTACCTAATGTCCTTTATCTGTTCTAAGATCTCATCCAGGATTCTACCCTGCATTTAGTTATCATGTCTACTTAGGCTCCTCTTGGCTGTAGTAGTTTCTCAGCCCTTGATGACTTTAACAATTTTGAGGAGTACTGATCAGATGTTTTGAAGTATGTCCTGCTATTGGAATCTATCTGATGATTTTCTCATGATAATACTGGGGATATTATTGATAGGAAGATGACAGAGCGAAAGAGCCATTTTCACCATGTCATGTTAAAGCACATACTATCAACAGGATTTGTGACTGTTGATGTTGACGTTGATCATCTGTCTGAGATATTGTTTGTTAGGTTTCTCCTCAGTGAATTTATTCTTTTTTCTCTCTTTTCTACTCTATATGTTTTATGTTTGTTTTGTTTTTTCATTGTTTTTTGTTTGATTTGTGGGGTTTTTTAATTTTTCTTTTTTGCTTTTTGGTCTTTTTTTGTTTCATTTTTTTTTTTGCCCACATCATGCAGCTTGCAGGATCTTAGTTCCCTGACCAGGGATTAAACCTGGGCCCCCTGCAGTAGAAGCACAAATTCCTAATCACTGGACCACCAGGAAATTCCCTTCCATTCTATTCTTTTTGGAGTTAGATAGCTCTTCTCTTTATCCCCAACGCACCTTTATTATTGCTTATCAAGGGAGGGAGGGGCAGATTTTATTTTCTTATTATACTGAGCAACTGTTGGATAGAGGAACAGCTTTGGTTATGTCCATTCCCTAAGCACCTGTCACCTAGTGTGTTGTATAAGGAATATTGAAGTAAATATTTGTTGAATCAGGAGATGTTTTGTAATAAAGCAAAAAATTTAAACCCAAAACTAGTTTTAATGAGTCAATACAGCATAATGGGCAGTATATTTTGCCATAAAATTAGAATATAGCCTTAAAATGTGTGACTTTAGTTTCCACATGTCTTCAACAATTATGGAACATTGATAGAAAACAGATTTGTAATATTTTTAAGTAATAGAATGACATAAAAATTACACAAAACCTCAAGATATAAAACTAGAAAAGTTGAGTAGCTGTTTTTATCAAGCTGGAAGTAGATATTCATAAAGATAAAGGCTCTAGAAAAATTATATCATGAAACAATTCATAAAAGCAAATTAGCTTAATGTTGATCCTATTCAACATGATTTCTTCTCAAAAAGTATTTTAATTACATTAATAAAATAAAATCTGAAATGAGCTTTTTACCTAGAGTAGAAACTTTCTCTAGTATTACTATCTGAAGCCAGGAATATCTCATCTGAAAGTTGTATGTAATTCTAAGAGGACTGTTTTTTATTCTTTGCATTTCTATTTTGATTCCCAAATTACCCTTTGAAGACTTTATTTTTTACCCCAAAAGTGAGAGTGGTAACATTGCCTTTGAGATAAGTGGTCTTCAAGAGAGAAATGACATACCTTATACTCAAGAACGGAGATAAATTTCTTTAGAGGATTTTCTGTTTCACTTGGCTTGAAACATGGCATTTTACATTTGTTAGAAGGCAGGCTTATGTTGAAGTTAATATTTGGGCTTATTCTTTTGAGGAGTTGGAAATTAATCATCTGCCCCATAGTAAAAACTCTCTTTAACATGAAGTCCGTATTCATTCTCAAAATGAAAATTAAAAATCTCCGTGTTTCATAAATCTGAGGAAACTAGTTCTAGATTTTGGGGGTTTTGTGTTTGTTTCCTACTGGACCACTGATAACTGTTTAATATTTTCAGGTCCAAATATTTCAAATTAATTCTTAGAGTACAGACACTAGCCTAGCAGAAATCAAATGAATAAGAACTGGTATCCACATAAAAGTGCTTCCTCAGAATTTTACTTTACTGGTTGTCAAGGCTGTGGAATTATTGTTATTCAATTGCCTCCCACCCTATAATAAATACAGCACTGAATAAAGGCAAAGAAAAATTGCCATTATTTATTACTAATGTACCATGTAAACAACCCATTATTAAATTAATACTAGTCTCCTATCCAAAGCATATATATTTTTAATTAAAATATAAGTAATAAATACTAGCACTTTCTGGAATGTTTTTAGAACGCTTGGTAGATGATATTTTAGTTTTAAGATTATTTCTATTATAGTCATCTAATTTGTTTAAAATATCCTTCATGTCTAGGTATTTCCACCATGAAATAGAGCCATTGCTTTCTGAATACAAAGGAGATTTTCACCCTAATTAATCAATTCTTTAGATATCCTTTATTTTCTGTGTTCCTCTCATGAAGCAAGAGGTAGAACTGTGTTGAATGATTGTAAGTAAAGAGTGTGAAATCTTATAGATCTTGGCCTGAATTCTCACTTTTTATTATGAACTTTGAGAAAGAGCACAAATTATTTAAACTCTTCGAGCCTCAATTTCTTCCTCCATTAAATAGGGAAGAAAAACAAAACAAAACAAAACAAAATCCCCATGTAGGTTTGCAGTGAAGATAAAATGCAATATGCACAGAAATGACAGTATTTGGTACATTGTTAGCACTAGTAAATAGCAAATATGTAAAATCAGAGTAGGGAGAAATAAACAAAAACTCATATACTCAGATATTCTACAAGCTCCAGAGAGGATCTGTGTTCCCACATCCATAATCCTATTGTTCCTTGTTGCTGTTGAGCTTTACTGTTCTATCTTTTCCCAATTTTTCACCTCCTTACAGAATCTTTAAAGTATAAAGAAAAAGTGAGTACATACTATATATAATATAACACAGCGAGTATTCCAAGGTTGTATATTTTTTCTGAAGCAGAGTCCTTTTTCTTTGCTAGTGTAATCAAATATCTGAAACCATGTGATGAATATATGCCTCAATATTAGAAATGAAATTCAAAAGTAAACTCAATTAATGAGAAGATGTAATAAATGTAAGTAGTAACAGAAATAATATTACATATTCTAGCACCATTTTGTAATTTATGTGAGATTATTATGTATCCAGATAACTTTTTTATGCGTTTGAATTCTTTAAAAAATCCACAGCTACTTATTTATCTAAATTGTATTGCTTCATTATCAAAATATTCTCCAGGTGTAGTGAAGGAAAAATCAAGAAAGTCTTTTAATTTACAAATTACATGTGCAAACACATCAGTTGCAAGTGTTTTAGATCTCATGAAATTGGAGGCCGCTTTTTAGTGACCCTAGAACTTAGAACCACACCACACTAGTAATAACTAATCTGGGTCAAATGTGATGTAGAAACCTGAAGGAAAGGAGAGGCAGGCCTTACGAGTGAAGCCCTGCTGGTTCTTCTCTTCCGGTGAAGTGAATTCATCTAGGGTAGAAAATGCTGTGGATACAAGATGTATAAATTTGCGAGTTGTGAGCATCTAATTAGCTGAAAGCAAATATCCTAAGTAGGTAAAGTTAGAAAAAAATGAAAATGTAGACACAAGTTCAGATCATTGAATATAGTCAATTTCAGAGGACACAGAGAACTAGTAGGCTGTAAACTCCTTGTTTACAGGATTTTGGCTTAATCTTTATGCCCCCCCCACCACTCAAGGCACCTACAATAGTATCTTAATCTGTAATAGAAACACAGTAAATATATATAAGGGTTCATTCAAAAGTTACTTAGATGATTTTTTCTCTTGTGTTTTCTTTTCTCACTTTACTTGTTTGAAGTTTTGATACGGGGAAATAGAATTTTCTACCGCTATGTGGAAGAAAAAAGTGACTCTATTTCTACATTCTTAATTTCGATTGTTTCCTTCTTTCTTCCAGCCTTGCTACCTAAGTAAATAGAATATGGTTTTTCTCCTAATTTCTGTAAAATACATAAAGACAGTTGAAAACAAAAATTATAACATTTTCCTGTTAGGTTTATGATATGTGTAGGTGTAATACGCCTGGCAACTATAACATTAAATATTGGGAGGAAAAGAGAATAGATGGATCCATAAAGTAGTGAGATATCTGCATTTCATGTGAACTAGTAAAATGTTAACTCTAAGTAGGCTGTGAGAACTTAAGTATACATTGTATCCCTAGAGCCATCTCCCTCTCTTTCTCTCACACACATACACACACAAGCAAAAAGTTATAGTTTGAAAAATAGGAAAATGAATTTATTTAAAATTCATACAGTCCAAAAGAATACATGTTTTGAGAAAAACAGGAAGAAAATATTGAGGAGACAAACATAATCTTGTTTTTATCAACCCAAACTTCCCTTAGTTCCCTGATTGTGCTGTGTCCTTTCTCGGTTTTGGACCTTTTTCACAACCTATTTGTCTTTATAGAGGACTCTTTCTCCCCACTCTGCCTGGTAAATTTCTACTTAACATGTAGGTCTCAATTTAGATGTAATTGACTTCAGGAAATATTCCAAGACACCGCTGATATTTTTTCCCACTGAACACTGTATTTCCCCTGTCATAACACATACCATTTGGTATGATAATTACTTATTTACTTGTCTTTATCCCTTGAGTCTGTAAATGCCATAGTACAGCTACCGTATGGATAAAGGGGAATAAATAAACAGTGAATGGTTAAAGAAGCCAGGCACCATGCTAGGCATCTGGATAATGAGATGAAAGGCAAAATCTCTGCTCTCAATGACTTAGTCTATTGGAGGAGACATATAAATGAAACCAACAATGATAACATTAATATGTTAGATATTATACTGTGGTATCTGGCCCCTTTCAGTTTTATTTCCAACCGTTTACATTTTCTAAACCTCTACACCCACCATCCATATATTTCCACTAATTATTATCTGAACATAATTTATGCTGGTTTTCTTCCCCTGTTTTAGTATGCCTTTGAATATTTCAACTTATGAATGCTTCAGTAATCATAAATAACATTAATAAAATTTGCCCAAGCTGCTCTGGACAATGGTTTTCTCTCCTTCCTCTGAACTTCAGTTGCCCTTCTAGTACTGCAGTCCACTTGATCATCATGTATAAAGGCTTGGTTAATTATTTATATGTAATTATATCCCCTTTTAGATTTAGAACTCTTGGAAGATGGAGATGTTACATAACTCTGCATATATATAAAACCATCGAGAGGCCCATCAAGGAGTAGAAAAATATCTCGCTCATGGAAGTTTCATCATAATTGATTTTTTAAAAAACTATAAGCTATGCTATCAGTCCTACCTATTTTTATCCTGTTGAATCGTTTGAATTCATTATCTTTTCTCCAGATGTGCTTTGCAAAGTACAGATCCCATTTATCCTGAACAGTTGAAGACTAGTGTTTTATTTATATTATTAACTAGCTTTACATGTCCCGAGAATTGTGGCAAGTGCTTTACGCATATTCTGCCATTTAACCTTCCAATAACCCCATGAGGCAGGTACCCCTAGTAACTTCATTCTGCCTCTGTAAAAGTAGGTTCCAAATAGGCTCAGTTATTGTGATAAAGCCTTATAACTAATCAGTAGAAGTCATAGGGTAAATCTCAACTCTGATTCTAACATTTTAGCCACCACTATATTCTAGTCATGGGTAATGCACATAGCTTTTCCAGTCCTGCACATCATGGTGATAAGTAATTATCACTAGCTAATTCCACAGACTCAAGAAATGTATACAGGAACTATGATATACCTTAACAAATCCTACAAATATAATAACAAAGTATGTTATTCAGAAAAGAAATCATTATTTACCAAGAATCAGAATGTACTTGGTACTTTGCTAACACTATCTGATCTTTTCTTCCGAAAGGATTTTTTAGGGTTACTATCCCTATGGTCATTTTCTAGGTGAGAAACCTGAGAGTTAGAAAGGTCAAGAACACTTTTCAGGGTAGATCACACAACTAGTAAGTAGCAGATTGTGGATGTCAACCAATATGTTTGTCATAAAAAATTGTGTTTTTTAACTACTATACTACACTACCCTGTTAACCTCTGTTTATGTGCTTCTCAGTTTGTTTACTATCTCTTTATCATTGTGTCACCATGAAGAATATGAATATACTCAGAGTTCTGTTATGTAAATTTACTGGTTGGGTTCAGGATAACTGGTTTAAGTAGTCTGACTTTCTGTTTCCACTATTTGTAAAAACTGTCCAAGATACTATGATTTTATTCAATTTTAAAACATTTTATAAGTAAAAATATTATTAACATATTTTAATCGTATATTAAACATATGTGGTCAAGCACACGCCTTCCTGACACACCTATGTTGTTTAGAATGGGTAAGCAGCATATTTACATTGAACTAATTTCATACTTTTATCCATGTCTGTGTTGTAACTTATCCAGAATTCTCAGATTCTTTCCTGCAAAGTCTATATTCTATAATCTAGACAGAATTATGGGCCCAGGTGGAACACCTAAGATCATTACATTTTTGTCATATTCTTTCACATGTAACAGGTAAAACTAATAAACAATGTACTAATGTAAGATAAGCCAGCTGCTTGTTTCAACACAGCAATTGAATGCTATCAATCAAGGTACTCCTTGCTGTCAAAAAAGAAAACTGGAAGTTTCTGTATGGAAGAAAGTAAGGCTTAGGATAAATTAAAGTAAAAAGCTTAATCTGTAAAAGAAATATACTTCTAAAATTGGGGAAATGAACTAGGAAAAAAACTAGGAGCACTGTTTGATAAGGCCTGTCTAGACATTGGTATCTTGACTGTGAATGTTGAATAATAAAACTGAAATGAATAACATTATGATAAGATCAGGTAAATTCATGAAAATATAAATCAGCAAGAGAGAACAAAAATGCTGTGGCACTTATTTTAAGGACTGAATACAAATATGGGCTGGATCTTTATTTGGCAGACTCTCTTCTCGGCTGACCACTTTGTAATGCCTACAATGAAAACCACTCTTCCTTTTCAGTCTAGTTTTATTGTGGATTTTAGAAACTACCTACATTACTTTGTATTCTTAATAAAATTCAATTTTGTACTGTTACAAAGTACAACATGCATATTATTAAAATTTAGAAAATTTAGGAATGTAAAAAGGACAGTAAATTTCACCAGGTAGCAGTTATTCTCAGAGTGAATCATGATTAATATTTTTATTTCTGGGACTTTAAACAAGATATTAAATGTTCTCCATTCTAAAGAAAACGATAATGAAAAATTTCTTCTGTGTTTTTATGCTGATTGTTTCTGGTAAGCTTTTTGTTTCCTTGTTTAGTTTTTAACATAGTCTATTAATGTATGTTAGATTATGATTGCGGAGATAAATATTAGGGGCATCAAAAGTCCTATTCAAAACTATAAAGCATGAGCGAATACTAATTTTCATCCCATATAGGCTGTGTCGTCTACATGTACATGAGATTAAATAACCAGCTACATTGAAGCTGGAAGGTTTATACTCATTTTATCACAGCCTAGCCTTCTGGGGCTATGTGGTCACTTTGGGGAAAGTCAACATAGTTCAGGGCCCATGCATTTGGACAAGTGACATGAGGTGTTAAAAGGTGACACAGATTCCCAATGTCTCTTTTTCTATAAATTCTAAAATTGACCACAGGCATGTTTTTTTCTTAAAAGGATGTGCACATGCTTACTTGGGATTTTGCTTCTAACTCTATAGAAGCATATATTTGCTAGTAATGGAAGAGATAGGGACCCAAGGTCTGTAAGCTTGCATCCATAGTGGAAAAGTGAATTGTTACTGGAAACCGTAGTTTTCAATTGGTATAGTGTCTGGTTTGCCTTGAGACATTAACTTTATCTTCACCAAAGTTTTTACAAACAACTTATTCATTATTTCTTCCCTCCACAAAATCAATGCTACTTAAAGTGTGATACTTGAATTATTAACGCGGGCCTCACCTGGGAGCTTGTTAGAAATGCAGAATCTCGGGTAAGAAAGCATTGTGCTGGAAATTGAAGTTACACATAAATGTAATAAAATAAAATCATCTTTTTGATTCAGGGGCTTACAATTTGGTAGAGATGTCAGGATTTTCACATGAAAAGACAAATAACAACTCAGCACTTGCAATATTAAGAGACATAGGGGTGAACCACGTCCTCATTGAGAGGACTGATTTTTCCAGGCTCCAAACTAAGAATTGAAATATTTTAGAAATGAACTTTTCATTCAGCAAAAATTTACTAAAGTCTTCCATGCGTCAGATATTCTGCTAAGACAATGAGGGTATCAGACAGATCCAGTGTCTGCCCTTGCAATGGTTTCACTCAGTTGTTTTCTAATTTGTAATATGCCTAGCAAACTACTTTTTATAACACAAAGAACGGAACTGAATTTCCCTAGAAGTCAATTAACTCTTTGCATAATTGCTTACATAATAACTGTCTTTTGTTACTTTTCCAAGGTGACATGGAGAAAGAGGATATACCTTGAGACTTAGGGTTAAAGTAACTTTGTAACATGTGTTATGGATTTCTAATATGCATTCCCCTGACTATACCTTGATTCCCCAAATACTCACAAATGACAGACCATTATAGTTACCTTCATGATAAATTTATTTAATCTTTTTTAGCTTTTTTGTCTTGGTTTCTGTAAACAAGCTTGGTATAAGATACCTGTCATCTAAAAAACTTTTAAATGCCTTATCTATTTACAAAAATCAGAGATGTTATGAAATATGATAAGAGAATTATTCCTGACATAAGTTAGACAGGACCCTTGAATTACTCATCTGTGAACTAATTTGAAGAATTCTTGCACAGGTAGATAGATCTGCCCCTCTCCTCCAAGAAAACAGAACCAGATGTCCTTTTTTCCAGCCTCACTCTCCTAGACTTGTATGTATAGAGCTATGAAGCCTACTTTTTCCTAAGCTTCAGATATTATCAAGCTCCTATCTGGAAAAGTAGGTCTCATGGGTTCATTTGCCCCTCCTATACAGATTATTCCCTAGGTAAGGAAAAAATAAACTCAGGGAGGAGATTTCCCTCACCATTTTAGGCATAGTGTTAATCTTCCTTCTTGTGGATAGGATTGTAGCCTTAGGTGTTTCAAATACGGTTTTACTGATTCAGCAACTTAGCAGAATAGATATAGTTAATGAATTGATTAATTTTAAAAACAAGCCAAAGTGATCAGACCTCTGAAATAACCCAACCCAGATGAGATCTAAAGCCTTCTTCTGCAGCTGACCTATTTATTCCAAGCTGCCTATCTTTGTAAGGCCTGAGGCAAGGAAGCCTGAGTAGCACGGGGCTTTACCTGGAATGTTAACAGAAGCCTTGCGATATTTCAGGCTGACTCTTCTTTTTTTTTTTTAAACATCTTTGTTGCAGTATAATTGTTTTACAATGTTGTGTTAGTTTCTGTTGTATAACAAAGTGAATCAGCTATATGTATACATATATCCCCATATCCCCTCCCTCTTGCATCTCACTCCCACCCTCCCTATCCCACCCCTCTAGGTGGTCACAAAGCACCGAGCTGATCTCCCTGTGCTATGTGGCTGCTTCCTACTAGCTATCGATTTTACATTTGGTAGAGTATATATGTCAATGCCGCTCTCTCACTTTGTCCCAGCTTACCCTTCCCCTCCCCGTGTCCTCAAGTCCATTCTCTACATCAAGCTGGCTCTTCTTGGGCCTCAGCAGGCCTCTACCTTTCATCACTAGAGGTTCCTCTTGCCTCTTCTCAGACAGAGCTGTAAGTCCCAATTTTCTAAAAAGATTTAATACCTTTCCTTCAGAAGACTTCATTATAATTATATTACATTTGTACCTCTACCTTTGAAGAACACACTTAATGAACCTAAGAAATGGAAATTGGGCACAATTTGTATTTTTATGTTATGAAGTTTGACTCATACTCTTTTTGCTAGAGTACTTTCATTGGAAAGATAAGCTTGAGCTCTTCTATTTATTTAAAATTATGGTTTCTAATTATCATGAAATATGGATTTTATTATTTTTATGTATCATCGAAATGTCACAAAGTTATAATAGAGTTTATTCTTGAACAACACAGGTTTGAACTGTGTGGGTCCACTTATAGTAGATTTTTTTCAATAGTAAAACTACAGTACTTCATGATTCATGGTTGGATCAAATTAACAGAGGACCGAATAGCCAGATTTTCCTGCACAGAGGGTTGGCACCCCTAACTCCCACGTTGTTCAAGGGTCAACTGTGTTTTGTTCTGGAGTTTTATTTAGTCTGTTTTCCAATGTAAGAATATATACAGTCTGCTCCTATGGATATCACTTCTGATTAATTTACTAATCTTTTCCTTAATTGTCTTTCTGTACTACCTCTAAATAATAGATTGTGTGATTTTCTCTTTGAGCGGGAAAAATTTACCTTATTTCTTTCTCTGATTGTCACAGATGTTTTTCCCAATCACGCCTACACGTACCAACTAGTTTTAAGAAAGAAAGAAAGAAAGAAAGGAAGAAAACACATAAAAATATCCCTCTTAATATATTTTCTGATTGTATATTGTAATATCTTTCAATCCCCAAAGTTAAAGTTTTAATTGTAGCTTTGCTGTCCAATTAACCACATCTTGGAACTGTATTGTAAAGTGTTGTGTCAACTATATTCACAATTATACTGAAGGCAAGAAAAAGATAAAGGGATTAAAATACTTGTGAAAGACATTGAGTGCTAAATGACTAAAATAATCTTTATCAGAAAAATATAAGATCTATTGAAAAAACACTTGTTTTATGAATTCCCTCAGAAAGCACCCTGAAATGTAAAAATGCTTGTATTGATTATAAATGAAGACCCAGTAAAGATGTCATCTGGTTCCTATTTTTTAACTAATAATTTTTGAAATCAAAGAGATTTCATGGCATAAATGTCAAATAGTTCTATAAAGCTCAAAATGAAAAAAGAGTAGTCAGCTCATACATTGTACTCATCCCTGATCTCTGTTCACCAAGGATACAACACTTTTAACTCTTCTTTAAAAAAAAAAAAAAAATCTGAATATTTATAATATAACATGCTTAAATGGATATTTGATTTTTTTCAGATTAAGGTATTATTGACTAGCTTTCTACTGAAAGATGACTATTTTGCTTAAGTAGAAATCCCCTCCTTACCCCACCTACTACACACATTCTTTCTATATAATTATATTATTTAAATAAATATTCACTATGTTCATCATTTATTATCTTGTACACATTCTTCAGAGCTGAGCCATGTAGTACACTATAAACATTGCTTTTATATAATTTTTAAACTTTTAATTTCTTGTTGACATACTTTCTAAAGCCCTCTGTGTACTTTCTTCAACTTAAACTGATTGCATAAATGTTATCCTGGGACTTCCTTTCACTAGCCTGCTAGACAATCTCTTTGCCAAAGTTTGGGCAAAGTTTATTTTATAAGTTACTTTCTTTTTGGTGAAGGACACAAATCCTCCTGGATTGATGCTTCTGTGTAAGCCTCCTGATAAAAGATGCTTGGATGATACATTTTTGGTGGCCTAACATGTCTGAAAATATCTTTATTCTATTCTCTTAATTGACAATTTATCTGTGCATACTAGAGACTGAAAATCATTATCTATTAGAATTTAGGCATTTCTTCACTGCTTTCTAAATTCCATTGTTACCACTGAAGGTTTTAGTGCCATTGTGATTCCTAATCCTTTGTGTGTGATTTTTTAAATGTTTTATTGAAAAATAATCCATATGCCTTACATTTCACCCAATTAAATTATAAAATCCAGTGTTTTGTTGTTTTTTTTTTTTTAGTATCTTCACAGAGCTATGCAACCGGCACCACAGTCAATTTTAGGATATTTTCATTATGCCTAAAAATAACCCTGGACCCATTAGCGATCACTCCCCGTTTCTTCCCAATCTCCACAGCACTAGGCAACCATCATTTTATTGATGTGCTTATTTGAGACAATTCATATAAAAGGAATCATACAATATGTGGTCTTCTATGCCTGGTTTCTTTTACTAGCTTAATGGTTTCAATGTTCACTGATGTTGTAGTTTATATCAGTACTGCATTCCTTTTTGTTGTCAAATAATATTCCATTGTGTGGCTATACCTCATTTTGCGTACCTATTCATTCCCTTAAGGATATTTAAGTTGTTTCCAAGTTTTTGGCATTTATGAATAATGTTGCTATGGACAACAATGTACAAGTTTTTGTGTGTTCAAATTTCTTTTTGGTAAATAACTAGAAGTAGAATTGCTGGACCATGTGGTAACTTTTTATTTTACATTTTGAGGAACTGCCAAAATGTTTTCCAAAATGGCTGGATCTTTACATTTCCAGCAAGAGTGTAATGAGGGTTCCCATTTATCTACATCCTCACCAGTACTTAGTATTGTGTGTCATTGTGATTATAACCATCCTGATAAGTATGAAGTAGTATTGTCATTGTGTTTTTGATTTGCATTGGTCTAATGAATACAGATGTTGAATATTCATTCATGTGTTTAATGGACGTTTGTGTGGTTTCTTTGGAGAAATGTGGATTCACATTCTTTTCCTGTCTTTATATTGGGTTATTTGTGTATTTATTATTGAATTGTAAGAGTTATTCATAAGAATTATAAAAATCATAATATAAGGATTATTAGATATTTATCTGAATACAAATGTCTTACCAGATTTTATTTGGAAATATTTTATCTCATTCTATGGTCATTTCTTCATTTTCTTGATGGTATTCTTTGAAGCATAAACATTTTTAGTTTTCTTAAGTGGAATTTATCTCTTTTTTTTTCCTTTTTCACTTGGGCTTTTGATGCTCTATCTAGCAAGGCTTTGCTTAACTCGGAGACTCAAATATTTACTTCTACATTTTCTTCTAAGAGTTTTATTATTTTAGCTCCTATTCTTAGATATATTCTAAGAATAGAATATATATAGAATAGAATAGAATATAATATAGAATATAGAATATAATATAGAATAATAGAATATAATATTCTATTCTTAGATATAAAATCCATTTTCAGCTAAATATAATATATAAATATAAATATAAATATATATAAATATAATATAATATAATATAATATATATTTATATATATTATATATATATTTTATATATAATATATATTATATATATAATATAATATAATATATTATATTTATATTATATTTAATATAATATAATCCATTTTCAGCTAAATATAATATAATATAATAGAATATATAATATATATTCTATAGAATATAATATTCTATTCTTAGATATAATTTCCATTTTCAGCTAAATTTTACATGTGGCATAAGGCAGGGATCTTAAGATTTTTAAGATCTTAAGAAACTTCGTTTCTTTGCATGTGAATTTCCAGTTGGACTAGAGTCATTTGTTGGAAAAAAATTCTTCCCCATTGAATTTTTCAATCTAAAATTAATTGAATGTAGATGTAAGAGTTTATTTCTGTAATTTCAGTTGTATTCCACTGACATATGTCTCTATCCTAAGGTAGTACCATCCGTCTTGATTATTGTAGCTTTGTAGTAAGTTTTGAAATGGGAAAATGTGAGTTCTCCAAAATGTTCTTCACTTTAAGATTTTCTTTTCTGGCTATTCCAGGTCCCTTGCATTTCCATATGAATTTTAGATCATCTTGTCAATATGCAGAAGACAGCTTAGATTTTCCTATGGATTTTATTGCATCTGCAGATCAATTTGGAAAGTATTGACATCCTAACAACATTAAGTCTTCTGATCTGTGAATATGGGATTCCTTTGCATTTAGTTAGATCTTCTTTAATTTATTTCAATGATACTGTGTATTTTTCAGTGTATAGGTCTTGTACTTCTTTTGTTTAATTTGTTCCTAAATATTTTATTCTTTTATTGTGCAGTTTTTAGATGGAATTGTTCTTAGTTACACTTTCAGGTAGTTCATTGCTAGTGTATAGAAATACAATTGATATGTATATATTTTTTCTTTTATCCTGCAAACTTGCTGAACTCATTAGTTCTAATAGGTGTTTTTAATGTGTATTTTTTAGGATTTGCCATATACAAGACCATGTCATCTGTAACTAGACATAGTTTTATTTCTTTCTTTCCAATCTGGATAACTTTTATTTCTTTTTCTTGCTAATTGCCCTGGTCAGTGAAACGATGAACAGAAGTGACAATAGTAAGCATCCTTTTCATTTTCCTAATAGTAGCAAAACGTTCAGTCTTTTGTCCTTATATGATGATAGCTGTGTTTTTTCAAAAATGGTCTTTATCAGCCCTCCTCCAAGGGCTTCCTTGTTGTACAACTTGAGTTCCACTCATATCAAAGTTTGCTTTAATAATGCCCACTGGAGTGGTGCAGTGAACAGTCTATGTGTTTGGAATGCAGCATCCCTGATCATGATTTGTCTCATCTCCTTCAACCCTTGGCTTAAATTTTACTTCCTTAGTACCCTAAAGGCCAATCAGTCATCATGCACTTATTGCTTCTTTGCTTTTAAATTTTTGTTGATTACCTTTGTCTTTTCTAGTCTCCTCTCCTATTCTCTTTATTCTTGTGTGTTTGAGCCCTTCTTATCACTTTTTTTAAGGGTATGGAAAAATGGAGAGGTGAATTGGTGTATTTAATTGCCATGCTTAACATAGCTAGTGAGCACCTTTTGACCTAATATGTGTCAGGCACTGTGTTGAATTTGTCTTTGTTCATTCTCATTTCATTGAATATATAGACAACTTCCCAAGGCTATTGTTGCCTCCTATGGTCTGGGACTAATATGCAGATTTAAGAGAATGATATTTGTCCTTTGAAGGGAAAAAAATGACTTTTATCTTTACTTTCCCATAAATTTAGTCACAAGTACCTGTTGCCTACTAAATATGCGGAGACTGCTGGAAGTTATGAGCTCCCTCTACAAAAGAGGTGTCTTTATTCACAGTGCCTCACCTCCTCTAACCCAATTGCTACTGCCACCTCCATCCTATTATGTTTATCTTATATAAGCTATGCAATATACTTATATAATTTATATGTATATAATCCTTTTTTAACTCTACATTTATTTTCTTACCCATCTACCTCTAGGCATGAAAAACTCCCTAACTAGATGTATGCAATTTCTACTTGGTAATTATGTTTTTCTCACAACCTTGTGGTAAATTTGGTTAATTTTTTTTTTCCTCAAGCATCGTTTCTCTGTGGTTGTGACTACATAAATTGAACAAGGCAAAGACCTGATTTTGTTTATCTTACTATTAATAATTCTAGCGTATCATTCTTACTGCAAAATCAAATACAAGACACTGAAACAAGATGTGTAATACCACAGCATACCTTGGCTTTACCCGTCCAATACACCTAGCACTCTGTCCTTTATCTCTCCATATACCAGTCAGTATCTCAGTATTGATAATAATACTCTACAAGTTATAGAGCATGTTTGCACTCATTATGTCTTTTAATATTCTTAAAAACTTATTAAGACATATGCTAGGTTGGAGGCTAAGGCCCAGAAAGGTTAAGAAACTAGTCCACAGTTAAACGTCTGGTAAGAAATACTACAGATACATCTGTCTTCTACCTTAAAGACTAGAGCACATTCCAAGATACCATATGTGCCTGGTCTATCCTTCTATATAAATAAAAGATGGAAGTGAAAATTACGAGATTCCTTTGGTAGAGATGTGTTGAAGATTATAATGAGAATAACATAACTGCCAACCTATAATGGGCATTTACAATGTGTCAGACATTAAGCTAAGTGCTTCTATTGAATTACCGTGTTTAAACCTCACACCATCCCTATGAAGTCAATAATGTCATTATCCTCTAATATGAGCTGAGAAGAGAACCCCACAGGAGCTTGTGTTACTTTGTTCTATCTTCTCATATCCTCTTATAGATAAAACTGAGGTAAACATTTTTCTTAAACAATATTCCCACTAATAACTAATACCTGAAGATGATAGGTTTATTATTTAGCACATTTTGTCAATGGATATTGAATCCAAGTCTTTCTTTTCATAACATAAAATAAATGAATTTCTTATTTGATTGTGCCTTGATAACTAGATTTTAATTTTCCAAGTAATGAAAACTGTTTCAAAGTTTTACATATTTGAATTTTAGAACTCTGAATGCCATTACAATAAAGTTTCTTAAGAAATCAGAGCGTAAAGTGGCTAAATTGCTAGAAATGATTTTACTTGGGGACCCAAAATAAGCAGTTTTCCATCCAGTTTTAGCAAACGAGTTGGTATTATCAGGATTCTTTCTCAGAGTAAACTCGCAACTTGCTATATCTATAGCCTAAAATGGGAAAAATCTCTTAGCACTGGTGTAGTACACTCTCAGGTCAGGACCTAGAGTCTCTGACTGGGTAGCCACTTCCTAGAAACAACTCTGCGGTATAGAAGGAAAAGTAAAAATGTTTTTAAACAGCGGTATTTATCATACAAACTAAATGTGTTTCAGCATGTAATTGTAATTAAATTACTAACCATCCATATCCATAAAATGGAATAATGTACACCTATCAAAAGCGATGGGGATATCCATGCGTTGAGTGTGCATGCACCACCCCCCACACACGCGTATTATTTTTATTTATTTATTTATGTATGTATGTATGTATGTATGTATGTATGTATGGTACTCGGGCCTCTCACTGTTGTGGCCTCTCCCGTTGCGGAGAACAGGCTCTGGACGGGCAGGCTCAGTGGCCATGGCTCACGGGCCCAGCCACTCCGCGGCATGTGGGATCCTCCCGGGGTGGGGCACGAACCCGTGTCCCCTGCATCGGCAGGCGGACCCTCAACCACTGCGCCACCAGGGAAGCCCCATGTATTATTTTTAAAAGTATACAATCTGTTTTAAACACTAGGCTCAGTCCACAGAATATTTTCTCAAAGCACCTAATTGGCCTACAGTTTCCACCTTGTAATAGCACATCTAAATTATAGAGAATTTTTATTTTTCTTTTGGAAAAACTAGTAAATCTTTACGAGACATTATTATGCAGATTGAAAGATATGACGTGACATGTTTGCCCTATTTAAAAAAAACTTAAAGAATTGACTCTGTTGGATTTGGAGTAAATGTTTTTTCTTAAATTTTTTACATAAAAATTTTTTTTCTTTAAAAATAGAAACAGTTTTATTTATTTCATTCTTTCTCATTTGTATGCCTTAAACTTTTTTGTTTTGTTTTTTTGGTCACCTTAGTGCCTTGGCTAGGACCTCCAGTACATTATTGAATATAAGTGGTAAGAGCAGTTATCCTCTTCCTTTTATGACTTGTTCCTGATATTGGGGCAAAGTAATACCACCAGGTTAAAGAAATTCCCCTCTGTTACTATACTGCCAAGTGTATTTGTGGGTTTTTTAAAAAAAAATGATGAATAGGTACTGTTTTTTGTTCAATGCTTTAGGAATCTGTTGAAATGATCATAGGTTTTTTCTCTCTTAGTCTACTGATATGGTGACCTGCATTAATTGATTTTCAAATGGTAAACCTGCCGTGATAAACCTCACTTAGTTATGATATATTATCCTTTCATATATTCCTACATTTGGATTGTTAGGAATTTTTCATCAATGTTTGTAAGGAATATTGTTCTGTAGTTTTCTTTTCTTGAATGTGTTCGTATGATGTTGGAATTAGGGTAATTCTGGGCTCATAAAATTAGTTAGAAAATATTTTCTTCCTTTTTCTTTCTTAGACATGTTTGTATAGGATTGGTGCTATTTCTTCTCTAAATGTTTGGTAGCATATCCAGTGAAGCCATCTGGGTCTAGTGTTTTATTTGTGGGAAGATTTTTAGTTTTAAATTCAATTTCTTTAGTAGATATAGGAATTATTCATTTCTTCTTGAGTGAGCTTTGGCAGCTTGTGTTTTTCAAGGAACTTGTCTATTTCATCTATGTTGTCAAATTTATTTATTTATTTTTAAAAACTTATTTATTTATTTATTTGGCTGTGTTGGGTCTTCATTGCTTCATGGGCTTTCTCTGGTTGCGGGGAGTGGGTGCTACTCTTCGTTGTGGTGCACAGACTTCTTACTGCGGTGACTTCTCTTGTGGAGCATGGGCTCTAGGTATGTGGGCTTCAGTAGTTGAAGCACGAGGGCTCAGTAGTTGTGGCTCACGGACTCTAGAGCACAGCTTTAGTAGTTGTGGCACATTGGCTTGGCTGCTCTATGACATGTGGGATCTTCCCGGACCAGGGCTCAAACCCATGTCCCCTGCATTGACAGGCGGATTCTTAACCACTGCACCACCAAGAAAGTCCCTATGTTGTCAAATTTAAAGGCAAAGATTTGTTTGAAGTTTTCTCTATCTTTTTAAAACTGTGAGATCTGTACTAGTGATATACTCTCTTTCCTTGCTGATACTTGTAATTTGTGTCTTTTTTTGACTTTAAGAAGGTCCTGGGATATAAGATCAATATATAAAAAATCAATTGTATTTCTAAATGCTAAAGATGTACAATTGGAAATGTAAATAATACCACTTATAATAAACCAAAACTATAAAACACTTAGGTATTAATTGAATAATATATATAAATGCAACTATAAAACACTTAGGTATTAATTGAATAATATATATAAATGCAAGATCTATATGCTGGAAACTCATGGGGAAAAATAAGCCTCCTAGAGCCCCAAGTAAATGTACATATATTACATTGTGTTTGTGGATCGGAAGACCATAGTATTAAGATGTCAGTCTTCCCCAATCTATAAATTCAGTATAAGTCCAAATAAAATCCTAGCATAACTGCATAAAAACTGACAACTGATTCTAAAATTTATATGGAAATGTAAAGGACCTGGAATATCTAAAGCGGTACTGAAAAACAAAGTATGAGGATTCATGCTACCAGATTTCAAGTTTACTATGTCAAAACAGTGTGATATTGGAGAGAGGTAAACATGTAAATTAATGAAACATAGGAGTACAGAAATACATCCACAAATAAATAGTGAAATATGTATTTTTTTAAGTGGAAAGATATTTTAATGAAGAAAGGTTAGTCTTCTCAACAGATGGTGCAGGCGCAGTTCAACATTTAATGCAAAAAAACCCCATAAAAACCTTGATTCATATATTATACTATATATAAAACTAACTCAAAATGGACCAAAAATCTAAAACTATAAAATTTCTAGAAGAAAACAAAGGAGAAATTGACTTAGGTAAGGATTTGACACTAAAAGCATGATTCGAAAAGGAAATATTGAGAAATTAGACTTATCAAAATTAAGGAATTTTTTCTTTGCAAATTTATTATTTGAAAAACACTAATAAAATGAAAAAAGAAGCTACAGACCAGGAGGATATACTTATAAGTCAAATATCTCATAATGGACTTATATCTAAAATATATATATATATATATATATACATGCACACACACACATATATAAAATAAAAAATGGGCAAAAGATTGAACAAACATTTTACCAAAGATATATGATTGGCAAATAAGAACATGAAAAGACGTTTAATATCATTAGTCATTAGGAAATGCAAATTAAAACCACAATTAGGTACTATTGCATACCTGTTAAGAGTGGTTAAAGAAATTAAAATAAAAACCTGATAATAAGTTCTGGGCAGAAGGCCAAGTAGCTGGAAGATTTATATATTTATGGTGGGAATGAAAAGCAGTACAGCCACTTTGAAAAGTATTTTGATAGTTTCTTATAAAGTGAAACATCTTTTTACTATATAAGCCAGCAATCCCAAATTTACCAAATGAAGTGATAACCTATATTTACACAAAAATTGTATGTGAATGTTATAGCAACTTTACTCTTAATAAACCAAAACTAGAAACAACTCAAATGTCCGTCATGTGTGAAATGGATAAACAAACTAAGGTACATTCATACAATGGAATACTATTCAGCAATGCAGAAGAGAGAACTACTGATAAAATAACATGGATGAATCTCAAATATGTTATGTTCAGTAAAGATGCTACAGACTGGATGATTCCATTTGTATGACATGCTGGAAAAGGCAAAACTATTGAGACAGAAAACAGATCAGTGATGGCCAAAATCTGGCAGTGGGGAAATGAGCTGATTGCAGAAGGACATAGAAAAATATTTTAGGATGATGGTCCTGTTCTATATTTTAATAATGATATTGGTTACAAAACTCTATGCATTTTTCAAAACTTACATATCTGTACACTAAAAAGAATCAGTTTTATTGAGTGTAAATTATACCATAACAAAAATGGAACAAAAAATTAGGAAAAAATAATTGCCTTAATGTTATATCTTTCTATATGGGAACACACCGAAAATTTGAGGCTAGGACTGTGGTTTTACACTAAGTGAAGAATTCTGAAGAAATCCACCTTAGCAGTCATAATGAATGATATGACACAAATTATCACCATTCTAAATATGTCAGGCGGACGTCCTGATGACAAGAGGGACTGTCTGGTATGATAAGTAGCTGCATCAGCTTATCAATTGCCAAGTACAAAGAGTGAGTGAAATATGTTATTTTTATAAATGTACTACATGGAGAAAGATATTTTTCTTATTACCGTGATTATCATTGTTGGTTAAAAGGCATTTTTGTATAACCTAAATTCAAGAAGAAACTTGATTACTAAAATTGAGAATGAAATTTGATCCTATTTTGTAAAATAATGCCTCACATAACTTATATCTGGAAAAGTGCCTATACTTTTTGTATCTCCAAAGAGTTTATAAAAGTTCTAATTTTCTCTCAGGGGGGAACATATAACCTAGAAGCACATGAATATGGCACAGCTGTGTTCTTACTATCCCACCAAGTCCAATACATGATCAATGTGAATTGTTCGATTTTAGGTCACGAAGGCAGCCAGCATAATGTTATTGATGATCTGATGGCTACACATACAGTATTGGAAGCAGTGGTTCTCTGGCTTAGAGATATTTACATAAACAAAACGAATGAGGGAAGAAACCTCCTAAAAGTAATAACTTGGAATTGCTGGAATCTGGTTACCAGCTTCTAACCGTTCTTTATTGATCTGCTTTTACTCTGAGGCAGGTTAGCAAAATTTATTTATATGTGTTTCCAAAACCATAAACCTGCATACATTTGTGGAAATGTGTTAAAAAGCAGAACAATCTCTAAAGACTATGCAGACTAGCATAAGTATTTGGTGAAAATTACATGCCTGGATTGTTGATTGGTCTATGCTTATGTAGCAAATTAGATGTGGATATACATTGTTTCAGTGAGTACTATTCATATTTTATAGAAACCCAATTAGCCAGTATAGAAAAATCTTTGTTTCCTATGGTTAGTGTTTCTCAGTTTGTTGGGGACTTTTCATTCAGGTAACGATTTCAGGAGAATTTACCAAAATGTATCTTCTCCAGAAGATGTCAAAAGATACAGAAGTGATTTAGGTGCAAAACTAGAACTATTTTATGTAACACCCAAAAATAAAAGAGCAAAAGAGAAAAATATTTCTATTGTAAAATGAAACATAGTTCCAAATCACTTGAAGAATATGGAAATTACGACAAGAATGCTTGATGACAGGTATTCTGTTGTACTGAATGGATGATTATGCTTAAATGGTAAAATGATAATAAAGATAATAATTAAAAGAGTTACTATGAGGCAGGCAGTATTTTAAGAACTTTGCATGACTTAGCTCATTTAAGCCTCACAATACCCTATGAGGTAGTTTCTATTATTTTTCCCATTTTAGAGATAAGCTCTCTATACCTGTTTATTCTTAAGTCATTTGCCCATTACCATGGTATTATGTAACAACCCTGGTACCTCGGGGGTTTAATGCAACAAAAATCCAAATTTTCACTCACATCACAATCCAGTTGGGTCATCAGTAGATGCTTCCTGTATGTGCTATTTTAGGCTCCCTCCGTTTTGGGTCTCCGCCATCCCAGGGTTCTCCCAGTTGTCTGCTGGATTCCCTGCATCCAAAGGACGGACAAGTCAAGAGACAATAGAGGATTGCCAGAATCCTTTAGGGGCCAGGTTAGGAAGTGGCACAAACTAATTTTACGTATATTTCATCATCTAGAAGCCACATTCACATAGCCTGAAATTAGCTAAACCAAGGTTGGAGCTTAGGTACTCTGGCTCCAGAGCCCAAAGCTGTGTATATGGCATCACACTCAGAAAAAAGAAAAAGAGTGGTAAAAAAGATATGAGATTTAGTATGAATTAATTTTCTATCCTTTTAGAATTCCTCTTACTATTTGTTAGTAATAAAAATTCAGAAATCTAGTTCTTGAATCTATTTCTAAGTTAAAGATCAACTTAGAAGCTTAGATACCTCAAAGCTACCTGCTACTTATAAACTGTTAACTTGTGTTTTATACAGAAAATATACTCAAACTTTGATAATATTCTCCTATACAACTTTGAAAAGAACACAAAAATATTTCTTAAAATCACAGAATATAGTGGGTCTGTGTTGGGGAGTCTTCATCAATTGCATTAGATTTAATTTCTGAAATAGTAGCTCCTCTTCTTTAATTAAAAAGATACTTTTCTTTTATGATAAAGCTGAAGAATACAGATAAGATACCATGTTTCCATATTTGCATTCTGATTTGCGTATTTCATCCCCTTAGATACTAGTGATCTTCCTACTTCAGTGTAAGATTCAAACCATTGATAATGTTGCATGAGCCAATGACTGTGCTTCATTTAAAGCAGTTTATGAAGATTGATGAGTCAAGCACAAAATTTCTGTTCTGCTCAAATAATCTTTCTGACAAAATTAATCTGATGCACTTTTAATTATGTACATAATCATTATAGTGTTGCATGTAATTAAGCATAAATGGTATGCAGTTCAAATACATTACAGTAATTAGTATTGCTTTCATAGAGCCAAGCCAAATTTTAAATTTTAGCTTTTTTTTTTTTTTTTGCGGTACACGGGCCTCTCACTGTTGTGGCCTCTCCCATTGCAGAGCACAGGCTCCGGATGCGCAGGCTCAGCGGCCATGGCTCACGGGCCCAGCCGCTCCACGGCATGTGGGATCTTCCCGGACCGGGGCACGAACCCACGTCCCCTGCATCAGCAGGCGGACTCTCAACCACTGCGCCACCAGGGAAGCCCTAAATTTTAGCTTTTCATGTTGGTAGCTCCTCATAGTTCTTTATGATCTGTTAGAAGAATACATATTTACCGTTTCATCTGATATCGTATACTGTTTAATTGTCTCCATATCACCTCTCTATACATACACAAATTCTCATGCAGGATAAATTCAGTAAACCAAAAGCTAAGTTGCCCTTGTCTCTTTTGCTATTTTCAGCCACCAGACTCCCACCTAATATGCAAAATCATGTGTGAGGTCTGATCTTTCATAACCATTTTTATCCATTTTCTCTTATTTCTCCTCTTTTCTCTCCGTCACTACCATGATGTTGGTAACCTTTTAGCATGCCTTGTACTCTTCATACTCCAGGGGTTTCAAGATTGGAGAGAGCAGAAAGATGGAACCAGTAGTCTATGGATTTTCTACTTCAGACTGAGACAGGGCAAAGAAAGAGATGGGCTATAGGGATTACGTGGGAAACAATGCATTTAAAGCAGGGAATTAATATGCCTGTCCTAAGGTACAGACTAATAAATTAGGTAATACCCCTACCTTCATGCTCTGTATCCTATAAGATATTGGTCTTTTCTATGAGAAACTGTTCCTCTTTCTGTCCGAACCCCTTCCTACATTTATCTCTGTCCCCTCTGCACCGCTGAAACCGTTTTTAAAGGTCTTAATTGATCCTATTAGGAAACCCAGTGCAGATTTTAGGCTTCATCCAAGTATATTTCTCAGTTTTTAATATTTATTGCCCTGCTTACTTCCACGGACTGTTATTCTTCCTTAGGTTTTGTGAAGCTTTCTATGTTCCTCGTCTATATATTTAGTTATTTCTCAGTTTTCTTTTTTTTAAAAAAAACATCTTTATTGGAGTATAATTGCTCTGAAATGGTGTGTTAGTTTCCGCTTTATAACAAAGTGAATCAGCCATACATATACATATATCCCCGTATCTCCTTCCTCTTGCATCTCCCTCCCACCCCTCTGGGTGGTCACAAAGCACTGAGCTGATCTCCCTGTGCTATCTGGCTGCTTCCCACTAGCTGTCGATTTTACATTTGGTGTGTATATATGTCCATGCCACTCTCTCACTTCGTCCGAGCTTCCCCTTCCCCTTCCCCGTGTCCTCAGGTCCATTCTCTACATCTGTGTCTTTATTCCTGTCCTGCCCCTAGGTTCTTCAGAACCTTCTTCTTTTTTTAGATTCCATATATATGTGTTAGCATACAGTATTTGTTTTTCTCTTTCTGACTTACTTCACCCTGTATGACAGACTCTAGGTCCGTCCACCTCACTACAAATAACTCAATTTCGTTTCTTTTTATGGCTGAGTAATATTCCATTGTATATATGTGCCACATCTTCTTTAGCCATTCATCTGTCAGTGGACACTTAGGTTGCTTCCATGTCCTGGCTATTGTAAATAGAGCTGCAGTGAACATTGTGGTACGTGACTCTTTTTGTCTGTTTTCTTTATTAACACCTTTTCTTCTGCTTGCCTTTCACATATAAAAGTTCTCTAGGTTTGATTTATATCATAAATATTCTTTTTTGAGGGATGATTATTTTCTCTTTGGACTTCAAGGACCAATTATGTGTTTTTGACTTCCAAATCTCCACCTCTAGTCCAGACTTTTCTTCTTAGGTAGGCTCAAATTCTCAACTCGCTCCTAGCCATTTTCTTGTCAACATTTTAAACTAAACCGTCAAAAGCAAACTTAGTATTTCCCTCTAAACCTCCAGTCCTTCTGTTATTCTTAATTCATTTTATTGGTACTGTTAACTCAGTCTTACTATGCTTTCACCAAGTTTCTGGCCATCCACTCATCTAAATATTCATAGTCCTAACCTTTTAGATAGCTTTTCTTTCTTTACTGTCTTTTACTCATTTTTCTCCTTGTTATTAGGCACTTTCAAACAATACACGTCAGAGTATATCACTTCTGTCCTCCTTTACTAGCAATGATTCCCATTATTGACACAGAAAATTCTACTTAATCTAAGAATTAATCTACTTCTGTCTGGCCCCAAATAATAATTCCAGTCCCATTTCCTACCACATCAAACACTATGTTTTAGCCACACAGGGTTATTTACCATTGTCTTTACCTCTTACATGCTGTCATTTTTTAAAAATTTATTTTCTCATATTGTCTACTTTATCTGGAATGCATGCTCATAAATTCTGTCTACTGAGCTCATCTTTTAAAGTTTACTTTAAATTTAACTTCTTTAACAACCTTTTTTCCAGATACCTACCTCTATTTCCAGTCTCTGGATGAATTCTTCTCTTTCCAGCTAATGTCACATGTATTTTTATTTAGTATATGTGTTGTTCTGCTATGAATTATAGCTGTTGTTTACATTGTTGCACTTCTCATCTAACCCCACTTGCTTCCACACTCATGTTGTAATTCATTAATCTGTCTAAAGCAATTTTGCATCTGTGGAAGCCCAGCAGAGTCCTTAGCATTGACTAGGTGCTCAATCAGTGTTGAACTGAAAGAAGCATATAGAGTAAAGGCAATTTTGGACTGATTCCACCATAATCAAACAAGATTTGACAACTCAATTACCTAACTTAAAGATGTAAATGAACTATCTTTAGGACCTAGTTTAATTTAATGGACTAGAAATGACACCTGAGAGTATTAATTGTCATCCTAGAATTAAGCTATTTTACTGATTTATTAGTTCATTCATCCTATAAAAATTATAAAAAACACTTCTTGTATCTACAGCACACTACTAAGCTTAGAATGACAAAGCAAATAAAAAAATACACCACGGTTTCAACCGTCACCAGATTGTACAGTGGGAAGTAGAGGCATTTTTGAAAACATAGGCTTTGTTTGTAGTCAGCCTGACCTTGATTTGAAGTTTTGAATACCATCTTCATCGTATATTTACCATATAATCTTAAAGTAGTTATCAACCATAAGTTTCCTCATCTGAAAACTATAAATTACAATGATATCTACATTTTTGACTGGTATGGGGTTTCAAAGAAATTGCACATTTCAAAAACTTCATATATATGCATGTATCTACACATATATATATATATATATATTTTTTAGGTTTATAATTTATAGCTGTAGATACTGGTGGGGGAAACCAAAATGTAAATAACTACCATATGAAACAAAAATGTTATAACTTCTAAAGATCCATTTATTCTATATTTTTATTAATAATGTAGTTTTACAGACCAAATGACTGGTCTTTGCACATTATATAAATGTTAATATTTATAACAGCATATAATTGGCATTGACCCCAATTCCAAACCTACAAATCAGATGTGTTGATTTGTATAGTGGCTTAATTTATATCAAGGAAGCAGAAATTGTTCCAGGTATCTCAAAGAGAAATAAATTTTAATATAAAGTGTCAATTGTAATAGAATAGTGGAAATTAGAAGTCGAAGAGGGCACACCTAGCTTTCAGCTTATGGAACTGCAGTTATGTTCCAGTTAGAGGGGAAGCTATGATAACTGATGAGTTTACTAGTAGCATATTGATAGGCAAGAGAAAAAGACCAGGTTTTTATCCTGGGGCACTTCAGCCTTAAGAGGTTGACAAGAAAATGTGGAACTATACAAAGGAGGCTGTGAAATAGGAGGAAAACCAGAAGTCCTGAGCCCTGGAAGCAAAGTGATGAAGGTACATCAGGGAAAACTAGTTAACAGTGTCAAGTGCTGCTGATAGGTCAAGTAAGATGAGGACTGAGAAAAGGCCATCACACTTATTAGCCTCAAGGTCATTGGAAACCTGTATCTGAGCAGTTTCTGGAGCAATGGAGATAAAACCTTTATGGAGTGGGCTTAAGATAGAAACAGAGGGGAAGAAAGAGACAGTGAGTATGGATTATTTTGTAAGTTTTGTTATAAAGAGGAACAAAGATACTGGGCAATGGTGACTCCTACAGGATGTGAGATCAAGGTTTTTTGTTTTTAATGTGGGGAAAAGTAGTACAAGGGTCAGAAAACATTCTGTAAAGAGCTATAATAGATATTTTAGGTTTGCGGGGCCAACTAGTCAACTAAGGCAACTAGTTGGGTTGTGTTTGTAGTGTAAAAACGGCCATAGGCAATATGTAAACAAATGGCTGTTGACTGGGTTCCCATGAAACTCAATTGACAAAAAGGGATGGAGGCTTTAGTTTGATCTAATATAAACTTTTAAAGATGATTATGAGAGGAAGTAGAGAAAAACTGAAGTGATATCCTTGAATAGGTGAAAGGGGATGGGATTTGTTTACAGGAGTTGTGGCTGGAGCTTTAATTATGAGTTAAACCAAGTTTGAAATGCAAGAAAAACAAGAATAGGCAGAGGTGGGTAAAATGTGAAGCATAAATCTGTGGAAGATTTCTTTCAATAGCTTCAATTTTCTCAGGGAAGTAGGAAGCAAGATCATCATATGTGGGTGACCATTATGAAGGAGATTTAAAGTTTTAAGAAGAGAAGATACATAAAATACTGATAGTTTCATGAAAGAGTTTAAAAGCAATTGGGCTAAGAAAATACTAGAGATAATTAATTTTTTAGTAAAATACCAAATTTTCAGTTTGGAGTATTCTAGCTGTCCTTTTCCACACTGGACTTTAATATATCTTTATTAAAAGTTAAAATATTTCTGAAGCACCAGCTAAATTTGTGGCAAATATCAATTTATTTTGAATCATTTAACCTTGATCTTTAAAACCCTTATTTTTCTCCCCAGGGGAAAAAAGGAAATTGTCACGACCCATTAATATCCCTATTTTCAGACACCACAATCAGTCATACATTCTCTCTGTAATTTTTCTTGTTTAGCAAATCTTATTCCTGTTAGAAATTATTTGTGAAATGAATATGCCTCTGTCACTTCATCTGTGTTTCATGCATTTATCATACTGAATCCTAATTTGCTCTAAGGTTTTGCTAACTTTGGCTTCACTGATGTTTTTGATCTGAAAGGGTTTAGATATTATGAAATATATTATATCCAGTAGTTGTCTAACATTTTGCCACCTGCTTCAAAGGTTATACATGGATTAGTAAGTCAAAACAAGCCCTCAAAATATAGAATATCAATGGATGTGTCAGATAAGAAAGGCATAAATGGTAAAATCAACCACTGAGTTGACATTTTTCCTCTTGAAATAATTTACCAGAATTTGAAAGGATTTGTGCCTTTGAATGTACGTAATAAGGGAAAAAGTGAAAGACTGAACAGATTGATCTGAAATTTTTATTAACAATACTTCAAATAAATGCAAGCCAACATATTTTAGAGGGAATAGATATTGTTTTGTTCTGTCAACCAATCATAGAAACTTTCTAGGAAACCAATCAAAGCTGTATTATTATGGTTATGCACTGAGTAAATATTAACGTTTAAATTTAAATAGTATATGTGTGTGCACAGTTATATAGACATAATATCTTTGCTTTTCCTCTACAGAACTGTTGCCCAGTTGCCAGCAGTTGAATTGTCAGTATAAATGTGCCATGGTCAGAAATAGTACAATGTGTTACTGTGAGGATGGATTTGAAATAAAAGAAGATGGAAGAAGCTGTAAAGGTAATTATGACATGTAATTCTACTCAATTTTATTTTAACAGAGGCTTAATTAACAGAAATTTAATAAAATATCTTCAAGCACCTACCATGTGTTCCACACAGTGTTTATGTCCACTTTATTTTTTGTCTCTTGAGAGTTAAAAGTTGGCTCTCCCCCAAAAACCACATATAGAAACATTAGATAAGCATTTATACAAATCAATTTTCTTTCCTTTTTTGATTGAAGTGTAGTTGGTTAATAATGCTGTGCCAATCTCTGCTGTACAGCAAAGTGACTCAGTTATACACATACAGACATTGATTTATATATTCTTTTCCATGATGGTTTATCCCAGGAGATTGGATATAGTTCCCTGTGCTGTACAGTAGGACCTTGTTATTTATCCATTCTAAATGTAATAGCTTGCATCTACCAACCCCAAACTCCTAGTCCATCCCTCTCCCTCCTTCCCCCCACCCCCCCCCCCCCCCGGCAACCACAAGTCTGTTCTCTGTGTCTGAGTCTGTCTGTTTCTGTTTTGTAGATAGGTTCATTTGTGCCATATTTTAGATTCCACATATAAGTGATATCATATGGTTACAAATCAATTTTCAATTCATATTGCAGTAATGACAGACATGGGACATGTCAACAATGGGATGTGTTTTGGTCAGTCACTAAAACTTTGGATTTAATTATTTTAACCTCCTAAATAGTTTATGTCTGTTATATAGCTGCAGTGTAGTAGACATTTGTTATCTACTAAGTTAATAATAGTCATGTAATATTCTTTACAGCTTTTACATTGGTAATTCTGGTGATTGATATTTGACCAATGCAATAATGATGAATATAAAATATTTATTTTTTAATGTCCTAATTTTTGTTTTTGTGAACGTTCTACACCAGATGACTCTACTCTGCCATACTGAACTATTTTAGGTTATTTCTTCATTATGATGAATCCAAATATATATACATATACATAATATTATATGTTTGTGTATATATATATGAGATATATCCACAATATAAACAATACATTATTTTATATGGTATTTAGAATCTATATATAGAAAACATTGAATATAGAATCTGTGTATAAAATTGAGGAATATCTGTGTTACCAGCACCACTAATAAACAGAATATTTTCCAAAGAAATTGGTACTTTGCTGATTACTTTAACCCTTTGCTTTAATATTATAACTTTTACCTTAAAAATAGAATCTTAAAGTTGAAAAAATCCTCAGAGAATATTTTTTTAAATCCTCATGACAAAAGTGAGAAAAGTGAGACCCTGAAAAATTAAGTGACTTAGTTAAGTCTGCACATCTTTTTAGTAAAAGACTTGGGACTAAAACACAGATCTCCAGAGCCCACTTATTCTTATCCTAGAGAGGCTCATTGGTTTATAATATACATTGGGCTTAAATTTTCAGTTTGTGTTTTTTTCATTTTCTGCATAATACAAATATTATAAAAACATGTATTATTAAATGTTTATCAGACCCAAAGACTACATAATCTGACTATAGGGGGACCAAACTGGTATATTTTATTTGACTGACATTATTCTTAAACCAACATTTGAAAATCAGAAGGTTGCACACAGAAGTTCAGACTTTATGAAAAAACTCAGATTTGTCAACACTAGACCCCTTACAATCACAGAGTCTGCCAGATATAAGTAGTACCTCTGGACATGCACGCAATTTCAAGTTCAAAACAACACCTGCTATTCACACAAGGTAGGCCAATATACTTACCTGTATCCTTTTCATTCTTTTGCTATACCTCACTCCTATAGGTGTCAGGATTTTCAGCTCCTTTTACATGAATCTCTTTCTCCTGAATCTCTCTTTTAAATCTGTAAAAATCATCATAATCACTTTCTTCTGTTGAATATTAGTAAGCAAATACACAGCAATTTTTATGGAAGTTCACCAATAGAAGAGATTTTTTTACTTTCTCTGCACTCCTGGATGGCCAGGTCTGAGCATCATTTACGCTTTCCTGAAGGAATTTCCAGGATATTCTCTGTCCTTAAAGGAAGAAAGAAGATAGTGCTACAAGTGATGACATGCCTGTTTCTTTGCAGCCAATTTTGTGGAGTTACATCAATGTCAGAACAGTGCATTCTGACTGAGGAGAAAGAACAAAAGAAATCATTATTCATATTGCTTTCCTGTGTAGCATAATCACATATCAGAAAAACTAAAATAGGAACCAATAATAGTAAAGTTGAAAAAAATCGGTGAAAATATTATAGATACGAATCATCATTTCTGCCACTAGGGGCTGGACTTCATCAAATTCAAGATTTAATTTCACATTATCACTGTGGACTTCACTCCAAATACTATTCTTCCTATCCCCAAAGCTACTTACTTCAAACAGACTGTCTATAAATGCAGGCTATTACACGAAGCTAAAAAAAATCGGAGAGGAATGCAAATAAATGTCATACAAATGCATAGTTTCCCAATTTAAATGGTTCCTTGGCTACTTAGCCATCTTTTGCTTTTCCTTAGTCAACTCCTTTCTTAGGTTGGGGGGTCAGAGGATGGGGTTGAGAGTTCCCACCCTCTAAGTCACCTGTTTGATCTTTTTGGAGACCAGTCCCATTCTGAGAATATCTAGTAGCCCCACCCTGAGTCACTTCATTAGCATAGACTCTAGTGTATTTCACAGGGCTCCTTAGAAATAACAAAAGATACTCCTATAGCTCAGAAAATTACAAGGTAACTGAACTCTGTGTCAGAAACAGAGGATAAAGACCAAATATATATTCTTATTATACCCAAGCAGTTTAATCCGCTTAACATCCTTCAGAGGAGGCTCATGGACTCCTCTCTCTTGCCGGCCTTTTTCATATTGGTATCCTAAAGTATTTTTCTATAGCTAAGCTTTCCCGACTTTCCCTTTCTCTCTGTGGGATCTAACCCTCTCCTATTTTTTTAATCTAATATCCATATGCTATTGACTCTGAAATACTCCAGGACCGATCTCACCTTATATTATTGGTTCCATATTTCCAACTACTTATTAAATGTTTACTCAAGGATGCTCTACAGATACCTCAAATTTAACACATCCAAATCAAACTCATTTTTTCCTCCCATGATACCTCCACTGTAATCTACACTTCTTATAAAATTAGACCACCATTCACTTCTATCATATCCAGTCAAACTTCATGTTATCTGTTCTATTTCTTAAACATTTGAGTCCATTCCCTCTGCTCCATTCCCACTGCTACTGTCATTGTTCAAAATATTATGACTTCAAAATACAATTTCTTGTGTGAAATTAGCACATAGCTAATTTTCCAGGTTCTCTTCTCTATATTCACCAATCCATTTATCGTGACTTTGTTTAGTTTTAAAATACAAAGTTGATCATAAAGCTCATCTAATTAATGCTTTCCAGTGCCTATGTATAATGTACAGCACTTTAGTTTAGCATACAAATAACTTCATTATCCCATCCCAAAACGATTTTCCCAATAGCATCTCTTACCATTTCCTCTTATACACCCTTACTCCACCTGACTCCTTATACTTCTTTGAAATCCCTACTGTGTCGTCCCAATGGCTTTTCACATGCTGTTTTGTTTAACTGGAACACCTCTTTCCATCTGATCCCTTTTTATTTAGTCCGAGGAAATCTAAATCATCCTTTAAACTCAGCTCAATATGCAGCCTTCACATTTTCCCTTAAATTCCAAGCAGGTTCATTTACTTCTCTGTGTTTCTATTATAACTAGAGTATGACTCTATTATAAGGAAATGCATAGAAATGAAATTCTATATCACTAGACTTGTTTCACCTAGAGGTTGAAATCATGTTTTATAAATTTTGGTTTCTTCAGGAATTCATATAGTGCTTGGTACACAGGACAGACTGAATACACATTTGTCTAAATTATTAGCTGGCAGAGTTTTTTTTTTTTTTTTTTTTAATTTGCCCGGTTGGTTAAGAATCATTAAGTACCTGCTGCTTACAGAGACTTGAACAAGGTGCTGGAGGAAAAAAGTATTGCTAGTGGAAGTAGGGAAAGAATAGGAGGAGGGCCATAGATATTAAAATAAAAATTAATTAAGATAAAATTTCTGCTTGTGACAAGTACTTAATAGTTTCCTCCTTTTGATTTAGTGAGGGTGGTTTACATTGCTTAGCTCAGAACTTTTATTTAATCTGTTCATTGAAAATCGTGTTGCCAGTCTAATTCTTTGTCAAAATCCTGAAAAAGCCAGTGTCGTAAACACTAGAACTCTTCAGCAAATATTCATTGGAGTGCATTTTATACCTTTGCACAAATATCCAAGGACTTTTAGCCTACGCATCAAAAATGCAAATAAATTATCTTTTAAAGTAAAAGATTTGGTGTTAAGCTTGATCTTGTATCTCCGTAACTATTAAAACAACACTGAATTTTATGTTCAGTTAGTGTGGTTTTGAAAAGATGTATTGGAGTCGGCTCTTTCTCGCTTTTTTTTAATAGCCTACTTCCAAAGTTTGGAAAAAATGTTTTCTTCAGGGAGAAAAAAAATACCCAACAATAAATCTGCTTAGAAATGATGTTAATTTACCTTTTAGATCAAGATGAATGTGCTGTTTACGGTACATGCAGCCAGACCTGCATAAATACATATGGATCCTATGCTTGTAGTTGTGTGGAGGGCTACATAATGCAGCCAGACAACAGATCCTGCAAAGCCAAAACCGGTAAGTTATCTAATTTTTTTTTTTTTTTTTTTTTGCGGTACGCGGGCCTCTCACTGTTGTGGCCTCTCCCGTTGTGGAGCACAGGCTCCGGACGCGCAGGCTCAGCGGCCATGGCTCACGGGCCCAGCCGCTCCGTGGCATGTGGGATCTTCCCAGACCGGGGCACGAACCCGTGTCCCCTGCATCGGCAGACGGACTCTCAACCACTGAGCCACCAGGGAAGCCCAAGTTATCTAATTTTTGGTCCTTCCAGAATTTATTTCCTACTTGCAGTTCTTTTCATTAGAAATGTATATAGTAGAGCAATATGGACTTTGAAGAAATAGATTTTTTTTCTTCATTTTAAGGAAATGATCCATCCTTAGAAAGCCAGAGAAGTTCTTTTAGTTGTCACTGATCACTACAAAACTCCTTCCATTACAGGAAGTTTCTAATGAACAAAAACCTGTTCAAAAGGAATGGATTAATTGATTTGAATTACCCATCTCTCTCCTGGACTGTATAACAGATTCCTCACTGGTTTCTGTGAGCCTCTGCTTTCCCTCTAAAATTCATATTTCACGTAATAGTTAATCTGCTAGAATATAAACCAAACCATGTTGTTATTTTGCTTAAAATCTCCTGACAGTTTTCCCTCCTGTTGAGAATAAAACCCAAACTTCTCACAGGGCCTCTAAGGGCTAATGGACTAGTACCATTTACCTTTCCGTCTCATCTCTCCTTCTCCTTTTATCACACCCCAGCCATACTGATTTCCTTTCCCTTCAGCCACTTTGCTCTTGAGGTCTTTTCACTTGCTGTTTGATCTGCCTGCAATGCTTTTCTCTTTGATAGTCACATTCTTATCATTCAAGTCTTGGCTAGAATGTCAACATTCAGAATGACCTTCTCTGACCATTCTATTTAAGGGTGTGTACTCTCTCCATCACAATCTTATTTCCCAACTATACTTATTATTCATACCTATTCTATCACTACATGACTTTTTAGTTTTCTTTATAGCACTGCCATTTGAAATGAACATATTTATGTATCTGTTTATCATCAGATTTACCCAGAATAATATAATCATTATGAAAGTACAGAACTTGTCAGTTTCATTTGCTGTTATATACTCAGTTCTGACCATTGCCTGGAACATATAGGTACTCAGTGAATATTTGTGGAAGGAAGGGAGAGATTGAGGGAAGGAAGGAGGGAGGGAGGGAGGAAGGAAGGAGGGAAGGAAGGAGGGAGGGAGGGAGGAAGGAAGGAAGGAAGGAAGGAAAAAGAAGGAATTAACTTTTCTTTCTAATTAAGATTACTACAATGAGTGTTCTCCTCTTAAGTATTTGAATTTCATTTTCAAAACTGCCTTCCCTTTACCTCTTATCTGTAAATAAAGCCTACTGTTTCTACATAGTGTGCCGTCTTAGTACACCCTCAGTAAATATTGTTGATTTGCCAATGAAATAGCCTTGAGGTGCTAGTAATGATAGAATAACACTAATTTTTTGTTGTGTGTGTGTGTATGTGTGTGCGCGAACTGAATTAGCTTGGGAATAATATAGGAAGATATTACACATGGTATTCCATCTGGCATCTTCTCACTTCCTCCAAATCTCGTTTCATTTCCTGCATTTTCAAATTATGAAGTTTTGATAAATTAGTGAATGTCCCCTACTCCCTTTTATTAGCAATTGGAAAATTAGGCATGGGATGGGATTCTCTTTCCTGAAACCAAATTGAGCAAAGCATTGGATTTGCTCTGCGAGCTGCTGCTGTTTCCCTTTGCATCGTAACTTCATGTTATAATTTCAACTATTTCTCTGAGATAGTATGTTTAATTATTTACAAAACGTATTTGTATAGAAAATTACCAAGAAAGGAACTCTTTTACTTCTTAGTTTATTTTTTTTCAATTGCTGACTTGGTTTATGAAGCCCTATTTATTTTTCAGGGGCAATCCTCTAGAAAAATTAGGTCAAGTTATCTGTTCCTCTTTTTTTCCACCACTGAGAGTTCTGATTTAATATATCAACGGATTAAAGAAGTGGAAGGCTTTTTCTTTGCAGTTTCTTCTATTGATCCACACAATATTGCTGTGAATACACAGGGAGAGTGTAATGTAATAAACCCTATACAGAGAAGCACTTCCTCTCTTTCTACACAGAAGCGTTTCTGACAAAAAGAGAATGTAGTCAAAGAGGGATGGTACATGATATAGTGCTGCATCTTTGAATGTAGTTAGAGGGATGGTACATGATTTGATGACTCTAGCATTGATAATGGAATACATATGTAAATGCCTTCACCTCTAGTGGCTGGCTTGATGACTGTTGGCGTACATAGTTAGAACAATACACAGTTTTCATGGGAACGTTCCTGTGGTTTGTAGTTCTAGGAAAATCAGTAATATGGTAAATGAGTACAAGTCTGTAACATATACTGACTAGTTCTAAAGGTCACATGGATATTTGAACAATGCATTTGTATAATTCAAAAAAACCGATCAGTTTTGCTTTAGTTTTCTCATATTTGTAACAAATGTACAGGAGAATTTTTTGCTTCCATTAGATTAAATGTATTAAAATTCCATTTAATACATCAGCTTTAAATGTTTCTGTGGCAATTTTATTTACTATGGTATTGCTGTGACTGAAGGGTGCTAGGAAAAAGTTATAAAGTAAACCCCATTTGTCTTCAGGCTTTGACTTTCCTCTTTTCCATTACCTGCTGCTTAGATTAGCACCTCTTTTTTTCTTCCTTTAAAATTTTACCCTACTGGATTCTGGAACCTGACTTTCCCTCCAAGTAAAGCCAGAGTTCAAGGGATTCCAGAAGCTGGGATTGTGTGAAATTAGGGAAAGGTTAGAATGGGCTGACCCCAAACAGTAGATGTTTGTAAAAGATCCCTAGACTTTAGACAGAAAATGCAACATAAATATATCAGACCCAGAGGATACAGTGGACAGCTAGAACTGCACACAAGAGGAAAGTTCTACAAAGACCTTACTAGATAATAGATGGGAAAATAAAAGTTCCTAGGAAAGGTAGCCTTTTATGTGAAGGCAGAGGGTGGTAGAGTCAGTTGGCTGGGAAGCTGCTTCTAAGGTGATGAACTAGTTCAGCACAAAATAATATCATGGGGCTTCCCTGGAGGCGCAGTGGTTGAGAGTCCACCTGCCGATGCAGGGGACGCAGGTTCGTGCCCTGGTCCGGGAAGATCCCACATGCCGCGGAGCGGCTGGGCCCGTGAGCCATGGCCGCTGAGCCTGCGCGTCCGGAGCCTGTGCTCCGCAACGGGAGAGGCCACAGCAGTGAGAGGCCTGCGTACCACAAAAAATAATAATAATAAAATCATGGTCGCTCCCCAACTAGTCACCTCAAAGCTTGCCTGTGGGATCTTATTTTCAATGTGACAATTGATAGTAAATAGGAAAATGAATTTAAGTTAATTGATTATCCCTCTTTTGTAGTATAATGACCAAATCCAAGTAAAATTCATAAGCCCTAAGAGCACCTTTAAGAAATACCTCTAGTAGGGGGAGGGGATTTTAGGCCCTGTGGCAGTTGGGAGAAAAGATTAATGTTAGGCAGGAGGCCTTTTCATTCTTGATAATTCATGTAGTACAGACAAATTCTTTTCTTTTCTACACTGAGTAAGATTTTCCCCTGACTACTGAAATATAGAATCAAGTGTTTCAAAGTTGGGAAAATTTCAAAGGTAATCTAGTCCTATCCGTGTGACATCAAAATAGGTGATTTCCAAATGGAAGAAAATCTACAGAACTCTCAGTGTATGTAAAAAAAAAAAATAATAACTTCATGCATACTTGATATTACTGGGTAGTAGGAAGCATGCTAGAATGTGAATGTCATGATGGATTGTTCATAACTTTGGAATGGGACACACGTTAAAAACTAGTCATTTTTGAATTAAATGTTAGGACTTGTCATTTGAAAAAAGATGGTTTAAAGTAACTGTCAAGCATCTATAGGAATCCAGTAAAGCATCCTGTATATTTTTACATTTTTCAAAATTAGAGTTCTAATAATGACATCAAATCTGAAAATGAAAAGTGTTTTTGTTTGTTTTTTAATTTAGCTTACTTTCTTTTAACTGATTTAGACTGATTTTGTTATAGAAGTATGTGTTAAATGGGGGCACCCAGGATTGACAGGGGACTCATGCAGAACCTGTGAGAGTGAAAATAATAGCTAAGGGTGTTTAATTTATGAACTGTTGGCAATTTTGAATGAACTAATAAATTCAGGCTCCTTGGACTATGCTTTTCAGTGTCCTAACCACTTGCTTAAGGCAGGCATTTACCCCAGCATTCAGTTCTATGGAACCTATAAGCCTCTATTGATTTCATCAAAGCAGTAGCAAAATAAAGAGCACTAAATAATTCTATGCTCATCATCGTTGAGTCACCACATTAAATGGTACTATATGAGAGAGAGTACACCTTTTTGCCACAGAACAACCAGAGTAATGAGAGAAGAGAGTCCATTAAATAACTTTGAGATTCTGTTACAGCTTATGCTTTGCTGTTCACTGATTTGGGCGAGGGTGAGGGGAGACTTTTTAGGCGATGGAACTCTTAGCTATAAGAAATACAAATTATAATCCCTGTGTAATCCATAGAAGCACACCTCCAAACAGTGTTAGAGAGTGTTTTCATAATACTTTCTTTGCTGCAATTTAAAGAAAGAAGGAAGGAAAGAAAGAAAAAGAGAAAGATAGAGAAATAAAACAAAAAATAACTTCCTATGGCTCCTACTTCTAATCTCTATTATCATCTACTAATAAATAGTTTAAAATGTCCTTTTGGAAGGTTGGAGGAATCATCCATGGTTTTCTGTCAAGGCTGGCTCTGCTCATGGGGAGAACAGAATAGGCTGGTACTTGTATAAAAAGGGACAAGCCTGGGAATTAAAAAAAAAAAAAAAAAAAAAAAAGGAAGAGCCCCTGCTCAGAGTATCATACTAATCAGCACTTGTGATGCTTGGAATTCAGTTATTAAAATATAATTGCCTTTTTTTTCTTTCTAAAAGAAACACCCCATATTAAAATTTAAGTGTTCGTAGGAAGAGTAACATATTAAGTCTTAGTGACCTTGATAACTTAAGAAACTATGGATCGGATCTGTTTCAGTCTACCATCTGGCTAAGAATGGCTTCCCACAGAATGATATGTGATCATGTCTTGACAACGTGAAGATTCACTATTTAGAGTTTTTACTCTTTTTAGATAGTCCAAAGGTCTAGTTCCTGCACAGTTTGTCATTCCATTGAGGCATAACTGTGAATGACACTTGATGACGTGATGGTGTATGAGAAGCTCTGAGCTAGGAGCAAGCCTAGTAGACCAGCACCAGAATAGAAATCCAGATTTGTCATTTTTTACTCAGTCACATATGCATGGAGGAAATGATGTACACTAAGGTAAGTGGTAAGTGACAGAGAAGTAGCTCAGTGCCTGGAACAGAGTATGTGCTGGGTAAATGCTTGTTGGATGCTGCAAGCAATTTCCTAAACATTCAGGAAGCAGAATAAGGGTATTGGGATATTGAGGATCAAAAAAAGGAAAGTCAAAAGGCTGCAAGAGATTCGAAGGGTAATGGTTGTTTTTTGGGGTTTTTTGGTTTGTTTTGTTTTTGCCAGTTTCATCATGTTATTTAGGGTTCAAGCTGCCTTTGCTGCAGTAGAGGCATCAAAATTGGCTGGGGAGCTCTGCATAATCTCCATAAATGTGCTCCCTCAACCAGTCCCTCCTCAGACAGACATGCAGTCCGAGTGCATGTTTGCTGTGCAAATATAGCTGGAGAATAAGCGACACCACCTGCAATCAGGCAGTATATCCTAAGCCTCTGTTCTGTACAAATACTAGAGCTTCACAACTCCCTTTGATAACGTGGCCTGGCCATTGAAAGTATTTTTCTATTTTTTAGAGTACTCCTACCCTATATCTTCTCTGGCCCTTTGCTCAGTTGGAATTCACATTCCGTGACAGGACAGGGCAAGGATTTCTAATGGAATTTCCATTACCCAAATTAAGCATCACACTTTTTTTTCTACCCACACAACTGTTAATGAGTTTGCCAGTATTGAGGTATAAAACTCCTCATGAATATTCTATGTCTGTTTTTGCTGGGTTTTAAAATTTTTCTTTTTAAGTTTTTGATTTTTTGTTTCCTGGAGGACATCAGTTTCACAGTCTAACACCTTTCTCGATATCTTAAATCTTTTTTCCAGCAACAAATTTGCAAGATTGATAACAGTCTTACCTGTCATGTGTTTTACGTGTCATGACACCTTTGATTTACCCATAGTCTAAAAAAATATTAGACACAGAAAAAATACATGTCTTCCATTTTCTTTACCACTTAACATCTTAGCTGCAGTCTAGCTGCAGATGTCTTTATTTGGATATTAAGAATTACATGGCTATGTATGACTGATTCACTTTGTTATAAAGCAGAAACTAACACACCATTGTAAAGCAATTATACCCCAATAAAGATGTAAAAAAAAAAAAAAAAAACTACAATGAGATATCATCTCACACCAGTCAGAATGGCCATCATCAAAAAATCTAGAAACAATAAATGCTGGAGAGGGTGTGGAGAAAAGGGAACACTCTTGCACTGCTGGTTGGAATGTAAATTGATACAGCCACTATGGAAAACAGTATGGAGGTTCCTTAAAAAACTACAAATAGAACTACCATATGACCCAGCAATCCCACTACTGGGCATATACCCTGAGAAAACCATAATTCAAAAAGAGTTATGTTCCAAAATGTTCATTAAAATAGTCAGGACATGGAAGCAACCTAATTGTCCATCATTGGAAGAATGGATAAAGAAGATGTGGCACATATATACAATGGAATATTACTCAGCTGTAGAAAGAAATGAAATTGAGTTATTTGTAGTGAGGTGGATGGACCTAGAGTCCGTCATACAGAGTGAAGTAAGTCAGAAAGAGAAAAACAAATACCGTATGCTAACACATATATATGGAATCTAAGGAAAAATTTTAAAAAGTTCATGAAGAACCTATGGATAAGACGGAAATAAAGGCACAGACCTACTAGAGAATTGACTTGAGGATATGGGGAGGGGGAAGGGTAAGCTGTGACAAAGTGAGAGAGTTGCATGAACATATATACATTACCAAATATAAAATAGATATTTAGTGGGAAGCAGCCGCATAGCACAGGGAGATCAGCTCTGTGCTTTGTGACCACCTAGAGGGGTGGGATAGGGAGGGTGGGAGGGAGGGAGACGCAAGAGGGAAGAGATATGGGAACATATGTAGATGTATAACTGATTCACTTTGTTATAAAGCAGAAACTAACACACCATTGTAAAGCAATTATTCTTCAATAAAGATGTTAAAAAAAAAAAAAGAATTACATGGCGACATTTATGGGCTCTAGATTTGACAATCAGTAAATTTTGTTTTCACAAATGATACAATATATAAGTACAAATTTCTATCATTGTATTTTTTTATAGAATAGCTATTGATTGAACTAATATTTAAATCCTCAATATAAAATATATAATAGATCATGTCATGTTCTACAGTTAACTTCCTTTCTTTGTCTTAAAATTGGACAAATATAATGAAAAACAAAAAGAAATGAGGCACATTTAAATTCATAGAAATTACAAATGGTTTAAGATTACACATGGATGTATAATTTTTCTATTGTTTTGTTTGAGAAAAGTGTAAGTATAGTGCTATTGAAATCCTCAGAAAACCTAAGCTTAAAACCTGACAGAAAAAAAATTTTTTCTAATAAGGGAAATTTGTTTTTCAGAGAGTTTTCAAGGCATCCCCTGTATCAGTTGCAGTCAACAATGTAATAAGAGCAGTTAGAGAATGTCTCTTGAGCACTCTTCCCCCAGAGTTCATATTTGCCCTTGACTTTGATAACAAATATTCTGCATATTCTCCCTAGTTAAGCTGTTTAACGTCATTTTAGTCCTGAGAAGAAAAAATCCATTGTATTGAATGCATTTTTAAATGTGTGTGAGCATTTCTTCTTCGCACTAGGACTCACACAGCCTCCATCTTTGCTTTCCATGAAAAATAATACTTGCCAAGTTATTAGACAAATTATATCTTAACAGACTTTAGAGGTTTAGAACATACCATCAAATTACAAGGGATATATATCTAGTAAAGTAGCTAAAAGTTTGGTAGATAATCACCATTGAGTATTTAGAACTAGTCTTTTTTTAATAGCAAAGTAGAAAATTGTGATCTTAAATACAGGTTATCTATTTACATCTGTTGGCAGCCCTGTCAGAAAACAGTGAAATAGATTAAATGACCTTCCCCTTTTCCACCTCTAGATAATGAATTTTCAGATGTCTACCTCCTTCCTCTTTATTCTAAGATGATGGTCTTGTTTCATATTCCCCTGAGAAAACAGAAGCAGTCAAAAGAGAACTTTCTCATCCTGAACTACATCTACCAATCTATCTGAATCTAGAGCTAATCACTTCATCCTTCTCTTATTTGAATTGAAGAACAAACTGACTTTGATCCTATCTAAGGCCAATCCCAGCCTCTGTGCATCAGTATTACCTTCTCTCACCTGTACAAGAGTTAGACTCAGACAGTTGTCTTCTTTATTCCTTGAATCATCAAGATATTCTTTTCTCCTGGATCATTTCCATCAGTATACAAGGATGTAGTAAAGGGGCTGCAAAACAACCTCCTTTTAAACTGTATTTCTCTCCAGCTACCACTCCATTTTTCTTTTCCCGTTATAGAAAAACTCAGTGTGTTGTCTCTTTCTCTATTTTCTCCTCCTCCTTCAGTGGGTCTTACCTTCTTATCACTTACTTAAACCTCTGTTGTCAAGGTTACCAGTGACCTCTAGTTGCTTAATTACTCAATTATCAGTCCTTAGCACACAACTGATCCTGTCTCCTTCTTGAATACTTTCCCTTTTAAAGAGTGTATTCTTGGAGTTCTCCTCTTACCTTACTGGGCATTTTTTTCCCCCTCAGTTTATTTTGCTGCATAATCCTCATTTTGTCAGTATTTTCAGCATGACTCAGTGTTCAGTCCTTTGGACATCTTCTCTTCTTTTATTGATTTCCTAAGTGCTCTCATCCTGTATCATGACTTTAAAAACACATCCTCTTCCATGGTTTTATTAAACATCTAGAGACTGAGACTTGCCAGTTTTTACCACCAGCCCTGAGCGCTTTGTTGAACACCAGATTCACTTGAATATTGAGATCCAACTTACCATCTCCATTTGGAAATTTAATGGAAATATCACTCTATGTGTCCCAAGCTCTTGATTCTCTCCCCTAATAATGCTTTCTCCAGTGATGGCCATCTTGGTTAATGTGACCCCATTCACCCAATTGTCCAAGCCAAAATACTGGAGTCTCCCTTGACTCCATTCTTTCTCTCAAACCCTTTGTTTCAAACTTTTAAATATGTTCTGAATTGTACTACTTTCTCTAAAGAACAGCCTGCATCCACGTTCCTACCAATGCTTTACCTTTCTTCATAGAATTTAACACTGCCAAAAAAATATTAAATAGTATTGGTTTACCTGCTTATTGACTTTTTCCTCCACTAAAATGTAAGCTCTACAAAAACAAAAAATTTTATTAGTTTCATTCACTGCTGTATCTCTAGCATCTAGATGAATGCGTGGCGGAAGCTAGTCATGCTCAATAAATCTTTGTTAAATGTATAAATAAATATGCAAACACTGAGACAGTATTTTCTTTTTAGGAGACAAAAGTGGTTTTTTAAAGGACCCATGCTTTCAAACTGGAAATATTTTTAAAGCAATTTTTTTAATGTTGTTTTTTATTGTGGTAAAAGTCACATAATATAAAACATAGTATTTTAACCATATTTAACTGTACAGTTCCGTGGCACTAAGTACATTCACATTGTTGTGCAACTCTCACCATCATGCATCCCCCCAATTTTTCACCTTTCTAAACTGAAACTCTGTCCCCATTAAACACTAACTCCGCATTCCCCCTCCGCACCCCTGCACCCCCCAGCCCATGGCATCTACCGGTATACTTTCTGACTCTGTGAATTTGACTATTCTAGGTACCTAGTATAAGTGTAAAGCAATTTTTAAATGAGCCAATATCTATTACTTATTAAATTCAATCATTACCAATTTATAAATTAAAGGGACATGTCTGAATTGGGAAAAATGTGCTTCTATAGCTAAAGAAGTTTCTGTTTGCCACAATGAGAAAGGTGATTAGGAGATTCAAAAGTAGCCATAGGCCACCTCTCAGTAACTAATGCAAATTGACCATCCCTGGACTATCTGCTAATTTTAATATTAATTCAGTAACCTAAAATTTGAATGAATCATACTCTGAGATTTTGAGATTTACCAAAATAACCCTTCAATTTAATTAAATTTATACTTTAATTAATTAAATTCAGTATAATTAAGTTTATTTCATTTTCCTGATTAAAAATCACAATGCATTATTTTTGTCATTTTATTGAAATACACTATCATTATTTATTTTTTTGAAATACACTATCATTCTTAAACTTAAAAAATCAGTAAAATATCTTTAAAAACATTGGCAAATCCATATTCAAACAGCCCTTTATGTGTCATTCATTTATTGACCACTTACCATGTGCCAAGTAAGACCTTCTAGTTAGTAGGGGAAATATAATACTTCCTTGATCTGGTGGATCAACTCTTTAAGAAACAGGAAAATTGTGAGAGCTACTGATTTGCAAAATGAGAACCTCTTTTAGTGTGTGTGTGTGTGTGTGTGTGTGTGTGTGTGTGGCACGATGTTATCGGCTTTAATTGTTCAGAAAATGTTCCTTATTCCTGCGAAACAACATATTTCATTGCTTCTCAGTCATCACATTTCACATTGAAATATCCTCTAAATGAATGTAGCGGTATTTCACTATTAACATCCAAATAACAAAAAGGTTACATTGTTTTAAAGTCTGTAATTCAGGTTGATCAGTAGTTTACCTGAGTGAGTTTTCACAATGCCCAAGACAAGATTACAAAAGACAACACTGACCTAATATGCCAGCACTAAACCCATCATCTTCTCATAAAACCGACTCTGCTTTTTTTCCTGTTCCTCCCTGTCACCCAAATCTCAAATTTCCACAGAATCTTTGACCCCATGCCCCTTATTATCTACATAAAACAGTCTCTACAGTTTAAAACTTCGACTTTATTACATCACCCCATCTCTGTGTAGGAACACAACACCACCCATTTTAGGTTCTTCTACCTATTTTCTGAGAAATTAAAATAGCATTTCCCTGTTCAGTAATCCAGATATTCAAAACCTGTGTCTATATAAGTTTTGTTTTTTTACTAATAACCTTGGATTACCTTCTTTATAATTAAAAAGATAAATACCTTTCTTGATTTATATGTGTGAAATTTAATGTGTTCCTGAACCTCTGTGGATTCTCTGGGGCTTACATTTCTCCACTGGCCCCTGCTTCCAATAGAAATGTCGGCACACATGGTCATTTTTTCTTTCTGTATCGCATCAATCTAAAGGAGAACAGAAATACCTTTTCCTTTTTACCTAACTCCTTTCCAAACTCACTCCAGAATAGTACCACCAAGGCAGTGTATAAACAAGATTTTTACATACTACCTTCCCATCTGATTTGAATTATATTACACCACTTTAAAAGTAAAAGCAAAAACAATTTTAGAAATTAAATGGGAAATATACCTATCCTACTATATTCTACTCATGCATATCCTATTCTATGTATCATTTCCCAGTTGATCTTCAAGATATTTTTGCTCGTTATACGCTTTCTAAAATTTATATTGACTTTCCATTGCAACCCAAATTAAAAATAAGTTTATCATCTTGACATTATATGACTTGTGTAATGTTTTCTCAACCTACTTTCTCAGCTACTGCAAGCTCTGTGTGAGTTTGAATCTAGTTCTTTTTACTTAGTAGCTTTGTGATCTTAAGCAAGTTACTTAAACTCTAAATAACTTAGTTTTCTTACCTATAAAAGGTGGGTAATATTAGCACCTGATTCTTAGAGATGTTGTGAGTATACAATAAACTGATAAAGATGAAGCTAGCTCCTAAAATATGCTCAAAAAGTTTACTATTGTCATTATCATGATGAAGTACTCGCACCACTAATGCATGTTGTACCCTCAGAAACTGAAAAACTGAGGTTAGTATCTTCCCAACACATCTTAGAGTCTTTCCCACATATGTGCTTTTGTCAAAGCTTTGTTTCACCTGACTTCCTTTTTTTCTTCTTCTTCAACTTTTTTTTTTTTAATCTCTGCATGTCCAATTCCTGTTCTTCCATCAAGGCAAACCTGAAATCAAACGTCATCATCATTAAGGAACTTTTAACTCTATTAAACAGATACGTTTTTGTACATTTGTGATGCTGTAACAATACCACAGACTGGGTAACTTACAGATAACAGAAATTTATTTCTCTAGAGGCTGGAAGTCTGAGATCAGAGTGCCAGCATGGTCTGCTGCGGGCTGTCTTCTGGGGTGCAGACATATTGTATTTTCACATGGCAGAAAGTGCTAGGGATCTCTCTAGAGCCTCTTTTATAAGGGACTTATTCATAAGTGTTCCAGCTTTGGGACCCAAGCACCTCCCAACTGTCACCTCCCAATACCATCATCTTTGGAGGTTAGGATTTCAACATAGGAATTTAGGGGACTCAAACATTCAATCATAGCAAGATATATCTAAACATTCTTTGGAACTCAATGTTACTATACATGTTTTATGAAAGGTACCAAACCTGACTTTAAAAATATAGACTTTTATAGATATTTAGAGATGTATATATATGTATATCAATTTTTCTGTTAGGTATATCTTTCTTGAAGACAGACTGTCCTGCTGATCCCCTTCAGATACTAGTTGAATACCTTAGAGCTATAAGTTCTAAAAATAAAATAAAAAATACAATAAAGCATTTTCATCCAGTCAATTGAGTTTAGTATAAATGCATTGTGACAATAAAAGGTAGTGCTAAGATAAATTACAGTATAGTTGTAGTAATTACATTTTCTTGCTTAGGTGAAAACTGTTTAATGCATTTTAATGTTCCCACATTTGATTCATATTTTACTTTTTCTTTTGTAAAATCTGATAAAATAGTTTCCTCTGACATGTGGCACAGCATGTACGTATTCTAAATATCATTCAGCTCAGTAAAGAGATTTTTCCATTGACAAAATAGTTGAGGAAAATGGAGAAACAAATTTGGCCATATACGTTTTGGAAATGAAAATATTCCAGCCCTGTATCTTTTTTTCACTTATATGGTTAACTTTATCCACATTTTCAGTTTGGTTTAGTTGACTTTGGTCTATAATTTATTATATTATTTGAATAATGCTTTTTTTCTCTTTTTTAAACTAGATAATTTCCTCCTAGTATTTCATATTCAACTTTTTTTGTTCATTGCATAATTTTAGAAGTTTTCTTTTCTTTTCTTTTAAATTTAGTCTCTTGATACAGATTGCTCTTCACTTTCGTTGCATATAGTTACACTTCACTTCCTATGAGGGTTTGCATAATTTTTTGCTACAAGTTGTTATCATTCTTCTCATTTCTAACTTCATCATATTTTCCTTATTATTAAAGACTTTATACATTTGTATATGATAAACTAAAAATAAAATTGTTTAAATTCTTCTTCAAGTTATTTTAAGTTTGTATTGGTTGAAAACCAATTCTTTGGGCTGTACAGATAACAATTTTCCCTTTTCCCATGCTTTAGTCTGGCTCTTCATTTTATATACTTTACATGGAAGTTACCATTTAACCTTTTAAACAGTTGAACCTCATTCTTTTTTTTTTTTTCTCATCTTTGAAATAACAGATATTGAGGTGCACCTACCTAACTTCATTCACTGGAGATAATTGCTCACAATTACAGGATTAATTAGGGGGAATCAGAACACAGTATAACTAGATAATACATATTTTTCTATGTGTGTATGTGATATAGATACATTTATTATGTACATAAATATTTATTAGGCTTATATTTATTTTTAATTATCTGAATCCACAATTCCAATTACTTAAAATGAAACTAGCTGAATTAATATTCTTAGAATTGAATGGAAGAATAGGGAGTTTAAATGAAGCTGTAAAAATTAGTTTTATTCACTCTGAAAACATTTATTTAACATCAACTATATGTCAAAATCATATTATTATAAGTATATAAAAACATTTTTAGTATATTCTTGACTATGAGAGGAGAAGGATATGTTTGCAAGGATATGGTTATAGTGGCTTGGAATTTAAAGAGATATTTTTATGAATCTAGTCAAATGAGATATTTCTTGTTTCCAAGCTTCTCTTTTTAATTCTCAGTTTTCTAATCAGTTTTAAAAATTATGACACTGATTAATATAACATGATAGGAAAAAAATCATGTTCTGATTATACACATCTCTATAACTGTTTGGGAGAGAAAATACTCTTTTTTATGCTGTTGACATACGGGTGGGAGTGAAGAGAATGAGGACAGTTTTCCTCCTCCAACATGAATCAGTTGACAGCCTATCGTAGAGGTTTATTCAACTTAAGTCTTGATTCTCTAGGCCAGAGTGTTGACTGAGTGCTTTCTTGTGTTCCAATCTCTTCTATGTGGAAGGTTAATATTTATTACTTCTCATTAAGTGTTGATGTAGACAACCCTTTGACTGAAGTCATCTGATGTGTTTTCTAACTGTTCCTTCAAGGAAACTGTTCACTGACTCTAAGTGTGGCATCTGATATGAGCATCACATTTATTCTTATCAGTGTTTTATCATTATTACCCAAGCTAATGATGATCTTCGCTTGGCATGTGGAAGCATATGGTAATAATGCCCACTAGAGAGCAGTGTAGTGCGGGTAGAGATGGATAACCTTTGTCAGGCCTCTGCCCCCTTTCTTAATGAAGTAGGAAAAAAAAAAGATTTATATCCCTAGCCCCTGATGATTTTTGTGGGTCCTTGTGTTTCAGTAGCTTCTCCCACTCCCATATCAGGCCTTATGTTTTATTTGTCTTACGTGGGAAACCATAGATAATAATTAGCAGAGACACATGAGTATTACTTCAGTAAAGTACATCACAACTAACACTAGAAGTATCCTTCCTCCAGTGTGTCATTTGAATTTTAAAAGTCACTATTATTATATCAAACCATGTCAATTTATGAAGCACCTGACTTTCTCTTTATTGGCTTTCTGTTTATCTGAAGCTTTAAAATCAGTGGTTGATATATTTTGCATTAAGGTAAGCAACTGACTCGCTCAAAAAGCAGCTACAACAATCAAATAGATTGATTAGCTGTGTCCAGTAAGCATTGCCTGTGTTGACCATTAATTTATTTTTATCTCAGTTTCTCAAGAGAAACTCAATGTTCCTTCATATTCCAGCCTCTCTTCAAAGAATGTTTATGACATACTTAAATGTACTGACTGGTAGGCAGTTTAGAAATTGTTGTCTACATCTGGACTTTGTATAAGCTTGGCAGTAGTGGTTCATTTTTGAATGAGAGCTGATTTCACTAAAGGTCATTTTGGCTGTCAAATGAAGACCATAAGCACTGACATTAGTGTCAGTATATCTTTGTTAACCTGATAACACAGCTGTCTAAGACCCCTTCCTAACCTGAGAAATCCATCCATGATCCAACAGGCTTCAGGAGTGCCAAGGTCAACTGGAAAACAAACAGAGCTAGTACTGTTGAAAAGAGACCAAGTTTAGACTTCCACATTAAGGAATGGCAAGGGCACGTATTACATGATTCAAGATGGCTTTAAGAGATTGAGAGAGAGCCAGCTGGCTAACCAAGCTCAGATATAGTCCCTTGACAAGGTTACATAAGCAGAGACAGTTCACAATTTTACTGATTATTCTAAGAGAACTCTCTATTATGGAAATAATATTAGTATTATTGAGACTTACTTTTTGTTGGTTTTTACCAAGCAGTCCAGGGACAAGTTCACTTCTCCACTGGGAAGAAACTGTTGGGCTATTTAGTTTATAATCTCACTGAGGTTGTACTGTTGTTTACTTTTGTTTGTTTTGTTGTTTTAAGATAAAAAAACATTTAATGCCTTTCTGAAGGCAGAGAAGAATCCTATGGCTTGATTGAAGTAATTTCTTAGGAGTAAAAATTCAAATACTCATGGAAGGCCTTAGGATGTGTTTCAGAGTTGACATTTTAGGCCTGTGAGGGAAGACCCAAAATCATCTTCATTGGACAGCTCTTCTGTTTGAAAGATACACAAGGAGCCTGATATTCCTACTTCCCCAAGAAATGATGAAGACCATTAAATAATGTGTTCAAAATGTTACATGTTTAATTATATTAGCCGTAGCATGTACATTTGCTTTTCTCCTACCATTACAGTGCTCAGTATCAGTGTCTTGAATGATCTAATAATGTTTATGAAATTTTCTGAAGAGACAGTATTTCTCTGGATTCTATCCATAGGTTAAGAAATCCAAATTACTTTGTAACGTTTCACAGAATGTCTCTAACAAACTCTACTGTGTAAGGGTTCCATGTATCCTTTGGTCTTATTCAGAAAATTTGTAGTGAATGGCCAATAGGTTCCAGATTTTTTATAAATGCTAGAGATAACATCAGCAGAAGTAGAAGAATACACCAGAGAAATAAATAAGATATATACAATGTATGGTAGTGATAAGTGAAAAATAAACTCGGGAAGGTGTACCGAGAGTGTAGGGGCTTGTAGTTTTTTACAAGATAAAGTGGTAAGAGAAGTCCTCACCAGAACGGTGACATCCAAATAACACCCAAAAGGAGGTCAGCATGTCAAGTCGGCCATTCTGAAATATGATGATTATTCTAGGAAGAAGGAAGAGCCTCTGAGATGGCAGCTTACTTGGCTTGTTCACAGAACGATAAGAAGACCAGTATGTGTGCAGCAAGATAAACAAGGGTGGGAGTAGTAAGGAGATGAAGGAAGCGAGGTCAAAGAGTAATGAGAATACACATCAGGTAGGGCTTTATAAACCATTTTAAAGGCTTTGAATTCCCTCTGATTGAAATGGGAACCCTTTGAGGAACTGGGCAGAAGACTTGCTTCATCTGTCTTAACATTTTAAGGATATGACTGGCTATTGTGTTGCCATAGACTCAGGAAGAGGAGGGCATAGATGGAGACAGAGAAACCAGTTGGAAGGCAGTTGTAATGATCTGGTTGAGACGTGATGGCAGCTTGGGGCAGGATGGTAGTAGGAGTCACTGATGTGTTTGACATCAGAGTCAAAGAGATTTGTTGACACGATGGATGTAAGGCAGCAAAAAGGAGAAGTTAGAGGTTTCCAAATTTTCCCTATTCCCTAATTAGCACGAAAGCTACTCTGAATATGATTATAGAGCTAAACTCTTTCAACACTAATTTTACATGGGCTTTTACTGTTAACTTTATATGTTAAAGGTGTTGTGATTCTGGTCAATTAGTATGTATTTACCAAAAACTCACCAATCCTAGCACAAGCAAAGATGCATTGTTCCAACAAGTGGTAGTAAACAGGTTTTTTACCTCGAGAATCTTATTTTCCTGACTGTAGAGAAGAAATGTGAAAGGAACTCGTTCAGTGACCATGATCTAGTCACTAAGGAAATGTGTGATTGTTTGGCTCCAGGGGTCAGTCAGGGAGCCAATGAGCCTGAGGTCACAGGTGCTCTTTGTATGAGGCTGTGAGCTTTGCATGTTCCACTCCAGAGAATCTATTTCTGACCTCCTACATCCACTTCAAAAAAGTGTGCCCTTGCTCACAAGGGAAGTCTATAACACTGTATGGAGAGGTCAATCCAGATCCATCATCATTGCTAGAAAAACAACTCACAGCATTTCTTTTATTTACCAACAGTGAAAGCAAATAGCATTGTCCTCATATTTAGACAACAGATTATGACTAAGGAAATCAAGAATAGAAATGCTCAGTGGACTATGTTGTCCTTAAAAAAATGAAGTGATATACTTACTGAAGCATATCCAGGTTACTAAAAAATACTTTTGGCAAGGAATTTTTAAAATTGTAAAGATGCATTAAAAATATAGGATAACTTTTAATGCCAAATTATTTTTTAAAAAGTGACTCATTTACTGAACTCACTTTCCTCTTTCTGTTTTATTCCAGAACCTACAGATAGGCCTCCTTTGCTGTTAATTGCAAATTCTGAAACAATTGAGGTTTTCTATCTTAATGGAAGTAAAATGGCAACCCTGAGCTCAGTCAATGGAAACGAAATTCATACTCTGGATTTTATTTACAATGAAGATATTATTTGTTGGATTGAATCGCGAGAATCTTCAAATCAGCTCAAATGTATCCAGATAACAAAAACAGGAAGATTAACAGATGAATGGACAATCAGTATTCTTCAATCCTTTCACAGTGAGTTTCGATTTATATTATATGCCACCCTTTAAGGATTTCATTTGCAGACCAGTAGACAGGATTCTTAGATTTTCTAGCATAGCTAATGGCTTTTGGAAAGCTATATATGCAAGTATGAATGCACTTAAATAAGTATATTCCCTACGTGTTTTGCATATACACACATATACACAAGAATTGCACTGTTTATGTAAGCGGTACATTGAAGGGTTAATTTTAATTCTTTCTTTAATGCTTATTGCAGATAAGAACTGTGATTTTTCACTGAATGATAGTTCACAATGTGATAGTGAAGGTAGGATTAAAAAACAACAACCACAACCAAAAACAAGAAACAGATTTGATAATATAAGCTCTTCAACTGTAGTGTTTGTTAAAATACCTTGAAAACTATAAGTTTTATGCTAATTGGTAACAACTACCTGTGTTTGTTGACTTTTTTCCTAGTAAATCAGAGTTTTTATAATCTTCTTCCTAAAGAGTAATTTGTAATTTGTGATTCACTTGATTTCTCATGTCGGAAATTCACAAACTATTAACTGTCTTTCTCTTTCTGTATATCACATTGTCACATGCACATACATTCCCCCCCTCACTATTCTGCTCTCTACCCCTCCCACATGAGAGTACAAAAATTTATTTGTGCTTGCCTGGGGAAACAGTATGCATGAGAATTTCAAGATGTATTCATTTATTTTATGATTTATAGAAAAAACTTATTCTTATAAATGCTACCAATATAAAACTTGGTAGAGAAATGAAGGAAATGTACAATCAAGAAGAAAAAAAAAGAGTGCTGTGATAGAATAAATTTAGTTTTCAGATGTTGAATGTTTGGTGATTTGAATTCAGTAATCATATTTTATTGATGTTTGTGATGTACAGTTTCAGGGACTGGTTATTGATCCTTATTAAATGCAAGAAAATAGTACTATGTAATGTTTGAAAATTATGATTAGATTGAATAAAAACAGTGGCAAAGATTGTAAGAAAAATGGAATATGAAGTGAACAGAAGTAAATGTTTAACAAATAGAATCCAACATTTTGAAGATTTTCTTAACATAATTAAAATAATTGATAAGGTCATTTATTGTGACAGTGGACCAAAAATGCCTAGTGAAAATAGTGGACACTGTCTATTTCAAGGATTCCATGGAGAAATGATAATTCATAATAAACAGTAAATAACTATTGGTAGTAGCACAAGGAATGTTTCTGTGTGATTTGAGTATTTCAGACATTGGCTCAGCCAGCAGTTGAAAATCATTTGAACAAAAGACTCTGGTTTCTGCCATGTTAGTGATTACCTTAACTAATCCAAATGTATTTCTCCCTAACAATGGAATACTGGCAGTCAGATTGCTAGAATATTCACTAGGTCATCGGGTAAAATTATTTTCCAAGGTTACTTAAGCAACTTTTTTTATACATTTAATATGCCCTAATAATAGTAGTAATCCTTTCTTTAATATGTATTTTTAAACAACTTTAATAGTACATCTCAGATTGGTTAAGCAACTCTACATTAGAATATTTGTAGAAAATAATTCAGAACTTAGATTTCATGTGATTTATAAACAATTCTTGGCAAATCTAGAAAAATAGAGATTGATTTTGTTAGGTAGTTCACTAAAATGATGAACAGACATTCATTTTGAACTATACAAAATTAATGCAATGGAAACATCTTAATTAGAATAAATAGTTGTTAATGAAGTCGGATTTAAGCCATGCAATTCCAGTCACTTTAGAAAGAAGTGATTAAATGTGTGGAAGTAATACAGTGATGGGAGTGGGACAGAGGTGTGAGCTGGGCTGGGCTCCTCTATCATTGCTTGTAAGCCATGTATTTTATCAACATGTCACAGGACAGCTTCCAATGGACTGTGCATTCACCATGACAATTTGTGAGTTGATAATGAATTTTGAATATTCTTTGCATATGTAATTACTTAAAATCTCTGTTGTACCATATAAGCAAAAATAATGAACTGATGGGAGTATGCCTGAATACCTGTCACTAGCCACTATTCCAGAGATTATCTCTTTAGGTTTTCCTCCCTCATTATCTTTAGATACTTTTCTCTGAATTTACCTGAAGAAAACATTCTTTTTTGGAAAAAAATAAAACTTTTATTTTTCAAAGTATTACTATGAGGAGAATCATTACAGGTCAAACCGACTTGAATTTAAATTTTACATAATATTTTAGTAAACATCTTATTGCAATATTAAAATTTTTATGGCATATCTCATCTCACTGGATACCCACCACATCTCTGTGGAGTATGCAGGAGAGATACTCTTCCCATTTTATAATAGACACAATTTTAACTACAGAACTAAGATGTGTTAGGCAATATTGAATGGCTAAAAAGAAGGCAGAGATAGGACATCTAAATCCTATGTTCTTTCTTCTACATTAACAAAGGCAAATACAGGTCCCTTCAAAGAATTTCCCAAGTCTAGCACAAATAATCATATCTACAACTTATTAAATGTGCTAAAAGACTACATGCAATAGGGAGGCATTATTAGTCCCCTTATGCTGAAGGGAAAAATCAAGACTCTGAATTTGGGCCAGACTTCCTAGCCTTCGCTACACCGCACTGCCCCAGGGGTCTCAACTTTTGTTTTTCATTTCAGACAGCCAAAACAATCAGGTACACTAACATTAGTAACAGTGGCTCACAAAGACAGTGTCTACATGGGAGAGAGGTATAAGGATCTTGGAAGGGGGTGAACAAGATGAGTTGTACCAAGGCCATGTCATTTGAAAAGGCCCAACACATGATTCTGATATGGCCACCTAGGGAGGCCTACCTTTAATACTGAGAATCATGTCTAAGCAATATTGTGAGAGAATGAGGAAGACTGATAATAATGTGCTCAGTAAACTATATTGACAAAAGGAACACTGGGGAAAATGCTAGAGATTATATTTTGAATTGAATTCATTCTTCTTTATAAAGATACTTGATATTTATTAGCTAGTATTTTTGCCTGAAAGTTACAAAATACTAGATTTTGAAGAAAATTTTGGAATTAAATGTTTTGTAAGCAAAATTTGTTCTCCAGGGATTCACGTAAAGTACATTTACGACAACTAATTATTTCTCCCAAGTTTTTCTTAGGGAATACTGTGGTAGGAACACAGATACCTAAAATCAGCAAAAATGATGGGATTCCTAACAGTAGTGATGCTCAGCTATTTTCCTCAGGACAAAGTGCACAAAGATGATTGAGACAGATAAGATTATTTTCTGGGTGTATCCCTTATTAAGGAAGATGATTCAGGACCAATTGTTCTCTTCCAGGTATATAGTAGATACTTTCATTCGGTTTTTATGTATATTCAGTATTCTGCAAAATTTGAGTATCACTATTAGGATTCTAATTTAGACTTAACCAGCTTGTCTTCATCCATTCATGGGCTCAGCTACAGTCTAGCATAGCGTGCCAGGCCAAAAACTATAAAGGATTGCTTATTCTTTATACACTTTGCTTCTGAATTATCCCCATTCACTGGCTTTTATCTTTCTTTTATTTGGTCTGTTTCGATATCAGCTTAACTCATTTTCCATTTGAACCTCTGCCTTGATCCTTGATTGGATAATTTTTGGATTCACTTTACCCATGTCTTTTCTCAACCCTACTTCTTTCTCTTGAGTTAGCAATTCTCTAATAATCATATAATATTAATAGATGACATTTACTGAATGTTTATTTTGTGCATTAATAATTATACACATATACCTATCACAAAAATTGTATATGTATACTGTATAAAATAGTTTATAGATAAGACAGTGAGCTTAAATAAATGTAATACTTTTTTAATTTAAAGGAAACCTTGACCTCTTAATCTCAATAGATACTGAGTAATGGCCTTTCTTAATTGTGCAGTATTCCCTATTTGCTTCTACCCAGCCTAGGAATTTCATAGCCTTCAGTGCTTCACAAGCATCCTCCATCAAGTTATGACTGGACAAAAATGACCAGGCTGTGTCCCTACTGTAAATACAAGCATAGCAGGCATAGTCTTGGGACAAAATAACCAACTTATAAGAGTAGAAATGCTAGATTCAAATAGTGTCAGCTCACAGTGAGTTTGCACTTTACAAGATGATCATGGAACTTTGCAGCAACATCCTAAGATTACACAGTATCACAGAATGGTATAATCATCATAGAAACTTGGCATGCAGTATTTAAGCATGTGACTTGTAAATAAAGTATTTTTATGACCTTTCCTCTGCAATTATCTTTCTCCATCTGATTGGAGAAAAGTCATTCACATTGTTTTAATTTGCCTTTATATGATTACTAGTGAAGTTGTCCACTCCATTGTGGACTTATATGTTCACGTCAGTCTTGACAAATCTGCTTGAGTGATCGTAATGCTCCATTGCTTAAAATTAAAATACAAAATATTCAGGGGCTTCCCATTTATCTAAGGAAAAAATGAAACTTCATTTTACGGCTTCTCTGCCTCTACCTTGCCTCTGCCCACTCAAATCACATGTTCTACCTAAAAAAAAAAATACTAGCACTTCCTTTAATGCACTTTGTTTTCTCATTTCCATGTGCGTTTGTATATGCTGGTTCTTCACCATAGGCCATAGTTGTCATTTCCTATAATCAAGTGTCTCTTACTCATGTTTTAAGGTATAATATCCTTTCCAAAAGTTTTTCTTTTGAGCTTAGCAGCCCTTCCTATGTGATCCTGGGACATCATAGTACAAATGCATTATATTTTATTTGTGTGTTTACCTGTCAGATTACCAAATAAAGGGTAACTACTTTAAGTTTAGGATGTGTGTTTTATTCACCTTTGAATCAGATTTCAGCCAAACGCCTGTCTGTTCTAGAATAAACGTAGGTAACAAGTAAAGGATGAGGGTGGAGAATTAGACGGGACAAGGGTAAGACCAACTTCTGGAGAGACCATGCCAAATCACTACTAGAGACATGGGGAAAACCAGTCTGCATTATGGCTAAGTAAGATCTTTTCTGTATCTAGATAATAGCCTCATGTGAATCTTGGTGTTCTTGAGATATAGGTTTGTTCAGCAGCTATTGGCTTTTATTTGTGTTCAATCTCTGACTTCCCCAGGGTCAGTAAATTTGCCTATAGATTCGTTTTGGAACCTAACCTCGATGACAATGGAAAAAACTTGATCCAAATCTGTTTGAGTCTCCCCACCCCCCAAAGCAGTTGTAATTAAACATTATTGGAGCCAAAGGTCTTAAAATAGAGGTCAATTAATTCTTAGCACAGGAACAAAACAGAACAACACATCTTGTAATCTTAACCTTTCTCCTCCCCTCAGTCTGATTAGACATTTTCTTAAGAAGGAGGTTCTACTATCTTATATTTAGGTCCTTAGATGCGTAAAACAGTAGATGTGCTTCCCATCTCAGTCCTGTATACTTAGTTATTATCAAGGTCCCAAATGTTTTTGGGGTAAGCAGTAAAGAGCAAAGTCAGGATGTTCTTTGTATCTCTCAACCTCTGAGAAGCCCTGTTAATTACCTCCACCCTAGAAATGTATGCATTTAATTCTTTGTGAGAGATGAAGTATGTTCAGCAATTAATCAATTTTGGTTTTAGCATTTCATTAGAGAAAGTTCAAAAATTGGGCAGCTCTGAGCTCAGGAGAAGAGGAAATGGTGATGACCATCCTAATCTTATAAATTAGTGAGATTTGTTTTATTAAATAAAATGAAAATGAGAGACATAAAAGGAAATGAAAGAAAATAAAAGAATATGTTCTGATCTATATTTCCCACTCCAAAAAAAAAAGTCGTGTTGTTGTTTTAGCTGTGTAGAATCCAGACTTTTTGATCAGCATATTTTGTGGACATCTAAATTTTGCACAAAAATCTTGGCTATAGAAACTAGTCTTATATTATTCCCTAAGAAACAGCTGAGAAGAATCCAAAACACATCATCCATATAAGAAGGATATCATAAGTATTTATTCTCAGAGATGCATTTTTATTTAACTGCTGTTTGATAAGCAACTGGATGTTTTATTAAACTCTTTATACTTCTTAAAAGTTCCTCATCTTTTATTTAGCATATTTATATGGAAACATAAAAATCACTTTTTCTGAGACATGGCTGCTGTGTGTGTGTGTGTGCATGCATGTGTAGCTAGTTATTACAACACATGCTTGCTGGGATCTGGAATTTTAACAAAGTGATCAGACCGTCCACTGAGAACTCAAAAAAAAAAAGACAGTTAAAATTAGCAAAGATGTTGATCTGAGGACATATTTCCAGAGAATTTTTAAAATTCTTCTGATACCATATGCTCAATGTTGTAGGCATTGTATTAAATTATTCGTTAATTTTTTATATTAACATTACATAAATTTATACTTTGGAATAAGTAACCTGTTCTAATTGACAATCAGTACAGAACCATAAAATGCCAACCCGAATGCCTAGAAAAGAAAAAAAAAAATTTAAGTCTGCGTACTCTGTTACTCTACAAATTGGTCTTTATTGTTAGTTCAGTTGCCAGGCTGGAAATAACTCAATTACTATATTATTGTCGTTTGGCGACATACTTGAAATTAACCGAAGCAGAAATTAGAGATGTGCTAAGCTTCAATTGTTCATATTCATTTTTTCTATGAATTTGATAAAATATATTTCACACACACTAAATATAAATATACTCCCCTCCAAATTTTGCTGTTTGCCATGTAGAACTTTTAAATCATTATTCTCATAGTATGCTTTGTCTAGATCCACATTTCTGTTTGTTTTATTAATGGATTTTAATTATCACATTTCTGTTTATTTTATTAATGGATTTTAATTATCAAAGTGGAAATTTTTTCATGATCCCATTACAACGCCATATACCAGGTAGAACATAATGTTTAGCAGTTTACTTTATCTACCAACCTGAAACTTGGAAAGTAGGATGCTCTTTTCATCGTGAATAACTCATGAAGTACATTTGGAATCCATGATGTATACTCATTCAAACTGGTGTTTCTGTCTTGGTCAACTTTATCTTGGTAGAAGAGAGAAGGAAGTAAGGGAAGAAGAGAAAAGATATGGAAAAAAGAGAAATTATCACTTTTTTGGCAAGTAGACTAGTAAAATAATTTCTGACTTAATATGTATTTGATAATTTTTCACTTTAAATATAATAGTATCATAGTGTACTTTCCTTTTATTTTGTTTTGCTTTTTCTTAAGGGATTTATGCCAAGTAAAATGAGCATTGTTTTCTCATATTTCTTGGGCATCAGAAGGTTTTAATCTTGTCAAGACATTTACAATATATTAGGAATTTATCAAATCTAAAGGCCGTGAGCAGTAGGAGACAAATTAAGCAACGTAACTAAGCAAACTGGCGTGTATAGGATTTCAGTTTTTGAATAAGATTCTTGTTTTCTTTTTTTTTTTTTTTTTCAGGCTGTAACGTCTGTGACTTACAGATTTTCTGTGACACTCGGCTTTGTATTTTCCTCACCGTGGTATTTGGGATGAGTTGATATGGTCCTAGCTCTGTCATTAACTAGCTGTGGGACCTTAAATAATTTTAAAATGAAATCACTTGTTCACACAATAGCTGGAATCCCTCCCAGATCTAAACATACTTTCCCCTTCCATTCCCTACTGTTTGATATTCTTGTTAATTTGCAGTATGCATGTGTCTTTGTGTGCATATGTGTCTTCCTCTCGTCTACTTTTTTTTTCCTCTCACCTAATTACTCACAATAGGTATATTTTAATCATTGTATAGTACTGTTCTCTAAGATATGTTCCTTGGGACACAAGTTTTCCTGGACATTCTTGGAAAGAATGAGTTTGTGGTCAAATGAGTTCAGGAAGTTTTGCATCTGTATACCCTTATTGGAGATTTATATGTATATTAGCCTATTAAAGATTCTGTGGAGTCCTTCTGTAAAGTACCTATTTTACTTTGTTTAGCTCAGGATTTCTTTAATTTCCTTGAGTACTGAACATTTTATTGGTATTTTTCTGGGTATGTCTGTGAGTGCATTTCTATGGGTGCTTGTTTCTAATGACATGTTATGAATATGTTTATGTGTCTAATACATATTAACACTCCAAATATCTAGTGTTTTATATTATCCACTTTGAGAAATATTGTTTTAGAGGTCTTATGGAATATCACTCATATTGTATCCTCCTACCACTTTTTACTGTCTCTGTGGCTAAACCTGTAAGGTCGGTGTTTACAAGGAGATACAGAGAATTACCGTAATAACAGTTTTCTGGCTATCTCTTCCCAAGAGCCCAACTACTTTTAGTTTATACCCAGAGGGTTATGAGAGTTATAGGATCCATATACCACAAGCCCTGAGACTATGGTGACAAAACCAGAGACCATTTCAGAACTGGACCTTAGAGGAATTAGTTATGCAGCAAAGATTTGGTCATGTGTGAAATTCATGCCAGGAAAGAGCCTAGCTAAAAGATGACTGTAGTTGATAATGGTAACAAAGAGTGTGTTCTGGAACTAACTTAGAATTGCAGCCAGTGTCAAGTAATTCCAATTTAATTATAACAATTTTTCCATGAGCTGGATAAATGTATGGTGACAGAAACTCTTAATGGTAGAACAACAGTGTCAGATGATGAGATGGTCATGTAGATGGTGAAGGATTTTTTAACTGATTATGAAGTATAAATCTAGATTAAAATATATGTATATTTTAAATATGTATATGTATATTAAAATATTCTGTAAGTCTTTGTCATCTTTTTTTTTTTTGGCTTAGTTGGGTCTTCGTTGCTGCACGCAGGCTTTCTCTGGTTGCGGTGAGTGGGGGCTACTCTTTGTTGCGGTGCGCGGGCTTCTCATTGTGGTGGCTTCTCTTGTTATGGAGCACAGGCTCTAGGCGTGTGGGCTTCAGTAGTTGCAGCACGCAGGCTCAGTAGTTGTGGCACACGGGCTTAGTTACTCCGTGGCAGGTGGGATCTTCCCAAATGAGGGATTGAACCCATGTCCCCTGCATTGGCAGGCGGATTCTTAACCACTGCGCCACCAGGGGAGTCCAGTCTTTGTCATCATAATGACAACATTTACTTGGTAAAGTTATATAAAGTCTCTTGACAACTTTTGTTGTTTTAATGTAAAAATTAACCTATATCATTTTAATCTCGCTGTTTTAAGGTATTAGTGAAGAGATCTATCTATCTATCAAGTACAATTATTCAGTCCAGTTTCACTAAGAAAAAGCAGGTAGTTATACTGTGTATCCAAAACTGAATGGTAGGGAAAGGCCTATGTACTACTAATCAACGAGACTAATTTTCTAACAAATCTATGGTTTAAAACATGTCCGACAAATGTACTAGAGAGTACATAAGAATAACAAAAGAAATATTACTTTTTTGTGTGTGATGGTCATAAGAATAACATTATTATTCTTATAACAAAGAAGATTCTATTTAAAATTTTTATGTTGTTGGGAGATTCTATTTTGTTTATTGAAAATAACAACAACAGCAACAGAAACCTTGTGGCTTGATAGAACAGTTCAGCTTGTCTGAACTGGTCAGAATAACTTAGTATCCATATGAAACACCTCACTTGGCCTTAAGACTTAGTTTGGTTGTTTGTGTTATTTAAAAATATTTTGTTAAATTTTTTGGAGTCATGAGAGGTGAATGAGTTCAAAGTTATTATAAAATTTTAGAGCTTTGAGGATTTGATTTGTAAGAAAGGTATAACTTGAGTAAATTAGAACTATCATAGTTACCGCTACAAAAATTTTGAACTTGAAGGGGTACATTATAATTGTGCTTACTTATGCAAAACGCCATTGGCAATTACACCAGGTATTTAGATAATTTGTGCAAAAAAATGTTTGTTCCTAAAATGAAGATAATTGAGACAACATGTTCCTAATGTATGAAGTATGCAAATGATCATCTCAGTGTTACATTCCATTCTATATGTTTAGTCTGAGCTTTTGTTTCTGAGACTCTCAGTTAATGTCGTTCCTCCTATGTCCATGGGATGATATTCACACAATATACATGGAGTATCAAGGTAATTATTTTGATAAATTCAAGCTGAATCATTTGTGTTTTTCAAATTTGTTCTCTTAAATTATGGGAATTTAATTATTTTTTGTACTTCATATTGAAAGTTGTACCTGATTTATTTCTAAGCACATTATATAATGTTAAAAGTATTGAAAGATGACTCTAGTCATATATATATATATATACAACAAATACTTTATTAGAGCTTTTTGAGCCTTTAACAAGACATTACTTTAAGATTAATAATATTGATATTTTGGCATGGTCATAGATTAAGTGATATTAATATGTGAAAACCAAACTTTTAAAATATGTATATTTTTCAATTCAAAATTGTACCTAAGATAAGATGGGGGTTGAGCTATTATGTAATGTATATCCCTTATATACACCTCTTAAATTCTTATAAATATGAGTTATTTCAGAATTTACTGTTGCAGTTATTTAGTTTAGTGTATGTGGATTTCAGTGTGAGTTAAATATTCTATACTTCTGAATGCTGTGAACTGTATCTTTCACCCTAAAATTCATATGTTGAATCCCTAATCCCCAATATCATGGGATTTGGAGGTAGGGCTTTTGAGAGAGATTTAGGTTAAAGTCATGGTAGTGTAGAGCTCCTATGATGTGATTAACACCCTTGTAAGAATAAGACGTGGCCAGAGTTCTCTCTCTCTCTTCCATGTGAGGTTACACCAGAAGGTGGCTACCTGAGCCATGAAGAGTCCTCACCAGACATAGAATCTGCTGGCACATTGATCTTGGACTTCTCAGCCTCCCAAGCTGTGGGAAACAGATGTTTATTGTTGAAGACACCCAGTCTATGGTATTTTGTTATAGCCTGAACTGACAGGCTGTTATATTTAAAATGAAAAGAGAAGACAGTCTTCTTTCATTCTAAAAATATAAGTATATTTCTTTCCTAATGTACCTATCTGGAGTGTCATGGGACGAATCCCCAGAAAAATAACACTCTGCCTCCATTTGTATAAGTCTTAGGTTACCTTTAGAATAAAATATCTGAGGTGGAGAACTGTAAACTCGTCATTGCTGGACTAGCTTAAATCCTCATTTCTTCTGTGTCATTCCTCAATTCAGAGATGCCCTGATATCTTTCAGGATGTCTCAGTGTGACTCCTAGAAATAATTTCCACTCATGTCAAACAAATTAATCACTTGGTGACTGGTTTTCATCATTGGATTTGACTCTTAAAAAAGAAAAAGCAATACAAAGGCATTAATTGATCTTTATTATGTATATGTCTCCACAGAACTCATACCATTTCATTACCATTATGCAACTGACCCTAACAGTAGAGTAAGTTTAATATCTGAAATGTTTGCCAATAGCAAACATGGCTGAGAAAGCATCCTACAAATATTTGGTCTTTGGGCTTCTCAATTGATACTTCTTTTACTAGGCCCAGTGCAAGTGATAACATTGGTTTAACTGAACCTCGCTTTAATAACAGAATTAATCCACTAAAACTACATCAATACACACTCTTATTCACTTACTGTACACTCGAACTCATACCTAGGGGAAACATCATTTTCTACTTGTTGTGCTTCAGATTCTGGGTCTATAACTTGGGTAGGTTAAGAGATATGACAACTATGAATAATAAACAATAAAATATAGTATATATTATATAATATGTTGTATAATAATTGAATAATATAAATATATAATAATAAGAATCAATTAAAATTCTGTTTTTTTAGAGACATGAATCAAAAGGTGGAAAGGTAATCTAAAATAATCTAATATATGTCAACAGAAGTAGTCTAGATAACTAGTAGTCTCAGAGACAAATCAGGGCCAAGGTGTCAGTAAATTCTTATTTAAAGGACAGGAATAAGAGCCACAAAGTTACATGACTCTGATGGTCATAAAATGATTCTTGGTATGAATAGAAAAAAAAGAAGGGCTCTAGAAGTCAAGATGTGGCAGTTTTAATGCAAAAGTGGTTATGGTGCTATTTTATCCTCAGTACAACATTGTCTGTTCATTCTTCTGATCTTTGCTTTATTATCTCTTCTTAGTCACTCAGGCTCACCAGTCGTCATCATTCTTCCACACTGTTATATGGCACTCTCATCCCTCGTACTACTGTTACACACCCTGGGTCTTCATACCTTCAGATTACTAGCGGCCTAATTGCCCTTTCTTAAAATTACTCCTCCACATTAAATGATACCTCTCCTTCTTGTATACATCTTTGCTGGGTAAAGGATAGTGATTTGCCAAATTTGAGCTCACAGGTAAAATCAAGGAAAATACCACAGCTGATTAAAGAACAGGGCTTCCCTGGTGGCACAGTGGTTGAGAATCTGCCTGCTAATGCAGGGGACACGGGTTCAAGCCCTCGTCTGGGAAGGTCCCACATGCCACGGAGCAACTAGGCCCGTGAGCCACAGTTACTGAGCCTGCGCATGTGGAGCCTGTGCTCCGCAACAAGAGAGGCCCGCACACCGCGATGAAGAGCGCCTCCCGCTTGCCACAACTAGAGAAAGCCCTCGCACAGAAACGAAGACCCAACACAGCCATAAATAAATAAAAATAAAAAGAGAGTTCCAATTTCAATGGTCAGCTACTCTTACAAATTCCCATAATCAGAAAATGCAAACTTAAAAAAAAAAAGAACAAAGGAGCTGTGACTTAAGATGACTCCTACACTGACTGATGTCGAGGTGGAAGAACAGATTTTAGGCAAGAGGTTCTTGAGCAAAGGTTACTTGGAATAGAAGAGCCATATTGATTTGAAAATATTTATTGGACACTTACCATGGGGTAAACACAATTCTAGGCTTCAGTAATATAGCAGTGAACGAGCCATACAGTATCCCTGATCACATGGGGCTTATTCTAGTGTGGGGAGATGGTGAACTACTAAATAATTAATTTTGATCGATATGACAGCTCCAAAAAAAAATAAATGATGGCAATGATATTGACTGGTGGGAATGAGTCATTGTGCCTGTTGGGGGATGTGGGGTTGTGCGGGGGGGGGCATGGTCTTCTCAATATGCACTGGTCAAGGGAGACCTTTCTGGGAACTAACATTTGAGCAAATACCTGAATAAGGGAAAGGGCAAAGCCATGCACATTCAGATACTCTCTTTTCTTGTACATCAGGTACAGAGGTCCTAAGGAGGAAGCTTTCTTTGCAATTCAAGAAAAATTAAGGATGTCGGTTTAGCTGGAGTAAAGTGAGCAAGGAAGATATGAGTTAAAAGGGAGGTTTAGAAGCCTTGTAAGCCACATTAAAGACTTTGAATTTTATGCTAAACACGGGGGAAGTCATTAGAGATTTTTCAGAAGAGGACTGATATTTTGGAAAACAAGAATACAGACTCAAAATTTAGAGAAAAACCTGTTGTTCACTAAAACTGTGCAGAAGAAACAATAACACAATGGAAGTTGGTAGCCCACTACACCTCATTTCCTGGGTGGCCTTCCTGGAAAATGTTACAGAGAGAAACACTCCGTAGAGTTTTGACTTAAAATTGAGCTACAGTTTAGTAAACTTAGGTATTTATAAAAATATCAGTGATGCTACCAAACGTAAGGTAGATAGCTAGTGGGAAGCAGCCGCATAGCACAGGGAGATTAGCTCGGTGCTTTGTGACCACCTAGAGGGGTGGGATAGGGAGGGTGGGAGGGAGGGAGACGCAAGAGGGAAGATATATGGGAACATATGTATATGTATAACTGATTCACTTTGTTATAAAGCAGAAACTAACACACACACACACACACACACACACACAAAATATCAGCGATGTGCTTTTGAAAACATTCATACAGGAGAGTAAATCCCAACAGTCCATCAGTTTGTTAAGACATGTCTTACCTGGCAATCAAATGTAACATAGAACTCAGACTGTAAAGAATGGTGTTTTCTTTTTTGCTGACATGATATAATTTGTGTTTTACAGTGATCACTTTGGATGCTCTGTGAAGATTGTTATAGTGCATCTAAGAAGGAAATAGAGAGTCAGTTAAGTTATTGTAGCATCCAGGGGAGAGAAGGTAATGTCTTGAGCAAGGAAAGTAAGAGCAGAGATGGAAAGAAGTGGACAGTTTCAGATGAAGGCCTTAAGATTGGCTGATAGATTTAATATGGGGTGAAGTGGGAAGAGATAAAAATAGAATGAAGGATGAATCCATTTGAGTTACAGGTTGAAAATAATATTTTGCCTAGTGGGAAGAAGACACCTCTGTGTAAACTGTTTTTGTTGTTTGGTTATATTGAGAGAATAAAAACACTGGAATATTTTCTAAGTGCGTCCACCATAGGAAATGATTGACTTGTAGCTTGAGATAGAGGAAGGAATTGAGAAATAGTGGAACCGGGAAGTTACAAATACCTGATACTGCTCACCATCCCATGTCAGAAACACCTCCTTTGTCTTTTTTCATAAAGACATATACACAGATTGTATGTAGAACTTTGTGACTACTCCTATCAAAAACTGATACTCACTTGGACTACATTTCATGTGTTTAAGAAATTGGAACAGAGCTAGGAAGAGGCAAAGTTTCCTTAAAGGAAAAGAAAAGGGCTCTGTAACATGCCACAGATTCTGTTCCTGATTAAGGGTGTACCTGCCCACCATACACCCAAATTGAACTTCTTTTTTTTTTTTTTTTGCATTTTTAAAAGCAGCTTTATTGAAGTATAGTTTACATATCATAAAATTCATCTAGTTTAAGTATAAAATTCAATGCTTTTTACTAAATTTACAAAGTTGTGCAGGCATCACTACAATTCAGTTTTTTTTAAGATTTTTAGAAATTTCATGTAATGTCTGAAACATTTATATTAACATATTTCCATACAAATAACCCAAAGAAAGTTTAGTATTAGTTGGGGTTTTTTTGTTTGCTTGTTTTTTTATACTGCAGGTCCTTATTAGTCATCAATCTTATACACATCAGTGTATACATGTCAATCCCAATCGCCCAATTCAGCACACCACCATCCCGACCCCACCTTGGTTTTCCCCCCTTGGTGCCCATACGTTTGTTCTCTACATCTGTGTCTCAACTTCTGTCCTGCAAACCAGTTCATCTGTACCATTTTTCTAGGTTCCACATACATGCATTAATATACAATATTTGTTTTTCTCTTTCTGACTTACTTCACTCTGTAGGACAGTCTCTAGATCCATCCACGTCTCAACAAATGACTCAATTTCGTTCCTTTTTATGGCTGAGTAATATTCCATTGTATATATGTACCACATCTTTATCCATTCGTCTGTCGATGGGCATTTAGGTTGCTTCCATGACCTGGCTATTGTAAATAGTGGTGCAATGAACATTGGGATGCATGTGTCTTTTTGAATTATGGTTTTCCCAGGGTATATGCCCAGTAGTGGGATTGCTGGATCATATGGTAATTCTATTTTTAGTTTTTTAAGGAACTTCCATACTGTTCTCCATAGTGGCTGTATCAATTTACATTTCCACCAACAGTGCAAAAGGGTTCCCTTTTCTCCACACCCTCTCCAGCATTTGTTGTTTGTAGATTTTCTGATGATGCCCATTCTAACTGGTGTGAGGTGATACCTCACTGTAGTTTTGATTTGCATTTCTCTAATAATTAGTGATGTTGAGCAGCTTTTCATGTGCTTCTTGGCCATCTATATATCTTGTTTGGAGAAATGTCTATTTAGGTCTTCTGCCCATTTTTGGATTGGGTTGTTTATTTCTTTAATATTGAGCTGCATGAGCTGTTTATATATTTTGGAGATTAATCCTTTGTCCGTTGATTCATTTGAAAATATTTTCTCCGGTTGTCTTTTCGTCTTGTTTATGGTTTCCTTTGCTGTGCAAAAGCTTTGAAGTTTCATTAGGTCCCATTTGTTTATTCTTGTTTTTATTTCCATTACTCTAGGAGGTGGATCAAAAAAGATCTTGCTGTGATTTATGTCAAAGAGTGTTCTTCCTATGTTTTCCTCTAAGAGTTTTATAGTGTCCAGTCTTACATTTAGGTCTTTAATCCATTTTGAGTTTATTTTTGTGTATGGTGTTAGGGAGTGTCCTAATTTCATTCTTTTACATGTAGCTGTCCAGTTTTCCCAGCACCACTTATTGAAGAGACTCTCCTTTGTCATAGATTAGTTGACCATAGGTGTGTGGGTTTATGTCTGGGCTTTCTCTCTTGTTCCATTGATCTATGTCTCTGTTTTTTGTGCCAGTACCATATTGTCTTGATTACTGTAGCTTTGTAATATAGCCTGAAGTCAGGGAGTCTGATTCCTCCAGTTCCGTTTTTTTCCCGCAAGACTGCTTTGGCTATTTGGGGTCCTTTGTGTTTCCATACAAATTTTAAGGTGATTTGTTCTAGTTCCGTAAAAAATGCCATTGGTAATTTGATAGGGATTGCATTGAATCTGTAGATTCCTTTGGGTAGTATAGTCATTTTCACAATATTGATTCTTCCAATCAAAGAACATGGTATATATCTCCATCTGTTGGTATCCATATTTAAGCTATGATATAACTCCTCCTACTTCTACTCATTTTTAGAATATGCCAAGCTCATTCCTCCTTGGTAGGCTCTGCCCCCAATTCTCCACATGCCTAACAACTTCTTGTCACACTGAGCTCAGTTCAAATATCATCCTCCTCAGAATTCCCTCTGTGATCAGTCACGGAAGTCATTATCCTGTCTTATTTTCTTCATGATGCTAGCACTGTCTATCTAATTCTACCCTTCTTGAGGAGAGGACTGTGTGAGGGATCATCTTGATCATGGCCAAATATAGTTGTTTCATCACAGAACCATATTTTGTATAAGCAGAGCAGAAGATTTCAAGACAAGTTATTTTTAAATTTCCCTGGCTTCATTTTTGAGCATTTATGGAGTATCCTTCATGATTTAGCATTAAGCTGAATTACAGGTAATTTAAGGGAACAAAAACTGTCATTGGTATAGACAGTCTAGTTTAGATATAGGTCTAAAAATAACATCCAAGTGATGGGAAGTCAACAAAATCTAATTTTAAAAATTATAGGGATTTGACTACTATATTAGTTTTCTATTTCTGCATAGCAAATTACCCCAAAACTTAGAGGCTTAAAAACAGCAAACATCTATTATCTTACACTTTTTGTGAGTCAGAAATTCAGGGAATGCTAAGCTAGGTGGTTGTCATAGGGTTTCTCATGAGGTTGTAATGAAGATGTTGGTCAGGAGTGCAGGCATCCAGTGGCTTCACTGGGACTGGAAGACTGGCTTCCAAGCCCATTCTTGTGATTATTGGCAGTAGACTTGTCTCCTTTCCTACATGGGCCTTGGCACAAGGTTGCTTGTATATCATCATAGCATAGCAGCTGGCTTCCACCAGAGTGAGTGATGCAAAGAGAGAGAGAGCAAAACGGAAGTTATAATACCTTTTATGACTTAGTCTTGGAAATCACACTGTGCCATTTCTACCACATTCTATTTATTTATTTTTTTAACTTTTTATTTTATATTTGAGTATAGGTGATTAACAATGTTCTGTGTGTTTCAGGTGTACAGCAAAGTGATTCAGTTATACATTTACATGTATCTTCTTTTTCAAGTTCTTTTCCCATTTACATAACAAATGGGATTGTTACATAATATTGAACAGATTTCCCTGTGCTATACAGTAGGTCCTTGTTGGCTATCCATTTTAAATATAGCAGTGTGTACATGTCAATCCCAAACTCCCTAACTATCCCTCCCCCTAACCCCTCCCCCCTGGTAACCATAAGTTTGTTCTCTAAGTTTGTACCACATTCTGTTTTGTACAAACCAGTCACAAAGAACAGCCCGCATTCAAGTGGAGGAGAATTAAGCTCTACCTTTTGCAAGTGGAGGAGTAAGCTCTACCTTTTGCAAGTGGACACATTTTTTAGATTATCAAAACTACTAACTTCTTATCAGTTAGCTTATATATTGCTAGTACTGTGCTATTCTCTAGTGTGTGCTCCTTATAAGCTGTCACAGAGACATAAACTAAAGTGCAGTCTTTTAGTTCCCTCTGGGAAGCAACTAATATTTGTGGAGTACCTACTACATGTCATTGTACTGGATTCTTAATGTGTGTTGTCTGATTTAATCCCCTGGCCACTTTGTAAACTGGATATTATATTTATTTAATACAAAAGCAGAGGCTTTTATGAAGTAGAACATACTCTAAGTAGGGAGTTAGGCTGAACTAAATGATATACACTGCTTTACTTTGGTATAATCACACTAGAGGCCTTTGATCCAGTTTAGCCACAGACAGGTTTTGTTGGAAACACAAAATACTTTATAATTTAAAAAACATCAGTTTACCGTATTTAGAAATTGGCAGACTTCAAATGAAGTTCAGAAATACTTATTTTGCGCTTCTCTGAAACAATAAAGCATTTCTGTATCAAAACAGTCAGCTGAAATTGAGTCTTCCTTTTCAGGGAGATGTATACATTTAAGTCATCATCTAGGTTTGTCATAATCCTTCTTAACAGGTTTTACCTATTTATATTATCTTTCTAATCTTGTGGATGTTTATATTTGCTATTTCTGGCTAGTTAAATATAGCAAATAATTAAAGAAAATTCAAGTACTCAACTTTGTCAATATATAATTTTCAAAGAGTTAAAAACATGACTTGTACAAATATTTAATGAATGTATATTAAGGAATTATTTAGCTCATTAATAAGAGAACCAGCAGGATGGTAAATCTGGTTCAAAGAAGTACAGAAAAGACTGAAGTATTTACAATCAGTGAAAGAAAAAATTCTGAATTAAGATTATAAAGTGAGATATAAAACTAGTTAATGTCATACTGGACAGTAAAACTGGGGTTATATTTACTACCTGATGGAAATCATTTGCATCTCTATTGGACAAAAATTTTTTTTAATGTCTCGGTCTACACATTAATATTTAAATTCATAGAGACTGGGACCTAATCAATATTAAATTGTAAATTAAACAAAGGTATATTCCCTAGAGGAACTAAACAGTCTTTGAAAGGGCCTATTAGACAATGGTCCAGTATGACATTAAACACACATGCAGACATTCCTTTTATAATTTTTCTTAGCAAGATTTTGACTTTGTTCTCAATTATTTTGTGGCATAAACTACTCTACTGAATAATACTTGAAGTAATACTTGAGTAGTATTATTTGCTAGAGCTGCCATAACAAAATACCACAGACTGGGTGGCTCAAAAACCAGAAATCTGTTTTCTCATAGTTTTGAAGGCTGGAAGTCCAAGATCAAGGTGCTACAGGTTTGGACTTTCTGAGACCTCTCTCCTTGGCTTGCTGATGGCCTTTCCTCTATGTGCAGGTAGCCCCAGTGTTGTCTCTGTATGTCCTAATCTCTTTTTATAAGGACATCAATAAGTTTGGTTTAGAGCCCACCCTAATGGCCTCATTTTAATATAATAATCTCTTTAAAGATTTTATTTCCAAATATAGTCACATTTTGAGGTGCTGGGCGTTAGGACTTTAACATATGAATTTGGGGGGAAAACAATTTAGTCCGTAACACTGCACATATATTGCACTGTAGTGAATCAAAAGTGTTTAAGTTCTACATTCACCAATTCTGTTAATTAATTCCTTGCCTTATGATGTGATGAAAAAGCTGATGTAACATTTTTTTATCCAATTATAGATTATCATAAGTATCTTCTTTTTTAAAACTTTAACCTTGAATTTTTAAATTAATTTCCACAGGGTAGAACTTTAAGTTTTTACACCTAACATATATTGGGTTTTAAAAAGATAAAGTTACTTATATTTACATAATACTTTAACAAGTTTCAAAATACTTTCAATATTTTTTCACTGTAATTTAAAAGTTTATCAATATTGATATTTAGATTATTTTATGATTCAAAAGAAAGTGGTCAATACTTTCAGATGTTGTAGACATGAACAGAAAAGCAAACTTGGCTTTTGGCAAGTAAGAAATCCTGAATGACCATAAAGCAGCTATTTGAAAAGAACAGTGAGGGCAAAATCCTGGGCACTTTTGGTTGAAGAATGAATAAAAGGCAACTAGAGAAACATAATAACAGGAACATATGTAATTTTTTTTCTAGTAACAGTAAAGTAATAAGGGTCTTACTAAAATTTTAGAGACGATTTTGTAATGTCGTAAAAATCTCCTAAAATGTTCAAGTTATCTATCTATCCATCTATCTATCTATCTATCTATCTATCTATCTATCTATCGCTTACTGGAACTCTTTGTTTAATTGCTTTAATTCTCTAATCTCAATAAACATCACATTAAAAGCAGATAGAAACTTCAAATATAGGAATAGGAAACAATGCCAATTCCCACAGTTACTGTTTGGCTAATTATTAGGTTCTTTAGTGAGACGTTGCCGCTTCAAACTAGGATGTTGTTAACAATACCTATTGTTTCAGTAGCAGAGCATCTTTGCAGCCATACAGAGTTGAAAGAAGTTGTGAATGCTGTCAAACGTCTCTTTTGTCTGAATTTACAATTGCATAGACTAAACCAACTGCATGCCTAGCATGAGAGATTGGTCATTGAATGGACTTTGGCATATAATTTATCAGAACCCTAGGTATCTGAAATGGCATTTGAAACAGTGGGTTCTGTTCTCTACCTGCTATAATAATGCAAAGGGAATAAAAAACAAAGCTAAGTATACATTTCCACATTTCTAGAGACAGAAAAAATAGTTCAGAAATTTAAAACTCCTGGCTGCTGAACTGATTCATGTACTTTGTGGAACATTTAAATGCTTATGTTTCCATAAAGACTGTGTAATTCAGAAATGAAATTGTAATTGACAGACTGACAATCTGTATCCAGTGAACTGCAATATGTACTTTTTGCTTGCCCTTGTAGGGACTGATAGAAGTTCCCACAAAATTGCTGCTTTCTCTACCTTGCTTTGACAATATATATATACTATTATGACTATAATGATGGCATATGCATCTATGTTAGTTTTTTATTGAAATAATATCATTCATGTAGCAACATGTTACCAAGAATCTTTTGAAGCATAGAGCAAGAAGAGCATTTAGGTTCAGATTACAGAAAGAAACTCTACTTAGCCAGTGAATCATAGATCCATATTAAGTTCAAACAAGGAGGTATCAAATTATAATTTTCAATAGATAAATATATGAGTGTCATAAAATTCAGGAATGAATATAGACCAGAAATTTATGTATGGCATTATTGGGAGAACCAGCCCAATACTGATGATCTAACAGCATTAGTGGAATTGAATGCTTCTAGGCATCTTAAAGAAAAGGAATGTTTAAATGAGATCTGTAGTTAGGTATAAAACTGATCAGTGCCTCACAGGATAAGAGACTAAAATTTTGGGGGTTATCCTTTCTACTAGATAAATATCAACAGGTTAGCATGAAATTTCACAGTGTAGTTCTGATTAAATAGAAAATACTCAAGTCAAAAACAGATACAAAAAGCTAACACCTATCCTTCTCAAACTCTTCCAAAATATAGCAGAGGGAGGAACACTCCCAAACTCATTCTACGAGGCCACCATCACCCTGATACCAAAACCAGAAAAAGATGTCACAAAAAAAGAAAACTACAGGCCAATATCACTGATGAACATAGACGCAAAAATCCTCAACAAAATACTAGCAAAGAGAATCCAACAGCACGTTAAAAGGATCATACACCATGACCAAGTGGGGTTTATCTCAGGAATGCAAGGATTCTTCAGTGTAGGCAAATCAGTCAATGTGCTACACCATATTAACAAATTGAAGGAGAAAAACCATATGATCATCTCAATAGATGCAGAAAAAGCTTTTGACAAAATTTGACACCCATTTATGATAAAAACTCTCCAGAGAGTAGGCATAGAGGGAACTTACCTCAAAATAATAAAGGCCATAAATGACAAACGCACAGCCAACATCATTCTCAATGGTGAAAAACTAAACCATTTCCACTAAGATCAGGAACAAGACAAGGTTGCCCACTCTCACCACTCTTATTCAACATAGTTTTGGAAGTTTTAGCCACAGCAATCAGAGGAGAAAAAGAAATAAAAGGAACAAATTGGAAAAGAAGAATTAAAACTGTCACTGTTTGCAGATGACATGATACTATACATGGAGAATCCGAAAGATGCTACCAGAAAACTACTAGAGCTAATCAATGAATTTGGTAAAGTAGCAGGATGCAAAATTAATGCACAGAAATCTCTTGCATTCCTATACACTAAAGATGAAAAATATCAAAGAGAAATTAAGGAAACACTCCCATTTACCACTGGAACAAAAAGAATAAAATACCTAGGAATAAACCTACCTAAGGAGACAAAAGACCTGTATACAGAAAACTATAAGACACCAATGAAAGAAATTAAAGATGATACAAACAGGTGGAGAGCTATATACCATGTTCTTAGATTGGAGGAATCAAGATTGTGAAAATGACTATACTACCCATAGCAATCTACAGATTCAATGCATTCCCTATCAAACTACCACTGGCATTTTGCACAGAACTAGAACAAAAAAATTCACAATTTGTATGGACCCACAAAAGACCCAGAATAGCCAAAGCAATCTTGAGAAAGAAAAATGGAGCTGGAGGAATCAGGCTCCCTGACTTCAGACTGTACTACAAAGCTACAGTAATCAAGACAGTATGGTACTGGACAAAAACAGAAATATAGATCAAAGGAACAGGATAGAAAGCCCAGAGATAAACCCATGCACATATGGTCACCTTATCTTTGATAAAGGAGGCAAGAATATACAATAGAGAAAGAACAGCCTCTTCAATAAGTGGTGCTGGGAAAACTGGACAGCTACATGTGAAAGAATAAAATTAGGACAGTTCCTAACACCATACACAAAAATAAACTCAAAATGGATTAAAGACCTAAATGTAAGGCCAGACACTATAAACCTCTTAGAGGAAAACATAGGCAGAACACTCTGTGACATAAATGACAGCAAGATACTTTTTGACCCACCTCCTAGAGAAATGAAAATAAAAACAAAAATAAACAAATGGAACCTAGTGAAACTTCAAAGCTTTTGCACAGCAAAGGAAACTGTAAGAAGATGAAAAGAAAACCCTCTGAATGGGAGAAAATATTTACAAATGAAGCAGCTGACAAAGGTTTAATCTCCAAAATATACAAGCAGCTCGTGCAACTCAGTATCACAAAAACAAAAAACCCAATCCAGAAACGGGCAGAAGACCTAAATAGACATTTCTCCAAAGAAGATATACAGATTGCCAACAAACACATGAAAGGATGCTCAACATCACTAATCATTAGAGAAATGCAAATCAAAACTACAGTGAGGTATCACCTCACACCAGTCAGAATGGCCATCATCAAAAAATCTATAAACAATAAATGCTGGAGAGAGTGTGGAGAAAAGGGACCTCTCTTGCACTGTTGGTGGAAATGTAAATTGATACAGCTACTATTGAGAACAGTATGGAGGTTCCTTAAAAAACTAAAAATAGAACTACCATATGACCCATTAATCCCACTACTGGGCATATACCCTGAGAAAACCATAATTCAAAAAGTCTTGTACCACAATGTTCATTGCAACACTGTTTACAGAAGCCAGGACATGGAAGCAACCATCTGTCCATCAACAGATGAATGGATAAAGAAGATGTGGCACATATTGACTTACTTGTAGTGAAGTGGATGGACCTAGAGTCTGTCATACAGAGTGAAGTAAGTCAGAGAAAGAAAAATAAATACCGTATGCTAACACATATATATAGAATCTAAAAAAAAAAAAAAATTCTGATGAACGTTGGTGCAGGATAGGAATAAAGACGCAGATGTAGAGAATGGACTTGAGGACACAGGGAGGGGGAAGGGTAAGCTAGGATGAAGTGAGAGAGTAGCAATTGAAGTATATACACTACCAAATGTAAAATAGATAGTGGGAAGCAGCTACATCACATGGGGAGATCAACTTGGTGCTTTGTGACCACCTAGAGAGGTGGGATAGGAATGGTGGGAAGGAGATGCAAGAGGGAGGGGATATGGGGATACATGTATACATATAGCTGATTCACTTCGGTATACAGCAGAAACTAACACAACATTGTAAAGCAATTATACTCCAATAAAGATGTTTAAAAAAAAAACAAAAACAGATACATTCTTCTAGAGTTGCACCATCCATCTCAGTCACTAGCTTCCTCATTTTTTTAAAATTTAAATTAATTAAAGTGAAATTCAAAAAAGGTTTGGTTTTTCAGTCACACTAGCCACATTTTAAATGCTCACTAGACACAGTTAGTCGTTATTTTCTTGTACAGCATAGATAATAGAATATTTCCAATATTGAAGAAAGTAGTATTCACAGTGCTCTTCTAGAGAATTAATCAATCTTTGAGCAATCCTGTTTTACATTGCCTACATATGCCATTAAAAGAACATGTTCCTCCTTTTGCTTTATTTCCAAATATTGGATACTTTTTGTAAATAAAGGTATTTACAGCTCTCCTTTTCTACCTCTCCTGTTTTGTTTTGTTTTTTAAATAGGAGAGGATCTGAAAATAAGGGTTTACCTTAGTTCACAAAAAGTATTTACTCCTCTTACTACTAAAGCATTTAGCTGTGTCACTGAACCACTTATGCCCATGGGGTTAAATGAACTATTTGGACAAATGCAAAAACTAGGAGAAATATATTATTGTAAATACGTATTCTTTAGGATTTAGAAACTCCTTGTCCTTTTATCTAGGTCATCCTCAGTCCTTAGATAGCAAGAAAAGGGTATCAAGAGGTAGTCATTATTTTACAGAATAACTACTTAGTTACTTTGGCAATGCAAGAAATTATCCTTGCAGGGTTTTTTGTTTTTAATCATAAAACTACCTGTACTTTTGAAATATCCTCTATGGTGGTTTGGGCAGACTTATGTACTCTTTGGCTTATGATACTAGATTCGCACCTGTGATTCAGTGATTTTGTGTGTGTGTTTTTCAGATGTGCAACAAATGGCGATTGACTGGCTCACCAGAAATCTCTATTTTGTGGACCATGTCAGTGACCGGATCTTTGTGTGTGATTACAACGGATCTGTGTGTGTCACCCTGATTGACCTGGAACTTCATAATCCTAAGGCAATAGCAGTAGATCCAATAGCAGGGTAAGAAATTCTTCTTTATAGTGTTTGATCTGAAATAATTTCCGTTTAAAAAAATCAGAGTCTGACAAGAGTTGTGGAATGTAAGACGACAGGCTCATAAAATGTTTTTAATGTTTATTTGAGCAGTTGCATTGCAGTAAGGAAAAAAGAAGTTGTAATCTACCATCAGAAGGTGGGGCATAGCAATTCCTTAACACATCAGTATTGCAGGGCTAACCTAAGACACAGATAACCCACTACTCTTCCAAGAATTGCTTTGGGGTTGCCAGAGAAGACCCTCAGCATAGTTTTAAGTTAAAGAGAGGAGACTTAAGTTATTTAGCAGTGGACCTTATGGTTAGCAGGCTTCAAAAATACTACCTGAAAGATGGACTATTAACAAACTTAGCTCCAACACAACATTTAGGATTTATGAAAGGGGCATAATACATGTTCAAGGGTACTAGTATAACATTAAGGTCGTCTTTGTTAGTTGAAACCATTTTTTTTTCTCTAACTGCTGATGTGTAAACACTATATTACTATAGAGCTACAGAATTAATCATCAGAGTCCATCTTCACTTTTTCTTTGACTTTCCAATTTTGCAAGCCACTCTATTGGTTAAAAAGAGACCTTATTTTATCTGAACTTCTTTTAGCTAATAGGCTCATTCATCTTTTTTTAATATTTTATAATTTTTCAAAATATAGGTACACATGTTTAAATTTCCAATAACTCTGTTCATATAATTAGAAAATTAATATAGGAATTATGCTTTAGTTTTACAAACACTATGGTATTTTATAAAGTTCTATAAAGCCAGTTTTTTTTTACCAGTAACTATTGGGAAAGGATACTTTCAAATTAATGGCATAGTGTAAAACTTTAGTTGGAAGAGCTGGTGCTTTTTTCAGATGTAAGTTGTAGCAAAGATTTGAAAACTAAAATATTATCCTTGTTATTGTTGTAATCGTCCCCAAGCAGTTCAGGCTGAAATGTCTGATGGAACATATCCTAAACTGCCATAAGTCCCCATTCAACAAATGGGAAAATATTGACTGAAGAAACAGCTGTCATCCATATGTGGACTTTTGTCACTCTTAAAGTCTGATTGAATATTAAGATGCATCATCACAATGGTTCTGATTTTGACAAGAACAGCTTGCACGTAAGAGCTTTGCTAGGAAGGCTGTGTAATATAATTCTTGAATGTAGCTCTATTTGTATTTGCAGCAGATGGTTACTTGACTCAATCTGACTGCAGTGATGCCTCAAAAGACATGAGTAAGAGAAGTTGTATTTAAACTGATTTGTTTGGGTGTTGGTTAAGTGTAGTAAGGAAGAACTGGAAAATTACAAATGTGCTAACAACATTCTTTTGGCATTCTGTTTAGAAATATATTTGCTTGCGTGTTTTTCCCTGGATGTGCTAACTGAATTTAAAATTAGCCTTTAGATAGCCTTGTGTGTCAGAAATGTTGAGGTGAAGCTATTGTGTTTCTCCTGTTTTTATACCACTCTTATCCTGCCCCATTCTTTTAAAAAAAAAAATTATGTATTTATTTGGCAGTGCCGAGTCTTAGCTGCGGCATGTGGGATCTAGTTACCTCACCAGGGATCGAACACAGGCCCCCAGCATTGGGAACTTAGCCACTGGACCACCAGGAAAGTCCCAATCTTTCCCCATTTTTAAAAACAAAGATCCAGAGACCCTTTTCAAATAAAACTGCCAACCTGAAATATAATATATGTGACACCATCTCCCTTTCTGGAAAGCAACATGTTTTATGTTCTCAAGCTTCCTATTTCTCCCTGTCATTACATGAAAGAACCATATTTTGTCATTTTTGTCAAAGGAATTAGGAGTAGAAAACCCTCACACTGTTTGTGCTTATTCTCTGCTGGATTCCTTTGGGCCCTGGATTCCTTTACTGTTTAAGTGTAATTTTGTCATGTATCATTTATCACAATAGGTTCTTTGGAATTTTTTTGTCTGAGTTTGCTCTGTCTCTCTATCACCGTTTTTCAATCCTGAATTCTAGGAATCAGAGGAGGAAAAGCTCTGCTCTTTTATAAATATAATCCCATTTGTAATAGGACACTTTTTAAAAATATTTATTTTTCTCTTAATACTGTATCAGAAATTTGGCTAGGGTTAATGTGATGCTATCTAGGGAAGGAACAGCAGATTTTTTCTTTTCTTTTTTTTTTTCCTTTAACTTCTACTTTTGGGAGTTCAAGGGTAATTTGAATAGTTGAGGTTAGAACAACTCTGCATGACCTACTGAAGGGGACATGCACCACCAGTGAAATTTCTCCCACCTTTTCCTAATCGTCTGAGGTATATTTCTTTGGCTCTGTCTGTTATAACTTCAGTTCAGAAAACATCAGAATGTCTTAAAAGTCTGACCCGGCTCTTAGAGCTTGACCTCAATAGGTATGGAAATGGCTGGAGATTTGCCTTACCTCCTCACAGGCTGCATTGAAAAAAAATATTTTTTACTTGGCTGTACTTTTTTTCTCAACCTCCTATTCCCTATTTACAATATTATCATTCTAAATTTTTTAAATTTATTTTTTACTTCTCCACAGGTTGCATATAGATTAGTAATTTTCTCTAGACTATCCATATGACTTGGGCCAGGCTGCAATCCAAATTTGCCAGGAAGAGATTGTTTATAAACATTTTTTATTCATTTTCTTTGTTTTTGTGATGTTGCTATTGACTCATTAATTCAGGCTATTTTTCTGGAGATAATTGTTGAGACTTTCTTCATTTCAAATTTTAGCAATATTTTCTTCCAGTGGTTTCTTGAAGAAATTTCTAAGATTATTTCTATACAGTCATTAGAGTTTGAAGGTAGCATAGAGATTATAGTCCAACCAATATCAAAAATAGCTTTTCTGGTAGTTGTTATTAGAGCTCTGCCTGTTTAATGATTACGAATTTAATCTGAAGTCACTCTCCCTAGGATCAAATCCTGCCTAGTTACTAGCTGTGTGATGTTGGATGCCTCTTTGTATCTTTATTTTCTTACCTTAAAAATATGAATAGTGATAATCCACTAAAGGGCTGTTGTGAGGATTAAATAATGCCAAACATATAAAGCACTTTAATACTTTTTGAGTTGTAGAATATGTGAAGTTCTCTTTTTCATGTTGCCTCAAAAATAACTACTAATCTTTCCAATACTTACAATACTGTTGTGAATTGAGTGATGAGACCAATTAAAGATGATCTTTTCATTTCCAGCCCAATTCTCTTTCTACTACAAATGCTCCTTAAATGGCTTACTTCATATAGACTAAATCTATTATATAATCAAGTACTGAGTAAAAGGAGGGGAAATGAGAAAATAAAGTGATATGGCCTGGGAGTAAAGATGAAATGTATATGTGATGCTGGAGGATAAAACGTACAGAGTAACTGTAGGTATAGGGAAGAAAGTAGCAGAGGAAACCATTTTCATAATTTATGTTGTGAAAGATATGTTTGGATTACCTTCAAGGTCTTTCAAAAGATAAAGGTAAAGAATAAAATCCCTTCACAGTTACCTTTGTCGGTTGAACTGTAGTTTTAAATACGAAATTTTTTCAGTAATAAACCATATAGTCTTTGAGTCTGATGAGGGTTGTAACTGAGGACAGGAGTGGAACTAGTATACAATTTTGGTTCTAGGGTGTGGCTCTAAGTTTCCTATTAAATTAAAATCATCACACTAAACTTCATACAAGAATACATTTCACCATAATTATCAAATCGTTACAACACTATTGCCAAAGAGAGGATCAATTAATCCTAAGGATGAAAAATATTAGAAAAACAGAGTAAAATTGAAGAGATATTTTTAGGGATGAAGTTGGATTTGAAAATTTGAGGAAAATATTTTGGGGGACTTGAGGTACCATGTATAGAACTCATATTCAGTAAAGTTATGTGAGATGGCCAAATTGAGGGAGAAGGGAAATCCCCCATATCATGTGAAACAGCAGAAATTGACTATGTTCCAAGTACTATGTATACCCTTTTTCTATGTAGGATGGACTTTTGACTTGTTGAGAATGAATGGCAGAGTGATCTGTAGGATTTGTGAATCCATGACCGCATGTCAGTATTAAGGGGAAAAATGTGTTGTCTTTGTTTTCTATAAAAGCAGTCCATCTGCCAGGAGGCAGAGGAGGACTGAAACTTAAGTCTCAGAAGTTGAATTCACACAGGAGTGATTGACAGTATTTAATAGGTAATAATCCCTTTCTTAACACCCACCTGGATCCCCACTGTTGGTGAAACTAGTCATGGCTGAGAAATTAAAAATAGAATCAAAGTTAACAGCTATCAGGGAGTAGCACTGATTAATGAAATTCTAATCTGAGATGCTGTGTGAATGTTGGAAGCTAGAAAATGAAGTAGGTCTGCCTATGACCATGAAAGAAGTTTTGTAACAAGGGGAGCGTTGGGATAGATACCAAATTTTTCACATCCATGAGGTGGCCCATAGAGCCAGCCCAGGTTCCAAGTTACAGCCTGCACTCACTAGGCACTTGCAGTAGGACAGTAGAATTGTTGCAGAGTTTTGGCTATTAAATCCATCAGGCTACAGCAGTTCCCCTTTATCCACAGTTTTGCTTTCTGTGGTTTTAATTACTTGTGGTCAACCATGGTCCAGAACTATGAAAAAATTCCATAAATAACTAATTTGTGAGTGTTAAATGACTCAATGTTCTGAGTAGTGTAGTGCCATCCAGCTCTGTCCCTGCTGAGATGTAATCATCCCTTTGTCCCGTGTACCCTGATCATTAGTCACTTAGTAGTCTACGTTATCAGATCCACTGTCACAGTATCTCAGTGCTTGTGTTCAGGTAACCCTTATTTTACTTAATAATGGCCCCAAAGCACCAAAGCAGTGATGCTGAATTTGGATAAGCAAAAGAGAAGCCATAAAGTGCTTTCTTTAAATGAAAAGGTGAAAGTTCTCAACTTAATACGAAAAGAAAAAGAAAAATGCCAAGGTGCTAAGATGTATGGCAAGAACAAATCTTCTATCCATGAAATTGTGAAGACAGAAAAAGAAATTCATGCTAGTTTTGCTGTTATGCCTGAAACTGCAAAAGTTATGGCTGCAGTGCATAAGCGGTTAGTTAAGATGGAAAAGACATTATATTTATACAATAAGATATTTTGAGAGAGAGAGACCACAGTCCCAAAACTTTCATTACAGTATTATATAATATATTGTTCTAATTGTTCTATTTTATTGTTATTGTTGTTAATCTCTTACTGTGGCTAATTTATAAATTAAACTTTACCATGTGTATGTATGTATAGGAAACACATACAGTCAGCCCTCCATATCTGCAGGTTTTGTGTCTATGGGTTTTATATCCAAGGATGCAACTAACCATGGACCCACATCTATGGATTCAACTTGAAATTTCACCCCATGGTTGGTTGAAACCATGGATATGGAGGGCTGACTATATTTACTGTAGTACTCAATCTTACGTAAGAGAGTGGATTTTGGTATCCACGGGGGCTTCCGGAACCTATCTCCCATAAATACTGAGGGACAGCTATGTATATATATGGTTTGGTACTATCCATGATTTCAGGCATTCACTGGAGGTCCCGGAATGTATCCCCCATGGGTAAGGCAGTTCTATTGTACACTGTAGGCAAATTAAAGCTACAGATTGCACCCCTACAACTAACCACTATCTACTGATTTGAGGATTCAGATGAATCTGAAGTTTCTATGAGTTTGAACATTAGGAAATATCTAAAGATATCCCCCTATGTATTGTTTTCTCCTCTTGGAAGTATCAGTCTTGGAGGGTTGGATGCTTATCTACATTCGTGACTGCCCCTAATCTTTTGAAATTAATATTCATATTGTGATATGTTGCAAATTGTGGGTCCTGACTTTTTAAGGAAGAACTACCCTCTACACATACCCGCATACCTGCACACAGAAAAGATTATCTATATCTGGATAGATAGGTTCGATAGATATTTCCTGTATCCTTCACCACTGCAATATAGCCATGTCTCATTCCCACAATCAGATGCAACTCCCTATTGCTCAAGGAGAGAGATGTTTCTTGAAGATAATGTAAACTTAGTTTCTCTCCATATCTTCTTGTATATTTCTCTTCATTAGAAGAAAACTCAGAAAAACATGGAAACATTTTAATAGCTCCAGTAATCATTCTTCTGAATTTCTGTATTGCCCTGGTATAATTTCCCTTTTGTGCATCTTGAATTTAAACTTTTTTTTTCTTTTTTAAAGATTTAGGAACAAAATGAACTGCTAAAAGTATATTTTGGTCTGTTAATTTATTTTTGAGACCATCTTGGTCCTGAAGATAGTAGTAGTACTCAGGTGGGCAGACCTCCAAATTCATTTATACATAAGAGAATGCCAAGGAAGTTACTTGTCCACTTCTCCTTATACTCAGTGGGTGATTAATGCAGTACAATGAAAACAACCTTAGCCTTATAAATTTGTATTAATTATTTCAAAAATTTTGCCTACGTGTTTTCTTACCTGTATCAAAATTCAAGTGGATATCATTATAGCACTAGCTATATTTCTATCTTTTTATTTATCTATAAGCTATCTAAATATCTATGTGCGTATTTCCCATTTTACACTACTACTCCCTTCTCTGTGTGATTCTAACAATCTTGGATTTAGAATAGAGAATTATCTAAGAAATTGGCATCTACCTATTTTAGGCCAAATTACGAAGTGCTTAGGAGAGTTATCACCTGCCACTTTTCAATCCAAAGTTCCTTTCAGAAGTTACCGATGTGAAAAGGCAAGGCAACATAAATATACAGTTATGTGTTTCATGGTCTGCACTATTTTGACTAAAGTTAGTGGTTCAGAGGCACATCCAAAAGTATAAATCCATATGAACTGTCTTTTATATGAGTTAATTTTTTTCTTCTCATTAATTAATTTTCTCTAGGTTCAACCTCTTTCCAAATTCCTCCACAGACATTTCCTCAAGTGGAGGTTTATGTATGGCATTGCCTTTAATTACTGTCTCCTTCAGTTACAAATGATTATTCTATTATATTATAATTAGCCTGGGAATATGGAAGAACAGCTAGGAGTGACTTATTATGTTCAGTACAGCCTTTACTGGAACCTTAACCCACATTGATTTAACTCCCACTGTGTGTTCTTGAGTCATATCGTTCACAATGTCAAAATAATGCAGAACATTCTACATCTCTGTTCTCTTTGCTGTTCTCTCTCTGTCTCTTTTTTTTTAATCTATAAGTTTTCAGTGTTTGTTAAACTTATCTCTAAATTACTGAGTTTAAGAATTTATTTCTAGTAATTATACTTAATGTCTTCCCAGCCTTCTAGCCACTCCCTATTAAAGACATATCTTCTCTGAATTCTCACTGATTAGTGCTGACCACTCAAATAGATAAAGTAACAGAAAAGCTGTACACAGACTAAATTATGAAGGAATTTATTATTTCACCTAAAAATCTAGATTTAGGACAGTCCCTGGTTTGGTTAATTTATTGGCTCAACAATAGCATTAACCACCTGGGTTCCTCCTACCTCTTTATTCTGTGATGTTATTTTTAGTGTGTGCTTTTCAAATTAATACCTCTATGGTCATAAGACGGCTACTGAAGTTTCAGGGATCCCATGTAGAAACATGGATTCAGTTAAAAAAACAGCATTATTTCTTCCTTGGGTATAGAAGAGCTCCCAAAGCAGATATTCCCTCGTGTCTTCTTGGTCACAGCTGGGTACATGCCAACCTAAATGAGACAGCAATAGACAATTTTTACCATCTGCACATGAAAGACAGTGCGACATGGGAGTGAATATATGATAACGTAGAAGAATGAAAAATGGATTATGAACCAACATCATCTTCTACAGACACTGTATTATGATAGTCCTTTCTCATGTGCAGCCCTTTGTCTTTGTTCTTCTCAGGCACTGAGGGACCTCTTTTCACTTAGCTAAACCTGTTTAGAATATGTACAAATATTATTTTCCAACCCTTCATTTCACGTTTTCTGAGAGTTCCTCCATTTCCTTTTAGCCCAGATTGTTAAAACTCTTTCTGAGGAATACTTTTCTTATCACTTTTCAAGGCAAGTTACAGTTGATTTTTGTTTCTTTGCTTTCTGTAACTTTTTCTACAATACTGAGAAGAGGCTCGGGTGGGGACACTGTGGATAGCACTCCATTATGTCTTTAAAGATATAGTTTAAGAAGCTGATGGGAGCTTTTATTCTATCAGATTTTCTAACACTTTTGCAAGCTATGTGAACATTTCTAAGCCACTGGGGTAATATTAAGTAAATTATTGTTTCACTTATGAAATGATTCTAAGGTGGCATGAAAGCTTTCTTACTCTCTGCCCAAGAGTAGTTTACCTACTGGAAGAAGTTGTGCTGTTACTAGAAAAGAATAATTTTATATTTTCAATTAGTTAAAATTTATTTCTAATTGTTTGCTATATGCAAAGTTCTATGAAAACAAGAGGTAGTAATAAGCCAGTGTTACTGCTTTTGAAAATAAATGGACAACTTTCCTGTAGCACTCAGGTTTGATCAGGGCATCAAAGATAATGATATAATCTATTCTCTTATGGAGCTTGGAGTATAGCAGAGTTATGCATCAAATATCAACTGTTACAATCAGGAGATACGGCTACTATAGCTTACCCCTCAAACTTATAGATAATACACAAAATATTAAGCAGTAATTTATTTGTCATTTCTGAGATAAATAATGGATCGGGCATAAATGTTACTAAAAAATATTTTTTTGAGAGAATCTTGGTTTGTAAACACCACAAAGGAAAGGACAACATTTAAAAACAATAAAATAAGTACTTGAACACATAACATAAATTCAGGATTTTACCATATACATTATAATCACATTAAACTAAAAAAAAAAAAAAACAGGAACAAAAAAGTAAAAACAACATTCAGCTTTTATGCTGAGTTAAATTTTGTTCTGCTTAATTGCTGAGCCTTGCACGATATTGAACAAAATTTGATATTTTCCCTTGAGCCAGACTGTCAGTGGTTTGATTTGGGAGAAATTAACCTGGCTTTTAGGGTCAAAGTGAATGCTTCCCAATGTCAAGTGATTTTTACTCAACATTTTTTTTTTTTTTAATCATGCAAAGGGAAAAGGCAAATCTTGAGAGTCTTTGGTATTCTTTCAGTTTTAGTTAGATAACTGTCTTTGTTAGCACTTGTAAAAATTGTGCTTAGGCAGGGGACATCACACTTCCTGATTACAAGCTACAGTCATCAAAAGATCATGGTAATGGAATAAAAATAGACACATAGACCAATGGAACAGAATTGAGAGCCCAGAAATAAACCCAAGCATATACGGTCAACTGATATTTTTGACAAGGGAACCAAGAGTACTTAATGGAGAAGAGATAATCTCTTCGATAAATAGGGCTAGGATAATTGGATATTCATATGTAAACTAATGAGGCTGGACCCATATCTTATACAACTCACAAAAATTAACTCAGAATGCATTAAAGGCTTAAATGTAAGACCTGAAACCATGAAATTCCTAAAAGAAAACATAGGAATAAAACTTCTTGACAGGGGTCTTGGCAATCAGTTTTTTAATATGACACCTAAAGCACAAGCAACAAAATAAAAAATAAACAAGTGGAAGTACATCAAACTTAAAAGTTTCTAAATAGTAAAAGAAACCATCAACAAAGTGAAAAGACACCCTACAGAATGAGAAAAAATATTTGCAAACAATATATATGTGGTTAATATCCAAAAATATATAAATAACTCATACAACTCAATAGCAGAAAAACCAACCCAATTCAAAAATGGGCAAAGGACATGCAGTTGCTTGCCCATGACAACACCATAGGATGAAAGTGGGAGCATACATTTCCAATGAATACTTTGCCATCTCAGCCAAAGTCTTCTCATCTGTTACCAAATAACCATATGCATTCTTCTTCCCATACATAGAATCCACTACAGTTAAGTCAAAGTAGAGGATCTGTAGGTGATGTGCAGTCCTCTCTATCGAGTCCTTTTGTTGCTCCTTGTTGTACAGCAAAGTATGAACCAAAAGACAAGTTATATAAATTGATGGACCAGTGATAAAATAGCAAAAAAAAATCCATTTAGAAGGAAGCAGACAGTAGTCATTGGGACAGAGCAGTAATGGAGTCTGCCAGGCAAGTAAAGGGAAGACCTTCTGTTTCAGGGAATGTTTCAGGGAAAACTTCTTTTCCCTGAAACACTTCCCCTTGTCCATTGTTCTTTATCTATGCTTCCACTGGGAGGTTCTTTCTAGTCTGCTGTGCTGAATACTACATCTAAAGTTGGCATAGGGGAATATCCTCTCCCTTGGGGGTATTTCACAGATTGTTTTTTGTTCCTTTCAAGTTGCTTTAAGGTTTGAAGAGACAAAGGATCTTGTAAACCAGGCTCTTGGCTTTTGAAGTTACAAATTCCCTTGAAAATTAGTAGATTTTTTTTATTTCTTTGCTTCCCATTACTTCTATATACCAATAACCACGCTTGATTATAGTTTAGAAATAATTATCAAATTATTTCTTTCCACCTCACTTTCTTGGTTTTCTCTTTCAGCATATTGGTGATCACTTTGAGGCCTGAAAACAGTGATTCAGTGGGAAACAAATACTTTTTGTCTGAAGGATAAATTCCTTCAGAAGGAATTTGAGAAGTCTTAATTGGCTTTTGTTGCTCAAAGCCATTTGCAATATTTTTTCTTACTATTCAGGTTCTAGAAGCAGTTGGCTTTTTGAGACCTGGGAGACCCCAGTTTTGGCTTCCCTTTCATTTTTTGCTATCAGACAGGCAATTCTAACTTAGACTCTTTTTCTTTTTTTTTTTGGTAATATCTTACCAAAAAAAGCATGCAGTGACTAATACAACTACTATTATACTTTTAAACTTCTTCCTTTAAACCCACAATGCTCAATAAGCACTCGTTTTTCCTTCCAAGATATTCTCCAAGATTTTACAAAGGACATTTTTAGTCAAGTATTTTAACCTTGAGTATTTTCAGTCCTGAACAATTACCCTGCTGCTGCTGCCTTACCATTAAGCCAATGTTATGCAGTCTAGATTCTTTATTTTTATTTTTATTTTTTTGCGGTACGTGGGCCTCTCACTGCTGTGGCCTCTCCCGTTGCGGAGCACAGGCTCCGGGCGCGCAGGCTCAGCGGCCATGGCTCACGGGCCCAGCTGCTCCGCGGCATGTGGGATCTTCCCGGACTGGAGCACGAACCCATGTCCCCTGCATCGGCAGGCGGAATCTCAACCACTGCGCCACCAGGGAAGCCCTTGCTTATAATTTTAAGAGCAAAAACTTCTCATAATAGACTAATAGTGTTTGAAGGGCATTATTAACATATCATTAGTTTATGTAAATCTAACATTGCCTACATTAAAATAATATCCACAGTGAAACTACAAAAGGAAAAGGAAAAGTTACTTCCTTAACTTTTAAACGGTTAAATTAAGAAATTACTTCTATAGTGTAAGTTAGAAAAGAGCTTGGGTTCTCTTTGAAGGCAGAGCCAATTCGTCTGTTTGCTCAGCACTCAATGATTGTGGAGATGTTAGTCAACAAAAAAAGAAGTACTAACCTAATGGTTTTTGGAAACATTAGCCTGAGAACCATTTTCCATTTAGTCTGTAGTTAGTTAATCGAGTGTATGTTCATTTGTCCATACAAGCTATAAAATCCTACAATGACGATGTAATTATAATTAACATTGCTGACCAGTTAAAACGCATAAACAGTAGTATGCCCATCAATATGCATTCTCTGTTTGCTGACATTTCCAGTTATGCCAGATGGTGAATTTAATGATGGTGCCTTGTGGTGCTTCTAATGATTTTTGTGCCTGATGGTAATTTTATAGGGCCTGTCGTATCATAGAAGGCTGAAGGGTGACTTAATAATGATCTTCAAGCATATGAAGGGTCTTTGAAGTTTATGGTTATGCAGTGACCAGCTGTTACTCATTCAAACAAGAATTAGTAGATTTTAAATGTAGACAGAGAGATTTAACTGAGATGTGAAGTAGAACCTCCTGACACTTAAAGATATTATGGAGAGTAATGGTGAGAGATGCTATAGAATATATTCTTTTTTCTTGAGGATAGAATATGCTGATTTGTATGAAATCTAAGTTTGCTCTTATTGTGTGGATGGTATTTAAGTTTCCTTTCACATCTATGAATGTGTATTTTTCATACTCCAGCACTAACTGGGTTGGAATCCTGGTTTTGACTTATACCTGTGAATTCAGGTAAATTAGTTACCTAAATACTTTGAGTCTCGATTTACTTATCTACAAAGTAGAGTTAAAATCTGTCATCTAAATATCTAGGGACAAGTCTAAAACATTATTACCTCTAAGGTAGGGTTGAATTTGCTTTTTAAATTTCTCCTCCTTGAAGATAAGACCAGACAGATCAGTGATGTCCTTTTAGTAGGATCCAATTTTTTTTTTTTTTTTAACTTTGGAGTCCCAGAATAGTAGAGATCTGTGCAACAGTAGAGAGTAATATAAACCCTCGGTCTCTTCTCTAGAGGTTTATTTCCTACCCAGACACTGACTGGGAATGTTTATCTTTCATAGCAAGTGTTCTGTATTAGAAAGAGAAGGCAAAAGACCTTGTTTTAGTTTAGGTTCCTGTAATTCCTAAATATATAACCCCAAACCAAGTCATTTAACTTCTCTGAATTTTGCATTGCCCCCTTCAAAAATTATATGAGGGAACCTGGCATTGATAGATACATTTTGATGTCACCTTTGTTGAGGGGAAACAGGAGACAATGATGGAAGACTGGAAGAGATATAGCTCAAAAGGTTGAGAATAGAATTTTCTGCTGTGGTGGTTTATTTGACTCTGTGTATCAAGTGGGAAAATGCAGTTCTGATCAATGACTAGAGAATGAGATGGCACCAGACCTCAGGGCACTTGCTTAGAAATTATTTGTTTGACAAAAAATATTTCAAATAGTATGACAAATAAAATAATAAAAATTTATCATTCTACAAGTCCAATTAGGTTCCCTGTCTTCATGGAGTATTAAGAAAAAAATCAACCAATAATCATATAAGTAAACAAAATAATTTCAGAGGGTGATGTGCTAGGAAGAAAATCAAACAGAGTGAGGGGATAAGATCATGATCATGGGGAAGAGGTGACTCCATGGTCCAGGAAGGCTTCTCCAAGGTCACACATGACACTGTTATCTCTATATAATAAGAAGGATTCAGCTATACAAAGATAGAAGAGAGGCCCAATCAAGGGCTAGAAGTAAAGAATCAGACAATCTACAACCACTTCTCTCAGTCAAATTTGTGAAACCTTAAGGTGTAACACTGACAAAGTTTTGGTTAGTTTCTGTTTTTGGCTTTGTCAGTTACTAACTGATCTCTGCTCATCAGTTTCTTTATATGTAAAATGTAGGCGAGGAAGCAGGAATGTTATGAGAAATTGATTATTTTCACTTTTCACCTCTGCCAAACTATGATTCATCCCTGTCTTGCCTATTTAATGGGGTAGATTTGAAGATCAGATGAGATAATGGATGAGCAAAGAGTTAAATGAAGGCAACTCAGTGGGATATTAATAGAAAACAGTTTCATTTTTTTTTCTAATCACTGCTTTCAATCATGCTCTGTTTTGATGTCTCCTTTCCCTGTCTCTTAATGACGGCTACCATACTTTCTCTGGTCTCTGTGTTATTAATCCAATCTGGTTAAATATTCAAATCACACAACTTATTTAAAGCTTCACTGTTTTTTGTTTTGGGCCTTAGAGGCAGTTCTAGTACAACAGGAAAATTCCTAGTCAACATTTTGATTATATTTGTAAAAACAATGTTTTAGACTATTAGCACTGTGAAACTTGAAGAGTAGTCATTATTAAAGGTTGTATTTCCAATTCATGGGTTATTTTATGCTGAAGCTGAGAGAAGAAAGAACTTTTTATATTTGTAGCCAACAAGGAAAGTTAACTCTCTGCAAATGACTTTGGGAGCTAAAGGACTAAAACTGAAGTTAGTGTTTGCAAACCAGGTAGGAGAACTGCTAGCGTCAGTCTAATCATTAATATTTTCCCTAGAAGTCTAGAACAGCTGTCAACATGGCAACTTCTTCTCAACATTCAGAGGCCTGTAATGAGATGGCATCTAGTCAGAAGATTTAACTGCCAAGTCCTGATTTCTACTTTTGAGATGTGAAAGAATTTTGAGATTCTTTCACATCTCAAAAGTAGAAATCAGGACTTGGCAGTTAAAGGAGTTTGGAAGATAATTAGGATATTTATAAAAAATAGATTTCTGTTATAATATGCCAGATTGTTAATGCTTTGTAACCAATGCCTTAGGATAATCAATAATAGTTGTTTCTACTGCATTAAAAAAAAACACTATCATTTTGTACTGTATTACACACTATAACATTTATCAGCCTATTTGTTGGTGTATTCCTATAAACACTGAAACCAGCATCTAACCAGTACCTTGAATAGTAAATTATTTCCTTACTGAAAGAAAAAGTGATTTAAATCACCCTAACTGTTTTCTACGTGCAGATTGCCAATTTCTTTAGCTCGTTAGAAAAAGACTAAATTAATTTTCTAAATTTCTGTCTAAAATTAGATATCATAAGGGGCCAAGTTCTTTTGAGACAGGCTGAGAAAACACATTTATTTGAAAACTTTTTGCATACTTTAATTTTTATAAATACTTTTCTGTAAAAAGAATCCAAATGTCGTTAATTGTTTAAATAAAAAATCCCTACACAATTGTTTTGCAGCATTTCTAACTTGCAAAAAGTTACTGGAATGTTTTTATGTTTCTTAAAGCATTTTTCTCTTCATGTAACAAATGTGTGATCATTGTTCTGGAAAGAATCAAAGAAAGATTCTTTGAGATAATTTCATTAGTAGACATGTTCAAAAATCAGAAAGCAGTACCTCTTATAGAGAAGATTGACAACTTGTATTTATCAAAATTTATTTCCACTGGCCATGGCTTTCTTTTCTAGTGAGTGAAAAATAATTTTTCCTTCTGTACATCTCAAGAGAAACATTCTCAAAGTTCAATGTTCTATTCCAGTGAATAAGCAAAATGAAACATACAAAAATTTGTATGTTTGTATATATAAAATTCAGTTGCAGTAACTCATAAGCTCACCAAAACTTTATAGCTAAACCTTCTTTGTCCTTGGGAACTGGCATTGACAGTGCCCACGTCATCAATTTCAACTTCATAATAAAAATCGATTAGTTTCATTTGGCATGCTAATGTTATTTCAACACAGTTAATCCATATATACTATGTATGATAGTAAAGAAGTAATTACTATGAGGCCATTTTTCCCCCTCCCAGGGGAGAGAATACTATCTTAAACTACATAAGGAATCGCTGCTTTATTATATTCACGCCAAGAAGCATTACAGAAAGTATAAGACACAACTTACAAAAAAATGTGAATTTGGAGTAAAATAAGGGATACAAGAGCAGTGTGATGAAGTGATACATTTTGTCCCTCATTTAACAGTCTGTGGGGTACAACTGATTCATACCTTGGTACTCTGATTTGAAGTTTAAATTTGCAAAACCTGCCGCCTAATCCCAGAAATGTATTCAAGGTGGATCAAAAGGTTTTTGGATGTTATATGTGCATTAAATATCTGATGACTAGGAATACTTGAAAATTCCTGGACAAGCATTAATCAAAGAGGTAATAGAATGAGGTCAGTTAATATCATTCTCATGTTATTGTTATTTTTAAAACAACTTTTGTATAAGGCCTTTAAATATTTTATTTAATCCTCACCATAAAGTTATGAGATAGGTAGGATTTTCTTCATTTTACCATTAAGGAAATAGAAGCTTAGAAAAGTTGCTAACTAAAGTTTAGCTTTCAGAACTACTACGACGAGGTAAATGTCATTATTCATTCTGTCTTTTTCTAATTCTAAACCCTGTGCTATCTATAGGTCAGGAAGGCTATACACCCTATAGTCTTTCACTTGATACAGGAATTAGGTTCCCCATCCAATACCTTGTTCTTTTGGAAATGCTCACCTTGTAAAAGCTGCCTTGAATACACAAGCACAAGAGATTTACTTGGATTTGTCAAAGACAAAATTCATAGATAATTTATGATCCCTGGGTGAAACCCTACTTTTTTTTAAAGGGCCCTTCTTTTAGAATTATAGGATCCCAGAATGAAAAGAGCTTGTCATATAACTCTTGACAGTTCTGATTGGGTAACTCTCGGTTGGTTTTACAAAGTTATAAGTTCTTGTGTTTGATAGTGAAAACAACAAGCATCACAGTTTTTCCTCAAGATATAAAAGTTTTAAGATGGCCAAGTAGTTCATTGCTTAGCTCTTGGAATGCAAAGCATTTTTAAATAAAAATCCTTTTTGATCCATGATACTTCCATGTCAGAAAGAAAATACGTTTCACTTTTCAGTTCCTCTTTGGGCTTAGCTTTTTTTCCTGTGGCACAGATTAGTCCAGATAAATTTGCTTTGAGATATTTGACTCAGCGTCATTAACTTGATGTTTTATCCCATTTATCCTTTATTACTTACAGTACTGCAACAAGAGGTGATGACTATTAGTACATAGAGAACTTGTTTTAGGTTTAATAAAGGTAGAGACACAGGCAGAGTTAACTTCTCTCTGGAAGCTTTGTGAAGTCGCTGGTATTATGTTATCATCTTTATATGATAAGAAATATTTCTGTTGCCTTTATTGTTTCCTAAATTCCAAAGCTAGAGATCAACAACAGCAACCCAATTTTACTCTCTAGATTTTGCCACTGTTCCTAAAACTCTGTGTATATTCTGTTTTTTTGAAGTCCCCAAATGTTCCAATATTTCCAGTCAGCCAAGAAGTGATATTCTTTATCACCTGATGGACCAGGACTTCTTAAGCCAGAGAGTAGGTACCAGATCAATTCCTAGTAGGAAGTTGCCCTATTGTTTCCACATAAGAAAGGAAGTCCTTGTTCCTTAATAGTTGGCCTGTCATATATAATTAAATATTGCCTTGACAAATGATATTTCAGGTCAGGTCATGGTTACTAACATTATGAAAAAGAAAAAGCAAAACACCCCACAAATGTACATTGCCATAAAAAGTACATTGATTCAGTAAAGGCATTTCACGACATTTGATCATTTTTCTGTGTAATTTAACAGACAAAGCTAATATCAATATGTTATCTTTCCAACAGAATCAATATCCTCAATTCTTTTGATGAATCACTCTCTTATAATTTACCTTAATGTTTCCCATGAGATTATTTCCCCTCAGTTATAGGGAACGAATTAGGAAAATAAGAGTTTTTCATTCCAGATTACATAGGTATAGCCTGCCGCATTGAGAGATAGCGATTGACTATGAAGAAAGCAATTAAAGATTTCCTAACATGCTCTTCAAAAAATATAATCTTATCCACAATCAGATTTCCCTTATCAATGCAATTCAATCTCAAAGAAATGTTCCTGTTCTGCTAGGTTTTATATCAGTAGTCCCCTTTCTCAAAGTCATCTACTTCTGGACAAAAGGAGTCCCGATCTGTTCTCCTATTACAGTGTGACAGGTATATACTCATGGTGGCAAAATAAACTTAAACTAAAAATCCTATATCCATCAATGTGTGTTCTCTCCAGTATCAGTATTCAAGAGCACCTTACACAGTCCTGTACTAAGGCTGTTATTCTTTTGATGTTTCTCCAGAGGTCTCTATTTCTGATCTAAGACTTATAGTAGGAGCCTTTAGGCAAGTATGAGGGGAAAGGGGGACCACTTGGTGATAAAATTACATGGCTCTGCTTAAATTATTATAGTAAAAAAAATAGAATTGGGCACAGTGAATCCCCTATTGGAATATAATATGTAACTATTTTATAAAGATTTGGTCAATAATTATACCAATGGTAAGAACATATTATGTGGTATAAGGGCAATTAACACATCTCTAGCACCTACCAGCCCATCCAGGAAAGTGTTTGTTACCATCCTAATTGGAGTTTACAAAAGAAGCAGATATGTTTTTCATTGACAGGGGTGTATAAGTAACAACTTTTTTGGTCATTCAGTTCATTTAATTTTCCCTTTTTATGAATGTTAATGTCCTTAGAAGTTGTTATGCAATCAAATATTACTTCCTAATTAACTCAATTTAATATTCATACAAGGTCTTTAACTTAAGTGAGGGTGTGGAACTTTAAGTTGACATTACAGAGTAACACAATCACTCTTGATAATAAAAGGTTGAAGAGAGGTGAGGTTTAAAAATTTACCCATCTAGTGTAGTGGATTGAGTCCAAGAGTGTAACATTAACTAAAGTTCAAATGAATAAATCTTTTCAAAAGACCTAAGTTATTACAATTCCATTTGGTTGAACCTGTGTTTGTACTCTTGGCATTTTAAATATTTTATGGAAACAATGTTAATTCATTTGACACATAAAACCAAATTAGGAAAATCAAAATAATAAATGCTTCATAAAAGTAAAGCTTTTTTCACTCAGCATAATGATTTTGAGATTCATTTATGATGTTGCATTTATCAAAAGTCAATACCTTTTTATCACTGAGTAGTACATCATAGTTCAGATATACCATAATTTGTTCATTCTTGCACTGTTGATGAACATTTGGGTAAGAGTTTTAGCTACTGTAGATAAAGATGCTATAAGTATTTGCATTAAAATCTTCAGACGTACATTTTCTTTTCTCTTGGGTAAATACCTTTAAGTGGAAGGGCTGGATATTTACCTTTCTAAAAAACTGCACAACTGTTTTCCAAAGTGGATGTACCATTTATTCTATTTATTCTTTAATGTCTCTTCACAGTATTTATTGTTATCATGTACAGGTCTTTGACATATTTCACACAGTCAATTCATATTTTTCTACACTTTTCAATGGTGCTGTTTTTAAATTATAATTTCTAATTGTTAGTTGCTAGTATATAGACATATTGTAGAAATGTAATTTGCATATTGATATGTGTCCTTCAACCTTGCTAAACTCATTACTTCTAGTATATTTTTGGTAGATTCCATTGGATTTTCTGTGTAGGCAACCCTGTCATCTCCAAATCATTATTCCTTTTTAATCTGGATCTTTTAATTCTTTTCTTGTCTAAAGCCACTGACTAGAGTTTCAAGTCTTATGTTGAATAGAAGTAATGAGTGCAGATTACTGTCTTGTCTTGTTCTTGCTCTTACTAGGAAAGCATTCAGTCTTTCACCAGTAAGTATTGATACATTACCTGTAGGGTTTTTTATAGATACCCATTCAGGCTGAAGTGTCTTCCTTCCATTCCTAGTTTGCTGAGAGTTTTTATTAGTAGTGGATGTAAGATTTTGTCAAATGACTTTTTCCCTATTGAGATGATTTACTTTGCTAATATGGATAATTATACTGATATATACTCAAATGTTAAACTAACTCTGCATTATTGGAATAAGCACCCCCATTTGGTTATGACATACTTATCTTTTAATATATTGTTGGATTTGATTTGTTAAATTTTGGTTACAGTTTGTGCATCTGTGTTTGTGAGGGATTTGTAGTGTCCCTTTATTGCAACATCTTTAACTGGTTTCTCATCAGGGTATCCCTGACCTCATAGAATGAGTTGAAAGTACTTCCTCCTCTTTATTTTGTTTTAATTGGTATATTTGCTTCATTAATTACTTGGTAGAATTTACCAATGTAGCCTGCATCCTGGAACTTTCTTTATGAGAATGTTTTATTTAGTTATAATTTTTATACATTTAGAGCTATTCAATTACCTATGTTTTTTTGAGTTGCTTTGGTAATTTGTGTTTTTCGAGGAATTTGTCATTTTTCATCTAAGTTGTCAAGTTTATTGACATAAAGCTGTTCATAATTATCCCTTATCCTTTTACTGTCTATAGAATGTATAGTCATGTCATTTTTCCCATTCCTAATATTGGGTATTTGTGTCATCTCTCTTTTTGTTCAGTCAGGGTAGGGTTTAATCCATTTTATTTGTTTTTTCAAATAATCAGCTTTTTGTTTTATTGATTTTTCTCTATTTCTGTGTTCTATTTCATTGATTTTTACTTCTACCTTTATAATTTTCTTTTTTATGCTCATTTTATGTTTAGTTTTCTTTTTGTAAGTTTTAAGGTGGAAGCTGAGATGTTGGTTTCAGACTTTCCTTCCTATTATAGGTATTTAGTGCCAAAGTTTTTCCCTAAAATTAGTGGGATTCCATTCTATTTTTTTTTAACTTTTTTTTTATTATGTTCAAATACTTTTTATACTCCCTTTTAATTTCTTCTTTGATCCATGGGTGATTTAAAATGTATTTAGTTTTCTAATATTAGGGGATTTTCCTAGAGATTTTATTTTTGTTATTGATTTCTAAATTAATTCCATTGTGGTCAGAGAAGATTCTTATATTACTTGATTCCTTTTAAATGTATGTTTTATGTTCTTTTATAACCCAGTATATGGCCTATCTTAGTAAATATCTATATGCTAAGTGTCTGTTTTAGATTTGAGAAGAACAGTGTTGTTGGTTTGATGTTCCATAAACATCAGTAAGGTCAAATTTGTTGATTGTGTTGTTGAAGTTTACAACATCCTTACTGATTTTCTGTCTACGTGGTCTATCAATTATTGAGAGAGGGGTATTAAAATCCCTGACTAAAATTATAGATTTATCTGTTTCTCCTTGCAGTTTTATCAGTTTTTGCTTCATGTAATTTAAATCTCTGCTATTAGGTGCATAAATATTTGGTATTATTAAATTTCCTTGAGGAGCTGATTTTTATATCATTTATTGGCTTATAAGCAATAATTCTTTGGTTATTTTAGTGCTTAATTTAATATTCATATTATACCTATTTAACTCATTGCAGATGTACCTTCAAATTATATTATACCACTTCATGTGTAGTTTAAGTACACAATAGTGAACTTCTCTCTCAGATTTATCATATTTTCATGCATTTTACTTTTATATATATTATGTACCCCTAATATGTTGTTACTATTTCTGTTAAAATTGTCAGTTGTCTTTTAAAGAGTTTTAAATAATGATAAAAACATATATTTCTCTTGTAGTTATAATTTCTTGTGCTTTTCTTTCCTTTGGGTAGATTCAGACTTCTAACTCCTATCATCTTCCTTCTGCCTGAAGGACATTCTTTAACATGTTTTTGTTAATGCTGGTGATGAATTATTTTAGCCTCCATATGTCTGAAAACATCTCTTTTTCCTGATTGTTTTAGAAAGGTATTTTTGTGAATATAGATTTCTAAGTTGACAGGTTTTTCTTCCCTCCTTTTAGTACTTTTCCAATATTCTTCCACTGTCTCATTGCTTGCATTAATTCCAATGGGAAATCTGATGTTATTATATTTTCTCCTCTGTTTGCAATATGTCTTTTTTTCTCTGGTTGCTTTCTTTCTTCTTCCTTTTTTTCCTTTCTTTTTTTGAGACAATATTCATCTCTGGCTGCCTTTACAATTTTCTCTAATCACTGGCTTTGAGAAATTTGATTATGATATGCATTTTGTTCTTTCTTTCATGTTACTTATAGTTAAGGTTGTTACACTTTTTGAATGGTTTTTAATTTCCTTCAAATTGGTAAAATTTTAGGCCATTAAAGAATGTATTTTTCTATCCCTCCACCCTGGGGGAATACCAATTACCCATATATTGAGCCATCTGAAGTTATCTGATTGCTCACTAATGCTCTTTTTTTTCCCCTGTGTTTCCTTTTTGAATAGTTTCTATTCTTATGCCTTTAAATTCATTAATCTTTTTTTTTTTCTGCCATGTCTAAACTCCTGTTAATGCCAACTGGTGTATTTTCCATCTGACATATTGTAGTTTTTAATCTCTAAAAGTTTGATTTGGGTCTTAAAAATGTTTTTCCTGTGTCTACTTACCTCCTTGCTAATTCTAACATCTCTGTCAGTTCTGGGTCACTTTTGATTCTTTTTCTCACTATGAGTCAGGGTTTTCCTGCCTGATAATTTTGATTGGATGCCAGGCATTGTGAATTTTACTTTGTTAAGTGCTGACTATTTTTGTATTTCCTTAAGTCTCTTTAAGCTTTATTCTGGGATGCAGTTTATAACTCGAAAGCAGTTTGATCCATTTGTTTCTTACATTTATGATTGTTCATTGAGTCTGGAGCAAGGTTCCTTTTAGGACTAATTATTCCCCACTACTGAGATAATACCTGAAGTACTCAACCCAATGCTGTGAATTATGAGTTTTCCAGTCTGGCTGGTGGGAACGGGTATATCTGGCCCCATATGAGCACCATACAATGTTCCCTCTAGTCCTTTTGGATGATTCTTTCTCAAGCCTTGGTTAGTTTCCTCACATGTATGTGTCCTCTGCTGAGGACTTAAAGAAAACTCCCTGAAGATCTGTGGGGTTCTCTGTGCATCTCTGTCTTCTCAGGTATGAAATCTAGCTACCTTTTTCTTCCTGGATTATCAGTCTGTCTATTCAAGGAGTCAGCTGGCCTCCACCTCAGTTCTCCTTCCCTGAACTATGGCCTGGAAATTCTTTAAAGGCAGTAGCTGGGGGCAAAAATAGTGCTCATGTCATTTGCTTTTCATCTCTCGGCAATTATTGTCCTTTATCACCTAATATTTATTGCTTTAAAAACAACCATTTGCCTATTTTGTCTATTTGTATTTCTTTGTTTCAAGCAGATGGGTAAATAACGTTGGTTATTTTTTTTTTATTTATTTTACTTCAATTTGTCTAGAAGTGAAAATAGTCTTCAAATTGTAAAAGATATTTTAATTTATAAACCTAACCTCCAGCTGTAGACAAAAGTATCCAACCTGTTTTCTCAGAAAATGTTTCACACTTAGACATTGGAAGGATTTAATCAAACTCTTTAACAAGCTAAGAAACTTTCAGGTGAGGTGGCATTCCCTTGCAGGATAGAAACCATATCCTTTCAATCTGGGCCCCAGAGTGAAATCTGAGTCCAAATAAAGAATTTTTAATTTAGGGATCTCCAGGTTGAGGAATCGATAAGTAGAGTTCAGTTTCATATATTGTGTTTTCTGTTTCTATAGCATTGACTAGTCAGTTTGTTGTGAGTAAACCTAGGAGCTTGACACCAACCTTTAACACTGGTCTCAAAATTTCTCACATTTTCCCTAGCACTTTTATATTTCTTCAGTAGGTATAGAGAAGAAACATGCACTCAAACCCTCCAGATTTTACAGATAGTAATTAAAAGGAACTTGTCAAAGAAATTGCAAAAAGCAGAGTTGCCCACTCCAACACACAGTCAGGCTAATTTACTCTGTTTTACAAAGCAAGAAATCCCTTTTAGAAACTAGAACTCTTGGTATTTTAAACCATAAAAAAATGGTGTTAATTATTTAAATTTTGCATATAATTCTTCATGTTAGATAATGGATTTGTCTATAGGAATTAGATACCACGATAATGTACGGTTTCTCAGCCTTGGCATTGTTGCCATTTTGAGCCAAGTAATTCTTTGTTTTGTGGGATCCTGTGGATCAAATGATGTTTGACAGCATCCCTAGGCTCTACATCCTAGGTTCCTGTAGCATCTCCTCCTCCCTTAAGTTGTGACAACAAATCATGTTCTATATATTGCCAAATGTGCCTGAGGGTGGGAGGGGGCCCCAAAATTTCCTCTGTTTGGGAACCATTGCTATAGTTCAACACACCTAAGACATTCCAGTCATCAGTAATTTCCAAACTATTTCTTAAAAGGTAGCCATAGGTATGAAGGGGCTACTATTACAAATAGTCCATTAATTATAAAAGGCTAGTTACTTTATTATCATAAAGAGGGCTAGTAAAATGAAAGTATAATACACTAAAGATTCTGGTATTTAGCAAAAGCAGTTCTAAAAAGGAATTTCATAGAGATAAATGACTACATTAAAAAAAAAAAGATCTCAAATAAATGACCAAATTTTATACCTCAAGGAACTAGAAGAAGAATAAAGTAAGCCTAAACTTAGCAGAAGGAAGGAAATAACAAAGATCAGAGTGGAAATAAATGAAGTAGAGGCCAAAAAGACAATAGAAAAGATCAATGACACTAAGAGCTTTTTTTAAAAGATAAACAAAATAGACAAATCTTTAGCTAGAATTACCAAGAAAAAACTAGAAGACTGAAATAAGTAAAATTAAGTATGAAAGAGGAGACATTCCACCTGATATCACAGAAATACAAGGGATCATGAGGCTACTATGAACAATTATATGTAAACAAATTGGGTAATGTAGAAAAATGGGTATATTCTTAGAAACATACCATCTATCAAGACTGAATCATGAAGAAATAGATAATATGAACAGACTAATTACTAGTAAGGAGATTGAAACAGTAATAAAAAATCTTCCCCAAAATAAAGTCTTGAAACAGATGGCTTCACTGGTGAATTCTGCCAAACATTCAGAGAATTCTTACCAATTCTTCTCAAACTCTTCCAAAAATTAGAAGAGGAGGGAACACTTGCAAAGTCATTTTATGAAGCCAGTATTACCCTGATACCACAACCAGCCAAGGATACTACAAAAGAAGAAAATTACAGGCCTTGTTGAAGCTAGATGCAAAAAATTCTCAAAAAAGTTTAGCAAACTAAATTCAACAGTACGTAAAAGGATTATACACCACGACCAAGCAGAATTTATTTCAAGAATGAAAGGATGGTTCAACGTCTGCAAATCAATCACTGTAATGTGCCACGTTAACCCAAAATGAAGGATAAAAATCATATGATCATTTCAATAGATGCAGAAAATATATCTGACAAAATTCAGCAACGATTCTTGATAAAAACTCTCAGGAAACTGGGTATAGAGGGAACATATCTTAACATAATAAAGGCCATATATGAAAAGCCTACAGTTAACACCATACTCTTTGGTGAAAAATAGTGATGATTTCCTATAAGATAGGAACAAGACAAGGATGCCCATCCTTGCCACTTTTATTCAATGTGGTAGTGGAAGTCCTATCCAGAACAATTAAGTGAGAAAAGAAATAAAGGCATCCAGATCAGAAAGGAAAAAGTAAAACTGTCTCTCTTTGCAGATCACTATCTTACACCATACACAAAACTCAAATGAATTGAAGATTTGAAATGAGATCTGAAACCAAAAAAATCCTAGAAGAAAACTTAGGGGATTAAACGCTTAGACATCAGTCTTGACAATGATTTTTTTGGATGTGACACCAAAAGCAAAAGCAACAAAAGAAAAAGTAAACAAGTGGGAGCACATCAAACTAAAAAGCTTCTGTACTACCAAGGAAACCATCAACAGAATGAAAAGGCAGCCTACAATATGGGAGAAGATATGTGCAAATTGTTTATGTTAAAAAGGTTAGTATTTTAAATACATAAAGAAGTCATACAACTCAGCCAAAAAAGAAAAAAAAAATCCAATTTAAAAAATGGGAAGAGGACCTGAATGGAGATTGTTCCAAAGAAGATTTACAAGTGGCCAACAGATACATGAAAAGGTGCCCAACATCACTAATCATCAGGGAAATACAAATCAAAACCACAATGAGATAGTGCCTCACACTTGTTAGAATGGCTGTAATCAAAAAGATAAGTGATAAGTATTGACAAGGATGTGGGAAAAATGGGACCCTTGTGCACTATTGGCAAGAATGTCAATGGGTGCAGCACTATAAAAAGTATGGAAGTTCCTTTAAAAATTAAAAATAAAACTACCATATGATCTAGCTATTCCACTTCTGGGTATATATCCAAACGAAATTAAATTAATTATCTCAAAGTGATATTTGTAATCTAATATTCAATTGCAGAATTATTGACAATAGCCAAGACATGGAAGCATCCTAAGTGTGCATTAGTTGGAACAAATGATTGGCCAAAGAAAATGTGACACATACACACACACACACACACACACACACACACACACCCCCCACAATGGGATATTATTTAGCCATAAAAAAGAAAATCCTGCCATTTGCAACAACGTGGATGAAACTTTAGGGCATCATTCTAAGTGAAATAAGTCGGAGAAAAACAAATACTCTCATGTGGAGAGTATGATCTCATACGTGGAGTCTAAAAAAACCTGAATTCATAAAGATAGAGAACAGATTGGTGGTTACCAGAGATGAGGGGTTTGGAGTTGAGGGAATGATTGAAGGTGGTCAAAAGGTACAAACTCCCAGGTACAAGATAAATAATTTCTGGGAATGTACTGTACAGCATGGTGACTGTAGTTAACAATACTGTATTATATATTTTAAAGTTTCTAAGTGAACTGTTCTTAAAAGTTCTCATCATAAGGGAAATAATTGTAACTGTGTGGTGATGGATATTAACTAAATTAATTTGCAATATACACATATATCAAATCATTGTGCTGTGCACCTTATACAAAGTTTTATATCATTTATATCTCCATAAAACTGGAAAAAGTAAAATGGGCTAGGGTCATTTCTAACTTACCTACACACAGAAAAATCAGTAGTCTCAGACAACTTACCCAAGGGTCAAAAGTAGGAAAACTCCTACAGTGAAAACAAAGATAAAACAACTACAAAATAAACTTATAACCAAACAAAATTAATATCAGTTGTTTAGGGTATGACTTGGGCAAATTTCTCAAACATGTGGTAAAGACTGGCCTACATTATCCATGATGCTCTAGACCTTATATCTCGGTGCTGAAGATGTGGGTATCTCCCTCACTGGTGATTTCTTGGAATTCTAAAGGGATATAACACAGAGTAAAGCTAGACACACTAGTGGAAAAGACAATATGGCCACTAAAATAATCAAAAAGACTGTGAACTGGAAAAAATTTTTTAAAAATTGATCAAGAGAAAGCAAGAGATCTACTACCAAACTTTGAGACTCAGCCAGAAACCAGGGCTGTGCAAAAAGGTTGTATGAAATGAACATTGACAACAGAAGTCAGTTGATAAATTCTTAAGGGCTTCTAAGCTTGACCTCACATAACTAATTAAAAAAAAAAACTTTTTATTAGTGGGTTAAGTTTTTATTCCCTCATTTAAAAACACAATGAAAGAGCTGCTTGTAAATTTACAATAGCCAGGACATGGAAGCAACCTAAGTGTCCAACAGATGAATGGCTAAAGAAGTGGCACATATATACAATAGAATATTACTCAGCCATAAAAAGAAATGAAATTGAGTTATTTGTAGTGAGGTGGATGGACCTAGAGTCTGTCATACAGAGTGAAGTAAGTCAGAAAGAGAGAGACAAATACCGTATGCTAACACATATATATGGAATCTAAGAAAAAAAAAAAGGCCATGAAGAACCTAGGGGTAAGACGGGAATAAAGACACAGGCCTACTAGAGAATGGACTTGAGGATACGGGGAGGGGGAAGGGTAAGCTGGGAAAAAGTGAGAGAGTGGCATGGACATATATACACTATCAAATGTAAAATAGATAGCTAGTGGGAAGCAGCCGCATAGCATAGGGAGATCAGCTCGGTGCTTTGTGACCACCTAGAGGGGTGGGATAGGGAGGGTGGGAGGGAGGGAGACGCAAGAGGGAAGAGATATGGGAACATATGTATATGTATAACTGATTCACTTTGTTATAAAGCAGAAACTAACACACCGTTGTAAAGCAATTATACTCCAATAAAGATGTTAAAAAGAACAATGAAAGAGTAGTATTTCTTGAAGTGCTAGGATTTTTGAAATGTAAATCTTTTGGAAATATTCATACTTGGAAAGTGGAAAAAAGAGCAAGGTTTTAATGACAGAGTAGATGCTATATGGAGAGATTCAAATGTACTTTATGAGACTTCCCTGGTGGCTCAGTGGTTAAGAATACGCCTGCCCGTGAAGGGGACATGGGTTCGAGCCCTGGCCCACGAAGATCCCACATGCTGTGGAGCAACTAAGCCCGTGCGCCACTAATACTGAGCTGGGCTCTAGAGCCTGCGAGCCACAACTACTGAGCCCATGTGCCACAGCTACTGAAGCCTATGTGCCTAGAGCCCGTGCTCTGCAACAAGAGAAGCCACCGCAACGAGAAGCCTGCGCACTGCAACGAAGAGTAGCCCCCTCTCACCACAACTAGAGAAAAACCCGCAGGCAGCAACAAAGGCCCAACACAGCCAAAAATAAATAAATGAATAAATAAATTTATTTTTAAAATGTACTTTATGGGCTTAATCAAATTTGTGTAGCCGTCATCTACCTATAACACTTTCTCAGAATTTAAGAAGTCAGTGAAACAAAACAAAACAAACAAAAATGGAGACCTTTTTTATACTGATTTAAATTCTATATTGTACCATTACATCAGCTAAGTAGCTGTCAGTTGAGAAGTACATTCATATATTATTTGATAATGCTCTCTAAAAAGACCTACCTTAAATATACTTTTCTATTTTCTCTATTTTTTTCCCTTTTCCACTGAAATCTCTGTAATATCATATAGTCAAGCATTGTAATTATTTAGTCAAAACATGACATTAGAAATGTCTGGTAAGATTTTCAATATACTTTGACCTCAAAACTGGATGTGTTTTATTATTGTGCCTATCAGGGAATGGGTAAATGCCTCCAGTGTTCATAAATTTTAAGAAAACAAATATAAAGAAAGATACGAGCATGTGTATATTAAGATAAAGCACACTGATTGTAACTACCATTAAATATTCAAAGGTACAATTATGAAATACAAGATTTTAGCAGTAGAAGAGAATTCAAAATTCAAGGGATTTAATCCTTAAATATTTAATGTTAACTGAACAAGTGAATTATATTACTAGTTACTTCTAGTTAATATATAAAAAGTGTATAGGAAAATTTGAAAAATCTACAGCCATTGAAAAGAAAAAGGAATATATTTTTCTAACTCAAAATGAAAACACAACTTTATATCTTTAAGAATAAATGCAGCCTAGTAGTTAAAGGTTAAATAAATTTTTAGTGGCATTTATGAAATCTTACATATGCTTTCTCACCTTATGATTTCACATAAACAAATGTTTTGTTCACCCGGTGTCCATTACCTTTTCTTCCAATAATGGCCACCGAATATTTTTGTGGGGGGAAAACGCACTTATATACAATATAGATTTGGATGGGAATGACCTTAATCCCATTTTATCCAGGATTTACTTGGGTAATTCTAACCTAATCTAATCAGAATATTCCATCACACTAGGCATAATGATTCAGGAAATTGTATGACTCAATGTAGGTCAGTGATTATAAACACTCATTTGGAAAATATTATTAACTAATGCTTTTACGTATATGTACTAAGCATTCTTTTAAGAGGTTTAGAGAGATGAACTAATCCTTCAAAAATCCTAGGTGATAGGGATCAGTACTATCCTTTTTACAGATGAAGGAATTAAGACACTTTAGAGATTGTGAAGCTCACCTCATGCCCAGGGTCAGAATTGAGATCTGAAACTAAGCAAGTCTGACTCACCAGAATGATAATATCTTAAAAGCCAAGTACTGCTGGACCAGTTGGAGGACGGTTCTCTGTGGATGTGGGAATTAGGATAAAAGCGTGGAGCTGTCAGGAGCCACCATGTAGAGTCTGAGACGGGTCAATACGGAGGAAATCAGGAGAGTAATGAAGAGAAAAAGAGAGCGGATCCCAGATTCCTTCCAGTGATACATCAATAACATGAGCTTTGTATGCAATTATGCAAGAAGCCAGCTCTCACTTTGGAATTTCAGTTAGTGAGACACTAAATTTTCTCTCTTCATTTCATTTCATATCATTTCATTTTGCCAGTTTAAATGGGGATTCTCTACTTGAAACCAGAATTTTGACTAATACACCCAATAACAACTTTCCTCAATTCTAGAAAGCCCTTGTTTCAGTATTGGATTATCTCTGGTGAGCCACTCTTTCGCGTAATAGTGAAGTCAAAATTTCTCCCATATTCTTGGATTTATGCTGTATCTTCTTACTCTTACGGTTTTCACACCACCAACAAATATGCCCCTGTAAATAGTAAAGCTCTCTTTTCAACTCTGTGGCACAGAACTGAACTCATTTTTCTTAATATTTGGGAAGTAGGCATTCTGCATAGTTTTATTAACAGTGAGCTTTTTATCTTCTGCCCTCCAGACCAGCTGTAGGCCTAAACATTTCATGAGACATGAGAGAGCTTCATTTTCTCTACTTAAACTATACTCAGTAAAGAAAATGAAGGCAATCTTAATAAGTGAATGTATGAATAGAACAGTCTTTATTTTTTTAATTGGAGGATTGAAAAACACAGAGTAAACTTTGAGAACACAATTAAAACCACATATCCCAAATATAGAATTAGTTTCAATCAACTGGGCATTTGCTATCAGCAATCAGATCCAGTGTGATATTCAAAATTTTTAATGACATTTAGGTTGAGCCATGACTTGTCAGGCAGACTCATCAGGCCCACAAAAGCTCTGTTCTTTGTGTAGGTTAATATGCAAATAATATTTGTGTGTATGTATGTTTGTGTGTGTGTGTATATATATATATATATATATATCTCCTTTTGAGAATTATTCCTAGTTACTACATCTTATAAATTTGTAAAAACTCAGTTTAATGCAAAAGAGCTGTTAGATATGAAACAGTGTTATAACAATATCCACCTAATAAAATATCCCTTTGGGTGTTTTCCACGTATAGTGGTTAAAAGCCTAGGTTTGGAACTTGAAACTTGGGTTCCAATCCCAACATTGATCCTTATTAGTTGTTGTTGTATAAAATATTATTTTGTGAACAATATATTTTAAAATATTGGAGGAGCAAGACATTTAGCCTTTTTTTTTTTAACCTTCAATGAATGTTTCAGTATTAAGGCAGGCAGTTCCTGGAAGTCTTTACATCTTGCCTACAAGAAGCACAGCTTCGAATCTTATCAAGGGATCAGAAATTCTGGTAAGCTGGTTGGTTCTTTTAAGTCCAGGAAGTGGCACAGTTCTGACCAGTATTCCAGGAATGATGACATATATGCAGCAGTTCTGAGAACCTACAGAGATGTGGGCACTTTTCTCCCTTCTACAACTAACATATAACCTAATTTCCTAATGCTAAGTCTATTAGGCTGACGTGCCTTAGATCTTCTGCTTGATTCTTTAAAACTGAATTTGGCTAAGCATTTAAAATTAAAACAATGGGGAAAATATTCCATGACAGAGAAATTGACAAGCTTATACAATAAATCTTTTTTGCCTTTCATTTCATATGGTTTCAAAGCTGGCCTAATTTAATATTCATAGTAGATTATTTTTTTCAAATAATGAAAAAGTGCCAATTCAGTTAGCATCATTATTTAGATGTAGCAGTTTGTAGCATTTCATAATTTAATAATCTCTGCTTTCAGCTGGAGGGAAAAAAAGTATCCATAGAATCAAATAGCAGGTAAAAATGCATTTTGCATTTTATTTTAATTCATAAATTTATATGAACTTTTCCATCATCATATCACATACCTCTCCTTTAATTTACCTTTGATAGAAGTCCTGCTACACTGAAATTCTAAATCAAATTCAACCCATATATCTTTCCCTTCCCTAATTGGCAGTTTCAGGGCGTTAACAATTTAAATTATATAGTTGATTATTTGGTAGATTCCTGCAAAGGTGCATTTTTCCTAATTAATTTAACTGTAAAATTAGGTGTGTTTCTGCTCATCATTTTATATCCAGTATCTCAGTATGTGTGTTGCCTGGCACATAGTAGAAACTTATTAAATTGTTTGAATGATATTAGAAGATATTAAAGTGGGAAGGAAATGAAATTTAAAGTCCCTTGCCTTTAAGTAAACAAAGCTCTCTTTTAAAGATGAGAAAATTGAGGACAGAAAATAGTTTCTTTTCTACAGATTAATTTCTTCTTTACTAAAATTCATTAGCACTATGTAATTTAGGAATCTCAGATGTTTATATGCAAACTTTGAAACAGTTGTGTTAATGAAAGTGAACATTGAAGATTCAAAATGAGTACAATCAACATTTGTCTAGTTCATTAAGGACCTGAATCGATATCTGTGGCCTATTTTATTCTACCTTCCAGTTAATCCTCTCTTAAGCTCTTATCAGTATGCCCTACACACAGACACATACCATAAGTTGAAAGAATATCTAACCATATGCCTAGAGCTTTGTACAAACTTAAATATATAGCACATATTCTTTTATATTTTAAAATGGTACCTTGATGGATTCTAAATGAGTTTATTGGGTGGCCCCATGGTTCCATTTGATCTCAACTTTATTTATCAGTAATAATGAATAGGGTCCACTCTCCATTATCTGCACAAGTTGTACACTGTAGTAATGAATTGTGCCAAACATAATTCGGAAATCATTTCTATTTGTATGTGGGAAGTATTATGTGATGTTTTGGGAGTAAATTTCCCTCCTTAATAATGTTTTGCTTTGGGTAATTACTTCACGTTCCCTGAGCACACATCAACTGACAGTGGGGGAAAAAGCCCTGAAGTATTCTGGGAAAATGTTTTAAAATTCTGCAGCTAAACTGCATGCAGGTACTCAACTCTTGTATATGACTTGGGAAAATGCCAAGGAATCTAGTACTGTCTGGAGTATTATTCAGTCTCGGTGATCAAATCTTGTCCCTCAAAAATAATGGCACATGTTTCTAATTTAACTCGGTTAATCTGTTCTCATCATACCAGTTTTATAAAGGAGATTCATTAAACTAGATAGCTTAATGAAGGAAACTTAAGAGCAAGTGGAGGTTCCATTTATTGCTTGTTCTGTCAAGTCTGTGTCTGTGTGTGTGTAGATAGATAGTAACTTCAAGTTGTTTTAATGTATTTCTCCCCACAACAGTCTTCTTTGTTTATTATTTTTTTGGCTGAAAACGCACCCTTCCACAAGCATTATATATAATTGAAAATGATACCTGGAACATTCTTGGTGCTCAGTGTTCAAGGAAATAAATCCTAAGGACATTTGCACTATATAGATAAAATGCAACTGTGTTCTACGGCAAATGTTTCCATGATGTGCGCTAACAAGTACATATTTCTATTAAATTTTTTAAAGATTTGGTTTGGATCATATTAATGAATAAGAGGTTTCCACTAAAAATGTGCAATTCTTTGTATATTTTTCTTTCACTATTAATCTATCTCCTCAGAGAGAAATCTCCCTCACTCCATCCCCCTCTGTGCCACACACACACACACACACACACACACACACCTTGAGGCATTAGGGGAGTATTTGAAATACAATCTTCAGTTTCTTTATTTTGGAGTATCAAAATGCATATTGATTGTAGTTAGTGACAGCATTTGTGTTTTAATGTTAAAATTCCTAATCTTACCCTTGAAGACACTGCAGGGGCAAACATATATACCTTGGATTTATGAAGTGTGGTTTCTTTAGCTATAGTTTGCATGAATGTTAATATCCCATATAGCCAAGACATGATAGTAAATTAAATATAATAATGTAGAATATGAATAGTACAGAATGTACCACAGATCTCGCCTGTGATAGATTTATAAAAATGTTTCTCTCACGGTTGCTTGTTTTTTATTAGTTATTTTCAATATGATAACTCCTATTTTCCTAAAGGTAAATAATGATATGTACTTCACTTCTTCCTGTTTGCAATAAACTTTATTTAGGAACCTTTTTTTCTTTCTTTTTTCTCTTCAGTGTAGTGAATTCAAGCCAGGCCTAGTAAACCCCCTAAGAGACAGAGTAGGCTCCAAAGAGAAAGTTGTATTTAATCTGAGCTCTGAAGAGCTATTATAAATTAATCAGGTATTGGGCATTTGAATGAAGGATTTCCTGGTAGAGAATGTTAAATGCAAATACACAGAAAGGCCAGAGAGATAGGGTAGCAGAGATACATAATGGGGTGGGGGAGGAGGGAAGGAAGGAAGGAGATACAGAGAAAAAGAAGGAGAAAGGGAAGAAGCCATTTGAAAGAACTCTGAGTAGTTTAATATGGCCCAAGCATAGCGCTCAAGGGGGAAATTGGCTAGGAAAACATACTAGACAGGAAACCAGGGGCCAGCTGGTGGCGGGTCTTCTATGCCAGGTAAGGAGATGGGATTTTATTTTGTGAGAGGTGCCATCAAAGACTTTTAGGTGCAAAGTTACATAATGAGATTTTATTTTTATTTATTATTATTTTAAAATCTTTTTTAAAACTTTGTTATTTAATTAAAGTCCATGGTTTACATTAGGGTTTGCTTTTCATATTGTACGTTCTATGGATTTTGATAAATGCATAATGCCATGTGTCCCTCAGTATTTTTTTTCTAATTGAAATATAGTTGATAACGATGTTATATAAGTTACAGGTCTATAACATAGTGATTTATAATTTTTAAAGTTTATAATCCATTTATAGTTATTATAAAATACTGGTCATAATCCCTGTGCTGTGCTATATATCCTTGTGGCTTATCTATTTTTTATATAGTAGTTTGTACTTCTTAATTCCTTACCCCTACCTTGTTTCTCCCCTCTTCCCTCTCCCCACTGGTAACCAGAAGTTTGTTTTCTGTAACTGTGAGTCTGCTTTTTTGTTATATTCACTAGTTTGTTTTATATTTTAGATTCCACACGTAAGTGATATAATACAGTATTTGTCTTTCTCTGTCTGACTTATTTCACGTAGCTTAATACCCTCCAAGTCCATCCATGTTTTCGCAGATGGCAAAATTTCCTTCTCTTTTATGATGGAGTAGTATCCCACTGTGTGTGTGTGTGTGTGTGTGTGTGTGTGTGTTTGTGTGTGGTGTGTATAAAACACCTTTTTTATCCATTCATCTGTTGATGGGCACTTAGGGTGCTTCCATATCTTGGCAATTGTCAATAATGCTGCTATGAACTTTGGGATGCACGTATCTTTTTCAATTAGTGTTTTCTTCTGTGTTCTCTTCGGAAATCATGTGTTTAAATTTATATTGAAGTACTACCTTTTTGTATGTCAATGTATTCTATTTACAAGCTTGTGTAAAAATGAAGTGCATCTTCAGTGAACTTTGTGCCAATTAAGCTTATAATACAAAATTGGTTTAGTCTGTCAAAAAACTCTTTTAAAAACAAGATTTTATTTTAAAAGATGATTTTGATGGGATGTAGAGAATGATCCATAATAGTAAAAGCCTGAAATACAGAGACCTGGATTCAATCTGTGGCTGCATTCCAACTGAGGTAGATATAGAAGGTCAATGTGGATGAGGAGAGGATAGTTTGAAATGAATTAAGGCAGTAGAACCATCAGGGCAAGATAAGTGGATGTTTTAGGTGCATAGGGGAAGGGATCAAAGGATGACTTCCTAGTTTCTTGTTGGGGTGATTTAGTGGATTATGCTGCCAGTCACTGAGATAGGAAATAGAGTAAGAGAAGAATGCCGCTCTTTGATTTGTGTGTGTGTGTGTGTGTGTGTGTGTATGTGTGTGTGTGTGTGTGTGTGTGTGTGTGCTTTTTGTTTCATGTGTGTTTGGAAAGGACGTTATGCATACCATTATAAATTGTTGAGCTTGAGATTCTGGTGACATCTAAGTGGAGTTGTCTAACAGGCAATTAGGAATATGTGTCTTGATCTTAGGAGAGATGTCTGAGCTTGCAGTTTTAAAAACAGGAGAATCATCAGTAATTGAAACTGTAGAAATTGGTGAAATTATTCATCTATCCATTCATTAAGCACTAATGCAATGCACATATAAAAGGACATCTTACATGACTATCATAGTGCTAAGGGCAGTGTATCATAAATTATTAGTGACTTTGGTATGAGCATTTACAGAGAAAGAAAAAGTATAACTGAGCATTTATGGGACATTTATTATGAACAAGAGAGACTTCTACCTGTATTACAGCTATTGATCCTTTAATCTTCACAGTAATCTTATGAAGTAGGTACTATCTTCATTTTATAGAAAAAGAAACTAAGGAAAATAGTAGTTGAAAATTTTATCTAATGTTACGCATATAATGTCTCCAAATTGTAATGTCTTTTGCGTTCTGTTTGAATCTCCTTGTTAGAATATTTCCTTAACTGAGTTTTTGTATAGGAGGGAAAATTAAAAGAGATAATGCTAATATATTAAAAGGCATGCAGTATTGTGAGAAAAGACACAATACCAGTAGTGATAAAAATGGATACTGTGATTATATACATTTAATTTGTAAATAAAATACAGACGATTCTGCAGAGAATAATTTGAAATAAAGATTATCTATCTTAAGAGCTTTTTTCATTTTTCCTGTGGTGCCTGTGACCTTTAAGCATCATTTCATTCTGGTTAGATATTATCAGTCAGGTTCAAAGCTGATGTTACAGAAAAGGAACAATAGCTAAAACAAGTAACTTAAGTCATAAACGCATGCTGTTGAAAATGTTAGTGACATAAAATCATATCAGGGTGTAGTTTTTATCTCATAGAGTATGTGGAGTGACTTTGGTTATCCAATATGGAATAATTCTTAATTGTGCAGGAAGAATAATATCTTATATTTTAATAGTGCATTTAAATGTTCAAAATTCTATAAGGTATGTCTTTTATTTTTCAAGAATTAAAAATATATATAAAAGCTATTTATTTTGTGCATTTATATATTTTATATAATTTACCCACCATCAAAAGAAAATAACAGATTTCTAAGCACTGAATATCAATTTTTTTATTAGTCCAATAATTTGTTTTCCAATACCTCTTATATACATCATTTCACACAAGTGAAACTCTGTTGGATAAATTTTTAGAAGTGGAGATTGACACACATTTTCAATTTCATATATATTTCCAAATAGCCCTCTGTAGAGATTGGAACAATGAACACTTCACAAACATGGCGCTCGTGTTTGTTTACTCTTATACTCATGTCAAATTTCTGTGTTAACAACTTTTTAATCTTTACTAATCTGCAAAATGAAAATAGTATTTAAACATAATTTTAATTTGCATTCTCTTATTATGAATGAAGGTAAATAACTTTTCATAAGTTTAACAGCCACTTGCATTTGCCCATTTTTCTATTGTTGCTTTTACTTTGTCCTATTAGTGACTTAAAGGAAATAGGTATTTGTTAAATGTGTTGTAAATGTTTCCCTGTTTGTCGTTTGGCTATACAAATTGTGAGTTTTCTTTTCCTTGTAGATTTCTTTTCTAAGTTCTTGAATTCATCAAATTTTTTTATGGCCACTCTGGTTTGTTTCAAAATAAAAATAAAACTTCTCTCATGCATATCAATCTATCTATCTGTATGTATATGTATATATATAAATTATTCCAATTTTTATAATACTTTAATGGCTTGTTTTGTATGATTAAATTCTGTATTAATTTGCTTTAATTAGCTTTAAAATAAGTATTAAAAACTAATAGGTCGGGCTTCCCTGGTGGCGCAGTGGTTGAGAGTCTCCCTGCCGATGCAGGGGACACGGGTTCATGCCCTGGTCCGGGAAGATCCCATATGCCATGGAAAGGCTGGGCCCGTGAGCCATGGCCGCTGAGCCTGCGTGGGCCTCTCACTGTTGTGGCATCCTGTCCTCTACCCACAGCATTCTCAAAGAAGAGAAAGGAGAAATGAGCCATGGCTCTTTTAAATTCTGGACAGGTGTTGCTAATATCCTGAAGGTTTGAAGGTATCAACATAGCAAGTTTGTTTATAACACAGTTATTGAAGTTATTAATTGCCTTTTTCAACTAAGATAATTATCTTCATTTTCTCCAAAGAAGATTGTCATCCTGGGCATTCAGATGTTTTGCATAGCTCCTCGTTTTCTAGATACTTTGATTTAAACTTTATTCTTTCACTGCTATTTAATTCTTTAAAAATCATTCTTCTTTGTTTTCCTGTATCCTTAATTTTGTTACTTTTTTAAAGCACCTGGGTAGTATTATGACAAATATGATTTTATTCTCTAGGTAATTAGACTGACAACCCAGAAGGGGGAAAGTGAAAGATTAGTGGTCCAGAGAGCAGATACTGTTGATTTTGTAATTTTAGTATAAGTAAGTATAAAATCCATCTCTACCGCCCTTATCAAGATGCATGCAGAAAGAAAAATAGAAACAACCTAGGTCATTTTCCTGTATGTTAAATTAGCAAAGCTGCTTTTAACTGTCCTGCAAAATATGGAAAAATCTATCTCCCTCCCTCCTACCCTCCCTATCCCACCCCTCTAGGTGGTCACAAAGCACCGAGCTAATCTCCCTGTGCTATGTGGCTGCTTCCCACTAGCTATTTTACGTTTGGTAGTGTATATATGTCCATGCCACTCTCTCACTTTGTCACAGCTTACCCTTCCCCCTCCCCATATACTCATTTCCATTCTCTAGTAGGCCTGTGTCTTTATTCCCATCTTACCCCTAGGTTCTTCACGACTTTTTTTTTTCTTAGATTCCATATATATGTGTTAGCATATGGTATTTGTTTTTCTCTTTCTGACTTACTTCACTCTGTATGACAGACTCTAGGTCCATCCACCTCACTACAAATAACTCAATTTCGTTTCTTTTTATGGCTGAGTAATATTCCATTGTATATATGTGCCACATCTTCTTTATCCATTCATCTGTTGATGGACACTTAGGTTGCTTCCATGTCCTGGCTATTGTAAATAGAGCTGCAATGAACATTTTGGTACATGACTCTCTTTGAATTATGGCTTTCTCAGGGTATATGCCCAGTAGTGGGATTGCTGGGTGGTATGGTAATTCTATACTACGAAGCTACAGTAATCAAGACAGTATGGTACTGGCACAAAAACAGAAATATAGATCAATGGAACAGGATAGCAAGCCCAGAGATAAACCCACACACATATGGACACCTTATCTTTGATAAAGGAGGCAAGAATATACAGTGGAGAAAAGACAGCCTCTTCAATAAGTGGTGCTGGGAAAACTGGACAGCTACCTCTAAAAGAATGAAATTAGAACACTCCCTAACACCATACCCAAAAATAAACTCAAAATGGATTAAAGACCTAAATGTAAGGCCAGACACTATCAAACTCTTAGAGGAAAACATAGGCCGGACACTCTATGACATAAATCACAGCAGGATCCTTTTTGCCCCACCTCCTAGAGAAATAGAAATAAAAACAAAAATAAACAAATGGGACCTAATGAAACTTCAAAGCTTTTGCACAGCAAAGGAAACCATAAACAAGACCAAAGACAACCCTCAGAATGGGAGAAAATACTTGCAAATGAGGCAACTGACAAAGGATTAGTCTCCTAAATTTACAAGCAGCTCATGCAGCTCAATATCAAAAAAACAAACAACCCAATCCAAAAATGGGCAGAAGACCTAAATAGACATTTCTCCAAAGAAGATATACAGATTTCCAACAAACACATGAAAGGATGCTCAACATCATTAATCATTAGAGAAATGCAAATCAAAACTACAATGAGATATCATCTCTCACCGGTCAGAATGGCCATCATCAAAAAATCTAGAAACAATAAATGCTGGAGAGGTTGTGGAGAAGAGGGAACCCTCATACACTGTTGGTGGGAATGCAAATTGATACAGCCACTATGGAGAACAGTATGGAGGTTCCTTAAGAAACTAAAAAAAAATACAAAGGATTTCTTCATCCTACTCTAAACAGTGTAAAGGTTAGGTGAGCTGGGATAGTTAGATAAGCTAAAAAGGGGCAGAAATGGGTGAATGAGGTCATAAAGTAAGGCTTAATTCAATGAAAAGAAGGAACTATAAAACTAGGTATAAAAATGAAAGGAAAGTGTAATATCACAGAACAGCTCCACGAAGATGAATTAACATGTATATACCTAAAATGATAGAGAAAGAATATACACTATCTTATATTTGTTTGAGTTTCTTTAAAGAATTCTATTACAGTTCTTGTGTGCAGTACATCATTTTTCTATCGACAAATAAAAAGAGAAGATACACAAAGAAGCTGAGTGAGAGAATAACAATATGGTGCTTCCCAGTAAACTGTTAGACTTTGTAAAATTGTCCTCAGATTTAAATACCTGAAAAAAATAGAGAAAGCAAAGTTTCCAGCTATTATAATTTTTTTTTTTTTTTTCTGGTAAAGAGGGAAAGGAAAGGAGAAGAGAAAAAATAAAAGAGAAAATTTATAAAATATCAATAGCCTTGGGAAATCAAACACATGAATAATGTATACAAGTTTCTAAATTTGGTGAGATCCCCAAGCTCTATTTCCTTTTACTACCAATTTTGGTCTTTTCTGTGCTACCATTTTATTTATGCTTTCATTTCATATTTTATGAACATTTCATTTGTTATCAGACTTTAAATGGAAAAATAATTTAACAAATAAAGAAATGTGTTAATTTCTGACCTCCCTCTCTCCCCCCATCTCCTTCTCTCATTTCCTCTCCTCCACTTACTTTCTGTTCTAAAACAATATTTTCATTCTGAAAGGAGCTAAGAATTTATGTATCACTTTAGAACTAATCCCAACTGAGACGTGCCACATCAAGTTTGCTAAATTTATAGGAAATGTATCTATTTCCCATTCAAACTTTTTCTCTCTTTTATTTCAAATAGAAAAGCATTCACGAAGATACCAGGGGAGAGCAAAAAGCAGTTTAACTAAATTGAAGCTAGAAAATTGTGAGGAAGATGTAGTTAGTTTCCTTTCTCCAAAATATGTGAGAATTGTATAAAAGTGAACTATTGGTTTGGAATATGTTTTTATTGACTAATAGAGCTATAACTTTTTTATGAAAAAGGTAGTTTAAGGGTCAATTTAGCATTTAGACAGAAGTAACAAATTTGATACCTCACAAACAAAACGTGACTCAAAATTTGATCATTTCGTGTTGTAATTCTGTATATCAGAGAGCTTACTTAGAGTAATAGTTAAATACTCTTACAGAACGTAAGTTTGTTAAAGTATATACATTAAAGAGAGATATTCAGGTATTTATTAACACATTTTTGTGTGTGTGTGTGGTATGCGGGCCTCTCACTCTTGTGGCCTCTCCCGTTGCGGAGCACAGGCTCCAGATGCGCAGGCTCAGTGGCCATGGCTCACGGGCCCAGCCGCTCCGCGTCATGTGGGATCTTCCCGGACCGGGGCACGAACCCATGTCCCCTGCATCGGCAGGCGTACTCTCAACCACTGCGCCACCAAGGAAGCCCCTATTAACACATTTTTGACCGGAGACATATTATGGCCACAGGCGTTAGTTTCTGCAAAAATCCCCTGGTCAATAATGTGTTAATACTGTAACTTGAAACCAGATACAGAGATGATAAAGCATTTGAAATAGTTTAGGAAGCTCTCAATTATATATGTGTATTTAACAGTTCACTTCTTAAAAGGCCAAAGCTAGTACTTTAAAAGTTACTGAAGACGACACACTCACCATCTGGTGACAAGGCAAAGCAACTATTATGTTAAGGTACCTACTTTCTCTGACTGTACTCTCATCATAAGTTGTCAAGTGATATAGTCTTTCCCAAGGCTGAGGTTTGGATGGGGTGATGTTATAAATCCCTCAGATGTGGTTTACTGTGATATCTCTGAATTATCGGATTTAAAATAGGATTTATAGATACTTCTAAACAAGGTATAGTTTAACATTCACATGGATTATTGCATTTAAATTTGACAATAGCTCTCTGAAGTTTTATTGTTCATGTTTCCATCACACAGATGAGGAAACTGAGGTTTACAGAGATTTAATACCTTGCCAATACCTCATAGCTGCTAAACCGCACTATTAGGATTGGATTCCAAGCAACTCTGTCTTTTCCAAGGATCTGTGCTCTCTAAAATACATAAATTGCTTAACCCAGAAGCTAACCCTGAAAAAGTACCAATAAAACCATTAATATTATGTTTTCATTATTGTTAAAAGCTATTAGAGCAGAATTCCAGTGTACAATTCATGGTGGACTCTATAAGGTGAAATTGAATTGAGGGGTATCTTAGTTAATACCTGATGTTTTCTGGCTATAACTTCTTGTTATGAAGTGCTGTCAGGATTCTCATGAGTGAGTCTAGACTAATGAAGTAGAATAAGTAAAATAAAATAAAGCAATCATTCCCTGTCTTAAGGAATTGCCTTGGTTTTAACTTTCTTCATTTCTAGACCCAAGAGCAAAATGATGAGCCCACTTTAGAACACAAAATCACAAAACTTTAGATTTAAAAGTAAAAATCCCGGAAACTTTCCAGACATTATGACTATTTACGTGAAAGTTTTATCTTATTTTACTTTATATCCGATAGCCATTTATAATTTGCAAAATATTTTCACAAAAGTTTCCATTTGATATAATCATACTATATGGTATCTGAGAGAGGAAAACTGATTGATATATTGCCCTTTGTATAGGTTAAAAATGATCAAACATTGTTAATTTCATATTCTTCAACCTAAATATAATATCCATTTTAGAGATGATCAAACCTAGGCATTAAAAAAAAAACTGTGGATAGTATATGGTCATCAAATTCACTTTTAAAAGGAATGGACTAAAAGTCCCATCCCAAAGCCTTTTCTATAAGAGTCTTAACAGAAAAAACAAAAAAACCAAAAAAACCCCTGCTTTCCTTGAGGGTTTGGTTACATTACAAGAAACCAGTATTTTGACTGGTGTAAAGTAAACTGCTTTAATCCATGCAATCATTTTCTTTAAAAAGAAATGGAGAATTTCAGTTGTGGAATTTATTCATCATCAGAGAGTTAAATGCTTATTCTTCTTCCAGAACTTCTGTTACTTATGGAGAGCTGTAGTAAGTGAAAGGTGCCAGAGCTGCCCCATGTTTCTAAATAATTGAGTATTTTCTGCCTTCTCTCTCTCTGTCTTTTTATTTTTATTTTGTTTTTTTATTAAGTGACGTTTTTCCCCCTCAAAATCATGAGAAGTGTTTTTGGTGATCTTTTTCTAGAATACAAAGTTATGATTGTTATAGACCTTCAGTATGATAGATATCCATTTGCTTGTTGAAAGCAATATGGAAAACCCTCCTTAGGCCAGGCTTGGAGACCATATTCATCTTAGTATCCCCTACTCTGTGAGCACAGTTCTTTATACATGACACTTAATGGCTTTCCTGAATTGAATTGAAAAAAAAAAGTGAAAGGTCTCTTGGGTTTAACATTGAGCGGTGTTTTTGGTCTTTAGAATCTTAACAGGACATGCATAGATTACTTTTTGATTTATTGCTTTAGTTTTCTCCAGGACAGTGTACTTTCTCTTTGCAATTAAAGTACTTTGACGCAGTAATCTTGAGACCGTAATAGAGTATATTCATGAAAATGGCATACTTTATTCAGTCCTTTGGGAAGAGGATGTAATCATCTCCCAAGTGTCAGTGTGAAGCTGCACTCTCCTCTCTCACTCTTTAAAGAGAATATGTCTGCCACCTTATTTTTAATTTGAAAACTCCTAGAATATTTAACAAATGTTTTGAAAGATTATGCACAGAGACCTTTAAATAAAATGTAGGGAAAGAGACTGTAGGGGGGGAGAATCTATTGGGAGTATTTGGAAAGGCCCTCAGTCTATCCTTTTCTTATTCTTTTTCAGTGTAGAAGACCTAGGTTTCCTTTCAGAGCAAATGAGTGCAAGAACATTCAGATGACTTTAAGTGTTCACAAATGTGTTGCCTGGTTTTGAGGAAGGCGTCTGTAATATCTCAAAACTATGTTAAAGATGGAGCATTTAGCAACCCAGGAAGGCAATAACTGTAAAACACAAAATTAACTCATCAAGTTACTGTAAATTTCTCTCCCTTTGTCTCCAGCTGATTAGTGCAAATTAACTGCCTGAGCAGTTAGTATGCAATACAGAAATCTCTGATACCCGCTGAGAAGGCAGGCTTTTTCTTTTGTGCGTCCATGTAGTATTTCAGAATTCTCTATAGACATTGCTTTACTGTAGTTACTAATATTGCTTTGAATTTTAAAGACAAGTTTGTATGTTTGTCTTGAGCTTTGAGAATTTCTAACCTTAATATTAATAGAGTTGTAATTTTTATAAGTTCCTATACAAGAATTCCCAAAAAAGGAAATTAGGTACTTAGGTACCTCCTCTCTTACATGGAGATAATAAAGTATCTCATTGGATTGTTGTGAGAGCTAAAAATTCAATAACGTATATTAAAAACATTATAACAGAGTTTGATCCAGACTGTGCAAAATATGTGTTTTTAAATTATCTTGTTAAGTACTTAGAATTGGAGTCAGTGAAATATATGTTTTATATATATATATATATAATATTTCTATCTCTTTACTCTCAGAAAAGGAAATATTTAGGAAATTTCTATCTGTTATGTTCCATATAGTCCTAAAGAGAGCTTTATAAACATGTGAACTGCTGTAAAAAAGTCAACTTGTTGACCAGCTATTTGAAAGAAAATGATGTGTGCTGTTAAAAAGAGTTCGAAAAGGCAATCGATCATGGAAAGGGAACAAATAGTATACTTGGTTGAAAGTCAACTGATTTTGGGGGTGCATCTAGAAGACATAATAGTTATTTGGTAGTGGGATATGATCATTGGAAGTACCTGAAATTGAAAATCAGGAGGCTTTTTTCCCCTTTACCTATGGAATAGTTGGTAGCCATTTCCAGGGGACAAAAATATTTAATACAAACTGTGCATTTAGGATATTTCAAACTTCAAATTCTTAAATTTTTTAATCTCTGCATAAACTAAAATATTCCCTCATACAGGTAATTTCTGTACATAGTAATTAATGCATTCACTCATTTAGCAAAAAGTTTGATCAAAGATGATGCAAAAGTTTCTGGACTTTGGTATTGGGAGTTAAGCTCTAAATAAAGACAATCTAGTTCCTGTGCTCAAGTAACTTAATGCTGACAGGAGGACATACAAAAGGATGGATTTTACAAATGATACATTCAAGAAAAGTCTGAACTTAATTTTAAATTCAAACCAAATCCTTATTTTTACTTTAAAATATATTGACTGTCAGATTCAGAATTACAAACAAATAATGTACCTCAAGACCATGACCCATGCCAGCAACTGACCCTTTGTCTCAGTGTTTCTCATACTTGCCTGATTTGGGGACTTGATTAAAAATGATTATACCTTAGTACTATTCAAACCTGTTGGCTTACTATCTCCAGAGATGGCCTAGGAATCCGTATGTTGAACAAGAACCCAGCACTTCTTTTTAAATTAGTAAATTTGAGAAACACTGGTATATTTCAGAGATTAGTGATTTGTTTAGCTATTTATGTTTTTGTCTGTTTATTTGATTGAGTTACATTGTAACTTAATTAAGTCAGTTTAATTCATCTTGAAGTCAACAAATTGAATTTCTGAGACTGACATTTACAGAAATTCATCACTTCCTGTTCTTTGGAATCATACTATAGAACTGTTCTTCAGTTTTATCTTTTTGAAATAACTTTTCTGCTAATATTCAGAAGTTTTAAATTTATATTATTTGCCCCAATCCCATGTCAATACTTCTTTAAAGTTAGGAATCACTATATAATTCAGAAAAGAAAGCAGTGTAGTCTAATATGTTAGTCTCTCATGGTAAGATCAATCTAAGGTATTTCTAAGCCTTCCAATTTTTGTGGTTTTTTTCTTACTTTCTTTTTCTTTCTCCACTTCCTATTCAATGGCTTGGAGTTAAAACTGCTTACCATCTGTCTCTTAGTATCTGGTGCAACTTGATTCTGAAACATTTTAAAAAGACCACAGTACAAGTATTTTAAAACAAACTCCACTAAAAGTAGCACAAAGCACCAAGAATGAACTCTAGGAGCAGTAGTATTCAATATTTAAGTTCGACCACATCTAAAATGTTACTTTTGAATTACCAAAAAGAAGTGAAATAAACAAACATATAATTCTTATCCTACAGAGACCACATTATCTTCCTGTTCATAAAATAGATGAAATTACTTTCATTGTATTGATCTGGAGAAGGAAAAAATGACAGCAAGATAAGGTCAATGATAAATGAAAAGGTACTTAAGTCATTCCTAGGTTTGCTTGTAATCTTTATTAATAATCACAAAAAAGGATTAAGTAAAATTTTAATAAAATCTGTTGGAAGTATGAAACTGAAAGATATAAACATGATCAGACAGCTTAATGTTATATACTAGCTAACAAGGTTATGTAAGTGGTCAGGGAATAGCAAAATGAGCTGCAAGACTAAGAACAGAACCTCATAAAATATGCAATCAAAGGAAAATCAGAATGTGTGATCAGTGTGTGGTAAGAAGATGGAAGTGTCATCTTGCGGAAATAACAGTGCATACATAATACAAAATTGCCATTGTTTGTTGAACAAAGTGATTTTTTGTCAAGGTGGAATATTAAAAAAGGTACTGAATTTGTGGAAAAAAAAATCATTGTCATGGTCCCAGGTCTGTTCCTCCTCTGTTACACTGAGGAAATCACATAAACTTTTCAGGCTTCAATTTACTCTACAGTAAAAATGAAGATTATACTGGTTTACCTGTTACTTTCCAAGAAGTCCCTGGGATTTGGTAGAAGTTCTTTAGGAGCTGTCAGGGAGATGGTCGGCCTACTGAATTACTGATTAAAATTGAGGGACCTAAGTGTGTAACACATACTGAAAACACTTTAAAGATTTAGTGAAAGGTGTGGATTATATTGCAATTAGAAGAAACATAAAAGCGATTATCTAGGTAACTTACACATCATATTTACATAAATTGCCTAGGAATGTTAGCAAAAACAGTTTTTAAAAAAGACAAAAATAACCACCGAATATTTGTTTCAAATATTTGTAAATATAAAGACCTCATTTTAATTCAATTTCCATACTTTAATGTGATAAATTGATATTATATTCTATAATGAATACATATATTTCTATAATATTCATATTTCAAAATCAAAATGACGAAGTTTCCTCTTACAACTGTAACAGTTTTAAATACACTAATGACAAATCACAGTAATAGGACAGAAGTATATGTGGGCAATACATAGTCCTTTTGCTTAGGAGTCAAAAATGATCATTACATTTAACATCATATTGTCAAGATAAACACATTGCTATTTACAGAACTAGTCCTTAAACATAGTTTCAAGGGAAAAAAGAAAACTCTTCATTATTTTTATTTAGAATAAAATTGCATTTTAGTGTCATGATCAGAATCGTTAATATTAGTACCCTAATATAGACAAAACATGGAGAATACATATATATTCTACTTAATCATTCCCTTTCGTAATGTCTTTATGTTATTTCAGAATGTAGGAGACTTGTCAGTTAACCCATTTAATTAGATTTTATTAAAACCCCATAAATATTCTTTTTTTTTTTCTGACTCCCAAAGACCTGAACTAAGGTAATATCCTAGCAAATGACCTCTAGGCCTCTAGTTTCCTTCTTCTTGAACTCATCTGCAATCCGTCCTCTATATTTCTTCGAGAAGTCGTCCTAGAACCTTTCCAACCATGTGATTCTCGTTACTCACATCTTCAGTTGGCATGTCATTGCTTAGATTGAGTACAATGACTAATAAGATTATTTTCAGCTTTTCACAGGCTGCATCCAACCTGGATGCTATGGACTAAGTGTTTGTGTCCTCTCAGAACTCGTGTTAGGTTTAATCCCCAATGTGATGATATTTGGAGGTGGTGCTTTTAGGCGGTAATTAGATTTAGATGAGGTCATGGAGGTGGAGCCCCCATGATGATATTGGTGCTCTTATAAAGGGATGAAGAGCCCAGAACTCGCTCGCTCGCTCGCTCGCTCTCTCTCTCTCTCTCTCTCTCTCTCTCTCTCTCTCCCCACTATATGAGGACACAGTGAGAAGACAGTCATCTATGCCTCAGACTTGATCTCGAACTTCCCAGCCTCCAGAACTGTGAGAAATACATGTTTGTTGTTTAAGCCATTTAGTCTATAGTATCTTAGTTATCACAGCCCAAACTGCAATAACAATAACTTCTTCATATACTTGGAGTAGGATATGTCTCTATTAAAACTCTTCTAACAGCTAAGTATATCTGTGTAGTAATACCTTGAAACCATAGTCAAGAGATGCTAAATAATTGAGGATTGCTACCTATGTTTGTGATTATCCTTAAAGGTCACCTCATTCTTTAGCCCTACCTCTCCCCTCTTTTGCTTCATTATACTTTCATTTCATAGTCGTATTTATATTTTTTTCATGTCAGACACCAAACATTTTGAGGATAGAAAGGTTAGTATAATACTCCCAATATGTCGATCTCACTACTCACCATTTGTCTGTTGCATCTATCACTAGAGGATGATAGGGGTGAACAATGTAGATTCATCCCTTGTAAATTTCACAAATCTTTCCCATGTACCTTAGGATCCAGCTTGTGACACATGCCACCTCTTTTGAGTATCTTCTCTTGCTTCTTGGTTTTTCTTCTTCTGCTTCTAACCCAACATCCTATTAAAATGTATGTTAGATCATAGCCCTCCTCTGCTTTGAATTTGCCAGTGGCTTCACATATCCCTCAAAATAAAAGCCACAGTCTTCTCAATAGTTAAAGTTCTTATTTCTTTACCTCTTTAACTTCGTGACTCACAGCTTTCCTCCTCCTCCCTCCACTCCGCAGCTCACACTGCCATGCTGCTGCTCTTGGATGTTAACTGGATATATTTACCTAAGGGCCTTGCTCTTCTCTTTATCTGGAATGCTTCTTCCTTAATAATACGTGGTGCATTGCCTTACCTCCTTAGTATTTGTTTCTCAGTAAGGTCTTCCCTGACTACCTGACTCAAATCAAACCCCCCTCCCAGTGTTACCCAACTCATTTTCTGCTATTTTTTTTCTATAGCATTATTAGCATATAAGATTCTAAGTATTTTACTTATTTATTTTTTGACTCTGCTCACCTCACTAGAATTTAAGCTCTAAAGTTCTAGTCATGTTGCGTGTTGTGTTCACTGTTATATATTCAGCTCTTAGAACAGAACCTGGTCCAATAAGTAGCTATTGAAAAAATGCCTTTGGTGAAAAAATTAATATTTATAATTTTAATGTAATTGCTAGATTAATTTATAGATTCCATCCTTTCAGTTGCTGAAAATATATGGTGAAAATAAATATCAAAAGAAGCTGAAATGCTTTAGATGGAAAGAGATAGAAGTGCAGTGTCATTGACAAGACTTTATGAACTATTGAAATAGTTCATAAATTTGAATAGGATATTTTTGTTGCAAATACCTTACTTTTTTTTTTTTTTTTTGCGGTATGTGGGCCTCTCACTGTTGTGAGATCTTCCCAGACCGGGAAGGTCTTCACGCCACGAGGGAAGCCCCAAATATCTTACTTTTATACAAAGGCTACTCATGTTTACACTCTCAATCACACAGTAGAGACATAAAACTGCCTTGTAAAGGATGGCCTTTAGCATGTACAAAATGGTACCCTGACTGAAATGAAATATCTAAAAGGAAAGAATTCTGAATAAAATACAACTTAACGTTAACAGTGCTATCAATGGCTTCTTTATTAATGACAGAAAAAATTCAAGCCCTTCCTATGATGGCCTGGTACTTAGAAGTAGGGATGCAAAGATGCATAGCATCCAGGTTCTGTTGCCTGACATTTAAAGTCACTGTCTAGTGGGAAAAACAGACCTTAAAAACAATAGCAATGGAATAAGAGTTTTAGGAGAGATGTGACTAACTTTGTCTTACAAGTCAGGCTAACTTCCCATAAGCAATAATCTGAACTGAGTCTTGAACAATGAGTAGGAATTGGAAGAGAAGACAGAAGGAAGGGAGATATTTTAGGTAAAGGGAACAATATGCATTTTTTTAGAGAAAATAGCACAATAAGTCAGGGAAATGAAGTAGCTTGGCAGGGACAGCATCTTGGGTATGGGCTAAGGAGTAGGGTAAAAAGTCTAGACAGATCATAAGGTAAGGTGATGTTGCTAAAGGTAAAAACACAGTTTTAGTACATATGCCTTACTAGACAGATATACTGTATTGTGGGGAAGGAAAAAGTTTCCCTCGACCTTCTTAGGATCCCTGACTGGGTCTGAAAATTAAACTGATGAAGACAGATTAACAGGATAAAAGCATACTGATTTTAATGTATTTCATCATGTACATGGGACCCTTCACAAGAGAATGAAGACCTGAAGAAGTGACCAGACCAGAAAACTTTTATACATTTTACACACACACACACACACACACACACACACACACACACACACACACACACACACACACACACACACACACACACACACACACACACACACACACCAAGACAATAAATTTGTGAGGAACTGACAAGGCAGCGAGATCTAGGCTTGGGTAATAAATGGTGAAAAGTAACTAGGAAGATAAGCGTTAGTTTAACAAAGTTTTGTTTGTACAGATTTCTCAGTACCAAATTTCCCATCCATGGTAATCAGAATGTCTTCCTTTCTTCTGGTACATGGAGGGTACCTTTCACATGGGAGTTTTGTGACCTGTTTCAGAGAAGAAGGTTGAGGGGAGTGAAGGTTAGGGTGACTTTCCTATTTCTGCTATTTTCTCAAATTCTTTCAGCTTAAGATATTCAATATATTGAATACCAAGGTGCCATACTTTGGAGTATTGTGTCCTGAATCCCATCAGTATCATTAATTTGATGTTTTTATTTCTTTCATCTTACATTTACTTAAGTCTAAAACTGGTTTGGTCTCGGCTCACATCCAGTAAAACACATTACACACAGAACACAGTTTTTATACATAGAAAATCCCTGAAAGATTACATGAGAACATGATAATAACTAGTTATCTCTGGGAAGGAGAGCTAAAAGCCAAAATATGTCATAGTCTTTGTGTTGAGAACATGTGTTCTATAATGATTTAAATAGTTGAGACAGAGTGTTTCTTATGGTAATGAATATTTCTCATGCTAATGAGCCACACTACCTTCGTCACATTGTCAGTCCTGAAACCTGTCATTTGAGCCATAGAAGCAGAATTTTTAAGATTGACAGAGAAGGCAATAATCTGGTTGAGAGAGATTAAGTGACCAGCCCACAACCTCAGGAAATTAGTAGAACAGAATCCAGAATATGATCTTTTTTTTTGAATCCTATTCCATCCTTATGACACATGAGTGCCAAGCTGATAAGTTTGCTTATCTCTAGCCTATTCTCGGACTACATAGTAAAAACCGTCTGGGATAAAGAAAAAGTGTGGTCAAATCACAAGGTAAAATGTTTAAAATATTACTTCAAATGAATGTAATCCTTGAAAGTTTACATTCTTTTGTGAGAGGAAAAATAATACTAAGAAGAAAGGGTATTCATAGTTACTGATTATGAATATGTCATAATTTTGTTTCTAAATAGGTGAGAGTTCTATAAAATTTGTATTTTCGCTTCATTGATTTTTACTCTCCATCATGTTTATAGTATAAATTCAAGATGGAACAAACATTGCTACAAATGTATTAAAGGGATAACTACCTTCAAGTGGGCCATTTTAATAGAATGAAGCATAGCTGTGGGATACCCCCTCATTTAGAAACAGAACATTTCCGGTGAGTCTAGATCAAGGTGGCAGAGTACTGAGCTCACCTTCTCCCATGGACACATCAAAACTACAACTACGTTTAGAAAAACTCTCTCTAAGAATGACCTGAAGACTAGCAGAATAGATTTTTTTTTGTAACTAAGAATATAAAGAAAAGGCCACATCAAGACAGGTAGGGGCAGAGACTCCATCTAGTCAGAACCCACACCCTGACGTAGCCACCCTCTGGCAGGAGGGATATGACAACTGAAGGTCCAAGCCTCACATCAGGCCTCCAGCCCATGAGACTGCACCAGGAAGATAAGCCTCCATAACATCTAGCTTTGAAAACCAGCAGGGCTTCTGTCCAGGAGAGCGAAGGGCTGTGGGAAACTGACACTCCATTCTTGAAAGGCTCAGCACAGACTCACTTGCTCCAAGTCATAGTGCAGAGGCAGCAGCTTGAAAACCACCTGGGTCATACAACAAGGAGATCCTCTCACTAGGGTGTGTGCTAGAGGGATAAGGATCTGGTGAAACATAATATGTAGATGGAAGTGATGGCAGGCAATTTTTTTTTTTTAACTCCTTCCGGTTGCCTGGCACTGGTGGGTACCATTTCAGTAATTCTCCATCAACTTAGCTAACATTGTGTACCCTGCCCCAGTGTTCCCCTGAGGACCTGCCACAGCTGGCCCCTCCAAAGTGGCTCCAGCCCCACCCCATTAGCAAGCAACCCTGGCTAGCACTGGTGCTCTTCCAAAGTGGGTCCTGCACCATGAGGCAAGCTCTGCCCCACTCAGAGGGATGCCCCAGCCTGTACTGACACCCCTCCAAAGTGGTTTCTGCTCCAGGAGCTGAACTTACACAACAGTGTGCCCATTAAAGGGTCATGTGGACTGACTGCTCAGCCAGGTGGGCCCAGGGCCAGCCCCACCACCAGCAGGCCCACAGCAGTGGCAGCTGGGCCTTCCAGCCAGCTGGCCTGGGAGCAAACCCTACCCACCAGCATGCTTGCAGCAATCACAATCCAACCACAACAGAAGGACACATGCTGCTCACACAGAGAATACCCATGGAGTACCTGGCTCTGGTGACCAGCAGAGAATGCATCACTGAACCCCACAGGACACCTTCTAGATGCGATCTCTCTTTCAGGATGAAGAGACCTAGCTGATATATCTAATACATAGAAACAAACACAGAGAGTTAGGCAAAGTGACAAGATGAAGAAATACCTTCCAAATGAAAGAACAGGATAAAACCTTGGGAAAAGAACTAAACAAAATGAAGATAAGACATTTACTAGATAAAGAGTTGAAATCAATAGTAGTAAAAATGCTCACCAGTTTTGGGAGAAGAATGAACGAACTCAGTAAGAATTTCAACAAAGAGATAGAAAACATAAAAAAAAGAACAAATCAGAACTGAAGAATACAGTAACTGAAATGAAAAATACACTAAAATCAACAGCAGATTGAGAACACAGAAGAACAAATCGGCAATCTGGAAGACAGGGTAGTGGACATCACTTGATTAAAACAGCAAAAATAGAAAATAATTTAAAAAATTATACTATATATGGACAACTCCAAAGACTCCACCCCAAAACTATTAGAATTAGTAAATCAGCAAGGTTGCAGGATGCAAGACTAATATACAGGAATCTATTATGTTTCTATACACTAATTACAAATTCAGGAAACAAAATTAAGGAAACAATCCCATTTACAATTGCATCAAGAATAATAAAATACCTAAGAATAAATTTAAGCAAGGAGATTAAAGACCTGTATATTAAAAATCACAAGACATTAATGAAAAATAATTGAAGACACGAAGTAATGGAAAGGTGTTCTGTGCTCATGGAGTGGAAGACTAAATATTGTCAAAATGTCTGTGTTACCAAATGAATCTACAGATTCAATGTAATTCTTATCAAAATAGCATTTTACAGAACTGGAACAAATAATCCTAAAATTTGTGTGGAACCAGAAAAGACCCTGAATAACCAAAGCAATCTTAAGGAAGAAGAACAAAGCTGGATGTATCACAATCCTTGATTTAAAACTATACTACAAAGCTCTAGTAATCAAAATTGTATGGTACTGCCATAAAGACAGACACAGAGTTCAATGGAACAGAATTGAGAGCCCAGAAATAAACATATACTTATGTGGTCAATTAATTTATGACAGAGTAGCCAAGAATATACAGTGGAGAAAAGGCAAGTATCTTCAATAAATGATGTTGGGAAAACTGGACAGCTATGTGCAAAAGAATGAAAATGAACCACTTTCTTACACCATATATAAAAATAAGCTCAAAATGGATTAAAGACTTACGTTTAGCCCTTAAACCATAAAACACCTAGAATAAAACATTGGAAGTATGCTCTTTGATATTGATCTTAACAATATTATTTTGGATCTGTCTCCTCAGTCAAGGGCAATAAAAGCAAAAATAAAGAAATAGGACTACATCAAACTAAAAAGCTCTTTCACAGTGAATGAGACCATCAGCAAATTCAGAAGCAACCCTCTGAATGGGTGAAGATATTTGCAAATGATATATCCGATAAAGGGTTAATATAAAAATGTACAGAGAACTTACACAACTCAATAAACAAACAAACAAGCTAGCAAACAAACAATCTAATTTAAAATGGGCAGAGGACCTGAATAGAAATTTTTCTAAAGAAGACCTACAGATGGCCAACTGACACATGAAAATATGCTCAGTATCACTAACATCACTAATCATCAGGGAAAGAAATGCAAATCAAAGCCACAATGAAATATCACTTCATACCTATCAGAATGACTATTATCAAAAAGACAACAAAAAGCAAGTGTGGGCAAGAATGTGAAGAAAAAGGAACTCTCATGAACTGTTGATAGCAATGTAAATTGGTGCAGCCACTATAGCAAAAAGTATAGAGGTTTCTCAGAAAATTAAAGATTGAACTATTATATGATCCAGCACTTCCACTTCTGGGTATTTATTCAAAAAAAAATTAAAATGCTTATTTGGAAAGAGATAATGCACCCCTGTGTTCATTGCATTACGATGGGCAAGATATGGAAACAACCTCAGTGTCTATAGATAAATGAATGGATAAAGATGGATTTGATATCTATACCTATATCTTTATCTGTATCTATCTACCTATCTATAGTTAGATATGGATCTAGATATACACACAAAATGGGTCATTACTCACCCATAAAAAATAATGAAATCTTGCCATTTGTGACAACATGGATGAACCTAGAGAATAGTATGCTAACTAAAATATGTCATACAGAGAAAAACAAATACCATATGATTTCATTTATATGTGGAACCTAAAAAGCAAAACAAATGAACAAACAGAACAGATATAGATATAGAGAACAAACAGGTGGTTACCAGGGCTGTGGGGGGACAAAATAGGTGAAGGAGATTAAGAGGTACAAACTTCCAGCTGTGAAATTAATGTCACAGAGATGTAATGAACAGTATATGGAATATAGTCAATAATACTGTAATAACTTTGTATAGTGACAGAAGGTTTACTAGACTTACCATGGTGAGCAATTGATAATGTATATAAATGTTGTATCTCACTCACTATGTTGTACACCTGCAACCAATATAATAGTATATGTAAACTGTACTTCAATAAAAGCAAAGAAAAAGTAAAATAGAATGTTTGCCTGGCATTAATATGCCTCCCTTCTTGAAGTGTGTGTATATATGTACACACCCACACACATTTACTTAATTCTGAGTTTTCCTTGACAATAATTTTATTATTGCCTTTTTTCCTTATTTGATTTTTCTTTAATGTTTCATGAATTGCCTGTTAATTAACTACTCTTTAGGATTTTAGGGAATGGAGAGTGTTGCTTTAAAATTGCATGTATTTTCTAGTAGCTAAACTTATACTAGATGCATTTATATTACTGTATCTCTGGATCTGAATATCTCAATAGTGACTGCTACCAATTTGTAGTTTGTGTATATCAGAAACAAGATATTACACATAAGCATCCTGGATATAATTCTGTGTGCCATGAATTTAAAGGTAAAGCATTTGCATTTTAAACATCATCTTTCTTAGTATCTTGGCATCTATCCCCAGAGGTGAGGCAGCAATGTTGGTATTTCTTGCTAGTAAGGAACTCTTCCAAAGAATTAAAACTTTAAAAAAAAAAAAAGAGCACTGAACTGCAAACTTTATTTAGAATTTAATGCTGAGTAGTTTAGACTTGAGCAGCCATTTGAACTTTGAGAAAAGGAGCTGAAAATGTTCTTAAGGGGACCAAACTAATCAATTGTTATTTAAAAGAATCTTTATTCAGCACTATGTTAGCCAAAGGCTTCATGAGGGTTCTTGTTTTAAGACAAGTCACCCTCATTTTTGTCCATTGTTTGTTCAAGAAAGCTTTCTAGTGGCTCTTTATTTTAGAAATATCCAAGGTTTCTCTCTCTCTCTCTCTCTCTCTCTCTCTCTCTCTCTCTCTCTCTCTCTCTCTCTCTATTTATTTATTTATTTATTTATTTATTTATTTTTAACTGAGCTTTTAGTTGCTCTGAGAGCAGTAAATCTCTTTGGTTCACTAATTCTCTTTGATAGGGATTCTTTTCCTTGCCAGCAGTTTCTTCTTTACTGTTTTTGAAAAGAGCAGTGTTATGCTTCCACTTAAGTGTGAGATGGAGAAAATTAGAAGTTGAGTTTTGTATATTGGTCTCTTTTAGGAATAATACTGTGATTGACAACATTACAGGGAGACTTTTGTTCACAGATCTAGTAATTTCCCTAGTACCAGTTCCAATTCCTCAAAAATTTACGGAGTCCAAAGTTATGAACAAGTGTAAGGCTATTTATGCATACTGTCAATTTACTTTCTCAAAAGGTGGTGCCAGTCTATATTTCTGTTGCAGACTTGATTTAACAATGCTCTGCTCAATGCTGATGCACCTTTTCTCTTTCCTAAAAAAAAAAAAATTTCCAAATCTGATAGGTTAAAATAATGCAGCTTAATATTATTTAATTTGGCTTTCCCTGATTATTAATCAGAGTTTTAATTTTTCAAATATAGTAGATTTTCATCACTCATTATAGTTATATTCTGTAAAGTTGCAGTGAACACTGAATTAACCAGTATTGAACCATTGCTCCTGGGGAATTCCAGGGTTGTGCTCTTGAGAGCCTCTGGTCACAGTATTTTCATCAACAGATCAATACATAAACTTATTTTATGTGTGCTTCTGTTTAAAGACACCTTATTAAATATAAATTGTTGACTCATTAACATTGAACTCATGGCCAGTTGTGCTGTAACTCATGCCTGAATAAAGCTTACTTAACACATATTTTTTCCATAAGGCACATCACAGTATTCTTGAGCTTAGGAATACGAGACAGCACTTCAGCAAGACACATGGGGGCCATTTTAAACAGCCAAATCACCAACAGAAAGCACAAAAGTGGGAAAAATCTAGTACTAAAAAGACCAGGAAAAGGAAATTTGTATACAGTATGAAAGTGGAAACAAAAAGGCAGAGCATTGCCTTGTTTGACCTCAGCTGAGAAGGTGCACGTCAGGCAACTCAATTTTTTTTGCTGCTCTGATCATGTCCATGAATGACCACAAAAAATACAAGAGTATTGATTTGGGATTACAAATAAATTTTAGCAAGTCGATGAATTCACAAATACAGAATCCGCGAATAAGGAGGACTGACCGGTACCTGTTTGTTGTTTGCATTTGTTTTCCTGCTTGCCTTTGTTTTTCTATTGTGGTTTTAGAATCATTCTTACTAATTTGTACAAGCTCAGTATACATTAAATATATTTACTCTGTCATCTTTGTTACCTGCTTTTATTTCAATTTATTTACCTTTTCATTTTTTCACAATTTTTTAAAATTGGTTTTTTGACTGTGGTATCTGTTACCCAGTGATCACTAGGATGAATTCAGCTTATTTCACTGGATGATTGGGTGACCTTTCTCCTTGACTATTCTCTTAAGTGAAGATGCCTATCTTTGACTCAACAGACTATTTTGTGTGAAAAATCTCTAAACGGGGCTGTATATTTAGTGTGTTTGCTCACTTGTAACCCCAGATTTGGTATGAAGATTATCTTACATTGCAAACATTTAAGATTCAACAGATGCAGAAAGAAGTGTTCTCAAACTTCCCTTATCTGACTAGATGAAGAAACTTGTGGGAAATGATGCTGCCATAAATCCTCTCTATGGGGTGACTGCACTCCCAGGGAGACCAAGAGTGAAGCTATCGTGATTCTCTCTCGGGAAAGACCACCTGCAAAAATAAACATTATTCCAAATTTTCTCATCTCATACTTGTTCTCCAAGAAACCTATTTTCTTTCTTAAGGAAACCCATAAGGAAACTGCTAGGTGGCATTTCGGGGGCCTCTGGGAGGCTCCATTTCTTTATGTCTCGGTGCAGAAAGAATTCAGCAAGAGGCAAAGTGATAGATGAGAAGTGATTTATTAGAATAGGACGCTTGTGAGGCTTACAAGCAGGCAGGGAAGTGAGCATTGCACTGCCCTGAGTACTTAGTGCATTACATTTTTATAATCAAAAGAAAAGAGGGGAGGGGAAAAAGACTACCTTCTTCCTCATTCTTCAAGTCATCCATCATTAACTCCTCCTACCTGTTGGGCGGGGGAGGTTTTTGACCCTATATGGCTCATCTGGGACTGTCATGGTGCTATGGAAAAATTATTTCAAGTCTCAATATAATGAGGGTCTTTCACTTTGAAATGTCACCTTTTCCTAAATTATTGTTTTTTTGTGTGTGTGCAGAGAGCATGTCCTAAGGGTCATTAATTTGTTTACATCACTAGGCAGGATTTAGGCTTTATTTTTCTACTATTGTTTTATTGTCATGCCTCCATTGCGTGGTTTTGTTGCTAAGCAAGTTAGCTTGGTTTTGTTGTTCGGCAAGCCTGTCTGGCTTTGATGCTGAGCAAGTTGCTTTGCTTCATGAGTCAAGCAAGCCCACATTGTTTCAGGATTTTCCCATTGCTTTCTTGAGTGATGATTAACTTACTGCAGACTCCCAAAGCCCCCTAAAATTCCCTCTCTATCTACAGTCCCCTAGTGGGATTTCTGAACTAACTATTTGATTAGGCTACTCTATCCCTATCAGTAAGAGCCTTTTCTCCTCCCTTCCTTTTCCTAATTAAATTATGTATATCAGCCCCTAACTTTAGCCATTTAATGGGCTACTTCTTTTGTGAACTCCCGTATGAACATTAATAAACTTTTATTTTCTCTTTTTAATCTGTCATTTGTTAGTTTAATTTAAAAGCTCCCAGAGGAAGTAAACCTAAAAGGATGGAGGAAAAGTTTTTCCTTCCCAACATTAGTTTTGTGAGAATTTATTGAGTATTATTTATGGCTTAATAAAATATTATTTCTGTGAATATTCCAGTGTTACTTAAAATTTTAAAAAATTAAAAATGTAATTTATATCATATGGTTTTATGTGTAGACAAATCCAAACTAAATCCCTATGTCACTATACTCTTGTTTGGTATATGTGTTCAGTTAAAGACAGATTTTTGTAATTTCACCTTGTTTGTCTATCATTTTGTTGTTTTATGTCTTTGCTGTGTGATATAAACATGCTGTTGTGTTCACAAAGTTTCAAGGATATAATATATTTATGTAGGTAGTTTCCCCCACTCTGCAGTTTCTCTCTGGAGCTTCCCCTTCCATATCACCATCATAGCCCCTCTTTCAGTTTAGGCTTTTGTGGACTATTGGGATTCCCATTCAGGGTACCTTTAATCATCCTGCTTGGTTAAGTCTTGAGCAATATGCAGTCAATTATTGATGAGGACCCTCAGGCACTACCAAAGCTGAAAAGGTTTTTTTGTATTTTTAATGTGACCCCAAATGCTCCCTTTCAAGGCAAGGGAATGGTAGGCTCTGGTTAGCCGCCTTACCTCATTTCTTTGACTACCTGTTAGCTTTCTCTAGACAAAATCTTTTTCCTCCCTTCCTGATACCCCATTTCCCAACCAATTCTGATATTTTATCTTATTCCTCAGGACTTTTATGCAAAGACTGTCGTCCCTTTCTCTCCCTTCCCCCAGCCAAGTGACTCATCTCTTCTCCAAGAGGCAGTGTTGCAGGGTCTTCCTTCTTTCCCTCTAGTCTTTCAAGTTCTTTGTTATGGTATGTTTGAGTCTTCCTTTTGAATCCTCTCCAGGAATTTTTAATTAATTCCTGTTTGGAAGTCAAATAACTGTAGATTAACTTTTCTTACTTTTTGCATTCCTACTGTAACTATCTGATTTTTTCCTTCATTCCTTGGGACTTCTTTGAAAGACTGGAAAAGGGTAGAGAAATGCAGAAAAGAAGGAAAAGTTTATTTTTCTGCATTTACTTTCTTTAAAAAAGGAATCTACTTCACCCTTTTAAATTTGTTTTTGACATTTAAATCTGCTTTGCCCAAAGTAGCTCAACTATACCTATTTTCTCTATTTTGTAAATCTTGTTAATTTTAAAAAAAAATTTTAATTTTCATGTGTATTTATATTTTGAGTTCATCACATGTAAAATTGTGACGTTATCTGTGAGATTTTACTTTCCTTTAGAAGCTTTTTGAAATGTTCTTACTTACGTCATCTTTTATGCTTTTAGGTTTTTTGTTTGTTTGCTGTTTTTAACACTTTCTTTTGTCTTTTATCTGTTATTATAGGAGCCCTATTTTATTTAGTTTTTCAGTGTTCACAAAAGTATTTTTTCATTTGATAGTTTACATTTTTCAAATAATTAAATTTTAAATTTCTTATTATTAAAATCAAAAATGTAAAATGAAGGATTTACTGTTTAGATATTAGACTTATTACTGTAACTGAGTGCAGGTTTGGCTGCTTACCGCTCAACAGTCAATAAATTGAGAGGCAAGCTTCGGTAGAGAAGAAGGGCGCTTATTCAGAAAAGCCGGCAATCTGGGGAGATGGTGGACTTATGTCCAGAGACCACCTCCAAAGGTTCTGCTCAGCTATGACAGTTTTTAAAAGGAAAAAGGGGAAACAATCTCAGTTAATCATTAAGGCAAGAGGTCAGATTCTTTGTTATCTTTCCACTGCATGCAGACCTGCTGACTTCTCCTGATCTTTCTTCAGATGCTGTCTTACTCACATGGTCTGTCTGCAATTGGATGTTCTCTTGTCCATGTGGTTTGCCTGTGCTCACAAGGTCCACTTCCACATTTACTAAGGGGAATCTAGGGGTAGAAGGTCAGTCATTCTTTACTTAATTCTTCATGCTTACTCCTTCTCATCTAGGAAAGGAATCAACAGGTTAGGTAAGGTGTTATGTATATTTAGTAAAGCAGAAATCAGGAGCTAAGTTAACTGTTGCCTAATGATCTCATCTTTATGATTAACAAGGTCTAAAGAAAACAGGATGATCAAACAGAGAAGAGGCAGAGGAGATGCTTACAAATCCCCACTGTCAGACATCATTCCATTTCTATGGGATTAGGAGCGAAGGTCCATCTTCTGTAACTGCTTCCTGCTGACATAGGATGCCATATTCTCAGAGTGGAAGGTGTCAACATGGGTCTGTGGCATCTCTTTGCTGACAGTTTTAGGTGCCCTCTTACATATATGGCAGAGCAAGCTACGATTATTTTGATGCCCACAAAGATATAGATTATTATGAGCAATAACATTAATCCATTCTCTTGAGGCCAGTTCTTAGAATTGTGCTAGTCATAGATCCAGTACTGCTCAAGATGGAGCAGCTTATGTCATGGCTGCAGTCTGGTCATCATGCAGTTAGCTTCCCCCCACACTCCCCCGGCGTCAGTTATATTATCTGTAAAACAACTCAGGAATATGCATCAGACACTGAGTCTGTGACTCTATTTTTTTGATCATTAAATGCTTGGTTTTGTACTGGCGGGTGGTGGTGGTGGGGAAGCCCTGCAGGGTTCTGCTCAGTTCCATTACTGTTGTGTAGATTTATTTCACTCTTTAATATTTTCCTATTTTTATTTAACAACTTTTCCAGAACTCTTAAATTTGATTGATCTCTTGTTATAGTGGTATAGATTTTCAGGGATATTTTTTTCAATAGTTGTATGTGGTAGCATGCTTTTAAAATCTTTCTGTATCTGATCATTACTTCTGGTACCTTTACACATGAAGAACATCTGGTCAGGTTGTAGCATTCTTGATTCAGAAAATAACTAACTTCAAACTTGGTAGTGCTCTAGTATATAGTCATGCAAAAAGTCTGAAGGCTGACCTAAGTTTATCACTTATAAACATCTTTTTATTTGGATGATTCAAATATCTTTGATATTAAAATTCCACCTTGTACCTCAATCTGTAAGTTATTTCATGCCTTTTCCTAGTTATTAGCCCTGCCCCGCCCCCCCGCAGTATCTATAGTTCTGATACTAGAAGTTCTAAAGGAGGCATTCAGTGACACGGATTCCATGGGAGGAAAGTAAATTGCAATTCCTTTTTCAATGTTTACTTAAGTGTCAATGTTATCTTGCTGAGGGATAGTCAGAAAATCCAGTACCCCCTGATAATATTTTACTATTAACTGATAATATTTCAATTAAAATTTTATTTTTATTCATAAAATAAAATGAACATTTGTCACTTTCCAAGCTGATATAATGAGTACTCAGTAGCACTGTACTTTTCTTCCAACTGCGTGTTTAAAACGTGTGATTTACCAATTCTAAAAAGCAAACTTCACTTAGTTATGCATTGTAGAGAAAATAATAATGTTTTACTATTCTAATGATAAGAGTTTGTTTAATAGAGTTGGAATATCATCATAATGAATTATGAGCATAAGTAAAGGTTATACAATTTTCCCCAATATTTTCTTTCAATAAATAATTTCAAGAAAATCATATAAAATGAATCTTTTTATATAAAAGTCATGCAAATCTAATGATTTCTATAATCAAATGAAGACTAAATATCTTTCAAAGTTATAGTTTTTAAAAAATTATCTTTCAAACATGGATAGTTAAATATTCTATGATAAAAATTATATAAAGCATAAAATCACCCTAGAAATAATAACTACAGAGTATGATTTTATCCCCATAATTCGAAACACCACATGAAAAAAGTTTTCAATGATATATTATCATCTACTAAGTCTTCCAAGGTATAAAGAGAAACTGTTGCTATTTCACCTATCCTTTCATTTTTATTATACTATAAAGAACACAACATTGTAAATCAACTATACTTCAATAAAAAATTAAATACATAAATACTATGAGGAAGAATAAAAAATTAAATAAATACATAAATTCCTTCCTTCCTTTTTTGTCTTATAACAATAACACAACTAAGGGTCTCTGGACTAAGTCTAAATGCTCTATTATTTTGAGCTACAGATCCTAAAAAAAATTTCTTAAAGAGTTAAGCAAGAGTTGGAAAACAACAACAAATGTAAATATAGCACAAAGATTTAAAAGTAGTTGAATTATTAGAAAAAAGTTTAGAAATTAAAAAAATTGTATTTAAGTGATATATGTCTTCTCCAAAGCATCAAAAATTCATATACCTAAATTGATTGAAATCAGACACTATCTGGATGTATGAAATGCAGATAATCTGAAGAGGTCTGTTAGTTTCTCCCCACATTATGAAGAGCCACAGAGATGTAAGTTATCTACAAAAACTAATGCTTATCCTTAGCTGTGTTTACAATTCCGATATGACAGACATTCTGCTATGATTGTTAACGCTACTAATAGATTACTTATTGAATATTACTACAATCCAGGCACCATGCTATGCCATTTTATTCATTTCTTATTTATTCATCATAATATCCTTGTGAGGTACTGCTATTACTATATCTCCACTTTACAGATAAGGAAACTGAGGTTTAGAGAGATTCAAATTCGTGGCTTTATTCCATAAATTGATATCATTTATTTATTTATTTATTTATTTATTTATTTATTTATTTATTTATTTATTTATTATTTATTTGTGGCTGTGTTGGGTCTTCGTTTCTGTGCGAGGGCTTTCTCTAGTTGAGGCGAGCGGGGGCTACTCTTCATCGCGGTGCGCGGGCCTCTCACTATCGCGGCCTCTCCCGTTGCGGAACACAGGCTCCAGACGCGCAGGCTCAGCAGTTGTGACTCATGAGCCCAGTCGCTCCGCGGCATGTGGGATCCTCCAAGACCAGGGCTCGAACCCGTGTCCCCTGCACTGGCAGGCAGACTCTCAACCACTGCGCCACCAGGGAAGCCCTAAATTGATATCTTAATCATACCTTTTAGTGCTAATAGAAAGATCATAAATTCAATATCCTACTAGGAGTAAGCAAATATTGTTAATGAGTGAAGTAAATTAGCCATAAGATAATCCAAAGAGGGAGGAGTGTGCCCAAACTGGATAGTGCCGTTCTCATCCAAAGTGAGATAAACAGCAGCTCGAGTACAGCTGATTATTGTTTTGTAAATAATTCAGGTCCTTGGTTTCCAGAAGTTTTAAGGACAAAACATAAATCTGGATTTTTATACTGTTGCTTAAATTTTAAAAACCAATTAAAAATAACTGTGAACCAAATAAACCTTATCCGTAGGCTGAATGCAGCAGCTAGAAGGAAACATAATAAATTAGATTATACCATGCGTTTCATTTTAAATAATTCTACTGAAATGAAGTAATTTTTAAAACTTGTTGCTATTGTAGAAGTAAAATGACAAAGCTAGGTCACCCTCTTTCTTATATTGACAGTTCTACAAGTCACCAGTGTTAATAGTGTTTGGTCGACATACCCCAGAGTCTTTCTAAAATGTTTACATTACATTTTGTAAGCATATCTTGTTCTTAGCTGTATCTCTTTTCTCAAACAGGTGTCTGTCTGCCTGCCTGCCTGTCTGTCTGTCTCTCTTGGCTTTTCTCGAAGACCATAGCAAATTGAGAGGCCATTTGCTATAATAAGCCCCTTTAAAAACTGACATTTATTGCTTCCTAACAGATTCTGAAGATGCAAAGGACTTAATTATTAGTTAATTGAACTTTTTGCTGCATTAATATTATTATTTTATTTTTGCAGTATGAGGCCCTCTCACTGTTGTGGCCTCTCCTGTTGCGAAGCACAGGCTCTGGACACGCAGGCTCAGCAGCCATGGCTCACAGGCCCAGCCGCTCTGCGTTTGCTGCATTATTTTTTATAAAAGTTTTGTCATGACTAAGGGACACCAGTTAACAAGCTAACCAGTTAAGAACCAGTTTAGGAGCTAATACTTCTAACATTCCAGACCAAACGATTGCTGTCAACTAATCTTAAACAATGCATGAAGCATTACAATCCTTAAACTATTGCAAGAAACTAAGGGGATAATAAATGTTATGCTGACAACGAAAAGAATGAAGGAATCTTTCTCAATGGAATTGACAGCCTCTATGTCAATGCTGAATGTAGCTGGTACAAAATGATTTGCTTATCAAAATACCCCTTTGAAAAAAGATTTTGCTGCAAGTGAAAAAAGAGAAACCAATAGCAATTTTGTGCAGTTTAAAAAGTGTTTTATAACACATCTATTATATATCACTTATTTAGACCATTTCTATTGGTAAATATATTAAAAAAAAAAAAAAGATGTCCTCTAAAGGAAAGCTTCCAATTCAGTTCTCTTTCTTTCACAACTGTATTGTCAAGAATTGAATAGACTTACTGCCTTAAAAATGTTGTCTCTTGGCAAAGAGGACATAGTTACTCGTGCAGAAGTACACATTTAAGGAAAATTTTTACTCCTTCTTTTCAATCAGCTGCTGAACTTTCAAAGAGAGAGAGTGTATGTGTGTGCAATGGCCCAGCCTCTGTGAGCACACTTTTATCCCAATTTAATTAGTCACTTTGTGAATGAAGCCGCGATTGAATTCTGTTACTGCCACAAGTGAGACAAGCCTATCTGATGAACCACACTGAATAAGCAGCCAAGAAGTGACATTGCATAAAACAAGTCCTTTAAATAATTTCCCTCTTACTGACAGCAAACCAACTATGTTCATTACCTTTACTTTAATGTTTATTGTAAAGAAAGAGAGGCCTCTTTTTTTGTTGCTGTTAGATTGCGACTCTACTCTTTAGATAATTTTCAGAGAATTCAAGTTGCTTTGAAAAGTTCAAGTCACATAACTTGCAGATTAGTGCATAATGCAATATAAGCCTTTAAAAAGATATTTAGAGTCGCATTTTCTGCATGGCAGCGATGAGGCAGCCTCTCAAATACCAGAGACTGTTGGCATTTACTTCAGCATAGATCATTAAAAACCAAGGTTAAAAATTGTTTTTAAAATGTGTTTTTAATAAATATTGCAATAAATTAAAATGGTAAAAATAGCACTGCCTTTAGTTTGCTGTTTCATAAGATGTGATCATAATCCATCATAAGCGTGATAATATCATCATAAAATTAGCAATAATATATCAAAATATGGTTGGCATTCAAAATTTCTGCTGATAATTAAGAAGAAAAACACTCCACCTTTGGGTATATCTACCAGTACATAGAAAAAGGTTTTTTTATCGTCATCATGATTTTCAAATAATCTTGAAAAAGAGCTGAACTGGGTAGCTGTAACCATTTAAATGGCTCTGGTATTCAAAAACCTAAGTTTTATATCAACTTGCTAGAACTCATTTATGACCTAACATTATTAAAGCATTCTTGGATTAACTGATGTTTTGTATTATGTTCATGCATTCCCTTCCGTTTTCCTGGACTTTTGGACCTGAGATGGTTTGCCTTTTTTCATGCTTTTTTCAACCACACATAATTCATCCATTTGGCCATATTTGCAACAATTGTAGGCAACAGAGAGAAGCTGAGAATTCTAGGATTTCAGAGCTCATCCCATTACTATTATGGTGGCAAGAGGGATATGAGGACAGTGGTTTTTTTAGCTGAGATAATCCCTTTACTCCCTAGTTTGCTCTGTTCCTCAGTGATAGTAGTGATTGTGCAAATGAGGGTTGATTTCCAGCAAACCTTTCAGTATCAGGCTCATAGTATTATCTGTGTGGTATAAACTCCAGAGTCTGGATAAAGTTTATTTTAGAAATGTATCTCCTCTGTTGCTTTACGACCATGATCATAGCTATATGAAATTTATAGGCCAACTAATAATATATATCCTACTCTGACAAATTCATAAAGCTCTACTACCACTGAGGTGATCAAGGTTGAAGAATAGAGACATGCTTGGGAGTAAAGAGGCTTGGCTTCTGGATCAAGCCCTGCGTTAAGTCATTGTGAATCTTGGCATCTCATTTAACCTGTTTGAAACGTAGTCTTCTATACCTTAAAAAAGTGGATTAGATTCCTACATACATTATTCCCTCATAAATTTTTTTGATACTGGATTGCAGTAACATTAAAAAATTGCATAACTTTGTGATTTTTAATTTATCCTTGGTTATAGCTATTGTGTATGCCATCTCATACATCTCCTGATTCGGTGAAATGCATTTAAAGTCATGGCTAGAGAAGTTTTTAGCCTTGTGAAACTGTTTTTATGTGTTCTATCACATTTACCATGTGAAAGCATCATTCTCCTTATTGTTGACATGCCAAGGCAAAGAATTATCCTCATACATCACTGATGCCAGGATTTCACTTTGGGGATCACAACCCTGTGGGGAATTTGGGATAAATTAAATTAACTCTGGTTTAGAGAACAGAGGAGCATTTATTAATGCAAGGGGGCTCACAGAACTGTAATAACTAGCATACTGTTGCTTCCTAATAACTTCTAAAATAGAGATCCTGAAATATAAGAAAAGATGCCTTCCCCCATGTTGTCATTCACTTATTCATGAATTTGTGCATTCACATTTAACTCATTTACTCAAATACGTAATCAGTTTATTAAGCAGTCTCACCTTAGTGAGATATCTATATCTATAGATATTTATCAGTTTTGTTATTTTATGATTATGGAATTCAACTGTGCTCTGTCAAATATACCTTTATATTCTCTTATTAACATCCTAGGAAGATTTCATGCTTTTTTTCAGTTACCTTACATTATTAAAGTTTAGCCCTATCCCAAACTACTATTTCATATCATATTGAAACCTCTTATTCCTTTCCCCTTCTCCCAGCACATTACAGGCTTTAGGGAACTCACATAACGATGGGCATAGTCTGTGAAGTTATTTCCTCTCCTACATTAGTACATTGTAAAGGTGATAGTGGTTTTGTTGCAGGATCTTTCCTCCCAGGCTTTTCTTTCCTGGTTGTGATGTGGGGAGTGGGAATGGGTGGGAGGACAAATAATGGGTGGGAAGGCAGAGGGGTGTTATATGACTAGCCATCTATTGATGGTGTGGCATCTTCTAAGGTCCTGCTCTGTCTTGACCTAGTTTCATCTTCTGCTAATTGTCTCTAACAACATGATGGTCTCATCAGAGTAGATTTTTGTTTGTTTTGGTTTTTTGCCTTTGATGTATGTGGTCCTCTAAGTCAGTGAGGGCTCCTTTAGAGATAAGTAACAACATTGCTTGGTTCCATGATGGTCCAATACTCACTACCTTGCATGGCATCTCCAAAGCTTCTGTTTACACCATTTACTTCCAAGCCTCTTCACAAAGAGCCACAGGAACTAATGAAGACCCTTATGTACTCTAGACAGAAGTCTTCATAAAGAATTATATGTAGGAGAGTGGTTCTCTATATCGTTTTTCCAGGCACACTATTCACGGAAGCCTCAGCAAGCCTCTTACGTTTGTCTAGACTCCCACACTCAAGGGGACACCACTTCATGCTCTGTAAGAGCTCTCTCACTGTGCTCCACTCTATTCTGCCAGAAACCCCAGAGGTAACTGCAGGTTTTCAGTTCAACAAGCATTTAGTCAGGGTATAAGAAGCCAGGTTGCCTTTCTAGGTGTTCTCGATCTAGCAAGTGATTCTATCGACTTGCCTCTCTGTCTCACACTTGTCTTGAGAAAGAGAAGAATACACACCCTTATTCTCCCCTACGGAGTCAGAGAGAATAACTTCTAACCACCAACATGATGGTTTCGGTGATTTCCGTTGTCACCCAGTGACCTATCTAGTGTGGGGAAGGGGGGGAAGGTGTTCAAGGGAGACTGTTTTTTTGGGAACCTCTTAGGATGCCTTCTGTTAGACATCTATCCCAGACGTTTCTTGTACTTTTAAGAATTTGCTTTCACCTTTAGTTTCTAATTTCACATTCAAGGAAAAGTTCCATTCCCTGTCCTCTTACCTGAGTTTATTGAGCATTTACTCTGTGCTAGGCACTGTGCTTGCCTTTGCAGTGTTTACTCTTCACTCAGCAGTGTTGGTCCTGCAAGGTTCATTTCTGTTTCTCCTTGTGAGCTTTTGGAGTCTGGGAATATTTGGTTTTATATCTTGGCATTCAGCTTTCTTTCGGGAAGTTTAGTATTAAAAGATCTAATATCTATGATAAGGGATCATTCGATTGGCCACCAGAGTAGATGCCTCCTGTCAGAATATAAAGGAAAGATACTGATTATAGTTCAGACAGCCGTATAGGTGGGAGGCAGTAGATCTTATTGGTAAAAGGGTATAGCGATGTTACCTATTTAGGGTTGAGAGTATGAAAATTAATTAGGTAATCCATGCAATATTTAAGTTTCAAAAAATGTTATCTGAAACGATTGAAAGCTTCAGAAAATATAGGTGAGACTCACCCTCCATCCAACTTTAGTCACTAGGATATTTTTTCATTTCACCTTCTTATAGTGCATAACACTTGCAGCCTCCCAGTTCTAAATTCATGGCTTCTTAAGGAATATAACTACACACCAAGAAATAATTATGCATACTTCACCAACAGCTGGTGAATTTCTCCTTGCATCAGGTACATTTATCTCAAATAATAGCAGTTTTTTAAAACCTCATACATTCCAAAGAGGTTCCAACCTAAAAATTTGGAGTTCAGATAGATATGAGTTTAAAGTCCTGCTTCTTTATTTATTAGTAATAATGATTTCTAGTAATACGATTTCAGGCATGTTAACTGATCTTGTGTGACCTCAACTTATTTGTAAAATGGTGGCTTCTGATACCCATTCCCCAGTTTGTTTGTTTGTTTGAGGAAATTAAATACACAGAGATGTGTACCACTCACTATACCCAGCATTTGGCTACTGAAATATTCCCAAAGGAGGGACTCTTATTATTAGTGACAGAATAATATGGTACTTGGTATATAAATGCAACCACTGGTCTTTTGTATTTTGATTCTGTGAACTACTTTAGCCACTTCTCAACGTTTTCTTCCATCTACATCTCTATTATCTCTATAATTTTAGAATTTCTGAACCTATTATAGACTTCTGATGGCTTATATAATATACCAGATTGTTTACATTCAGCCCTCTGCCCTCGGGAACTACACATGTGGGATAGTTTATAAGGTTCTACCTGGTTGTAAAGATCTCAGTTTGTATTTGTTGTTGGAATCTTACTATGAGCAGCTAAGGTAATTTCTTTTTTAGTAGAGGAGATCTGTGAATGTGTGTGTGCATATGTGTGTGACATGTATGTGTGCACACATGAGTATGTACATGCGTGTCCAAATGCATGTGTTGTGCACATGCACTCCTGGGCAGGCTTCCTGCAGAAAGCTATGAATTCTATCCCAGTTGCTCCATAAAAGCCAGAAGATAACAGATGTCCAAATCCCCATGTGCATTTGGAGTTGAACTATTAGAGGAAGTTCCTCTTCATGCTGTATCTGCATTAAACAGATTTCTCTAGTGCAATTAAAATGCGGTTTTTTACTTTTTAACAAAAGGTTAAAGAAGACTTCACTAGAAAGAAATGAATGTGCTGGTATAAATTGCTTGATCTACTTGTGCTTTACTTGCGTTCTAAAGAGCTAGAAGGAAAACAGGAATATATTAAGAGCTTTTTCCGTCAAAGAATAAGTTACAAATATTTAGTGGGCGCTGATTATGGGTGAGACACTGTGTTAAATGCTGCATGTAGGCAAGTCCTTTGGCACTAAATTTTTTAAAGTGAGTTTTAGAATATTAATATTTTTACAATTGTGGTATATTTGGAGAGATTACTATTTTCACTGTCCTCTGGATTTATGTTTTCACCCCAAATCCAATGATCTTTAATTTTTTAAATGGCCTTTGAACATTTAGGAACAGAGCAGCTAAATAAGCTCTTAATGAGACCTATTTTAAGGGATATTGAAAATATCTATTAGTAGCCTTACTGAATTCGTAGGTGAGGAGGATATCATATTCAACATGTTAGATTTTTTTTCTTAATTCACATGGAGTGCTGAGGTCTGAGGTCATCATGCTAGCTAAGATGTCATTTCATTACAGAGTTGGAGTTAATAGCCTGAACAAAAACCATTGAGAAATCTGAGGATCAGGTATAGGTAAACAGTAGTTATAAAAGTACTCTAGGATATATTGAATGTGTCTGTAACCATATTTTTTTTATAATGCCTAGTATTTTATAAATAACATAGTACCACTTGACACTGTACAATAATTAAGTAGAAATTCACATTAGTCGATTTCAAAGAAGCTCTTTAGCATTTACAAGGACGAATATCAGGGTATAATTGAATATAGGTATTTAAATAATAATAAATAAGCATTTTCCTTGTTTGAATCCATGTATGATATTTTATTTTCCTGTCATACTAAAACAGTTTTACAGTCGGTTTTAAAGATAAGTACTATGAATTAGAAATCTAAGAATAGAGAGATATTTCAGTTTCTAATATCCTACTACATTTGAATATGGATTTATAATTCTCAAGAGCTTTCATGTTTATCTCACTTGATCTTCACAAAAATCATATGAAGTACAAAGCATGTTTTTATGTTGACCATTTCAAGATAGAACAAGGAAGGCTCAAGGAAGTTGTATTGTCTGCTCAAGTTCAGGCAATGAATTATCGTCATTATTCCCCATAGATTTTCAACTTAAAATATTCAGGAGAGGGCAACTATCATTCATTGAGAATTTATTATTTCACAACCATAGTTCTAGGCTCATTTAATTTGTTAACTTAATTGACAATCACAAATATATTTTATCTTTTTCATTTTATAAATTAAAAAAAAATAGAGAGCTGCAGTACTTTATTCTTATTTGAACCAACTTATTTATATTGAGAAAACATTGAAAACATCCATTTTATCTTCAGTATTTCTCAGGGAAAAAATATTATTTGAAATTCAGCCTATCATGTAATGGAGAAAAAATAAATTCTTCTATTTTTAAATAATTTTGAAATTTTATTTTAAAAAGGCAAATTATTGCCACCATTTTAAATTTAGCTTTGTAAAAGGTGGGCAAGATGAATGGGACATTGCTATATAACGTTTCTAAAATTAACTATAAGCCACCTACCAATTCAGTTAAATTCAATTTTCTTTTTCTTTCTCCTTGTTCTTCCTTTTCCTCCTCCTCTTTCTTCTCCTTTTTGAAGCACCATCAATTGACTGATATTTACTTAAGAGATTTTGATAATTGGTAAAGAAAATGATTAGCATTTGAAAATTATTATTTTGTTAATGCATGGAGTTTTTTATTTTAAAAATTTCATGGAAGCATAAAATCTTCTGAACAAATAAATCACTGTAGACATATTCTCCATTTTCTGTTGAAAGATTGCCTTTGAACAGAATTCAGTGGTTAACTCTGTAATCATATAGTAAGCTTAGAAAGTTAAGAAATACGTGTTATATAAAAACTGACAGCTTTTAATTATCTTACAAATATTGACTGAGAGCTCATTGTGTGTCAGCTGCTATACCTAGGAAGTACAGGATTTTAATAATGTACCAAAGTACCTATCATCAAGAACTGACGGGCTTCCCTGGTGGCGCTGTGGTTGGGCGTCCGCCTGCCGATACAGGGGACATGGGTTCATCCCCCGGTCCGGGAAGATCCCACATGCCGCGGAGCGGCTGGGCCCGTGAGCCATGGCCGCTGAGCCTGCGCGTCCCTCCACAACGGGAGAGGCCACAACAGTGAGAGGCCCGTGTACCGCAAAAAAAAAACAAAAACGAATTGACTAGCAAGGAATGGCTTGCCCCTTTCAGGGGCATGTATTTATGCCCCTGAAATATGTATATTTTTCAGGAACATATATTTAAGGAGACCCTCTGTTGGACTGTTCTCAGTGAAGGGCCAACTTTAACTTCTCACTTCATGTGATCTGTCATTTACTATAATACTGTTGTCTAAAGGCCTCTAGAGGTGTATTTCTTGCTATAGGCCTTATTTCACAAGACAAAATATATACCAGGATCACTTAACTCAGAATGAACTTCAGTATTGGCCTATTAACCTTAGGGTATGTTATCAAAAACAAAGTCTAAGTTTTCTACATTTAATGTGTTACTTGATTATTCAGCTAATCTTACTCCTAAGGACTTACTTTCTCTAAAAAAGGATTTTTGGCAAAAAAATGTAGCACGCTCTGTTTTGTATGGGCATTCTCTCTAGAAAATATTTGCTGGTGTGAATGCCTTTGTTCTCATAAAAGTTTTCATAACTGTAATCTGAACGTAATTTGATTGAGCATATTTGATATGAGCAGGTATAATAGGAAAGAGATATTTATTCTTCAAGGTCCAAGTCTAAATTAAACCCTCAGCTTTAAACAGCACAGGAAATACTCAGCAAATAAATTTCTCCCGGTTACTGACACCTGAAAATAAATCATGAAGAAATAAGAAGGCTATGGTCGAATTATTTGGGGAGGGGAGGGTGTGGAATTGCTTTTTATCACTCCTTGACCAAATGGTGCTCCTCAGTCTGGGAAGAGTATCCTGATGAACTTGCAGGCCTTTTTGTGAGGAGTGCACACAGAACATGATGTGAGGATGGGAACCAGCAAGGGAGCACCTACCTAGATAGCAACACCTGCTGAAACTGTGAGATCAATGGGCAGCTGGATGGCGCAGACAAATCAGTCACATTGAGAACAGATGCTCTTGTCATTACTTGAAAGTCTGCCAAAGACACTTCTTAACTGTACCGTAATGCGTTTAAGATGTAAAGAAAACGGTATGGTTTGGGTTAAGAATTGAAATAGAATAGAACTAAGTGTGATCAAGATGAGAAAAGAATAAGTAAGAAATGGGGGACCCTAGTGAAAGTATATCACAGGCAGAATTCTTCAAGTTCTCATTTAAAAGAAATTTAATCCTGGGAGAATTTAGTCTAGGTTATGTGTTTGACCTATAATTTTCAAATATGACAATATCTTAATTGTGAGCTTTGTTTCAGTTAGTACCACATGCAAAAGCCTGTATTTTGGTAACCAACATTGTTTCTCTAGTGCCCGTAGTTATCATATGCCCTTACTTTTACAACTGATATCCTAACACATTTCAGCTCTTATAGATTATACCTGACAATCTGCTCAAAGCCTTTCCTTCCAAAGACTGCCTCTTTGTGGTACAGTAGTTGTGGCTGATTCTTTGCTATAGCTGTTTTGCAGGTGTCTACAACTTTGTCGAATCCGTTGAAGCTGAGTTTGCCTTTGTCCTTAGAGTGTGTCTCTATCCTTTCCAATTTAAAAATCTTTTCTTGAGTTCCCAGACAAGAACTGTATGGGCCGAAATGCTGGCCCTATTATAATGAATGTCTTTCTCAGCGTGGCCTAGAACAACAGGGAAGTAGATGTATGCATAAACTAGCAAGTCCCCAACAGAATGCTCTTTAGCCCCAAAAGGTCAGTTGGAAAGATTTAATGTTTTTTGTTGTTTTGTTCTTAGGAACACCAATGAACAACTCATAGTAAGGTCTAGTCTCTGGTCTGCCTTAATTATGTCACTTAACTTTATTTGTGTCCTACTTCATTTCAAACATCTGGAAGCCAGATGTGAATGCAGTTGGTCTTTAAGATGCCCTTAAACACTAAAATGAGGTGATTTAAACATTTTGTCCCATGAACATATTTTTAGGTATAATTTCATTGTTATAAGGCTTGGGCAAGGTCATTTCATTCTAAAATTAATTTTAAAGTTTAAAATAGTTAAATATGGTATTTTCTCATATTTAATTCCATTTAATATTTTAGACTTTATAGTAAACATAATGACATTTTAAAACTTGTTTGCATAATCGAAGTGAGTACGTATAAGACTCCCAGTCTATCATACAGGTACCAGAATGTGCGTAAGTAATTTTAGACCTTAATAATGCATTTTAATGCTCTCTCTTTATGTCTCTCACCCTTTGGGGGTACTACTAAGTTCAATTGTTGCTGTTTGTGTGATTTGATCTGAAGAAGATATCACAATGAAACTTTTCAAATATTAATAATAAACTGATTTTTTCAGTTACAAATTTAAAACTCTCCACAGCTTCACACTTGCACTGAGGCAGTTAATCGTAGACAGAAAAAGCAAATAATACATAAGCTTAAAAACAGCAAACAAAACACAAACAATAATGTTCATTATTCTAATTAGAAATTTTTAAACACTGTTCTCTGAGTGGGCAATATTATAACCCAGAAATTCTACTATATATTTCCTTCCAAACTGTTACTCCTCCTAAACTACGTTATCCCACACTGTCCCTTCTCTTTTCAACTTCCACCTTCTCCCGACTTTTTATTCTTCTCTGATGTCTTTCCCTCTTATTTCAGTGAGAAAATACATGCAGCAGAAGAGAACTTCCATATGAAACTATCTCCTATCCACCATGTCTATAGGACCTAAACTATCTGCTTCTCTTCCTGGTACCTTGAGAACACTGTCTATGCTCCTACCTCAAGCCGGTTTCTTCCCTTCTTTACTAGTTTCCTTCTACTCTTGGCTACTTAAAAGCATCATTCCCTCTTTTTATTGCATCATATTTGCTCCTTTATCATTCCTATAGGTTACTAGTAAGCCATAATTCACACTAACATGCTACCAAGAAAAAGAAGAATCTTGACACCCGTTACCCTTTTCTTCTTCTTCGCCTCACAGAAAAAAATCATCATGAGAGATGTCTCTCCCTGCATGCCAGTTCCTCTCATCCATTTCTGTCTTAAACCACTTCTGTCAGGATTTCGCCCTTGCTTCTATACTGACACCACTCTTACCAAGGTCAACGATCTGCCAAATATGTCTAAATTCAATAATCAGTTTTCATTTCATATCTTACTTGAACTCTCACCAACACCCATCACAGTTGAATGTCTCTCCTTGAAATATTGTCTTCACTTAACATCAAGGATCCCACTAGCTCCTTGTTCTGCTTCTACCTCACAGACTTCACTTTTCCAGCCTCCTGTATGTTCTTTCCTTGTATCCCTGAACTGCAAACGTAGGAGCAGCCCAGGTTCACTCTTAATTCCGTCTTCTCTGTTTACACTCATTCCTTAGGGGGAGCCCATCGAGCCTCATGGCTTTAAATAGCATTTATACACTAATTACTCCCAAGTTATATCTTCTACCTGACCTCTCCCTTGAACTTCAGACTCAAATATCCAACTATCTAGACATTTCCTCTCGGATATCTTTTAGCTGTAATAAACTTAATAAGTCCAAATTTGAACTGTTCAAATATTGTAACTCAGTTTCTCACGATGTTTGAGTCAAAATCCTTGATTCCTATCGCTCTCTCATATCTACATCCAATAAATCAGCAAAGGATGCCAGTTATAACTTAAAAATATTAAGAATCCAGCTACTCTTACCATCACCTGCAACTCTCATTGAAGCCGTCATTGTCTTTTTGCCTACATTTTGGTTATTATAATAGCTTCTAAATTCATCTCCTAAACCCAACCCTTGTCCTGCTATTCTCCTCGCAATGGTCAGAGTGATTTTTTTTTTTTTTTTTTTACATAAGTAGGTCATTTATGTTTAAGTTTTGGTTCTCTGCTCAAACTCTTCCAGTGGCTTTCCATTTCATCCAGAGTAAAAGCCAAAGTTTTTCAAGTGGCCTAAAAATCTCTACATTATCTGGCTCTGACCACTCTCCCTCTCTGTGTCTGTCAGTGCTTATTTCATACTCATCTGTTCTACCTGAACTATGTTGGAGACAGAAACAAACTGAGGTTCTGGATTTGAAAAGAAAATGATGATTGACCAAGCCTGACTGATCCAGCAGCTCCAACATGCCTACTAACCTCCAAATGTAATTGGGTAATTTTACTTCCCCCCCCCCCGCTGAAAATTAGCATTATCAGAGACTAGAAATGCAATCGAAGGAACTGTATATACAGTCTTTTATCATCTCTTCTTATTTTCAATCTTTATTTTTTTATAATCAGTCTTTGCCGTCAAATCTCCTTATTTATCAACACAAGTCATTCATACGTCTAATATGTATCATGACAGAATGAATAATTCAAAGTTCCCCTCAACCCAAGGTATACATTCAAACCTAACCAACGTTTAAAAAAGTGACTGGGAGGCAGCTTCATAACATCTCATTTAATTCTTTAGTAAAATATGAACTTCATTAGAGTGAATTAAAATGTCTTTCTTGGAGGTGCAGATCACTTTGCCTTTAAAGAGTTCTAACCTGGCATAACACAGAAGCTGGATTTGAATCTATTTTGTGCCAGGATTCATCAAATCTATAAACTTTGCATAAAAGAAATGTAGAATATTGAAACCGTTGAATAAAGGCTTTTGACATTTCTATACTGGATATTTCTACCATTTGTCACAATTTTAGCTAGTTGGTAACAGTAAATAATGCAACTTAGAGCAAGGAAAAGTTCACTGCCTACAAGTTTTATAATTAATTCAAATTTATACTTTCACAAAACTTTTAATTTATTTATGGACTAAGTTTCTCAACACAAGAAAAAGGGTAGGAATATCCAAATTTGTTCACAAGTTTGTCTTTTAGTCAGTATTTACGGCTCTTCTAGCTAGCTGAAGCAGTCTTCTTGCTTTTGTTTTCACTATTTTTCTATCAACACTAAACTGATGGATTATTCTTCTTGATAAGCTAACCACATAAGGATTTGGGAGATTTTCTAAACAAAGAATAGGACATACATAGTGAATGAATCACTACTAACCATTGCTGGGCTCATGGCCAAAATTTCTAATCCAGTATTTTCTGCTGACCCGGTGTAAGGGCTCAGGAGCCTTCTTAGCATAGAGCTCTAGCACTGTGAAGGGCACTACCAGTTGATTTGACTTGGCACTTAATTTATATCCTTATCCTGAATTATTTCTTAGGATATCCTGATTACGAGAATCTAACCTCTTTTCGCTACTATTGCAAATACTGTAAGGGACCCCACATGTCCATTTGCTGTTATCACTTCAGTGAACAATGGCTCAACTTTCAATCACCAGCACTTGTACTTCTTCGCCTGGGGGTTTTCTCTCACAGCTCTGACTCCCTTGCTGCCTTGTGGTTGGCCAGACATGGCAGGGAATTAAGCCTAAGAGCTCTAGCCTCAACCATAATGGATGGGTGGTATCAATACTATAAAAATATCCCAGCTCCCTTTCCCTTTTTTTAAAATTTTTTTTTTACATCTTTATTGGAGTATAATTGCTTTACAATGGTTTGTTTCTGCTTTATAACAAAGTGAATCAGCTATACATATACATATGTTCCTATATCTCTTCCCTCTTGCGTCTCCCTCCCTCCCACCCTCCTTATCCCACCCCTGTAGGTGGTCACAAAGCACCGAGCTGATCTCCCTGTGCTATGCGGCTGCTTCTACTAGCTATCTATTTTACATTTGGTAGTGTATATATGTCCATGCCACTCTCTCGCTTTGTCACAGCTTACCCTTCCCCTCCCTTTCCCTTTAACTGAGTTAACTCTGAGTTGTGTTTTTTACCCCAGTTTCCAAGGTTTCTTCAGTGGGAGTCAACTCTAGTCTCCTACTGTGGGAGCTGGCTTCACAGCTCACTCTTCAATGGCTGTCTTCCTTTCCTTGTTCACTTCTTCACTCTCCTACTGGTGGTTTCCTTTACTGCCTTCCTCATACCCTAAGCCTTGTGTCAGGGTTTGCATCTGGGAAACTCAAAATAAGATACACCTACCAGAATGCATTGAAAAGATGCTAACACCGTGCACAACTCAGAGCATGAGATTATTATAATTCTTGGAGGAACAGAAAGCCTGTATGGTTCCTGTCAGATATAATCTCATACTTTTATTTTCCGGATTTGGAATCATTTACATGAAACGCTTTATTGTTACTTTTCTTCAAATGCTTTGCAAAATAGCGTATGAGGTTTTCAGTGCTGTGTTTAATTATTCTCAGTGAACTAAATTACAAAAGAATGTATTAGCTAAGTATTAGGATTACACAAATTTAAGCCAGGTAGAAAAGGAGTAGGATTGGGTAGTGAAATGAAGGAGGCTCACACAGTGAGAAAGACATTCGGAGGGATTTCAAATCACAGAAAACAATACTCAGCATTGAGCCTCCAGAAATAACAGTCTACTGTGCCTGAAGGGTTGCTGTGAATATTGTTGCTGCTATTAGCCTTCCATTCAGACTCTCAAGGATTTTAGACTCTACAAGACTGCATCACATTCTAAGGATATCCAGATGTTGAGAGAGTATTGCCAGGTAGTCATTTCAAGTGTTGGAAGGCTTTATGTTACTCCATTTTCTCTGAGACTATCTATAAAAGTCATGGAAAAGCTTTATAAGACTGATAAAGATATAACTTGTATGACTTTTTGGTTTTTTTAAGGTCTAGACAAATCCTTTTATCTCGTCTCAGAGGGCTATGCATCCAACTGGCTATGGCCCTTGAGTATTGTCTTCTAGCATAAGTTGCCAAAGTAAAGCATGATATCCCTAGTCATTTTGACATTGATTTTAAAGGACCAGTAAGTTTATTATTTTTATTTGGAACACCATAGTGCTGCTTTCTCTGACAGTACCTGAAACAAATACATAGACCATGCCTTCTATTTACCTTGCCCTTTCCAGCAGCACCTATTATACTGCCTCGAAAGAGTAGGCACTCAACAATACTACCTACTTGACAAAGGCAAAATGACATTAGTCCTCCTAAGACTTATGACCTCCTGAAAGAAATGTCTCTTTCACCCCCACATAATAAAAAGCTGCTTGTGGCCACTAATGGATGAAAGGTTTTTAGCAGCTAAATTTCAGATGTGTTTCTTTAGTAATCTCCCAGTCTGGAGCCCTCATTTTCAAGCAGAACTTTTTTAAAAAGTGGCTTGGGAAGAGTACATTTTTCTTAAAATTTTATTTTACCCTTATGATTTGGAATGGTTCAAAAAACTTCTTTGTGGAGATGAGAAGAGCCCCTTCAATAAGTACAGAAAACTAGGGTTTAAGCCTACCTCTCTTCCACATTATGTAATTTTGGACAAATTATTTAATCTCTTTGAACTTCAGTTTCCTTAGGAATGATAATGTCTACCATCAAAAGCTTGTTGCAAGGGTGAAAAATAAGACATCTGTGAGAGCATTTTTAGAATCTCATCCATGATAGTAGCTCTGTGAACAGGACTGGTGTCTGAAGTTCCACGGGCTCAGTCCTTCTCTGGGCTTTGCACACACCTCTAGCTCGTCCTAAATCAACCTGGCAGACACCTACTCTCTCTTTAGGTCCTCAGTCAAGCTTCACATTCTAAAGTTTTCCTTGATTCCCCCTGGTAGATATAGGCATTTCCTCCCCTTTTGGGGCTGTGTTCATCTTGAGTGTTACTTGTTTGTTTGCATGAATGATTTCCTACTACTCTCTGAGCTCTTTGGTGGCAGAAACTGTCTTTTTATCTATCTGGCTCTGGTTCATTGTACATCGCTGTCCCCTAGTATGTACTATATGAATATCTGGTGATTGAATGGACATCAAGCAGGTGAATATGCCTCAGTCTGGCTAAAAATGTTTATAAATTTTACACCAAGGTCAAAATGCACCATTACATAGGTGGGATATGATCCATTTTAGAAAGTCTAACCTGAATGGAGAGATTTTCCCTCCTTGTAGAAAGTCTTGGTAGAATGGCCAACTTGTCCCTTCCTTGCTTTATTCTTGGTGTCTAATAGGCTGATTGAGGGATGGAAGGTAAGTGAGCACCAGAATGAACACAAATCAGAAGTAGTGAACATCACCCTATTCTCTGTATGTCCTGGCTACCAGCAGAATGCACGACACTAAATACGTGCTAAATAGTCTTTTTAAATGAGTAGACATCAGTCTTCTTTGTGACACTGAGTAAATGCTAAATTATATTGTTAAATCAACAGACTTCGGTCTGTTTACAAGAACTGAAAGTTTGGAGGGGATAGTCTGGTTATTTAGACTATATTTTACATTATATTTCTCTGAAATTCAGGTTGATGAATCTGCATTTCTGCCACCAGAAGTCTGTATTTACCCTTCATGGTATATAAGTGGATGGCTATTTTCTGCAAACACTGGTATCTTTAGACCACTTCAATAGCCGCCAATAAGTCCCTTCTCATTTCCATACATATTATGTATCATTGGCAGCAGCAGACCCATCGGAGTGCAGAGCAATAAGCAATCTTCTGATGACTGATACTTTTGATATCACCCTGCTGTTTATTGAAGGAACTTCCATTGATTGGCTGCTCCAGGTGTCTGTTCATGAAGAGATGGATTAAATCAAAGGGGCTGGCTCATTGCTGGGTCCTTTCTATGCCACTGGGTGGTGTGTAATCCTCACGTGACTTACTTCTTATTTGTGCAGACTTTTTCCTAGTTCTGCTTTTCTTTGGTTCTTGAGACAATTTATATATGTATAAAGGTTTATTTATATATAATATATATTTGGTCATAGAAAAATGTATGTTCATATAATTATCTATACATATACAATAATATATAATAATATAATATTCAAATTTCCTTTTCTTATAAAGATACCAGATTGGATTAGGGCAACCCTAATGCCCTATTTTTACTTAATTACCTGTTTAAAGACCCTATCTCCAAATACAGTCATATTCTGAGGTTCAAGGCATTAGGGCTTTGATGTATGAATTTGGTGGGGGGGAGTGATTCAGCACATAAGAGGTTACATAAGTGAATGTCCCATTTTTTAGGAGATACGTGTAGAAGTGAAATATCATGATGTCTGCAATTTATTTCAAGTGGTTTAGCAGGAAAAAAATAGTGTATGTCTGGATGTGTGTAATAAACACACACACAGACACATATACATATTCTCTTTCTGTCTCTGTCTCTCTTCTCTTCTTTCCTCCATCTCTTTCTCCCTGCTTTCTAGTTCATCCTTCCTTGTCTCTAAGGACAACATTTTAATTGGTGAATCTGCATAAAAGGTAATCTTTCACCTTAAAATCTGAGAACTTTCAAAATAAGAAGTTGGAGGGGGACAAGAAATATAAGACATAATTCTATTCCACAAGAATCTTATAGTCTAGTTAAGAAATGGAAGGTATGTATAGATGAGTCTCAAACAAAATGGTAAATGATGAGATAATAGGCACAGATTACACAAAGGAAAAAGAATCTTTATTCTCCTTCTTTAGCTGAGACCAGAGCAAATTACATACAAATTAAACTACAACAACCAAATATGATAATGTGGTAGAAATTTGGCATTTCTCTCTGGTTCATTACTGACATTTTCCATTAATAGATGTGATCAGTACATTAAAAACACTTTTATGTAAATTTCCTTAATATTTTGCTTGTTCTGAAATTCATATGACATATTTAGACTCCACATAAGATAAAGGGAATGTCCATACTGGGTCAAACTTGCTCTCTGTGGACATATCTATTTTAATTTTTAGCTTATAATAATAATTAATTTTTTTAATGTTAAGATTTTTTCTTTGAATGTCAGGCATTCTAGTAAGAACTTCTCATCTATTTACTTGTTTAATCCTCAGAGCAGCCATATAAAAATACTTATTTCTCCTCCATCTTGCAGGTGAGTTATTGAAGCCATAGCAAGGTTAGGTAACTTGTTCACAACTAATAAACAATCTAATCAGAATTTTAACTAAGATAGTCTTTACCGTAAGCCCATAATCTTAATTACCATGCTATACTGCACCTCTCACGATAAGGGAAGAACCGTGTCTGTCTTATTCAGTACTGTACTATTTAATGGACAAAGTTTTGGGGTTTGTTTTTATTCCTTTTTCTTACTCTTCACTTCACCCCCCATTTATTTTAACACAATTTTAATAATAAGTATGTTAAGTTTTATTTAACATGTTTATGCTTTTCCTGTATTTTAGTTGGGCTTGTTTAACTATAAGAACACAGACCCCTCAAACAGTGGTAACCAAAGATGTTATTATATGATTAAATACAGTATAGAAATTCTCGAGGACATTCAATACCAAAAGATTAATAAGGACTGATGGAGACGAAAGATGGAAATGGATTTCATTATGAGAACATTTTTTATCAGGATATTCTTCCTTCTTTTTCCCACTAACAGTTGTAGACTCCCTGGGTCGCAATCCCAAGAGAATTGATAAATTTTGGTCATTAGTTTATGTATAAGACATGTACTGGTTACTCTTGGGCCAGATTCCTATTCTTGAAAGGTCACTTGTTATTAAGGGTGCTGGTTGGGGAGGATTAGTGTGAGGTCACATAAGTATGTCCATTTTGACCCATCCTCTGTAGCAAGAATTATGGGAAGAAGATCACAGTGGATTATGACTGGTAGAGCCTATTAAAACTCAGTTACTTTATAGGTTTTGTTCAGAGCTGCTTTCAACCTTTGTCTTCACTATCAGAAATACAATCATTTTGTTCTGTTTCTACAAGGCAGGCTCACCTGCCTACCCCAGTACTACCCCTACTCTACCACTATTGTCACATCTGATCATGGATTATGTTAAAGGCTTCACTGAGGTTTACTATAGCTTTCAAGAAGCGCTGCAACTAGAACTAATCACAGAATTCCACTTAAAATTCTCCATGATAGTTTCCATAAAATGGAACTACATAACCCTCCAGAGTTATGTAGGTACGATAATAGTTTCCATTTTATTTCTAATACTCCTCTTGATTATGCCCTGCCTGTTTTGGCCACTGCAGCACATTGGGTTGATGTCCTCAGAGAATCATCTGTTCTGAATGTAGTCTCAACAAACCATTTAGAATAAAGACAGTAAGATGAGATCACCTGTATGGACCAATTGACTAAGTAATAAGACCAGAGATCAGCCTCCTATCCAAATAATTTTGAATACTTGTCCCTAAATGCATTACCCTAAGTTTGCTCATTTGAACCTCATACAACATTTTCCTGCCAAGCTGTAGCCTCTTGAGATTTTCCTACAGTTTGTGCATACTGGCTTGGCATTCCACGACTCTTTTAGCAAAAGCTTAGTATGATTTGCTAACTTGGAGATTTTAGTGTGCTATTCCTCTCCAACTATTTATCACAAATGTAAAAGAAGAATTATCCTGGAATGGATGTATAGAGATCTTTCTTTTTTACGTTTCATCCAGAGAAGTTTTCATTTATCTTTTTTCCTTTGTCATTACTAAATCAGATCTTTATTCAGACAAAAATGGTAAGTAGTTTTAAATATACAATTCCACAAAATTCCTTATGAAAATCTTAACTATATTATATCCAGTGGTGGCCTTTTATTTGAAGAATGAACTTGTATTTTCTCAAAGAGCTCTCAACATATTCAATTTATAGCTAGTTTCTAGCAAAGCTGTGGAGATTATGAAAGCTTGATGGTAGACAGAGGGCCCTTCTTTGACTTTTACCATCAGTACCTTGCACTGTGCTTGCACATTACTGGGGCTCAGCAAGCATTTATTCCATTGAAGTTGTACTGTGCCTCTTAGCAGCATCTCCTTTTCTCTTCTGTAGCCTAAAATGTTCAATTAATATTTGGATTCATTAGCTTATTTAGCATGGAAGTGAGGCTCATCAACTACGTCTACCCCCCAACTACCACCCAAAATCAGAGTTTTTTTGGCAAATACTTATTCCTCCAGAAAACTGACATGTATAACTTGAAAATCCTGTATATAAACTTACCACTATTTCCTATTATTATCCCCAAACCCTCAATTAAAAAGAAACAGCATCCTCATGTGAAATCAGAAGTGTGGAACAGAGGAAGGAGGAAAATATGTTCGGGTTGAGTATCTTCTACATACTAAACACTATATCTCATTTAATTCAGCAAAATGCATTCTTACTTGGGCATTATTTTTATAATTTTTCTTATGAAGTAGCTGGGGCTTAGAAGTTAAGTAACTTCCTCAGAATCAAATAGTTACTTGGAATCAGAGTTGAAATTACTTGGCACTAGACAAATATTAGTTGGGTATTTTGGGGTGAAAATTTAGACTTCATGATATTGGTGAGATACTTAAAAAATTGGAAGTGATTTATATCTGATTTTAAGATTATACCGTAAAGATTGTAGTCTTTGCTTTTTTTTTTAACATTTTTTAAATTGAAGTATAATTAATTCACAATGTTTTGTTAGTTTCAGGTGAACAGCAAAGTGATTCAGTTTTATATATATATATACTTTTTCAGATTCTTTTCCATTATAAGGTTATTGCAAAATATTGAATATAGTTCCCTATGCTATATAGTAGGTCCTTGTTGTTTATCTATAATATTTTATATACAGTAGTATGTATATATTAATCCTAAACTCCTAATTTCTCTCTCTCCCTGCCCTCGCCATCCCCTTTGATAACCATGTTTGTTTTCTATGTCTGTGAATCTATTTCTGTTTTGTAAGTAGTCCTTGCTTTTAAATTGCTTATAATCTAATCCAAATATAATCTTATTTGGATTTCAAATAATTTGTGTAGTATACCTCATAAGTGAGATTATCTTTCACAAGGAGTTTGACGATTTCTTCATGAAATGAATTTACCTGAACTCAGTGCTCTAACTTTAACCAATTAACTTTCACTTTAATGATTACACTCAGATGAGCATTTATGTACATACTGGTATAGGTTCTAATGGAAATGGAGAAATCTGTCTTAAAAAAACTTCTCATAACTATTGATTAAAAGAGAGAGAGGAAGAGAGGAAGGGAAGATGGAAAAAAAAACAAACTCGGATTACACGTTTTTAGAGCATCATTCTTTGCACAGTTATATAGTGTGCTCACATACAAAAAAGCTTGTGAGTCTGTTGTGCTCACTCTCAGTTAGCAATTTTGACGCACTTTACTTATGAGTGTTATCATCTTTATTTGCACATGGAGGAAAATTGATGCACATGCATCAATTAACCTTTCACAGTCTCCCAGCACATTAGAGCTCTACCTAGTTATTTCAATGGTCCAAATACTCCAGCAGAAACTTAAAAGTACAGTGTTGTTATTGCTATCATTTGTTTATCAGACAAAAATATTTTGTATACTATAGACACAACTGATTACTTTTCCCAAAACTTTTACTTTCTGTTTGGAAAAGCAAGGTAGAAAGTCTAAATACTGTTTTTGGTATTTATAAATGATAGTTAAAATTCAATATAATTAGAACTATAAGAATTTTAGTTTTTTAAGCATGTAACACTACAGGAGAACAGAGAAATATTGAGAGGAAGTTGAGCACAGCACAATTCCATAAATGAAGAGACCTGGAGTTTTAAACCAAACCTTGTAATTAATTATCTATATATGATACTGGACAAAACATTTCATCTCTCAGGCCTTTATTATAATTTACTAATTCTACTATCCAAGGTGGAGAAAATATAATTTCATCAGGGTAGTATAGAGGTCAACATTAGCTCAGAGTTTATTTTCATTCAGTACAATTTACCACTGCCTTTTGAATTTGATTTTTTTTTTCCTTTGGATAGCATCACTTGAAGTAAATCTTTGTTTACCATTCCCGATTTCTGGTTAGCAGACCCACTACCTAACATAGTAGTTTAAAAGTGGCCTTAACACATTCCCTGTGAGAAGTTTAAGGTCATATATGAGCAAAGAGAGAATACTTCTTATACTTACGTTAGCCTGCAGTTGGGCAAAATCATACAGCACAAAGCCTATTTTAAAATAAAGTGTTGAATATCTCATGTAATTTATTGACTACTGTACTGAAAAAGAAATACAGAATGGTTGCATGGGTACAGAATGGCTGTAAGTGTATTGGTCGTTTCCCCTCGTGATCATGCGGTTGACTGAGAACTGTGACTGCTGCCACTGCCCAGCATCATATGAGAGTAAGTACCACATATTGCTGGCCCAGGAAAACATTAAAATTCAAAGTTTGAAGTACAGTAGCCCCCTCTTATCTGCAAAGGATACAATTCCAAGACCCCCAGTGGATGCCTAAAACTGGGGTTAGTACTGAAGCCTATATATATTCTTTTACTATACTGATGGTTGGGTAGCATATACAGCATGGATGTGCTGACAAAGGGATAATTCATGTCCCGAGTGGGACAGAGCAAGGCAGTGTGAGATTTTATTACACTATTAAAATGGCACATCATTTAAAGCTTATGAATTATTTCTGAAATTTTCCATTTAATATTTTTGGACCATAGTTGACCGTGGGTAACTGAAACCGTGGAAAGTGAAACCATGGATAAGGGGGGCTACTGTATGGTTTCTACTCAATGAGTATCACTTTCATACCATTGTATAGTCAAAAAATCATAAGTTGAACCATAATTAAGTCAGGGATTATCTGTATGTGTGTGTGTGTTTCATATATATATATATATATATATATATATATATATATGAAACAGGTCAACTGGCAGATGGAGATTACATATATTTCTAATGGCTCATTGCTTTTATTCATAATGGGATATGAACTTACTTTACTTGTGCTGTTCCCTGTGGCAAAGCAAAATAAAGTTCGGGAGCATTTATTGGAATTGCAGATATTGTAATCTTAAACTTCTGAATTTTCTGAGTATTGATAAAAATCATTGATTACTCAAATGAGTTTTTATTTAAATCAAACAAAATTATTTTATAGTAGTCATATCTGTCTTTTAAATTGCTAACTTTCCTAAGTAATAATTTCACAATGCCTTTGTTGTCAGTAGAACGTTTGACTTCTGTTTCTCCTGTAGTGGTGATAGGTATTTCAGCTACCATTTACCTTAACAATGAATATTTATCATATAAAAATGTTTCAGTTATATATGTTAGAAAACTCCATTTAAATCAGCTTAAGCAAAAAGGAGAAATTTAATGGCTCAGATTCCTGAATAAAACAAGCAGTGCTGGCCTCGTTCGGCATGGCTGGATGGCTGGATTTAAGGATCCAGAATATGTCCTCAGGACCTCTGTTTTTTCTCCTTTGGGTTTGCTGACCAAATTGGTTCACTGCTATGCTAATTACCAGTTAGCTGAACTGTCCATTTCTATTTTAAATTCTTACTTAATGGAGAGGTATTCTCCTAAATAATTTTTAGGCACTGTATCAGTCAGAGTTCCACCAGAAAAAAAAATACAACTAGTAGGAATAATAAATATGTATAGTTTTCTTGTAAGGAATTGGTTTATGCAGCTGTGGGAGCTAGCTAGTTAGATGAAAATGCTTAGGGCGGGCAGTTGGGAAGGCAGGCTGGAAGTATTGAACAAGAGCTGATGCTGCAGTCCACATTTGGAATTTCTTCTTCAGGGAAACCTTGGTTCGGCTTTTAAACTTTTCAACGGATTAAATCAAGCCCATCCAGATGATTGAGGATCATCTTTACTTAAAGTCAGATGATTCTAGATGTTAATCACATATACAGAACACCTTCACAGTAACACCTATGTTGGTGTTTGACTGAAAAACTAGAGACTATAGCTTACTAAATTGACATGGAAAGGTGAATATTATAGACACTGATTTAGAAGAAAAATGTCATGAAGGGTGAGAAGCAAACAATAACCTGAGACTTTTCTAGGAAAAATTCTAATACAAGATTTAAACAATCTGTTCTCTTTGCAAAACTAATTGGCCTCCAAGTTAGAAATTACTAAAATTGGGAAAAGATCACCATGATTGAATAGCCTATTTCTAATTCTTTGACTATGACACTAACAAGAGTTTGTTAGAAGATACTGCTTCTATCAATTAACAATCTGCAACCCAACCATCTCTGAGTATTCATAAGTTGTAAAGCTCATTTATCTTCAATGATATTGCTCCTCATTCCCTCTAGAAGTAGAGGTTAGATACCTTAGAATTTCCTGTTGTATTCCCAGAACCTTGAGCTCAGTAGGTGTTAAATTAATATTTCTAGGGGGCTTCCCTGGTGGCGCAGTGGTTGAGAGTCCGCCTGCCGATGCAGGGGACGCAGGTTTGTGCCCCGGTCCGGGAAGATCCCACATGCCGCGGAGCAGCTGGGCCCGTGAGCCATGGCCGCTGAGCCTGTGCTCCGCAGCGGGAGAGGCCACAACAGTAAGAGGCCCGCGTACCGCAAAAAAAAAAAAAAAAAAAAAAAAAAAAAAATTTCTAGGAAGAAATGATGGATAGGGAGGGGAAGGGAGAACTGGATAAAAAATATATTCCAATATTTTGCCGTTATTAATCATGTCATAGTGAATAACAGTACATGTCTTGTCTCTTACTTGTGAAGATGCATCTTCAAGATGAATTTCTGGAACAAATATTGCTGGATGAAAGAGATTTTAAATGCATATTTAATTTTGTTAGATACTCCTCAAATTCCCACCACAGTGATTGTAGAAGTTGGAGATTTCAGCAAGCTCTCCAGATGATTATTGCACACAGTAAAGTTTGAGGATCACTGTTTCAGAACATGGATATTTACCTTTCTGAGTATTAACCCTTTGTCCAAAAAATACACCTATAGGAATACATATTTGCTGGCATACTTGTCAGTTTGTACAGCCTACAAAACTGGTTGTCGATGGAACCCCTAAAGGTCACCCTGGTCAAGAAACCCTGGTCTAACAGCATCTATCAATTATTAAAATACCTGTTTTGCCAACTGAGCAAGGACAGTTGTTTCCCTTCATCAGCTTCCTTTGGTCTCTGCAGTCTTAGCCACGCTTAGCCTGCCCTTGATCCTGCCTTTCTACTTAAAACTAAATCAAGAAATTTGAATAATGTCACTTATGAAGAAGTTATTGCTTTATAGGAGGTTTGCCTTATTTTTCCAAGTATATCTGCTCTTCGCAGCTAGGGAAGTGAACATCAAAGAAATCTTTATTTTCTACAGTGTGGTTTTATCTACATAACCATATGATTTTATTGTCACTGCAATATTATTGTACATATTATTCCAACAGCAAACCGAGATGGGCACACAAGTATAAACAATAAATAATATATTTAAAAAAACTATGCTGTAGTTAAAATTTCATTTTCACCATGCTATTTTTTCCTCCATTTAGTAAGAATTTAAAGTAGAAATTGACAGTTCAACTAACTGGTAATTAGCATAGCAGTGAACCAGTTTTGTTCAGCAGCCCACAACTTCATGGATACTTACCTTAGCTGCCTCTGAGACAGCCATCTGTGTTATTTCAGCTCAGAAAAATGCCTTTATAAACCAGTAGGACTTCCTTAAGTGCAGAAATTAGGTTATACATCTCTGCATGTTTCAAAGTGCAACTTTTTCACATCGAATATATTGCTGCAAATATTCTACTGTTCCACATGAATCAAGTATATTGAGCATGAGCTTTTGAGTACTGACATCCTGCATCCTGACCCCTGAAGGAGTCCTAAGATAGCATTGCCCTTGGTCATGAAAAGTAATATGCCCAAACTGTAAAATGCGTTCTTCGTATTAAATGGAATGACACCTTGAGATCTTGCGGACAGGCAGACTTCCTGAGAAAAATCTGGAGGCTCAATATATTCCATAAATATATTTTATGAAAGTTATTATAGTACTAGAATTCTGCTCTCTAATCATCCTATTTTCACCCAATTAACTAACTATCAAGTCCTGTTGACACAGACCCCAAAATATATCTTGAGTCTCTTTCCTCTTTTCCATTTACCCCTGTGCTAATGCATACCTACCAAACCGGTATCTCCTTATCTAATCCATCCAGCATTCTCAGTCCATCTTCCTCATGGGGAACATCATTACATTCTTAAAATTACTGTTGATTATATAAATATCTTACTTTAAGGAAAGAAAACTTTTGCTACATTCTGGGAGTAGATGGTCTAACCCCCTTAGGAATACATCCAAGTGCTATTATAACCTGGTATCTATAGGTAGGTAGACTTTAATACTGAGGGGATGCCATTAAAAATGAAAATTGGCCAGACACAGGAATACTAAATCTTATCATGAACTAATATCACTACTCCCTACAAGTTCTCCAAAGGGAATTATGTGCAAAAGAGGTCAATGCAATCAAGCTGAGGCAAAGCCATAATTTATTATTAGCGAATGATTTGGGCCCAGAGAATTACAGTGAGCTACTCTGGATAATGTGGAAAACCAACTTATTTTCGTATGCTAGAATGGCCTTATCCATATTTTTTGCCCCTTTAACATAATTTTAAGTCTGAGTTTTAGATTTTATTTTCCAATATGAGGAAGTCAGTCCAGAGCTTATACAGATATATGTAGATGTATAGATAGAGAGAGAAACTTAGTACGGGCAGATACATAGTTAAGTTGTGAGCATACAATGCTGAATAAAGCAGATATGACCTTTGTCCTCTTGGAGATTGTAGTCTACTTAGTAAACAGATCTTAACCTTATCAATGTGTGTGTATGTGTGTATCTATTTTATGCAATTAAATAAAGAAGGGTGTGATAAAAATTACAGAATGCCATGAGATTCTATCAGGCAGACTTAATTGGTATTGGAAAAGCAGGAAATGTCTTTCATAGAAATTGACGTTTAACTTGAAAACTAAAGCCAAGATCAGAATAGCATGGTAGAAATTACTTTCCAGACTTGGAGACAGAATATGTGAAGTGGAGAAAGGAAGAAAATTTGTGGATTGTTTAAGGCACTGAAAGATGATCAAGGTATTAGAATTTTATAGAGGGATACTGCTAGATGGCCAAGGTATTAGAAGCAGGGAAATATATTACTAGATGGAGCTGGAGAGATAGGCAGAGACTAGAACATGCAACCATTGTGGGCAGTGTTAAGAATATGAGGTTTTATTTCGACTGTTAGCAGCTATAGAAGGGTTTTATAATACATAATCCACCTTGAGGATGGATACAGCCTATTTGGGAGACCCTCAAAAAACAGGAGATGGTGCAAGATAAGAAGAGAGTAATATCCTGGAATTAGTATTGGAGAAGGCACTGATTTTATATCTATTCCTGAGGTTCTTGTAAGAAAACCACATTTTCAGTGACTGCTGGGAAAGGGTGACCTCAAGAGATGCTAAGTTTCACTAAGTTTCAGTAAAGGCAAAAAGGTGGAATGAACATTCAAAGTATAGTCTTAGGATATTGAGGAGTTTGCGATCATAGAGTAGGAGATTCAGAGGGCAGATCAGAAGGATTTGGGTAGGAAGAGAGGAGTTTGTATCAGTGGATAGAGGTTAGGCCGCCCTACACTTGGAGCAGAGACCTGTGTAAATAAGGGTGAGAATATTGAAAAATTTTGTTTTAGATATAGATGGGTCTCTAAGGTTTCCATTACAGCCTGAGAATAATGGCTGCCTGGGAGTCGAAATGTTAGGCCAAGTATGTTATTATCTTTTAGGTGGTTAGATGCGGTAGTTGCAATTTAAGTGTAGCCATGGCTGGTAGGCATGAATGAGTGAACATAAACCAAGTGTCAGGCAACATCAATCCAGGGAAAGAGGATTAGGTATTAATCCCACTGTGTCCCAATCTATGTTAAACACTGATGAAATATCTATGTGATGAAGATAAAAGGAAATAATAATACAATAATATGCAAATCTTTCTGTTTCTCCACTTTTTTTTATCACTTCCTTTTTACAATGGCAGGTTTATTACTTGCTGAGTTAACTCCTAGCTCTCAGAATGTGGAGAACGATAAACAAATGGAAAGAAAAGCCTAAGAGACAAATTTGTTTAAAATAATAAAAAGATGAGTCAGAGGCAGTGTTGGGGTAAGATGGGGACTGAGAGAGGCTGTATTTGAATTTGTGAGAGAGTTTAGCCAGGTTGAATTTAGGAAGGACAGTTGGATATCTATGTCTTGAATAATATATTAAGTTTTTAAAAAATAAAGAAAGATGGTTTTTAAAAATTATTGTCCATTATTAATATCCTTCTTCTCTGTGTTTTCGTGGGAGACAAAAGAAAAAAGTTTCAGATGCTTTCTCTTTATATATTTATTTTATATTTACGTATTTATGCCAAGTTGGGGTTGTATGAGGATTACATGTGAACATTATAAAATGATTGCTTTATATAGAGTTAGCATTTCAATATATATTTCCTAAGGCAGTATGATTTTTGATTGTTCAAAATGTTCAGTGCAAGAGTTATCTGAATCTTCAAACAGAACATTAAACACTGTAGTGTTTTACTCCTGACACGTTAGCTTCCGAGTACAGAAACCCACTGAAGCCAGCTCAGGTGTATTTGGATCTCCCAAGAGAGATGGAGACTCCCATGGGTGTACATAACAAAGGACCCAGGACTCCTGGCTCCTAGAGGACTCCTTGCCCGAGCACCACATGGCTCCTGCCATCCCATCTCTATCTCATGACTCCCCTACTTCTTTACGCAGGCTCTGGTATTCCTCCTCTCTCAACGCCCCCAACCCCTCCCCACCCATGTTAGCACAGCTGCCCACTAGGTGAGCTCCACACTGTTTGGTTTGGATTAGTGAGAGAAAGGGTCTTAGTGATTCAGCTCAGCCTATGATTTGGTTTCAGTTCCGTCACACGTCCCCCCTTGGCCTCAGTATCAGTAACCAGCGGAGGGATAATACTGGCGCATGGGGCTGCCCCTCTCAGGAGCACTAACTGAGTGGGGCAGGTTCAGGTAAATAAGAATGTTGACTGACATATCTAATACAGTAACACTTCTGGCGGGATTATTAGTGGGAATGTTTCCAGAATATGGAGTAGCCAGCTGAGAGAAGGAGTCTATGTCAAGTTTCATTTCTGTGTGTTTATGTATGAACTGAAAACCAAGTTCAAGAGAGATTTTTCAAACAATGAAAGCAAAAACCCCTATCAAGGAAAACTCAATAAATAACTGTCTTGAACAGTCTTGGCTAGACAGAGAAAATAGTTTGTTTATCTTCCACATCCCTTAAGCAGCAGGAGCTGATAAAAATTGAATTTAAACTGCTAACTCCGAAGACTCATTACCCTTTAATATTCACAATTGCATTTTAGAATTATGATGCTAAATATTTAATATTTCTACTTTAGTTCTGAGTATACTTTAATTACTCTGTATAATGTAGAAAATCACTTTCTTGCTCAATTTTTGTATATACAATGGAAGAAAAAATAAAGTTGTATTACTATTGATGTTATTTGGATTACACAGTTATTTTTAAAACAAGACTGAAAAATGAAGTTTCTAATGTAATCCTTGCTAAGAAAGATACATATTTTCCTGAAATGTAAAGATATGAAATTCTCTAATTTAACACATGATTAATAAACATGGAGGGTTTGCTAGGCCCTAATCAGAACAATGATTTTTTTTTAATCTAGCAACATGTGGCCCTCTAGTTTTATGTCTCACTCCCCTCTCATTCATTTCTTAACCAAAATCTTGTTGTGTAACTTCATTTTTCAGCAGTTAAAATGAATGATAGATAATTTATTGTGAGGACTCTGAAAATTTCTAAATTCCATCATTAAGCTATAATCAAAATGTTAGGGGTAAGAATGATGACACAAAACCAGGGTTGACCATGCAGTTAAAGGATGTGGATAGGACTCTGATCTGTTTAAATTCCCCTTTGTTCTTTTGGACAAAGTACAAAAGTAGAGAAGAATCATTTAAAATAGATATCACTGGGACAAGTAAGTCTTATATTTATCAGCTAAAGAAAAAAAGTACATGTTTTAAGACATCAGTATGTGTAACGACTGCTTTGCCTTAAAGCATAAGGACGATTAGGGTCGTAACTCTGTAAGCGCAGTGCTCTGTCACTGTCGGTGAGTGCTCCCTTTGTGACTTTTGATTTATGTCAGGCAAGTTTACCAACAATACTCAAAGTTTCTTACTATCCCCAATTGTATAAAAAAATATATATATATCTGTAGTAAAATAGGACTAGTCATGTAATCAACAAAGATGTCAGATAAAATCAGTTTCCCATATTAGATGAGATAAGGAAGCCAAAATGACAAACTCCTATTTACTACAGCTGCCAAATTATAATGAATGAACTGGGTGAATAATTAAAAGTTTGAAAGAAATGTTCCTGTCCTTTACGAACTAATAGTTAAACATATCTTAGAGACAGTAGTTGGGATGTTGTCTTATTTTAATTTTAATTTTTTTGTTAGTGGGAATTGAATAGAATGACATTTAAAAAATAAGTGAAGAATAAGAGAATAGCAATCTCAATTCAGTTTCTTCTTTATTCTGGAGAATAAAAAATAATTGATATCGCAGGAAAGAACAGGGAAAGAAGAAATGTCAGTATTGCAAATCAGAGGGAATGGAGCATCGGACAGATTTGGGAATGGTCTCCACCAATCACCATGAGCTGGACACACGGATTGCTACACTGGGGTCTCGGCTGTACTAGAAGCAGCAAAAGATACTTGGTTTCTGGTGGGAGGAGCTGCTGAAATTGTGACTGAGAACCCTGGAAATTAAGAGAGTTAAATGTTCAGAAACACTGAATAAGATGGAATAAATGAGATTTCAAACCACCATCTTTGCTTCTTTTTAGGGAGTTTGTGGAATAGAGCATAGGCTTACCTGTTGGTTTCTAAGCCCAGAGGCAGAAACAATAAAGTACAAAACTATTACATTTCAGTTCAAAAAGCATAACGTAGTCGAATTATGAGAAAAATCAGGCAAACTCAAGATAGGGATATTCTTCAGCACAACTCACATTTACACGTTAGAAATGGTGACATCATGAACAAAGGAAGGCTGAGGAACTGTTAAAAATTAAAGGAGTCTAGAGAGAAAAGACAGTTAAGTGCAATATACGATGCTGGATTGGATTCTAAATTAGAGGAAAAAAAGGAATTTTTAACATATAAAACATCATTGGCCAAAAGGCAAAATCTGAGTAAAAGCTATGCATTGTATCAGTGTTAAATGCATTCAGTTTGATAGATGTACTGTGGTTATGCAGGAGAATGTCCTGGTACTCAGGAGATGCAGGCTGAAGTTTTAGATGAAGAGAATCGTCATGTCTGCAATTTACTATCAAATGGTTAAGAGAGTACTAGAAATAGCCAGAGGAGAAAAGGTGAACAAATGGTGAATCTAGGTGAAGGGTATAGACATTCATTCTATAATTCTTACAACTTTTCTGTAGGTTTGAAATTATTTCAAAATATTGAGTTAAAAACAAAAGGTGTGACGAATATTTGTGTTACGGCTCCGACAGTGGCTATCCAAGTGGATTTTGAGCCAGTGTCATGTGTAAAATAGAAAAAATCTGACCCTTCTATCTCATAGGTAATTATTAAGATCCGTGAGACAATGGGGTTCACAGAGCACTATTTCCTTTTTCTAAAATTTGGACAAATATTTTATAAGAAAGAAAAGTGAGTTTTTTCAACTCAGTTACATTTATACCACGAGTGAAATTTAGTTAGGTTTTAGATAATTAAAACTTTAGCTTTTGTTTATAATTATAATAGTCATACCTCAATTAAAGGATGCCCTGAGAATAAAGCTTTTCTCTGTAATAATAATAGATAATTTTAAACTAAAATTAAACAGTACTAAAACAAGCAAAGAAACATCTACAGTCATAATCATAGTCATAGTCATGTGACATAATCATAGTCACAGTCATAATCATGTGACTGGGTATTTATTGCTTGCAGATTTATGATCTTAGTGTTACATCCTGGAGAATACTTCCATTTCTTGCACTTCAATTACAAGTGAATAGAGCTCAACATAGTCAGTATTCTGAAATCTGGGGAAGTTAAATTTGATGTAAAGACCACCTTTTACATCACCACTCAGCACTAGTTATTCTGCTATGTGCTGGAAGTACAATGACCAATTCTTTACTGTTTCTTCTAGCTCAATGCCATTTCACATACCCAAAGTCCTCCTGTTCTTTTGATTTTATACTTCCATTAAAAGGGCAAAATTTTGGTGAATCATGTATTTGTACATTTTTTTCATATTTTGCCTTAAGTTTATTCAGATGGGGAGATTACCTCAACCGGTTTTATTATGACCTGGAATAAATATGAGAATCACTTGAATCATTCCTGCAATATTGGTCAGTATCACTGAAAATCTTGCACAAATTATTTACATTTTCCTGACCTCCTTCATTATCATCTGGTTCACTCTTCCTCCATAACTAAACTTTTCAAAGAGCAGTACCCAAAATTACTAGTGTTTTAACAAATACCAAATTCAATGACATCTCGATCTGTATTCTTTCTTAAAAAATTTTTGGGAAGTGATTGACCCAGCCAGCCAGTCCAATTCTCTGTCATGGAACTTTTCTCTCTTAGGCCTCGATAGGAGTCTGTGTTATCTCTTTGACCATAACCTCAGATCTCATTTGGTCATCTTTCTTCAACAACATGCCTCCAAGTTTCTTGGCTTGGCACTCCTCTTTTTTTCCTTTTAGGATCACGTGTAATTAAGTCATCTCAATGTGACTTGAGAGAAGTTCCCATCTCCAGGCTCATGTTTCCTCTTCAGCACTCTGTAGATAGTGCAACCACCTACTTCATATGACTCTATACATAGTCTGTACATAACATGCTATACACAGTGGGCCAGAGCCTCTAACTCTCTATCCCAAAGCCAAGCTACCTGCACACCAGCATCTATTCAGTTCTGTGAAATGGACCAGTCAGAAAAGGAAACTATGAAAGGACAGGCATTTTGGTATGAGGTGAGGAAGAGAGTATCTTATAATATGAATAGTGGGCAGTGTTCTACGGTAAGGAAGAGGGAAACTAGGTAATCGTAACAGTAACTTGAGATAACTATGAACAAACTGATTAACAAGTGAAGAAGGAGGAGATGAAAGATGGAAGCAGGAAGAGATAGTGATAGAGATGAGAGAGAGAATGAGCTAGTGCAGGAGTAGAGGTCAGAGCATTTAGCATGACAGTAAAACATAGCACCATATGCCCTTTTATTTTGTTCTTCACTGGAATAGAAAGCTCTTCACCTGAATGACATGTCATTTGAAAATAATTTTTAACTTATTGTGATAAATTGATCTTTCAAGAATACTTGGGGAAATATATACTCATAATAAAATCTGACTCACACTGTCACAAACCAGTACGCATTAATGTTGAAACAAATTAGTCAAAACCTCCCACAGCAGAAAGAGCTAAAGTTTAAGTACTCTTTAGCTTAAAAGATACCCCATACTGTTAGATGATGCAACAATGTTGAGAAAAGTCACTAAAAACTAATTCACCAAGTTTGTAAAATCAAATATTCTATACTCTAGGTAATCTTAATATTGCTCAGTCACTGGAAATCAGATTATTCTTGAGATTGTATTTAAGTCAAGGCAAGATGGTCTTCCATTTACAAATGTAATTTACTCTCATGAGTAGGTGATCTTGTTATAATATTGTCAGGTTAATTGAAATTGATTTGTGTTTACTAAACATTGTGAATACTAATCAAATATTAGACACTGAAGCGTTGGAGGTATATAAACCTTTGACAGACGCTGTTTGTGCTTCCTAGAAGGATTTATTGTCTCAGAAGTCAACATTGCTTTTCAGCCTTTTCTTCAAAAATTATATAAAGACAAAATGAAAAGAAACGGCCTGCATTTGCTTTATGATATTTTATAAACTGGGAATATTTGGGAGGATTTGGCATTGGTTTGGGGGGAATTATTTATATTTTATTTCCACTGTTACAAATAGCACATTTGCTTTTCCATCTGCTTAATTCCATTCCAGGTTTGCTATTCTCTACCACTCATAGCTTCACTGAGCTCCACATAATAGCTTTTATAGGAGACAGGCATTACCAGGCAATTTGAAAAGTCAGGTTGAAGATAAAGCCTGATAGCTCACATACCCTGGCCTGGTGACTTTGTTCATTTCTGAAGCTTATTCCAAATGGGCCGTACACATCTCCTGCGGTATATGTGTATTGGCTCTATGAAGCTTAAAGAAACATTTCCCCTAATACAAAAATAAACCCATCATAATCATTCATTTTGGGGAAATTTTACAGTTGTTAGTTAACCTGCTCCCTCATGCCCTGCAATATTCATTAGCAGATTTCTCTGTTTATGAGTGATATTATATGGAAATGGTTATGGGAAGCTAACAGATGTAACCACTGAAATAGATTAGAAGGAAAAGTTCTGTTTTTTACAGATGGTTCTATTGAATATGCTTCCCCCCTCCCTCCACTTTAACATTTAGTTTTCTTTCAACAGAAAACTTTTCTTTACTGACTATGGGAATGTGGCCAAAGTGGAGCGATGTGACATGGATGGGATGAACAGAACAAGGATAATTGATTCCAAGACAGAGCAGCCAGCTGCACTGGCACTAGACCTAGTCAACAAATTGGTTTACTGGGTAGATCTTTACTTGGACTATGTGGAAGTAGTGGACTATCAAGGAAGAAACAGACATACTATCATCCAAGGCAGACAAGTAAGTAGAATTTGGTTCGGAAATGCAGCTAAGGTAATAAAATGGATGGTATCATACTAGGAAGAAGATTGAAAATTGCAATGTTGAAAATTTCTTATGAAGTCAAGCTGCAATGGGTCATAAAAACTGCGATGTGTTTGCTATATGGGAGAATGTTCTTTACACAGTGTACTGTGTACTCCATAGTATGGGGCAGGGGAGGGGGCTCTCTCCCCCTCTTTCCCTCTATTAAAAAAAGAAAAAAGCACACAAAACGGAAACCAACTGAAATAAATCAAAAAACAACAAACGAAACCAAAAATGCTACACTAGTAAGAAAGAAAAGTATTAGAGTAGGACAGTAAATATGACCTACTTACTAAAAACTAATTTAAGTAGTTCATTTGTAAGAAACTGAACTATCATCTGTCCCATGTGGCATTGGAGATATATATTTTTTTCTGCTAACAATGCATATGCTGGCTCACAAAAGTATCATTATTATTTTAATAGGTTGGATTAAATTTTGCCTTCTGTTGTATTCAGGTACTTCCTAAAATAAGAATTTTGTGAAAAGCACTGAGGTCAAAATTTTTCCCATCTGTATAGTTATCCCCTTGCTGAATTACAAGTTTTTGCAAATAACACTCAGTAAACACCTGAAGGAGATCTCTAAGTGGAAATAAGCCTTATTCACTAGTTTACTTTTTAAATTCAATTTTACCTCACTGATCTCACTAATTTTTTGTGAGATTCTCATTCTGTGGAGCTGAAATAAGTGACTCTGTTTTCTTTTGCAGTGCAAGGCATGAATATTCTGTAATTGTCCTGTAAAGTTACTTTGCCTTTATAATCAGCTTTTAAGAATGAAATGTTTTCACTTCCTTGGCAGATAAAAAAAAATGCACTAATCTGGGTGGTTAAAAAAAAAGTCCAATATTAGAGGTGAGGTCACTTATTTCTCTCACCTTTGACTGTCCTTAAAACTTTGATTTCCTTGGCAGTCTAGTTATGACCTCAGAGGACCTAGTCTCTAAAATGATTATGATGGACCTTCTTTTTACGTATATGTATTTAAAATTTTAAACCTTGAAACAAGAATGAGGAATTCAAATGATCTTCCCCATGACTACTTTTAAAAGCTTTTTAGTATCTGAAGTTTTTAATTATTCCTTTTTTTAACCATTTCTATTGCCTGTGTTTTGCTGGTTCCCTACACATATGCTTACTCTGCCACTACGTAATCCAACAAAGATAAAATTTTGTATTTGTCCTGTAGGCAGAATGGTCTATGCACCACACCAAGCTCCTGCCACCTTTGTTGGGAGTAGTTAGCAGACCAGGCAACAATGTAGGTACTTTATGGTAAACAAACCCTTCTGAAGGAAAGCAGAGAGGCAGTGAGTAAAATTTGATGGCTACTGTGTGAACGTGTTTCTCTGCCCTCACCAGTTGCCCCCTCTGTAGCCATGCTTCCTTTCTCTCCTGAGGCTTGGATTGGCAATTACATAGACAGCAATGTGTTTAGGCCACAATCGCACACTTCCAGATGACTGGCCCCAAACTTTAAGCAAAGCATGCATCAAATAAATGGCAATTAATGGAAGACTTCAGCTTGCTTGTAATTCTTACAGGAAAAAAAAGTATTGCCCAAATCAAAATTGGGTCATAGATATATTTAGTGAATATGATGTCAGTTATGTGGAAAATATTATTAGTAAATACACACATGCCTCCCTCTACAAACACTTACTGGAGAGTAATACTAACATTGAAAATGATTATTGGGGCTTTAACATAGAATGATTCTCCCCCTTAATTCCTAACTTTCATTTGTAGCCTAGACATGAAGAAAGGAAATACGTCCAGAAACAGCGTGAAAAGCCAGTCTTCTTTTACTCAACATCTCCTATGAGAGGATCAGGAATAGTAATAAAGAGACATGTAAGCTAGAAAGATAGCAAATCAAATGCTTTTGCTTAAGGTATAGAACTGGCATGATTTCCTAAGTAGAAATTTTTGTGATTTTGTTCTCTATAAAATTTTTTTACAGTCAAACCATGCATAACTTCTCAAATTCTCTTGACTACAAATCTATATGAAAAGTACACTAGAAGTACAATATAATGCCAAACGATAATGACAAATACTTTTTCATCAAAATCTGTACGGCAAATCAATTGACAAATGTACCATACCTCGGTCCAGAACCATTTTAAATTGAGTATACTACAAGGCATGCCCAAAGGCAACGTGCCTAGCATGTGCCTTTTTGTATGAGAAAATCAGTATACTTATTCTTCCTTTGCTTTACTGGAAGCTTTCCATCAGTTCAAGAAGTCTATTCTTACCCACAGTCCCCAAGACCTGTGCCAAGGAGGAGAGTTACACTGTTAACTGTGAAGCGTCGTGGAGAGCAGTAAACATTGTTATTCTCAAATCAGAGTTCCATTTTCATTATGAATAGGCTTTAGAAAGAGTGCAATTTCTGAGTAGAATGCTGACATTTTCTTTACAATTATTCCAAATATGTGATTTTGTTGTTTACTATTTTCCATGCTGGGGCTGCTATTAGTCTAAATGTAACCTGTATTTAAAAAAAATGGGATTTTCAAAGGTGTTTTCTCATCAGTCCTTTCACAGGTAAAGCAAGGCTTTTACAGATTCTACATATCCATGGCTATATGAAAATGTAGCCCACCAAAATATATCAAATTTTACATAACAGTGCCATAAGCATGTTATTGAATATGCTTGAAAGTTTGCTTCTCACTAGGCTTTGAAAAGTAGCTACTGAACATGTTTTCTTAATGAAACATGAATAAAATTCTCTCCCATACACTGGGTAGTGCTTTAACCACTACTGCATAATGTTTTATTCTCAGAGAAAACGTTTAAATTAGTGAAATGTCAAATTCTATGAGAGAAGATAAATGATAATATGGTTGTGACTCTCCAACTATGGGAATTTTCCACAGGAGTAAGTAGCAATCATTTTTTCTTTCAAGTTGAAAGCAACATAATTAAAAATCACAGTCATTTTTGCCCCTTCTTATAGGTCAAACATCTTTATGGTATAACTGTGTTTGAAGACTATTTGTATGCAACCAATTCTGATAACTTCAATATCATACGGATAAACCGATTTAATGGCACTGATATTCATTCATTAATTAAAATGGAAAATGCTCGAGGAATCCGAATCTATCAAAAAAGAACTCAACCAATAGGTAAGATGCAAGACTTCTTCATAGCCTTCCCAATGGCAAACTGAATGGGGATATGGTCCTTGTGCCTTTGTTTGGTGTTAAAGTGGGTGAGCCATAAATTCTCTGTTTTGATAGCAAAAATGTACATGTCTGCATGATAAAATGGAACAGAGCTCCCTTCCCAAGTCTGAATGACAAATTGTTCAGTTGCTATTGAATTGTTTCTACAACCATAGAATTAAAATGACGGCTAGATTTAGATTCAGGAAGGAACTTGCACTCGATGTATGCATACAGGAAACCCAGATGCTAAGACTTTAGGGAATTTTTTTATATCATTCTGGGAAACATTTCAAATTAGGTGATTTCCTTGCAGTATCTGTCTAGTTTTTATTGCAGTCACTGGGGTCTCTTGACTGAACATCCCAATCATTCCTTAACACATGTTAAATAAAAAATAATTTTTAACGAGACGGCTACAACATTTCTAAGTATTCCTCAAAAACACTAACTACTTTGCATTGTAGGTTAGTGATGCTTGTTCATCAATACAGTTTAGGCTCAATCATATATAGAATAATGTAACATACAAAAACTACCACCCAAATGTCCGTCATCTTTTTGTGCTTCAAATTAAAACGAATTTAGAATTATCTAACCATTAACATAAATTCAGCTTAGGCAATGTATTATCACATATACATATTGTGTTTACAGGAAATTCAAATTTTGAATTCTGTAGGTAACCTTATTAGGGTTTTATATTAGGATTTATTAATTCACCAATTATTCATTGACCATTTACTATGTGCCAGGAACTATTCTATGTCCATTGAGAATATAGTTGTGATAAAACAGACCAAAACATCATTGCCTCTGTGAGATTTGCATTGTTGTAAAGAAGACATAATTTTAAAAAACCAAGTAAATTATCATTCTATTAGAAGATAGTAAGTGCTATGGAAAAAGGTAAAGCAGATGAGTGTCAGGAATGGGGGTAGTTTGCAATTTTATATTGGATGGTCAGAGGAAGTCCCATTGAGAAGATGAAATTGCATGAAGACTTTAAGTAATTAAAGGAGGAGAGAGGCAGGTAGAAAGATGAGCACACACAAAAACCATGAGGAAGAGCATGCTTGGATTGTTTAGGGAGCAACAAGGAGACCCATAGGTCTGGAGCAGAGTGAAAAGAGGAAGAGAAGTAGGCAATTAAGCTGGAGAAATGAAGGAGGACCATAACAAGTAGGGCCCTGCGTACAGTTGTAAAAACCTTTGCTTATACTTTTAGTGAGATGGGGAGTCCTTAGGAAGCCTTAAGCAGAAGAGTCTCATAATCTGACTGACTTTTTAAAGGAATCAGTATGGCTGCTATATTGACAATAGGCTGTCAGGGACAAGGGTGGAAAGTTAGAGATGATGGTGGATTGGACCAAGATGGTAGTAGTGAAGGTGGTGAAAAGTGGCTAGTTAGACTCAGAATATATTTGAAGGTAGAGCCAACAGCATTTCTGAATGGATTTGATGTGGGGTGTAAATTTAAAAAGAGGCAAGGATGATGACAATTAGGCTGAGCAACTGGAATAATTGAGTTATTTTTGAGATTAAGAAAACTCAGTTTGGAGCAGACGGGGCAAAGAGAAAATGTATAAGTTTTATATGTTATTTTGAATTTCTGTCATAAATTCAGGGAGATTTCAAGGAGGTATTTGAATATATAAGTCTGGAGTTCAGGGGCAAGTCCAAGCTGAACAGAACAATTTGAGAGTCATTGGCATATAGGTGACATTTAAAGCCAGGAAAATGGCTGTGGTCACCAAGGAAGTAACTATAGATGGAGAAGAAAAAAGTTCCAAATAAAGCACACTGGGACACTCCAACAATGAGAAGTCAAAGACAATAGGAAGAACCAAAAGAGGAGACTGAGAAGAAGCTTGTTAAATTCAATTGGCCATTGGATTTAGCAGCATGAAACTCATAGGGATCTGACAAGAGCAGGTTGCAGTGAAGAGAATGTCTGGATAGAAAGGATCTGGGAAAGATAGGAAGGAAAGAAATTGTAGAAAATGAGCGAGGATAACTTTGAAAAGTGTTGATATTAGGTGGAGCAGAGAAATGGGGAGCTAATTGAAGGATTGCTATGGGAATTAAGGTTAAAATTAGGATTTTTTACCCCCCCCCAAGATGTGGAAATAATGGCACATTTGTATGCTGATGGGCATGATCCAATGCAGAGAGCAAAAGTAATGAAGACAAGACAGTGAGAAACTGGAGAGTTGCTAAGTAGGTAAGAGGAGATGTGATCTAGTATAGAAATGGGATGAGACTGGAAAATAAAAGCAACACTCTTGTGCAAAAAACTAAACTACATTTCAGTTATCTTTTCATTTAGAGAATGCAGAATACAAAAAGAACATAGCACAATTTTCGAAAGCATGTAAGTTTTAATATTAAAAGAAAATTGTCATATTACTCATGACAATTCCAAGAAAGTCGTGATTGAAAAGAAATATAATTACAGTAATACATAAAATCTTACTGGTATTATTCCTACTACAGCATTTTCTCTTTGACCTTTCTTCTTTTCATCCTCTCCATACAGTACTTTTCCTATTTTTGTTTCTTCTCCACTGTCTACACTCATAAAACAGCCTTCTATTCCATGACCTCCACATGGAAACTCAGCCTTCTCCTTTTGACAGTTATAGTCACACACACAAACACACACACACACACACACACACAAAATTCATTTTGTGGAAGGGGTCTCCAAATGGCAATGGACTCAAAATTGAAGAAAAAAATTTATCTCAGCACTTCTCAATAAAGGTAATCACTGAAGAACCTATCTATTATATGGGCACCTAAATTTATCCTAATTTAGGTGCCCATATAATAGATTATTTCAGAAGAAATCCTTTCTCTGCCTAACTACCTAACCTAGGATATTTTAACAGTATTTTTTTTATATTTGCCAGAAAAGTGTATTTTTTAAAAGTACAATAAGCATGTACCAAAAAACCATGTTACTTTTATTTTGCTTACATGTAAACAGTTTAGGTTAATATAAAAGCATTTTATCTTCTCAGAATTTTTTTAAAAAGTAGACTTAGGAGGATTTTGGCAAATCCCTACCTTTTCTTTTTTGGGGTTTAAACTCTTTTCCAATTGATTATGATACAAAATATTTGGGTATATAGATTTTTGCTAGGATTTCCTCTTGCACTGTCAAAGTTTCAACATACTGATGCACATAATTATCTTGTCTTTGGAGAATTTCAAGCATGCTCTTTTTCCTTTGTTGTAGTCAGAAGCCATGCATGTGAAGTGGATCCATACGGAATGCCAGGGGGATGTTCACACATCTGTCTGCTCAGCAGCAGTTACAAAGCACGGACCTGTCGCTGCAGGACTGGCTTCAACTTGGGAAGTGATGGCAGGTCATGCAAAAGTATGTTATTGAAAATCAAACATTTGCCAGCAGCTAATGCTTCAGAATAGGGTTCTTAGTATTAATTAGGAGCATCAGCATCAGTAATAACGTGAGACATCATCAGGCCAAATTTGCCTGTGAATGTGGACAAGCCATTTTTCTCAAAATCAGTATTTAGTTGTTTTTTTTTTTTCTCTTTTGTATGTGTGTGATAATGTGAATGAGAAAGCTAATTGGGCTGTAGAGTCACCAAATTTATGGATCTTTGGGAACCGTACTTTAGGGAAGATTTTTAGGAAGATCCTTTCCGTAATTCCCTAAAGAATGTTCATGATCTAATGAGCCTGAATCCTCGGTTAACCAGATTTTCTCTTTTTTGAACCAAGATGCTGCCTCTAGTAATAGGTGTGTTTAGTCCAACAAAAATCCACATTAAGTAATATTTCACTTTATCCAGCATTGGGGATGAAATTCATTTCATTATTTCACTTTCCAAGTAACTGGAGCTATACTAATTAAATATCAATCTCTTTAACAATGTTTTTAAAAAGTTATCTAGTAGTTGGACATATCTTTGTTTTATTCTTGAAATATGCTAGAATAACTTAATTATTCTTTATTTAAATAAGCTAATAAATATTTTTCACACATTACTCTGGTTAAGTTTACATTTTTACACAAAAATTAATTAAGTTCTTTACTCAGGGTCCGCATAATCAGATGTAGTTTTAATGGCCCTCATAGAAATGGTGTCCATGTGGAGACTGTTCGTTTTTAGGTGTCCCACAAATACCACAATTTTTAAGATTATGATGACCACTTTTTTTTTTTTTTTTTTTTTTTTGCGGTACGCGGGCCTCTCCCTGCTGTGGCCTCTCCCGTTGCGGAGCACAGGCTCCAGACGCGCAGGCTCAGCGGCCATGGCTCACGGGCCCAGCCGCTCCGCGGCTTGTGGGATCTTCCCGGACCGGGGCACGAACCCGTGTTCCCTGCATCGGCAGGCGGACTTTCAACCACTGCGCCACCAGCGAAGCCCCTGATGACTGCTTTTTACAGTGTATATTTTGTCTTGATTTATTTTTGTCTGTGCTCCCTCTCTGACCACTGCCCTGCCATCTCTTTTGCTTTCTTATCGTATGCTTGCTGAGGACTATGAAATGAGATCTCTAAATTTGTTATAATTTTAAGTCTAAGTGGTTAGAATTCATAGTGCAAATATTTTTAAATTGAGAACCCAAGAGACTTAACTGTGATAAAATACATGCCTTTTAGTACTTTTTTTTATGTCCAGCTTTGTATCAAATGCTAGGAATGTAGAGACACCAGCTCTCATGTTCAAGAAATCCTCTGGATAATTGAAGGTTTTGTGTCAGAAGCCTCAAGATAGGGGTAGTTTTGTGTGTGTTTGTGTGTGTGTGTGTGTGTACCCAGCCTTTAAACTGCTCTGGTTACCACTTGGGAAGTGATGGCATGTCATGCAAAAATACAGTCATGCACATTTATGCATACATATATACATGTGTGTGTATATATGTAGATGTACATTTATATGTGTGTACACATACACACACACATATATATAACATATACACACATATATACACACACGTTTGGTGGAGAAACATAAGATCAGAGTTGCATAAGCTTCAATCATGCCTAATGTAGTGATCAATCGGGGTACATTTACATTTAAATTAACAGAAACAATTCTAGCTATTTTAAGCAGAAAGGATCAAACACAAATAGGTACTTACAAAATCATTGAGAAGCCTGAAGCAGCAGCTTCTAGACTGGGTCTTGGGAACTTTCCTCAAAACCACCACAAACTAGCCTGGCTTAAGCTGGAACACCTACGGTAATCAGAAGTTAGGGCATCGGGAAGCCACAAATGGCAAACATGGTGTTTCAGAAACACACCATCTTAGCTGAGATCTAGGGATTAGGAAGTTTGCACCAAAACTATTAGCTCCAGAAATAATATGTCATACTGGAAAATAAAACAACAAAAAAAAACACAGCACAACAAAAAGATACCCTCTTCCTTGTCTCCTGATATACAGAAAGGAAGAAGACTGATGTGGAAAAATTCAGTTTTTCCATCAGATAAATACCAGCAGAAGCAACAAAAGTGGTCTCATTTCTATATTCCAAACTCAAGCTAGTACATCTGACTTTAGGTACTTAAATCAAAACTAGAGCCATGGCTATATCGGTGTCTGTGAAATGTAGTTTTTAGTTTTCAATTGTCTATGGTATAGGAAAACACATTAGAAGAAACTTCAGGTAGTGAATGATTGAAAAAAGTGACTGAATAAAACAATGGGAAAAATAGTTACCATTCTTATTTAAAATATACATACACATGCACACGTGCACATACACATATACACACATACATTAAACCAATGAAGTATTGTGCCAGGTTTACCAATTAAAGCATCAATTAAAAATACAAGCAAAAATAAATGTTAGCAAGAAGAGATACGGTGAAACCAGCATTCTTACGCCTTGCTAATAGAACTGGAAATTGATACCACTATTAGAAAGACATTTGATAATAACATACAAAAGAGATAAAACTGATAACATCCTTTAACAAGTTATCCCACTTTTGACTAAAGAAATCCATTGTAAATGTATGTATAATAACAAAAACCCAGAAGCAATCTAAATATCCTACAGTACATAAGTAGCTGACCATATTATGTTGCTTCTCTAGCAGGGAACATGATGCTGCCATTGAAAAGAATGTTTTGAAGACCTTTTAATGACACAACAAAGTATTGTTAAATTTTTAAAGTTAAGTAGTAAAATGCATATATAAGATCCCAATTTTTTAAAAAACAAAAGTATCTATGCATATGATGTAGGTATGGAATACTCAGGAATGTTAATTTTCAAATGAATCTACTTTTAAATAATGTAAGATAGGGGCTTCCCTGGTGGCGCAGTGGTTGAGAGTCCGCCTGCCGATGCAGGGGACATGGATTCGTGCCCCGGTCCGGGAAGATCCCACATGCCGCGGAGCGGCTAGGCAAGTGAGCCATGGCCGCTGAGCCTGCGCGACCGGAGCCTGTGCTCCGCAACGGGATAGGCCACAGCAGTGAGAGGCCCGCGTACCGCAAAAAAAATAAATAAATAATAATAATAATGTAAGGTAGTATCTTTCAAGAAAATAACAAGTAGGTAGACACTGAGAGGTTGTGAGGGTAATGAGAAAGAGGGATGTTAATATTCTTTACCCAGTAATTCCACTTCTGGAAATGTATACTAAGAGATATGGGAAAAAGCATATCTCAGTGTTATAATAATGGAAAGATAAAATCAACTGAGGAATGACTTGGCAAATATCATATATTATATTGATCATACTGAAGGAATGTAAGACAAAAATAATGGATCAGGGACTTCCCTGGTGGCATAGTGGTTAAGAATCTGCCTGCCAACGCAGGGGACACGGGTTTGAGCCCTGGTCTGGGAAGATCCCACATGCGATGGAGCAACTAAGCCCATGTGCCACAACTGTGGAGTCTGCGCTCTACAGCCCGTGAGCCACAACTACTGAGCCCACGTGCCACAACTACTGAAGCCTGCATGCCTAGAGCCTGTGCTCTGAAACAAGAGAAGCCACCACAGTGAGAAGCCCGCCACCACAACGAAGAGTAGCCCCTGCTCACAGCATCTAGAGAAAGCCCATGCACAGCAATGAAGACCCAACACAGCCAAAAAAAAAAAAAAAAAAAGAAAGAAAGAAAAGGATCAGCACAGAATATAATCTTAATGCTAAGGTTTAGTAATAAAAGAAGAATACAAAACATATTCTCTTCTATATTAGTGCGCATTAGAAAAATAGCTAGATAAATTAAATTTGAAATAGTCACACCAAGGAATATAATACAGCAATGAAAATGAATGATACTGCAACAACCATAGATGAATATAAAGTATGTAATAAGAATAAAATTAATAGCACACATGCAATTCAAACACGCAAAATTAAACAGTCTACTGTTGGGAAATACAAACAACATATGTGGCAAAACTTCTAAAAAATGCATGGTAAACATAATAACCATATTATTGTATATAACCAGAGATACTGGATGTCTCTGGGATGGAAGGGGTTGGGTTTGGGGCATGTGTGTGCATTCTAATGTTCTGGAAATATTCTTAAGATCTATGCTAGGTACATGAGATTTGTTTTATTTTTTATTCTTTAAATATTAACATTTTGTAAATATTTATATATATTTAATATTCATTAACACTAATTTTAAAAGAAAACAAGAAAGAAAATATATAAAATGATTATATAGTTTGCACTGAGGGTGTTGAGCTTATGAGTAATTACTTATTTTTTTTCCTCCGAATTTTATAATGTAATTATTTTAATTTACTAAGAATCTCACTATGGTATGGTTATCCAAATATACTAGTCATATGTACTCTCAGTTTTCTTAATAAAACTTAGTATGTTTTCCTTTCCATATGAAGTATTCCTTTCAAAATTATGTACACTAAACTAAGTATAATGTGCCCTAGCAATACAAGAGCCTTGCATGTAGTTTCATATAAAAGTCTGAAGGAGTTCATTCATTCTGTAGAAAAAGCTTCCTTGATTCTTGCATTTTAACCCAGGACACAGTTTTTTGTTTTGTTTAGTTTTTGATAAAGGCTGTGTTGTACATAAGAGTTACCGGCAGACAGCATCAGCCTCTAACGTTCTAATTAAGATATGAAGAAAGAAGTGACACTGTAACTGGCATTTTATTTCATTTCTTTAAAAAAAAAATCACGTTTATACAAACTATAATATATTCACATGCAAGTTATGTGATACTGTGTGATTCGTTTTGTTTGCTTCTGACAGTCTGTAGATGCAAACTCTGAGTAGGGAGGGGGTGTGTTTTAAATATTCTGAAGTTTTTAGCACTGTCAAACATAATGAATGCTACAGTTAGTATCTACAGATATGTTAGATAGATTGTAATGAATTGTAAAATTAAATGTGCCAGATGTTTTAATAAATTTCCATTTTACAGTTATAAGTTATCCAAGGATCTGCCTTGTTTTTGCTATACAGTTACAGGCAAAAGAATAATTAACTAAATATAACCTATTCACAGAAGTAATTTCTGTTTTAACTAAAGTAACGCAATTAGCTGGCCTTCTTGCATCGAGATGCATTTGGCATATTTTAGGGTTTAATTTTTGGTACTGAATTTAAAAAAATGTTAATTGTGCCAGTTAATTAAACGGTGGCATTATGCAGGGTAAAGAAGATTAGGCGGCATCGGTTGTTTATGTTTGTAATCTTTCTTTCGCAGGACCAAAGAATGAGTTGTTCCTCTTTTATGGGAAAGGACGCCCAGGAATTGTTAGAGGAATGGACTTGAATACCAAGATAGCTGATGAATACATGATCCCCATAGAAAATCTGGTAAACCCTCGTGCTTTAGATTTTCATGCAGAAACCAATTATATCTACTTTGCTGACACCACCAGTTTCCTAATTGGCCGGCAGAAGATAGATGGCACAGAGCGAGAAACCATCCTGAAAGATGGTAAGTGACAATGTGTATCAAACTGCCCAGAGACAAAACATTTATTTAAAAGGATAAATCCAATGTACGTCAAACTAACTTTAACCAGAACCCAAGTTACTGTTGATTTTAAAATATTTGTTAATTTTTATTTCTTGAGTAACATTATTTCAACATGTTTTCCAAATACTGACTTATTAAAACCTTCATTATAAAATTGAACTTGCACTTGTCCACTACATTGTAAGTATTACAGGAATTAAATTGAGCTATTAATCCACCTTCATGGAAAATGTAGACTTACAGTTATTTGTTTACAGTGTTATATGGTAGAACATAAGATTTAACAGGACATTGGAGACTTTTGTAATACTTGGTTCTCACTGGAATATTGGTCGTGTCACTCAAAGTTCATTAAAAAGATCAATGTTCCCATCGTCCTCACGATTCTTGCATATTGTTTTTGATGTTATATTACAATTGAGTTCTTTAGAGTCACCCTTGAAATAATATCTGCAGAGAAACTTTGTTTATACCTATTTTTATTTACAAATACATATATGTTATTATATATAATATGTAAACATATATGCATATACTTTATTAAGATCAGTGAGTTTCATAAATTACTTGGCTTAGAACAACAGATCAATAATGAAATAATATAACTTCGGTATAAGTAAAAAGCATCTTTAATAATCAAGCAAACTGAATCTTCGACTGGCTGCTAGTCACTTTTAGGCGAGTTACTAATGATTCTGGACCTCAGTTTCCTCATATATACAGTTTGCTTCTCAAATATTTAAAAAATCCTTGATTTAGGGACATTAATTGTATGCTTATTATATGAAGGACACTGTGCTAGCTATCATAGGAGATTAAAAAAAATGTTAGGAAATGGCTACTGCCTTCAAGGAGTTTATAATCTACCTTTGGAGATAATATAAACTCCCCCAAAATATTGGGTTGGCTAAAAAGTTCATTTGGTTAGTGAATACGTTGTTCAATAAAGGTCTTGGTGAAAATGAAAAATGTGTCTTTTATTTTTACTTAAAACCAAATGAACTTTTTGGCCAACTCAATATAAAGGCTCTGCAGCATTTAATTTAATAAGTTCAAAGCTGGCCCAGAGAAATACATGATTAATGGAGAATGTCTGTGTAATAAGAATACACAGGAAGGCAGAGGTGTCTTTATCTGGGGATTCTCAGAGAACTGTTTTGTGAAGGAGGTAGTATTTGGGCTAGATCTTAAAGAAAGAATGTTAAAGGGGAGGGGAGTATATTTCAGCACCAGGAATTCCATGAGAAAAAAACAAAACACCAAAAAAGCACATGCTCCAGAAAGAGGATGAGAGGAACATTAAGTGGGTCACTACTGCAGGTTTAGTTTACAGGTAATCATGACAGAGGAGCTGTGGATCCCGAAAGGTAGTGAAATTCAAGGCCTTAAATGTGAGGTGAAGGGGCTTGGGTAAAATCCTGAAGGGGTAAGAGGAAATGCTTTTGAGCCAAAGAATAATGTGAATAAAAAGATATTTTAGGGGCTTCCCTGGTGGCGCAGTGGTTCAGAGTCCGCTTGCCGATGCGGGGGACACGGGTTCGTGCCCCAGTCCGGGAAGATCCCACATGCCACGGAGCGGCTGGGCCCATGAGCCATGGCTGCTGAGCCTGTGCCTCCGGAGCCTGTACTCCGCAACGGGAGAGGCCACAGCAGTGAGAGGCCCGCGTACCGCAACAAAACAAAAAAGATATTTTAGGAGAATCAATATGGTGGTGGAGTACAGAGTGAATCAGACGGAGGAAGTAGAGAAAATAAAAGTAGAGCAACAGACTAAAATTATTTACAGCATGAGTAGTAATGCATGATGGTCTCTCCTGTCTTTTAGAGGGATTGGGGACAGCATGAGAAGATTATTCATTCAACTCAGGTTCACTTTAAATCAAACTTTAATGATAAAAATACACCTTCCACAAGCGACAAATGAAGTGCTAAAATGAAAAATATCCCTGTTTTTGTCTTTTTTTATAGTTTACTGATTAAGGCAATATAAATCCACCATGACTTAGCCACCTAAGGAGCGTCTAATTAGAGTCAAGAGTTTTACTTTAAATTGCATGAGGCAGAGGCTGTCTGCCTACTTTTCTCTGTAATCCAATAACGAATAATAGGAACTTGACAATTTTAGAAGGACAATAAACTTGCATATTTTAAGTAGATGCATTTGGATTGCTCTAATTTTGACCTAGACTGACATGTAATATACAGGATCCTTGGGCTCTTTTCAAAAAGTGTCAGTTCCTGTGCTGTGACTGAATGTTCCAGCTAATAATCCTAACTTTGATAAACATATCTACTCAGTGATATTGGAGTTCTCTGCATTTTACCACAGCAACAGAGGTCAATTCTAATGGCCACTTGACTGCCAGGCACATCTGTACCGTGTTGCTTTGGCAGCAGGAAGGTTCTGAAAACCTGTCGATTTTTACACCTGAAATATATTTAACATTTTGATTATCCTATACAAGGGACAGCTTAATGTCTTTTTATTAGTTTATCTTGCTTCTTACCAGTAAGGAGAATAATAATACACATTATGCTGTGAGATTAACATGTCAAAACAGAACTTATATTTGGCAAATGACAATTTGTGATTCTTGGGATCAGAAAAATTAAGTTCTATGTATATTCACTCATTTAACTAGTCTACCAACTAGCCTGAAGACTGAGAGGTAATGCTTGGTTTGACAAATGATTTTGTAAGCTTAGTAGAAATTCTGAATCTTAGATAAATGTGTATAGTTTGAAGTAGAAGGCTTAACGATTTTGCTGTTTTTACATAAAACATAAATATCTTGAACGTATTCTTTACAAGCTCAGATCCTTTTTATATAGAAAAAAACAGCATTAAAAAAAAAGACCCATCTCTGTTCATTCTTTTTGTTTTCTCTCTTAGAGTTTTATTGCAAACTTCCTAAATGTGATATATCTCATAATCTTTGTGTAATATTGTGGGCTAAAATGGTACATAAATAAATAAGAAAGGAAAATTGCCCATTTGAAGTACTTACATATATCTCAATAATTATGGAAAATATCTATGAAATGAAGACATATTAGTGATTTAATAAAAATAGACTTTTATAAGGACAAAACATTTACCAGTCTTTATTGTATTTTACTCTTCAGAATTTTTTGACAAAATTTCTGGTAAAATTTATACTCTTGATTTCTTTTAATTAATTACTTGATTGATTTGTCCAGTCAATAAATATTCATTGAATGCCTTCCCTGAGCCAGGTGCTATTTTAGGTGATGGGAATCCTGCAGTAAATAGGACAAAGCTTCATATTTAGTTTACATCCAAATAGTGAAAAATAGATAATAAACAAATAAACACATAAATGAACAAGATCGTGATAAGTGCTCTAAAGAAATAAACGAAGATGCCAACAGCAAGCGAAAATAGACTAAGTGGTTAGTCATTCTGTTACCAAATTAGGTCTTATGATCCCTTACTTGAACCCTAGCCTGGCCAAGCCCCTGCCTCAGGGGGAAGGAAGGTTCTTTTCTGTTTGGGTTTGCAGAGCCAAAAATGAAACCAAAGTTGAGATTGAAGCAGCACAATCATTATTCAATGGCCGGAGAATGGAGAAGTGGGATCTTAATCACCAATCAACTTCTTGCCCAGGGGACTGACAATTAAGGCAAGATTTTAAGGGCAAGGCTAATGAGGGGGAAGTGTATGCATTGGTCTTCTGGGAATAGGCGGGTTCTTCCTGGAACTGGGGTGTCACCTCTTTTCTGTCCTTGTATGATCCTCTGGCATCTGGGTTGGAAGCAGGTTGAAGCATCATGGGCAGACAGACAAGGGTCTTACTATTACAATGAGATGGTAATGAGGTGCAGGGCGATATTTGTCCCACTTTTGAAGTTGAACCAGCTTGCACCAGTTTTCTTATAGGGAGACTCTTGTTCCTGTGCTGTGAACACAGCTAGAGGATATGGTTAGCTGTGGTTTTCTGCAAATTTACCTGGAGGGAGGGCCAGGAGTATGATTCTGGGGCAATAGCCTTGGTAACAATTCTTGCAGATATAATTGTTATGCTGTCTAAGAGGACAAGATAGATGTTCTTTATAAGATTGTATTCATGTTTAGATTCTTGAATGTCTTGTCCAAGATTCATTTTTCATGGCAGAATGAATTATAATTTCCAGCAGAAAGGAAAAAATACAAAAATGAAAAGTTAGTATTCAATTTATTATTGCATATATTCTATTAGTGCAGTACTTGGTTTTAAGCTGTATAAATTAATTATACTGAGATACATATATCCAAATAGAAGTTATGTTAAAATATCTTTCACATTATTTCATATCTTTAAAGTATTAAAAAAAAAACACTCAAAGCATTTTTCCTGAGTTTGAAAGTTACTAATGCCTGCAGCTGTAACAGAAAAACTGTAGTTTCAATAGATCTCATCATTAAACTGCAGACTTGAGGTCACCAAATTTGTGGTAATTTGTAACAATAGCCAGAGGAACTAATGCAAAGCATGTGCTCTGAACCGCTTTGCTATATTGACCTTATGTATTTCTTTTTTTTTTTAAATTAATTATTTATTTTTGGCTGCATTGGGTCTTCATTGCTGCCTGTGGGCTTTTCTCTAGTTACAGCAAGCGGGGACTACTCTGCATTGCGGTGTGCAGGCTTCTCATTGTGGTGGCTTCGCTTGTTGCAGTGCATGGGCTTCAGTAGTTGTGGCACACAGGCTCAGTAGTTGTGGCTCGCGGGCTCTAGAGTGCAGGCTCAGTAGTTGTGGCGCACAGGCTTAGTTGCTCCGCGGCATGTGGGATCTTCCTGGACCAGGGCTCAAACCTGTGTCCCCTGCACAGGCAGGCGGATTCTTAACAACTGCACCACCAGGGAACCCCTGACCTTATATACTTCTTAAGATGGGTTCTACCTGATTGAGATCTGCAGTAAGTACACATTTCCACACCTCGGAGTCTTCCTTTAACTGAAGATACTTACAGGATCCATGAAGTTAGAGAACAATGAATAACTTTGGGCGGCATGGAAGAGAGGCTCTCTGTTTTGATATGAATAGAACTGTAGCCAGGAGTTAGGGAGGCAGTCTCTGACAAACATATCTTCCAAATGACATGTTTAAAGGTTATCTGTTGACATATTACCAAAGTATCAAAGGGTAGTGCCGTATTTATGTGATTGCCTGTCCAGCATGTGAAGAGTCAAACCCTATTCTTCAGCTCAGTTCTATCCAATTTTGTGTTGAAATGTATGGTATTATACCTGGGCCATGAATTACTATTTGATAATTCATCATTGTAATACCACTACCACCACCACATACACGCACATAGACAAACACCGACTTAAGACACACTTCAGAACTCCAGAAATATTCCCAGACCTCTATTTTAACCAGGACTAGTGTGGCCACTCAAAACAGGTTATAGGGTGCAATCTGTTCCCAGATGACACCTACCTGAGAGTGAGACTATAATTTTCTATATCTAGAGATCACCATTTGTTCTTGGATTTCAATGAACTTCACCATTCTATAATTCTCTAGGAATTTCTAGTGTCTCATAAAGATCGAGTGTTACAGTTGATGAAACAAACCTGTTGAGATGTCATTAATAAATTATGTTAGAAAGTTCCCATGAACGTTAAATAGTCATTATGCCTTGCAAAACATTTTAAAATTAAGAACAAGGCTTTACTCTCTGCCGTTAGATTGCAGGTGAATATCAATCTCATTTTTTCTGACTTTAATTCTGACTTTTTCATAAAGAAAAATTCTGAGAGATGTAGACTCTGACCAACCATTAAAGGAAATAATGAATACATTTGTCAGTAATGAGACATTTCTTAATTAAAACTGTTAAGAAGAGATTTGCAAGCATTTGCAACTTTTGAGAATCTAATGGTTATTGTTGTCCTGCTGAGTAGCAAGGTTATAGCCTATTTGTACATAACTGACTCTTGTTGACTATCAATAAGATGTTTTCCCAGAATCTGCAGGAGATTTGAGGCCTGAAAACATTGGTTCAATTTCATGTTTAGTTTATATATATTTCTCATAATTTCTGATGTTTCTCAGGAAGTATATGAGATATTGGAAAAAATCTTTAAGCCAATATATGTGTTTTTGTCAGAAAAGTTGACATGGGTATGAAGAGATTGAAATCTAGGTTCTAAAATATATTAAGTCATAAAAAATGGAATTGGCCATGTTGCTAATAGGTTATAGTAAACATGGAAGAAAAGGTATCTTTCCCTTTATTTGTTTCCACCCAACAAAGGCATCTATATACATGCACAAGCACGGACAAATACAGCATACTACACACACACACACACACACACACAAACACACACACACACACATACACACACAGAGTTCAGAATAGCCCTAGAAGTTTCTATAAAGAAGTCTATTATCTTGTAAATGTTTAATTACTGGTAAGGTCAAAAGATAGAATGTGAAAATATTTGATAATCTCCAAAGTACCAATTAAAGTATTATTACAAATATGATTGTTACATCAATAAATATTCTGGTCAGTAAAATTTGGGGGCACTTTAAATAAATTTCCAGTTTTACCATGAATTAAAAATATAGAAATACATTCAACCTAATTGCTTAATTATTCTCAGCATTATGTAATCTTTGTTACTTCAGAAATCACTTGGGAATCCTCTGTTAAACTAGTAGGACTAATATTCTAATCACTGACTGTAATTGTACTTTTGTTTAGGTTAATGCAAATTTCGGATGAAAAAGAAAAGTTTAATAAATTAGTCTTGGCAGACTTTGCTATGGGGGCTCTGAAATAGGAAATGCTAGCTCAAATTGTGGGGACAGTTAATATCCACAGTGCTAGCTGAGCAAGTTCCCTTGAAACTAGCCATTATGAGAGGATTTTAGGGGGTGATAATAGTCATTGTCTGTAGAACACGTATGTCAAATAATGTGACTCTGCCCTATCTAAAGTGAAGTTTTATTTATGCCTTTCGTTGACTATTAAAATTTATTCAGTAGAGTGACTACCCTTACCCCATAGCAAAACTTGGTCAAATCCCAATCCTTTCTGCTAACAACGAGGCAGCAGCCAGACCTCTCGGTCATGTTAGGTCAGAAACACAGACTCAGTTTGGGAATGCCCACTCCACTATATATACATATGTCACAATTCTAAATTCAGTGTATCATCAAATCTTCCCTGCTCCCCACGTGTATTGTCTTCTGGCTAGAAAAAAGGAAAGGAGGGCATATTTGGTTCATTCTTTTTCTGTCCTGCATTTATTTTCCTTGCCACCCCTCCCAGCTTGTTAGTTAGTTTCCAATGCCCACTCACCTCTCAACATTGGTAGGAAGAGGTGAGAGGGTAAGATTGGTTAGGAGTGATAAGGAGATAGCAAAGGTCCTATGTGAACTGGTTCCATTATAAACTGACCTCTCTCTGAGACTGCCAGATCTTTAAAATCACTCTTGGGGTGTGTATATGTGTGTGTCTCTCTGTGTGTGCATGTGCAAGCTATTTGGAGGTTTTCTGCTAGATCCCTCTAATTACATTTCCCTTGGCCAAAGTGCATGAAACTCTATGCCTGTGACTCTGCATCCTTGAATAACCAGTTCCTGTCCATCTTCTTATTGCTTGAGTCCCTGTAACCAGCCAGATTGCAAACATCCCTATGCCAACATATGCTCCTGTGTGGTCCACGTATAGTCCCCAAAATTATTTGTAAACCTTCTGCCCCAATAAACTCTGGGAGTGCAGATACAGTGCAAGTCAACGCCCACTAAGTATTCTGCTACCAGAGTCCACTTTAGCTTTTTCAGGTGTGAGACTTTCTCAGGTGTGAGTTTTGCACATTTGGAAAAACTAACAATTCAAAGATCTCTTAGAGGCCCCATAGAAAGCTCCATCACTAGAGTTGAGGTAAAAAGTACCCTTCCATTCTCTCTTTTCTACCACCTTGGGGCACTGAAGTGTAGGGACTAGAGACTAACAGAACAGCAGCATCACTCTCCAAAGAAATCTCCTAAAACCCTCCCCTGTTTACATTATGTTCCCTTTACACCATTGATTTGGTTAAGGTGTCTAAGAGTTATGGAAACAATTGTGATCTAGTTCATTGTAAAATATAAGGACTTCTTTTTTTCTCACACTCACTTTGATTTTTTTTTTTATCATTTTGTCTTCTAATCAAAACTTTAATTTTAACATCCCATTACAAATGTCATGGTGAGTTAACTGTTGCTCCTGATTCTGCAAGAGTGATCAACCAAACTGCGGGATGTTCTAATAGTCATTAGGCAGTGGTCCAAATGACACCTGGAAAGGAGATGTAAGAAAAACAACAGTAAGACTATTTTGAAAATTCACTTAAAGA